>NC_060007.1:2417500-4817500 GCF_912999745.1 Papilio machaon
TTATGTTGAACTTTACAGTTTTGTGAGATAATAATATTTAATTTATTAATATATATAATTTAATTTAATAATAATTATGATCTCGCTTTTTTCTATGTTTTTTTTTCACAGTACGAGGTGGCAAGCAGCTAAAATAGAGAAGTGACCACTGCCCATAGATATCCGCATTTGCAAATACGTTGTCTACCTTTAATCGAAATGTGATTGGGGCCACAGAAATAGAATATTTCTACTTCCTATGCGTCCCCTCATCCGTCAAATGCTCTTCCTCCTCATCCCTTTCTTTTAAAGAAAGGATGGGGAGGAGAATTACTTCCACTTCAAACTTATACAATGGATATATCATACATAAATTTCACACAAATATTCAAAAGTTTTAAAATACACGACATTTACGATCGATCGGTGGCATATATGGATTTAGAATTTGGATCGCGGTATACTCACAAACATAACCTTTTGTTTACATAATGGTACTTTTCGGCATTATGTCAACACAAAGGAAAAATATAACCGTTTAATAATACCCTTCACATAGTGTTTCATTATTTTTTTTAATAATTATTATCAAATGTTCCATTTTGGTAATGGCGGTAAAATGTATCCCGGTGAACTGGTAATGGTAACACTAGAATTTTTCGCCATTTTATTTAAACTGACATTTGAGTTTGACAGCAAACATAGCAACGGGGAAATATAATTTTGTACAGTGTATTTGTTAATTATTTTAGATTTGTGCATAGTTAAAGAACGGTGAACTAAATAACATAAAATTTATCAACACTTTTTAATGGGGACAAACTGTCTTCGATAGCGTCTTATAAGCAATATGACGTCTCAAATGACAAACGACATAGGTGACATAGGAATGACAAACACAGAAGCGGATTCCTCGCAAGCACACGCACAAGAAGGTAAATAAATATGAAACTTCCCGCTCAATATTTCAAACCTGAATTAAAAAATCTGATTATCTAAAACAGCCATTACGTAAAACAAGTACTAGAAAGTTTTGAAATAATAACAACTATGTCATCTGACAGTATATGAAAAGATATATGTAGTAAAATAGTATAAGTATAGTTAAAATAGTTAATTAAAATTAAAAATTTGTACAAACGTTATCTCCATTTTATTAATATGAATCAAACATAAATCAGGAGCGAAAATTATATTACATCCCCAATTTAAAGTCATTATAATAATTTGTGATACATTAAAATATTTTTTTAAATTAAAGCTACATCAAGTGCAACTCCAGATGACGCGACTTCTAGCAATGCAACCACCCCTTCAGGCAGCGAAGGAGCCTCAAGACAATCCAACCTTCAAAGAATCCAGCAGAGAAAGCAGCAAGTGTACAACTGGCCACATAACAAGAAGCTTCTCAAACTGGCCATATACTCTGCCTGTCAAGTGAGTTCTACAATGCTAGTCATTCTTTTCAGACCCAGTGTAAATCTCAATGTTATTGCAGTTAGTTCTGTCAGAAGATGTATAATCTTGGGCATAGAAGACAAGACAGTTATTTTAATTTCACTTATTTCAAATGGCCGCATAAATGTGATCCACTAGAAAACAAAAAAGTGTAAAAATTGTGTAGAAAACATTGTTTCCTATTTTGTTCTTTTTAATCTAAATTACAGTAAACTACAAATGTTGCATTAATACTTAACAAAATTGTTTTATTTGAATGTTTACATGTTTATTTACTACATAATACTTGTATCTCCTAGACTCCGGAATGTTCCTGCAATGGATGGAAGGCACCGGTAGCACAACAGCCTGCGAAAGCAAATGCCAGAACTGACCAGCCTTTAGCCAATTTTACTGATCCATGTCGCAATTGTAATCATATTTTAGGTTTGTTAAATACTTATATTTATAGTTGTCAAAGAGCGTTGGGTCTCAGGGGTTAAGCACTTCATTTGGCAGGTCCTGGGTTCGAATCCCGCTATGTAACAATGTGATTTTCGAGTTTCAATTTACATATGTACACTTATCCAACATTCTTATGGTGAAGGTAAAAACATCTGGATGCAACCTGCACATATCTGAGAATAAAATTCAAAGATATGTGTGAAGTCAATCCGCACTGGGCCAGTGTGGTTGACTATGGCCTAGTCACCCTTAAATTAGGCTCCTAGCCCCTCGGTGGGGACATATAGTAAGCTGATGATAATAGTTGTCACATGTTTTATAAACATTATTGTAATGAAGTAAAGTCACTTAAATGATACTTATTTCCCAAAAATTATGATAAATATATTCTTAAACACTATAAACTAAAAATTGATTACACAACAGAGTTAGACAACAACAATAACATAACTCACATCTGTAACCCAGAGGGGTTGGCAGAAACCATGGACCTCCATTTCGCATGGTCTAACAAACCACTCTCTCATCTACATTCATATATCTATACATACATGCTCATCAGTTTCTAGTACTAGACATAAATGGTAAATTGTAAGCTAATTTCAACAGGACAGCAAAACTTTTTTTTTATTATTTACAGAAAAACATGTGACCCACCTGCAAGGACTGGCTGTGTCTGAGGTGAATCGATTATTAGGAGCTGTTGTTGATGTAGAAAACATATTCATGTCTATGCATAGAGAGGATGACCATGACACAAAGAGGGTTTATTACTTTTTATTTAAGGTTTGTATTAAAATAATCCTATGGTGTCTTTACCAATCAATTTATATAAATACTGGTTGTTTACTGTATCATTGATATGAATTTGAGAACATTGTTTATATGGAGGGGTGAAAGGCTATTTGTTTTAAGCGACATTTTAAGCGATAAAAACATTTTGTAGCTTGAAATAAAAAAAAATATTATTATATATATTCAGAATCAGGGAATTTTTCTGTTATTATCAGGAAATTATATATATATTTAATTGTAATTGTAGAATATATATATATTCAATATCTCAAAAAATGTCGCTTAAAACAAATAGCCTTTCACCCCTCGACATGTAAAAAAAATTTACATTTCTCAGGGTAGCTCATATAGTATTTCAGATTTTATTCTGTCTATGTTCCATATTTCACCATTCAGCCATTTTAGTGTCAAGTGGTCAAGATTGAATCTTGCCGTAAAATTAAATTTAAAAACTATTTTGTTTTTCAGCTGCTCCGAAAGTGTATTCTAACAAGAACACAACCTCGTATAGAGGGTCCATTAGGACAGCCGCCTTTTGAAAGGCCTTCGATAGCAAAGGCTATTACTAATTTTGTTCTGTACAAATTTAATTCGCTAGCACAACGTGAGTGGCAGACAATGTATGATTTAGCCAAAATGTTCCTGCATTGTTTCAATCATTGGAACTTTGAAACACCCAGTGTTAGGAAATTGGTGAGTAGATTATGCTAATGGTCGGCCATTTGTCGAAATTAGACCATAATTCAAAATTAAAGAATTTTTTATTGGTTAAAAATTATTTACTTCTTCTTTTTCACATAAACTAAAATTGTGTTTAATTAAAATTTCATCCGCGCATTTTCCTTCAAAAGGTATACAATGTTTTGTTTTATGTAATTATACAGAACCGGACATGTGCAATGTTAATAAAAAGAAAGTCGTGTTAGTTACACTATTTATAACTCAAGAACGGCTGCTTAGAACCAGGAAACGGACATAGGATAATTTTTACCCCGTTTTCTATTTTTTATTCCGCGCGGACGGAGTCGCGGGTAAAAGCTAGTAAAAAAATAAAAGAAAGTCGTGTTAGTTACACTATTTATAGCTCAAGATTGGTCGAACTGATTTAGCTGAAAATTGATGGGGAGGTAGCTTAGAACTAGGAGACGGACATAGGAACTTTTTAATCTTGTGTGCATTTTTTTATTCCACGCGGACGGAGTCGCGGGTAAAAGCTAGTATTGCATATTTAACAATAAAAAAGTTTAATTAAAAATGAATGTTTTTTTTCAGCAAGTTTCAAATCAAGAAGATATATCCGCATATCAAATAAATTACACAAGGTGAGTGATTTTAACTTTATATTTGTTGTTTGGCCATTTTTATTGAAGGTACAATCAGAGTAGGTTAGGAATAATAATATAAATAACACTGGTCTGCAAAAAAAATTTTTTTTTCTCTCCTTCAAATGTTATGCAGTTATCTTGTCTGATACAACAATACTGAACATAAATATATCATTCAAAGTTTTCTAGCACATTATATATATATCATATAACATATATTCTTTGGGATGGAATTTTTAAGAAAAACAATTTTTTTAAATGAAATTTTTATCATTCATTTAATTACTTAAATAATGTTCGATGTACACTATTACACAACCTTTAAAACGCATATGACATGTCATTACTAGTTGTCAATCCCATTTTACTTAGTCATTTTTTTCGTTTTCATATTTTATAATGGAGTTTCCTGATAAATCGACCAACAAAAATCTGCAAGCATTGCTTCGGACCATTTTCCGTTGTGTCCTCTCTATGTGCAAAATATCGTGATGAAACCTCTCACAGTCTTCATCAGATACTGTTCTGAGATTTGGTGCGAAAAATTTTAAGTGAGAGTGCAAAAAATGAATTTTAAGAAACATGTTACTTTTTTGAGCCTTGCAGGAAATAAGAAGTTCTTGTTTGATTTCCTGGTAGTTCTGATTTTTTTCCAAGAAAATTTTGGCACAAATTTTCTACAAAAGCAGTCTGCGCCCTTTTTTCGAATTGATTTAAATTTATTTTAAAACTTGAGTCCTTCATAAGCTCGCGTATTTGAGGACCTACAAAAATTCCTTCTTCTAATTTCGGTCTTGATCCGGGGAAACTTTGTTTTCTATTACTGAAAGTACTGGGCTTTCACAAAGTTTTTCATAAGACCCAGCTTTATATGAAGTGGTGGAATTTTTTTTCACTAGGAACGAAAGGATATTCCTTTACATTTTTAGATACAGGAGTCAAACTCAGAGAGGTTTTGATTTTGAAAAAAAAACGTTCTTTGTGGTCAGCTTTTTACTATATTGTGTTTGTCTTTTGCGCGACTGTCCCACTCACATAAAAAACCACAAAATTTGGTATTTACCATTTGGTGATTTTAACTGAACTGCAAGGAGGAAATCCTCCTTGCAGTTCAGTTAAAATTGCTATAACTTTTAGATCAACACAAATGTTCTATGCTTATTGTGAATTTTTGATTTCTTGCAGTAATAACATCATATTCTCATATAATTTTCTTTCATATTCGCTTAAAAAAGCGTCAGATAATATTTTTTTCTCTCTTTCTATCACTGCACACCGTTTATTTGTGTGCAAATACAATCTCAACCAATTAAAGTTGCTTTAACGCGAGAATAACATAGTATAGTAATATTAGTATAGCAAATAATCCCATAATTTCTAAAAATCTAAAATCAACATTAAAAAAAATTACACGTGATAGCATAAAACGAAAAGCAGATATAGATTGAGGATGGTAAACTCTTTAAATGGATCATACTTTTATTGAAAGGAGGATTTCGTTGCAGACCAGTGTAATTTACCAGCCGTCCCTTTAAGTAATTTTAAAACCGCAATATATTGAAAAAAATCAAGCGGTTAACTGTTATAGTGCATTTTTAATATGTAAAGATAACATTATTTTACTAATATTATAAATGTGAAAGTATAGATGGTTGATGGATGGATGTTTATTAGAATGTATCTCCAGAATGGCTTAACACTACTAAATGAAATTTTGCATAGATGTAGAACATAATCTGGAAGAATACAAAGGCTAGTAATTTTTTTTTTTTTCGATCCCGCACTTACAGGGTCGCAGGCAACATATAGTTATTCAACCACATTCTAACATTTATGTTATTACTAGTTATCGCCCGCGACCCCGTCAGCGCGGAATTCAAATAAAAAACCTTGATAAGTATTCTATGTATTCTTCCAGACTATGTTCTACATCTGTGCCAAATTTCATCGAGATCTGTTGATTCGTTCCGGAGATACCTTCAAACAAACATCCATCCATCCATTTAAACATTTATAATGTTAGTAAGATTAATTTATTTTATTTCTAGATGGTTAGTATTCTGCCATGTACCAGCATTCTGTGACTCACTACCTCACTTTGAAACATCTCTAGTCTTCGGGAGGACGTTACTAAGAGCTGTGTTTAAATCAGTCTGTCGTCAATTAATGGACAAATGTCATTCTGAACGGGACAGAATGCCACCGGAGAAGAGGGTAAGTGTCATATTTATCTGACAATACAACGGGTATTTGTTTTAACTTGTTCCTATGCAATGTATGTAATAAATTTTTACTTGATTCTGACTAATTCTCGAAAACAAATATTATATTTTAATATATGAAAACTAGCTGTCGCCCGCGACTCCGTCCGCGCGCAGTTAAAAAAAATGAAAAATAGATGTTGTCCGATTCTCAGACCTACTGAATATGCTCACAAAATTTCATGAGAATCGGTCAAGCCGTTTCGGAAGAGTTCAAGTTCGAACCCCGTGACACAATTTGATATATTAGATAATCTATAACAAGCTGTGCGTAATGTACAGCAAAATGGATATTTTTCTCTCCTGTCCCCTTCCATTCAAAATCCTAGGTGGTTCTCTTATCAATAAAGGTTGGGAAGGGGAAGATAATTCAATTTAACGCCTCTCATTAACGCCATCTTGCGGCTGAAATAAAATTTATTTAATAATTGTTATTATTATCAACAGGTATTAGTCCTGACACACTTCCCACGTTTCCTGGCTTTACTTGAAGAGGAGATTTTTAGCAGCAACTCCCCCATCTGGGACCCGGACTACAAGCAAGTGCCTCCAAACCATCTACAAGCTATATTGGACAATAAAAACAGTTAGTATATATGTTCTGAAAATTTAAATAATATTTTATTTTTATTTATTTAGGGTTGCCAACAAAATATGTTACACACAGTTATACATAATCTAAAACATAAGTTTCATCTAAGCGTAATCTTAAACATATTTCAATTACAGGCAAACACAGCATTCATGTAATCATAATATTAACTAGACTAAAAATAGATTTAAGTGACATTTAAGACCTTAAGAGACATATTATATGTGAATATTCAGATGGATGTTTGTTTGAAGGTATCTCTGGAATGGATCAATGGATCTTGATAAAATTTGGCACAGACTGGAACATAGTCTGGAAAAATATATTACATAGGCTTTTTATTGCGTTTTTCTTTTAATTCCGCGAGGACGGAGTCGAGGGCGACAGCTAGTATTTTTTAAATTTCTCTGCATTATTTAAATCCTTGATTATAAGTAAATTAAAAAAAACTTTATAATAACCACTTATGACAGTATTTGGAATCTTTTAATACGGAATAATATTTTATGATCCAATCTCCAATAGGTGTTCGTCGCACGGGCGAGTTTGAACGTGTGACCCCGTCCGGGGAGAGCAAAGATGGATTCACTACAGTCACTTTGTCATCAGGTGAGATATAGTAATTAAATTATTATTCTGGAATCTGCTATTAGGATGTCCCTTTGTGACTATTAATTAATTATAGCAGTAAATCTAATCTGTTAGTTTTTTTTTTATTAACTGAAGAACTAAAGCTACCTTTATGTTCAAAAAAATCCATATTGTGCTTTGTCAATGAGTTAAATTGTCCAACCACTCTGTCACTCTGCATAAGAAAGTATTTGCCTCAAAATTTGTCTTTACTTGATTTATTTATCAATACTATAAATAAAAATGGAATGTAAAACATCGACAAAAAAAAATTATATCGTACTAATGTCTGCGTTTGTTTCGGTTAAACTCTGAAACGGCTGGACCGATTTTGACGGGACTTTTACTTGAAGGTAGCTTATGTATCCAGGAGTAACATAGACTATTTTTTTTTTGGTTAGGTTCAATAAAGCAGGAAGGTACGAAGCGTAGTGTGAGCGGCGCGGGCGAAGCAGGCGGCAAGCGGCGGAGGTTGGACGATGATGACGTCAGCGAGCGCACTGTCGCAGAGATAGTCGCTACTATCACAGATCCTAACTATATGTGCGGCCCTGATGTAAGTACACCGACAAGGATACACTATACACCGACAAGGATATCTGAACCGATGGGAATAAGTCTAAATTATGACAGCCCACTAGCGCCCTCCTGTTAACGTCAAAATGTCACAATATCCTCTTTGTACTTTAGTTGTCAGCTTATTTTTTTTTCCATATCTAAGTAGGTTTTATATAATGACAACCAACCGCAATAGCAGTGCCTTTGATCAGTTCAGATATTAATGTTTGATTATAAGTACTATTTCCACCAATGGACTAGTCGCGCTCGCTACTTCTATGGAAGTTGACAGTTGCTCGCAGTGAGTGGAAAAAGGCGCTAAAACCTCCCTAATGTAATAAATTCTCTAGTAGAAACTGAAGTAAGTTATGAATACTCTATTATCCACTAGTGGTAAGAATTGTAACGACAGTGGATCTTAATAAATTTACATTTCTACCATTGAAATGTAAAAATACCAAAACCTACCGAAAATTACCAACTAATTTCCTAACAACTAACTAAATTATAGTTCAAGCTACTTTTTAAAACTGCATCCTACTGTTTAAATATTAAACTACTAAAATCTTCCGATTCCTACCAAGTTTGCTACGTTTATGTTATCAGGCGCTGTTCCAAATGCAAGCGCCGCGCGACGAGGCCGCCAAGTTGGAGGAGCAGCGCAAGATGATTGAGTTCCACGTGATAGGGAACTCCCTCACTGGACCCGTCAACAAGCAGACCATGCTCTGGCTCATTGGTAACCATTTCTACAATGCTTTAAAAAAAAGTAGATACTGCAAATTTGTACATGGCAATATTAAACAGTATTTCAGTGTTGCCATGATTTAATTCGGACGACTCAAAGAGGATACATAATTGTTAACTTTTTATTTCAACTGTAATGACACTTGTATTAATTTATATTGCAGTCTCTGTTTTCTCAAAGTAAAATAAAAGGAATGGCAATACTAATACAAGTAGTGTTTTAGTTAGTTGGAGTCGAATTATGTTGTAACGTCTATAACTGCATTTAAAACTTAATATTAATGTCACTTGTGACAATAAAAAAAATTATAGTCTCGATGAGAGGGGCGCTGCTATCGCAATTAATTTTGTCAAAAATATATAAAACCTACAACGCTATCCACAATGATATAAAAGAATAAATAACAGCTACAGTACTGATATTGGCAGGAGGGCGCTAGTGTACTGTCATCTTTAGTTTGACTTATGTCCCCCGGGTCAAATATCCTTGTTGGTTTAAAAAAAACTTTTTCCAGGTCTTCACAACGTATTCTCTCATCAGTTGCCAGAAATGACAAAAGAGTATATTTCACAATTAGTTTTCGATCCGTAAGTTATTAATTCATTATTATTATATAGAAAAATAATTATTAAAATGATAAAATGGAACGTAATTTATATTAAGTAATTATTAATTTAGAAATAGCGCAAAGACAAATGTTTTGTTTTTTTTTTCAGCAAACACAAGACATTGGCTCTTATAAAAGAAGGTCGACCTATTGGTGGGATTTGCTTCCGAACATTTCATTCACAGGTAACCGTGGGTTTACACTGTTAATATATATGAGAAAAAATAATTACACTGTAATTCTTTTGCCGAAAGAATATTACGAAGATATATTTATCTATATTTTGAGAGGCAAAACATTATATTTTCTATAAAATATTTGGTGAAATGTTTGAAATAAACAAGAAAGTAATGAGATTTAATTGCAGTAAGACCAAGAAAGTATGGATGGATTGTGTGGAAGAGGATATGCGTAAGAGAGTGAATTTAGATATGACCAACGAATATGACATGCAAGTATTTCAGTGGAAACCAAGCTTATGATTTGTAACATGAAATGTTTGTAGGGTTTCAGTGAGATCGTGTTCTGTGCGGTGACGTCCAACGAGCAGGTGAAGGGTTACGGCACTCATCTCATGAACCACCTCAAGGACTACCACATACGGAACAACATCCTGCATTTTCTAACATTCGCTGACGAATTCGCTATCGGTATGAACAATTCAATATGTACTTAAGTTAGCTGTCGCCCGCGATTCCGTCTGCACGGAATTAAAAAAAAACTTAATAAGCAGCCTATGTCTTCTTTCAGATTATTTTCTACACATGTGCCAAATTTTATTAAGATCCGTTGAGCTATTCCGGAGATACTTTCAAACAAATATCCATCCATCTAAATTTTCGCATTACATTAGTAAGATTAAAAAAAAACTCACATTCGAACCTTTACAATAACATACATACAGAAACTAATCTAATATATAAAATTCTCGTGTCACAGTTTTCGTTCCCGTACTCCTCCGAAACGCTTTGACCGATTCTCAAGAAATTTTGTGAGCATATTCAGTAGGTCTGAGAATCGGCCAACATCTATTTTTCATACCCCCCCCCCCCCCATTTTTTTATTAACTGCGCGCGGACGGAGTCGCGGGCGACAGCTAGTAATATATATATATTAGATTTAATTACCTTGTTACTGTCAGGTTACTTCAAGAAGCAGGGCTTCAGCAAGGACATAAAGCTGCCGCGTGCAATGTACCAGGGCTACATAAAGGACTACGAGGGCGCCACTCTCATGCACTGCGAGCTCAACCCACGCATTGTATATACACAGTTCACATCTGTCATACGACGACAGAAAGAGGTCAGTTGACCCCTAACTAAACCCTTACAGTCGAGGATTTAAATTCCCTTCCCTCTTATATGAAGCGTAGCTAATTCATCGTAATCATAAATGTAGTAAAGTACATTTAAAAACTTATGGGAAACCTAAACATTGACTTATCAGTTACTTCAATTTGCAGATTGTTAAAAAATTGATCGACATGCGTCAGAAAGAGATCAGGAAAATTCATCCCGGACTTACTTGTTTTAAAGAAGGCGTAAGTACTATTTTGTTACCGTCTAATATCTTTTAAATCTAGATAATAAATTTCGAATCATTAAAAAAAATTATAAACCCAAAATGATAATTAAGACAAAAAATCTTATTCTTTCAAATTAAAAAATAACTTGATATTATTGTTATAACTTAAACCCTTTTTCCACTAAGTGAATGGCTGTCTTAATTTCTATGACTAATTTAGATAAAATTTCTCAAGTTTTAATTTAAATTCCAGGTTCGCAATATCCCCATAGAATGTATCCCGGGGTTACGAGACAGCGGGTGGCGAAGCACTAGAGGCGCGGGGGCGGAGCCCGAGCCTGACGCGGAGCCCGCGACACTACGCGCCGTGTTGCATGCGGTCAGTTGCCCAACTGTGGGCTATATTGCCCAACTGTGGGCTATATTGCCCAACTGTGGGCTATATTGCCCAACTGTGGGCTATATTGTGCAACTGTGTGCTATATTGCCCTAATATTTTACGCGTACTTTATAATAAGAAACTAAAACATATGTTGGATTAGAAATAACTAAAAGACATATACTGTAATATTCTATTTACTTAAATTTAGTATCACCGACTATTCTGATTATTTGAAAAAATCCTAGGAATTTGTGTCAATTTTCTTTTTTAATGCTCATATTAAGACTTAATTAACGTATTTCTTCTATAATTGTCAATTTACGTATATATTTTTGTTGCAGGTAAAGAACCACGCGGCGGCTTGGCCGTTCCTGAAGCCTGTAGACAAGACTGAAGTCCCCGACTACTATGATCATATCAAATATCCCATGGGTATTTTTTTTATTTATGAATTAGTAAATGTCCATTTTATCTCAAAATTAATACTAAGGGACCACTTAATTAACTATTTATGTAATAACTGACCAAAATTCTTGTCTGTACAGTCAGCTTCATAAATATGTCTACAATGTTTCAGAAAAAAAAGCTAGATAATAATAAAATTTAAGATGTATACATATTTATGATTCCAACAATGACTACATTTTATATTTTTTAAACTAATTGTGTACACAAATTTCAGAATTTTTTGTAAATGTATACATATTTATGTAGCTGACTGTACACAAAAATGTTTGTATATTAGTCCCTTACGAGTTTAACAAGTCAGAGAAAGTTTGTTCCCTAAAAAAATCTAAAAACTAAATATGTTTTTTTTTTATACTTTTGTACTTGTGTAGATCTACGTACAATGGGCGAGCGTTTAAAGTCCAGATATTACGTATCAAAGAGACTGTTCATAGCGGACATGACTCGGATATTCACCAACTGCAGGCTTTACAACTCTCCAGATACAGACTACTACAGGTTAGTAATAGATAAATATTATAATTATTACTTTAATAGTTAAAATAGTGACATGAAATTAATAGAAATTAAAAAAAATTGTTCAATTGACAATTACGGATTCCAAAAGTTGATCAACGACTCATATAGATTTGTGACATGTAAAAGGAATATAATTGAAAAAAATAACATATTAAGGAGCATGCATGACGTTTGGATGTAGAATTACCCACCAATACATTTTATGTAATAATTGTATGACTATTATACAAAACTAGCTGTCGCCCGCGACTCCGTTCGCGCGCAGTTAAAAAATGGGGGGGGGTTATGAGAAACAGATGTCCGATTCTCAGACCTACTGAATATGCTCACGAAATTTCATGAGAGGTGAAGCCGTTTCGGAGGAGTTCAAGTTCGAACCCCGTGACACAATTTTATATATTAGATTGATTTTTTGTAATTTTTATGTTCCTTATATAAAAGTGGTTTATTTATTTCCAGATGTGCGAATCTCTTGGAGAAATATTTCCAAACGAAGATGAAAGAAGTTGGTTTGTGGGATAAATGATGGCTGAACGAGTTTGTACAAATCTCAAGTACATAATGTATATATAGGACTTTTATATAACAAGATAGTGTATTTTTAGTGCCAATAGACTTATGATTAAAGTTACGGACTGCTAAATAAGTTGTAGGTTCGAATCCATTATGACTATTATCATATATATAAGTTTAATTGGAATGGTTAAAATATTAGACAGTATGAGTTTTGAATTAGAATGGGTGAACTCGATCTGTCAAAAATTGCTGTCAAAAAGTACAATTTTTTTTTCTAGCATATTTAAAACACATTAAATACTAAATTACCTAAAATTAAAAAAAATAATGTCCAAGTGACATACAAATTTTCGTTCTTTTTACCTTGTTGGGTTAAATGAGGTAATATTTTTTTTTTGTATTTTTTTACGTATTAGTTAATTGGTTGTTATTTATTGGATCTTAAAAATTCAATTTAAATGATAAAGATCGTGATAAAATTCAAATTTTAGTGGTAATTTTTTGCCAATATCAATATAATACTGGTCTTGATGTTTTATTTTTAGTTTTTTAGTTAGTAATTTGTAAATATTTCTCTATATATATGAATGGTTTTTACTGTTACAATATGTAATAAATAATTCTCAAATTTACTGTTTGATTTTTTTTCTATTCTCTTACATTTTAAATATCTATATTAAACTAGCTTTTACCCGCGACTTCGTCCGCGCGGAATAAAAAAATGCACACAAGATCAAAAAGTTCCTATGTCCATCTCCTAGTTCTAAGCTACCTCCCCATCAATTTTCAGCTAAATCAGTTCCACCGATCTTGAGTTATAAATAGTGTAACTAACACGACTTTCTTTTATATATATATACTAGCTTTTACCCGCGACTCCGTCCGCGCGGAATAAAAAATAGAAAACGTGGTAAAAATTATCCCTATGTCCTATTCCTGGTTCTAAGCTACCTGCACACCAATTTTCAGTCAAATCCATTCAGCCGTTCTTGAGTTATAAATGGTGTAACTAATACAACTTTCTTTTATATATATAGATATTAATAAAATTGGAGTGTCTGTATGTTAATAACACTGATAAAGAAAAACAAATTTTGTAAAATTTTATCTGTATATCCAAAAAGGCCGCGTTTGTGCTGGATAATCTCCGAAACGACTGGACAGATTTTGACCGGACTTAAACGGGAAGGTAGCTGCTGTATGGGGGCTTGTCATAGACTACTTTTTTTAAATTCTGCGTTGAGAAATTCGCGAGCTATCGAGATAAAAAATATTTTACATGTGCCGCATCCGCATCATGTAGTACGTCTGAAATTTATCAATGTGTGTATTTTAGCGGGCAATAAAACGCAAATAAATTAAATACTGTATTGGTTTTTATTAACATTCTGATGTACACTCTGAGTACGAACATTTTAAGGGAATGTAAATAATACATATTATTTTTTACATTAGTTGATACAATAAAGTACATACCAGTCTCCTTGTTAATTATAAAATCCGATGGATTCCGCAATAAGTACCTACGGCGTTAAGCGGTAACTTAAATGTTTAACTTAACACTTAAGAGATATTAATTAAAACTTAAAATTATGAACGAATGATTAATTTTTTTTAGTAAATCATTCGATTAAAAACCGATTACAGCTTTGGTTGATAAGTTGGGCGCGATATAACACGAAAAAATACATAGTTAAAAAAAAGAACAATAAAAGCGAAAATAACTTGTTAGTTATTCGGACTAGATTTTTTTTTATCTATCATTTTCTTAGAGCCATGTTAATGAATGTGAACAGTCTAGCCACCCTACACCTACGTCAACATAGTGATGTTAACACTCGAAAGTAATAAAAATCTAACATAATGAAGTTTTTTTTATCATATAATTCCAGACAAGTTATTTATCAGAAAATGTTTTCGGTCTCAATAAAATTTCATTTTAAGTAGAAACAGATATTAAATGAAGTATAGAACTAGAAGCGCAAACATATCTTATAATTAATAAAAAAAATCTCGACTATATGATTTTTTTAGTGTTTTCACGATCTAATAATAAAACAATAAGATTATTGATGCCAAGATAAAGTAAAATGATATCTCTGACTCTGAGATGATTTGCAATAATTGTAAGAACGTTATATCTATGGACGGATATTTCCAAAGACAAACGTTTCGTTTCGGGGACACCACAACCGATTCGTTAACAAAGTACCACTTAAGTTGATATACCACTCAGAAACATATCTTAATTCAAATTATGAATATCTCTTATCAATAGAAAAACATTTATTTTCAGTTATGTTAAAAAAATCATAGCAATGACTACTGAAACTTGTTTAAACTTGTTTGATAAAGTATTTTTTTTTTAGTAAATACTCTATATTTACAAATTTTAAGACAGTTTGGAAAAAATCGTTACAAAAAATATGGTCCTTCGAGTCAGACCTTTAGAGATCTTAATGTCTTTATTATTTAGATATTTCAAAATTGACTATTTTTTAGTCCAAATAAGATATGAAACAAATACAGTTGAATGATTGTCTACATTGTGAAATGAATTAGGAGACATTTATGAGATCTATCAAACGAATTTAGCATTTAAGTACAACATTCCAACGGCTCATAATTCCTTGCGAATGATATACAATATGTCACATGAACACTATTTCGTTGACTAGGCGGAGTCGCGATGTTTCTTAACTAATTATAATTATAACCTTATTTAATTAATATCCATTTCCATACAAAAAAAATATCACTTGTCACATCTATCGTCACTGGAGCACGTATGATTCAGGGGATATTTTTTTAAACTTTTTTTTTTGAGTATTTTTTTATATGTTAAACTTAATTACGATGTGATTAATTCATAAATGAACACATAACGTCTCACTGTTCACTCTCACTTGAACTACAGACTTACGCATTGCCATTGTTGGTAGATGTTTGCCAAATCTATCCAAATGTTTGGTCCAAAAGAATTCCACGTGTATTTGTTTGTTTAGTCAGGAAGCTTATTAAAAGGATGAATCCTGTCCGATTCTCAGTTGTAAAAACACATCTTCTTCCTTTTACTTGCAGTTCGTTAAACGTCATTAATATCAGTAATACTCCAATAGACCTAGTCATCCATCCAAAAGTCATACGTCAATGAATTTAATGAGTTTGGCAAACGGCACAAATGCAAACATTGGAACATAACGCCAACTCCAACAACCAGCATTCCATACACATATGTGATGATTGCGATAGTTTGTCCAACATTGGAATGCCAACATGGAGGCCATCCATTCAGGGCACTGGTGATGAGGGGAGTTTGGCAAACGTCACAATCACAAATGATGGGCAAATACGCCAATGTTGGACGCGTTCAGTCTTGGCCGTCGCTGGCCGAGCTCACTGAGGCCGTCTCCTGCCTCGAGCACTCCGCTCTCGGACCACCAGATGGCGATGATGTACACGAACTGAAATGTTAAAACAAATATTCTTTATTATTTTTATTAATATTAGATTTATACTAATTAATAATATTAGAGGAGAGATTTGATTGTTTAAATAGATTTCAAAACTACTGAAATAATTAAAAAAAATCTTTCACTGTTCGGAAGCTACACTATTCCTGGGTTCAGCACAGATGAAATCGCGGCCAACTGCTAGTTTATTAATAAAATGAAAAGGATAACAAATATTGTTAATATCTGTAGATAGTCAAGTAAGTAAGACGTAAGTTACCATATTATGATACTAAAATTTACCACCTCACGGTAAAAGTTAACGACCACAGTATGGTAAGTGTCAGTGACCACAGTATGGTAAGTGTTAGTGACCACAGTATGGTGTCATTGATCACAGTATGGTAAGTGTTAGTGACCACAGTATGGTAAGTGTTAGTGACCACAGTATGGTGTCATTGATCACAGTATGGTAAGTGTTAGTGACCACAGTATGGTAAGTGTCAGTGACCACAGTATGGTAAGTGTTAGTGACCACAGTATGGTGTCATTGATCACAGTATGGTAAGTGTTAGTGACCACAGTATGGTAAGTGTTAGTGACCACAGTATGGTGTCATTGATCACAGTATGGTAAGTGTTAGTGACCACAGTATGGTAAGTGTTAGTGACCACAGTATGGTAAGTGTCAGTGACCACAGTATGGTAAGTGTCAGTGACCACAGTATGGTAAGTGTTAGTGACCACAGTATGGTGTCATTGATCACAGTATGATAAGTGTTAGTGACCACAGTATGGTGTCATTGATCACAGTATGGTAAGTGTTAGTGACCACAGTATGGTAAGTGTTAGTGACCACAGTATGGTAAGTGTCAGTGACCACAGTATGGTAAGTGTTAGTGACCACAGTATGGTGTCATTGATCACAGTATGGTAAGTGTTAGTGACCACAGTATGGTAAGTGTTAGTGACCACAGTATGGTGTCATTGATCACAGTATGGTAAGTGTTAGTGACCACAGTATGGTAAGTGTTAGTGACCACAGTATGGTAAGTGTCAGTGACCACAGTATGGTAAGTGTTAGTGACCACAGTATGGTGTCATTGATCACAGTATGGTAAGTGTTAGTGACCACAGTATGGTAAGTGTCAGTGACCACAGTATGGTAAGTGTTAGTGACCACAGTATGGTGTCATTGATCACAGTATGGTAAGTGTTAGTGACCACAGTATGGTAAGTGTTAGTGACCACAGTATGGTAAGTGTTAGTGACCACAGTATAGTAAGTGTTAGTGACCACAGTATGGTAAGTGTCAGTGACCACAGTATGGTAAGTGTTAGTGACCACAGTATGGTGTCATTGATCACAGTATGGTAAGTGTTAGTGACCACAGTATGGTAAGTGTTAGTGACCACAGTATGGTAAGTGTTAGTGACCACAGTATAGTAAGTGTTAGTGACCACAGTATGGTGTCATTGATCACAGTATGGTAAGTGTTAGTGACCACAGTATGGTAAGTGTCAGTGACCACAGTATGGTAAGTGTTAGTGACCATAGTATGGTAAGTGTCAGCGACCACAGTATGGTAAGTGTTAGTGACCATAGTATGGTAAGTGTCAGTGACCACAGTATGGTAAGTGTTAGTGACCACAGTATGGTAAGTGTCAGTGACCACAGTATGGTAAGTGTTAGTGACCATAGTATGGTAAGTGTCAGTGACCACAGTATGGTAAGTGTCAGTGACCACAGTATGGTAAGTGTCAGTGACCACAGTATGGTAAGTGTCAGTGACCACAGTATGGTGTCATTGATCACAGTATGGTAAGTGTTAGTGACCACAGTATGGTAAGTGTTAGTGACCACAGTATGGTAAGTGTCAGTGACCACAGTATGGTAAGTGTTAGTGACCACAGTATGGTGTCATTGATCACAGTATGGTAAGTGTTAGTGACCACAGTATGGTAAGTGTTAGTGACCACAGTATGGTGTCATTGATCACAGTATGGTAAGTGTTAGTGACCACAGTATGGTAAGTGTTAGTGACCACAGTATGGTAAGTGTCAGTGACCACAGTATGGTAAGTGTTAGTGACCACAGTATGGTGTCATTGATCACAGTATGGTAAGTGTTAGTGACCACAGTATGGTAAGTGTTAGTGACCACAGTATGGTAAGTGTCAGTGACCACAGTATGGTAAGTGTTAGTGACCACAGTATGGTGTCATTGATCACAGTATGGTAAGTGTTAGTGACCACAGTATGGTAAGTGTTAGTGACCACAGTATGGTAAGTGTTAGTGACCACAGTATGGTGTCATTGATCACAGTATGGTAAGTGTTAGTGACCACAGTATGGTAAGTGTTAGTGACCACAGTATGGTAAGTGTTAGTGACCACAGTATAGTAAGTGTTAGTGACCACAGTATGGTGTCATTGATCACAGTATGGTAAGTGTTAGTGACCACAGTATGGTAAGTGTCAGTGACCACAGTATGGTAAGTGTTAGTGACCATAGTATGGTAAGTGTCAGCGACCACAGTATGGTAAGTGTTAGTGACCATAGTATGGTAAGTGTCAGTGACCACAGTATGGTAAGTGTTAGTGACCACAGTATGGTAAGTGTCAGTGACCACAGTATGGTAAGTGTTAGTGACCATAGTATGGTAAGTGTCAGTGACCACAGTATGGTAAGTGTCAGTGACCACAGTATGGTAAGTGTCAGTGACCACAGTATGGTAAGTGTCAGTGACCACAGTATGGTAAGTGTTAGTGACCACAGTATGGTGTCATTGATCACAGTATGATAAGTGTTAGTGACCACAGTATGGTAAGTGTTAGTGACCACAGTATGGTAAGTGTTAGTGACCACAGTATAGTAAGTGTTAGTGACCACAGTATGGTGTCATTGATCACAGTATGGTAAGTGTTAGTGACCACAGTATGGTAAGTGTCAGTGACCACAGTATGGTAAGTGTTAGTGACCACAGTATGGTAAGTGTTAGTGACCACAGTATGGTAAGTGTCAGTGACCACAGTATGGTAAGTGTTAGTGACCATAGTATGGTAAGTGTCAGCGACCACAGTATGGTAAGTGTTAGTGACCATAGTATGGTAAGTGTCAGCGACCACAGTATGGTAAGTGTTAGTGACCACAGTATGGTAAGTGTCAGTGACCACAGTATGGTAAGTGTTAGTGACCATAGTATGGTAAGTGTCAGTGACCACAGTATGGTAAGTGTTAGTGACCATAGTATGGTAAGTGTCAGTGACCACAGTATGGTAAGTGTTAGTAACCACAGTATGGTAAGTGTCAGTGACCACAGTACGGTAAGTGTCAGTGACCACAGTATGGTAAGTGTTAGTGACCATAGTATGGTAAGTGTCAGTGACCACAGTATGGTAAGTGTTAGTGACCATAGTATGGTAAGTGTCAGTGACCACAGTATGGTAAGTGTTAGTAACCACAGTATGGTAAGTGTCAGTGACCACAGTACGGTAAGTGTCAGTGACCACTGTAATTTTTATTTGATTTAACACCTCTTTTAAACTAGCTTAGCTTAAAATTTCCAGAATCCTACCGACTGCGCCATGTAATTTTTATGATATATACGAGAGGGGTTAAATCAAAGAGGAGCTGAGTATCGACTGATTTATTGTTTTTCTATACCTACCCTCAACATCTTTACAAGTACCTGACAACCACAGTATGGTGTCAGTGATCACAGTATGGTAAGTGTAAGTGAGCACAGTATGGTAAGTGTAAGTGAGCACAGTATGGCAAGTGTTGTATGACCTGTGGAGGTCTGAGCGGCGCGGGTCCTCGCAGCGCAGAGAGGGCACCAGCTCGTCGGGCGAGGAGGCGCGGCTGCTGCGCTCGCTGCCCGCTGTGTACGAGTTGTCGCTCGTCAACTGTAAAATACACAACGCACTATCACTACATACATTTATAAGTGCACTGGAAATTAAAACTTTTTATATCTTTATGAGAATATATATTTCATACTAGTTGTCGCCCGCGACTCCGTCCGCGCGCTGTTAAAAAAAAAACTTAATAGGGGTATGAAAAATAGATAGTAGCCGATTCTCAGACCTACGCATATAAAATTTCATAACAATCAAGTCAAGCCGTTTTGTAGGAGTACGGTAACTAACATTGTGACATGGAAATTTTATATCTCGTGTGCATTTTTTTTATTCCGCGCGGACGGAGTCGCGGGTAAAAGCTAGTATAAGATAAGACAAGAAAAGGAAGGTATATTATTCTACATAAGGATTAAAGATGTTTTAATTTGTCGATAATGGCGGCATCATTGGCCACTAGTCACGACAACATCGCTCATTACTTATTTCCAGGTATGGCAGGGAGGTGGGAACGGGTACTAGTGTTTTCATCAACCTGTAGTATCACTTAATTCCAATGAAATGCGCTAACAATAATAATTTGGCAAAAAAGATGTAAATATATTTACAAGTGTGAGCGGGTGGCGGTTCCTGGCGGGACTGAGAGCGCGGCTGCGAGCCTCCTCCACTTCCAGCTGCAGGATGCTCTCCTGACTGCCTGTGAACTGTACCACGAACATTATAATAAATATACACCGCAATGAACATACTATATTTTAACGTGGACTTAAAAAGTTATTTAGAATTTATTATACACTTTAAAAATATTATAATTAAATATTCAAAAAGGAACACCATAAAGGGAAGAAAAAATTCAGGAATTAAATATTTAAATCAGCTAAAGTGTTTCTGTTAACAAGATGGCGCTATTCTTAATATTAAAGTAATTTACGTATTTCAGTTAAACTAGATGGCGCTTTTCTTAATTTTAGAACAATCGTTGAAATTTAACTTATAAATATAAACCAGTGACGTACCACGAAGCCGTAGTACTTGAGTATGTCCATCTTACACATGGGACAGGTGCGGTGCTCCAGCAGCCACGGATCGATGCAGTTCTTGTGGAAGTTGTGTCTGTTGACAATAACATTATCTCCTTGTTACCGTGCGTTTACACTGACGAAACATTCACATAAAAATATTTTCAAAATGTGAAAGATAACGTTAATGTTTTTGTACTATTTCACTGTGGAAACGAATGTAAAAGAAATAGTAAACATGGTTTAATTTAAATTCTCTTTAATTGAATTAAATTTAAATAATCTTAATTGTTTTTATTCGTGTTTTATTTTACTCACCCACAAGGAAGAGATCTTAACGTTTCCGACACTTTGTAAGGCTCTATGCAAATGGCGCAGCACTCACCATCTCCTTGCACTTCCTGCGACAGACAGACAGACAAGTTACATTATATACATAATATATACATGTAAATAGTACATTTGTGTGTTATCACTTACTCGATCTTCAGTCTTAAGGCTTTTAGTAGGAATCTTAGAAAGCGCCTTCTTCGCAGCACAACATAAGCGTTTCTGTAAATAAAATAAATCTTTTATTGAACCTAAAAACTTTGGTATTTTTTTTAGATCATGGTGATTATTTTTTGTCACTTAACTAAAGAGAACCGTTTACATGACAGCAATTCGATCTGTCTAGAAATAATCTAGCAAATTTAAAACTTTGCAACTTATATTTTCCCTGCCTATTAATACATATCTCTTTATTTTAAAGAATACAAGGGACAATATGTTTTTAAACAAATGTTTCGCCAGTGAGAACCCACAGTATAAATGCAAGGTTTGTACATACAGAGAGGCGGTCCTTTGCGTGTATATATCGGAAGCGCTGTATGTAGTAGAAGACGAGCCACGCGAGCGAGATCACCATCAGCACGATGAAGGAGATCGATACGAACAGCACTGACGTCCTGCAATACCACAAAATACTTACATTAGTGCTAAATTTAAAAGACTTGAAGTCAGCTTGATTGACTTAGGTCAAGTTAAGCCAACATATTTTACTATATTGGATTGTTTAATACTCAATGAGAGAAGTAACAAATGTCAAGCGAGAAAACATCCTCCAGAAGCTTTGTTTTGAGTTCAATTGCCTCAATTGTCATTTAGAACAACAAAATGACATATCGAAAATTGCCTCTAGATTAGACGTCAAAATTATAAGTAACGTAGGTCAACCTGCCCTTGTCTCTACGGGAAGCACTGTATGTACTAATCCTCCATACATCTCTATCAATCGTCATATCTGAATTCAATCCCTTCTTACGCATATCCTCTAAACAGCTATAGGTCTGAGTAGATAAATCTATGCATATAAAGTTACATATCTCATTACCCTAAAAAAAATTAAGTTAAAATAAGTTATCAAACTCCTACAGAAAATCCAAGCTCAATTATAGTATAAAAATAGTCGAACAAGGAATTAATTAAAACGGAAAACCTTGATTCTAAATAACGTGGACAGATTCCAAGTGTTCGCGGTTTAGAGGAATACATCGCGTTTATATTTACTGCACCTAATCATTTCATACTACAAATGTGGTTTCATCATTATTTCAAATACAACAAAGTCCAATATTACTGGAAGTTATTCAACTTTAAACCAGTTACCGTGGGCTTCCGAGACCACCTACAGGGATGACGATTGTTTATACAGATTTTGGTCTCAGAAACCAACGGTTAGACTTTCCTTTACAAAGGGGTATTGTTACTGACTTGTTGACACCGGTGATGCGAGTGATGGTCTGTCTGCCTTTAATGATGGCCACCATGACGCGTGTGCCGTTGTCTGCCAACCTGGTGATCTCCTCGCCCTTCCACTTGTATGTGAACACCGCGCTTATATTGCCTGCAACCAGAGATATTCAAATAATTTACTGATAGAGTGGGCATTAAACACATTTCCATACAAACTATAATAGGCTACTTATTATATTTTAAAACCGCTTGTACGGAGCCGCGGGCAACTGCTTGTAATTACATACAATCAATTAAATCGACTGACTGTACAAACACTTTGGAGAGAATTCAAATGACAAGGGAGGTCAAAATATAATGGACATACAAATCAACAAGTATTAGTAGAAAAAACACACAACTCATGTTCAAGGGAAGCAATTTAAATCTTTGTAATTATAAGAAATAGACTAATAGGAATATGGGACTTCACCATAAAACACCGCAATAATTAATCACAATATACATAAAAGTCTATTATTGTTTCTATGTCAATTAAAAACACGGTAGCCTTATATCTCAGGGGAATCCTAGCACTAAACGACACATACTTATGACACCATTGTTATCAACAACCTATTCTCTACACATTTCTTTGAATAACGTAGTATTCAAAGAATACAAACTTTAGATTCAGATTTACAAACCCAATCTAAAACCATATTTGCTTATCTAATTTACAGTTTTCAATATATTTTCTTTAAATGAATTCTAACAATCAGCTTACCCCACTGAGGAACTCGGAGCCTAATCTAAGTTACTGGCTAGGCCAGTCAACCACGCTGACCTAGTGCGGGTTGGTTGACTTCACGCATATCTTTGAATTTCTTCGCATTTAGTTTATCGTAAGATAATAGCAATCGAAAAATATGATCAACTTTCAGTAAATCGGTTTCAGTTCTAATGGTATCGTGAATCCCGAGAGAAATTTTCAATAATGACGTGTATAATTCTCAGATGTTATTGTACAACTTCGATATCATCACGTTTGTGTAGACAATTAATTATGTCGCTTGTTACTGATAAGTCACATAACTTGTGTCTTACTCAACAATACCTTGTATAGCTCTTTTGTTTGACAAAAATATGGTTAACTGCCGCGTCATATAGTAAAAAATCCGGTATCTTGTCCCATAGAAAAATGACTAATATCTTCGTTTAAAACATATTGTTTTCTCAGTTCTCTTGTTTTTAACGATGACGATAGAATAAGGTAATTAATTCTAAAGCGCCTTTTATCCATAACAATCGAATTAATTCATGCATTTTATAACAGGTGTAGCGAAAACTTTGCACCTCTTTTTAAGGAAATTGCGCGAATGGATAACCATGAAATTTGACAGTCAAAATTGATAAGGTAAAGAAATACAGAAAGTTTTTTTAATAAAAAAAAAAAAGATCTTGAATTATGAACTATGGCTGAATTTCGAGCAATAGGCGACCACTAGAAATAAGATATAGTGTACATTTACAAAAACATTATGCCATACTATCAATAAAATCATTTGCAAAAAAAAAAACAAATGCTTTTCATATTATAGTTAACCAATTGCTCGTAAAACCTTTGCATTTTTTATAAAAAAAAAAACTAATTAGACGTGCACGACGTTCCATAGCATTTAAATTTGGAATGCGATGAGAATGTAACTATAGAAATGTTTACGGTAGCAATCAGAATGATTTATGGTGAAATTTCATAATATTTCATCATTTCTGTCCTTCGTAAGAGTTTTTCCTTGAAATGGTGACTAAATCATAAACGATTTTGTTGGTTGAAATTAAATTATCATTTGCCTTATACAAATTTATTTGTGCGGAAGTTAAAGAAATGATATGTCATTTGCAAATATATTAAAACATACTACAATAATATCTTTTTCCAGTGACACGATTACATATTATTCCTTATCAATAAAGAAACTGTTAGGATAACATAGCTGGATAACTAGCTTTTACCCGCGACTCCGTCCGCGCGGAATCAATAACAGAAAACGGGGTAAAAATTATCCTATGTCCGTTTCCTGGTTCTAAGCTACCTGCCCACCAATTTTCAGTCAAATCGATTCAGCCGTTCTTGAGTTATAAATAGTGTAAATAACACGACTTCCTTTTATATAGATTTACTTCCTTAACTTTCTTTCTGACATACGGAAAATATTGACGCAAACTGTGGGTGATAATTAAAATAGAGGCGAAAGAAATTGATATTGATGAGTCGTTGGGTATCTCGGCAGGGGGCGCCCTTGTCATATGAATATCGATTACTTATGAGCTTTGACGTTTCATAGACGTCATTTCCATATAGAGAAGGTATGCAGGTATATTCTGCAGCAAATGATTTATTTTTAAAAACAAAATTCTGAATTTATGATATTTTCTATCAAAGTAACCAATACAGAGACCTACATTAAATTCCTGTTTTAAAAAAAATATACAAAAACGCTAGGTATAAGTAATCCCTAAGAGATACCTTAGCGACTCATTACTAACTCAGAGTACGATAGTAAGACGCTGTATAGATTAACAAAGAGATGTATTGAAATAAGTAAATACTACGAAAGTAAAACCATAAAACACAAGACAAATGCAAGGGACCGTCGGCGGACCAGTCGACCTCGCCACATTAAGCTGTGTTTTCACTGCTCAAACATACAAACAAAATATGTATTCTTATCTCAGTTATTTCTGATAGAAAGATAGAGATGCAATATGTTTTTATGCGAATGTTTCCGCAGTGGAAACCTACTAACATGACAAAGGTAAATGAACAAAGAAGTAGGCATGAACAATGCTATTTTAATACGCGTAGAAAAAAAATGATGACGTAAATACAAAATACAATACGATAAGAACCATTTAATAATAACATATGCAATATTAATTATTAATTTTAAATATATAATATACCAGCTGTCGCCCGCGACTCTGTGCGCACGGAATTAAAAACAAAACTTAACTAGTAGCCTATGTGATCTTCCAGACTTTATATCCATGCCAAATCTCATCCAGACCCGTTAAGCCGTTTTGGAGATACATTCAAACAAACATCCATCCAAAGATTCGCATTTATAATATTAGTAAGAACATAGTAAGAAGTATGATAAGATTGTCATAAGATAATAACTTTTATATTTTTACTTTTTTCACGAAGTTCACTCGTTTTCTACTGTCTTCAAATTGAACTATGTGTCGTCGGCTGATTATAATCACCGAAGCGCTCGGAGCCTACCCAAGTTAGGGGTGACCAGGCCATAGTCAATCACGCTAGCCCATTGCAGATTTGTTGACTTCACACACAATCTTTGAATTTGCAAATAATTTGTTTTTCTTACCTTTAAAATCAACGCCATCTTGTAGATGACGACGTTTTAAATTTTTTATAATAATAGTTATAAACTTTAAAGATAACAACGCTTAGATATATATATATATATATATATATATATATATATATATATATATATATATATATATATATATATATATATATATATATTATAATATTGAAAGTGGACTTAATAACATAGGAAATTCGAAGAGCTATTATTTGTAGCAGTTATATTAATTGGCATAATTTTACCTTACGGTTAATAACGATAATTGTTATTAATAGTTTTCATTCCCGACCTACAAAATATACATTTTCTTGTTATAATGAACATGAAGATGATGAACGCGAAAGATTTCTGTCCGGTCCGGTCGAGGGCTTAATAACTGTTAAGGACTGGACGGACATCTATATACGTCCAGGATTTGTTTTCCATTTTCTTATTCTATAATATATACATTTATCTGACGTATTTACGGCGAAGGAAAGCCAACCAGAACATGTTTTCGAAGAAATTCTAAAAAATGAGTGAAGTCAAGCAAACAACTGGGCTAACGTGGTTAACTTAGTCACCCTTAAATTGGGTAGGCTCATGAGCTCCTTATTATCTGAAGACGCTATAGTTGATATGTTTTGTCATAAAACACGTGTTCAAATCATAAAAGTGTTAAAACGTGACAATTTAATAATCAATTAAAAAGAACAATCTATCAATCTGTGCTTAAAACTGTAAGAGGTTATCAAATTAATGAGTGTCGCAACATAGATTTATCATATAGATAAATACTTTGTTACGGACTAAAGATAAAATTCAACACGTCTGAAGTAACGAAAAACATAAATAAGTTAAAATTTAAAACGGTTAGAATTTTTAAGTGATCTCGGAAATGGGTAATAAAGTGCACACCTCACTAGTGAAAACATAAAAGTATCGTGAGACCTAAAACCTCGGTATTTAAATTATTTTTATTTAAATCTATCGATAGTATGAGTGATGGATGGCTAAAATAATGAATACATAGGTTAGGATAAAGCGTGTAAAAACATAGTAAATATGTATTGTAAAGACGGGTAATTATATTTCGAAAATATCAACATAGAAAGATTTACAACTTGAAACTCATAAAAAGATCTATGTGAAGGTCGTGATACAATGAGAAATAAATAATACGGCATATGATTTTATGACACAAAAACGGATCTGAATTTGAAACAATGACGAATTACGTGACATGTTTATTATATTAACAAGTAGTATGATAATTAAAAAAAAACTATAAGCCCGACTATTTCGGCCCTTACGATGATAAGGAAATAATCAAATAATATCCCACTCGTCATGATCGGCTCAGTCAATTCGACTATTCGGACACAATGGACTGGCAACTTATAGTCGACTTTAATGTTAGTGCCTTAAAAAAAAATATTGGAAATCTAAAATTATATTTACACATTTCACTGGCTAACAATATCATTTATTTTGACATGTTTCAGTGTTTAATTAATGATACAAACAAGTGTGGTTTTAATAAGTCAGTGATGAAAGCTTTACAAAGGTATAGTCGTTTAGATAGGTTTGCTATATTGTCACATTTACATTGAATTGAGCTAAACAAATCCATGGAAAACATTACCCTCTGGTCAGTTAGGTAAAAAAGAACAGATAAAACTTACGATGAAAGATGGCAAGTCAAACCACAGGGCAGTTTAAGTATTACATTACTAAGTTACATTACTATATGTTATAATTTAATGAAAGGTTCAACTTACGTCCATTATCCGTGGACAACTTCATCTTCTCGAGATCGGGAGCATCACGGTCGTTGTAAATGAGGACCGCGGTGGCGTTGGCGCGCCACGCATTGTTCACCTAAAACAACAGTTTATATTAACGTGGAATTTCACTGCCGTAACATCATTATAAAGTCATATTGTATCTGAATTTCGATACTGGCGTATGCAAATTCATAACAACGCTTCGAATGAGGAGAAAAGCTTTAAACAGATGGCGCTAGTGCCACGAGTGGACTGTCATCTGTCAACGTTTTTATACGTCATCTCGCGATTTCAATTAAGTATTTTCGTTTTAATTTTTTGTTATTAATATTATATAAACAATATTTTCAAAATATTTCAATTTTTTGAGTAAAATTTGATGGAAGTCCTGCTCTGACTATATAATTCACAGATAACTTTGTACTTATACTCTATATATTTAAAATTTAAGTGTTTTTTTTTTTGTATATCTGTGGTATATTTAGTGTTACTATCACTTTTGATCATGCTAACATCTATAGTAAGCAAAAGGCACTTTTCTTCTTCAGCTATCAACTTTAACAGTTCTTTTTCTATTATTTCCAGCCAGCATTACTTTCATTTATTCACCAGTTAAATACACCAATGCATGATCAATGTCATAATTTTTTATCAGGACATCAATCTTTTATATCGGACATTGGAATTAATAAGTCTAGTAGAGACAGAATCAATGATAAATACTAGCTTGTCTAGACAAGGTATAGAGACGTGAACGCTTATCATTTTTTTTATTATTTTTCTGTGTCGTGTAATATTTTACAAACAAATATTGCCATAATCATATCAATCATCAGGACGATTACCAAAAAAATAGGCCATGTATTTATTCTACTTTTAAAATAATAATCACATTTTAGAGCAAGTAGTATCAAATTTCAATTAAGAAGTCTTTTTTAGTATTCGTAAGTAACACTTATTGTTTTCCTTTTTTTTCTTCGTACAAAAAAAATGAGACAACAGTATGTTTTTACATTTATTTTGGCAGTGGAAATTATTTTAAGCTCAACTTGGTCTCTTTTTTAGGTTATTACACTCTAACTCTATATCAGATAATCCTGATACATTTAATATAGGGTCAGATATGAAGTCATGGCTAGACAGATTACACTATTTTATGACAATGTAACGAGAAATAGATATACATAATAACTCGTGAGAGATAATACCTAAGTATTAGGTGTCAATTGATAATATTTGTAGATAACGCAATAATATTTCCATTAGTTTCCACTGGTACAAAAACGTATTTTTATCTGTGTTATTTCAAAGAGAATTTTATTATTATATTAGATATGTCTGTACTGAAAACCCGCGGTTACAATTTTAGCATAGAGTAAAGAAGAATATCACCATAGAATAAAAACCAGGACTTTGAAATGAACAAAGTGGTCGGCCAGTATACAAACTTTTTGATCATCGATATCGCTAAATTAATGTCCAGTACTTTACCATCCAAATTCGGTTTAATTATTTATGGACGCAAGCTACCTTTCAACTCGGATTCCATGGCACAAACAAGTGGAAAAACTAGTAGCCCTTGCTCAGTGTTTTAAAATTCTAGATAGCTTTTAAAAAGGTTTGTGATATGACCAGTTGATGTTGCTAAATATATATTGAAGGTAGTTCAATAAAGCAGAGATTCAAGATACAATGGACACTAATTAATTATGAGCCATTTACCATTACCCAAACATCTGAACAAAGACATATACACTTATCATTCTTTATTATCAGACATACCTTGATCTCGAAGTTACAATTCCCTCGTTTAATGACCGCAACCCAAGGTTCAGTCGGCAGGGGCTCTCCGGGCGCGGCGGCTGACAGCAGCGGCCACTTGCAGCCGGTGTGGTCCTTCTCCCCCTCCGGCCCTGCGGCACGCACGTGCACAGCGACCCCTCGCGACGAGCCCACGAAACCCTCGCCGTATTTACCAGTCTGTTGACAATGGAAACATGTCTCAATTAAGCAAGATGTTGATGAAAAATATGGATTGTAGGTTTGTAGGCTACATGTTACTAAATGTGGTCATGTTTTAATAAAATTCACCGGTTATGAATGAGCGGAACAGTTCGGTCAAATTTTATTATGGCATATTTTACTTGTCCTAATTTTTATGGCTTCATGTTAGCTTCTACTACCATAGCGTTCAATTGTTTTGTATTTATTCGTACTTCAAACAAACTGATTTGATCCTTTATTACCTGTTCAATAAAGATGTTCTATCAACTGATTATGACAAATAATTTGTAAAAAAAAATAGTAAGGTATTAAATACGTGTTTATTTCGATATTTGTTTCCCTTATAGTGTGATTATGAAAGTGAAAACATTGAACGACAAGTTAAAGAAAGAACAAGGAACTTTTGAAAATTTATAGACTGCTTAAAAGTATCAAGATTCATAATTCATAGTATATTGTAGACATACACTATACAATGTAAGGTTCGCTGGACTTGAGGCGGCTTTGGCCAATCCAAACAGTTTCTATGACGTCACTCGCCTTATGTTTATTCATCAGGAGTTGCCATCTGTCCCTTTGCAGCATTTATAAATAAAACATTTTCGTATACACAAATATAAATTAAAGTGTTTGGCTCTAATTCTATAAATATTCCCCTTTCCTTCGGCAAGTAATTTAACACTTTCATATCTTTGTGGATTTCAGAGTTGCAAACATTTTTTGTTCACATTTTAAGCGTAAAATATTCTTTCTGTCTCTGAGATAAATAGACACGTATGTTCTCTTTGTATATTTTTACAATAATTCTATACTAAACCTTTGAAATCATTTTAATTATTCATGTAAACATATAAGTTATCATTTATACATGTTCTAAAAATAAAACGTTAAATAAACATAAGCCACGTGAATAAATCCTCGCAAAATATGACAGGCTCTTTGAAGTGAACGCCTGCAACACCACGAGGGACATTAGGGATAAAATGCATCGTCTATTCTATGAAGATATAATATTATATTTAGGTTACGTTAAAATTATAACGGACTAGCTTTTGTCCGCGACTCCGTCTGCACGGAATTTAAAAAAAACTTAATAAGTAGCCTACATGTTCTTCCTGATTATGTTTTACATATGTGCCAAATTTTAACAAGATCCTCTGAGCCGTTCCGGATATACCTTCAAACAAACATCCATCCATCCAATTATCCATCCAATTATCCATCTAAACTTTCGCATTTATTTTATTAGTAAGATATGTTTCAAATGCACTGAATATAGAATGTTGCTATGTTCCGTTCACAAATTAACAAATTAGCAACCCTTTAGTTAGTATGTTTGATCAAGCTATTCGTCTAACATTTCAAGTTTAGACACAAAATTTGATTGTTTACGGGAGCACTAATCGCTGGCAATATTACCATGTGCAAAATTTTAAACGTCACATCCCTATGTTCATTGCTGTGTACCAACTGTGTACGTTTGTGAAATTGGCAACCCTGCATCGATCGCACAGAGTAAACAAACCAGCCAGTGGCTCAGGTCGGCGTGATCGCAATCACAATGAGTGGCTCACCTTGACTTCCGCTTCCTTATTCGGCTCCGATGTTATTCTCGAAAGGAGAACGTAAGTAGCGCCATCTGAGTGACTTACGATAAACAATTTAAAGTGTATGATTAAAGAATGAAAGAGAAGTAAAAAATATTGTAACGGATTAAAAATTAATCGAAAATATATTTCTGCCCAATTGACAAGAGGATTATGTTTGTATGTATGTTGGTTTCCGTGTCATTGTGTCTTCGTCATAGTGACTTTTTTATCATCACCATCATCACAAGTCTGCTTTCCCAATTTTCGTAGTAAAATAGATCAAAGAAAATGTGTAAAACAAATAATATTTTTACGATATATAAAATCCGGTACAAAACTTTACACGTTGATGTAAGCCGGATAAACACGGTTATCCGGCTTAGATCAATGTTGCCACAACAAGATGTGTACTTTATTATATGTCGTAAAATAAAAATTATGACAATGCGACTGGGTTAAGTGTTTTTATTTGTCTTGCATGTATCTATTTTGGCATAGAGTAGAAAAGTAGACAATAACTTTTTGCTCGAATATTATAAAGTTACGAGATTATATGTTATTCAAAAGAATATGTGTATGTAGGTAGTCCATAAAATTCTAAAAATTGGAAAAATGCACACATTTTTGGAATAGTACTTTGAAGTAAATATGTTTATCCACCCCGCAAATGTTCGATTTACCGCCTATTCTGCGTAAAAATACATTTAAATTAATACAACAACGTCATCGCCAAGTCAACCTCAAAGTAACAACGACTCGAATTATCGGTACTGTTTTAATTGTCTACCATAACAATAACAAACTACGCTTCTATATTACGCGAGCATTTAATATTACAACTCATCAAGCATTTATAGCCCTTATTTCGTTAGCCACAAATACTAAAATTAACTGCGGTCTCCAAACACATAGTATACACCGACGCATACAACGTAATGTTAAAGGATAATTAATTCAATTTACTTTTAATTCTATTACCAATACATACAGTCGAAAATCGTTTGTTATTAACAGACGGTAGAGGTTTCTCTACGTGCACTACTGTACCATATCGGTATATAGGGCTGCCACCTTTAAACAACGACCATTTGTCAATAAACCAACAACAAAAATACCCAATCTTGACTTTTAGCGAACGTCAAAAAAAAAAAACAAGATGCAATAACTTGGTTCTCATCACGCACTCTGTCCAAAAAAACAAACGTTAAACACTTATGTGTGTATGCTTTAAAGTAGCAAATATTTTGTGTTAACAGTCAAACGTGAAGAGGTGTCAGCCCTAGTCTTATGTGAGTCATTACGCGATGAATCCGTCCATTTTAAGACTGCCACTTTATGAATCATTTGTTTACCTTACAAAGTAATTTAAATGCATAGCAATTGTCAACTGTTGCTAACCAAAATAAATATAAATACAGTCTTAATTGATTCCTTTTTTACTATCCGTACTCACCCCTCAAAGAGTTAATAATTAAGAACAAAACAATAAGTCCGGCTGCTGTGTTGCAATTTTTTTTTAATTGCCATTAAAATCAGTCGTGTATTTACATAAGAATTGTTTTTCTCTGTTTCTGTACGATTTTTAAGTTATTTTGTTTACATAAAAGTATTTCTAGTTAAGTGTATCCCATATTGAGGTTATCATGTTACTCCGAATGGATTGTATCCTGTGTTGTTAATTACAATAGAGTATATTTAATATTATATATTCCAGGAAACACATAAAATACACTAGTTATTATCTTTATACATGCATCTACAGACTGCAGACATTTTACGTGTCGTTTGCATCTCTATATATAGTAACATATATATTATTGTTCTTTTACACTTATCTCCAACCTTATATACTTAAATATCGTTTTGATGTGTGTTCCTAACCTAAAAGGTTAATTTTTAAATAGCCATAGAAATACCCAAATAATACGAGTAAAGAGCATTGACATTGACTTTCAGTAGTTCGGTATAATTTTAGCCCAGAAAAAAAATATCGTTCGTGAATTAATAAACATTTAAAACTGCCTGAACAATTTTGCGTGATATTAGTTGGAAAATATTTATAAACATAGAGTGCATTGACTCTTAAATCGATTTGATTCGCTGGCCAAGTGCCATTCAGTTTGCTGAAAAATTAATGATCTAGGACAGAAAAGACACATGCCTGTTTAGAAAGGGTTTAATGTGAAATGATATGCAAAAATAACTGTGGGCGAAGGAGTAGGAACTATCAGCAGGGGATTGAACTCATAGCTAGTAAATTGATTTGTAGTTAGAATATAATGGTTTCTAAAGTTGGTTCATGTTAAGTCTTAGGAGAATGGTTGGAAAATGTAAAATCAATAGTGGTTTTTGTTTCCTTCGCCTAAGAACCGAGGGGTAAATTCCACTGGATGTTTTTTCGCCGCTGTTCGGGTGTACTTAGATTGAAAGCACGGAGCAGCAACATTGTTACCTCGTTAAAGATTAGTGGATGAAAAGTCGAGAGGTTGGATAACGAATAATTATAATGAGGTTAAATATATTTGTAATATTTTGTCTTGTTTAAAAAAAAAATTATAAACTTGGTGATGTTAAGCTTCAAGATTAAATGATATGAAGCATACACTTCATAAAATTTAAAGGGTAAGTACGACCCGTTGAAATATAATTTGATCAAAGGACGAGAATATCCCCTTTGGGCACGCTGTTAATTAGTACGTATGTATAAATAATTAAGGTTAAGTATATGTCCTAAACGGAACATTTCGATTCATACAACGAAAAGAGCTATTGCTTATATGAGTTCTCTTAAAAGATGAAACTCTTTTCGAAGTGTCATTGGTCCACTGGTAAAACATCTACATAAAAAATGAGATAGAAAGGGAAGAGAAAAATAAGGGTATGATCACAACATTTGATTGTACAATCGATTTGGTATACATCATTTTAGTGAGTTCATTTCATCATATAAAGTAACTGATTAAGATATTTTTTTTAAATTAGCAAAAAAAGTTGCCATTAATAAAAACGCGTCAAATCACTAGCTGTCAACTTCTTTCAGTTATCTGTGGCTTGATAATGATGTTGAAATATCGATTAAATCGAGTAAAGTTATCGATAAGTTTCTACCCGGCGCGAGTGCCTCGGTTGGCGGCACGATGATTCAACATGGCGGCATACCCCTCCTCCTCCTCGCCCCTCGCTCGATAGTAGCCAGGCGGCCTCCAGCCGTACAGACGTCTTTGTATCGTAACGTGGCAGAAAAATGGACAATACTCTAATAGAAGCAGTATCTCGAAGAGAACCAATATGGAATCCAGCCAGTGGTCTTCATAGAAATTCGAATGTTTTAAAGTGTCTCTGGCAAGAAGTCGCCAATGAAGTGAACAAGGACGGTGCGTATTTATTTAGAGTCGTAAGTTTTATCGGTACCCGTTGTGACCTTGGATAGGGTTGCCACCTATGAATGAGACTTTGTGTAGTGCATTTTCTGGCTACAGCTGTGAAGGATATCTTCGAGTCACACACTACCCAGTAGTGTTTGGCGCTGAATTTCGTATTTTTATAACTGCCAGTGTTCGGGTCTACGTTAAGTTACTAACAGAAATTGACAGCCCTAGTTGACATTGAGTAGGTAGGTACATATTATAAGTACTGCATAATATAATACGCAGTCTTTGTTGTGCTACTTTGTAATAAACATAATCACGATTTTTTAAAGCTGGGTAGTTTTTGTACATATTTTCCGACAGTGGAAACCCACGGATTTAAAGAAAAGACAACGCTATTCAAAAGTATGTTAGTGTGTATACAAAAAAGGTTGTATTACGTTTAACCACTTCAGTAGGTCAAACGTGAAAAAAGTATACAAAGCGTTATCTATATGAAAACACATTATAAATGTGCCGTGTAACTTACCACAAATCTTTAATTTAATATTGATATTTAAAATAAATCCTTTGTTACAGTAAAATCAGTAAAATCAAGATGGAAAAATCTAAGATCGTATTACGTCAAGGAATGTCAAAAACTAGATAGCAAAACCACTGAAGGAGAGGAACAGATCAGTTCATGGCAATACTTTGATGATATGCAGTTCCTAAGACATACGCTGACATGTTACAAGACTAACAAGCAGGAAGAATACGACGGTGATGAAATATACATCACCAACTTAGATACCATCGCTAACCCTGAACCTCTCTCACCAGGACAATCTTCCTCTGAAACATCTCACACCACGCCAACAACAAGAAAAAGAAAGATGCAAGCTTTAGCAACAACAAGTGATACATTAATAGAACTGGAAAGGAAAAAATTAAAAATCCTAGAAAATGATATAGCCAGAGGTTCTAATGACGATTTATTGTTCTTCGAAAGCCTTTTACCTTATATGAAAGAAATACCAATAGATCGGAAACTTCGTCTTCGTTCTAAAATACAAGATTTAATCTGTGGAGAATTGGAGGTTGTGCAAGCGATGCTGAATAATGACGAATAATTTAGTTTAGAAATTTCGAAACTTTGCTGTTGAAATTACTGCTGTTAAAGTTCAACTTGTGAACCGTCAACTTTTATTTACCGCTTACATACGTCTTCCCAGGGTTTTCCAAAGAATACGCTTTAGTAAACAGTGATTTAGCTATGGGATGGTGTACATATGAATAGTTACCAAGTATTGCCTTCTAATTTCTGACAAAAAGACGAACAAGTTATTCTGTGATCAGTACTAGTGTTAATGAAACTGTTTGATTCAAAAATGATGACAAATTCAACGAGAGAGTCGGTGACGGAACAATGCAATTTAATATTTAATGTTTAGGTATATTTAATTTATTAACTCTACAGTATAAAATAAACATAATAAATGTAAAAAGTGTGTGTCATATAATTAGTCATTTAGATGATTCTCAGATTTTGATGAACAGTTCCTAGAAACTAACAAAATTCGAAACAGAAAAATCTTCTATTTTAATACAACCGCACAAAAAAAAACGATGTATGACGCACATTTTATTATTACCGTGTGTTTCCACTGCAATAACACATTAACAAAAACATACTGTTTCTGTTTTTTTTGTACCTAAAGGATGAGTGTTTTAACATGATGATTTTGTACACATTGATATGGCAGTGGAAAATATGTTATTGTACATATCGTACCATAATATACCTTTATAATAATTAAAAATAAATAACAAATGCGATAATTTTTTTTTAAATATTTAATTTTAGATCTCTTGTGTCGTATGTTAAGACCCATTTTAGGTCGCTTAACCAACGACGTATCACCATCATCATCTTACTATAATTCCCTATAGTGGGTCTCGGAGCCTACGATAAGTTAGGAGTTAGGATAGGAAGGGAAACCATTCCCTTTCTGTGCGTCCCCTCCGTCGATTAGGGGTAACGCATCTGCAATTGTGCATGTCTAAGGGGCAGCGGTCGCTTCGCTATTTCAGCGAATTCACGTGGCCGCTTTCTCGTATGCCACCTTGTAATATTTAAAAAAAAAATAGCAGGAACCAACCGTTGGTTTCTAAGACCAAAATCACCGTTTAAAACATATCTGTGTTTTGTCAAAGATAATGACAAGGATGACGATATTAATCATCAACCCTTATACATCATTGGATTTTGATGTCAAAAACCAATGATGTATAAGGGTTGATCGGCGTACAATACAAAGATTTGTTAAGAAGTACGGGACATCACTAGTGCAAAAATATTTGGTCTTTTTGTTACCCGGTTCTTCTTGTCTCTTAAGTAATCTATAAACAATGCCGAGTGTAAGTAAATACAACGATAAGTTTGTACTCGCACGTCTAAATGTGATAACACGGATCTTATGCAATGCGGTAATGTGGAACATTGTTTAGGGATAATGGGTACATTACATTTCATGTCACATATACAAAGACTAGGTATCTAGGCGTTTGTCAGATTGGCAGATATCACATTTCGTCTTTTAAAACACGAATTCTTCGTTAATATAGATCTTCACAGTGGAATTCAACTTGGCTGTCGAAAATGTAAATACACTACTACATACAGCTACAAAAAGCTATAAAACTTATTAGCGAAATTTAAGATCATTTTCCACTTAACTACTGCAGTCACCTCAATGAGACATGCGACCGCTATAGAAATAACGATGGCATACAGCTGGTCATTAGTGGAAAAGAGATCTAAGAACTTTTTAACTCTTCTAGGCAGATCAATTACTATTCGTGCACTGATCGCGACTTATAAATTCATTAATTCTTGTTTACTTTATTAAAATACATAAATGTACACATTATAAATAAATTAAATTAGCAGCGAGCAAAGTAAATGGTTGTTTAGGACGATGTATCGATCGCTTTGTCCGTCTTGTACATTCCTTGTTAATTGCATTATATAATACGTAAGGGATGAGCGTGTTTATATAATTAACGAAGAATGCATTAATATCTAACGCGTTATGTAAACTCACGGTAATGCAATAAAGGTGCTTCGTAAGCAACTTATCGGATTATAATGCTACAGCACATATATTAAAAATGTGCCCCTATCTATCTATTAAAATATTTATCGTTAAGAAAGTTATCATAGACAATAATTAAATTGTACTGCGTAGTTTATATTGAAATTTACATAGACAGTTTTTTACCTGCCACCCTTAGGTACAAATTATATTAATATCTTAGTAAATGTAGAACTGTTCAAGTCATAGAACTTACTAGATTTCTTTATTAATATGTCTAGTTTTGCTCATAAAATAAATAATTTAATAAGGTCGTTAACACTTAATTAAAATAGAATAAAAATCAATAACATACTTACATACTTTGCTTTCTGAATTTACTTTTTTATTTAATTGCGTGAGGAAGATAAGTTTGCATTGTCGCAAAAAATACTAGCGGCCGTTAAACCGACCTTTTAAAACTGTCGATATTCTATTTGCAGCAGACCGTTTACATTAACCATAACATAATCATTAAGTAAAAATAACTGTTACAAGCGAATGGGAATTGACCTACTAAGAATGCACTATCACGTGATGACGTAATAAGAATTAACTCTCAATACGATGACGTAAAAACATTAAAAACAACTCACCTCCGAGGTTTCCGTGTAAAGCTTGCCATGCTCGTTCGGGTACGTGATGTTAATGTAGGCCGCAGTGAATGTATCACTGAACCTGTCATCCGCGGTCGCTAATCTCGACCCCGCGAACTCTCCCGCGGGGGCGTGGCAACCGACCATAACTGCAACCCAGCCTAGGGTTGCTAACTGTGACCACATCTCTTCACGACGCATTTTAAAATACAAAGCACATTCGAACACACAACACTACACGTCTCGATGTTACCACGGATCTTCACTATATGATTTATAAAAAAACTATCGACTGCTATCACGCTATTGGTTGAAGAAAACGGTCTCGACAGATTAAGTTATCGTTATCGGCCGAAACGTCGACTTTTGGGTATTCTTTATACAGATTCTTCGATAATCCGATTTCGCGTTCTATCTACGAATGTAAATACGATATGTATAGATTTTTACGAGAGAGTTTTCGTCATAAAATCGACGCAGCCTCTCCCCGCATTTTTGTGGTCAGCTAGGCTCTCAGAATTGTCTGGTAGTCCACCGCTGCCCCATAACCGGCGAGAAACTTTGATGCAGCAGGCAACTGAAACAAAAAAGAATAAATTTAGTTAAATCAAAATAAAATTAAATCTATAATTTGATTTATTCTTCTTCGTTATTAGTAACAAATAAATAGTAAATTAATTGAATATGTTTTTATCAATTTTTAAGCAAAATTGTAGTCAGTTATCGATTGCATGTATAGGTATACCAATTATTAATAGTATTTCGCAATAAGACGTTAACGTGGCATAAAATTTAAAAATAGATGTAGTACAATGACCTTAGGCCGTCGACCGCAAAACGCATAAAATAGTTCACAATAATCTATGGATTGTGACGTATGTGTTAACATATCAATCATATATAGATAATAAAAATATTTTATTCGATATAATCCCATTGTTGTTTACAAAAATCACGTGATTTTCTTTTATCTAGGTATGCTATTTTGAATTTTACATAATGAAACATACACCATGCGTATATATTATTATAATATACTAGCTGTGCCCGCGACTTCGTCCGCGTGAAATTCTGTCTTCGGATAGAATTTTTTTTAGACTAATCATTTTACTTAACATAGAGAGAGGTGTGCCAGGACCGCTCCAAATGTCTGGTCCTGGGTCTCAGCCTACCCTTCTGGGTTACTGGCATGAATTTTGTTGTTGTGGTATTTTACTTAAACTTATTAAAAATTACAACAAAACATATTAAACTTACAAAATATTCACATAAAATCGTATATTCCCATACAAACTTTCATCCCCTATTCCCTTTTGTAATATTGCAGCGTTGAGGGTAAAACTCTTACAAACTTCAAATGACAATTTATTTATATCACATCAGCAGCCTAAAAAATAAAGCCGCATTCACATTTGCCTGACGTGTCGTGTCGTGATGCTTTCTGTCGTGATGGCTACTGTTCACATCTATGTGACGCGTTATGACGCATTTTTAATCAGTTCCGTTATAGCTCTCGGAGAGTTTACACATTCGCAATGTTTTTTCATGAATCATCCGATTCGGATTCAGATTATGAAGAAGATATGCAGTTATTGGCACTGGCAACACTTCTAATAAAACAAAAAAGAGAAGAAGATATTGGATACATCCAGTAAATACAAAAAGATAGTTTAGTTTTAATAGATTGATCCTTATATTGTTTACATTTTGTATCATAAATCGCTTTATATTGTCGTACGTACTCGATCAGCTCGTCGTCCATACCATCTGACGCGTCACAACACGACACGTGCGCGTGCACACTAGTCCGACCCGCTGTGTCGTGTCGCTGCGCCGTCCCCCGCACCTCACCCAACTGACGCGGACCGGGATCGCTACTGACGCGACACGACACAAGCCATCACGACACACTGCGTCAGAGAAGTGTGCACGCAACCATATTAATTGTATGAGACCGATACCTTTCTGACGCATCACGACACAACACGTCAGGCAAATGTGAACGCGGCTTAAGTTTCAAACTTCTAACTGTAAAAATGACGACACTTACATTAAATTTTCCACCCCCACTTTCAACCCCTTACAACGCTTTTCCTGCGTTAAAAAGTAGCCTTTGTCTTTTCTCAGGCTCTAGACTAAATATTGGTAAGGGTAACAGCAAAACATATTAAATGTGTTTTGACATTCACCAAAACCTCACATATTGCTAAACAAAATTTCATCCCCTATTGTTATTTAGCACCCTAGGGGGTAAAAATTTTTACAAAAATTAATTTAATATTTTTATATCAAATTAGCAGCATTAGAAAGAAATTTCAAGCTTCTAACTGTAAAAATGACGATAATTCCATACAAACTTTCAACCCCTTACAAACCCTTTTTCATTCGTTAAAATGGGCCCTATGTTCTTCCTCAGGCTCTAGACTAAATATTGGTAAGGGTAACAGCAAAACTTATTAAACAAAACATTCACCAGAACCTCACATATTGCTAAACAAAATTTCATCCCCTATTGTTATTTAGCACCCTTGGGGGTAAATATTTGACGAAAATGTAATTTCATATTTATTGATATCAAATTAGCAACCTTAAAAATAAATTTCAAGCTTCAATCTGTAAAAATAACAATAATTCCATACAAAATTTCACCCCCACTTTCAAGCCCTTACAACCCCTTTTTCGCGTTAAAATGTAGCCTACGTCTTTTCTCAGGCTCTAGACTAAATATTGGTAAGGGTAACAGTAAAGCATATTAAACAAAAAATTCACCAAAACCAAACATATTGCCAAACAAAATTTCATCCCCTATTATTATTTTGCACCCTTAGGGGTAAAATTTTTACAAAAATTTATATTTCGTATTTATCTATATCAAATTAGCAGCCTTGAAAATAAGTTTCAGGCTTCAATCTGTAAAAATAACAATAATTCCATACAAAATTTCACCCCCACTTTCAACCCCTTACAACCCCTTTTTCGCGTTAAAATGTAGCCTACGTCTTTCCTCAGGCTCTAGACTAAATATTGGTACGGGTTACAGTAAAGCATATTAAACAAAACATTCACCAAAACCGAATATTTTGCCAAACAAAATTTCATCCCCCTATTGTTATTTAACACCCTTGGGGGTAAAATTTTTACAAAAATTTAATTTCATATTTATCTTTATCAAATTGCCTTGAAAATAAGTTTCAACCTTCTACCTGTAAAAATGACGATAATTCCATACAAACTTTCCCCCCCCACTTTCAACCCCTTACAACCCCCTTTTCGCGTTAAAATGTAGCCTATGTCCATCCTCAGGCTCTAGACTATCTGTGTACAAAATTTCATTTAAATCGGTTCAGTAGATTTTGCGTGAAAGCGAGACAGACAGACAGACAGACAGACAGACAGAGTTACTTTCACATTTATAATATTAGTAAGGAAGTAAGGATTTGAGTTATTAAAATATTTAATTCTTTTTCACACCTTACTCTATGTAACGCAAACATCTTATCCGATTACTCTTTGCACTTCGATTTTTTTTTTCGAGAAAAAATATCAATCAAACAAAACACTTGTACTTATGTTTAATTCTTATCTACATCGTGACCTTTAAATAAAAACGAAACGCATAAAAACCACGTGGTTGGTGTGAGGAAATAGCTCATGAAACCATCATAAAGGACTAAGTACCTACTAACATTATGTTAGGGCTAGGGTGACAAGAAATCACACTAATTTTGATGGATGAAAGTTTGGATAGATAAATGTTTGTTACTAAATATCTTTAAAGTGGCTTAACGGATTCCGATGTGGCACAGATGTAATACTTAGTCTGGAAGAACAACGTAGGCTACTTACTTAGTTTTTTTTAGTTTGTTTTAGTTTAGTTTAGTTACGCGGACGAAGTCGCGGGCAAAAGCTTTTTATACAACAAACAGATATTTCACATAACTGTACATCTATACATGTGACGAGGACTGCATACCATTGAAGACATTGGGGTATTTCTTTGTATAGTAGTGTATTGTGAAAGATAGAAATCTTCCTAATATTATAAATGCGAATGTGTGGATGGATATTTGTTTGAAGGTTACTTCAGAACGGCTCAACTGATCTGAATGAAATTTGACACCGAAGTAGATCATAGTCTGGAAGAACATATAGGCTACTTATTATTTTTTTATTCCGCGCTTACTTATTCATTTTTCATTTCATTTTCATATCCTTTAATTTAATACAGATATTTAAGTAGCAATAACTAAACTTTTTACAAAATGTTACATAATCATCATGTATGACATCAAATAACAAGCTACCTACCACATATTAGTGAGTTATATATTTCAATTATATATTATCTGAAGTCAACGCTTGAAAAATAATACTAAATTTATTCCATATCCAATCTTTGTTCCAAAGCATGGTGACCCTAGTCAAAGTCGCTCGCCGGGCGGAAATTGGGGCGCAGTAAAAACCACATCATAAAAGGAAAACGGCGGTGTCGTGTAAAGGCGTACTACGATTAACTAGTTGCTGAAACAACGCTCGTAACTGTACTAATACTTATGTAATTATATATTTAAAAGCTAAACTTTATGTAAATAGTTGATAAATACAAGGAATTTGAAGAAAAAGTAGGAAATATTGTTAATAATATTATATTATAGGCACACTCCTTTATTCTCAGTATACATTTTTAGCTACATAAGACACATGCGAGCACATCAACGACAAAACCGGAGTTGAAGACAGTCGCCGTGGCCGATATCGGCCGGGATTACATCATCATCATCATATTACTATCACTACCATCAACTACCTGCCTTGTCTGCCTGCTTCTGCACATAGAGGTGTCTTCAGATCTCTTTCTGAGTGTACAAAATTTGTTGAAGGAAGTAAATAAGAACTCTCCTAGTTTTATAGCTTTTTATGACGGAAGGGCAATGTTTTATTTTCGGGCATATCTTTATGTTTAATCTATTGTTTAATTCAGATTAATTCTTGGAGAATCATAGCGTCATGCGGGTTTATTTTATTTAACGTTTGTTTCTTGACATATTCTTAAATCATCATGTCATAAACCTTATTAACCTGATCCTACCTTAAGTTACGGATGACTTGACTATCAAACACGATGACCCAATAAGGGCGAGTTGACTACAAACATATCTTTGATTTTGGCTACTAAAAATTTTATAAGGTTGTATAAGGCTTATGCAAGTTGGCAACTGCAACATAATGAGGGTAAAAGACAGACAGCGAGCGGCTATTGTCTTGGCAAGCCGCCGCACTAGGTCAATTGCCTTTGTTCTAAGGATTCTACACTTACATCGATCGATGCTCTAAAACAAACATAAGAAGTACATTTCATACAGGATGGAAATATTTAAAATGCCTTACTTAATGTGGTCTAACATTTTAATCACTTTATTCTTAAAGAAGGCATTGTTATTGCTTGCTTTTTCCCCAAGTGAGAGTAGGGTAATATTTTTCGCGAGTTATCTATGGAGGTTTACATGCAAGATCGTACAACATACATTGTTATGATAAAATAAGATTATACGGACATTGCTAACACATATAAATGGTATGTTACACATCATACATTTTAAATTAAAGTAAATAATAAAATCACGAAACAAAAACATTTAAATGTTATCAATTCAATGAAACTCCAAACCCCAAATTAACGCTGTATAAACATTACATAAAAACCTACATAAAACTATAAACAGACTTCCTAACATAACAAGGCTATACGTGAAGATATTAACAAATCGCAAACAGTTGATAGTATCGTGCTATTCAAATTTTATCGAGGCTCGAAATTTACCACGAGACGCTTAGCAACAACACAATATTACTGTGAGTATCGACTTCCATGACACTTGCTAATACATTTTTTTTTTGGTCTAAAAATGAAAGGTATGACAATATGGATTAATACAGTCTTCCTGCAGTGGATTTCTATCTAGGGTTGGGATAACAAGTGCTCGCAACTAACAACGAGCTGCCATAAAGTTTGAATCTAATAATACCATGATTACAAAATTAATACGCGGATAATGTCGCCAAATGTTCCGCATATAAACACAAACCATTTGTATGTACGTACTTCCGTATGCGAGTTGGAAAAACTTACGCAACGTGTACGATTTATCTAAATACCTTGTTTGCAATTCATTTAAATCGCATTGAAGGTAACAAAATATCTAGATCTTATTTTTATCGCAATCAGTACCATGCATCACGTTGAGAATTAACGTGGACATAATTTGTTTGTGACCTCCACAAGTTCCGTTTCCACTGCGGAACACTCATACAAAAACAAAATGTCATCGCTCTCGTTCATCTTAAAATAACAGAGCAACATGCTTTATTATAAGTTAGAGGGTTACGGCAGTGGAGTTTCGCAGAACGCAGGCTCAGGACGAAGTCTACTTATGCCAGATAATGTATATAATCGTGTTCAGATAAGTATCATATTATATTCCAGTGTTGCCACACGTTTTCCTCGCGGGCTACCGAGGTGAATGACCGTTATCGCGGTTGCCACAAGAAAAATGTAATCTGCCAATTTTATTGCTATAAACATAATGCACTTAAGGTATGTGGTATGCGACACGAATGCACTACGATAAAACATTTCGTTCCGCTTTCAATATAGATGATAAAAATTAAAAGTATAATAAAAAAAAAAGTTTATAATAAATGTCATCCAATATATTTTTTTATTTAATCATAATAATTTAATATTAAACTTCGAAAAACAGGCTCAGATTTTCTTTATCAGAAACGTTAACGTTGATAAATATAATAGCACTTATCGAACGTTATCTTATTTCTGCGAAACTGAAAAACATATTACATATTACTTCTGATTGTACTATTATGTACTAATCCAAATTGAAGGTACATAAATCAAATTTCAATCAGAAGTCATAAAAGCAATTCCGTAAAAGCGAGGAAAGTCCCGGAAGTTTGTTATAGTGGTCATTACTGCGAGGTTATGGTGACCATGACTGAGCTAGGAATGTCCTTCACTACGACCGTGGGGGTGGTGAATCGACTTGTGTAGTATAGTGATGTGCCTTCATATTTTACTATCGATATTATTCTTTTTATTTAAATAAAACATAAATATTTAAATTAACAAATTGATATATTCACAGACAAGTACAAACACCTCCTTCAAAAGGAAAAACACACGTAATTTATAGTAGATAATTGTTAAAAGTCTAGAATTGCTCCTAATAATTCTCCTTAAAATCCTCTTTAAAAAACGAATATTTTGTATAAAAGTATTACAGCAATCGAATTTCACGGTAATTGAATTATATGTAACACAGTAAATTCAGTTTAAACTTCGTTAAAAATATTTTTATGCACCAATAAATTTGACAACGACTGTACGAAAGTAATAAACATCAGATGAAAACATTTATTACCCTCGTTTCACTTCTTTATAACCTGATTAACCTAAATTTAAATCATGCTCCATATTACTAATTGACGATAAGTAATTAATTAGTACATAATTAACGTATAACTTGCAATGTCGCACTAAATTGGTTGAGATAGAAGATGATTGTCAATTCTTTCTAATTGCCAAAGGCCAGAAATTATATATCAAAATTAAAAGAAAATGGCTTAATTTCCTGGTAGTGCTTTAGTGATAAGACATTCATATTTTAACAGTCACCTATTCCAATAGTTGACACTCAGGAAATGCAATATTATCTTTACATATTGTGCTATCAGCTTTCTTTTTAAATATCGAATAAACTAGTGCTTGCTTACATACCCTACTGATAAATCTGTAAAAGACACTTACTACACTATACCTTGTTAAAAAAATGAATTTATGTAACAGTAAACCCTTTTGGTTGGAATTTGGCGTTACCCTATTTATAACACTCAGGTGTTATTTGTAAAATGATATAGGTAGACATCGATATCGACTTTTTTAATATGTCAAACTGTTTAATAAACATGTCGATACGAAATGGTACCGACATTAGTGGTTGGCCTTACAGAAAGGGTAGCTTCGCCCCTTGCGTGCTACCACCAGAGGTCGACCCAAGGGCACGAACTTGGACCCTAATGATGGTGTGGCATTGACACTGGCTTGTATTGTGCTATAGTTTTTTGTTTTTTTATTAGACAAAGGAACGAAGGTTGCGTAACGTGGAAGGAAGTCGTAATCGTTATACAATTGAAACATGTTTTATCGTAATTTATTAGAGCTGTAGGAATTTTATTTCTGTACAACATTGAAAAAACTTCAGCTTTTTCCGTTGCATACTTTTAAAAAGATTGTGAGGAAAATGGTAGATTAATAGACTAAGAATTCTGATTTTGTAATAAACAAATTGAATATAAAATGAACAGCATAATTTCAAAAGCAAGTTGATTGACCGCAACTTGCATTATAAATTATGCTGAGCTGCGTGAACTATCATTTCACTTCGTTGGATAGTAATTTAGGAGTAGGAACGTGAACGAACGCCATAATCTCTACCATCAGTGAGACAGAACGCTTCCTCGGCTTGAGGTTTTTGCGGTTCGCAATCACTCCGACAAACGGAGCGGACACATCTTAATTGACCTTTTTTGTAGATCTAGAAACATCGCAACGATATCCGTATGAAAAAGAAATAAGATTTTTTAGTTTTATTTAGTTTATGAATGAAGAGTAACAAACGACATTGTTAACTGTATTGTGCAAATCCATTTATTTTATGAACTCTATAAACAATAAATAAATTTGAACTAAACTTTAAAGTAGATCAATATTTAACAGTTCAAATTTTAACTGGTTCTTTTTAAAAAAGTCTATGCATAACTTTGAAATTATAATGCTTCATTTATCTCTCGTGGTTCTATTCGTTGAACCCAGTTATTAGTAGTGTGCTGAAAAATGTTGACCTTACTTTCGTTATCATCTTCCACAACTCATACCGAGTGGGCTAGAACCTACTTAAGTTACGGTTCTTTTCAAGTTTCCTCCCGATGTTTTCTTCCATAATGTGATACTTTGGTATCAGCTTATTGCAACCTCTTTTAAAGGGTACCTTAGCTCGACAAACAATATAATTCTCTGACGTTTGAACATCATTACTCCCATTGTGCCGCAACTTGCAGCAATTTAATTACTCCTGCAAAATCAATTAATTGCCTCACAGAGTATTTGCGAAACCCTTGTATTGTGCAATCTTAGTTTATTGTTAAAGTGAAACCATTGAAATATAGTCGTTATTTATATTAATTAGTTCAATGTTCGTAGTACTTATACGATAAAAACACCTACCTACATGATGATCAATAAGGGACGACTCAGATGATGGAAAATAGATCAATCTGGAATACGAAATAGGATAATGACAGGGAGATGATGAGTTTTATAACGAAAATGAACTTGTGTCTTTGTGAACGGACCCTAATAAAGATGTATGGAAGAGTAGTACATTGGTACTGTTATTCTCCATAGATAATAGGGTTTGCTGATGTTGATAATGATAATATTTTTATAGACCTTAAAGTAACATTTAGCAATCTAATGTTCTACACGACCTCTATTATTCATCGTGTGACTATACCAGTTTTGACTAGTGATTACTGCAAACTACTCGAGTTATCGAAATATAAGCGAGCTAGGCCAACAATGCTTTCTGGGCAACAACTTGTATAACATTTACACAATCTATTGTTACATGTTTGTTTTCACTACTAGTAAGCATATCGATAAACGTAATCATTATGAAATATCAACTTTACAGTTTTAAAAATTAACTAATTAACGGTTAGTTTTCACCAACGTAACACTGGAAAACCTTTTGATATTAAGAATGTTGATTATATGTATAATTACTAATGTTTCGGCTTTGAAAATCTATAGAAATAAAATATACAGGCAAAAAAAAATTGATGCTAATGCTGAAAATAGTTCAAATGGCTTTATCCATTCATCCGGATGAAGTCGCGGAGTTACTAGGCGGAATAACTAAGGCTAGTCAAAATAAAATGTCTTTATTCTCTCTCTGTCTCTAAGTGCCTCTCCATTAATGGAGGTTGGCCGTCAGCGCAGTGAACTTTTGCCGGTCTTGTGCCAAGCGAAATAAATGTTCCACGCTGGCAACATTCGTCCACTCCTTGATATTACGCAGCCACGATTTCTTTCTTCGTCCAGTGCGTCTTTTGCCTGCAATTTTGCCCATCATAATAAGTTGGAGAAGATCGTATTCCTTGTGCCGTAGAACATGTCCTAGATAGGCGACCTTTCTCTTTCTCGTCTTCATTATAAAACAAAATTAAAATGTCGCTGTATAAAACTGGAGTTTCTCTTACAAAAGCCTAACTTTCAACAATAATTGTACAAACACCAACAGAAAACATCCTTGACATACTAACAGTTTCGTAAATATGGATACTCTGATAGGGATATGGGTTAATCTTTAATAGGGAAGGTTTATCATAGTCAACATTTAGCCTGACAAATATTAGCTTTAAACGAAAGCAATAAGGATTAAGAGTCAGTTAGTCTAGTTATCTGATAAAAACACTTGATTTACACATTACAGTGCATTCGTCGTTTTGAAATGGGTCAGTTTTTATCCTATTCAAAATATCTCAAGTCTATAAAACGTCTACAGATAAGTCGATAAAGAAATTTCGTTTTTGGATTTGTTTCCGGGAATGTTGATAATGCTGTTCGTAGGTCAACAGTTCGTGACATTTAATAATTTAACAAGTACTAGTCATTTCGCACTGTGCCATATTTAACAGTTAAAATACGACATTATTTTATGTAAACTAAAATCATAAAATAATTACTGTCAGCTTCTAACGAAGCAACTTTATTGATATACAAAGTTCAGGTGGTTAGGTGTATTTGCAATTAAAATATAACGCATGAACGACTAAAGCACGTGTATTCCGTTTTCTGCCCGGATCCATTCCGTTAAAGTGCCATCAAGCTTTAAAAAAAATAGATTTGAAAATTCAAATGACATCAGGCCTTTTGCCATTTTAGTTTTATAAGAATAAATTTTTATGTACTTTCGTATTTTTTTAAATGAGTTATCAAAAATGTGTTACGTTACACATCTACCTTAAAAAATGTAAAAAGAGGTAGCTTGATGGAAGGACGTGTTATTTTCTCTGTCATCCTCAAAAAAAAACTGAGATGACAATATATTTTTGTATGAATGTTTTTGCATTGGATGACGTAATAAGAAACTATTTTGACATTGTAAGTAAACAAAATGCACCTTGAAGGTGACAAGTAAGATGGACGGAAACAAATTGGGAACAATGGTTTGTAAACTTCATACAGTCATTGTCTTCCTAATGCTTATATAACAATGTATATATATATATATATATATATGTTCGAGACTTGTATACGGATAATTTCTTTTTTAAATTCCCCAATCATGAATTTGTGTAGATGTAAACATTACAGCTCAATATCGTGGATTTTATTTCAATCTTACTCTTTTGTTAACGGCAACCGATCAGGTGCTGCAAGATCACAGAGGTATTGGCTTTTTCTTTCCTCATTAACAGCCACATTACGAATTATTTAGTCACTAAGGGAGCCACATAGTGAAGATTTATCATAATACTACACTAAGGAAGATTTCTTAGTAACTGTGTAGCTTTCAGTAAAACTATATTTCAATATTTAGAGTACCAAAAGTGTACCTTTTTTTATCGAACTTTAAAATGTCACACGGCAAATGTCACTCGTATGTGTTGCAACGTTTACTTACGACCTTAACACATCCGAGACTCACATGTGACAAGTCAACGAGATCGAATTTCGCAACGCTATGGGTCAATGATAACAAAATAACCACTGTAAATGTACTCGGCGCAACATTACAGCAAAACTTAAAATCTAGGTGTTAGTACAGATTTCAAAGTTTACGATTCGTAAAACATAGACCGAAAAGGATAATTAGCCCGGTGAGCATAGGTCAAACTAAATTATAATAGCACACTAGCGCCTAGTGCAGTAGCCGCAGCCGGAAAAACTGCGGATCACAACCAATTCATAAATAATTAGGTTACAATGACCACTGTCAACGCGACCCTATTGTGACAACCACATAAGATTTGTCATCATTTCGTATTTTTACTGAGAATGTAACATGATGAGTTTGTTTATTAAAGACAATGAATTGTAACTCTGTCAAACAGTTCATTGACCTTGTTAGAAAGTGACTAATTAAGTAATTAATGTATCAGGCATTAATAAATAAATGCAGCTAATTAATCTACAAACGAAGGTTTTCCTCGTGGTTAATTGTTGGCATCCTTCTCATTATCTTTAATAAAACAGAGATAACAACATGTCTTGTAAATGAATCTCGCAAAAACTAATCTTAATCTTTTTGTAAACCGCGTAAAGAGGTGTAAGTACAAAAATGTTGCCGTATAATAAGACAACTGTAAAATGAACGCCTCAGCACGAGTTCCACCTGGTTCCATTCAATCATCGTATGGTTGACGTTTTTATGGATATCCGGTGCAATTTTTTAGTAACTGACAACTGTGGCTTGTATGCATGTCGTGTCGCCGACTATAATGGTTCTAATTGTGAATTGAATGAAAGGATACAACTTACATTGTAAAAATAATATATACTGTACATTCCAACTCAAGATTCAAATTTTGTATACAAAAGGTACAAAAATTAAATTCGCTATTCTTTAGGATCGCATAAAACCTATAATTGAGCACGTACGTATTTTGCTTAGTCAAGTTTTCCACCTAATTGAATTGTGGGAATCAAATAAAGAAAGAAAAACATGACAACACTTTATGGGTTAGAAATTAAATTCTTCGACGGTACACCATTTACGTTTCCTGTCTTATTCAAAATCTTTAATATATTTTACTTAATATCGATATTAAATAAAAGCACTTTATCCCACGATCGCGTGCATTGAATAATTAAAATACAAACCAGTGCTTATATTTTTTGTTTACTATTTGTCTAGTTTCCTAGACTTGTTTGTTTACAACGTGTTACAAAACGACCTTGACTTCTTGACTATTTCCTATATCGACGTAACTACGTTGCTTTGTCGTTGAGGATAAACCTTGTTAATTCGGATATAACTGAAATACAAAAAAACATAGCCTAGACCACTTTGGGGTAGTTAGACATTGAAACTAATAATTTCGGCGACATCATGCTTTATCAGACCGTTGCTAAAAATCAGTTTTATAACAGAGAGAACAAACTATTCCATATACAAGATTGAACATAATTTTACAACGAGTATTCTCCACGCCATTCTATGTACAGACATTCTTCTCTGTTCAACGTTAACATTAGAAAGATATGTAGATATATTTATATCAGCTATATTATACAGATAGGGTTGCCAGGTCGCCAAATCTACTAGCCGGACAGAACAGCCAGTTTGGTCGGACATTTGGGTAGAAAAGTCGGACACCCTATATTATTTAGGATTTTGTCTCAGTATTATTAGGTACACTCTCGTTTGGGAAATGTAAAAAGCCTAACAAAAGCCGGAAAACCGTTTATTTTGGCCGGACACGCAATCTTTTGATCGCCTACCTATGTCCGGCTTTATCCGGACGCCTGGCAACGCTATATACAGATATATTATTAAACATTGGCACTCCGTATCAGCTCATCTAAACAATCTTTTTATTTAAATTTCATTAACACATTTCAAAACATTTGCAGACGAAGGTATGACGATCTCGATACGTTTTTATTAATAGATACAAAATCGATGTTCATTTAGATTAAGTACACATCTGCATTTCCACTGATGTAATATTAATTACGGCGAGTTTCCACTGACGAAACCCATATTAATACTATTTTAATTACACTATTTAACTGCGGTTAGTTTAATTAGGACAGTTGTTTACCCGTTACGAGTGTTTTACAAACACATACGGCGATTCAACAACGAATCGGTAGTTCTCGTTAAAACATACTCTAGAAACTTAAGAACTTCGTAAGGAATAAAATAAAATAATAAATGATAATAAAACATGGTTCGTCTATGTCTTGATGGTTCCCACGTAAACAATCGTATGTCAAAATTTTCAGTTTATTCTTCTCCCTTTTCTTATATACTAGGTAAAAAAGTCTTAGAATTAGTACAGTTTCAAAGTGTATAATGTAGGTTATTTTGATGTCGCAACTAATTAAAATAAATTAAATAACTTTGCATTATATTCAAAACGGGCTATGCAAAACGTTGACTCATCGTATGTCATCCAATACACTATTGTATTCTATACTGACAAGTATTATTATGAGGGCATGAAAGTTTATACCACGAGATAATGCTGTTGTCTTTGTACTTCTGTGTAACACTACACTGTGACATTTTGCTTTCTCGCTGAAAAAGCTTTCTTTGAAAGGCTGTAGCTATACTCTGTAACTTGATATCCGTTATAACTAAGAGCACGTATTGTCTCTAATAATAGGTACCTACAATACTGATTAAATAAGATACAGAATTTCTGCATATATTTATTTTTACAGTGTAATGTGATCCTTTTTTCTTTAAATAACATAGTGATTAAGGGTACGGATACGATCTAGCAGTCGTGGGTTCGACTGTTGTCCTGACCATATCCAAACATAAGCTGCACCTTATAAGGAATGGTTGCAAAAATAAGTAAATAATAAAAATAAAAATTACAAAGATAAAATAAGAATAAAATTTAATTACATGCTTCTTTCGTTATTACGAAGTTTAGATTAGTCTTTTTTTGTTACTGAAACAGAGTTACCTACTTCTATTTAAATTTATATACACAAACTGTTTTATTTTTTAATCGAGCAATGTGATAGGAAATAGAAACGCCCGAAATAGAGTTATCACTATATTATTTCATTTTTAAATAGCATGTTGTTTAAACATTTTCATTTTATGATTATCCAAAGACTGACTGAAAAATCAAGAAAAAACACGAACATTTAAAAATAAATAATTCGAATACATCCAACTTCTTAACTTTTACTCTAAATATTATATCATCAATAGCTTCTTAGGTCAGTATATTTACTGTATAAATGAATATAGATTAAAAAAAACACACAAAGTATTACAAAGGCGGGAACCAGATGTTGCAATACCAAAGGCCGCTGTGCAAATATCACGTCTTTTAACACTATTTTTATAAACGTTTCCATTGTCACTTTTGATACATATGTATAATATTCGCCTTCAATCTCTATATACCTGAAGTTAGTAACAAACAGTGTAATACAAAAATTAAAGAAGAAATGTTGTCTCTCGTACCTGAAGTTCTTAAGCATTTGTCTCACTCGCTCCTAGATATAGACAATATTTGAGTAGCTAATTTCGAATAAATGATTAATTTATCGTTGGTTTCTAAGACCAAAATCCCTGTTTAAAACATATCGTCATCCCTTTCATTAACTTTGACAAAACACAGATAACATAATTCTGAATGCATATTATCGTGTATCTGTCATAACTTTTTATAAATTAACTTGAAAACCTTGATTGTTTAGTTTCACAATCTATTTTCCTGTGTCGTGTCATGTCAATAACCTATAATCTATTATTACTTTGTTATTTGTTTTTATTTAATTGTTTATGTATTCCGGGTTGCGATTGAGGTTTGTGCTTTGTTGTGGTCAGTTATATCTCTGTTAATGTGCAATAAACTCTTAACCCCGATGTGGTCTCACCCCGGCGAAGGATTTAAAGTATCAAGATTGTTACATACGTTCTTGGTACTTTGATCTATTATTATTTTATTCTGGTATTGCAAAAGAGTATATGTTGGTCAAGACTTAATGATCACAATTTTAATGCTCCAAAACAAGGTCAGTCCAATGTTAGAAGTAAATTCTAGTGTCATAATAATTATAAGGAAATTTATCATACTGGTGGAGTAAAATTGAAACTAAATTTAGATTTGTGAAATCATACTTTTTTCATCGCCTTTACAAACAATTTTAATCTTACGCAGTTCATCGAGCGGACAAAAACACATTTAAAGAGGGATTTTATTGCCAGAACAAATACTATAAAAGAATAAAATTTTTAAAACTGGATTCATGTGCAAATGTCATTCTGTTTCGGAATCCGGTTTTTAAGGATTTTTTCCTCGCTGTAATAATTATTAATTGTATTTCGTTGTAATGCAAGTGCACAAATCTTATATAATTTTTTAATCGATCGCATGTTTTAACCCGATTGGGGTAAACGGCCTGATAAAAACAAAATCGAAATACGAATTTTATCAACATTTTATCTTTGTAAAACAAGTTTTGTTTATTAGTTAGAAATAATGTTCGTAAAAAATGAAATTTCCAAATATTTAATAGCTATAGATGGGTCCTATTTTATTTGTCCAAATAATTTATAAAAAAGGTAAGACGATTGCTGTAATTACTGATGACATATCATACAAATAGTAATAGTACATACCATTTTCTTGTATGAATTTTGGAAATGTATATCCATGGTAAGGTATCAAGCGTGTGTGATTTATTGTAATGTTTTTCAACATACTTTATAATCGATTATAAAGCCGAATTGTGAAATATAGTGTTAACTCTTTATTACGTTATCCTTTATAACAATATGTAATGTTGAAGTGAGCCCAACTTGGTTGGTTTGCGTTAAAACTCACATATTGAAACACTCTTTATAGCGATACGCCATTCTCTATTACGAAGAAATGTGTTCATATTTGTAGGCAGTAAATATTTATTATCGGTATTATTGTTTATATTATGTTGACTTGTTAATTTGGTTGTTTTTTGTTTACTCCATATAACGATAACTCTCTATAACGACCAAAAATGCTCAGTCCCTTGAGTTTCGTTATAAAGAGTTTACACTGTATATTTAGAAACTATTAACCTAGGAGATGTTTTTGAACAGTAGTGATGGGATGAAATACTTTGTACAATGCAAATAGGTACATGTTCATAGCTATGTTGTAAACACGTTATTTTACATATACTCACGTGAAATAATTACCATCGATTAGTACTGCATTAACATAAGTCGCGAGGATAAATATAATAAACAAGCATATATATGTATATTTCTCTTAGCACGTCATAAAAATATCGTGATGAACTTTTTTGAACCCGGGCATAAAGTACAACTATTACTTTCCTGGGTAGTAACATTTCAGATTCAAATATTTTCATAGTTGTCGATAACTTATAAATCTACAATTTAACTATATGAAAATAAGTTATTATCTTACTAATATTATAAATCCGAAAGTTTAAACGGATCTCAATGAGATTTGGCAAAGATGTAGAACATAGTCTGGAAGAACACATACGCTACTAATAAAGTTTTTCATTAATTCCGCACGGACGGAGTCGCGGGCGATAGCTAGTCTAAAATAAGGTTAAAAATGTTATATTTCTATATGATAAAAAGTGTTTCACTATATTTTGGTTAGTTATATTTGGTTAAGGGTTTGGATTGGAACTAGGTATAAACGCGGTAACGATGCCAATGTGTCAGTGCATTTATGCAACCACTTTTGTATGGCTGCAAATGAGGCTAAGCCTCTTGATACAGATTCCTAAGTCTGTCGATCCGATTTTCTATCATGAATATTCTAGAAAGTACACTATATTTACCTCTAAGTACATATTCCTGATTTAAACCAGCTTAGTTTTTTTTTTCTTTCTTAGAACTAAGACATTATGTCAAAGAGTATAGTGAGTTTCAGTTGTTTTTAAAACCGAAAATATACTAAACATTGTGTCATAGAGCAGTTGTGTTGTACAGTCGCGTTCATTGGTGGCATTCCATATTAAAAGGGACAATTGTTTGAACTTCTTATACCTTGAAACCATAAACAGTAACGGTTTTACCTCTACTTTTTTACCATGCCTGAGGGAAGATATATAACAGGGTTATGTGAGACTGTTATTCACATACGTATGTACGTATAAGGTGCCCTTACCTAACGCCGGCCCTAACTATAAAGGTAAATGTAATAATTATTTGTACTAAAACAGTAGTGTAATTAACACTATGTAATATTTATCTAGTGCAGATAAACCCATAATTGTTTTATATGATCAAGACATGGATAGCAACTTTATTTTATACTTTAAAAAGCAAGGAACATGTAGTAGGTAAAGTATCTCAACCAAGGTATCTTAGAGAAATATGCCTTGACCAATAATTTTCCGAATCTATAAAATAACTTTTCGTGTACATTTAAAGGATCCAGAGAGATTATTTTTTATGGCTTGTAGCTTGTCAAGTAGCTTATTCGGAACTTGGCCATTATGATAAAGACCCTTAACTTCTATTTGTTGAGTGAAATTTATAAATGTTTGGAAGTTAGTTACGCTCTTTGTATTCCACTTACACAGCTGTATGCAGGTGTGTTTTTATACGCACTTCCGACAGGTGTCTATGTGAATGTAAAAATAATAAATATTACTATATAGAACAAAAAGTATTCTTCGACTGCACTATGACAATTTGTTACGTAAGTGAAAACCCACCGTAACTTGTTATCTTAACGCTTCCGTGTCCGACGTCCCGCGAAACACGCAGCGCGTGCCTCGCCTTATCGTCCTGCATTGTCTTACTATGTTATGTTAAAGTGATTCAAATTAAACATATTTGATACATTATATTGTATGTCTTTATATCTTACACATATTAAAACAATCTGACTGTTATCAGGTCTTCTCATTTAAAATATTATTATCAGAGTACCTACACCAAGAGAAGAGCAGAGATGACGTATCGAGTTGAAGAGACTAATAAGGAAAGCAGCCCCGATCACCATTAGGGGAAACCGACAAGAGGAAGGGAAAGAGACCGAGGGACAAATGGGATGGGAAACGGGAGGTGGAGATCACAATTTAATTACATCGAAAACTTGTCACAGCAACAAATAGTAGTTACTCAATTACAGTTTTCATGATGAAAATTTGTTGTACGACATTCGATAAATGGGATGTGGGAAGTGGGAAGGGAATTTTTATTATTTAACGTTGTACGTACATCATAAATCGCGAAATACTTTACATTTATTAGAGTCAAAGAATCATATTGCTGAATAAAACAAAAAACAAACATTCCTGTTATCGACCGAACGCTAAATAAGGAAGACGCACAAAACATGATTATCCATATTTCTTTTGTCGTCCTGACAAACAATGAAGATGAGATAATATTTCAAAGAGTATCAAGTATTATATTTCCATTTATCCATGACATGAGTCAATGATACAGGTCAGGTAAATCGACACAATGCCTTTAGTAATACTTCAGTATTGAAAATATACTTCTTTCATATATTTTCGGTCATGACATAAATTCCCAAACAATATAACTTCGATTGTCAAAGGTCTTGTAACAATTAAAAAAGTGTATCATGAAAAAACGCCTAGACTTAAAAAGATATATAATTTGGAATTTAGGTAATAATTATAACAGAAAATTCTCCAAATCGTTTCGGTATTAAATTCAGGTCATAAAAATTAGATTACTGTATGATCTTAAATATAAAATCAGGAGAAAAACGACAGCAAAATAGTGCAAGCTTAGAGGTAAAAAAAAATGGAATGAAAAATTCTCTGGTTTGTGATACAATATTTTGCTTTTACATAAAATCGTAATCGTATACATAGATTAATATTAATTATTTCACGACTGTGCAAATTTAAACGGACTGTCTGACCGTGGGTTTCCACTACCGAAACACAGACTTTTCACACAACTCATTCTATATGAAAAAATAAGATGGCAATGTTTATGTAAACAAATAAAAGAATTGTGTGCGGTGTGTGAACAACCTAATCGGTTGCTACCCAACGTCGTTACATAATAGTGCTGACCTTGAGTTCATACAGCTAATAATATTTGACCATTTTCACATCACTAAAAACGCAAATAGATTTCGAACACCACAAAACCAAAATAGCGACTTGACTAGAATAAAGAATACAATGATAAGGCTATATTTGGGTACTTTTACACTAGGTACATTTTTGTAACGCACGCTGTTACATTTTTAACTGAAGAACTCCACTACACTACGCTATTAATGATAATAGGGTTGTAACGGAGGCTTTCTTAGCGGAAACGGAGGTGGATGCGGAGAATCGCTCTTCTCGCAATGTAAATCAACGTCAATAAACCTCCGTTACAAATCCGCAAAGAGTAAGTCTGGAGCGGAATGCGGAGATATGATTTCATGCTGAAGTTCCGGACGTACGGATGTGTAGGTGAGGTTGCGTTACAACCATAATTTATGTTATAGTTATCCTTTTGATAAAATAGAGACTACATTGTGGATTAGTAAAAGGGTCATCATATTCGATTTCGCTACGTTGCTAGTCGCAATATCCCTGTGGCATTTCTAACTCTTCTGAGTTGCATTTTATCAACTTACCTCCTCGATACCTTATACTAGAAAGGGAGTGACGTAATAAGGAATTACATGGAGTACAATACTCATATCGATGATAAGGACAGCCGATAACATTGTAAATGCGTGTACTTACATAAATATGCATCACGCATTAATCAATGTAATGAAATTATATTAAACAAATCACTATTACCGTAAGTTTTCGCTACCATAAGACTTATGTATTTCCTTCCTACTTTTTTTCTTTAAAAATACAGAGATAACAAAATATTTTAGTACTGGTATTTTGGCAATGAAACCAGACAGTAAATAGATAAATAAATTAATGAATTTCTGATATTATTTTACGATCAATGACGAATTAACGATACAAAACTTAGCTACATGAGTTTAAAATTCAAGAAATAAAAAAACAACAATTAACTTTGTTAATTTGTAGAACATTCTACAAGGCGTGGAATAGTATCGTAATGAGGTGTTAACTCAATATTAATGAAGAAGATTTGGCGATAAGTGTTTATTTACAGTAAAATTCCATTCTACATGTAAACATTTTTAATTTCATGAAGACTAAAGAAAGCTGGGAGGTTGATCTTTTGAGTCAAAATCCATTTTTAAAAAACAATACACATACTATATAGCTCCTCTAATGAACAGAAGATGGCAAATAATGGGTACATGGGAGCATCGACTACAATCTACAACATCGGGCTCGATCATGAACCTCAATAACACTAGAAACCCGAGCGTGAGTATGACAGTTGGAGGAAGAATGAATCCTCAGTCGTTTAAATTATTTCAACTGTACAGTCTACAGGTTACAATAGAATTTACAGACGGTCATGTAAAAATAATAAATAACCCTTAGTAAACATTATAAAGCCAACCAAATACATACACGCAAAGTAAAATAAATTTATAGTATAAGGAAATCGTAAATACTCAAACGATAATGTTTATAAGGACAATAGATGCCCTCTAGGTCAACGGATAAGTGGCAGTAACGATATAATTGATTGATTCATTTATTTAACAAGTTTGTTTCAACGGTCATTAACTTTTTAAACAAAAAGAAATCATTACCAGATTTTTTTATCAATTTAATCAGTATAATTAATAATATGTATTCCTTAATATTATATTGTCACCTATTATGTTGTAATTCGGAATTAAAAAAAAATCTTACCCGTTGTACTGACTCGGTGTTTTTCAAACTTTGAAATGCAAAAATAATGTAAAAAACGTCAAGTTTTTTTTTGTTTATTATAGAAGCGCTGTACATGAATAATTACTGGCTCCAGCAAATAACATATATAGGAAATAAGTCGCTACCTTGCTAAAACTATCTCGAATAGCAAGGACTTGAAATCGTATCGTGTTCACTGACGCGTACACAGTGTATTGTGTTTTAAATTAATTATGACCTTTGCAAGGTTCAGATAGGAGCGCGAGGTGTCGTGAGCTCGACTATAATGTGGTAATTATTCATTCAAATTAGTATTGGAATGAATATCACCTACTGATTATTTTGCTTACTAATAACGGCCTTTAAACGGCCGGTCTAAACATAAAACTAAACAGGACTGTTAGAAATAAACTGTTTTTGTATTTAACGCACGCATTTCTTAGACATCGCGTTGGTGGCTCAGGAGTAAGCACTTGATTTGAAACCTGCAGGGGTTCTAATACCGCCATGGGCCAATGTGTTTTTCGATTTTCGATTTACATATGTACATTTATCAGACGTTCTTACGGTGAAGGAAAACATCGTGATGCAACCTGCGTATATCAGAGAAGAAGTTCAAAGATATGTGTGAAGTCGACCAACCCGTTCTGGGCCAGCACGGTGGAGACGTATAGTGAGCTGATGATGGTGATGATTTCTTAGACTTTTAAGAACGTTTTTGCCGTCTTTAGTTTTGTTAAACGTTATATTCGCTCATTGAACTTTTAAATCGTCAAGCCGATTTTCATATTTATTTATTCACCTAACATCGTTCGCCAAAACGTAACCTAAATGCATGCAACCCTATTCTTATATAAAGAGTTAGTCAAAAACAGGAAGTTACGTAAGAGAAACGCGCGAATTACGTCACGTAGCTTATACGTGAAATGTCACGTATTAGGCTATGTACACACCACGCATTTTATTAGCCGCCGATTGTAAACCGACTCTTGGTGTGTCCACTAAATCATATTGCATTTTTCTAATCAGCGACTACGCAGTTTGGTGTTATTAATTCAAACATTATTATGCACGCTCACAGTCATGGTTAACAATGTATTTAGTATAAACACCCGCTTTGTGTGAATGAGTCCTAAGGACAACTTGCTTCGTTTCTTAGCAACACAGAAGATAACCCTTGATGACTTAGATTGCAACTTTGTTATACTACTAGTATTCTGTAACTATTCATAAACTGCTACGTACGTGTTTCAAGGCTTAAGTGAATGATTGATGAATTTAAAAAAAAAGTCAAAAGAAAAACAATACAAAACATCAGTGCCTTGTCGTTGCCAAATTCACAGAAGGTTTAGTAATAAAACTTTTATAATGCATTTCACAACCATCACAACTGTTCGAAAACCATTAAATCTACAATGGAATATAATCCCTCACTTTTTAATAAAGTGCTAATCAGCAAACTAACAGAATGCTTTCTCGTCTGCCAATAAACAAAAAAAACAAACTCTATGGTAAAATCATAAAGTGGATAGAGACACAATTCCCTAAGCTATTTTATTTTATCAATACAGCAATGTATTCGTTGTTAAATGGCCAGTAACAATTAGTAAAGCAGTCGAAATGCGTAGAAATGGCAACGATTTAATGAAAGTACTCGTAACCCTGATTTGCATAACAAGGACGGCGTGTAACATTCGACCTCTAAAATCGTTCGGGGTTGGAGAAAGTAAATAAAAAATACGACCTCACGTTCGAAGGCTGCACGCAAGTTAAGTTATTTCTGACAAGTGTTATTTTACCTACATATTGTATCTAAACAGCAAATATTCAAATTGTCAATGATAGAAATTCTTCTGAAACTTAATAGGTACTGGGTTTAGCGGTAAAAAACTGGTTATACCTCTGAATTTCTATTACGAAACACCTGTTCAAAAATATATTGTCGTCTCTGGTTGCTTAAAGAGAATGAGAGGGATGCAAAATGTTTTTGTGTTCCGCCGATGGATACTCACCTTAACATATTATATACTTTTATAATTTTAGATCTTTCTAGAAAAATAACATCTTGTTCAAAGGTCAGCTCGGTATTATGAATTTGGAAAATGAACATTTTTCATATAAAAAAACCGTCGTTTAATAACAGGTTTTGCGATCCTCACTGTTCTCGGATACAAAAAAAAAGTATAAAATTGTTAATGCTAGTATTCAAACAATCCGAAAATAATGTTACGATACCGCTATAAAGATGCACGTAAACATTCTATGCCACAAATACAGCAGATAATTAAATTCGGATTCGTTAATGATCTTACAAATATATTCGTCGACAAATTTATCTGACAGTGCTTCGACTCTGCCAGTAGCGTGAGGTAAACATATAGCGCAGCCAAAATTTTAATTAATACTATAGCTATGAGACTGTTCTGTTGATCCTTTATTTGTTACCTACATGCTAAACGTGACCTTATTGCAACGTGGTACATCTCATTTTAGTGTAATTTCTTAAAGAACGTGTTTCGTTTCACAATAGAAATCGGTTGTCGTATGTATTCAAGAAATGTGGGTAGTATTTTAGTGGATTCAAATAGTTTAATAGTAACTAAACGTAGAGTTTTTAAACTAACTTTTGTTTAAAATTGCGAGGCAATTTTAATCCAAAAAATGTTTTTACATACTTTAAAACATTACCTACATATCAGAACAAAAAGGTTTTTTTGGTATCTGATGCAAATTACAAACTGGTATTTAAGATTCGGAATTAATAAGATTTCCACTTAGCCGCTAACCATGCGACCGCTTTTTGTATGAAGTCCTATTTCCACTGGAACCCACGGCACCACAAGTGAAGTATACATACCTCCAAATGAAAATAGGCACTAAGAGACACCATAACTACGTATAAATCAAGTGGGGAATTCGTACAGACGTAATCGTACAACTTTCATATACGAAATGAGTTTGGTTTGACCAATTGTGAATTAAATAAAGAGTTTTCGGGAAGTTAAACGAATTATTTTCAATGTACTATTGTTCACATTGTACAAATTTATATTAGGAAATATGACACACATAAAGGTCATTGTAGTCGTACTATTGTTGAATATTTGATATCTATGGGGAATCAATTTAATATCTTAAAATATACGTGTTAGTGACAACGTATTTCCAACAAGAATTATAAAGGAGAGAACGCCAAGGTCTATCTATTTCAATGTCGCGTTGTCGAATACAGACCGGCTATTACGTAGACAATAACATTTGTTTTGTAATGACGTAATGTAGTAGTTCTCTATACTTTATGTGCCCCTGGTACCAGTCGTTTGAAAATTTTACACGATGACAACTTTAGTTTAGAATTTGGCATTATAATAGCGAAAATCAAAAGTTTATTTTAATTACTTTTAGATTACTAAGGCTACATAAACGATAAATATGAAATACGAGCTGTCGCACGCGACTCCGTCCGCGCGGAATTAAAAAAAACGTAGTGGCCTATATATTCTTCCAGACTATGTTTTACATCTATGCCAAATTTCAGCGAAATCTCTTTAGCCGTTCTGGAGATACCTTCTAACAAAAATCCATCCATCCATCTAAACTTTCATATTTATAATATTAGTAAGATATTCGAGTTTTGGACACTTTTTGTACATACCGGTTATATGATTAATTTATTGAATATTACGACTAAAATTACATTTGGGCCTTGACAAAGAGACATGAAATTGAATGCTGTTATGTACTAAAAAAACGATCAAGACAGTTTTTATGAAGAATTTCAAGCATCGATAAATATGGAACATGTACATTTTATAGACCAAGAAATAATAAAGCAGGAAGTATTTTTTAATTACTTTCAATTATTAAAAAACGAGTATTACAACATAATATATAAAGTTAAAGTACAAGTACAAGGTGACACGCGTTTCCAATTTATATACCGCTATGGGGGTTTAAGTTATAGGATATTAATAGTGTGGTTACACCATATGGTGTCAAGACATATTTACGACAGGTCCCCGCAACGAAAGAAAACAAGAATGGCCACATGCGGTGCGCTGAATTAAGAAATACCGATTAATTTGTTCTAAATGTGCACATGTCCTAACATAATAACAGTGTATCACAACTAGGAAATAATATGTTTAATATCTGTACTGATATCACAAATAGAAATAAATTTAAAAATATCAATAAACTCGTTTAATTTTACCTGTATCACAATCCGAGGAAATGTTCAAATCTAATGACGTGTTATTATACGTGGTAGGTCAATCAGATTAGGCTACAAGTAGCCATATTCGAACACAAATTTGAAGAAATGGAAAAGTATTTTTTTTACAAATAAACAGAGGAACATGGAATATCTTATGTTCTGCCACTTTAAATTGTTCTATTGTTAGAGAAATAATAAAAACCAAATGAAAGCGTCAACTCAAACACGTCATTAGAAACCTTTATAAAACCTGATTCATCTCCAATACAACTCTATTATGACAATAAATAAATATTCTATCTGTAGAACAATCTATGTGACGTTACAAATGTCATGTTTAAAACGATTTAATGTAGATAATGTGGGTACAATATGTATTTATTCATACATACATAGCACTCGTGTAAGACCGGTTAGTGGGTATTGCAGTGCAAATACAAATTGTATGATGAAATGCTTATAGAAATGAGAGATGATCGGGTTATATTGAATGCAACTATATACGTCAACAAAATATCAATAAAGGTAGTGTGGGCAGACCTTAACCGCACCGTTAGAAACCAGAGAAGATTAGAAACTAAACAGGTATGTTAACAATGTTTCCATGTAGACGACGGCCCGGTAAATCGCCGGAGCTTTTTACTACACTCTGTTTATAAGTACTTTGCTCAACAGGTTGTATTACATGACAAAAGCGGCCATGCCACACTTGTGTTCTATATAACATGTGCTTGTATGCGTAAACCAGAACCAATAGGATTGTTCAATAGCCACGCACACTTGCACAAATGTATAGAAACAGTACTGTTATACAGGTCACGATTACATGTGTGTAATTTGAGTTCACGAGATAAATCTATATCTATATCATTACTTTCCTAGTACATGAATAAAGTATGGCTTTAAAAAAGGTTCCGCAATGAGAAATTTATTGACAGCTTATGGTCTCTTCTCGTTATTTCAAAAGCTTCGCCATTCGTCGAAATTCGAACATAATAAAACAAAGAATCATTATTATTTTTGATTAAAAATAGCTTAATGAAAATTTTAGCTTTACGTATTAATATAATGATGACGAAATAATTCATGGTTTACGAATTTAATCCAACTCCATAAAAGGTATTCGATCTTAAACTTCCTGAATCAATTACCATATATTCCTCAAGTTTAAGGATAAAAGTTAAATAAACCCTTTGATGTTACATGTCCTTAAAAATTGAAGAAATAAAACAGCTTTACCGGAAGTTACGTCGTCCTTAAAATGCCAATGACAAGATGGCTCGCGAGTAGCGAGGCCGGTCAACTTCCGGTGGGCGATATTAGTTTATTTATAAGACATCGCAGGAAGTGCGAACGAAATGCGTAATATTGGTATTGTACCTGAGGTACTTCCTTTGTGTACAAAAGTGCATAAAGCTTCCTTCCGAAGCTACTATTTAAAAAGGTTAAGATAAAATTAACTCTTTTTATAATTAGCTTCTCTTGTAACGCTCCAATGCGTCAGGTTGTCAAGTGGGCCTAATGTAAATACAATCATTATAATATGTAAAAAAATTAAATGGATTTGGGAAATCGAATCTAAAACTCACGGATTATCGCACCAAAAATCTATTCGCATATACAGTACTAGTTCAATAATATTTATTTTTATCGAGAAGGTTTTATTGTAATGTCGGTAGTTTATAATAAAATATTAATATTTTTGAATGAATTCTTAAGGAGTCGGTTGCTACTGAGGCATTGTCTTCACGTCTGAAGGTATTTTACATGTCTCACTTGCATACAAATTATATTTTGCATCAACTTTCGTACTTATAATCAAGGTTGTTTATTTTTAGAATATTAACTGAGATGCAATTTCCCTGTTTTCATTTAAGTACTCTAAACAAATAGATTGTTTTTATAAATTAACTGTTAATACTTGGAGAAATAAAGACAGTGAAGTTCAGTGCAACTAAATCGCATCTAAGGTCGCAGTTACATTAGTCAGATGTGAGAGATTTCCAATTCACGCATGCCATAGCGTAAAACGCCCGCATGCGGGAACCGATAGTAGCGTTGGCGTGCGTCGGGCGATAGCTCTTTACTTTTCTTTACCACGCATTATTCTCGTTAACTAAATCTTCGCTCGGCGCTTGCTTTACATCGACCGATCAATTTCATTAGACGTTAATATCCACAGGGAATCCTCAAATGCGGTATAACGACTAATGAAGAATCGCCCTTAAATGAGTTATTTTACAGTATGAACATAGCTGCATATATGTATGTATATAATGAATTGACATAGACAAACTTAGATGCCTTAGCCACACATTTACAACAATTATGCATTTCAATGTATCTACTAATTCTGATGCAACAAAATCAAGATATGAGTACTATAAGGAACATAAATAGATTTTATTTTTCTATTCAGGTGTGTGTTGTTACAAACGTAGAAGTGTCAGTACAACAACCATTAAACTTCAGAAGTATTCAATTTTGAGGGCACGACTACTTGAAACTTTACTTGGTATGTACAAAAAGTATCAAGATTAGTTAATCCAAACTAAAATGTTTTATGAGGTATGACTGCGGAAAAACTTATTCAAAAACATATCGTCATTCCTTTCAATCCCTTTTAAAAAAAATGAGATATCTATACTTTTTGTTACAAGAGCTTCAGAAGTGAGAACAGACTAAAAAATGCATTTAAATATTAAAACATAAACGACGTGAAAACTGATGTCATGTTTGAAAATAAATGAGAATCATACAAAGATCAGAAACGCATTATAAAACTGCAATGAAGTAATTAACTGGCGAGTAGTAGGTAATTATAAAATGATTAAAGTTGGTTTTAATCGTAATTATTTTAACTATCCTATCCTAGAGTTTGTGAGTTTGCACTGCCGAAACAATATCATAAAACATGCTGTGATCTTAGTTATCATCAGTGTTTAAACGAACGTCAAAATTATAATACAATAGATTCGGTTTTTATTTTCGAATCTCATTTGTTCAGTACCTACAAGCCATCACAATTGATTTTTAAAACTTAAAACAACATATGTAAATGTAGGAATACTTAACATAATTGCGTTATTTAAAATAGGCAAGTAATCTATTATTCATTGTCTATTACTTGTTTATTCTTCATTTAAAAAAAAACCACGAGATTGCCTACATCATAATTTAATATTAACATAGTGCAAAGTTTATATGTTTAACAAGTGATATGTCTCTCCATTTGTTTTTGCAATCAGTTTGCTGAATGAGACAATATTTAAAACGTGCTGTACACGTGCGTTTGTTCCTAAAGAATACATCCAGTGCCAGGTTCAAGGGTAGGGCACGGTTGGGCGACTGCCCAGGGCGCTGGACAAAGGGGCGCCACAGATCTGCGAATTACTCACGTAACCCTGTTAACCCTTCCAAAGGCATAGTTAAAAAAGGGGGCCCCCATGGTAATCTCAGCCCAGGACACTGGTAGCGTTGAAATTAGAACTGCATACATTCATATTAAGAGAATAAAGTTAAATAAATAAAGTTGTGGTAAACAGCAGCATTATGTAGGTAAAATAACTAATGTTTCAATTTCTGAACACACTGCTAATAAGAACCATGAACTATTGAACCTTACTATACAATTAAAAATCAACACCCAAAGTTTGTAATAGTACATAATTGTAGTACATAATAGTACCTATAACAAATACGCATATAACCATAGAACTATGTATATAATATATTTATTGATACTATAATCTAAAAAGGTATCAACATCTTCGAAGCAATCATTACTGGTTAGGCACTATAAAAAGTAAAGAGAATAATATTCTAACTTTAAATTATTTGTACGTGTAAATACGTTTAAATTAAACCGTATGGTTAACCTAAATTACAAATACATCAGATATGAGGCCGTAAATAACCAGTTGCCATGTTTGCAGAAGAAAACCGAATGCACGTCTAATTTTGTACTACTCGCATTTATTTCGCAATGAACCGTACTGTATTGAGAACCGTGAGACGTGATTCCGCTTAGGTTCTATAGTAGGCTATAGGATATAAGGTTAGTTATATTTTAGTTAGCGTATTCGTAGACTAAAAATCGTAGTAGTATTGATACTGTTTGGTTACTTCGCACACAGACACAAGAAACTCCGTAACCGTGAATATCAACTATCTTTACTCTTATAAAAGACCATAATTGTTGTCTATTTTTTATCCGACTTCAAAAAGAAGGAGGTTATCAATTCGACTGTATTTTTTTATGTGTGTTACTGTGAATCTCCGCCCCTGGTGGTCCGTTTTTGATAAAAATTATTTTAATCGAAAGGAAGTGCTTGGAGATGGGTCCCATTTTTTTTTTTAAATAACTAGAAGACTAGTAGATTTTTTAATTAGCTGGAAAAGAATATCAATATGTTTTTATACAAGTGTTACGATAGTGGAAACATACAGTAAACTAGTTATTGGTGGTCGCGTGCACAATACGCGTGGGTAATAGAATCAGATTCACGCGGAATCCTCTAGAGTGCAGACATCACGTCAGCGCACACACCTAAATCTAATTATAACATACTAGAATAGACTTGCGAAATTAATGTTAATTCTCAATTTGTTTTGTTATATTCAATCCATTTTATGGACCAAGCACTCACAATAGAAAGACTCTTCTTCAAAGTTTCGACAAAGGCATGATTCATATTAACACATCGTTCAAAAAAATTAAGACTCGACTAACGGAAACAAACATTTAAATTCAACAATAATTAAACCTTTTTATGATTGCACGTCCGGGGTTCTGGTAGGGCTGCCCGGTCCATCAATGTCTTCACGTCAAAGTGGTAAGTGTAAAACAAGTCTCTGGATATCACTGTTTTCGTAATCTACTTAGGATTAAGGATAGACGTCATTTGTTCAAAGGTTGACACGTAACTGGCTTTCGTATTTTTTTTCCTCCAATGCTCTTCTTTTTTTTAAGTTGGCAACCCTATGTACTGGCTGTAAAGAGTCCAGTGATCCGCACTCGTGTGATTCACATCCAAAGATGGCGCTTTCCAACATGGCGGCGATTGCAACGGTCCATAATGTCTGCGGGCTACGTGACGAACTGCACGTTTATTTTAGCTATATGACGCGAATTATTTACGAATTAAATATAACATTAAAGACGGTTTCATCAGAAGTCAGAAAGATAATTTCGATTTCTCCATAATGAGATACGTGACTCTCCTCATATCTTACTAACTATAAGATATCTAATTAAATACATATGTAGTATTACCCATCGTTTTAATACACTAACCTCTACGATTTCAATTATAAACTAAGTAGAAAGCTAACAAACATATAAAATGCCTAAAATTACGTAGAGCAATACAAAACACTTGAAGGCAATCACGACTAGTTAGATTACTGTTATTTAATGTAGAGCAATATCAAGGCATGTTGGTATTCATTGTTTAAAATAAACCTATTTTCACACACCTAGAATTATACGATGACATGTAATATCAAAGATTACAAGTGACAAACACGGCAAAAAAATGCGGCGGGATTGAAGCAACATAAATATCTTGCCACTTAGCAGTAAAAAAATTATTTACCGAAAAATATTTAACTTTTACTCAGGTGCACAAGGCTTGCAAACGGTTGTCAAAACGGTTGTCTAATGGTATGTAACATAAGCTTTAAACTTCTTTCAGTATAAACTCTTAATAAATGAACACATAAACTCGCGAAATTTTACCTTAATCTCAATTTCATTAAACCACAGACCATCAACCTATACTTTTAATTACAGTATTGATCGTCTACACGACACACTATGGTACAATAGCAATAAAGACTGGTGACTTTATGGCTTAATGAGGCCCTGTGTGGGCCCACACCAATAAACAGTTCCATTGCCTATCAGACGTAAAATTTTCGACAACAAAGTCGTGATTATTTTAAATCGATTGAACTATTCTATACATTTTAAATTGAACGGAATAAAATAATTAAATAAAATGTTTGTAACAGCTTTTGTTTGTTTTTTCATTACAGCAAAAACCCACGATTCCGTGACAAAAAACTTATACTTAGGTAAGAATGTGGGGTATGACATTTGGTATTTCTAAGTTCGTAAAGTAAAAAAATATGCAGATGTCAGATACCATAATTCCACAAATTTTTCGTAATGTAAAAAGGAAAAAAGAAACTAACAAACTTACGTCAATTCTTCGCTTTTTTATATACGGATATATTTTTTCTACCACACAACATGAACAAGTCACAACTGAAAATTGTAAACGAATTGCGAAGTCTTATCTCGTCGTAAGAGCGGTTCAAGGGTTTGTCATACGAACATTGCACTCGGTAAGGGCAGTAGCGAGCATTGCCATTTCCGTCGACTTTGAATGATAACAATCTAAAACAAATATCTGCGGTCAATGACTACAAATATCAAAATCTGAACAGGATAATCTAATCTTGTTATAGTATTTTAAAAAAAATTGGCAAGCGTAACAAAACAGAAACTTTCATAAAAATTTTGAAAATGCGGACAGTTACATTTGTAAGCATCAAATAAACTATTCCTTCGTATGAAAGAATAATTATTATAGTGCGTGATTAAAATTTCAAACGCCATTTTTTGATAAACCAAATGTTAAGTTAGTTATAAATTTAAACACTGATTTATACAAATGACATGTGTCGAAGTAGGTACGGTGAAAAAAATATCTTATTACTTATTTCCCTTATTCTGCAAAATACAAAACTATCTTAGAGTTGTTTGATGAGTAATGAATACAGGAGAGTCTTTTAACGTGACTTTAATGACTTCAGTAGTTCACTGATCGGCCTTAAGTCGAAGTCAATTCCGATAGAAAAAAAAATAATTGATTCCAGTATACCGTAACAAAGAAACATTATCGCGGAAGTAATGTACAGAAGCGACTTCCGATCATATAATCAAAAACAAAGTTCAAACACAATTAACGTACTAATACACTAAATGCCTACAAATTTATTTAAAAAAAAATAAACGAATCTAATACATTGCAAGTGTTTAAAGTAGATATCATGTTATTCGTTTACTACTTCTGAGTGGAAATACTATAAACATACACTCAGGTTTACGATAGAGTATCCACAAACTTTACATCAACCAATTAAAATGTACACGTGAGTTGTATTGCACGTGACTAGTTAATAAATAGAAAGGCAAATGCACAATTTTTTTTTAAATAATTGGTGTTATCGAGTGAACTATATTGTGGTGTTAAATAATAAAAGATTGTACGAAAAACATTTATAATTCCGTAACAGTAACACACAAAGCCAGAACTAGCAAGAAGTGAAAAATAACAATTGAAAGTCGATGACATTTTACAATATTAATGAATAAAAAAGAGTATATATATAAAACCTCTTTGACTGGCTCTGGCCATTCATGTACAATAGGTATCCTGTGTTATTAAGTAAAGAGAAGCAGCGTTTTTTTATTAAATCAGTTTTTTCAACTTATTCCATGGCGTGAAAAGGTGTAACGTAATTTCACACCTTTCCATCACATCGACCGTTTCAGTTACATTTCGATATTAACGTAAAAGTTTCAGAAATTCTTCGAGGTTTAGCGATATGGGCTCAACGATCCCTAATTTATCTACATCCTAGCATTTTTTTTACATATGTACACGGCTATAAATTGAGATCGATGTTTAGTTGTCTCGCTTAAAGATCATAATTAACAGATACGGATCTGTTACCTGTCTTACTAACCATTAGCCTCCAAAGGTTATATATCACAAAAACAAAATCAGTTTTTCGCTTTTATCTTGAATATACTCTTTGATATGTAACGTCCGATAATTTGCTTTGAAATAATGCAATCACTTTATTATTTATTTATGGGTAGATTTTGAATAAATTTTGAAATTTTTAGTCTTAGGGAAGCTGAGGTCTTTATTTCTGCCTCTCACTTTTATTAAAGTATGGGTTTTCGAGCTCGTAGTCTACCAGCTATTATTTGATATTGGTAGACCGTTAAATGTAATTCTTTTATTATGGGTTGGTTAAGGTTCTGCCATTTTCAGTTATAGGTACGTTAACTCATCCGAAATAAGCAGTACCTATGAAAAATAAAAATAATATGGTACCTTCAACATAGTATAATCGGACTTGATCTAAAAAAGTAAACTACGACTTTTATAACAGATATTAGACGCTATGAAAATTAGGATATAGGTTGGTACTTAACTACCTACTTACTGTTGTACTTAAAAAATATACAATAAGAGCAAAAATATTTCTCATTAGAAATATAGTCTTACCTACCTCCGCCGGTATAGTTTTTGTTTTTTTTTATTTTACGCATAAACTAATAAGGGTTTAAAAGTACAAATTGTAGGTATATTAATTTTCATTTTACAGAAATAGTCTTCATAAAAAGCTTAATAGTAAAACAGACTCCGTGATAACAACTTGTGGAATATAGGTAAGGGTAACGCTAACGCGCCAATCATGTGCGTCAAGCGTCTTTGTTCTATAGATAGAATACATTTTTATATGCATATCAATAACTATATAAAAAGAATAGACGGTTGATTCATTTTATTTCCTTATCACAATATACAAGCAAATGTAAACAATAACCGTCATTTAGTTTAACATGTACACATATAATTGGCGTTTAAATACTTAATTTTCAATTGTACTTACAATATGGAGCATACTATGCACAAACAGCTGATAAAATTTCTCTTCTCGGTTAAAATAATGCAATCTTCTCGCCCCAACACCGAACGAAAACACAACACTGGTTTGTTTGTCTTGTCTATCTCGTGTACGTTTCACTATTATTAAATCAAAAAGTAATTAAAATTAGTATAAAGGTACACATGGAACAGAAAAAAAATCTAGTATTGTATTTGTAACAGTTGTTGGCTGCAAGAGTAGCGAACGCACAGCGATCGCGATGACAACGCGACACACGTCTCACTCGCTATCTATCTCAATACCATTTGAAAAATGAGATTGTCAGAACAGAACGAATGAAATATATCTGAACTATAGAATGAAGTTTTCAAAACAAAACAAACTGCAGTGAGGAAACGAATGATTGAAAATTGAATGATTTTCATTGACATTAGGGAATGTTGCCTATTTCTGATTTAAAATATTAACTGGTGTTTTCTTTTCGTAAAAAACACAATAAAAACGCCCAATTCATATTTAAAAGGTCACTACTTATTTACAGGTACTTGTCCGTGTAACTTTACAAAACATGTTAATAAGAGTGTTTTTGATATTTTGAAAAAGAATTTTCTCTCATCTGAAAAAAAAATCGTTAAATCAAACCAAATTTAGAAATTGGAGACAATGAACAGAAATCTAAATGATATGAAACCTGTATTTTCCTGTATCATTAAAAAAATACAAATATAGCTATAATTTTCGTAATATTTATTCTTTGTTCCATTTTCTTAAAATTTACTGCTGGTAACATTGATTTTACTTCCATTTTCTATCATTTCGCAAACTCAAAAAAAAAACTATAGCACTGCGGTGGAAAAGAATTCCTTTTGTCGGTTAAATATTATTTCTTGTCGTTAGATCATGTGAGTGGTTCATGTTTTGCAAGTTTTAAATTTATTTTTTGTAGTTTTAACCAGTGATATCAAGAAGCGCTACAGAATAACGGTAAGTTTAACGACATTTGATGCATTTTGTTTGTATTGCAGCTAGAAAGTAACCGTTGTCGGATGTTCGTTCCGTGAATACTCGCTCCAGTTTCACATCTCAACGTAATGGGTACAGCTATAAATGAACCGGCTTGAGATTCAAATTTCTTCTAGTATATTAGCCAGGTAGCCATTAGTAATTTGAAAAGGACGGATCGTTGAATCATCACATTTTACGTCTTTCAAATTTAGCATAACAAAACTCTTTAATGTAATTAATTATAGTTAACCGAATCCTTTGTTTCTTATTCCAAACGCTTTTACTTGGACTGAACAACTGAACATTTTATGTAAAATAATATAATCTTGTTTAATGTCTTACATCAATTACATATGGAAATATTACAACTTAAGTAACAAAAGAAATAATTCATTTACCATTTAGTAACCCTGTAGAAAATTACCGTAATATTTATTGGAGGTATAAATGCAAAACTTTTTCCCTTACAAACTGCATTTACTGCATTAGTAACCTTGAAAAAGAAACTTCCTAAAGGTCAATTGTATGCAACATATGTGCATTGAACAAATTGTACTCAGGGTTGACGAGATTCCTTTTATGATATGTGGATGTCAAAGTCATTTTACTACATCCTGATTGAAACTTAACCTTAAATGGTTACACATAATTTGCCATACAATTTCCTTACAAATGTTTGACCTCTGTTGAACTCTTTCAAGACCATTTGTAAATGTTTACACTCTTTGTTACAATATTTAATCAACAGTTTTTTTTAAATAAATATTTGTGTCAATCATATATTAAAAAATAGATACTCCCAAATGTTATAGTTTCCATAAATTTATTATTTTAATAATGTATATTTTAGTATCTTCAAATTTTGTAATAAATTGAATATCTGATGAAAAAAGTTCCATCTATTAAGTAACTCGGTTCATGGTTAAAATATATTTTATATATAATATATAATTTCTAATAGAATTGAAGACTAAACACTGAAAATGGAGGATGAAAATGAATATAAAAAGTTACCGACAGAAGAGAAATGTGTCCACAAACTTTGGAAGGCTCGCGTCGCTGGATATGAGGAGGCAAGCAAACTGTTTATTCAAATTGATGATGAAAAATCACCCGAATGGAATAAATATTTAGGACTTATCAAGAAATTTGTGACAGACAGCAATGCAGTTGCCCAGGAAAAAGGTGAGTTTTTACTCATCATTATAAATCACAAATGTCTTACAAAATTATTATAAAAATATTCACTATTGATTAACCTATCCAGTACATATTATTATAGCTCATATGTGAAAAAAATAAATAAATAAAAAAATATGCCTTGTTATGTCAATAGAAACTTATGGTTGTACCAACATTGTTGTTTTTATTTTAATTATTCTGATATTATCATATTTTAATTGAATATGCAATAAAGAAGAAACTATAGCTTTGTATGCAAGTAGATTTGATTTTAGCATCAATACATTTGAAATTCAAATTTAATTGAAAATTTAAATAAGCATATTTTGTCTGTAACCACTGTAGCAGTTTATTGCTGATTTTTTTTAATGAATTTAATAAATACATTGGTTCAAGTCTTTTCATTAACTTGAGTTAAGAACGGGGTAGACAGGATGTCATAAAAATGATAGAAAATTTAAATTATAATAAATTGAATGGTTTTTAGTATTTTGGAAAAGTAAAATTAGAAATAAGACATGTTTTTTATGGGGTTACTTATTAGTTAGCCTTATTTCTATATTAGTTATTCTTCATGAAAGAAATAAAATTTTTATTTTTCAATTTAAATCAGGCCTGGAGGCTGCATTGGTGTTTGTGGAGAATTGTGGACATGCAGGCAAGACCACCGGAGAAGTTATGTCTGGTATTGTCGCTAAGTGTATTGCCGCCCCTAAAACAAAGACTAAAGATCTTGCACTGCAGGTAACAAACTGTTTTAATTTTATCAATTTTTTTATATATATTATAAATATTTTGGAAATTCTTGATTTAGTTCTTGAGTACTTACAATAAAAGTTTTTTTGTTAAAATTTATAAACTTAATTGAAGATATTCAAAAAGATTTTAATTTCATATCTTTTTTCATCAGATAACACTAATGTACATAGAAATAGAAAAACATGAGATTGTTGAAGAAGAATTGTTGAAAGGAATGGAGCAGAAGAATCCAAAAGTTGTTGCAGCCTGTGTATCGGCTCTGAACACGGCTCTCAAATTGTTTGGCAATAAAGTGATTGCTATAAAGCCTATGGTCAAAAAGATACCAATACTCTTAGCTGACAGAGATAAAACTGTGAGAGATGAAATGAAAGCATTAGTCGTTGAAATGCATAGGTAAGTTATATCATAAATTGTAAGGAAATTAACTAACATGTTTCTAATGTACTATACATTCAATGGAAATGAGAAAAATAAGGCTGTACAAGGCTGTAATTATAGACTTCTTAAAAACAGACATGTTTGTATGATTAATAATAATAAAATATTTTCATTGAATTTGACCATTGAGGCATTGTAATCCATACATTTGGTGTGAACTGATTGCTGCGTATAGACATCTGCAAAAGCTTATACAAGTTGTATTTTAGGTGTCGCATCTAAAGCTTCTTTCCATCACCTAAGATACATCCTGTATATTTTTCAGAATATTATGTTTGTTTACCTGTTTTATATGTAATAAGTTTATTGTGCCAATAACCTTTTTAATGCTAAGATAAGTGTTAAATATTCATTCTTAGAGCAGTTCCATTCTAATAACTATGCAAACACAAGCAATACGCAATTTCTAATTCATGTTAGTGGGTTAATAAAACTATAGTTCTGTACATGTTGGTCTACGATAGTACTAAATACAACTTAGTAAAATCTTAAAAAATTATTTATATGAAAGTGTAGGTATTTTCTACTTGTGGGTCTAGCCGAGTGTGACGGCCATTTCCATGAGCAACGTATTTACTATTTTCACCAGTGTGATTGTGACTCACATACACATGCTCGCACATGTAATCTTAGTGGAAACGAGTTCTAAATCCACAGATTCATTAAAATAAGTTATTAAATAGAAGCATTAATCTAGGTGGATAGGAGCAGCAATAGAACCTCACATTGCCAGTCTCCAAGCTGTTGTCCAGCAAGAGCTGAGGGAATCCTTCGGTTCCGGAGGTGCTCAGCCCACAAGATACCTCCGCTCTCAGCAGAATAGAGTTAGAGATGTGCCATCTGCTGATGCAGCTGATGGTTAGTGTGTTTTAATATTTATTTATTATTTTCTATTAATAGCTTTTTATCGTGATTTTGGCGTTTCTTTCCTTAAACATGAAACTTTGTCAAAAGCTTGAATTTTTAAAAGAAAAATCAAGATTACTTAGGTATGTTGTTTCCTAATAATATGTGAAAAAAAGTTATAATGATAAAAATAAGATGATCCATTGATTTTAAAAAAACGTTTACATAAACTGGTAGATTTTGTTTAATAATAGAGGAAATGAATAATTTATTTAGGTGGGGCAGACGACCAAGACGTAGAGAATGGTGGCGGTGAATCAGCGGAAATGGACCCTTACGATCTACTGGACCCAGTGGAAATACTCTCAAAATTACCAAAAGACTTCTACGATAAACTCGATGCTAAAAAGTGGCAAGAACGCAAAGAAGCACTTGACGCTTTGGAAGCATTGTTGAAGACTGCACCAAGATTGGAACCTGGAGATTATGCTGATTTGGTCAGAGCATTGAAAAAGGTTTGTATTTTTATTAAAAACATTTTGTAAGGAAGAAATGTATTTTCTGTTCAATTAATTGTCAATAAGAAATCTTTGAATGATAAATTTAATCTCACTACCAATATCCTTCCGATGTTTTTTTCCTTTATTAATGTTTTTTAACATAATATAATAATAATAAACTTTTTATTGCCATGGAAATTAACAAATTTTAAAACACAGATATTTTCAATCTTTAGTGATGGTAAAAGGGGGTGGTTCAGCTTCAACACCGGTCGGGATACAGTGTTGAGCTGGTTTTCAGCCACCCCCACTTCCCAAGATGAAAAAGGGAGAATAGCTAGTAATATCTTTTTTATTTCAGGTTATATCAAAAGACACAAATGTAATGTTGGTAGCTCTGGGAGGAAGATTAATGGGGATGGTGGCCAGCGGTCTGCGTGGCAAGTTCCAGCCATATGCAGTGTCCTGTGTACAATCTATACTAGAGAAGTTCAAAGAGAAGAAAACTAATGTTGTAGCTGCGCTCAGAGAAGCTATAGACGCTATATACCCTTGTGTAAGTATACTAATAGTTAAATCCGGTTATAACGACATAGTATGCTATTCAGTCGTAATAACAGATAATTCATTTATTATAGATACAGTTTTGGTTTCCATAATTGATATGGTTCTAATTTTCATTACTTAAACTATTTTAATTAACTTTATTACTTTATTGGTTATTTATATTAGATTCTGTTTTTTTATTTTTTTTTTCAATTGTAGTATATTTGTGGAAAAAGAGTCAATATGGAAACAGTCATGTAGACAGTCACATTTGGTTAACAATATAACTAGTAGAATCATCAAAATGTATAGGATTTACGAAATGTCACATTGTTGTAGTTTCTAAAGTTTAAATTTTTTATTAAATTTTTTCAATATTTCACAAGCTATATCTCTAATTGAATGTTTAATGGGGCTGGTTGTATAAATTATTTTGTGATTTCTAATAATAAACATTATTATGACAGACAAACTTAGAAGCGATAATGGAGGACATGATTGCTGCATTTGACAACAAGAATCCATCAATAAAAGCTGAAAGCGCTTTGTTCTTGGCCCGAGCTCTCTGTCACACACAACCGGCTGCGTTCAACAAGAAACTTATCAAGGCATATGTTGCTGGATTACTTAAACTACTAGAAAGTGCAGGTGAGATAAAAATTATAATATAATCAACTAGTGCCTTACATAAAACTACAAACAAACCAACTACTAGTACTTTGTATCAAATTGAATTGATTATCCTCTGACTGATAGATTTGATATATATCCTTAGATTGTTTGTAGCAAATTAATTAAAACTGTTTCCTATTTTTCGTAATTTTTTTTTTAAAAGAAAGGACATATTGGAGTTCAGAAAACTATTAAATAAATTTCAATAGACAGCAATAAGCAGCTTGAAAAATACTGTTTACAAAAGCAAAGTACTACAGAAAAAGTCGATAACAAGTTGAACTTGTTAGTTAAATTTTATAGAACGTCGAAACAATTTATATCGATTGAAAATTTTCGGTCACGCCAAACAATTTGACTCGCAATGTCGGTCAATGTTCGTTAAACTAGAAGCGAAAGTATTTAGTTTAAAAGACTTCTGTGTTTTGTTCATTTATATAAGTTTTTTTTTTTTTATTGTAATAATAATATTTTCCTTTATTTTTAAATAAGAAAATGGTACTACTGACTCACACTGGACTGTGTCGTATGTAATGTGTAAACAAAAATTAAATACAGTTAAGAACATAATTGTTAAGGTCCGTTCACATATACCTATGTGGAAAGCAGAGCAAATTTTGTCAAACGATATTGAGCTTTATGTGATTGTAATAAGTATTAATTTTACTTTACACATGTACACTCAATTTTAAATGCTATAAAACATCTACTCTGCAGTACGCCTATGTCTGTGAATCCTTAATCAGTAATACGTTGTTCAGTCGGGATCTTATGTTTTGATCGCTATAACCGATAAGTTATTTTAACAGATGTATTAAGCAGTGTTTTCCTATAATACAGATCCATCTGTAAGAGACGCGGCTGCAGAGGCACTTGGTACTGCAACTAAATTAGTAGGCGAGAAGAATATAGCACCGCACATTGGTAAACTTGATAACTTGAAGGAGCAAAAGATTAAGGAATTTGCTGAAAAGGTATTTAAATTGCATTTAATGCGTTTTTAATATCTACATATGTTATCTTTAATTATCGTTATTATTTATATGATTATGTTTTTATCTTTATTTATTTATGATCATGTTTGTATTTTTTTTTATTCATCTATATTTAAATATCACTGAGAAAATTCAGAAAAAATAGCGAATTTTGTCAGTTTATAATCTCTCGTCATTATTGATAATGAACCGAATATTTAATTAATTAATTAGCCTTTATTTTCATGATAGTTTCATAAATTAATTGTTTAATTTAAAGTTAAAAAGTTAATTAAATAAAAGAAACAGTCATGACCCCTGTTGGGCTTTAGGCCTCCTCCATTTTTCTACATTTTTCCCTATCTGTTGCCGTTTTCCACCAGGATTTTCCTGCTACTTTTATTAGGCTTTGGGTCGTCCTCTCATTCTCACGCCTTAACCGAATTACTAACAGTTTAATATGGTTTTCAAATAAAAAAAGCTTCCTGTGATTTACATTTAGAAAATAAATTACTAATTACTTATTTTGTTCAAGTATTGAATGAAAATTTTATTATTTAAGGCGGTGATACATGTCAAAGTTGCCGCACCTAAGAAGGATACGAAACCAAAAACCCCAGTAGCGGCGGGTAAAGGTGATTCTAAACCAACAGCCGGTTCAAGCCAACCCAAACCGGTTAAGAGACCAACAACCGGCGGTAAGAAACCACCTGCCAGTGCTAAGAAGACGACTAAAGCACAAGCCAGCCCGCCAAGAGAACAGGAATTATCTGATGATGAGGTTGATGCTAGAGCGGAGAAGTTATTTGCATCTGAAGTTCTGAGTGGTAATTTTTTGTATACATTATTTTATACACTTGTATACTTTATCATCCTCTTATCACTAAAACACACGTGTAACATGTTTTAATACAAGTTTCGGCAGAAGAAAATATTTAAAACTAACTGTCGCCCGCGACTTCGGCTGCGCGGAATTAAAAAAAGAACTTAATATGTAGCCTATATGTTTTTCCAAACAAATTTCATTAAGCCTTTCTGGAGATACCTTCAAACAAACATCATCATCCATCCATTTATCCATCCATCCATCTAATTTTTTTAATTTTTTTCTGTCATAAGAAACTTCTCGTGACAATAACAAACACAAAAAAAAGTGAAATCTGTTCGGTGATAGTGTGACCAAGGTATATAGGGATTCATTTTTTTATATATATAGATTGATCTACAAGTTTTAATTAGGTTCATTTTTATAACAATAGTTTTTTTTTTAAATAACAATCTTTCGTTAACAGGAAATCATAAAAAACTTCTTTAAATTTTTTACATATGACTGTGAATATTTAATACCAACTATAATATTTTCAGGCTTAGGCGACGGTAACTGGAAGAACCGTCTTACAGCAGTTCAGAGTCTTCATTCAACAATACAAAGTCTATCCTCTGATGATACATCAGCTCAAGTTCTATACAGAGTCCTGAACAAGAAACCCGGCCTCAAAGATACTAATGTGCAAGTCCTGAAAGCTCGATTGGAAACCTGCAAATATATTACGGAGAATTTTCCAATTTCCACGTAAGTTTATTTCTAATTTCTAAACAGACAAATCGGAATGTATAAATATCTGTTTTTTTTTTTTCAATATATATTATATATTTTTTTAACCTTTTTTGAACAAAAAGTTTGAATGAAAAAGTATTACAGTGTATAAATATGAAAAGGAATTATAACTTACAAGAACCTCGTTAAGGGGGAAGCATACTGTTATAGGTGCCTCCCCCTCCCCCTAGATAATAGTAATAATGTAAAATAGATATTGATTTCTCTACAGAAATAATTAATTTAATGGTTATAAAACAAAAAAAATCCTCTTTCTCATCAGGACAGCTGCCAATTTCGTGTTACAAGATGTAGTGGTAAAACTAGGAGAAAGTTCCTGCCTGTCGATATCTGCAGATTGCCTCACATCTCTGGCTGATGGCTGCGGATTGGAACATGTTCTCAATGAAGGTCTAACATACGCTATGGACTCACAGAAGAATCCTAAAGTACAGTCTGAGATGTTTAACTGGATGTCTGGCGCGATTAAAGAGTTTGGATTTACGTAAGTATTGATTAATTGTTAACTTTTCACTAGATACTAGAATAACTAACAAATAAAACTATGTTTTGTCTCAAAATACCATTATGGTCCTTCGAGTCGGATTTTTACTTATTTAACTTTTTTTTTTGTTACAGTATGAATGTAAAATCGATAGTAGCACATTCTAAGAAAGCACTATCAGCTACAAATCCTAACGTTAGAACATCAACAGTCAACTTCCTTGGTATACTATCTCTATATGTAGGACCATCTCTTATCAACCACTTTGATAGTGAAAAAGCAGCGACCAAGCAACTGATTAGTCTGGAACTAGACAAATATGCGAACAGTTCACCTCCGGCACCTAGTAGACAAATTGGAACAGTTAGTAAGGTATGTTTTAGACATTTTATGTTGTAATATATAAACTTCGTCTATTGCCATATGTTCTAGTAAAAAACATTCTTATAATAAGTTTTAGGCAATATGTTTATTTACAAAAGCAAAGTCTAAAAATTATTGTGTTTTTTTACTTGTATTATGGTAAGAACTCAGAGTTGTTAAGTGTTCACTAATAGAGCAGCTTAGAGTCGATTTAATATTTCGAATTTATATAGTGTTTATCATTAAATTTCTATGCGTACGGTTGTTATGTATAGACAAATTCAATGGATTGGACAAATTTACATAAGTCGCTGTATGAAATGAACATGTGTTTTGATTAAGTCTATTTTTACAGCGTTATTAAAGCTTAGATAGGTTTGTTTTAATTTCTCGTTTCGATTGAATTCGACTATAAGTGTATATAAATTTCTTGCAGTCCGCGAGCAAAGGTTCGGTTGGTGATGAGATAGAAGAAGGCTTCGAAGACGCGGTGGATGAGGAGCCTGTCGTAGTGGAGGATGTGAGAGCTCGCACTGATATCGCGCCATTGATTACTGACGCCTTAGTCGCTGAGATTAATGATAAGAATTGGAAGGTTTGTACAAACATTAAGAAAACTTTATTTTTTGTCCTCTATTAATATAAAAATGATTTCCTTTGTGAACAATACACCTTAAAAATTCTACATTGAAAGTAATTAAGTAAATATTTTTGAAAACACCTTAATTTTTTTAACATTATTCTGAGCTAAATTTCTTCAGAGTAAATGTTACGTGTGTTAATCCCACATAAACTGTTATTTAGTAAAAAAATTAAATATTTCTAACTTGATTTCCAGGTTAGAAACGAAGCTCTTGACAAATTAAAAGCTATAATCACAAACTCGTCACCTATAAAACCGTCTCTTGGAGAATTACCTCCAGCACTTGTGGCCAGGCTACTGGACTCTAATTCTAAACTAGCTCAAAGCGCGTTACATATCTGTGAAGTCCTCGCCACTGCGCTGGGACCTAAATCTAAACAACATGTACGGACATTCTTCCCGCCTTTCTTCCAAGGTAAGCATCAAGCTTTAATGTACAAATTTTAGTATTTTGTGATAATGTGGTGATATACAACTGGGTTTTCACTGACGAAACATCCGTACTAAAACATTTAATTATCTCAGATTTTGATGAGAGCATGACAGAATGACAGTATGTTTTTTCTACGAATGTGTCACGAAATTGTGCCACTGCATTAACTTAAAATTTGACACGATTATAGCTAATGTGGAGAAGAGCATATCATTTTTAATGAAAATAAAAAAAATCATTTTATTTATTTATATTAATATCTTTTACTTATGGACAAACTTCGACCAATGAGTGACCATTGGGATTATTAAATAAATATTTACTAAATACTATAGGAAAGTAAAACGAGGTTTTCATTTAATACAGATTGCATTGTTGTGTTTACATACAAATATGATATTTATTCCAGCATTCGGCGACAGTAAACAATGGATCCGTACATCAGCGGTGTCGTGTGTGGAGACATGGTGCAAGGAGGCTGGGCCGCACTCACCTTTTGAGGGAGAGATGGTGTTCGACGCCCTCAAATCCGGCTCTCCCGTGCTCCGAGCCACTCTACTACAATGGCTAGCCGACCATCTGCCCAATGGTAATATATTATCGTGCGTTCACTTTGTCAAAACATTCACATAACAACATATTCTTGTATCTATGTGAAAACTTAATTATTTAAATGAGAAATTAAAAGAAATCTATCTTACAATTTTACCTTTATAAATAGACATGTCTATATCATTAAACACTAAAGCTTTACAAAATAAATCCACAGAAAAAATTTTGTCATTTGTCAGCCAAAATGTGTAAATATAATTTATAATTTCCATGGAATCTTACTCCGACTAGATGTTACCATAAAATCCCACATTTCTCTTTATCGCTGACAAAACTCTTTCATCTCAAAGAGTCACAGACTCAACACATTATCTGCTTCTTTTTACACAAAAATAAGCAACCTGTTTTACTTTTTACTATCTTACTAATATTTTAAATGCGAATGTTTAGATGGATGGATGTTTGTTTGTTTGAAGGTATCTCCAGAGCAGTTTAACGGATATTGCTAAAATTTGACATAAATGTAGAACATAGTCTAGAAGAACACATAGGCTACTAATCAAGTTTGTTTTCTAATACCGCACGGACGAAGTCGCGGGTAGCAGCTAGTGAAATAATAACATCAATATTTCTTCACAGTTCCATTAAAATCATTCCCTCGTGAGGAGCTATCTGTGTGCGTGCCGTTGTTGTTCGCGTGCGTAGAAGACCGCGCGGCTGATGTGCGGAAAGCGGCCGCGGATTGCGTGTTGCCCATCATGCTGCACCTCGGCTACGAGAACATGCACAAGCACCTCGACAAGCTCAAGGTACCCCAACCCAATACCCAACTAAGATGACGTAGTACTTGAGCCAGTGACGTCACTCCGTGCTAAGTGCATAAGTACAATTTAGTGAACAATACCGCGCAATGTCGAATGTGATGAAAGAACATGGAAGCGTTTCATTGTCTTCAATTTTATGTGGTTTAAGTCAATAATGTTGACTTGTTGAAATGTAAATGAAATGCTTGTCTATGTTTTTTAATATATTGTGGAGTAAAACTTTAAGGATTATTATTTATTATCTCAAATATTTAGTGTACAATCTTCTTAATAATATTAATGCGAATGTTTAGATGGACGGATGGTTGTTTGACGGTATCTCAAGAAAGGCTCAAAGGATCTTGATGAAATTTAGCATGGTTGTCATAGTCTAGAAGAACACATAGGCTACTTACAAAGTTCTTTTTTTTTGCCGCGTGAACAGAGTCGCGGTCTACTAGCTAGTTATTTTCATAATCCTGTTATTTTTACTAGTAACACCATGCAAAAAAAAAATATTCTGCCATCATTCCAGCCAGATTTATAATTTCTATTACACCATGCAATAAATTAAAAAATATATATTTACTTTTTTTTTACCAGCCGGGGTCAAAGACGGTGGTGCTGGCTGTGCTAGACAAGGCGCGACCCAACCTGCCTGTGCAACCGTTACCAACTAAGAGCAAGAAGGATGAACCCCGCGGCGTCAAATCCGCTGGCGCTCAGAAAAAAGACGCCGAGAAGAAAGCTACACAGCCCGCTAAAGGAAAGGTAATAAAATTAGTCATAGAAATATCTTTAAAAAATAATATGAAACTGAAATTAAATAAAATTATGACATACATAAAGATGTGTAGGTAGATGTTTAATACAAAGTGCAAAGTTTTTTTTCATTTTTGTATGTAAAAAATGAACTCTAAAACTAATAGACTCATTGCCAAAAATGTTTTTGATAGAATACATAATTCTCGAGTAACATAGTCTATTTTAAAAGATTTAACTAAGAAATATTTTTATGAAATGTAATATATTTTTTATTTAGGGCGTCGCTAAGCCTTCTTCGGCGTCGAGTCGCAGCAAAAAGGAAGATGATGACTGCACTCCGTTATTACCTAACAATAATGCTAAAAACCAGAGGATTATTGACGATCAAAAGTTAAAAGGTACATATCTTTTTAATTGAAATTTTATGATTTGCTTGTATGTAATATTTAATTGCTTTTTGTGTTCTATATTTCTTTAGATTTCCATTTTATTTATAGTAATTATTTATTACATTTAAACTCAATACCATATTTACCATATATTTATATTTAATTTAAGTATGTAATGTACATTAATAAAATCTTAATGTAAGTTTATCACTATGGTTTTTAGAGGTCATTGTCTATGGAAACTCTTATAAACAAAAAAAAAAGTTTTCTATACTATTATTATAGTATTTTCTTAAATAATTTTTTTATTTCAGTTTTAAAATGGAACTTCACGACACCTCGCGAGGAGTTCTTTGACCTTTTGAAGGAGCAGATGACGAGCGCTGGATTGAACAAGCAACTTATTGCTAACATGTTTCATAGTGATTTTAGGTAAATATTACATACTAGCTTTTACCCGCGACTCCGTCCGCGCGGAATAAAGAAGTTCACACAAGATAAAAAAGTTCCTATGTCCGTCTCCTAGTTCTAAGCTAGCTCCCCATCAATTTTCAGCTAAATCAGTTCGACCGATCTTGAGTTATAAATAGTGTAACTAACACGACTTTCTTTTATATATATAGATTTATACATTGTTTTCTTTATATAAACGCACATCACATAACTACACATTTATTAAATACAAGCTGTCGCCCACAATTCCGTTCGCGCGGATAAATAAAAACTTAGTAGTTTACGTGTTTTTCCAGGCTATGTTCTACATCTATACCAAATTACATCGAGGTCCTATGCAGCTGTTCTGGAGATACCTTGTAACAAACATCCATTCATCCATCTAATCTATACATTTATATAATTAGTAAAATTAAAAAAAAAAACTATTTTGTTTATAAACAACACATTGTAATACAATGAGTGTAAGAAATAAGAAACCAATAAAGTTTTCTGCACACTAAAGTAAGCTTTTCAGTAAAAATTTAAATATATTTGTTTATATTATTACAAGAAAAATTAAAACCTATCGAAATTAATATTTTTTTGTCTTCAACTCAAATTGAATATTAATTTTCGTGTTGTATTTATTTTTATACATGTTTTTTCATCGGAATATAATAAAAAATCAATTATATTTTGTTATAGATACCATTTAAAAGCAATTGAAGCACTGTCGGAAGATTTACAAGAGAATGGGTCAGCTTTAATGGCTAATCTAGATCTAGTGCTCAAATGGCTGACACTAAGGTTCTTTGACACAAACCCATCTGTGATACTGAAGGGTTTGGAGTACCTTTCTCTGGTGTTCCAGTATTTAATGGATAGTGACTATACTATGGCGGAATATGAAGCTAATTGTTTCATACCGTATCTTGTATTAAAGGTTTGTGACTTTATTTAGTAGTTTCGAATATTTTTTTTTTATTTTCCATTATTGATAGTCTTTCGTACCCTTATTATGATAACATTAGAATTTTTAGGATATTTTAGAATACCGTACCTCGAAAGGTAAAAACAGGTTCCAGATAAGATCACTTTGTTCGTCCGTTTGTCTGTCTGTCAATACTCTTTTTCATACGTATTTGTTATTTTATCTCATTGTTATTTATATTATATACATTCATTTAAATTTACCACTTTATTATGAAAATTCTTAATAGAATATTGATTGTATATCTCAATGTCCAACTTCTGAACTTAGTGTCGTTTGCTTTTTTTTTATAAGACGTCTTTTTTTACAAAGCTTGTGTTGATTTGAATGTTTTTTTAGGTCGGAGATCCAAAAGACACAGTACGTAATGGAGTAAAGGCTCTTTTTAAGCAGATATGTGTCGTGTACTCTGTCACCAAGCTATTTGGATATCTAATGGAAGGACTTAAATCTAAAAACGCAAGGCAACGAGCGGGTAAGATAATTTTTTTTTATTTCATTATTCTCAAAAAAAAAAAAACACAGATGGTAATGCTTGATGTTTTTTTTTTAGAATATTTACGGAATGAAAGAATGTTGTACTAAATGCAACATTTATCATCTTTGTCTATCTCACTTCTGGGGTCATTAAGTTTCGAAGATTAATTTGCTTGAAATGAGACGATTATTTGTTACCTATAAAAGACTAATTGAACGGTAACAAATCAAAAACACAGTTTTTAGGACATGTTTCATCCATTACCACTATAAAGCTCCTTCTTTTATTATAATATCTATACTCTAATATTGTAAAGAGGGAAAATCTGTTTGTTTGTTTGTATTAAATAGGCTCCGAAACTTCTAAAAAAAAAAAATTATTTCTCCGTTGGGAAACTACATTATCCCCGAATTAAAGATTGGCAATAAATAATCTAACCAAACTTTATACATCTTATATTTTTACTTTTTTTTGACAATTCTTTTTTTCGTCAAATAAAATAGAAAATTAAAATATGTGAAGAAATATATACAGACTGAGTTGGATCAAGGACTATAAGAATTTTTTATCTAGTCTAGTTTCAATACCCTGGGTGACATAAGCTATATTTAATACTAGATTTTTTTTTCTATCATAATTTCAGAATGCTTGGAGTGTATCGGTCACCTACTGGAGACGTACGGGTCCACGGTGATGTCTGGAGGTGGGTCGGGCGCATCTCTGCGAGAGTTGGCTAGACATATCGGAGACAGAGATAACGCAGTGCGCTCAGCTGCGCTCAACTGCGTAGCTAATGCATACTTTTTAGAAGGGGAAAAGGTCTACAAGATGATCGGACAGGTACTGACTTCAAGAAATTTTTGTTCATAGCAGTTATTAATTCTGAACTCCATGGGAAGATTTAGGATAGAGGGGAATGGCGGGAAAACTTACTAATATTATAAATGCGAAAGTTTAGATGTATGGATGGATGGATGTTTGTTTGAAGATATCTCTGGCACAGCTCTATTAACTCTAATAATTTGTAAGAACACATAGGCTACTTATTAAGTTTTTTTTTAATTCCGCGCGGTCGATTTCGCGGGCAACACCTAGTATAATATAAAGAGTAAAAAAAAAAAATTGGACATTTTTTTTAGTCTACATCCGACTTTCATATTATCACGGCTTTACAACCTTTTTTTTAATGTATTGACCGAATTTATTATGTCTACAATTTTTCATGTACTTTTTAGGGGTTTTCCCCTCACTCGTTTAACCAACACGGAATTTAATATATCAAAACTCAAATTATACAACATCACCATCATCATCATCATCATCATCAGCCCACTATACATCCCCACCGAGGGGCTCGGAGCCTACCCCAAGTTAGGGGTGACAGGCCATAGTCAACCACGCTGGCAAAGTGCGGGTTGACTTCACATATCATTGAATCTCTTCTCAGATATGTGCAGGTTGCATCACGATGTTTTCCTTCACCGTAAGAACGTCGAACAAATGTACATATGTAAATCGAAAATTAAAAAACACATGTACCAAACATGGCGGGATTCGAACCTGCAGATTGCAAGTCAAGTGCTTAACCCCTGAGCCACCGACGCTCGTAATTATACAACATTAGCAAGAAATACTGAAATAGAGAAGAATAGACAAGTCTTTAATTGGTTTAAAGACTGTTTATTCTCTTCAGAAAACCATTATATGACGACGTTGACTAATTATCACATGATGTGGTAGATATTGTCACGTGAAAGTCGTAATATTCAATTAGACAGTTAATCACAGCTCATTGAATAATTAGATTATATATGTTACTATTGCTAATGTTCTTATTCAAAAATAGTATCTTCAACCCGAAGCCTTAGCTATGCACAGACTAATGCGTGTTCAGTCAAGGACGGTATTAAACTTGTCTAGAACTTTTCTATCTTAAAATTTTATGTATAAATAATTTTGTTAAATAAAAGATATGTATATTTATCCTTCGAGAAAGCACAGCATATGAATAAAATTGGAGTGTCTGTGTGTATTATCGAAGAAATATATTTCGTACACATGATGTATTTGCTTATAATGAAAGACAAATTTTTGTCTGTCTGTCTGTATGTCCGCAAAATAGCTGGACTGATTTTGGCGGAAAGGTAGCTGATACACGCTGTCATATGATAGGCTATTTTTTTATTTACTTTTATTTGGCTAAAGAAGTTGCGAGCGAGCGCTAACTGGTCAATATCCGTGTCCCTTAGCGAAGATTTTCTCTACTAAAATACACTTAATGACAGTAAAAACAGAATAATCTAACCTTTATTTTTTCCATTTCTTTTCCATTTCTTAGCCGACTTCAAAAAGAAGGAGGTTATCAATTCAACTGATTTTTTATTATTAATGTGTTTAAACGAAAAGTTTTTTCAATGAATACCTTAAATTATTTATCACAATATTTTATATTATTTATATATAAACGTGTAATACTTAAAAAGGATTTTTTTTAGCTCCAACAGTTTTGTTTTAATTTAGACACTATCATTATTCGTGTCTATCTTATCATATTACTTTTAGAAGTATAATTTACAATGTCACTTTAAGTCCTTGAATTTATCACTACATTGATCCTTATGTTTTTTTATATAATTAATATATTATTAATAGATAGTGAGCATTATCTTTAGTATTCTGACATATACTTGTTACAAGCAGTAGTATTTCGTTATAAAGTTATTTACAAATAAAAAATGGCTAGTGAAAAATAAAATAATTATTAAGAAAAAAAATGTCTAAAATCCCAGTAAGAATACCATATGAATTGCAGATATCGGACAAAGATCTCTCTCTGTTGGAAGAGAGGATAAAGAGAGCGAGCAAGAGTAAGAGTGCGGAAGCGAGAAGGTCAATGGTTGTGCCGCTGTCTGCCAGCGGGAAACCAATGCAGCCTATGCCAGAGGTAAGTGATTACAATCGAACCTGGAAAAGCGAGAATCTAAGGCACCACGATTTATTTCTGGCTTATTGAGGTTACTCTGACCCGAGTTTCTCGCTTTTAGATGTCTGTCAGGACCTGAGAATGACTCTAGCTTATCAAGGTTTGACTGTACTTGTATTATGAGAAATGCTAAATGTCCACAGTCTTTGAATTAAGTAGTACTGAAGTTTGATGCTGAAATTACTTATATCTGGTTTCAATTAAACGACTGAATGACTATTACGATATATCATTCTTAGAGTATTTTTGTAAAAGGTATTACTAAAAATATATTTTTGTAAAATTTACGGCTTTATGCCTAAAAGTAGCAATTTTTCTATGGTTAAATATTGAGGCATAATTTTATGATTCGTGTAAGGTTTATGTGACTTGTCAACTAAATGATTAAATATTCGTTCAGGAAGAACCTCCGAGACGAGTGATCTCAGTGGACACAGTGCCAGCGGCGGAGAGTGAAGAGGAAGAAATAGAGGAACAGCCCCCACCACCTGTCACACAGCCGTAAATATATACTTTTTTTTTAATATAATCCATGTTAAAATATTGTTTATAATAATAGTTGTATTTCAGTTTCAAGAAGATGTTGAAATGTGGATGATCATATTACTTCTTACTATTTTACTAATATTATAAATGTGAAAGTTTAGATGTATGGATGGATGTTACAAGATATCCCCATAACGTCTAAAGAGATTTCGCTGAAGTTTGGTATAGATGTGGAAAAATAGTCTGAAAGAATGCATAGGCTACTAATTAAGTTATTTTTTATTCCGCGCGGACGATAGCTAGTGCTTAATTGTCCCCAAAACATAAAGTATTAGTGTATTTTTTTCATTGTAAGAATAATACAGAAAGAAAGAAAGAAAAAATATTTATTGCCACACAAAAAAATACAATCAAAAAAGAAAAAACACACACATACAAGGCACAAACTGTGGCAAAAGGGAGCCAGCTCAGCGAAGCAGGGACAGACTAAACTGTCCCTGCGCAGTAAAGTAATCGTTATGAGATGTAATAACTGATTCCTCTGGTCATCATCATCTCCCTGGCATTTTCCCACACAAGGTTTTATAAACCCTAAAGTTTTGGCATAAGTTTTTACGGCCGTTCTCCTGCCTGTCACCAACCCTACTTGGAAGGATTCCTCTGGTATTAAATAGATTTAACCTTTTCACTGCCACAGTGTAGCGCCGACGCCGCGAGTGATACCGGGCCCGTTCGGTTTAGACCCGGAATTAATCGCGAAATTGGACGCATCTGTACCTACACCTAGAAAAGTGGATATTCCTCAAGTCGATCTGAAGTTCTTAGATGAACCTGTACCCGTGCCCCCGTATCTGCAGCGTAGCAGGTATGTTTAGTATAGTTTTATTATTTGACACACTTTACTAAGGAAGACCCATAAAAACTTAGTAGAACTATGTTAAATAGATTAAAAAATAAGGCCGGCAACGCATCTGCAGTTTTTTTGGTGTTGTTGATGTACCAGGTGCTTCGGATCAATTAACATTAGGCGGTTCAAAAAGTATTTTCATACAAGGATCACTACATTTGGATTGATTGTATGAACGTAGCCATTTATCACAAACATGCTGTATGACTATATTTATGTTGTTTAAAATGAAAATTAAATTTTAATTTCTGTCTGTTTGTCCAGCATGGTACCGATGTGTCCGCCGCAACATATGCCTACGTACCCTCTAGCGGCGCACGCGCAGCCCGCACAGCCCGCACAGCACACACAGCACACACAGCACACAACACCACTAGTTGACGACTCCCAGATAGCTGATATTATACACTCTATTGCTAGCCCAGATCTCAACGTAAGTTAAAACATAATAATTGACAATGATTTTACTTTAATGATTACTAGAAAATATGGTTGAGATTTAATACCATGTGTGTTTATTAAAAGAAAAGAAGCTTTTATTTCCACTGGTGTAGTGAAATATGTGCATACAGGTTGATTAAATGAAAGATTTCTAAGGATAGACAAATAACCATAGGTATGTGAAAATCTAGCCCTAGTAGTAGAAGGGGATTTTACAAAAGAGAGGACGCATAGGAAGAGGAAATATTCTCTTTCTGTGCGTCCCCTTCTCCGTTGATTAAAGCTAGGCAATGCATCTGCAATTGCGGCTGTCTATGGGCAGCGATTGTTTGCTCGTTTGCCACTTTTTGATATAAAAAACACTGATTATAGTGATATATTCGAAAGCTCTAAAGGTTTATGGCTATTATTATGTTAGGAATTAACTCCAAATTATTCTAGTACTTAATATTGCAGGTAACTATTATTAGTGATTGTGAAGCAAAGTATACACAGACACTAATGTTTGCAACATTCCTCACCAGGCGGCGTTCCGAGCGGTATCACTAATATCAGGTACGGTGATGTCCGGTCGTGGTGCGGCGCTGGCTGCGTACGAGTCAGTACTGCTCACAGCGATTGCGACACAACTGCGACGTGTGCGCACTTCACCGACACCTCCAGACCCGCAGACAACACTTGCTGCCTACAAGTGTCTCACTGGAGCACTTAACACGGTAATAACTACTAATATTAATTAACATTTTATATTAAATCAGGTCGTTGAAAAAACCAGTTTAAATTGTCAATTAATTGTTAAAGCATCAAAGTATGATTTTTGATAGTTGAAGACGATAGCTTGATAGGGTTTGGATTCTTTTTCTTCATATTAAAAGATGACAAACAAGCAAGAAGTCTTCTGAATTCGTCAAAATACTGAAGCGACCGCTGCCAAAAGATTTCTTTTGTTAGTCTCCTCTATCAAATCCATTTCCCTAATAAGAAAAGGGTGGGAAGGGAAAGAGCACTAAATTTGGCCTCCGGCACTCACACTCAACTGACGAAACGTGGAATTGATGGAACTGAGATAGTATATATATACAAAAAAAAGTCAAGATAAGATTTACTTAAGTATTTATTGATATAGTTGTATGTAAACAAACAATAATGGATAATAAGGATTGCGTAATTTATTCCATTAGTTAATTAGAATGACTTATGTACTTACTGCACTATAATTCTGTTAGCCATACAGGCTTATGTAATCATTTTTTTCACTTAATCTAAGACTATAATCTAGTTCTGTTACAGTATAATACTAATTAACAGTTTTTAAAAGAATATTCAATTATACTGAAATTGTTATTCGAAAGAAATCTGTTTATCAACTAACTAACGTTTTTAAACCTTAGTATCTACATCTAACCAAGTCGTAATCTAAGTAAGTCGTACATGTGTTAACTGTCAATTATCAATTACGTTAGGTTAGTTATGTTTAAGTACAGGTCTCAGTTTTATCTACACGTGTAAATGGGACCAATGTGATCTTTTTTATTGTATGGACTCATCCGGCCCTAAAGGAAATGTTTATAAGTTCGTAAAACTTTACGTAAATTGTTTTGTTCAACATGCTTATACATTTTTCTAATAGTTCTATGATGCTGTGGACTGTGGTGGTAACGCCAACGAAGAGGCACTCTGCGAAGTGTTGAAGGAACTTCTCCGTGCGCTAGGTGGCGCTGCGGGCGATGCGGAGCGCTACGTGCGTATACTGAACAACGCCTGCGTCAGCGTACTGGAACATTCACCCAGAACGCCGTTGCTATGGTAACTAGACTAACTTTGAACTATAGTACCTTTAATAAAAAAAAATTGATCCTTCGAGTCGGACATTTAAATGTATGAATTTAATACTATTTTCATATAATTAAAAACAATGAGAAAGAAACATAACAAATACAGTTATGCATGAAATTAAGTAAATTTTTAATGTGATATTTGATGTCAAACCATTACTTTTGACTAATTTGCAGTTAATTAAAAGAAAATCAAATAATTTTTTTTTCAGTGCAATAGTATCACTCCTACATGAATCTATCGGTGTTTCGGATCCAGCTTTCCCTCGCTACCAAGATTTATTACTGAAGTGCTTCTGGAAGACTCTCAAAATGATAGCCACGTGGGACGTCAACTCCATAGACTACGACGCGGTGCTGTACAAGATACATCTCTTCTATAAGGCATATCCTAATAACTATTGGAAGAAGAATACTGATATCAGTGATACACCATACAGGTAATATTTGGCGGTAGAATAATGGAAATTTTTTATAATTAAAAAAAAACAACTAATTCGAGTTAATACTCTATACTTCGGTAAAGAAAATTATTTGGATAACACCAGCTTGTTGGTATACTAATATTTTGATATCCTCGAAAAATATACCTTTTTGACATGAGAATATTAAATATTAAAGTAAGCAATTTTTATTTAAAAACATTGATTAATTATTATCTTATATAATTGTTTTTAGAACTGTAAAGACACTTGTACATACGCTGGTGAAAATGAAGAGCTGGGCAATAATAAACCACCTCAAGCAAATACCAGATGTCAACGAATCTGATCTCTTGCCGTATCTGTTCAAAGTATTAAAGGTATGGTTATTAGCATTATATTAAAAAAAATAGCAATTGATAAATCATCGGTTTATTTTTGAATATTTGAAAACTTCAAAGTTAATATCAAATAAATTTTTCAATATTCTTACAGCAATTGAAACAGGATGATAAGAAAGAGAATGTCGTCGAGTCTATGAATGGAGGCAACGTTCCCATCGGTGTGGGCAACGTGGGCAATGTTGGGAACGTGGGCAACGTGGGCGGAGTGGGCAACGTGAGCTCCAACACAGCGCTGCACGCGGGCAGGCTACCGAGAGCGTTGCACGAGGAACTGGCCCTGATATTGAACAGAATCAGTACAACTGAGCACAAGAGAGAAGCATTGTCACAACTGTATGATCTCAGAGTGAGTTAACTTTTTTGTTTTAAAAAAAATACATCTATTAAGATTAAAGATAACTAAATATGATTCAAGAAATTCGTAAATTATTAATATGTCAAAATTTAAGTAGTATTTTGAATTTTTTGTGCTACTTATAGTTTTTAAATATGAACATTTCAGGAGCGACACCCCGAAGTGGACATTTGGACGTTTATGAAAGGTTCGTCGTTCTACTTCCGGAATTATGTTGAGAGAGGTTTGAAGGAGGTGGCGGAGATGCGCAAAGCGGCCACCATGCCCATGTACAAACACGACTACAAAACTGACAATATGGGTACGTAACTAATTAACTGAGTTTCGTCTGCAGTGATTTTTTAATAGTATAAAGGCTATCACCAAGGCACCTAAAATCGCCAAAATAGCGAAGCCTGCTCTCGAAGAAAAGATTTGGATGCGGAAGGAGCTCACAATTAGGCTCCGGAACGCACATTTATCTGATTGTACGTGGAATTGTTTCCATTTGACGCCAGTCTTCTGCGAGGTTGTGATATTGCAGCAGACGAGCCAGTTCATTCGTGAAACATATGTTGCTGGCGTCTACCTACTGTTAAGTTACTTACTTCTCATATTAGCATCTTTTACATTCTCTTTGCAAAAAGCAGAGATAAAATATGTTTCGGTTATTGAAACCCACAGAAAGACTTTATTTGGTTGTCAAATGTATTAATAACCCAATATTAATTGTATTTTTGTATATACAAAATGTAAGATTAAGTTGAAAATTTCCATACTTGCCCAAGACTGATAATTATAATTTGTTTTGAAGTAAAAACTCATATATTTTAATGTTCCAGATATCAACAACGAGACCGATGAAAAGTCACATGTCGTCTTTCTGGAACGATTGCGAGCATTACAGGTAAAATAACATTCAAAGCCTTACTTTTGGTCATTATAAATGAAATGACGTTTTATCCGATGTCGTATTAACTAATTTGTACTGAATTATTTCTAGGCAAAGGCAGGTTTAAAAATCGATTCAAGTCCTACATCACAGCCTCGCACACCTGTGGGCGACAACCGCGTCCTCGCAGACTCGCTGGGCGACGGCAACCTACCGCGCGCCCACAGCATTGACCCGCAGCTAGAGGTAGGCACACGTACACTTTACAAAGTGTACAGTCGAGGATTTTTATTTCCTACCCATGTCCGTGAAATACTATTTGACGAACACACTGTAATTAAATTGAAAAATGGCCATAGGAACAAACATTCTTGCTAAATTGTAGTCTTAATGGTGACAGTCTGTTTTAAGATAATTTGTCAATTTTTATTTTTATAACTAGCTATTGCCCGCGAATCCGTCCGCGTGTAATTAAATAAAAATAATAATAATTAGTCTGTGTTCTTCCAGACACTGTTCTATATTTACGCCAAATTTCTTCTCGATCCGTTCTGAAAATATCTTCAAACAAACATCCATCTATCATAAACATTCACATTTATAATATTAGTAAGATTATTTTTCACCTCCGCCTATTTAATGTTCCAGTTACACACGGCGCAGTCATTTTCACAAAGAAACGAAGCTGACATGGACGCGCTGCGGCTGAAGTTGCAGCAGATCAAGAGCTCCTCTAAGAAATAGGCCCAGACTTGCGTACGCGATTGTAGTCCTTATGTTATAGTAGATAGGTGTTACCGCAACTTGTTACTACGTCATAGAGCTTCACTCGAGGAATAAAGCAATCTCATCACTGACACTCTGACTCATATTGCATTGGATAGGCTATAAGCTGTGGTATTTTGTGCCTATTTGAAATTCGAACAGTCGACGGTAACTTCAATTGGAACGAAGTAGTGTAATTTACAAGCAGAGACCTGTCCAGTCTATTGAGGTCAGTGAACTTTACCGGTGCGCTTCACGATTAAGTTAGTTCCTACGGCAGTTTTAGTGTTAATTGCATGGAGTTTGTATGGCCTATAGTGCGGCTCGATACGTCCACCGCCCCCATACCATGAAACGTGTCGAAAATGACAATACGAGAAACAGTATCGCAATTAGCAGGGTATAAGACGCTTTTAAAAATTAAATCGTGAATGTCGTGGTACGGGGGTATTGAAAACATGTTTTATATGACGATTGATAGAGATGTTTAGAAATCGTTACGGTTTCTTGTCTTTTTAGTCGAGATTGACTTGTCGACTAATTAAAAATTGCAGTTGACAAGTTTTTATTACTTGTAGATAATTTTCTTTGGATATAAAATAAATTTGAAGCACTCGAATGCACATTTTGTAGAAATACTTAGTCCTTAAAAATGTATGCCCCAATTAAATATTTTTTATTCCACACTACGATTATATAATAAAAATCCCGCTACTAAATAAATATAATACTACTAAAAATAGATTCAATTTAAAATGCCAGTGATTTTAAATTATAGAACGAAAAAAAAATAATTTCAATAATCTAATCTCTATATTAATATGGTTATTTTTTAATATGAGCGATCAATGTAGCCTTCTTGAATAGAAAACTACAATTGATAAAGTACATTTACGAATAGAATTATTTCTTTGTTGCCTGTAATTTTCTGTTTAGAATGAATCTGACTGATCGCGACTGGAATTTTATTTATTTAATTTTATTTAACGGTTGGCAATCGTCATCCAGTAGGTTTTTAGTAAAACTTGATGCTGAGATGAGGCCGATTTTAGAATATTTTTTTTTTATTATATACTTCCAATGAACCGAACTAATGAAATTGTAACCCAAACATTCCCACAGTATTGGTTTTCAATGTACAATTTTTTTTAAATTCCACTTCATCATACTTATTATCTTTCACTCTATTCATTATTGCTAAGTACTCTAGTATATTGTTTAATTTTTTTTTTGTCAATATTTATACAATTTTATCCATTAACATTTTGAAAATGCATACGAGTTTTTTTATATAAGTATTGACTGATTTTTTTCTGTGCTCTCAAATGCAGGCAAAAACATATTCAAAATGTGCAAAATTTTAAATGTGAAAGATTTTGTTCTATTGAATATACAGTCAAAATCTGTTATAACGACATCGAAGGGACTACTCATATTGAGTCGTAAAAACCGATAGTTGTAACAACCGGTGACAGGTATTAATAGGAAAGATATGTTAACATTCAGCCAGGACCTTTGATTTTGGTCAATTTAACCGGTATGTTGTTCTAAACGATGTCGCTATAAACGGTTTTGACTGTATATCGTAAGTTTTCACTCCCGAAATACTTGTACAAAAGCTTATTTGTCATTTCTTTTATTCTTACAAAAAAACTGAGACAGTATGTTTTTTGTGCGTGTTTTTCGACAGTGAAAACTCACTAGCCTGTGTATAAATGTAGTCGTTATTTCGTATTCATCTTTTCTATTATCTAGTAAATGTCTTGTAGTTTTTTTTTTTAAATTAAGTTTCGATGTTGACGATTTCTTTTATAAAAATCGACATGAATTTAATTCGAGATACTCCGAATATTTCGAGCGATTTGTTGACTGATGAACTTTTGTTACAAGTTTGTTCTGAATGTTAAATTTTATATCAATACAATTGTTTCTCACATATATCGATGTGATTTTGATAGCTTTTAGCACTCAGGAAAATGTAATTCTGTTCAAATATTGAATAATAAAAAAAATGCAATAAAACATATGGCTTCTTATTTCTCGGAAGTTAGCATAACGTTGAGAGCCATATATCTGTCTGTCCCACCTGGGTCTCTCGCATATGTCTCGTTCATTTTAGTCGTTTTCTGAAGACAATTTCATAGAAAAAAAGACCCGTGGTGTATAATAAAGCATAGATTTTAAAGTTTGTATCAATTTTACAGCGATCAAATAAACCGGACTATATTTTTGGAATGTCGATTGTATTGAGGAAAGGTTGATTTTAAATGTTTGTGATCGTTTCAAGTTTATGTACGTTTGCTTTTTTTAATATTGAATAATAATTACGAGCATTTATTTATTGTATGTAAAATAATGTACCAAATCATGATATAATAAAGTTCATAAACAATTATTTTTTGTTGTTTTTTTTTATTAGGCACTAGATTACATCCTGATTATCTTATTGCTGTCTCGTAAAATTGCAAGTTTAGTTGGATAGATGTTTATTGGAAGTTCTAGAACTAGCTAAACTGAGCTCCCAGAAATTTGTCATAAATGTAGAACATAGTGTCTGGAAGAACACATAGGCTACTAATTTTTTTTAATCTGCGCAGACGGAGTCGCGAATAACAGCTAGTTTTATTATACAAATATTTATAATATAGAATTATTTTTGGAATTTATTGCAAATTAATGTTTCTCAATATGAATTGCAAAAGGTTGAAAGTGAACAAAAAAAACAAACAATTGTACTTATCCAAATTATTATAATTAAAGCTCTGAACATACTACAACTAGGTGTCTAGAATTATTGCTGGTACAGTAAAAGTATTGCTTAAAAATAATCAACGCGTTATTTTATTTTCTTTAAAATGAATTCCATTCTAAAGAACAACATACATTTAAATGGCAACATTAGTCAAAGTATTTAAAAAGAATTCCAACTTTAACTGTAAATATTGAAATGCCCTATAAATTTATTTTGTGAGAAAGTTTTTTTTTTGTCGTTGTGATTAAAATTGCTTACATTATAGCTGCTACTTTAACTCGTTGATAAAAACAATACAAAATTCTAAAGCTACAGTAAAACATTTTAAATACAATTTTTGTAAAAATTTTTTAGCTAATCTCATTATACAAGTTAATTTACTAACCCTAATAAAATTCTGAACACTTTAAAAATCCTTGTCTCGTATGTAAACAATTATCTACAAAATGTAGATTTTTTTCATAAAAACTTACTCTACAATACTTCTATTATGACATTTCAAGTTCAAATTGAACATTTTTATTTATTTATGTAACTAGAATTTCAACTATATGAAAATTTGTACGATCCTTTCCGCAAATTTCGACTTGTCCTAACATCTGTTTAAGGTATTATTCTCTATCCTTTTCTAAGAGCAAGAAAGAGATGGTAATATGGTTCTTACACAGGTGTTATGAAAGTGGAGACTAATCGTTGGTTTCTGAGATCAAAAACCCTTGTATAAAACATATCGTTGTCCCTCTCAATATCTTTGACAAAACAAAGATAACAATATGTTTTATACAGGGATTTTGGTCTCAGAAACCAATGATAATATACTAAAATATATAAACAATCATAAATCATCGTCTAGCAAAGCGTCGATATCATTAAGTAAATCTTTTTCGTTACTATCTGTTATTTTTTTACGACAGCTTGCGACTACATCTGGAACATTTTTAACTAAATCTAAATTAGTTATAGACATCTCTGTTTCTTCAACATCTTCACATAAATCAACAATATCAACAGTATCCGCCATCTTTGTTGTATCTACATCTATTACTTCAGTATCTGATAATTTATCTTCACATTCAGATATCTCTATACTAACGAATTGAACTTCGGAATCTGAATCATTGTCAGTTTTATTGCTACATTCAATATCGTCATCTTTACTCTCACTATTCGTTGTACAATTACTTGATTGTCTATTCCTAATCAGTCTAGGTTTCGATGTTTGCTCGCCTATTTTAATTCGTTTAAATTCATAACAATTATCAACCAATTCTATATCTTCTTGCTCGTAAACATCGCTCTGTTCTGACAACGTACGTTTTCTATTCAAGTTGTCATTACGTTTGACTCCCGTTTTATTTTGATTATGTTGTTGAGGTGCGTTTTTGTCAACTTTTTTATAAACTATAGAATTACTTCTTACAACTTTGATTATTTTATTACCTGTTGTTGTATTAATCTCTTGGGTGGATAATTTTCTTTTCCTATTTAAATTTAATGTTATCGGCGTGGTCTGTAACACTTCGCTACCTTTTTTCTTCGCTCTGATCTCATCGAGTGATAGAATTTTAAAATCTAAAGTGTTCCTTGTCTCGGTGTTCTGTTTCTTACCTGAGAGTTCATCGAGTGATATCCGATCGTACTTCGACGTGAGATTGGTTCTTACGATTTTTCTTTCATTGGTTGTTTCAGGTGCTTGTGTTTCGTAGCTGTAGAAAGCTGCGGCTTCGGCCTGAATCTTTTCCAACAGTAGTAGCTCCTGGGACTTGGTGCGTGCGATCCTGTGATGGTCATCTGGCGAGGCGGTCTTGGTCGGTGTGGTGGAAGGTGCACTCTCGTTGTCGGATTCTGCAAGAACACGAAGCGGCCTTAGTTAGCGGCGGGCAACGTTCGCGTATGATTTTCGTAATTAGTTTTGTGCCCGTCGCGCGGCCGCCGCGTGTTCCTGCCGAAGACGTACTGAAAGCGTCGCGGGAAAGGGCGGTCAAAAATAATTACAAAAATCATGTTACGAAACATTTTTATTTAGTGGTTCGATAATTAAAATACAAATTTAAAATCGAAAAACAAAGCCGAAATACATTTTCTTCTCCAAATACCTGTTCCTAAACAGTAACTAGCTTAAATGAAAATCGCCTAACACACTCAACGCTATTTAATGTACGTAAATATTTAAATAACTGTAGACCTAAGTTTAAATTAACAAACAACAACCCGATGCGGCGCGAACAGGACTCGGAATGGGTGCAATAAGTTCCAATTGACTAATAAATCTCCACCTCTGTCTTTTCTATCAGTTTGTATGAATTAAAGAAAGAAGTGAAAGTTAAACGAATTGCACACATTAAAATTATAAATGTGGATACTTTGTATCAACTTTTAGTATCCACCTGTATACAAAAAATGTATGAAAAAACCGCTGATTTAACTTGAAATGTGAAAAAAACCGTATCAATTACACAAAATTATACAGTTTTCCCATAAAATCTCGAACAATATATATTTAGGTAAAGACTTAATTAGTACAAACAGAGGGTCTACTATGAATATTTGCGTATCAATTGCGAGAACATATTCGTAACATTATTGACAATTTGTATGACATTTGTTGATGTACTTTATGCTCTATACAAATTCTAATACAAAACTTGTCGATATCGTTACGAATATTCATACTAGGCCCCCAAAAGACAGTAAAAGTTAAGCAACTGTCTGTCAAAAGATACACAGATAAAATCAAATCTGTGTACAAACAAGTTAAATAAACAACTTTCAAACATTCTTCAATTTAACAAAATATAAAAAAATATGACTTTTATTATGAAAATTTATATTTTTTAAAGGAAAAAATTTTGGGACATCGAATAATGTTAAAAAATTTACTCGAGACATCAGTTTAATTTTTTTTTGTATCATTCCTTTTTAAAAAAATTGACCATATTTTCCATACAATAAATAATGACTAGGTACGATGGACCCTAAATAAATTCAACTATTCAACTTTTTGCTATTTGTTGTTTTTTTTTTTGTGATCATAGTATATTAGGAACTTTTTCTCTCAGTGCAAAATATAAAAAAAAAATAACCGGTTTACGACTGAAAGAATAAAAAAAAATCATAATATCGTGCTAATCCAATAAGCTTTAATTGTATTAACAAATAGATTTCTAACTAGTTTACGCTTAATTTTTTTTTTCAATTTTTTTTCCTTCGAAATACTGTAATACCTATCAAAAAGCGGGGATATTTTTTTTATTTAATAGAGAGCACAGTTAATATACTTTTTTTTTTTTATAATCTGTACAAAGTTGTCGCATTTCAGTCAGATAGTGATGTGACATTGATTAAATTTATTATCTAAAACATTTTACACTTTTTTTTTTCTAGCTACCCTCAAGGTGCGGAATACTAAGTGAAAGGGGACAAACAGCAACCTCTAAAATACCAAGCCCCTTTAACATCCTACTCAACTAACATACAAACAATTTAAAGGCATTAAGCTTTTTTTTTTTACTTTTTGTTTCTCTTCTCTTCTTACATTTAATGAGTTACAATATTCGTGTATATATATTTTTATTTATATTTCAATATATTAACCTATTTTATTATGTACTTTTTCTATCATAGACAAGGATTATATCAACATCTATATATATAAAAAAAAAAAACAAAAAAGATCTATTGCAGTCATATTTTCAAAATTCAGTCAAATCGATATATTAAAAATATGACTGCTTCTTTATATATTATATATATCGCTATATGTTAAAGCGAGATAATTATGAATCTAATTTAGCTAAGATATGAAAAAAGGGTTACATTTTTATATAATTAATTTATTGCACATACAAAAATACCGACTCGACATTTCACTAAAAATGTGTCGGAAACGAGAGCGAAGACAGCTGACATAGTTATAGTGCTCTCGATTTATTGCATTTTAAAGATAAACTTTCCATATAAGGATAACGAAAATGTCCCCTCCTCCTCTGGCAAACGAAAAAACTTTACTATTTTAAAAATTAACTGTAACATACTTGAATATTTTTCCGGATTCAGTCTCATATAAAAAAAAAAACATTTTTTTTCCCCCAACATATAAAGCGATCAGAGAAACTGAATCCAAATGAAAAATATTTATAAATACTAAAACCGACTAATATTTATTAAAAAAAAAAAAAAAACTGAGAAGTAAAACAAAACTATACACCTTTATAATAAGTAAAAAATCATTGAAATCTATCTAAAAAAAAAAAAAACTTCCCAGTTCTTTATAAAATGTAAAATTAAACAATCTTAATGAATTAAAAACTAAAAACAAAAAATAAATATTGCTTTACAAACTAACGCACTAACATACAACCCTCTTAGAATTATATATTGAGGGTATTGTATTGGCACATAAAAATTAGGCAATAATTCTGTCTAATTATATATTATTTTATATATAATATTAATATAATAGACATTATAAGACAGATATTAATGCAGTTAGTGCCTTACACTTAAGCAAAGTGATAACATTACAATAGTAAGTGAGCGATGGAACTAAAACATCTTACAGCTCTACGCTATAATCGCTCAAAGAAAAACGTACCAGTCTCACAAATACAAGTATTTTTTTAACATATATATATATATATATATTCATTAGGGGCATTGTAAAAAGTTTCTTAACATCAGTAAAATTAAAAACTTTATATTAGTAGAGTATTTTATTATTATTTATTTCTTTCCATTTGTCTTACTTCATAATCACAACAAAGTTATAAGAATCAATTTCTTTTTACAGCTATTTTTTTTTACTGTACCAAAAAATACAACAAGATAAATATTGTTTAATGTACATACATAGAAATGTAATTTTTATGTCTTTCTATTTTTTTATAAACATATTTTGAGAATAAGTAAAATTCTGTAATGAAATCTCTGACTAGAAATTTTTCAATAAAAAAAGAATTTACCATTATTTACATTAATATCTTAAAGTTTTAGTTCTTGATAAATAAATAATAATAAATCTTTATTTAATATTTTATTCATTAAATTATCTACTCTCTAATATTTGACATTTTTAAATCTGTAAGATTTTTTTTAATATATCTCGAAGCGTACATCAATTTTTATCATCTTAAAGTGTTTAATAAATTATAATAAAATACATTTCCTATTATTTATATTGTATTTCTATGGAAATAAAAAAAATGTTTCACGAAAAATACTAAAAAAAAAATTGACTTTTTACCTTGCCCCTAGGAATATTTTACAATACAAATTATGTTAAATTCCGTCATATTGTGAGACTGAGTAACGTTTCAATTATATCATATATAAGCCGATATAAATTACAATCGGTCGTAAAACACTTTCCTCACTAAAAAAGTCAATATTTATGACGTTTTCATTTCGAATGTACTAAAAGCACCCAACAGTTTAGGAATCTTGTGAGCATTACTAAATCTAGTAAAGCAACTATATATTGATAAAGTCCATCGAAAAGACAATTCCTATTTTACGAGTACTAGCTGTCGCCCGTGACTCCGTCTGCGCGCAGTTAAAAAAAACTTAATAGGGATATGAAAAATAGATGTTGTCCGATTCTCAGACCTACTGAATATGCTCACAAAATTTCATGAAAATCGGTCAAGCCGTTTCGGAGGAGTTCAAGTTCGAACCCCGTGACACGAGAATTTTATATATAAGATATATAAATGTAGAAATATTAATTAAAAGTACTAAACCTGAAAAAAGAACTAAGCTTGTTTTAAAAATTACAAAAATGTAATTTTGTTATTTAACAAATAATTAACGCATTTCAACTCAGCTCAATTGAATAACATCTTTGTACTTCTAAAAAAAACATATTAAAACAATTTCAAGAATATTGAATTCATTACAATGTAAAAATACACTTACATTTTTAATTAAGTTAACTTAATGCCACTTAAGACCCACTAATGTATTAAAAAGTAAACTAAACCACACGTCGTTAGGAGAGAATTTTCACACTAATGATTGAAATTTTTAAGTAACCTACTAACAATTGTGTTGTCATTTTTCAATGTGTCAATTGACATCATCAGCTACCGGTCATTTGTCAGAGAATACCTGAACCCTTTAGATCACACACACTTTACATTTTTATTTATCTTCAAGTTCAAGAAGTTAGCGAAATCATAGAAAAAACGATAGGATTCACTATTAATTAAAAGAAAAAGATTGAAATTTTCGATGGACTATCAATTTAAGCTCACAATATTAAGAAGCAAAGTTCCCAAACTGTTACAATAGGTGCTTAGTACATGTAATTTCAGTAGAGACGCATACCTTCTTCAAAGTTAACAACGAGAGGGTCGACCGGCAGCGGCGCGTAGGGGCCGGGCGCGTCGTGCGCGTGCGCGTGCGCGTGTGCGTGCGCGTGCGCGTGCGGCGGCAGCACGCGGCGCGCGCCCAGCAGATCACTGGACGGCAGCACGCCCAGGATTGCAGAGTCTAGAACCACTGTTGATGGAAAATTATTAAAGTAACTGTCCGCAACTTCATCTGGGGAGAACTAAAAAAAAATCTAGTATTCAATATAGCTTATGTCATCCAGGGATAGTGTAGCTTCCCAAGGGAAAAATAATTTTACAAATCGGTTTAGTAGGTTTTAAAGCTTATTAAATCTACATATCTATATTATATATATAAAAGAAAGTCGTGTTAGTTACACTATTTATAACTCAAGAACGGCTGAATCAATTTGACTGAAAATTGGTGGGCAGGTAGCTTAGAACCAGGAAACGGACATAGGATAATTTTTACTCCATTTTTTATTTTTTATTCCGCGCGGACGGAGTCGCGGGTTAAAGCTAGTGTAAAAAAAATATGATATGATCGATAAAAGCATAAAATTAAAAGAGCAATAAGAACTTCACTCAAACTTTTAAATATCAGAATTTCCAAAACACAGTCTACAAATAACTTTATATTTGTCAACAATTTATGCAATATCACTTCACAAATTTTCAAAAATTACCTAAATAATAAAATTGCTATTTGTCATCTCTTTTTATATTAAAAGAGAACTAAAGTTAGGCCTCTGCCATGCTGTTATCAGACGAAACGTGAAATTGCTTCCACTTCACACTTGTATTTTGTATGGCATTGTATTACACCAGGCGAGATGGTAATTCCTGTAACCTATGTTTTTGGTCTACCACTGTTAAAACCTTGTATAGGATTTGATATTTCTTTACATAATTATGAAGTTTGTCACATAATGCAATATGATATCTCTTTCCTTCATTCTATCATACCTTGTCTTTGCTGTTGCCACAGCAACGGCATGGGTGCAGGCGCAGGTACAGGCGCGGGCACTCCAGCGTTCATTGGGGCGGGCTCCACCGACGCCTCGGGTACTGCGGGGGTCGCCTGAAAATGCACAAATTGCATCTATACTAAAAAAATAAAGTGAAAAAAAAACACTTCTTTATTACGCACAATCTTAGCGACATATTTATGATTAATTCTTTTTGTAACAAAAAGCCGTATACTTACAACACGCTTCAGGCTATATATTTTCAAGCCATTAAACTTACGGGGTCAGTAAATTGAAAAAAATTGTTATGCGAGAAAGGGACACAAATTGCAAGTCAATAGCGGCAAAGATTGATGGTTGCCATGGTAACGGTAATTTCAGTCAATGGCAAAGGCCTTCAGTGTCATTTAGCCATTTAAATTTTAACATTTGCAATTAAACATTTTATGGAATGTAAATAATAAAAAAGTTTTTCTGTGTAATAAAAATTTATGGTATAGTCGCAAATTAAACTATAAAATATTGTCACCACTAAAATATTCCTACAAAATCGTGTTCTCTCTTAATCTCTTAATAAAATATTAACACCAATAGCCTAATGGTTATGAGAATGGACATCCAATTATGTAATCAAGGATTTGTATCCCAACATTCGACTATTTTTGTAAACTATATCCTAGCACAAGCCTTAGGCATAGTTGTAATAGTACTAGAGATAATTTAACATATTAAAAAAAATGGCTTGCAATAATAAAGAGGGGACGCATAAGAGGAAATATCCTTGTTCTGCGCATCCCTTTCTCCCTTGATTAAAGGTAGGCATCGCATCTGCATTTGCGCATATCTATGGGCAACAATCGTATCGCTATTTCGGCGAATCCAGATGGCCGTTTGTTTGTTAGCCACCTTTTGATTTAAAAAACATCTAAGGGAAAATGGTGGTGTCTCAAAACACCTCAAACTTTGAAAATGCTTTATCTGTTTACAACAGGTTATGAAATTTAACTGACATAGTACAGTTATATAGTCAACAAAGGGACCAATATTCAGCTGTAATTACTGATAGTCTATAAATGGTACTGTACTGTTTATGTGGCAGACATTCAACGAGGATATACAGCTTCAGACTATATGTCATTCAATCATGATCATGAAGCATTTTCTACTGTCAAGAAAAACTCCAATTCATTGCACAGTGAACACTTTTATTCCATCCTCAACATTTCTAACGGTCAATTCTACTAGACGACTGTCTTTCCACTAGACGACTTATCACATCGACGGATATCCAACGACTGGCCGAGCTCCTGACTCAATAATCAAACGCTGTTTCAACCCCACCACTCTCAATCCATTCGCCGGAAGTTGTCACAAAAGAGTGGGGGGGTCGAGCAGTGCTGCCATCTAAGAAAACTAAAACTACCTTTTATAAAATTATTACACTACTGTACTCACCACAACAATAGGCGCAGGTTGACTAGGAGCGATGCCGTCCGTGCGTGCATCAGGGTTCTTGTGCATGAAAGGGCAATGTTTCTTACGACAGCCGCCCGGCTGATTCTCCCAGTAGCATGGAATCTGCTTACGATTTTTCTGAAACACAATAGGAATGTAATAATCTCACATTAATTATAGATAACACCTTATGAAATTTATCAAGGTCAGATGTATGATAAATTGATTAGATGAACATAATTCAATTCATAATTTTTTAATTGAATGACCTTGATGTCAGATAAGGTTTTATTTACAATTTAAATATGACCAATAATCAAATTTTGTAGTCTGCCGTTAATTTTTTTTTTCCAACTTAATAGTCTACATTAGATAGCTTCAGTATCTTAGATAATGTTGACACAAAACATGTTTAAGAAGCTGTGGGCTGGCAGTTTTGATACACATATTTTTTATATATTATGAAGTGGCAAACAGCCACCTAGATTCGCCATAATTACAAAGCAACCACTGCCCATAGACATCCGTAATAGAAAGAGAATATTCACCCTTCTCCATCAAATTCACTTCCCCTTCTCACCATGTCCTTATAAAAAAAAGGGTAGGGAAAAGGGTACTTAATAAGGCCTGCAATACATTTGTCAAGTAACTAAGCCTTGCTTGGATGTCATTAACTCATATATGTCGCAACTAATTTATACAGCTTCTCTCAGTAACACAACACACACACAACACAAGTTAAAAACCTTTTTATGTTTTTAATTGTGACTTAACTTCTTAAAACATCTAGACAATAAATTTGAAAGTACCCACACATTTACAAGAGTGTAGTCTGTCACAAATGTTGTCATAATGTTGACCTTGGCAAATGAGATAATAGTATTGACATTGAAAATATTCATTTTTTACATAATTTTGGCATTCTAAATCAAAATCACTAGACAAATATTATTTAATACTGGGTCACTCCAAGTAAAGCTATTCAAATCATTAACCCTGATTGTTAAGTTATAAGATTAGTAAGTACAAATTGGGAATCCCAGTTAACAGTCATCATGAGTTGTTGATAAGAAATCTAGTAAGTTTCCTCAAACTTACCCTCAGTTCCATATGGCGCAGTTTACAACGCTTGTCCAGGCATTTTCCCTGCTGCCATGCGGTGCACATTGTCTCACAGCCAAGAGCGGATGGCTCATGGCGGAAAACGCAATTATCACCCTGAAATTTAAATAACAAAATTTTTATTTATGGCTTGATATATACCAACAGATCTTGCTACTCAAATTTATTGCATAACAGATTTTTCTTTTTAACGTCTAATAAGAAAGTAAGCATTATTTTTTAGTTTAAATAAAACTACGAACGACCATGCAAGGACGCCCAATGACAGAAAAATATATCATTGAAAATAAATTGTTTTAATGGTGTAGGTTATTTAATGAAATAAATTGATAACATAAACGTACCTTAATGCATGTGGAATAGTAGTAAAAGTAACAATCGTTAAATTTTCTAGGAGACTCCATGGTGTAATCAGCCGTCCAGGGCCTGAGAAAAAAAGCGCATTGTGCGAGTATTTCTTATAACTGTTGGCACTCTAGGCACGTTAATATATTGATCCACCATACCGATACCAAAATAACACCAATATTTCACCAAATTAATATTTTCAACGCCAAGAAAGTTAATATTTCAAATTGACAATATGACAACCACGGAGCGGCGTCAAAATTACCGAATAAATCTAAAAATACAGGGTTTTCTCACACCACATTTTACTCACCGTCTTACGAATAAACTCAAGAATAATTAAATTAACAACAAATGTCTATACAACTGTTCTATATAATTAAAAATAATATGGACGTCACTTTTAGAAAGAAAATGTACTAGATATGGCGGACATGTGGCGGAAGGCGGACTTTCATTTCATTTCGTCGGCTAACTCTCCTAATAATATGTTGTCTATGGTTATCCACAGGCTGAATATTATATTTACTTATCTGTGCTTCAGGCAGTTTTATCAGGAAAAGGGTAGCAAAGGGAAAACACCAATCTATTAGATATTCATTTACCAATTAATTATTTATTTATTAATCAATTATTTATTTTTGTTTATAACATTGAACGTTACAACCTAAATAATTAAATTGTAATGATCAAAGTGTCTGCGCTTAAAAATTTCTTCTTTCAGCGCAATGCTATATAACTACTAATTAATATGCTGTTTACCAATTTTGACTATAATCAAACAATAACAATATATTTGAACCGGTGAGAGAGGCGCTTCTATCATGGTTGGTTCTTTCAGAATATTATACTAAACCTACTTGTTCATAGAAAAAGGCTTATGAGGAAAAAATTACATGACAGCCACAGTACAAAGTGGATCTTGTGATATTTTTTGATGTTGACAGGGGGGCGCTAGTGAGCTGTTACAATTTAGTTTCTTTTTCCACCGGTTCAGACAGTCTTGTAAGACTATACTACCAAGTAAATTACTACAAGTCATGCGCAGCAGCGGCAGTATTAGTTACTACAGCTTACTGTTAATACCTAGCACATTTACTATCTTATATACCATCTATACCTATATTTACTAACAGCCAAGAGCGGATGGTTAAAGATGGTAATATAATTATGATAGATTTCAGAGTCAAAGGATTGAGGAATATAAACTATATTTTAAAGGTTCTGCAGTGAAAAATCAAACACATACAATGATTTGATCCAAAAATGTGTTATGTAATATAATGCAATTTATTAAAACCTTTTTTTTTGACATCACACAATTATTCACATATTTTTTTTAATGATTTACGGATCTACCTATACATTTTACATCTAATATTAATAAATTCGAAATTAATATCCTATATAATTGAAACATTTGACGGTGGTTATTTTCACAAAAGTACATCAATATTACTGTGCATAAACTTAAGTAATTACATTTAAATATAAACATATACAGTATACACTTAAAGATGTTCTAAACAATAAATTTACTTTTTGTGACAGGCGAAAATATTAATTACTTAACTAGAGTTTAAGGAAACCATCGCTTTCATCGTTTTACAAATGCATGGTTGCATTCCTGCTACCGGAGTTAGCCCATTTGATTTGGTTAGACCCATAAACAATACATTGTAGGACAAACCTATTTAGGTCCTATGATTTTTTCAATATTTCAAATGAAATATACAAAATTTGATTAAGACTACTGTCTACTGTTACTTTTAAATATCTGTCCTTTCTTGTTTACATATAATTATTGGCGATTTAAATGGTAAAAATACCGATAGTTTGTGTTTTAGACCTTATGTTACAGCTAAATTTTATTTTATTTACATTAACAACATGTACAGAGAGAATCCTTTTTTTTTTAATTTATTAAACTATGTCTAAGCGCTATTATATTTAATTTAATTCTAAATAAATTACAAAATAAAGTTAATTATGAAAATATTTCATTCAAATTCACTTCTAACAGTAATAAATGAAACATATCTTGTAAATTCTTACTTCTTAAGAAGTGCATTGAATGAAATAATTTGATTCCCGTTAAATAAAATTTGAGCCTGTTTTTTTGTGCTCTGTTGCATCTTTGTGTGGATAGGTTATTTTTTAATACTATACAATGTAATAAAACTTCAAATAATAATATACTAGGAATTACGTTACGAACCCCATGAGTCTGAAGTGAGCAACGCATGCAGTGTTTTGAAATCGACGCAAAAGTGGAATATCATCTATCTCTTTCTTTCGCATTATATTCTTGTATATCCGTTTCTTTTATTTCGTACAAATTTCGCATTTCGTAACTAGCTTAAAAATACAGAGTTTTTTGACGCGTTAAATACAATCTGGCGACATTCCTTTACATTTGTGCTTGTTGCATTTACAATTGTCTTGCATGAGTACATTTAAGATTTTGACTATTACAATAGCGCAATGAAGGAAAATGAATGAAGACAGTGTTTCGTGGTTTATTTTAAGAACACATTTTTCTTATTGGATTATATCTGATATCTAAACCAAAAAAACAACTAAATATTTTATTTCTATAAACGTTACATTTTGTAGTTGGTTGTATAAGTTGACTAATGGCTTGTGTGCGTGCGGTAAGCAAGTGCTAAGCTAGTGCCACCAAGGTCACTGCAGGCGCGACCAGTATTGCGCGTCGTGACCTGGTACTGCCAGAGGAACAGACACACCGGCACCGAGGAGACCTCCTAATTCTGGAAAGAACATCAGAAAATAGTTAATTAATAAATCTAGAAGTACTTAAGTAACAAAGAAAGGAATCTTATATATTAAAGTTTAACTTTTACATTATGTTGATTATTTATTCGAAATTAAAGTATTAAGAGCTTTTTCCACGTCTAGACCGTCAGGTCAGTATCGCGCGTCTAGACGCGCAATACTGACCTCGCGCCACTGCGGAATTAGAACACGCGCGGTCTGAGTCACGCAGTTTATTGCATAGTGGAAAGCAGCCTTAATGTGTGATTTCCGGAAAGCCACAACCCGCAAATGGCCTCCGCACCTTTTAGATTACTAAGTGGATGGTACATTACTTTGGATTGGTTTATACTTGTCAATAAATTACCTGGTGTGGGCGACGCAGCTTCGTGTTGGTAGTTATGGTTGACGTAGGCGTGCGGCGCGCGGTAACCAAGCTCGTAGCGCGGGTATCCAAACCCGCTCTTGCACAGGTCCGTCTCTCCGCTCTCGCATAGCGGACCCTCTGGTAGACCACTGCCATAGCCCATTGGAGTCAGGGGACTGTAAAAAGGATGCTTTAATCACTTTTCCAATAGCTGGCAATTCGTATAGCAGTCGTCAAAGGAAATGGAATTAAGTAGTATGGAGTTAATGTAATGGAAATTGCAGTCACTAGTGGATTACTTAGAAGAAAAGTATCTAAAAGTAGAAAATACTCGATTGGGTAGGAAACAACTTGTTTGGGCAAAAAGATTCGCGATTTAGTCCTAATAAAAAAAAAAAAAAAAAATGGGACCCATCTGCAAGCACTTCCTTTCGATTAAAATAATTTTTATCAAAATCGGACCACCAGGGGCGGAGATTCGCAGTAACACACATAAAAAAAAAAATTCAGTCGAATTGATAACCTCCTTCTTTTTGAAGTCGGCTAAAAAATAAACAGTCATCGTATATTTGGAACATGATTTAAGGAAAAATCACGCATGATTTAATGTTAATATAATTTTACCTGTATGTATCAACATTGAGCGGCGGCTGGTAAGTGGGATGCGGCGGCTGCGTGGGATGCGCCGGGTGCGTGGGATGCGCCGGATGCGTGGGATGCGCGGGATGCGTGGGATGCGCGGCATGCGTGGGCACGTGCGTCTGGGCGGCGAACGCGCACTCCGGGCTGCGTCGCTGCGACCGTATCTTCTCCTCCCGCCGCCACTTCGCGCGTCGATTCGAGAACCACACCTTAAGGTCGGCGAAGGTTAACAAGACGCGCGGTTTTTACGCGCTAATTGATTGCTATTTACGTACTGTTTTTTTTTTTTAATTTGCATCAAAACTTCATTTGTTGTTTAAAAAAAAGGATTAAGGTCGTTGTCAATGATGAGGTCCTAATTTTGTAATCCGTTATTCCAATGAAAATAAACAAATTTTAAGAAATTATGTCCACTTGTCCAGGTTATTTGTCTACAAGTGTATTTGATTCTCAATAAAAATTAAGAGCTTAATGAAAAATTATTTAACATCGGTGTATCGTAAAATTACTTAATTTATAGTAAAATAAAGCAGTTTATATTGAATTTATAATAATCTGTGTCAGCTCACCTGTATCCTCGCCTCAGGCAATCCTATCTTAGCAGCCAGCCGCTCTCTGGCGAATACGTCTGGATAATGCGTTCTCTCGAATTCTGCGAAACGCATTAAGATTATAGATTTTTATACCATGAAGGTCTAATCACAGTAGTGAAGTTGCTATGGAACGATGTTTCAATGTATTTATGTTACATTGTGACCTTCTATATCCTTAACGGCTGATGGGATTTTGACGAGTGAAGTGTTCGATTGAATTTGCTCGTACTCGTGTTTACAGCATGTTCTATATTACAGTAAAGTGTAGAACAAAGGGTCATCGTATTTGAAAGTACCTTAATAATCGAGACATAGCCGTGTGCAAACACCTTGTATAGCTTACCTCGCTCCAAGCTATCTATCTGTTCGTTAGTGAAGCTAGTGCGGTTGCGCTGCAGCTTGCGCTTGAGCCGGAGACGAGCTGCGTCATCATCCGCGCCGCTCGACCCCGCGTTAGAATTGTCACCGGAACCCGTCTCATCGGAGTGCAGACCTTCTAGACCTTCTATTGCTTCTTCACCTAAAAAAAGTGTGCAAAGAGATTGTTGGATTGTAAGAATTATAAAATTACCAATTAGAAAAATAATATAGGCCATAGCTTTGTCAACAAAATGTTTTCCATATGGTTAGTTTCCTAAATGGACACATTTTGTACCACAAAAAATAGACAAAGCATCGTTTCGAAGTTTATCAATTGAAAACAATTTTTACATCCTTCCCCTTTTTTGTATTAGATGTTTGAATATGTGATAGCAGTTAAAATTATACTAGAAAATCTAATAGGTATATAAAATTCTCGTGTCACAGTTTTCGTTCCCGTACTCCTCCGAAACGGCTTGACCGATTCTCATGAAATTTTGTGAGCATATTCAGTAGGTCTGAGAATCGGCCAACATCTATTTTTCATACCCCTATTAAGTTTTTTTTAACTGCGCGCGGACGGAGTCGCGGGCGAAAGCTAGTATTGAATATAATTTTGAAATCGTAATGAGTGCCAGAGAATCAAAAAGTGTTTTAATTGATAATAACTTCAAGAGGGTTAACAAAGTGAAAGGCAATCAGGATATTAAATTAAGTGAAATTGTTGGCTGGGCACTTTCAGTTGACGTCGTTATCAGAACCTCTTCCCCCGCAACCACTCTACTATCTGATGCTTGTTGAGGTAAAGTTGGTTCGCATAACTCATCGACTGTTATACAACTAACTTTGGATGTAGACACTACTTAAAACGTTTAGGAAAACAGCGGGTAAAATGAAATGTTTATACAAAACTAGCTTTTACCCGCGACTCCGTCCGCGCGGAATAAAAAATAGAAAACGGGGTAAAAATTATCCTATGTCCTTTTCCTGGTCCTAAGCTACCTGCCCACCAATTTTCAGTCAAATCGATTCAGCCGTTCTTGAGTTATAAATGGTGTAACTAACACGACTTTCTTTTATATATATAGATGTATCTTATTTGTATATCGTATATGTATATAATACAAATATACGATACATACGTAAATGTATACATGTCGAAATTGATCATATAACTAAATCTAAATTTTTTATGAATAACAACGCACACGTAAGTATGTTGTAATTAAGCTGTCTATCCTTACAATGTCGTATTCTGAACAATGTCATATTCACTTTTCAAATGTAATTTTTCGTGAAAGGGTTAACATTGAGTACAGTCAGCAACATAGACATTAATCTTAATATTCTTTAAATATTTAGTTTTCAGTATAATAATTTCACATTTGCAAGATTTAATTTGTAATAAATATTCCAACATTCAAAGAAACAAAGTATGGCAAACGGAGAGAGTGGTGAAAGTTGCCAAAAGTTACGACCGCTAAGTAACTAATAATTAATTCTCAAAACAAACTCTTGATACCTCCGGGATTTATACGACTTGCCGAGATTCTTATCTACAATGTTACTTTGTAGAGTTATGTACAGAAATGGTAGGGTCTTATTTTATTTTATGGTTATTTATTTTATCGAATTCAACTTGTTATAATATGCTCACTTATTCGTTTCCTTTTTATTTTTTCTTACAATACTTCCGACGAAATAATACATAATATGTAAAAGAAGGAATTAATTAATATTTTTTTTTCTTGATGTACACAAATTCTTGAGAACGCAGTTGTATCCGCTATTTCCCACGAGATGGCGTTATACACTGCTAATTTTCACTTAAAGTTCTGATCAGTAATTTACTTTTTTGATGTAATTTTTATAAATATTAAATAATTACATAAAACCTTGTAAATGGATAAACCTCGAGGTACTTTGTCTTTCCCTTTTGGCCGTTCACGCTATCGATCAAACGGCCGATCAATGAGAAAAAAATCCTATTGGGCCGGTTGAATACACAATATTTTATATAATATTTCAATCTATATCTTCAATATCGAAAATTATTTGGCCGTCGGCCCAAAGAAAAACATCCATTTTTGTCACCTATTTCATAAATGTTGCGTTTAAAAAACAATTTTAAGGTTAACAGGTAACAAAATTTAAACTTTTGCAATATCACTTTTTAACCCAGTTCAATATTAGACGTCTACATTATGTGCTGTGTAGTACTTACTTATAATAAGGATTTTCAATATACTCTTAAAAGACTTTCACATTAAATAATTCAGTCACGAAAATTCAAATTAACCGTTATCTGAACCAGGTACTCTTAATTCTCGAAACGTCGACTAAATTGCACCTTGTCAAAACTGCGACACCATTATTGGCCATACATTTTTAAGCGCGCGATAACGCTATCGCACTCGGCAGGGTTACGTGGTAGGCCGGGCCGCGTTATCGTCAGTTTCTGCATGAACGCGCGCGTTACGGTCTCCCCCCACTCCCCTGACTCACCCGCAGTAAGCCCCCGCCACCTCCCAGTAGTGTGGCGTCGCGAAAACTGAACACTCTTGACACTTGAACTTAATTTATTCCGTTCAGTTTGCTTAGGTAACGTTATGTAGAAACTATCCAGTAAACATTTGAACTGGTTACAAGTTTTAATGATTTAAAACCAAAGTTAGTTATCATTGTTTATAAGCTCTGTGAATTCTACCACACTCAGATGTGTTAATCAGTTATTAGACTTGCCTCTTAGTGTACCCTTAATATGATAAATTTATATGAGATATCTTAAATAATTATTACAACTATGTCTGTGACAGTAAAAAAACAATCTAATCGAGGAACCAAAAGATTAGAATACTTTTAAGAATGGAGTTACACAGTGCAGTTGTCTATCTATACAATTAATACAATTGGAGTGTCTGTAGATAATATGAAGAAAAAAATAAAAATTATATGTCGGGTACATAATGTTTTTGGTTATGGTATCGTTTAAATCCATCTGTTTTAATTCTTGTCTGTCTGTCCGCAAATCGGCGTTTGTACCGGGTTATTTCAGAAGCGACTGGACCGATTTTTACCGGACTTTTATTGAAAGATAGCTTATGTGTGCGGAAGTAATACAGCATACTTTTCTTTATTCAGTTATGACGAAGTCACGGGCAATCAAATTTATATTAGAAGTAATAACATCTCATAAAAAACATTATGTACAAAAATGTAGAATCTTGTCTTTTCTACAAAAAAATTAAGTTATTAATAGTTAGGAAAGAAAAAGTTAGGTTAAAATTACCACAAAAATCTGCAAATATTAAGTATTGTTAGTCGCGGTATACCTCCCCTGACAGTGGGTGGTACGAGACGATGCGGCCGCGAGCGCGACTCCTCAGCGGATTACTATAGCGGACACGCCGCAGAATAACCAGCTCTTAAAAATCTCCTCCATTCATAACATAGCGTTCTCAAAACGGCAAAGGTGCCACGCTAAAAATACGACACATTTTTTTTTGTTAAAACCAACTGCGTCGAGTGTCATAGGAAAAAAAATATTAAAATCTCGTTGCGAGTAGTAGATTAAAAAGTGTCACTTAACCTAAAACAGTCAAGGTTTTGTGGCTGAAAATTTCAATTTCATGGTCAAAAATAAATATTAATGGCGAGTGCGTATTTGTGCTTAATATGTTCAGAAAAAAGATGATCTTTTGTCGTATTTAGGATACAATTATAACCAATATATTTTTAAAGAAACCTTGATTAACAATTATAAGTTTTAACATATAGAGGATAAGTAACTGTCATACTCAGAGTCTAAGTTCTTATATGCAGCCCTTAGTTTATATTTGTTTTTCAAAATTGATGCTAAGATATAAGACGTACTTACTAGCTCCGAGTCGAGTGAGGCAGTAATTAATGACCTGTGAGATTAGCACGAATATTTGAGACAATCTCCATCGTACCTTCGTCGAAATTTTTTTAATTAAAATTTTTGTAGCGCGTCATCGGGGGTAAGGTACACCTAAAATCTCATACTTATTTTGACATAATTAACGATGGCGAGACGAAGGCAACTGTCACAATAATTCATGCGAGGCCCACTGATTCAGAATGGCCACAATTCGTAGTGTTATACTTACTTTATAAAGAGTCCATAATATCTTAGGCAAAAGAGTTACAACGAAAAGCAGACATATCATTTTGAAACTTTTCACTAGAGTAGAAGCGCATAACTTTATTCGTTTCAAGCGAAACGAAAGTAAGAATTCCCCTGGCAATTTGTTACGTCGACAACTAGATGTCACTGGATGTCACTCGGCGTGTCTGAGGCCCATCTGTCAGTAGCGCGAGAAAACATTAATGTTTCATGAAGGCTCGCCATGTAATAATGTATTGAGATCCCTATCATATAATGGACGTGTCTCTATTTAACGTCACTCAAACGGGATGGGGCGTGATAGTAGCATCGGCACGGAGTTATAAATATTTATGATAGTCTGTTGTGGTATAGATTTAATTATATCAATTATAAAATCATAGACAAGGACGAAAATTAAAATGTGGCCAGTTTCTTAAGTTAAATTTGTATCCCATTAAAACATAAAGGTAACGAGGACATAGATTTTCGCTATTTATACATTCACTAAATACGTTAGTTTGCTAAAAAAACTGAACCGCCTGTCTCCTAGATATATGTTTCAAGACCTTTTAAGGATTTAGTATTATAGGTACTTAGGAAAGAACATATGTTTTATATCAAATCACCATTATGTTTCGATGTATGCATTTTGTAATTGATAATTTTAATACCAGATAAAGAGGTAGCAAAGGGTCAAAACACAAAAGGTGAAACTTTAATATCTGCCGCGCAACTAATCTTACTAATATTATAAATGCGAATGTTTTGAAGGTATCCCCTGAACGGCTAAACGGATCTGGAAGAACACATAGACTACTTATAAAGTTTTACTACTTAGAAAACTTTATAGTACAAATAATATAGAATACTGGAAACGTTCCTCGAAACCGAAGAAAAGATGGCGTTCGGACCATAAACAAAACGTGCGGTGTTGCCTTATCGGGAGAAATGTCATCGCTACTCATATGACGTGTATTTCATTCGGGGATATTCCCCGGTGACTTCCCTTTGCTTGGGGAGAGAATGTTTTGTTCATAGCGATAAATATTACCTACTGATATGGTTAAAGATTTATGCAATGTATGACTAAAAATACTATAGTTTTCCGTCATTTGTTGCATACTTGTTACTTTGAAGATTGCAAAGAAAACACAACATTTAATCGTGCGCTCAGATTTGTCATTCTAAAATAGCAAAACTATTAAAACTTCGTTGGCTTTTTCACAGACAACTTTATTTAGCAGAGTTAATCATAGATTACATTACATTAGGTGTTGCTAGTAAATATTAATTTTGATATACATAAAATTATTTTGATATACATATTTAACAAAAACTAATAAAATGGTTATGGCTTCTTAAATATGTAGTCATTTACAAAACTTGTACAGGATTTTTGTGTCAAAAATATGTATGCATATATCCGCTCATTTGCTTCACGCGATCTCGAATACATGTTATTGACGGTTATGTTCATACATATTTTTGTAACAGAAGGCCTATACAAATTTCTAAAGTTTTATAAAAGTGAACATATTAAAGCATCTGACTTTACACATCACTGTATCATGTTTTTCATATTTCAATTATTGACTATCAAGTTACAGATAACATAAAAAGGGCAATATAAATGAATTCAGATTCAAGTCACGCGCCGGCCATTTTGTCAGAAAATGGCGCGAAAAGGGCAGAAATGACGCTCGAACGCGCACAGGTGTTTTGTAAGTGATACGAGCATAGCCTGACTTGCATAATCAATTTATTAGGATTTTTAATTTTTACTCTTTAGGTTTGACTATAGAAGATAGATAAATCTTTATTTTTAGCAACATTTTTTTTAAAAGTCTTTTTGATAGAATACGTTTTCATACGTTACGTTTAGAAAGTTTAATTTAGATATTAGTTTTCATATTTAGAAATCAATTCAGCTATTTTGAATAATTTGATAGTTCTAAATAATTTGAGACTTTTATACACTCAATTAGCTATTTCCAGCGAGTTCAACCGCGTGAAGTTCAAAAGTTTATAACCAACTTTCATGCTTCATTTTAAACCTGCTATAAAAACATCATGAACTTGAGAAAACCCTAACGTACGTAGATAATCATTTGTTTTGAATTATATTTTATTGATTCAATTCTTTTGAATCAATAAAACATAATTCTCCAAATTCTAACTATCACCCCTACTTTAGATCTTTAGGAATTTTGTAAAATCTTTTCTTAGTGCTCGTGTACTACCAGAACGTAGTAAAAAATACTACCTCAAACAAAAGCATATTAAAATGAGTATTTAACTAAATCATAGACAAACAGAAACGACAAACGTGTCACAGTTATATAGAGTGTATGTATACTCGAGTCGCGCACATAACCGTCGGGGAATATCCGCATATGTCATAGCGTAATTATATGTGTGTTGTTTACACGGGCGGCGCAGCGGGGCGGAACTAACGCGTAGGGGACCGCCTACGCCCCTCCAGGCCTTTTTACATCTCTTGTTCGCCGTGTATGAATTATGCCGATACTAAACGAAACGAAATATGTTGGAAAAGTATAAGTTTTTAGGCTCTTGAGTGTGTAAAAAGTAGTACGATGAAGAAAATTCTTTTTTTTTATGTAAGTCTCAACGGGTAATTTAAGGCATGATAATGACGCATGAATGATGCTTATGTCTTTTCTTAAGTTTTTATGTTGGGTTCAAAGTTTATGGTCTAAGGCTTTTGGTATAAAAATATTAAATTGAAGTCACTTTTTATAAATGGAGGTTTCAGGCGCTTATGTTTTCAATGGTCTATGTTTAATACGTTGAATAAAGTTTTATTGATTCGATCTTGAATGTGTATATATTTTATATTTTTTTTAGCATGATTTCATATTTTTAATCCATTAACTTAACAGAGCAAGAAATTTTCCCATTAGAAATACACACGAAAATGTCAAGAAATGTATAATTTTATTTCATCAATTAGTAGATTTGTTTTCATAAATCAATTTAGTGAAAACATTTTCATACTAGTTGTAGCACGCGACTCCGTCCGCTTTGTATTGGAAGATAATTTAGTAGCCTATGTGTTCTTCCTAAATATGTTACATCTATACCAAATTTCAGCGAGATCCGTTTATCCTTTTCGATAGATATGTAATAACATCCATCAATCCATCTATAGGTACTATTAGTAAAAAAGATGAATTCATTATTTAGACTCAGTAGCAAATGCTTCAAACCCCACGATGTTGAGTTAATTCGGACACACGGATTACAGACGAGTAGGCGTCTACGTCCTGTGAGCAAATTAACAGCTATAATTACATGTAAAACGTATGAACAGAGAGGGGACGCACCGAAACAGCCCTTTAGTGAGCGTTTTCATGTTTTATAATCCTGTTTCATGCGTTATTGGCCTCGGTAAACCCTTTGTGCGCTTGTCCGCCCGTCCGGACGCTGCGGTCTTATAGCTACGAGTATCTGTGACGTAATGAATGCCAATTGCCAAGCGCTCTGTATGTTTTGTTTTAACATCGTTTAGTTTTTGTTTTTAATTAGACGAAGGACATGTTGATTTTAATTAGTGATTAATTTACTTCTTTTCGCAATTTTAATATCTAATTGTTTAATATTCTATCAGTCTCCGTAATTATGTTTATGAAGTTTTAATTTATTTTAAATTAAATTTATTTACATCTAGCGGTCGCCCGCTTCTTCGTCAGCTCGGATAAAAAATAGCCGAAATTATACCCGCGTACATTAGATACTTGGAAAGTCCAAATTCCTTCAAAATCGGTCCAGCCGTTTCAAAGAGTACAAGCAAAAAACGCGGACTTGCAGACAGAGAAATATAGATAAAATTTTAAAAAGTCGTGGTCGACATCTAGTCTTTCAATAATTATTTATTAATGTTTTAAATAATAACCATAGCAGAGGATTTAAATGAACCCCTGTCAGAACGTAGAATACCTCTGAAAGGGTGATACGTAATGAAGGCGCATTTAATTGCTATTTTGCTCGCGTGTACGCTTCCATCCCGCGGAGGGTCCCGGGCCTTTTATCTCGATACGTCCCTGTCCCAGTCGACTCTACGCTGTTTATTTCATTTGCGATATTAGATCTTATTCATGCGGTGTTGTTGTACCTATTAACGTATTTACCCTAACATCTTCAAATGAGATTTAAGATTTAAACGTTTAAACTTCGTTAGGTGCTTATGGGTAGGTATCTAAAATTATATATTGTGTAATAACGAAAGATAATCTTACAAAACCAATTTTTTTCAGTTTTTACCAATTGGTATCAGTAGTTAACGTAATTTTATATTGTAAAAAGTATTGTTTTGGAATTTTTGATTCCTAATTTTTCACCACTCTTTAGGTGAAAAGTTTCTTTAATACAGCCATGAATATATCGATGCCGAGTTTAAGAATTGACCACTACATTGCCTACTGTTTGTTGTTTAATTCCAGTAGGCGGTAAAAACTCCTTGAATTTATTTAAGAGAATTAATAATATATTCGTAATGTGTTCATTACATATACTTATATATACTTAATTGGTGGCGTAGACACAACCTGTGCAAGTTCACATAATATATAACGTTTTCCGTACACGGCATGGCGCGGCGTGTCGGCGCGCTCAAAGCGGCGGGCGCGGCGCCGGCCCTTTGATCTGCCGCTCATACGGTTTAGGTATAATCTGAACCTAAAGCTGAAAGCCCTTCTATTTCGGTAGACTGTCTTGGGGTTGTTCAGTTAAAATTGTATTTATTTATGTTAAGTTTCATCTATGTTTTCTTTGGTTAAATGGTAAAACTACTCTACCATAATGTTCATAATATGATTTTACCTCTACTTTGGTATTTAAATACTAAACAGTTGAAATATTTCGTTAAAAATAGAATGTTTAACACGATGTTTATAATTAACACCTTAGCTGCGGCAAGTAAAATCTTAAACCTTCGTCTGGTGCGGCGGTGGGCAAAAGTGTGCCCTCAATGATTTTTTTCACCTTTACTTTTATGTTTTAGACTTAAGTTAAAGTATTTCTAATATTAAAGAATACCGAAATGAATTGCAGTTTAATTCGTTAAAGGTTGTTTAAATTGCAAAATAAAAAGTTTCGTTTGTAACCGGAATGAACTTTATTAATTTGATATCAAAGATGTTGTCAGCCGCCATTATATCTCGTTACGCTACACTTATGTGTGGACCACCCGCGTGTGACATGCCGGACCGGACGTGATACGTATTGGCATAAACATCTTATAATATTGCCTGATTACATTGACCAATTGTATGCAGATTGCAGACATTGCTAACAGATTTAATAACTTACAAAACAATTAGGAAAATCTTTTCACTCTCATCTATCTATATATATAAAAGATAGTCGTGTTAGTTACACTATTTATAACTCAAGAACGGCTGAATTGATTTGACTGAAAATTGGTGGGCAGATAGTTTAGAACCAGGAAAAGGACATAGGATAATTTTTACCCCGTTTTTTATTTTTTATTCCGCGCGGACGGAGTCGCGGGTAAAAGCTAGTATTAGTTAAAGTAAAGCAGCCAAGATAAGATTATGGTCGAACGTTCGATACAAGTTGCATAAAATTTAAGATTTAGTGTACTGTTTCCTAATTGAGTTAATTTAAATGGGATTGGCTAACAAAGACTATGCCGCAACTTCTGTTCATCAAAAGTAAAACAAGTCACGCCCGTAGCCTCAAGCCCCGTAGCATCTGTTATCCTGGTAAATTTCCATTCGATGCACTGGCACACTACATTTCTTCCACATTCATATATCTGTGCATAGTCATCGATTACTGTGCTCTTAATACTTCGTTTCAGTACTAAAACTATCAAGGCCGAATGAAATTTACTTCTAATGCATAATAGTAGCCCCTAAATGTGGCAATGATAATCCGGGTCCGAACATCTGCACAATGACCTCAGAATATACGTCACCACGATAACTCTTGTGACCGGTAAATAAATATTCAACGAAGGCCATACATCTCACTAATTTAACACTACAGGACCCCATAATAACCATCTATCCCGGACCCTGCGAATAAAATATCCTGCGACATTTTTCTTTGCCTTATCGTATGTTGCCAGACGCTACGGTGACCATGACTTTACAATATTTTGTCTTTTTTCTTGTCGTCTTTTGGTTTGTAGTCTGTAACATATTTTATTGTTTATTGGAACGAAGTTCCTTATCGCGCGTTGTGAAAGGGGGCTAGACGGAAAAATTCTTACGAAAAGTTGTCACGACACTTTTTGCTATAGTAACCATGGCAACGACGTGACAATATATAACGAAAATTCATAGAAATAAAATGTACTTCTTGTGAAGACTTAAGTTTTTTATTCATAGAATAAACATTAGTTCCTTCACTAATTAATCGAAAGGAACTTCGTTCCATCCGGGCGTCCCTTGACTCCTCTCAAGTTTTTTTTAGAAACTATTTTATATCCAACCTGTGATTTAAGTTTTAAAATGTAGTCTTCTTATTATCGGTTCAAAAGTTAAAGGAAACAAGTACTTAATAACTTACAGTGAACAATTATTTACCCTGTTTGATAAAAATATCTTATTAAAGCATTCTGACTCTTTGTGTCTTGTCTCAGCTGATAAAACAAAAATTTGGTCACTCGGTGATAAATTTTTCTATCTCTTTTCAATGCACAACTTCTTATATCAAACTATCTCTTTTCTTAAGCTTAAAGACGCGACTTCCCGCCGCCCTTTATTCGGCGCGTTTTATTTAGTTTTCGCCCCTTAATGGATTTATCTTGCGTGCTCTGACCTTGTCTGTTTGTCTTGTCGATTGCTAAGTCTTTCAAGTTTCTGAACTCCGTCTGTAGACCTTCGAAATTTTATAGAATAAGCAAGATTTTATCACTTTACCTAGCCCTAACTAACTTGGCCAAACCATCTAAAACTGCTAACATATTGTTACTCTTATAGATATTTTCTTTACCAAAAGCCTCATTAATGGAAATGTAAGGAAAGACCCTTAGTGTAGAATTAGTACTAATTAGTTACGTGACTTAAACGTGTGTAAGCAAGTTCACTTTCAATTGTTTGAGTGATCAAGAACTTGTGTGTTACGTTTTAAACGTTCGAAATCACCTCTATATACGTTATCACTGTTTATTTATTCAGTAAAAGGTATAAAGTATATAAGCGTTATGTATCACTATCAGGCACACAAAGCGCGCTCTTCGGCGGCAGACGGTTGCCCGCGGGCACGCTTTGTTATACTAACAATTACTAGCCCGATGTACCTCAGTTTGTTTCGGCGCCACTCAATTATCTAAAATATAGTGTTGCTAATAGAAACGCAAACATAAATTAAATATTTATCATTAATAACTACCGCACTGAGACACATTTACTGGTTACTAAAATGGCCTTAGTGTGAGTTTTTTATACTAAATGTAAAGAGAAACCACTAGGAATTCTGAATTCAATATGTTTTTTGTTTACCACAATTCACAAATATTTTTTGTTCAGGTCTAGTCGATTTATTATGTCTACACTTCTTTTACTGCTACAACTGACATTATTTTTATAATTTAGTAGATTTAAATTTCGAATGTCATTGCAAGTTTTTTTTTTTTTTTTAGGTTCGTGTTGGTGTAAGGAATCGTATGTGTATCGAATGAAATAATCATTGGGGCGTGTGGCGACGATCGCCTTACAGATTTGTCGGCACTTTCACGCTCCGTGGCCCGGCCAGCGTCGTACCTGTCACTTGTGAGCTGATACGAGAGTAAAAAATAATGTCCAGATGAAAGTTAATTAAAATTAAGAGAAAAAGGTAAGTAGGTGTAGATTGGGTTTAACCAACGCGCTACAAATAACTTGGTTGAAAAGACAAGACGCCTAGAATTTATGTTCTCTACATAGTTTTACCTAATCATTTTATTATCGTTTAAACTCTTAAACATAATAATCGGATCGCGTTACCAAATTCTAATAATTATAGGTTTTTGTGATCGAAATTAAAAATTCCATAACTTTATATAACTTATACAGTGCTCGAAGAAAAATTCTCAAAGCCACCTAATTGGATACAGACTACAGACCACTACAAAGAGGGATGTTTGAGATAAAAATGAAAATTAAATCTTCCACGCGGATGGGCAGAGTAATGTTTTTGACGGTACTGAGGCGGGATTCCATCCCCCCACCCTAGACCGTGGGGGAGGATGCCGCAAATCGACTATCAAAATGCTGCTAAAAAAAGTTATGTTTCGACGTAGACAGTGCGACCGGCTGTTTGGTTCTTTTTGGCGGCTTTGCTTTTTTTATTCTTTTCTGATGTCAGTCGAGATGTGGTTATACTATAGGCAGTTTATTTAAGTTTTAAAATTCATTTTCTCGATAAAGGAATTTGCACTCAATGCCAACGGAGATTCTTGCAGTTATTAAAAGTAACAAAAATTTTATGTTTGTTACTTATTCTAAGATGTTATGTGACGAAATAAAAAACTGTATGGTTTATAATCTTACGTTCTAGTAAGTACGTGTTAGATGACTAGATAAACCGGTCTATTTAAGATTATTTTACCTTCCTTGTAATCGGACACGTTTCATTAATTTTATAAAACAATTTTTTAATGATGTCTCAATTGAAAGTAATATGGATATCATCGGAGTTTTATTCTGAGTGACATAGGCAGATGAATTTATCACATTTTTATTTTGGTTACTTTTAATAATAAAATAGCTGACAAGTCAACACTTACCTTTCTTCATAACTGGCATATCAGCACCGCAGTTTATAGCTTGTGGTCCGGGGCTAAGGCTGTGCAGCTGGTAAGGCGGAGTCCTCGTGTCGATCTGCGTGGGCCACGGCGCCCTCGGCCATGCGGGTGCGGAGGCCGGGGCTCCGAGCAACCGCAGACGCTCGTATACTGGCGTAGAACAATCAGAACCTGTTTGCTGATTGCTAGACTTCTCCTTTTGAGCGGCGAGGTTACGGAGTACGCGGTTTATTGATGACACCTGAGGATAATGTTATTTTTTATAACGTTGAAAAGGAATAGGAATAGGTTAAAATATATATATTTATATATTTTTAATACATCCTCCATGTAAGTACTAGGAAAATAATAATATACTATTAAAATCCTGTGTAGTGTGCTGTTTGATTCTTTCAAACCCTTTTTAGTTCCGCACGAATGATGTACAAAAAAAGATTGAAAATTTGAATTTAGAATTTGTCAACATTAAAAAAAAAATATAGAAACTAAAAGAAATAAATTGAAAGAATGCATAAATAAGTGTAATATTTCTGAGGACTATTTTTAATCATATAAAATTATTGTATAAACAACGAACACGCGCATAAACGTGGTCATGTGTGAAACCTTTGCCCGTTAAAAAAAAATAAAAAACCTCTTTGCTCGAAGCGGACCTGTAAAATAGGTCCCTTTAATTCGAATCATACACATCCATTGACTGGTTTCCGCGATTGTACTGGCTTAATGCACCAATTAGTAAATAACCCTTGTACTAAAATCTTGTTTGTATATGTTTACACGAATTAATTCCTTCAAAGGCTTGAACATAGACAATATTCGTTAACAATGACCGTGTTTCTCATTCGAATGGATTTAAATGATTTTTTATGGTTTACCGCGAGTTCACGCCGCATTAGATTTAATGGACCATTTTAATGGACTTTAATAAAGCTACCTGAAATTCGCCAAGAGTCTTAACTAGTTGGATTACGATTTAAGAAGGATTAAGAGGTTTTCCCGTGCATTGTACTCTCAAAAAGTAGGTACACATTTAGTCACATAATACGTTTTTTTTATCAACTGGATAATGATTAATGATTTTACCTAAAAATACTCGTATACTATTGAAAAAATGGAATGATAAGATAATTTGTTTTGTTTTTGTATTAATTTATTCTGGTTAAAAAATAGTTAAAATCAAAGAGTTAATTAATAAATAAATGATAAAGAAAAGTGACAATTGAACGTTAAATATTGTTTGTTTTCTTTTGAGCGGAATAAAATAACATTTAATTGTCACGAGCCATCGGCTACAACTCTTTGTTAATTCGTCCAGCTTGTTAAAAACTTCCATTTCATTTTGTTACAGAACTCGGCAAGGCTAATAAGCAAATAAGTAACAACTTTTCCGTTCGGACGCTCACGGCAAAGATTGTGATAGCTTGTTATAAATTTCTAATACAATAAATTTAACTATCCTAGTGGATAAAGTAATAACACTATAGTTGTACTTGACTTTCTTATATACACTTTTTTAAATAAATTTCGATAAAATGTTGTCGATGTAACGGCGATTAAATTATCCAAACTTTTGTTAACAGATAAAAATAAAAAATCCAATCGAAAACTGTCAACTGTCAAATGGTCGGATAATAGACTGAAAAAATGTTTTAGTTTTTTTTTAATCTACATTCGTTCGTCGTACGCGGCTCGCTTTCTCGGTCCATCGGGCATCGCGTCAGCTGCCCGTCACAGAGTAGCGAAGACCACCGCGCGGCAACGTCTCGAGTTACCATACCATCTATCGTCTTACTGCCTTCCTGCCCTACGTCTAAGTTACGCGCCACGTCCGCTCGATGCGCTGTCACATGGCCGTATGACAGTTGGCAGATTGGTGAGACATTTTTGGTTTTTCTTCACGGGTGGTACTGGGTTTTGGGTGGCCAGACATATCGCCAATGATATCTACCAGCTATTATGAAATTAGTATTTTATCAGAGGAAGTAGTAGAGTTATGAATCATTCACTAGTTTAGTAGAGTCCGTTGAGTTGATAAAAAAATACGTCTTAAATATAATTTATTTCATTTTCCCATAGACTATCCAACATTTTGAAATAGCTGACAGCTAAAATCGTAAGACAGTTAATTTTTTTTAATTTCCCTTCTATGGTAGTTAAATTTTCTTGTTAATACAAACAAACAGATAAAAATTAAACAACTACAATTTAAACTTATACAAAATAACATGGTTATAAAGCATTTTATTCAATAAAACGCCCATCGGTTTACATTCACTGTTGATTTCAATATACGTTCTTCATTAAATTAATGTTCCATTCAAGAGGCCGTTCATGAGAACGCACCTAATAAATCGCCGCATATCATTTCACTCTCAAATGATTCCGAATACACAATTGTAAGGGCGAGCGCAGCACCTTAGACTTGGAGTATACAGTGCCCCAAATAGAACGCCCCCTGTGACGCGCCACAATAATACACATTTATTGACAAACTGCCTATAAGTCTCAATCAAACAATGGTATTCCTGTATAAAATCTATTGACCCGTTTCTTTGATTGCACACAACAATGCACGAATCAACAATTAAATTTAAATTTCACATCGTGGGAATGGTGCGAATTAAGTAAGGCGCGCGCTGACATCTTACGTTCGAGTGGCTAAATTATTTTTTTTTGTCTAAGCGATGGGTGTGTCGCTACTTGCGGCCTTTCTTTCCGGCTAGCATTGTGGTCGCTTTTATTTTAATTGTTCGCGTTTTATTTTTCACAGATATTTTTGGAATTATCGTAGAATTATTTTTGCACTCCGTTCCCAATGCTTAAGAAAAAATCATTATAATTAATTATTCAATTTATTATTACTAGAAGAAATATGTTCTGGTTCGGCATAAAGAACAACGCCTCTACATGATAAAAATATAACTTCTAATATTTTTTATCGGCGCTTTTCCCCTTAACTTACTGTTTTGACGCTACTATGAAAAAATATAAATATAAACTTGATTCATAAAAAAAAAAAAAATATTTATTTGACCTCCTAATTAACCTTGTAATTTGCAGTGCATTATTTATAATTAATGAAGCGACTTTAATCTTTTACACGTTATAAGAACACCCTGTTTTATGAATATTGGCCACTTGCCGTTTATTAACTTAAATAATCAAACAATAGTCACAAGAGTCAAAAGATTCGTTCAAACGAACAATCCGTGCACTCCAATTTAGCTATGTAATTCAGAATTTAAAACAAAAGAGAAGCTTGATATGCAGCTAAAGAGAACAGGGAAAGGTGAGCAGTTGTTCGCTTACGTTGCAAAAGGTTCGAAAAACATCTGAGAAGAGTAAAAGTCACCCAAAATATTGACTCGCAAAGTGCCGACTCCGCGCACAATACCCAGCAGGTTGTCTTTTGTTGCCGACCCTTCTGTGCCTAACAATGCTTCCAGTTAATGCACTGCTTTTTTATTCGGCTCACATTAAAATTACGAGTGAAGTAAGCGAGCGTTGTATACGATAGTTGAGATTTAACTTTGAAATTTGATATTTTAGTATTCAAATAACTTACCCAGATTACCCGGAACAAATGCGGATTTGCGGATAAACAGACAGATAGACAAACATTTTTAAAATTGTTTTTTAGTTATATGCAACGCAAATACATCTTGTTCGCGAAATAATATTATGACTTTTAACCACACGGACAGAGGCACAGGCGACAGCTAGTTAATCACATAAATAAAATTTATTACTATATTCGTTGTGCAATAAATGTAGCCAGTCTTTGGTAGTAAATAAACTCTTAGGCTACTAAAGAGGCGTCATTTATAGTTTGAAACGTGCACTGTGTTTACTATCTTTTTATTGTTATTTGTATCTATCCATATTATATTAATCTATCAATTAACTGTCAAAATCAAGCTAAAGTTAATGAATTGTACAAATAGAACTAAGTAATTAATTTAAATGTATTGTTTAATCAATTCAAAATAAGAATTATATTTGATATGTTGATAAAATTAATTATTGATTCCATTTAATTAGATTTGAAATAAAATGCAGTTCGTGCAAATCGAATAGAATTAATAGAGACCCTTTATTTGCGCGTTCCGTTTCGCAAAACCTCGCTACAAGACCGGGTCTTGCGAAATAAAATAAAATAAAAAAAAACGCTCTCTAAGCTTATTGAAAAGTATTCTCGCCCTACGTTCACGGCGTCTGAGCAAATATAAGATAATTTTCCCGCTTCACCTAACACGGTATTTAGGGGCACCTTTCATACTTTTTACGGACTACCGTTTGACGTTGGTAATGTACGTATGGCGAATTGTAATTTATTTTGTATTCAAAATACCGGAGTCACGTGGATTCACATTTCAATGTTTTCCTTAAGTCGAAGCAATTTTGAAATAATTGGAATAAAATGCCATTTCAACTGACATGAGAACAATTAGATTTAATATTCAAAAACAATGTTTATTTGCTAAGAGAGGACATATAATTAATTAGATTATACAGTATGCACAATGCCATAGTAAAATCAAACCTGAAAAAGCAAGAAACCTCTAAAAGCGAGAGTCATTATCCGGTTTGGGCTCCATAAGCGAGAAACTTGGTTTAAAGAGAAACGAGAAAAAATATTGCGGTACCTTGAACTCTCGCTTAGTTCAACTATATTACTCTGACGATTGAATCTGAGCTTGTTCATATTATTTTCTAATTAACATAAAATAAAGATTTAACTAATATCCTTCTACAAGTGTAAATAAATTGAAGTATGCATAAAAGAACATTTTTCGATATTTAATAAACCCTTAACAATTCACTGCTAGGAAATGACAATTAAAACACATCTCTCAAATTTTTCCTTTATTATTATTGATAAAAGAAATTAAAATGCGAATTTTATATTGGCATCGTATTTTATTTTGCGAGGATCATCGCGATTTTCCAGTAGATGTGCCGCCGTAGTGAAATCACAACAAAAATACTTCGGACCGAACGGGCTGGCGTAAAATTGATTATTGATTTATTTTCATATCCCGACATTATAGGAAGGACGGGAGATTTGTGCGTTACGCGTCATTGGTGAGAGATAATAGGTCCTGAAGTGAGACTGAGTAATTGTCATGGTTACAACATTGTAAAGACGAACACGCTGTGCCAATTATGTTCTAGAACATGTGCATGAATAAACATATTTTATTGGTTAATTTATAAAAGACACACACTATATATATATTTATACAAGAATATTTTTATCTCAAATTTTGTGAGAACTTAGTGTCTTAAAAAAATAAAAAAATAGCAATATTTTTAATAATACATTTACAACTTTTTACATTTATAAAGAGTTAACTCAATAGAGTGAGCAGCTCTTGAGTTTCCACTGCCGTAAAACATATACAGAAAAATGTTGTCATCTCACTCGTTCCCTTTAAAACAAAAACATGTTTCTCTTAAAAAAACACAACAAACTGAGATAACATGTTTTTGATCACATGTTAACGGCAGTCATTATTATCGTCGGTCGGCACAATATGTACTACAATTCCATACATCTCTATCAGCTGTCATATCTAAATTCACTCTCTTCTTAAGCATAACCTCTTGTACCCAATTTATCCAAACTGTCTTCCATATCCACATATAATTAAAGCGGCGTGGTTATCACCAACAATTCTTAGTTACCAGTGGAAAGACCCTTAATTCTTACAAGATATTCAAAGACTTGTGTGGTCATTATTTATTCTTTAGTGCAAAAATAAAAGTCAATATGGTGTATTGTGAATAAAATATTGAACAATAATGAGGTGAAAACAGTCGAAGGGTACTACAATTAAATTCTAAGATCTTTGAGAGGCAACCAAATGGCAAAAGTCAATTGTGTTTACCACGTCAACTGCTGTGTAAATCGACGCTAATAATAATTTTATTTTAATGACAATAATAAACGTAACCGTTATTATTATTTAAAATAATATAATAGTGTGTATTATTGCATCCGGCACGGGGATGAACGCTCGAATGAATCAGAATGACAACTTTATAACGGTTCTTATGTAACATATTTTTTTTTTCAACAATACTCGTTTAGTTTTATTTTTAGAAACGTTTTAATGTAAGTGTATTTTATGTAATTAGAAAAGTTTTAGTTTTTGTGAAAAATTGAAATTAAAAATTTCACAACATACAATTTAATTTACAATGAAACTCAAGTCTGAAGAAGGAATTGTGGTGTGTTTAAAAGATTAGCACTTATTAACTTTTTAAGATAAAGAAACGAATTTTAAAACCAATTCAGTTAATAGTCTAATACATATTGTTAAACATCGTTCATGTCGGTCTGAATCAAACTATACAAATGACAAATTATAATATGAATCTTACTAATATTATAAATGCGAATGTTTGGACGGATGGATGTTTGTTTGAAAGTATGTCCAGAACGGCTCAACTTATCTCGATGTAATTTAGCCCAGATGTAAATCACAGTCTGGAAGAACACATAGGCTACTTATTATGTTTTTTATTTCAACGCGGATGGAGTCGCGGGCGACAGCTATTAAATAATAAGAATAATATGAATTACTTACTACGCACTTCACGCTAACATATTAACACATTTGCGGCGCAATAACTACTATAATTACGGACAACTGACACTGCATAATCGCCAAATTAAATCTAGCATCCGATTCGTCTAAAAAAAATCATAAATATTCAAGAGCGGAGAGATCTCGATAGCTGTTATTACATATTACAGCAGGTTTCGACTGTCGTCACACATATTCTTGTCTCTGTTTTTTTCAAATAGAATGTAAGAGATGAATATATGTATTAATACAAGTGTCACTACAGTCGAAACCCATTGCTATAGTCACCCTCTAACAACAAAAGCCCCGACAAGAACATCGTTTAAATACACAAAAGAGACACTGGAGTGTGGACGCCGCATAAAATTATAATAAATATCTGCTGAGAGAGAATACGCTTTGAGTAATACGACTGAAAGAGACAGCGGTCATCCTAGGATCGCCATGAGTTAATCAGGACATATTCGAATTGTAAATGTGTTAATATTTTATGAAAGTACTACAACATAGTAAGTAGTAACTATGTTTTTTCTTTGGAATCCAATAAATTTAAAAATTAGATTTAAACTAGATATAAAACTATTATAAAGGAAGCAGAGATGAACCTGGATCACGACTACATCAGCACTTATAAAACTGTAGATTTACACCGGCTTTTAAAAAATTTCTATTTTTGAATTTATTTTCGTAATAATTAGTTAATTTTTTTGTCTATTTTTGCAATAAATAGCCTTTATTAAAATAATAGACATGAATTAAAAAAAACTCTAAAAGACGAAACTCTCAAAATGTCATAACATGGTCACCGTAGGTCATCCCTATTTAGTGTGTGCAGTTACCACAGACGTAAATCGCGGAGGTGACAATGCATTGACATGTCATTTGATTCGCACAGGGGCTATTACACGTCGCACGCTGTTTGGGGCAGTAATAAGTCATAATTCATGTGTTAACTCGAAGAGGGTATTCTATGGTATCTATTAATGATTGCGATACCATTTTAGTGGCGAGTTTTGCGCGGGAATTATGTCAGTCATATCAGCAAGTTTTGTTTGTAAAATTTAAATTGATAATGTTATTAAATAATATGTTCTTTGCCTTATTATTTAACTATGGGGAGAAAAGATGTTAACGAATGTGCTGAATAGCAATTAATTGTTTAGCTGAACTAAATTCCACTGAAAAGTAAATAATAATAATAACGTATAATAATTTGGCAAATAAGAATGACAGAACACTGACCTCTATACATGGACGGAATATAAGCCGTAGTATTTTGTACCCATTAGTAACATTGGTAACGGTAATGAGGATTCGAAATAATATTAAAGATAGAATAAACTTTCAGTAAGGTGACTGGCACTTTTAAGTCGAATCGAAACAGAAGTTGTCATATTGTTATTTTCAAGTAACAACTTAGCCATATAATAGATATCAGTGACGACAAACACAGAAAGAACAATGGCTGTTGGCGCTATCTACAACAAGCTTTTCAAGCTCCAGATTTTCTTTCCATTGTTGTATAATATTTGATGGAAAACAATTACAGATGACAACACCTAAAGCTAATGAATTAGTAAGAAACGTTTATTTTTACGGGTATATTATCAACAAAATATTTCATGATAGTAACCACACATGAGTATATATGCGTAGCGGTTATCTACGTCGTAGAATGCTACGGCGAACAAAAGACTTTAACGTGTAACTTAAAGAAGTCAATCAATAAAAAATAACGTCTATTTTTGTAACATTAAATTATGCGTTAACATCAATAACCGATTGGGAAATTAAATATATATATATAAAAGAAAGTCGTGTTAGTTACACTTTTTATAACTCAAGAACGGCTGAATCGATTTGACTGAAAATTGGTGGGCAGATAGCTTAGAACCAGGAAACGGACATAGGATAATTTTTAACCCGTTTTCTATTTTTTATAACGCGCGGACGGAGTCGCGGGTAAAAGCTAGTTTCTAAATAAATTTAAAGCTAAAATAATATAAACATATAAGTATATTGACTTTCTTAACCTATCTGTCTTTTCTATTCGTTGATTATAATCACGGAACGTGTGGAATGCAAAGCGAGATTTGGCTAATGAATTGATGCGTCTGTCTGTGCACCACAAATGGAAGCTTGCATTAGTCATTTGATAATAAGGCAATATCGGCGAGCGCTTTGTTCTAACAAAACAGATTACCGAGATTCGGAAATCTACAAATTTTGATTGTTTAATTAATGTTGACAGCCGTACTTAGGGTGATTTAAGGGGCACTAAGGGTTCTTATTAGTGTAGACTTCTCATAATAAATCAACACTTAACGATTGCAGTAAAGAGTGTAGTAATAAGGTTAATCTTTACTACGTGATATATCGTTTAAACACTAATATACGAGTACAAATATTTTTATTTTTATTTAATAGGAAAAATGGTAAATGAAAAAAATCATAATAACGTTTGATAATGAAAATAAGTAATTATTTAAAAACAACAATAATAGACTTGAAACATACATAATTCAAGAGGTATCGATGTTCGTATAAACTAGTGGTGTGCCGAATCGATAATTGGAGTGAATCTCATATGTAAAGTGCTGAGAGTGGATTAAAATTAAAACTGCGTAAAACGCACAACATATGTCGATATTTTGAATGCGCCGCGCCGGGGGAGGCACCCTACTCTATGTGATTTTATTCAAATACCGTACGCGTTGTTGTCAGCAGTTTAAAAACAAATAAAAATGAGAAAAGGGGATCTTCGAGTTTAGAATTTTTATCTTTCTTTAAACATTAACAATGTATATTTGATGAAATTAAAAATTACAAGGTCCAGTAAGGAATGAATTCTACACAGAAATCATAAATTTCTATGATATCCCATATTTTTTTTTCCGAAAATATTAAATTAATCGAAATTCATTATTTATTTCTGTTTTGTCAAAGATAATGACGATATGTATTATTGAGGGATTTTGGTCTTAGAAACCAACAATAATTCGTTCAGATTAATTAACAATAATTTTACCTTAACGCAAAAATTAAATTAGACGAATTTAATATGTATAAATAAATCTAAATCTTTGAGCAGACAAAGCCAAGAGACAGGCAAATTAAATTCTCCCCTTGAAGACGTTCATGTTGTTTATCAAAGAATGCCTAAACGGCTGATTATGATGTTATGTAGTGCTAGGAGTTTGGACCGTTTGATGTGCAGTCAGCCGTGTCAGCCTAAGAATGCCTCGCGGGCCACGGCTCCCGCCAACTCTTAGCTATGTAAACAAATAAGGATGCTTTAAATAATACTTGTGGTGAACCTACAATGTTTACAACTATTAAATATGGCTTTATCCAAAATAGTAAAACGCATTTAGATATAAAGAAAATAAATTAAAATTTGTAAGTAAGAAATTTTGATAAATTGTACTTTCTATTTCAAGATTTTTAGTAGTTATAAATATATAATAGATACTGTTGAGAATGAATAAAATGAAATTTGTTACTTCCTATTAGTGCAAAATATCATACTTCTTACTTATTACATTAATGTGATGGATGGATGGATGTTTTTAGAAGGTAACTCTAGAACTGCTGCACAGATCTGGGTGAATTTTGGACTGGAAGAACACATAGGTGTAGGTGGGCGAAAGCTAGTATTTTATACTTCACTTTAAAACCACCCTATGAGTCGAAACGAACAAACCCCAATATGTTGTAATAAGTAAATACTAATCGGGTATTTTATCTTATCAAGTATCTGTTGATGTTATACGTAAGTTTGTATCAAGGGGGATGTAAGTACGGTCCGCAAAAAAGTTATGATTACAAACACAAAAATTAACCTGAAATAATTTTTAAAATGTTAGATCTAGCATTAGCCACAATTCAGTTACAAGACTAACCCTACGAGGTTGGATTTTTTGATGTGGCTCTGTTTTGGTGCCCTGAGTGACTTCGAAAAAAGAATGGTTCGGCTATGTTTATCATCGACGGCGCTAAGGAATTAGGGTATCGGCTATTGATTTAAATCTAGAAGTAGTATTAGCGGTACATTACAATCCTCTTCTGAGAATTATATAAATATTTTGTTGACTGTACAGTATAAAGAGCGACGATCATTTCGAAGGTGAACACTGTGGGATTTCGCCTTAATACGCGCAATCTACTTCTCAATATAAATACACGTAACTTATAATGATAATATACCATTCTGAATTAAAAATATCAACAGAAAGATCTCAAATTACGTTCCACATTATTCACAGATGCATCTTAATTTTAATTTCTATATTACAAGTCAATGGGTGCAGGTATTAGTGTTTTTTCGCACTTTCTTGATACTAGAGGCAATAACATCAAAATATTGATTCCATGTCTAAAGTACCATGGCCAATGTTCGGTGCGTACATTTTGAAATAAAGCGGGGTAGGCAGCGTGGGGTGACAAGCGAAGCGAGATAAGCATCGTAGCTACACGTGCATCCCCCTCGTCCCTCAGCACCCCGCGTCTACTCCGCGCAGGACACGCAATTTTTATACATTATCCTTCATTATTGTTATTACGCTTTATGATTTGAAATGTTTTATTGTATTTTAAATGTTTAAGTTTATCCCAAGGGTTCAAAATAGATTTGATTATTGTTCGTCTTGTAAGTCAAATTCTACTGACCCGATTATAATTTTTGCTCTGAATAATATCAATAGGCTCCTTTGTCAGAGTATCGTCTACACTATTTTATATTATTAATAAAAAATGAAAGCTAAATATTCTATAAATTGAGCAGAACATAGAACAAGAGTAGAAGAAAAATATTTTTTTTTCTACTTTATACGTATATTTTTTATTCCGTTTTTATTTCCGTTATTATTTTTTATTCTGTTTTACGTTTATTTCTACGTATATTTTCTAAAGGTCAAATTACGTTTCCGCTTCTGATAAAAATATACTTACATTTAATATATATGAAATGTGTTTACATCTAAAAGATATTCTTAATATCTTTTAGATGTAAACACATTTCAAGTACTTTTTAAGTACATAAAAATATGAATAGGCAGAGCAATATTGCACAATATTCGTAATCCTGAGATAATCTTTGCATTGTGCCCGCGTGCCGGCCGCCCGCCGCGATTGAGAGCCATATTTATTGGATTCGAACCTTGTAAATAACTCATTCTGAATATATCGTGAGATATTGAGACGAATTTCTTTTAAATGTCCCATACGTTTTATTGTACTAGTTTTATAACTAGTATATCTACTAATTTTACATCGTAACATGGTAAGAGTTAGCTTCGCAAACATTAAAACATTAATGTCTGTGATAAATTGTAATACTAAATGGATCAGAATTAAGTTTGGTGACGTCATAAAATTTAATCAAACTTAAAATAAATGACAGTTTACGATCTCAATTAGACCGACATTGACACTAATATTTGTTTTTGTAAATGAAAACGTATGAATTTCTACGTTCGATTTGTGTCTAATAGAAAAGACTGTATAAGTTGGTATCCGTGTCATGTCGGGGCGAATCGCTATTTGGTTTAAAAAATAAACATTCTCATTTTATTGGCCCCGAAGCTACTTATGGCAAGTGACAGAAACAAACAATAGCAATGACAAGACAATCGCTACAATTGTATCTATTTATTTGCTAACAATTGCACTCAACATGAATGTAAGCCTTAAATCCAACGAATTGTGGTATTAATTTCCCTCCAACACTTCTTACTTTTAAGTAACATACGGAAAATCACAACACAAACGAATAACAACCTTATGTCTTTGATATATAGTCTTATATCATAAGTAACTTTTTATAAAATCTGACTTGACTTTCATGCAATGAAAAATGAACTCTACACGTTGGCTTTTAAAGCAAATTTTTGTTTGTGTGTACTGAGATAGGGTAAATGTAACTATATGTGACCACATGCATGCCACGTGTCCGCCACGCGTCATCTCCGATAATCTTCTTTCCCCGTCTCCTTTGTTACAATTTGTGCTGCACATCCCCTCGCGCCGTGAGATCGCCGATACTGATATGATGCTTAATGATATTTTAAATCAGTGCTCCGAACAAGCTATTTATTTCGTTGTTTTACTTCGAGATTACTTTGTACTGTAGTTTCAAAAGCAATTCAATAAGAAAATACTATGCAGTTATCACTCAGTGCTCCCAAAGATCGACCAACTAACGGATAGCTTTAGTTTTCCAGATTCACATGCCAAAATTGTATTATAAGTTTGACCAACAGTGAAACGTGATAACAAATAATTGAAAGTCATGTTGCAGCCAACATAGTTTCTATTGTTTGGAAGATTATTTAATGGCTCGCTAATGTTTGTAAACGAAATTTCTCTATTTTTAATAAATGGTTAAAGTCACTTCTTAATACAGCAAAATACCGGAACCTCACAAGAAACTATATCAATTTAACTCTTTTTTAACCCACAATTAATTATTGTATTTAGAAAACTTGGGTTAGATAGTCTTAAAGCGTAAATTAGATTTCCCTAATTTCTTCTTTATTTCTTTATATCATTATTACATTTTAAATTATATTTATTAATCAAGAGTACGAATTTTTTTCGTATTCACTGAAAAAAAATATTAATTTCTAAAATAAATATAGTTATTTTTGGTAGCGCGCTTCTCGCCCTTTCCGAAAAAAATCAACAACTGTCATGACAAGAAAATATCGCGTTATAATAAAATAAAGTTGTCAACCCCAGTTAAAGTGTCGAAGGGAGCGTGCTAAATGCATTAATTTGGCCTGGATTTAGTGGTCCGGAAGTGATTTGCTACGGGAACGCATGCCCTGCACCGATATGACCCCGCTATCTCACAACAATTGACCCCCTTACCTCGCATTTTTCAAGATAATTGAAACTAAACTGTATTTTTATCACATAAAGGACAAAAATTCAATAACAAAAGGCATCGTTAAGGGTGACTTAACGGGGTTTAGCTTTGTTAGTACCGCTTTAGTCAAGGGTTGTTACTGTAAAAGCTTATCAGCTTTGGATGTACTTGTTATTCATTAGGCCTCTACTTATGTTAAAATTAACGAAGAAATTATTTTATTTTATAATCATAAATATCATAGAAAAAGTTGATACCACGTTAAGTATGAAATCCTTAAATAAAATCATAATATTTAAATTTTTATAAGGCAATATCTTAAAAAGAGTAAAAACCAAACTTTCATAACATTCTAAACAGTTTTTAATAAAGAACAGAATACAAATACCATTATTGATTTTCATTAACATCGGTTAATATTTTCTCTTGATACGACATTAATTAATGTATTTAGGTGGCTCAAGTCTGTCACTTATGACTTCAAGTCAAAATAAGCCAGACACGGAGCCCACACATTCTCCATAAATATTAATTTTCTCAGCGAGTAACGAAATCATACGTCGATGTCGATGAGGCACGCACCGAGCGATCGCGACGTTAATATATTCAACGCTTAAGAACCCTCATAAATAATGTACACACGTATATGTACATTTATATATCGATACTCAATAAATACGAGACGTAACCGCCCCACATAAAGCACCTGTCTATATGCGCCTACCTTAAACCTCCCTTGAAGGCTCCCTCTGATAACTTAAAGACTTTATCCCCTGTACAGGAATTTTTACGGCAACAAAAGCTTTCATATTTTCTTTATTCATACCGTGTCAAAATCGCCTCTTCCCCTCACCACCCTTCAGACGTTGGGAAAAGAGATAGCCGCCCAACTCTTTCGCACTTATTATAATTTCATAATACCGTCTCGTTCCTTACCCTCCATTTCGGTTTTATGTTTTTCTCGATATTCTCGGTGGAGAGTACTTAGTACAGTTTTTTTCTTCAAACCGTCAGCAACAGGGTGATTGTGCGAATTTCTTAATTAATTTATGTTAAGTATTTCGCTAGGGGTGACATCCGAAAGGGTGTTTAAGAATTTTTTCGTGATTCGAGACGCATAATGAGCGAGCTGTGATTTCGTTATGTTCTTTAATTTAGTATTTTTCGCGTCATAACCTTTAAGGACTCTTATACATTTGGCAGTAAAGAGTTTGTCCATAAAACATGAATTATTAAAAAAAAACTGTTTTCACTGAAAGAGGGTTTTTTATTCATCGAGTATTTATTTGAATAGTGTTGCCACATGTATCAAATAAGAAATACAGACATTCTTATTATCGCATCAGCTTTTATGTCCGTATAGCGTACGATATCGGATCCGTCTAAAGGATGTTCCAATACGTAGCGGCTTCGTATTCAAAAAAGGAAAAAAGATGAAGAAAAAAGTTATAACGTCATATTGTTTTGCCACGGAGCGTAGGGGGAGGGGAGGGGGAAACAAAAAGGGGAGTCCTGTATAATGCCGGGGAAGATAAGGCGTTATAGCATCCTGTATATAGCCTCACTATAGGTATGGCTGCACCATTGTACTTTACGAGTCGCCCTTTCGTATTTTTCATACTTTAGAATGGCGTCTTGGTAAAACGACGGTACATACTTCATCGGATTTATTTTTCGTCTGGAATGTTTATAATATCAGACAAATCTACCTAAGTCTACCTAAAGTATATCTCCCTAGATAGTAGAATAGCAATAAGAAAATCTTACATTATGTTCATAAAATACCTCGAAATATATTTTAACATCATCTCAGTTAAAAATGACTGAAACGGTCTACAATTGATCAAGAATCATGAATTTATTTCCGTTGCTATACAAGCAAAATACTATTACTTAAAACATCACTTACACTGGGTATGTTATCCGAAGTACAAACTCCTTCGCTGAGCAAGCGATCCCTGATCTCCCAGGCGAAGATCGAGGGGCACTCGCGTTTGTACTGGGCGATCTTACTGACCACTTCCGCGGTGGCGACGCGCGGCTTCGAGCCGCCTATCGCACGGGGTCTTATAGACCCTGTCTCGTAATACCTGCGAAAAGATTGACTCTATGAAATTTTAAAGGATTTTTACACAGACTAGTTATTCCCTGCGATTTCGTCGGCGTGGAATAATTAAGAAAAGGAGTAAGCGCTAATTGAAACAGAAAATTATCTCTGTGCCAAATTTTATTTAGATCCGTTTTGGAGTGCTAACTAAAAGTTAAGATTATTCGGAATTGCCATGATTTATTTATTAAATGCGATTTTTTAGATTGATGTTTGTAATCAGGTAACTCTAAAAGGCCTGAACATATTATCTAGACAAAATTCGGAACAAAATTACTATCTGTAATATAGTATAGGTTAAATTTTACGTCGGAAAAATATATGGTTACGTTGTATTAGATTGGTTTTTGTTTTACATGTTAGCAATAGAGTATATAGGTAAATACTTTTGAAGTATAATACGTTTTAATTCCACGCGAACGACTCGCGAGCACCAGCTAGTATTTTATATTAATTATTGATCGATACTATAGTAGGAAAGCGATAGGTTGGTACAGGTACTAGCGATGTCAGGGGTAGCGCGGTGTTGGGTTACGACCGGGACGTATCAAGTTCGATGCCAGGATTCACATTGTACGTGTTATCGGCCAGCTGTCGTTGAATAATATAACTAAGGAGGTAATTAAAAAGTAATATAATTTAATTAAATTTTGCTTGTAACACAAACAAGCGATTCTACTGAGGTGAAGAAAACTACCAATACACTTTTACTTTAATACTCTTTCATGTAAATTTCTTCTACCAAAACATCTGAACAAAAACAAATTTTTATCAGTTTTATTTTAGGTATCGAGAGATGAAAATATGTTTTGCAGATACAGGGATTTACATAGCTTTAACTATTTTTTATTTGGCACACTGACCACAAAACATGGACAGGCTATAAACCGTGGTATTTTGTGCCTATTTGATTTCAACCATTTTGACGCTGACGGTTGAAGATACATATTAGCGGTAATGAGGATTCAAAGTAATAATAGAGATCGAAATAACTGTCAAGAAAATCATCAAACGCGGTTAAATCAGATCGATGCAAAAGTTGTAATTTACAAGGTTTCCACTCCATCAATAGACGATCAGTAGTTTGACATTTTTTACTGGGGATGGAAATTTCAATATAATTTCGATCACCGAACTGTTTGGTAGCTCAGGTAATTAGGTCCAGCGTAGTGTAAACCAGAAGTCACTATCTAAATCAAATAAAGTATTCAATTACTAAACGACCAATAAATTCGATACATTAGGACCACAGACGTACGAAACAGAAATACATGGACAGGCCATACGTCACTACAAAAATAGATTCCGCTCGAATTTCACGCTTGTCAACTAAAACCTTCATAGTCAAGGTCTGCAAAAATAACTAGATCTCAATACAGATGGTATTCTAGTATTTCTAGAGGTCTGAGTAAAATGGGCGTCTGTTGCATAGTACGTGGTGTTTTCCTATAACGTGCGGTCGCTTACTATAATTCTGTGGTTACAACCAGTTAGATACCGGTGTACTATTCCAGCTGCATTTTTTAGATATTTCAAGTATAATGTTGCCAACAGCGAGCGATGTAGATAATTATTTTGCGGTCATCATTTTTATATATATCGAATTCAACTAATTAAATTTCTAGAACCTTGAACGAATACGAGACAGGTTGTTGCTGGTATATTCTAATTAGACTAACTAAAAGTTTAAATAAAATATAAATAAACCACTTATAAATAATATAACTATTTTTTTCTAAACGGCTATGAATGTCTATCAATAATGGTCTTTGGTATATCAGGGTAACAATTACAGCAGTAATCGTCTTAAATAGGGATCAAGCAAGCGTTAATTTAAAAAACTAATAATCCTATCTGACTGTGCGCCTAGATTGAAGTATACAAATGCAATGATACGAGTATCTCTCTTTTCAAAATCCTTCAATTCGTTTATTGTAAAACAAAGTTATATGAACTGGTGAGAGAGGCGCTCCTAACGCATTTGGTACTGTCAGAATATATATAAAACCTATTTAGGCATTGACATAAATGACATAAAGAAAGAAAATAACACAACAGCTACAGTTCAACGAGGATCTTGTGACATTTTTTGACGTTGTTTAGATGGCGCAGGGGAAATTAGAGGGCACCAGACCACGGGGAAGGTCGCCCATGAGATGGGCCGACCAGATTAGAGCGTCTGTAGCTGTCCCCCTGCACGAATGCACAAAAAAGGCAGAGAGTAGGGAGGAGTGGCGGCGCTTAGTACAGCGGGTCACCGATACATGATGACCACGACCAGTCTGAAAAGAATGCAGCGACGAAGAAGAAGGTGGCGCCAGTGAGCTGTCATAGTTTAGTTTGACTTATGCCCACCGGTTAATATAGCCTAAAAGAAGGGGCTTGAAATTTAGGCTACAGAAGGTAGGAGCCAAGACGTTTAGATTGTAGGGCGTCGGTTTATCTCGTGCCACGCAGTCAGGTAGTGCCTACTAAAAACTATTGGTGCAATAAACTGACCTGCCAAGTATCTTGGAGACGCATCCATTGGAGACCTGCAAGATGCGGCTGATATCGCAGGGGCGCGCGCCCGAATGCGCCAGCTCGACTATCTTCTGCCGCGTGGAGTCGGGCAACGGTCTCCCTCCTACAAACACCCCGCCGAGCTGGTTAACACCGCTGTGACCTGTCGCACCACAATCCTGCTTACTCCAATTAATCACCATCTCTCATATGTTCATGTATGGACTGTAAATGCAACAGGTTGTGTTACACAGGTCATGAATAATGGTGTTAGAACATTTTGAATTGTAATAAAGTTCAAATATGTACTGGTCGTTTTATGTAGGAGTAATATAATAGTTATCCTATGACCATGAGATATTTAACGCGTCACTCATGAAACGACCAAGACATATTTTTTGGTTAGATGACATATCAAACTCTTTTTAATGGTTTCTTTGACCCGAAGCTTAAAACCCGAACAGAAAACATACTTTTGTTCGATCTTTCTATGTTATTTTTTTTTAAATAATTCTTCAATGGTTAGTAAATCAAAATGGTGGTCACCATTACCTTTACCTTTGTGGGCGAGGTCGTCCATGCGGTCGAGCAGGTTGGCGTCGGGCGGCCAGGGGCTGATGGGCGCGAGCTGCTGCGCAGGCAGCATCGTGTAAACCCCGTACTCTTCTATTGTGACAACCTGACAATATTGTACAACATAAGTGCCTACTCCTCTGTTGTGACAACTTGACACCAAAGCATTGTACAACATAAGTATTCATTTGCTGTGACAACCTGACAACATAGCATTGTACAACATAAGTACTCCTTTGTTATGACAGCCTAACAACATTGTACAACATAAGTTGTCTTTTAATGTGCCAACCTGTGGATTATTCTGTACACAGCGGTATTTCCAAAGTTATAACTTATGGTCTTTCACGAAAAGAGGGTACATTAAGGCAGGCAACGCATTTGTAGTTGCGGATGTTGTTGCGGACGTCCATTCGCGTCAGAAAACTTAACATAACAGCATCTCGTTTGACCTCTATTCCCATAAAAAAAACCTCTTGTGTCAACCTGATATTACAATGTGATAATGAGTGTCTCGACCGTGGAAACTCACAGAAATAAAGTGATGTAGAAAAAAAAAATACAACAACCAACAACAAACATTTCATAGAAGAAAAAATCCATTAGATTCAAGGAAAGTTACCATTAATCTTTCTCAACTATTTGCTTAAATAAATTCTTGTAAAAATGTTTAACAACCATCAATTCAGTTAAACGAAACCTAATGTTTAATTTTAGACGTTACAATTGATTTTATTTCTTTTTGATTAAATATTTTATTAGTTTATTTTTTTAAATATTTAAAGAGATGATTTTAAATTCTAATACGGGAAATAAAAAATTATCAGTAATGTCATAATTATATCTTAATGTATAATCTCGCTATAAACCGACTTGTTCATTTTAAACACTTCTCTCGAGTGTTTGTCAAACACGGAGAGTTGTCGGCCGACGCTCTTACGTGACACTTCACGTGACTCTTCACTTCAACACGTTGTTACTTTTACGAAAAAGTTTTTCCTAACATGGAAGTTGCAGAAAACAATTGCAATAAGTATTGAAGAAAAAACATATTTTTCACAATTGTATTTATTGTTGTAAATTGAGTTGTCACTGCCAAAACGGCAATTAAAAAGCATATTGGAACTTCAAAGATAATGTGATTAACTCAGGAGTTTAGGCATATATCGACGGAAATTTTTAAATTAAGATTTGTTTTAGGATAATTCATTTCTATTGAGCTTGACATTCGTAACAATTGGAAATGTTTATAATCGATATGTAATCACGATATTGTTGAAAATTAAATCTCATGCAAGCATTCAAGCAAGGATTTTAATCACTTACATTCGTACTAAAGTTGTGAAGTTATGTAGTTTATATATAAAATGATTTATTTTTGTTGGAATAATTATTGGAGTTCGTTTTTATTTTTCTATGTAATTATTATAGTACAAAGTGTTTTGGGCAATCCTTCATTGCTAAATGTATCTCAGGAATTAATTACGAAACTTTATTCAAAATACAAAGAGGCAGTTGAAGATGGTATGTAGTTTATAAACTTAAAATTCTGACTTTTAGAAATCAAAATTAATTTATTAAAACCCGCTTAAATTGACAAGGAAACGTACTTTAATTTAGACGTTTTATTTAAATTTAAATTAACGTAATAAAAGACTTCATTGGTTTTAGATCTGTTTGATACGAATTTTTAAATTTATGTTATAAAATCAAAACAGTTTCTTCTTAGTATATAGGATACTTGTGTTCTTTTTCGAAATACTTAGCAAAATGATAAAGATGTACGTCAAACATGTATTGAAATGCACTGATATTACGAGTAAAATTAATTCACGTGATAAATATATCGAATGGTTTCTATTTATTCAATTAAATTAATTCAGTGTCTTTCCAAGCATCATTAAGCAGTTATTAATGAATACAAATAACACCGTGTTAACATTGTCATTAACAAAACATTAATGTTACGGATTTAATAATCTACGTTAATACGTGGTAGCATTCATCTTACTTCTTACTAATATTATAAATGCGAATGTTTAGATGGATGGATGTTTGTTTGAAGCTATCTCCAGAACGGCTCAACTGATCTTGATGTAATTTGGCAAGGTTGTAGAACATGGTCGGGAATAACACATAGGCTATTTATAAAGTTTTATTCTAATATCACGCGTACAGAGTCGCGGGCGACAGTAGTTAATAAATAAAAATAATCTACAACACGGCATAGGTATAGCGCAATACGGACGACGGATAATAATTACATTTCAACGGTGACTTCTTTTCTTTTGCAGACTCACTTGTATCAACTCGTCGACTTTTCACTCAAAATCGTCAGTATAAAATTCACGTGAATAAGTTAAAACAAGTAAATGGATTTAAAAGACACAATCTTATGATCAAAGAGGAAATCAAAAGTGAAAAGAACCCTTTGATTTATATCACCAATCCTGTAGAATCAAAGTTTCCGAACGCGTATCTCACTTTAGAAGAATTTAAGCAAGCTCTTACAAATCGTATTTTAGCACAGAGAGAAACAACTAAAAAATTACATCTTCGAATGCGTAAAGAATTAATAACAAGATTTATTTCAAATCAACATTCAAAAATGATTACAAAAAATCCTAGAAATTATATAAGATCAAAGTCAATACTTGTAACAAAATTGTCTACAAAAGTAACCTTAGAAAATGTAATCGCAACAAATATGAATATAACAAATTTTACTAAAATCTTTACCTCAAATAATGCACCGGATTTCCCTACGACTCTTGAGATTAACCGTGAAACCTTTAAAGGTGATGAAACTTTGACTACAGAACCATCTAAAATTTTTGCCGATAAAATAACAAATGCTGTAACAAGAAGCAAAGAAAGTATTGAAAATTCTACAGTTACACTATCTCAAGCAAACATTGATAATTTTACAACCCAAGATTATCCCAAAACCGATTCTCTAACTGACATTTCAGACTCTTCAACAGTCACTTTTAAAATTAATACTGAGTCCTTGAATAAAACAGAAACCTTTGAAATAGAATTACCTAAAATCCATTTAGAAGTAGCTACAAAAGTGGCTACAAGTAACGAAAGTGATATATTAAAAAATATGAGAATGGCTTCAACTTCTCTCCATACAGAAGACGTAACCCAAAAAGAAAACAGTACTGAAAAAGTTACAACAGAAGTTATTACAGAAAGAGAAAAAACTATAGATGACATAGAAATTTTAACAGAAATAGTAAAACACACAACTTCAATTACTACAAGGAGTACAAGACGAACTTTAGGGGTAAGTGTTTACGCTTTAAGATTTGAAATTAAATAATGTGCAGAGGATTTAACTGGACCTATGGATTTAATATAGTGAATTTATTTTTTTAAAATTCTTATTAGATTAAAATTTTGACCTTAAGCTTATTTTTAGGATGAAATGAGCTAGGATCAAAGAAAATAATCTGACAACATTAGAGTTATCTAATTGAAATTTCTCTAAGGTAGTTCAATTTTTTTTGATTCCAGTCTGTTTCTTTTAATTAATCAAATTATTTTATTTCAGAGACCTCTTGTCTTTATGGGAGGCAATTAATACGCAGAAAGAAAAAGTTTTTACGTATAATAAAACTATTTAAGTAAAGATTACAGAAATGAAAATAAAAATATCTAGCCACAAATAAAAACATTTCATCGCTAAAAATATGGTAAATTAAGTATTTAGAAAGTATACATTTTTTATTTTACATTTACATAATTACCTTTACCTTTTGTCAAGGTAATAATTCTAAAAATCCAAGTTAAAGCAAAAGCAATAACTTTTCTTCAACTTTCAGCATGCATCACTTTTTAAACTTCTTTACGGGATATAAAACTTTGCGTAGATTAAAGGTAATACTTATTTAGTAAAATTTTTCAAAGACAATTAAAAAAAACACATCAATTGGTTTGTTCCCGCCAAACTATACGTCAAACTGTCAAACCCGCGTACATTGTGACCTGTGTGCCAGAATAAAGACGCGAACACACTGATTACAAAACACAATCTCACGTGGAACTATGACTCTACCGTGAATTTAGGACTCTCAAGGGCTGATATTACGATAGCCCCATTCGATGTGCCAGAGTGAGATAGTATTAATGTCGGCAACCCCTTGTAAAGCTGTTTGCTGCTTTAGAATTGCTCATTTGTAAGAAAGAGATGTATAGATTTTTATAAGTTTCTAATTCGATGGTAAGCTCCTCCCATTTGTCTTCACAGTGGTGGGGCGAAGTTGGACAGTTTTAAATTATCTATTATAATAAAATTATTTCGCGAAATGAGGGGTTGGTTTTGATAATGATGCGTTTCATTTATGTCGATTTGTTTAAGTGTTAAAGCCAGATTATTACGATCTATATTAAAATCATGTAGACATTCGCATCTTTTAAGTTCTACTATATTAATGAAATTATGTTTTAGTTGATGATGATAAATAAATTTATTTAGCTGATATCATATTTTTATGAATTTTTTAAGCGTTGTAATGGTGGAATTTTACACCAAATTGTTGTGTTTCTGAGTTAATGTTATCTTTAATTTTGCAAGTTGTATAATTTCTTTTTAAATTTAAATTACACATATTTATGTAACTAAATTGAGTCTTTGCTTTTTTCGCTAAGCACAAAAATTCTTCTTCTTTTTATTTTTGGCTTTGGCACACAAAAATTCTTAATTAAATGATGTATATCGAAAACTTTCACAATAAACAAATTATTATTTTTCTACAATATGTAACACGAGCCTCTTTCATTAAGTGATCTCTTTCTCGCAACTGAAAAAGGATATATTTTCCGTCTCATATCATCGCTTACTATTCACATTACCGTTAACCATCGAGAATTAAACAAACAAATTTAAGCTTTATTCCAATCACTTTAAGGATTAAATTCGTTTAATAAGAAGCTAAAGCGTTCTGTCAACATTTGTGGTCGAATTTTGGTTTATCTCCCCCGCATAAAGTGTTTAGTTCCACAAACATTATTTTTGACCAATAGCGCTCGCCTGTGGGCTATTTTCAGCCAATGATGCTCGCGTATTTGCGGCTTAGTTTTCGCAGTTCTCTATTTAAAATTTCTTTTGTTTTTCTTTGAACTTGCCGGGTTCCCTTTTATAAAGCGCCAGTTTGTTTTGTCTGGGACTTTTTTATTCTTTAAATGGAGCTAACGCCTTTTCCTTTTTTTAATATTCTTTTTAATTAAAATATGAATATTAAATTAACATGAATGGAAAAGATATTGAACTATACACTTATATTTCATTTCACGATTACTTTAGAAATTATTCTAATCATTCCTTAAAAAAAGTGTAACTCAAAAACTCTTCGTCTTCGTTTAACTATACCTATATTAAATGTCGTCGAAGTTGTGCTTAAAGGTAAAATATAATTATAATATTCAAAGGGCTATTTTATTCCGTTACTTTTACTTTTAAAGTAAGGGTTTACTTGTTCAAGCTACTGGGTAATTTGTTTACTTAGCTTGGAGCTCGATAACTATAGATGTGACTTTTTATATACAAAAGTTTTTTTTTATAATTAATTAAACGTTAGTCACTTAGTTACCTTTTTATGAATTAAATTAAGGCCTACACAACAGAAAGTAGCCTATCATCATTTTAATTATATAATTTACTGTCGGTCCATTTATAGGTTCATTCCTCCCAAGCAGGGTTGGCGACAGGCAGGCGGCCGGCCGTAAAAACTTAAGCCAAAACTTTAAGATTTATAAAACCTTGTGTGCCGACCCCACGTGAGTAGGAAAAGGCCAGGGAGATGATGAATTTACTGTCGGTCCATACTGTATCAAATAGTTAAAGTTTGGTTATTTTTTTTAAATATAAATAAAATATCGTAACGTGAACTTTCTAGTTTCATCACTCAAGTTCCTAATATACTCGTACTTATTCTTTGAATAAAATCATCTATTTCAAGCTTCACAGTTAATACTATGGATAAAATAAGTAAATCGCACGTTGTTTTAAATGTTTTAAAATTAAAACGAAAGTATTATTTTTCTGTCTCCATATTATGTTATCCGGATTACACACTTAACTCAGTGAGTCGCAAACGTTCGATAGAAGTTCACAGTTCTTTCGTGGTTTGTCACTCTACGTACATCTATATTCTAATTTAACTCTGAATTATACTTTTTTAACAAAGATGTCTTTACACCTAGAAATAAACAAAACTTGCTTTTTTTTCTTTAAACAACAGTTATCAATCTTACTTATATACAATTACAATCTTATCTTACTAATATTATAAAAGCGTATGTTTGGATGGATGGATGTTTGTTTCAAGATATCTCCCGAATGGCTCGATGAATCTTGGTGAAGTTTAACACATATGTAGAACATAGTCTGAAAGAACACATCAGCAGTAACTTATAATACATCTTTTTTATTTATTATAAACTAGCTTTTACCCGCGACTCCGTCCGCGCGGAATAAAAAAAAATAGAAAACGGGGTAAAAATTACCCTATGTCCTTTTCCTGGTTCTAAGCTACCTGCCCACCAATTTTCAGTCAAATCAATTAAGCCGTTCTTGAGTTATAAATAGTGTAACTAACATGACTTTCTATATATAGATGGGAAAGTTTGGATGGATATTTGTTACTACGTATCTCCAGAGCGGCTCAACGGATCTCGCTGAAATTTGGCATGATATAGAACATAGTCTGGAAGAACAATATATACTAATAGAATACTTACTAAAAAAACGCTTTTGTATTTTTCCGCGGCCGAAGCCGCGGGTAAAAAGTAGTAGTATCTTAAATTTACTGATCATCAAAAACTGTTATAAGAATCGGTGTTACAAATTTTTAAAAGTTAATTTCATGTTTAGATGACCTACATCAGTGGTACAACATGGGCTCTCTTTCAATTAAATGTAGGTAATGCATCTGCAATTGCAGTTGTCTGTGGCCAGCGGTCGCTGTTTAGATGGCTCGTTTGCCCGTTTACCACTATACAATGTATAAAAGCTATAAATATATTAAAATAAGTCTAACATAATTAAATTTATCTATTCCTAACATCACATACTATTGTCATCGATCGTTTTATAAAGATATTAAAATAATTACAGTATAGCTTGCGAAACAATGTTGTTTCGCCCACTATGTGATTGTGGTTTTACACTGCTGTTAACGTTGTTATTAACAAATACATTTGTCTCTGTTTTTTCAAAGAAAATGATAGGGATGTCAATATATGCCAATACAATTTTTACGACAATGGGAACCCTCAGTAATGCGCTAGGCAAAATGCAACTAATGCAGTCATTGGGTGAACTTCCTTCTACATTGTGAACTCGCGCGGAAATATTGCGTTAAAACAAACGACGTAATTTGCGTGTGCGAATTAAATTGTAAATATTATATTATACTTATTTACCGTGAGTTTTCACTGGTGAAACATTTATACAGAAACATATTGTCGTCTATCTTTTTCTAAAAATAATGAAAGTGATGGCAACATATTTTTAGTATTCGTATTTGTGCAGAGGAAATCCATGGTTACACAATTCTCATGATTCAAATGCATTGAAATAGTCTTATCTTGTCTATGTTAATTTTAATGCAATTGTTATTTTATTTGAACAGATCTGTGAACTAAAGTACAATATAATATGTCAGAATCAACATGTACATCAACATTTAATTGGTCAAGGTTAATTTGGTTAAGGTCATATTTTTTTTCTCGAATTTCCGCGTCGTCGTGTGAAACTTAGAATTAAAAAAGAAGCCTATGTGTTCTTCTAGAAGAAAACTATTTTCTACATCTGTGCAAGATTTCATCAAGCTATCTATTCAGCCGTTCTGGAGAAACCTTCAAACAAACATCCATCTAAATATTCGCATTTAAATATCTTTGTAGAAAACCTCTCGTCATTCTTGTCACAATATGGTTTTAACGGAGATTTTGGTCTGAGAAGATACTTTATAAAAAAAGATAAATGGATATGGTAATAGAAATAAATAACAAATAGAGTAGTACATGCAGTAAGTAAAAAAACACTTTGTTTTTAAAACAAACTTTGTAGTTCATGTGGGAAAAAAACCTTTCAAATCCACTTTCTCTTCTTTTTCTTTTTAAAAGAATGATTGGATGACATAAAGGTTGATTTACACAGAAAAATTATCGAGAACGTAGTGACATCTATTGCCATAAATAATTGAAACCCGAAAACATTTTCCTTAACTTATTTCCACTCCCACACTAGATGGTGCTAGTGAAGCTTTTCTTCCAACTTAAAGCGTTTTGCATAGTTACTTAAGCTAGCATATAGATGGCACTGTACTAAATTTTAATAAAAAATTATAATTTAACAAATATTTTTATTAAGTAACTAGCTTTTTCCCGCGACTCCGTCCGCGCGGAATAAAAAAAAAAAGGAAAGAAAACGGGGTAAAAATTATCCTATGTCCTATTCCTGGTTCTAAGCTGCCCACCAATTTTCAGTCAAATCGATTCAGCCGTTCTTGAGTTATAAATGGTGTAACTAACACAACTTTCTTTTATATATATAGATTAGCGACAGGTAACCTTATTTAACCTTATACAAATAAATATAAAATAAAAATTATGTTCCGATTAAGTACGTTATAAACAAATCACACCAATTCGATGTAAATCTGAATAAGCTAAATATTTCCTGCCTTAATTATAAATGGTGTGAATGGATTCTGTTTCATTATAAGATTTTACTTTTATCACGCGTTGACGCAGTTCATTAAAAGAATTTGCATTTAATGAATTCTAACCTGCATTGATAGTCGTTTTAATGAATATAGAGCTAATTAACGACGAACATATACAATGTATAAAATGAAATATAAGATATATTTAATTAAAAGGCGTTAGAGATTTACAATGGATTTTAAGCCATGATAAATTTATTGGTATTCATAAGAATAAGACATTTAAAAATCAAAATGGTAAATTTAGGCTCCCACACAATGCACCAATGTCGAAGTTTACAGAAGTGTACTGGATCAGGGCAGCTGTGGGAGAAAGGTCAATATCTAGCAGTAAACATTTCCTAAGCCGATGACCAATACTAAAAAAAGAATAACCTACTTATTAGTTATTTAAATGGTCTTATAACTTTATCCTTTCCGAACAAATAGATTTTTACCATTTTACATCTTACTATCTTACTAATACTGTAAATGCAAATGTTTACATGGATGAATGGATGGAAGGATGTTTGAAGGTATCTCCGGAACGGCTCATCGGTTATCGATGAAATTTGGCATAGATGTAGAACATAGTCTGGAAGAACACATAGTCTACTTAATAAGTTTTTTTAATTGCGCTCGGACGGAGTCGCGGGCGTCAGCTTGTTAATATAGGTAGATTAAAATAGCTTTATCTATTAAAATTTCAAATGTTAAATGCATAACTTGTATTTTTTACACTTTGAGAACTTTATAGTCGACGCTTAAATCCACGGTACATTATAATTAATTGAGATCGCGTATCGTGTGGGCTAACTTAATCCCACTTTATTCAAACTACGACAAACTTAATGCTTATATACCGTCAGCATTTGTTTCAATATGTGTTTTTTTTATTTTGCTTACTGAAATATTAAGTAATTTGTCAAAATTTGTAGCGAAGCACAAACAAAAAAAAAAATTTGTATTAATTTTCAAGCGGAAGCGGGAGTTGCTTAAATTCACCTAAATCAGAAATATTTTCTTTGACTGGCTGAAACTAAAAAAGGAAACAAAAATTGTATTCGATTGAAATGTACTAAGACTAGTACGTTTGTATTTTTTTTAAATAACAGGAACAAGTTTGCGTGAGACTGGTCGTGACCGCGAATCAACCCCACTCATACTCACCTTAAAGAAGGGCCTTTAATGACCTCGAAGCTTATCGGTGCCGAAACCGCATTAGTTGTGTGTGAGAATAGATATTTTTACATTTATGTGTATCAAAAATCCAAATACTTTGACAGATTTCTTTTTAAAATTACTTTGAAAATCACTGAATTATCTTAATTAAAAGTTATTTTATTAATCTCTTGATCCTTTAACTTGTACCACACGAGTTCGTATGTTAATATGATCACGTGGGGCATCCGGCACTCACTCTCAATTTGCGTGTATACGTGTCTTAAGCGATGTAAATATTTCATTGATTTTCAGAATCTACGACTCTAGCAACTTAAAGTTAGCACCTAAGTGTAATACTGTTTTACTCACAGAGTTTTTTTTTACTTAGAAAGACCGTTAGTGAGCCAGATTAATTAATCCACAACCGTGCGGTTTTCGCGTAGCTTTCTACCGCGTACCGCCGCGTTGTGGAATGGTCTGTCCTCGGCGGTATTTCCAAACCGCTACGACTTAGGGTCCTTCAAGAAGCGAGCGTATCATCTTCTCAAAGGCCGGCAACGCATCTGCGATTCCTCTGGTATTGCAGATGTCCATGGGCGTCGATGAACACCTTGGTGTTCCCGCTGCTCGTTTGCCCCCTTCTCTTATAAAAAAAATATAAAAGAAAGTCGTGTTAGTTACACTATTTATAACTCAAGAACGGCTGAATCGATTTCACTGAAAATTGGTGGGCAGGTAGCTTAGAACCAGGAAACAGACATAGGATAATTTTTACCCCGTTTTCTATTTTTTTATTACGCGCGGACGGAGTCGCGGGTAAAAGCTAGTTTGTAATAAATTAAAAATCCCCGTTAAATAAATGACGAAATACATTTTGTTGAACTTAATAACAAAGCTTCAAAATTCAATAAAAATATTATGTTAATTTTTTTCGCTCTCCAATTAATGAGAACCTTTTCGTTACGTAATTTTTTAACAGTCTTTGAGATTTAATATAATTAGCTAAGTATCCTGGGTATTAGGAATTTTACAATAAAATTGGCAAAAAATACTAAAAAATAAATACGTTTATTAACACTGAAATTCAACATTTTGTCTTTTGAGCAATCTTTGTGTTACATTTCAAATTATTGTTAGATGGTTAACATAGTTTTTTTCTCCTAGAAATGACTAAAGGAAGAAGAATTAAGAATGGAAATTAGATTATAAAATTAATATTCGATATACCTATATAATAGTAAATTAACATACAAACAAATTAATAATTTTTGATTGCTTTGTGATTACAAAGTCTACCTACAAAACTACGACAATCGTAGTTTTTTTATTTAAAAAAAGGATTTTTTTATAGACTCATATGCATGTCTAGTCAATCTATTTTGGGTACGACGGAAATGTGATTTTACGGACAACATTATAGATGCATACGTACACATGTAATAAGTATAAACGAATTACTATGATGCCTACAAAGCACCGGAAGGCTTTCATTGATGCAGAGCGTGTAAGCGCCGCCGCATTTGCCGCCCGCCCTATAAAGTTCACTAAAAGCTACGCAAATACCATCCTAACTTAGTTTGCGCGCAATTGCGTGGATTTAAACTGATACTCATCGCTTTGACAATACTATTACAAAAACTGTCCAATGTCACAATATTTATAGATAATGGAAGCATATTGCTTGTTATTTGAGTGACTTTTTTTTAACCAATTTTATTTTATTTGTTTTTATCTCAGGAATTAAAAATTAGCTTTAAATTTTCCATCACAAAAGAGTATTGTATACTACTCTAATACTAATCTGGATTCAGAATTGAACTATTAAGTTTACGATTCACGTTAAAAGTGGTTTCGGAAAATAACAACACGTATAATAATAATTTCATTCTTATTGATTTCGGGCTTGTCTAATAAAAAAAATTTTACTTTCTTTACAAACATTTAAGTATTTTTTCGCGAATTTTTTATAATGAGCTACAAGAATTTTAACATCGTCGAGACATACATTCATTTTAATAAATAAGTCGTTCCTCGCCCTATCTAATAATTGATATTTTTAGTCGTCAACAATAGGGTTCTTTGATATATCAAAATAATTCATGTCTACGAAATTCTGTGACTTGTTTGTGATTCGTGTAACAGGAGAGGACGGATGAAATGTAAATTTATTAACTTAAACTGTAGACGTGATGCCCTCACCTCTATAGACTCTGGTTCTCAAACTGTTGACCGTTATCAAACCAGAAATAAACAAACTGTTTAACAAAAGTTTTCAAACAGTATTAGCTGCTGAAGGAATTACCCACTCACCCGTGCCATATACAGAAGACAAGAGTGAATTGGCAGTATTTTCGCATTTCGTCTGATAAGTACGTGTGCGGGAAGCCAATTCTTGTGCTACTTTCCGTCAAGGGCCCTGGGAGAAATTTACATGGCGCCCCCTTTTTACCATGCCTTGTGTGATGGGGCCTAATACGCGAGACTGTGTAATTGACAGACCTTACTTTTGACGCCCCCATCTATCTAGGGTCATGAGCAGTCGCTCAAACGCGCCCTACTTTACTGCTCGCCACCCTTGTCTAAAAGTGGATTTGGCCATGGAGGGCAAATATAAATAGGAAATTTCCTTTTTCTGTACTTCAAGTATTATCCAAAATATTCAATAAAACAACAGACTTATACTGAAAAATAAGAAATAAATACTATTCAGAAAAAAAAAAACAAATGTATCTTGAACGCAAATAGATGAAAATCTATTAAAAGCCTCAACTAAACGATGTCCGATTTGTTAAATGTTTTCATTTGTCAAAGTTTGAGAGCCAGAGGCGCGCGGGCGGACGGCTCTATATAAGCTCGATGCAGCCACCACAACAGAACATTCTCTACGCAACAGGTGACAAAAGCAGAGGTAAGTCAAGTCACATCCTATCACTTATAAGACCATTTTTTGTATTTAATTTTTTGAACGAATTTACGTAGATCCAAGTTTTATATTTGTAGTCTTTATTCTTGAATAGTGTAATAATTTATATGATTCAAAATTTTCAAGGATAATTTAAAAATATTAGGGATAAAATAATAGAATTTGGTTATACAATCATTTTCTATTTAAAATATTAATTCTTAATATAAAAAAATAACAATGTTTAGTATAACTTTGTGATTATCACGTTTTGTGTGATGACTGTTGTTTTAATTTTTTTTTAAATTGTAAATAGAATGATAAAAATAACATTGTTAATAAATATTAAAAAAGTCATGTTTTAAAAAATCACAAATAAGAAATTACAACCAAAGCAAAAAACATTTTGATCAACGTATTAATTATACATTTATCACTTAAAATAAACAAACTGTAGCAATAAATATAAAATTCTAATCCAATTAAGAGTATACTATCTACATCAATATGCCGACGCCTGTTTCAATCATAAAATGACCGCTTTTCCTAACTAAATAAAAATAAATTTATTTTATTATTATATTACATTTAAAATAAAATAAAAACTGTATAACATACCCGAGGCTACGATTAAATATTAATAACATTAATATTACAAACGAGACATACCAAAAAAGAGAAAAAATCTCGATCTTCGTAAGTGATTAAAAATGTCAAAGTATACACCCTGTATAAACACAGTCTGTTTGACTGTAGGTAATTGAAGCTAAGACTTCCCTAGAGGGATAAGCCCTGGGTTACCTTATAACTCATAATAAGAATTTCATGTTAAGTCGTGTCTTTTTAATAACGTCGTTTTCTTTTTAGTTTGTTTTTAATTCACGCCTCGGGCTTTAGTATTCTAGTTTATGGTACTATTTTAAAACGTATTATTATTGTTACTTGAAACAAACTCCAATGGCTTTTATTTAAAGTTATGTTATAACTAAAATCATGCTCTGTTTTCATTAATTTAGGTACAGTAATGCACTTATAACGTAGAAGATCGCACAATTTTTATTCCAGTCGAACTTGGATAAGCGAGTCATTGTCTAGTCTCAATGGACGACCTCCATAAGCGGGAACTTGGGTTGAGGAGAAACCTTTTATTTATCCAAGTTCGACTATATATACCATGGTAATTGTACTTGTTACTTTTAGGCAAAGTATCATCATGATTTTTTTCATTCAATATAGAGACTTTACATACGGTAACAATGTTTCGAAATGATTAGAAACAAATAGTGGAACTTCCAATAGGTCTTAGATAAAAATGGGTTTATGTTTCGTTAAATTGTGTTGATGTTAAAGTAACAGGAAATAATTCCTGTCGATATTTCCCTAACGATATTATAAAGCTTTTACTCCGCACTTCTTCACTATGCATATAATATAGAGTTTAATAGTCATCAATAATACTCAATGTTTTGCTAAAATTCTAATCGTTTAAAAACTCCACTACAATCCAAGTAAGAATACGTATCGAAAAACATCTCGCATTTCATATCGATCTTTAGGGTACAGTATCTATATATATTACATTCCCCGGAAAAACTTTACCCTAGTGTTAACCGGGAAAATATAAGTCCAACTTTCCGTTAGACAATCTAATATAATAGTGGTCGCCCATTAGAAATTCGAATCATAATTAAATAAATTCCAGCTTGATACTTTTAAACGTTTCTGAGAAAAAGGCTCTTGACAGACGGAAGGACAACAAAGTGATCCTACAAAGGTTCCGTTTTGACCTTTAGAGGTACAGAACCCTAAAAAAATTATTTGTTCGATTTTTTATTAAAAATACCTTTCTTTATACGACTTTTAACAGTGTGTAACACATTCCTCGGTTCATCAATTTTCTAATAATGGAGTACAATATATTCGCTTCATTTTTTTTAATTGGTTTAATATATTACATTAATACGTTATAAGGATGTCATAAAATGCGTTTCTTAAGCTTCATAATCGTATATTAGAAAGATTTAATTTGCGCTAAGCTACGAAAGCTATTATCCAAGTTAATGGTGAACCCGTTGCAAGTATGGCAAAGGCTTCCACTTTTTTCCATACTAATAAAGAAATAACAGTCTGTTTACTGCTGAGATAATTTTAATAATTGACCGTCTTATAAGAAAGAGTTAAGTATCTAAAATATAGGTTTTAACACTTGCTATATTAAAGCTACACTAATAAGTTCACAAACACAATATTTTATTTTATCAAAATATATTTGTTTAAATTTCACGAGCTGTCGCCCGTCCGTCCAGAATTAAAAAAAAAAAAAACATAATAAGTAGCCTACGTGGTCTTCCAGATTATATTCTCCTTCTATGCCAAATTCCAGCTAAATTCGTTTAGCCGTTCTGGATATACGAAGTAATAAACATCCATCCATACATTCATCTAAACTTTGGCATTTATAATATTAGTCACAAATTAAGATTTAAATTATCTCAACAGTAACATTTCCTGGTATTAATAGTAAGTATTATGCTTACTCGGAAAATTCCGAACTCCTTAATACTCTATTACAACTGTTCACAAAGTTCCGATGTACTTAAATTGTATTGAACTTAGATTTGTAATAACAAAGCATTGAAACAAAACCGCTTACAAAATGTATACATTAATGTTAACATGTCTTTATATAATGGCCTAGAAATCTAAGAGCTGATTATATTTAGAATTATAATTGAATTATCCTAATGCAATTTTCATTGAAAAAATAAGCCACATATGTTCCGTCCACATATTTTTCGAAGCATATTTTAATGCAATTATCTAGTTAGAGTCACCAATTTTTCCGTTCAAGTATGAAATAGGAGCGCTAAAGAGTCGAGTGAATAAGCGTCTGTTAAGCTAATTTATACCATCTTTCGGACATATTCCCACTCAACGTCAGCTCTATTGCAAAAAGATTAGAGACTACAACAGTTCAGGATAGGTTTTCTTATTACCGTAGATTCTGTTTTATACATTTTTGTTTTTATTGGCAGGCACTATGCAGTCAACAGCTAGAATCGTCCTGTCCATCTGTGTGCTGGTCTCAGCAGTAACAACTGCATCCTGTGAGTATACTTTATTCCAGGATTAACTTCGATACCCGAATACAAAATAGTATAAGGTACTCAGTAATTAAAGAGCTTTATATTGATGAAAGAATTTTTAAGTTTGCTTAAATTTTAATTTTATATGATCATTCTTAAATAAAGAAATGAAAGTTTTGTTGTACTTCGGACACAACTCAAATAAACAATCAAAAAAAATAATTGGAAGCAATCTTTATTTCAATTATAGAGTAGTCCAATAACAAACTCCTTCAAAAATAGAACACATTTAAATTTTATAATTAACTAGGAGCGCAACAAACCCCTTGAACTTTGACATCCCAGCTACATAAAATCACTTCGCATAACATGCAAAACAAAACACAAATTATTTGATTGAAGAAAAACCCGTGGCTTATTCCGATGTAATGTAAACAAAATGAACTTAAAAGTTTTTTATGGAGTTACGACAACCTTTTACTGAATGTATCCAACGACATTTGGAGTTCTAATATCTATCTTATGCACTACATGCTTATAATTTTGTGAGAACTACAATTTCGATCAAGCTTTAAGCTCAGTTCGCAAGAATTAACGAAAAATTTTTTGCTAGTAAATTATCAACAAAAAAGGAAAATTAGATAAAGATAGACACAAAGATTTTTTCTAGTATTAAAAATATTCATCTGTGTATGTTATAAGTTTGAAATTGTCTGCCGTTTACATCAAATTTTAGAATATATTTAGTAATACGTCACAGGGGCGAGAGTAGAACAGCGGTGGTAAATATGAATTAGGCCGCGGGCGCTAGTCGTTGTTATTCGTAATCTCTGTGATATTTATTTCCTGGTTGTAATAATTGCGCATTATACTCAATTTCACTGTTTGAAACCAATTTTAAAAATAAAAATTTACAGTGTTTTTTTTTTTAAATAACATAAGCATATTTCTTGTAACAGCTTCAAAAAACTTAAATACTTGTGTTAGGATATGATTCACAACAATCAAGTCCAATAGCGGGATTCGATCTCACGACCACAAATTTGTATAAATGTACCTGTAACCAATAGGATATTGGCGCTTTAATTTAATTAAGGCTTGTAAGCTACGCTGTTTTAGGTATGGTCTAAATACTAAAACTGTTGCTTTTATTAGCCTAGTATTATTCATATAATAAATAATCACATAACCAGGTATTAATGAAAAGATTTTAAAATATCATCGGATGAATGAGATGTTTATTCATTAGCTACGAGCTCGCCGCGGTGCTACGTGATCGCTACGGCAATACGTGCCGGCTACGATCCTGCTACGAACAAATCTGTTGCATTAAAACGTGAATTTGCTTTGGAATTGTTCTCCAGTATCATGTGATGTTTATTTTTAAACATGTTTTTACTGTTTCGAATTTTTAATAAAGTACAGAAACTTTTAAAAATAAATATAATTTCAAAGTTTTCATTGAGTTGTGGTTTCAAACTAAAAATAATTCAGAAAAGGTCTTTATTTTTAGTGTATATAATAATACCTAAATACCATTAAAAATACTTGTTTTTTTAATTGTTATTTGCTTTATTTAAAGTTTAATAAAGTCATTTAAATAGCCACTACTAAGATCACCTATATGAATATAATCAATATTAAATATTATAATCGTTAATACTTTCTATGAACTTTCAAAGTCATATCAAAATTTTAACATAATGAATTAAGTTTAGAAGACAGTTGTTATAGATTCTAAGTAGAACTATTTGCGGTCAATCGACAACCTATGACTTGACACCGATACCGAAAACTTTGTCCATTATTAGACATCAAGGAGACGAAGGTTTCTGACGGCAATAAATTGATTAAATTTTCCCTACCCAAATATGAATATTATCTGATATATTTATATATAGCCACAATCAAAATAGTAACAGAATAATTCCTTAATGTAAATATAACTCTGATTACCTGAGTGAGTGACTCTGAGTGTTGCTGTTATGTCTAATAAATTTGAGCAATATCTTTAATTGATAAAACACAATACACAAAATACCACTGACCAAATGATGCTAATATGTGATACTACAATATGATCCTTAAATTAATCACTAAATTCAAGCGAAGAACTTTTCCTTTCATTATTTCCTAAAAACTGATTAGGTATTCTATTGTTTTTTTATATTTTCCTTTTTCCTTTTTCCTTTTGTTTTCTGCATACCACTAATTAAAATAAGCTAAGTGCACGAAACACTTTCTATCCCATTTTTTACTATAAACGAGCATCCCTAGTTTTTCCCCTATAGAAGTATTAATTGAATTGTTCAATGTAACTTCCCTTTATGTATTACGACTTTCTTTTTATAGAAAAGGTCTGCAGTTGCTTTTGTTTTTATAAAGTTAAACAATACACGTGAACAATAACATGACATTCCAATGATATTTTATAAAATGTTGATTCCTCCGAATATATCTATATATATAAAAGAAAGTCGTGTTAGTTACAGTATTTATAACTCAAGAACGGCTGCATCGATTTGACTAAAAATTGGTGGGCAGGTAGCTTAGAACCAGGAGTCGGACATAGGATAATTTTTACCCCGTTTTCTATTTTTTATTCCGCGCGAACGGAGTCGCGGGTAAAAGCTAGTTCATAATAAATCTATCAACCTTAGGCTTCGACTGCCACGACACTTGTATTAAAGCATATTGTTGTCTCAGTTTTTTCAAAGAGAATGTAAAGGACAGAAATAACAAAATGTTCACAAATTTTTGACGCAATGAAAACTCACTTTAAACAAAAAACAACAGGAATACAATTAATGTAGTATTATTTTCAAAATGTCTTTATCGTGGTGTTTGTTATATATTTATGTTCTATTCCGTTAAACGACTGATTGATACGAATGGTGTTGGATTAGTTTTATTTATAGAGTAGCGCGGTCCTCGGATCATTAGTCGCACTTTTTGTGGGATTTTGTACAATAAATTGGTTTTACAGGAAAATGTGTATACATATTTTATCTGTACATTTTGCTAAACATGTTTATTACCGTTTTCTCAGTAAAAAGTGTAGATATTTAAACCCCGCTGATACAAATTCAGTTTTTGGATACATTGGGTAAATTAGTTTTTAAGCTACATAAAGTAGCTCAGATCATCTTGTTAGATTCAAAAAGATTCAAATGTAATATCTGAAATTATACTGTAGTAACGTAAGATCGTAAATAAGAGAAGGCGCTGTCTCCTGTAACACAGGTTACACCTAGCACAGGTGACAGAGCTCTATAAAATTTGTAAAAATATATTTAGTTCAATAAAGAATTTTTAATTTTAATTTTTAATACTTCAATCTACTCAAAAATCATAATCTTACTAATATTACAAATGTGAAAGTTTAGATGGATGGACGAAAGGATTTTTTTAGAAGGTATCTCCGGAACGGACCAACGGATCTTAAGGAAATTTGGCACAGATTTAGAACGTAGTCTGGAAGAACACATAAGCTACTTATTAAGTTTTCTTTAAATTCAGCGCGGACGGAGTTGCGGGCGTCAGCTAGTATTGAATAATTTTATATAAAACTAGCTGTCGTCCGCGACTCCGTCCGCGTGGAATTAGTACAAAAGTTTAATTAGTAGCCTATGTGATCTTCCTGGCTATGTTCTACATCTATACGAAATTTCAGTAAGATCAGTTGAGCCGTCCTGGAGATGCTTTCTGACAATCATCCATCCACTCATCTAAACTTTTGTATTTATAAAATTAGTAAGATAAGATTAGGGAAGTAAGATAGTGAATAATTAGTTAGATTTCTCCTTTGTTATTTTTGCAGCTAGCAGTGCAAAACTACGAAGGGACGGGGTTCTAAACCTGTATCCTTTCCCAAGGGTTGGGAGGGCCCACCACACATGGCAGGTGCCAGTTAACGACCAATATTTAGGTAATGTTAGATTATTAAGAAAGAACAATATTCCTGTTTAAAAAACCAATAATTAATTTAAAATATATTTATTATAAGGTTTTTCTTATAAGTATATTTCTTACAAGTTTTAAACTTTCGCATTTATAAGTAAGTTTTCCTTATACTTAGATATTATACAATGCGAGTTTATTATAATTTGGTCCTTAGAAAAGAGCATATCATAGAACTCATAAATAAGGTAAACACTTCCGAGCCTTAAAAAAGATTTTTTTATTAATCTTCTATAGGTCTAAATTAAGGGATGAATGTTTGCACGTAGAAATATTTTTCCTTTACCATAACATGAAAATGAACACAAACAGTTTTATGTAGCTTTACCTTTTTCTTATAGATTCCGAGCTGGCTTCCAAACGTCAACTGTATGCGTTCCCGCGCGTTGGCCGTGGTGATTCCGGTTACTTCGACCAGTCAAACTTGAACCGCATCAACTTACGCTTAGAAGAGCTACTCTTGGGTCAGCAGCTGCTGGACCATCCGCGGAGTAACGATTACGTGAAGAGGGAGAGCGAGAGTACCAGTAGCGGGATGTGGTTCGGGCCCCGTGTCGGCAGATCGTTCAATAATGATGGTAAATACGAAAGATAATTTGAATCTTTCTTTTGTTTCTACTCACGAAACACTAGAAATTTCTTTTTTCATCACTTTTAATGTAGTTGAAAAAAAGAGGCAACAGTGGAATTGCACGTTAACATTTAAATAACTTTAAATTGCATTATTTGCTCTCGGGTTATATTTTACAATTTACAAATCAGTGATATACAATAATTCCGAAATTGTGTTATAACAGAATAAGTATTCGAGGTCATGTATCAACTATGTATGTACTATTTTTTAGATATTATTAACCGCGAAGAGGACAAGGATAGCGATTCCGAAGAATCAGCCGAGCGCATTGAAAGAAAGAAGAGACAAACGAAACGAGCCTAAGTCCATTACCCTGACATTTTCGCTGCAATACTTATACTCCGCGAAATAAAAATTGACTTTAAATTAAGCTTTGATAAATGCCATAAGATTGTGTTATGTAACATAAATGTATTTATTTTTTGTGGTTTCAAAGAACTATTTAAATAATTGCGATGTAAAAAAAATTAAATAAAAAAAATGCATTTAATTATCTTTGCAACACCCTAGCTGCTAAATTAAAACTTACTAAAGTAATTACGAATAAACATTCTTTATTTATGTTACTTCTTACATTTTTTACAAGGTAGAGAGAGATACACTTGCCTGAAAAATTTATTTTAAAAATATGTATATAACTGTCAATTCTTCTGTGAAAGTTAATTTAGGATTTGTATTAAAAACTTAAAATGGAACTTTTCCGCCATTTTTATAAAGTTTACTTATATAAGATATTACAATAGTTGAATATTTTTGTCCAAGTTATTTCGAAGGCTGTGTGGATTGCGTACGATTTTGTCTATCCATGAAATAACTTTGTCAAAACAAAAAACTATATATGTTAACATAGATGCTGTATTGTTTGATGTCTGTGGTGATTATAAATAAAAATGTTATGCAAATTTGACTTTATATGTTGTCTTTTATTGAAACCTTTCAACTACATTGTCTTACCGAGCCTAAGGTACTTTTGAAGGGATGACGATTTTATACTCGTACATATTAGGGTTTGCAATGAGCATATTCACAATAGCTGCAAAGACGTGGCTGAGCTTATTTTCAGCATATTTTCTCACATTAATAGAAATAACTAAAATTATAATGACTGTTAAGTAACTTATCTATATTTAAATAATAAAGCGTAAACTCACACTTCTTTGCAATGAAAGATTATGAGAAGCACAGCATATTTTTCTAATAATAATGAATAATTCTTTTTGGAATAAAAAGCCCTATACATACGACACACTTTAGTCTATATATTTTCACGCCGAAAAAAAAATAGTTTTGCGAAAGGGACACAAGCCAATAGCAGCAAAGATGGATGGTTGCTATGCTAACAGTAATTCTCAGCCAATGGCGAAGGCGTTGTCATTTAAGAATTTGAATTTTGACATTTGCAATAGAAAGTTTTACGCGATATAAACAATAAGTTAAAGTTCTTCTGTGTGACAAAAATAAATAGAATTTCATGCAGATGAATCCGCAAGGAAACAGCTAGTCTAACTATAAGGATATCACATATAGATCAAACATGATTCAGGTTATATCGCAGTACAGATCTTAGTACAAGCTTAAAATGCAACACTATAAGAGTAATATTTTTATATCAAAAGACTACACGTGTTACGTTGTTTCATTACATAATACAAACAATGTAAATAGATTAGTAAAACAACACAGGATCGTGTACAAATACCACTACGAGAGATTTCCTCTAGCGGACCGCAATTCGTCGAACGCAGCGACAGAATATAAACAAAGCTTCTATTCCACTACATCTGTTGATGAGTTATTCACTGTTTAATAATATTCATGTCAATGAAACTTTTAACATCATTAAAATATTCTAATATCTGTTATACTCAATATCGTACAAAACTCAAAATGTGTCAGAGTCCCTTTATGTATATGTTTAGTATGAGAATTTCACACTACGAGACAGTTAAAATAACCATTCTGTATGTACATATATGTACACCCAGATAACCCACCAAGATAATTCTCCCAAGAAAACCTCTCTCTCATGAACCACCCTTCGCGAGATGGTCAAGAGGAGAGGTCGCGACCCTCTGGAGTGAGGAAACGATGTGCAGAGATGTACATTTATGTACATATATTGGGTAATGTTGATATACCTCCACAAACACAATTCATTACTTAGAAGTATTGCCGTTACTTTTAATTTTTAATTTAGTGAATAAAGGAGATTTTGCTCGATAAGCCTCGTCGCCTTTCTTTTGTCGATAAAGTAAACAATGAAATAAATAACACACAACAAACACTTTAGTAAAATTATTATTTTATCGTTTGTTGGTATTTATATGGCGCTAAGTATATGTAATTATAAATAATTTAATAATTGCTTCGTCTTACCTTTTATGACGTAGAAGATTCATAATTGTGTGTGTTTGGAACCGCCATTTTGTAATTATTAACGTAAATATGAATGCTCGGTAAGGTCAAGTTTGTTTATCGCTACAGGGCATTTATTATTGTACTATAGCGAAAAATTAATCCATAAACAATTGATACGATGATGTGTACGTAAGAAATAAACAACTATTAGCACAGGAAATCTGATTAATTTTTTATATTTCAAAATATTACTAGAGCTACATACATTGTTGTGTGTTCTTTGGAGATCCCGGAATCCCCCTATATTGCACTTGAGTTAGGCCACTGAGGGTTTTAGTTGGTCTAATCCTACATAACCCAATCTTCCCCTCTGAAGTCAGGGTATCTTTGGAAGATTTCCCCCCCGACACCATAAAAAAGCTACACACATTAAACAGAATTACACCATAAAAAAGGTTAATTTAAAAAATATTGCTAAATTGGTTTGAAAATTTTACGACTGAAGAATTCGGATTCTGCTACGATGATGACTATGAATAATGTTAATGAAGTAAAATAAAATAAAAAAATATTTACAATTATACTGAGTGATGTATGTACTTTGACATACCCTATCATATGAGAAGATAAATAAAATTATATCAGAGGTTTGGTAAAGTGGCAAAAAAAAAATGTTTCGGATCCGCTTAAATTATGGCCATACACGGATTTTATTAAATAAGCAGCGAGCAAATATAAAACAGTGTGCTCCCGGCTGGCTAACCCTCTGCACGATCCGGTTGTTGTCTTTTGTCTTGTCCGGATTAAACATATTCTATTTCCATACTACATTCAACAATATTTTCCAATTCATTGCATGAGCTTATTTTAAGCATATTTAATATTTGTTTAATATGTACTGTGTTTTCTAGGATGGATTTAATTCATTAGGTGCTTTAAAGCAAATAGAAAAACTGAGCTTTCATTTCAATACTTACTGTTTTTATAAATTTTTCTTAGATTTCATGGTGTACAAAACTAAGATATTTTGGGCACAGAGTTTCTTAACTAAAAAGTAAAATAAACAGTTAGAAAGAAAAATGTCATGTTCATAAAATTCAATGAAAGTTTAACCTACAACACGATAAAAAAACTAACAATCGTAAATTGATTCAACGCCAAAAATACAATACACCAGCAAAGAAACAGAACAAGATAGCAAGTGTGGAGGGGTCAAGTCTGTCAGACGAGTTACAATAGTCTTCGAAACATTGACAGGAGATGCCGAGGTGGTCAGTATTGTCATCTCGGTAGCACGGCTGAGAATGCCGCATCCAACCGCATCCTCGCGTTACACGAATGTCAGACTCGCGATGAGAATGGAAAACTGAAAATAGTACAAGAATTTTAGACAATCATTTAAAAAGAAAATGAATCTAACGATACATTATTATTCAAAATCAAACTACGCTGTTTACATTCTCGTGTGAAATTGTGAAAAGTTATAAAGTTCGAATGGTGCTGGACACAAATTCGCTAAATAAAAATCTTCGTCATGCATACATGTTCACAACAAGGGGCTCGAGCCTGCAATAAGTTAGGGTATTAAGGTAGTTGGATTAATGGTTGAATAAAATAAGTTTTTTTGTAAAAAAACTAGTGTCGATTACTTACTAGTCTGAGAGATCTTTCTGCAAAAGAAACTGTATCCACCTGGATTTGGAATGGCGGATTCGCATTCGACTATAGGTACAATATGCGATCTTATGTCCTCACTGTAAGCGTTCACATCAAGACAGGCTGTGTTATTTTCACTATTGCAGTAGTAACAACGAATACACCAAGCTGAAATAAATAAAAAAACTTTTTAATAAAGTGCAACAATTGGTTTTCACAAAAATAACAATAATAACCTCAAAACTAATCTTACTAATATTATAAATGGATGGATGGACGTTTGTTTGAAGGTATTACCGGAACGCCTCATAGGATCTCGATAAAATTTGGCATAGATGTAGATTGTAAATCATAATCTGGAAGAACACATAGGCTACAAATTAAGTTTTTTTTTCAAACCGCACGGACGGAGTCGCCGGCGACAGCTGGTATAATATAAAGTGAACCACAAATTAATCATGTACATACTTTCGAAATATCGAAGCACCAATTCTACAATGTCTACGTAACTTGAAAATGTAATAGTAATCAAAGTAAAACGTACCTTCATTGATGAAGCCCAAAATAATAAGCAAGGAAACAAATTTATTTAAAGACATCATTTCTGTTAAACACAAATCCTGCTAAAGAAATATTGTGCCTCAATTTACACGTTCTTTCAAACAGAATGTATATTTCAATAATATTTTAACGGAGTGTGTGAGTGTTTGTTGCGGTAAAGAGTGGTAACTGAACTGAGCTAACTAGAGTAATGCGATAACACTGACGGTATAAGATGAGTAGCTTTATTATACTACGACTACAAAGTCTTGATATTTATATTTTAATTTACTTTACTTCCTTATAATATAAATTTATTTGAATAAAAACATTAACCTTTGGTATTTGAAATTATGCCTTAAAACCACGCCAAAAATAATCTCAAACCTGAGCTAATATAACGGCCGGTACAAAGGTAGAAATTACTGGCTCTATCGATTTAGTACGATATGTCACAGGTGAGGTTAGGATTATTTTTTTATCTATCATTTCATTGTTATTTTTATTCCCGTATTATTGCTTACATGTTTTAAGTTCTAGTTGAATCTCTCCTTAAAAATTATAAAGTATCTAAATCACCCACATCTTATGACGATAGAAAAATATGCTTATCAACAAACATTGACCCTTGTGCGACCGCGTTTGATTCCCTAATTATAACTATAACACTAAACTAGAATCATTGAAGAAAGATAACAATTGTCACGTTAATTACGTTTTATAACACATAGTTACGCCAGAATTTCATAATTTGTATGACTTTAACTTGATCGTAAGAAATATTCGTATTTCGATACGTAATACAACTATTGTCCTGAAATAAATACAATATCTTGTTACTATAAACAGCCCGGATCATATTTAGTTCTTGTCAAAATTGCGGTTTAACTGGGTATTTAAGGTCAAGTACACATGAGGTCAAACCGAGAGTTTTACAGGAACGACAAATATATAAGATTACTAGCTGTCGCCCGCGACTCCGTCCGCGCGCAGTTAAAAAATGGGGGGGGGAGGGTTATGAAAAATAGATGTTGTCCGATTCTCAGACCTACTGAATATGCTCACAAAATTTCATGAGAATCGCTCAAGCCGTTTCGGAGGAGTACGGGAACGAAAACTGTGACACGAGAATTTTATATATTAGATAATTCTGTCAAAATCATTTACTCATTAAGCGAAGACAGACTCGAGAATTTAGGTTTTAAACCTGCCATGAACATTTGATCTGATAATTCTGCCTGCTGAACTATTACCGTTTTTATATTAAATTAAATAAAAATAAACAAAGAAGTATGTAACAAGGTAATAAAAATGTGTTCCTAGAATCCTTTAAACCTGTTACATGCTCCCGTTCATTTGTATGGTTTCAGTTTCAGGATATACCACGACTTGTCAAGTTGATACTTAAAAAAAAAATTTTTATATGACAACTAGCGATCGCCCGCGACTTCTTAAGAGCAGAATGTAACAAAATATACTTTTTCCCGTTATTACAAACAGACACTTCAATTTCATTAATATGTATAGATTAAAAATGATTCATAAATATATTCTATCCACGATATCATTGCAATGGATTGGCAACAGTAGAGATTTAAAATAAATTTCATGTTATACGTATTTTCATATAAAAATAACGTCAACTTATATTTTTGCAGTGAAAAGTTTGATGGGAGTTAGATGTAGTGACGACTGTGGCCGGAGGCACCACCTTCTTTTTGATAGTTTTTTGATTATCTTTGCCCTTATAGTTTGATAACTTCGAATATTTTGATTATTTCTTACAAACATACATAAAACATAAAGCATTCTAGACCACGTATCTGAAACCTTCACTCCAAAAAAAAAAAAATTAAAACTTATAGTACTCATTTAATTATGCTAAGGAGTTAATAACACTTAGATACTTTTAATACAACTACAACACGAATTAACTTTGACATGATAATCATTAATAACAGTAATACGGTTAAGTGCATACGATGGACAAGTGTGTGTCGTTAACTTAACTCTTTGTTTCACTAATAAAGCAGCGTGGCGATGCTCGCGTTATATGTAAATTATAACCAACATAAAAATCATAGTATTATAGTGCTGGTAACAGCAAATACAAAATGTAAGGAAATAGCAAAGTTGACCAAAAAAAAAATACTTTTTGGTATGAAACTGAGATATAATAAAAGAAGACCTAGAAATAGGTTCAATTTTACAAACAAGACTTTTAAAAGATCTTATGAAGCTGCACAGCTGCTATGGAATACAGACAGAATTACAAACAATCAAATAATAATAATGAAATTGATTGCATCAAACAATTATCGGAATTGTTATGCACTTCGGTGTCGAGTCACATCGAGTTGTCACTTGAATATCAGCTTTCTAACGTCTTCTACTTAGTTACATTCAATTATAAATTTGAAATAAACTCGAAATAATGTCGCAAATCGAACCAAAAATTGACACAACTCATGATGTTTCGTCAGCCAATAGCGATATCGAATCACTTCGAAGTTTGGAATATATTGGAAATTATTACTTGAAAGACTACGAATATCTAAGTCCAAAAGTTTTGGAACGGGGCAGAGGAGCAGGGAATATTGTCGCTTCATTGGAACGGAACAAGGCGGGGAATTGCAAATTGTTCGCGCGCCTGTGGCTAAGGGAGGTGATGAAAGGGTTGAAACAATTCTTATACGAGGGATCCCTACACGGAGTTAAGTAAGATCGTTTCTAATTCACTAATATTGAAAATCAAACATCTATGAAATTGGTTCAACTAAATTAATTTTTAAATTAAAATTACTAATACTAACTCAAACGCTAACTAACACTTTGAGCTATCAAAACAAAGTTAAAGCATATTCATCAAAACATTCTGTATACACTAAATTTTTTGAGAAAAGATCAATAAATTTGTCTTCCAATTTCTAGGTACATCTTCGAGCCGACATTCAGCTTTAAGGAACGAATGATATGGGTTGTTATTCTCGTCATTAGCATCGCTATCTGCGCCGTGAACATCTTTCAGTTATTCTCCAAATGGCATTCCACACCTTTCGTCAACGTTATCGACTCTCTGCCTACACCCATTTGGGCTGTACCGTTTCCAATGGTGGTAGTCTGTCCACAGTTACATTTACAACGATCTTACGTAAATGTTTCTGAGATCGATAAGTTAGTATATATTTTTTTAATCACTTATGTAATACCTTTAGGGTCAAAAAACAAAGAAAACTTGAAATAAACTAATATTTCTGTGTTCCTTTCCTTTGCTCTACTTTGTTTCGTCTAAATTAGTTGTATGTAACTACGCCTTTAGACATAATGGAACTAATAATTAAAATTGATATGGTAGCAAATATTTTAATCTTTTAAGGCAAAGCTTGAATCATTTCTTCGCGTCTCTCGTGTGTCCACAAATGTCACGTACAAAGCAGGCGCCGCAAAAACGTATGACCCCAAAAGATAACGTACAGATGCAGAAATTTATTGTAGAGGTGAGTATTATTAGAGATAATAAGGGTGGAAACAGACTATGAGTCGCCAAAAGGATGTGACCTGAAAGTACGCGAAGAAGGGAATAGTAAAGGAAATAAGATTTTGGTCTGAAAGTTACAATGTAGATTAACGTCTAACTTTAATGTTTCTCTCTTTTTCTTTTTTCAGGGTTCACCAAAATGTACAGACATAATAAAATCTTGTTACTGGCGACCAACACAAGAATTTGAGTGGTTAGAAAAAGAATGCTGCGAAAAGATGTTCAAGCCGATATTTACGGATTATGGTCTCTGTTTCGCATTCAATAGTCTACCTTTGAATGCTATGTATGTTTGCATACTTTTATTAAACTATCTTAACTTAAATAATATTACAACTAAGTACTACTCTACACTGTATTGAGGAAGTATTTACAAATATTTAACGTAACATACGCGTTGATAAAAAAAAATGGTACTGTATTCGTCTAATGACGGTGGTTCTGCAAGACCGAAGTCATTAAAAAGAAAAAAAAACATAGGAAAATAAAAAAAGAGTAGTGTCGAATAAAATGTAAGTTTAATTTTTATAATAGCCTTATTACAATTTTAGGAATAACGATACGCAGTACTGGCATAAGACATTTGATAAAAACGTAACACAACAGCCTTTAAATTGGAGCTTGGACGGTGGATATCCTAAGGTATTCCCACCAGACCCTACAATGATACCATTAAGAGTCATGGCATCTGGAGAAATCCATGGTTTAGGTGTTGAACTATATCTAAACAGTAGTGAACATCAATACGAATGCGATGGTAACAACCTTGGCTACAATGTAAGTATTTTGTTTCTATTGAACGGACTTTTAGGGAACATTTTTGACTTAAATCTTAGAAAACTTTAAATTTGATGAAGGATCCGATAAAAAGGTGGTAAATTATAAGTTTGTCCGCAGTATAGAAAAGTTCTTTCAGTGAATTTGAGTACACAGTGGACTTGAGATATTCTTTACTTGAGTCATTGGACTCTGCTGGCATTGGTACTAACCAATTTCAAAAAGTAACAGTTTTTCCATTTTACTCTACATTTTTTTAATGTCGTCTTTTTGTAGATCTTTAAGTTGCAATCCATGTTTAAGTAGTATATAAATAGGAATGCGTTTTAGGTGCTTATTAGTTCACCAACGGATCACGTGTACGTCAGTACGGTCCTTCGGTTACCAATGAATAAAATGACAACAATCGAAGTATCACCGACGACTTACAAGACGGACAATGCTCTACGAGCTCTAGCGCCCTATATAAGGCAATGCTTCTTTCAAGACGAAAACAAGTTGAATTACTATGAATTCTATACGGACAGTAACTGTAAACATGATTTATGGATTCGTGAGGTTAAGAAGAAATGTCATTGCGTTCTATATAATTGGCCAAGTATGTATGACATTAGAGTTTTCCTGCTATAACCTTGTACTCTAGTGTAAAGGCTGACCTTGAAGTTTCATCTTAGTTTTAAATTTAGTTTGCCTTAAATTTAACCTTGTTATTCGTGCGCAGAAGCTTTGCCGATGGCCTCATGACGTCATGTGTTAACTGAGGGTACTGAGCAGATGATCACTGAAGGGTGAGTCATTGGCAAACCTGCGCGTGGCTAATATTACCCTTAATAGTGAAAGGTGGACTTACAAGGACATTCCTCTTTACAAATTTTCGCGAATGTTTATATTAGTTTTTTTTACATATTTCAATACCTACTATTCAGGACTTTATATTTGGGAGTCGATTTGTTCAACTAAATCAGATTTTCGTTGCATCGAAGAAGTTAGAGGTAAGAATTACTTAATGATATTTCATTAGAAAGTTTAGAAGCCCCTTACCATTCATCTAATTCAATTCACGCGTTCGTCATTACACATTTAAAAACATTTTATGATCATTTATTGTGTTGTTGTCATTCACAATATTTCGACATTGAAAATCCACACTAACTTTGTATTCTGTATGTAATATTACTTTTGAAAAATAATACATTCCAGCAAAAGTAGAAGAGCAATTAACTTACGCATATTATGAAGACAGCCAAGAGGACAGGAAAGCGCAGACTGAATTCGCGTCCTGCTACCCCGCCTGTAACGACATTTTGTACTCCAGTCAAGTCTTCTATTCAGATCTCATTAGCGTGCCGAGAATTTCGAAATCAGACTTCCGGTTTAAACAGTAAATATTGTACTCAGAGTCCTTTAAGGGTTAATTCAAAGTAGCTTTTCATACTAACTCAATACTTACGGGCTTAGGGACCACTTTACGATAGTGTGAGATTATTTAATACAAGTAAAAAATTAAATTAATTTTACTTATATGCAAAAAACTTTCATTTTTATAAATTTATGAATAACTATTAATTTAATTTTTATAAGTTGAGTTATGTATATATTTAGATAGAGGTAATTTTTTATAATTACCTTTTTTCAGGGGTGAAGTTACTCGTATTAACGTTCATTTTTATGACGACATATTTTTGGGACAGCATCGTCACACACAATATGATGATTATTATTTTGCGGGTAAGTTCAAATCATTATCTACGCTCTATCATTAATTTACTAAGCTCACTAAGTGCATTTTTGTCTACGAACGCAAGCCACTAAGAGAATGAGAAGATTTAAAGTATAAATAAATATTATTTAACAGCAATTTAGTGCTACGCAAACGCCATCTTACTTACTAATGTCAAAACATAGCTAACGCTAATTTGTATAGGAAATACTCACGATTTTGGTTTGTTGGCTCTGATTTTTTTTATTATTACCGTATCTACTTTGCTCTGTTATTATTATTTCACTACTGCATTATTATTTTACTACTGCATTATTATCTGTTTTTCTGCATTATTTCTGAATTTTTTAACTTAGCGAGTTGAAAATGTTAGTTAAACACACTGCGTAATAGTTTTTGACAGGTAATATTTCTAAAATACCAAATCGATTTAAGCCCGCCAAAAATCATTTGTCAAAACTTATTTTTTAAACACCTGAAATGCATAGTGTAGGTTGCCAGTCCCATTCAGTTTTGCCGAACATTTTAAAAACAGAGATTTCTAATTACATGAGACAATAAATTGACTTTATCAAGTGTTGCAGGTGCAATCGGAGGTCTGCTGAGTCTCTTCCTCGGGTTCAGTATAATCAGCGTCGCAGAATTGGTCTACTTCGCACTTCTGAAGCCAGTTCATATAGCGTTAAAGGAAATTTTTAAATCCTTTTAAAAATATCAAATTTCTTCGTCAAATGGAAAGTCAAAGTAAATTCATGATGTATTATAAATATAAACGGAAATTGTTAATTTATGATCTTATTGTAATTTTCTTTAAAAAATGTACTGTTTATGTACATATAAAAATTTTTTGATTTTCAATATTTACATATTCAACTGATTTAAACATGTAAATATCGGAAATTGATTAAAAAAAAGCGATTTTGCTCCGACGGAGGATTTACACTCAAATATTTATTCCCATTCCTACACATATTCCGAAGAAGAGATTTGCAACATAATATGCTTTAGTTTATAAATAAATCATTGCTTGAATTTTCCGCTAGGCGCAGTTTACCGGATAAAGAGCGCTTTATTCACCTTTTACTTTTTTCAAAAACAAAAAAAACAACGCTATGAATGACTGTCATTGTCATCCAGTTTTTAATGGATTTAAAAGTTCGGTTTGTTGTTATAATGTAGCACTATTCTGTTATTAGTAAGATTAAAACCTTCTTTGTCCGTCTTTTATGAACTTATCTTCTTTTGCAAAGATTTTGAAACTATTTTAAATGTGAATTGACAACAAATGTCACATTTTACAATATAAAATCGTTATTTACATTTTTATTTTATACGTATAACGTTTTAATAATCGTTTATTATTTATAGTAATATTAAAATGTTTTTCCAAGATGCTCTATATGGTTTTACGGAGACCTTATCTAAAATCAGGTACATAAGTGACAAGTTAAATGCGAAGGTCGTGGAACAAGTCAATGATACCCAAGAATTGGTGATGTTGAACAATTTCATGCACGAGTCCGATGAGTATTTACTCAAGAAATGTTTGCAGGAAAGGTAGTGAAAGATAACATTTATTTTCTTTATTACGTCTCGCCTCGTCGTCGAACGACCAGAGACCACCAGAGACATGAAAACAAAGACAAAATGAAACGCAAAGTTTGCTACACCTCAGAATTGATGCTACAAGCCTAGTTGCTATAATAATTCGCAACAACTTAAGACTTTTCTATAATATCTTAATTGATATTACATATTATATTTGAATCTTTTGGTCTAGGATAAACCAAATCTATTCCAGGTTCATATCGGGTTTGCCTTGGTTCAATTTACGGCATTGTGCTATGTGCTAGACCTTGTAATGTTTAATGACATGCAATAATCTTTGTAACTAACTTATGGGCGTCGACAGCCGATGATTTAGGCTAGGTCTTGGTGGGAGGCAGTTGCCATCAATATGGTCTTATTCGAAGTATTATATCTATGTTACAATTTTCAATTCTCTAGATGTGGAGGGTGCTAACATTTCTACCCTCCCGCCTTCAAGCACGTGGCGACGCTCATAAACTATAGTAAATTTCTTTCATAACACTAGTAAATTTAATAGAATGTCAGACATTGCTTCATGGCGATGGGTGTTACAAGATCTTGAGAAACGTGTTGATGAAACTCTAGATGCCATCCAGCATGAAAGAGAGGCGCTGCATGTTGTAGTACAAAGGATAAACGAAGAAATACACGCGTCAACTAACTTTGCAAAACCCGGTGTGTTAAGTCCAATGATCGATTTTGTCGAGGAGGCTGTTATGCAGGTACATATTATCTTATTAAACGTAAGTTTGTTTTTCAAAGGTAATTAGAAGGAAGAAATAGGCCCAACGAATAACAATAACATAAGAAAGTAAGAAAAATGTATGTAGTTTGACATTAAGATAAAAACTGCCATATAACTTTCTTTGTTTTTAAGGAATTAATATTCCTACGACAACAAAAGAAGAGATTCGAAACTGTTATTCCACAAGTGGAAAACCTTAAAGTAAACCTTGAAAAAATTAAAAGCAAAATACAGAAAGAAGCCTTACAGAAATGTGAAGCGATATCTGTAGATGAAGCCTGTTGGAATACGAACAAACCTGATAATTACGACAATAAAAAGAGAAAGAAGAAAAAGTAAGATTTAATTACATACCAATATTATAAGTTGTTGTAACAATTACGAACCAATAACGTACTTGGTCCAAATAAATTACAAAGTTTAAAAACTGTTCGTTGCTGTAAAAAAGTTTTATTAAACCGCCTGGTATAGCTAGTAGATATCGGTCCTTTTATTTTAGAAATTTAGAGTATGAATAACTAAAACTGTTTTTCGTCTTTGTTGTCTTTATTTAATACTACTTTTACACCATCAGATCTTTATCTGTGGTCCGATGGGAACGACGATGTTCAAAATTAAAAGACGCTGGAATTAATACATTAAGACTTGCAGTGGTAACTCGTCAGAAGGTTAGCAAACAAATCAAAGTTAAAATTTTCATGTAACGCCGGCAAATCTTCTAGATCTCTTTTATTTTCATTTATTGTCCCAAAATGATCATAATTAATAGCCATTTTCATTCGATACAAAAGTCAGAAATTGCATCAAACGCTTTTTTCACGCTTATTCATTTCTTCCATTATATCAACGTGACCACATACAAATTGTTGATTCTCACAATTCCTATCCGTACAGAACAATTTAAGTAACTAAAGAGTATTGTATGTAGATCAGAGCAGCAAGAGTGGAGCTTTCGATCGCAGCGCAGGCGTACGGTACTCGGGTTGATTCCGCGATAAGGAGACGTTTGCACGCCAATATTATAAAGTTACAAGATCTCGAATGGCAAAGACATGAGGTACAATATTAAACCTAACACGTATAGTTTTAAAGTAAAAATAATATAAACAGAAGAAATTTATGTCTACAACATACAACAAGTTAGAATAATTATTATCCTTTAACAGGCTGTTCGCGACTTAAAATCATTGGACATTGAATTGGAGACAACAGAAAGGAGTGTACTCAATACAATGGATCGACGGAAATTAGTTGAAGGTAGACTAAATGAAAGGAGACTACGACCTGTAGAGGAACAGACCGCAGATCAAGTGACCTATCAGCTACGTATGGAACAAGGAAAGCTTAAGAGATTTACTAACGAATTAAGAAACAATATTGATAGAATCGTGTAAGTTAATTTACATCGCTGCTACGATATTAGTGTAATAAAATTAATTAGAATAAGGCAAGTAATGTAGGAACACATCAATAACTGTTACATTTAAATACGAAAGAACAGAGGAAAATTAAAAAAACTCTTAGGAAATTATTGAAATGGCTTTTTACTATTTTTCAGATCACTACAAAATCGGGTCAAAGATACGATAACGCACATCGACTGTTACGCAGAAGATATAATGCACGTGGTGAAATTAGACCGACAAAGGCTACAGGCTCGAAGTGATGAGGCAATCACAGAGTCTAATGTAACTATTATGCCAGAACCTTCTGAACCTGTACAAGAACCCCACCGGCAAATGGACTTCGCTTTAGAGCCTATTCAAGAAGAAGACGAAAGCTACCCAGTTCTAGATTTGTAGCAGTTTTGTTAATAGTCTAAATAAATTATTTTTGAACGTTAATTAGCAATCATTATTTGACGATGTATAAAACCTTTTAATATATTTCTTCTACTAAGATTTTACATATTTTTTTAATATTCTGTTCTAAGTAGACTTTTTTACTGTCAGAATAGACATCAACTGACAAAATTCTACAGGATATGTTTTTAAGATGAAACTTAAACATTTGCCTAGTCAAGTACTGTCCACCTTTGTATCCCTTAGAGGCGATAGCCACAAGAAAGTTGTTAGGTTGAAATTCTAACCTGACTTCCATCCACCTAAATTAATAATAACAGGATTAAAAAAATAATTGTACTGTGCATAATATTTATTATAGATCAGTTCAGAGATATTAACCAATTACACACCAATACTACATTAATGAAAGTATTTAATTTCAAAGATCATTTTTGGAAGACATCAAAATATATTTTTAACACAATATAGAAGTACAGCGGAAATTATATTTTAAATGAACCAGCAACATTATTAATATTAAATATGAATCTAGAAAAACATAACATTTTAAAAATACAAATAAATATTTATTTCTTGATATAACATAAATAAAGTAAGTCTTGTGAATGGTAAACATTTTACGAGTACCTAATTTTCTATCAGATTGTGAATATATTGAGATACAATTTTAGTTTACTATCTAAATATACCATGAAATATAGATATATTTAAGGTGAATGTCTTATGTATTTCAGCACTTATTTTCTTCTAGCTATAACATTTTTACTGATGAGGCCCTTCCAAGTCAAAAAGATTCTTGTATACATCACTACAAGTTATGTAAGTTTTATTAATTTTTTATTTGATGAGAGAACTATAATAGCAAAATGTAATGTTTTGGTAGGGCAAACTTACACAATAGTAAATAAGATATTTTGTTTCGAATCATAGATATATAATCTACTAGCTGTCGCCCGCGACTCCGTCCGCGCGCAGTTAAAAAAAAGAATTAGCAATAAATTAAAATTGCGACTATAATTTGAGATTTAAACTATCCTATCTCTCAAGTTGGATCGAACTGCACATGGTGTGCGAATTTTATTATAATCGGTTAAGTGGTTTAGGAGTCCATTGAGGACAAACATTGTGACACGAGATTTACATATATTAAGATACATGGAGTGTTTCATTCATTGTAAAATACAACATTGAAGGCATTAACCCAAACAAAAAGCATCTGGAGGCCTTTTTTCACTTCACAATGTGCTCCAGATTATATATCTATATATTATATATCTGTGTTTTGAACATGACACAGTAGTTGAACTTTTCATATGTTCAATGAATTCTAACTATTTTCCTCAGCAATACTACTCTTGCTAGCAAATAGTTGAAAGCTGATTAATATATATATAAACCATTTCAGAAATATACATAGAATGGGATGTAGATGCCTAAAGGTAAGTTCTTCAAAAAGCTTATCCTTTGTAAAGAATACTGGAACTAAATAGTTTTAATGAAGAACCAACTAAAGGTTCCATATACAGTTAAATCTAGATAAGCACATCCAAAGAATGGCAGATTTTCGTCACTTATGGCGGTTGTATCTCCGGACCAAACAATGACTTCTGTAATAGCGGTTTCTAGCTTATCTACTTCTCTATGTTTGACTGTGTGAGTGATATATTAAGTTACTTTATGTTTCTGCTGGTAAAACTTAGCCATTCCTCAAATTGTTTTTGAAGAAAACACAAATTATGTTTCTCTACATGTTTTATCAGTGGAAACCCATAGTTGCTCAAGTTAATATAAGATTTCTATGTTATACATTTTGAGAAACTACACTTAGATGTCCGAGTATGTAATACATTTAAAGTTGTCTATAAGTTACAAAAGTTCAATCACACTTAATTGATTTATGTGTGATTCACTGTGAATGTGCTGTTCAAGACTTTGGACATTGCAAACTACATCGACATTACATTTTTTACAGTAAGCTGACTTTTCAAATTCATTTGATAAGTATTTCTCTAGAGATATATCTTGGTCTTCAATTAGATCTTCAATTTCCATAAACCATTCCATATGTTGTGAGTCTTCATCAATATGTTCCAGAATATATGATACCGAGTTTGTTAGGTACCCATCACACACTTTGCACCAAACTTCATCATCATTTTCACAGTTAAATATTCCATTGAGTGGCTTCAGTTTCTCAGCTATATTGCCACGGTGACTCAAAGTATTAACATGTTCTTCAATATTTGGAAGTAGACAGAGAATTTCCGATTGGCACACTTCGCAAAATGCGTTATCAGATTTGGACGATAAGTAATCATTCAGCCTGATGAATTCACCTTCCACAAGGTCTTGCATTGCCGCTCCCCAGTTCGCATGGCTGTCTGTTTCGATGTGTTTAGTTACAGACTCATGTTCGGGCAAATAAATATCGCAAGGTTTACAATACAAAATATCGGCGTCATTGTGAAACGATATACCATTTTCAGACATCAAATCGATATTCTCCTTGTGTTTTGATCCATTTATATGTTGATCGATACACTTGTTCGCCTTGGGTATGTAGACACCACAAAAAACACATCGCACCCGTGTTTTCGAGTTGGCGATTATTCCAAAAAGCAAATTAGTTTTCATTTTGTAACGACAGCCAAATAGCCAGTACAAGCAATATATAATTTAGCACAACGCCTGCAACGATATGTTATATATAAATACTTGAAATTTCGTATTATCCAACAATTACATTTCGACTGTACTAAACTGCTGAATGAAGGAGAACTGAAAAATATGAAAATGTCACTGTCATTTTGATGCAACAGATGACATTTTTGTTACAAAATCAATAAAGTTTTGCGCAAAATTCTGAATGTGAAGTTCATTGGTAAATAATATCTATTAATTTAGGCTACAATTAAATACACTTTAAGATTTCGATATTTCATTGGATTTATATAAATCGAGTTGCGTTATTTTTTTTTTACTTTATATCACTACTAGCTGTCGCCCTCGACTCCGTCCGTGCGGAACTAAGAAAAAACGTAATAAGTAGCCTATGTGTTCTTCCAGACTCCAGACTATCATCTACATTCATGCCAAATTCCATCGAGATCCGTTGAGCCGTTTTCCAAACACCATCCGTTACCTTCAAACAAACATCCATAGATCCATTCGCATTTATAATATTAGTAAGATATGTAAGATTGGATTACTTAATTTTTTTATGGTTTATAAAAATTAATCAATTGTTTAAGTAACCAACTGTAAAACCAAAGAAATAAACCACTTTAAAAAGTATTCAACAGAAAATCCTGTTTGTTATAAAAAAAAAGAGAACAGATTACAAATTTGTTTTCAGGATTCATCAGGAATGATAAAGTCCTGATTTATAAGAATAATGAATAAACTAGCAATTGCTTTCCTACGGGCAGGAAGTCCCTAAAGGAATTGTTTCGTTACTTTTTTTTTATTTAACAAAATAGTTAATTGGATACATATTACCCTTTATATTTTTATGATTTATCCTTGTACTCTTTATTATAAAATAAATCAGAAGCTATTAATATAACTACTTCAAATAAGACATTTTGAGAGACTTAAACACAAGTAATAAATGTTTTGTTCCATTTCAGTTGTTCATTAAAAACTATTGTTTCGGCTGAATATTTTAAAAATACAACAAGTCTTATCAAATATTTAGTATAATTAGAAAATATTTCATCACAATTGCATATAATAAATAATTAGGTAGAATACATAGTTAAGTAAGTTATGTATCTAATTAGAATTTGTTTTTTCCTCTTTATTGTGCATCTTGCCTTTAATATGCCTTTCAAGATTGTCTACATTACAAGACACTTTAGTGTCACATTTGTTACAATAAGCTTTGTCTTCTATTGGGTCTGTTAAGAATGTCTCAATGTCTATGCTTTGTTCTTCAATCAATCTTTTTATTTTCTGTAAATTTTTAATATGTTCCTTATTTTCATCAACATGTTTAATTATAACTTCGATATAGTTATCTAAGCAAACCCTGCAGATCTTACACCATAAGTCATCATTACTTCCTTCAATTGAAAATATTCCATTGTAATGTTGTAAAACAATTGCTCGAGCTCTTCTGTGATGAATTGTTTTAATATGATCTTCAACTGATTTCAATGAATATTCAATAAATTTGTTACATATTAAACAATTAATTGCAACACTATCAGATATAAAATGTGGTAATTGAAGCCAACTGCCATCTTTTTCAACTAAAGATTTTATTTTCTTCGCAACATTCTGATGGCTAAAACTGCCTATGTGGGTTTGTAAATTTGTCTCGAAATTTATTTTGCATAAAGCACAATGTTTTTTATTGCCATCCAATGAAATACTATTTTGTATCATTAGTCTTTTTATATATAGATCTTGGTGAACTTTATCATTGAAGTGTATTTCAATAGAATGATTGCTATTTGTGATTCCAGCGTTGCAAAGCCCACATTTAACCTTACCGTCAACACCATATACAATATCTTCATAATAAGCCATACTTTTAGTTATCTTTATCGTGAAGGATACATTTTTCTTGTAGCACACATGATTATTTTCGTAATTACACGTTTTATTTTATGAACTTAGATGTTAGATAACAATAGCAATATGTTTATTTTCTTTTTAAATTAGAATACATGAGGATGACATTGACATTTGCTTTGACGAGTGTTCAGAAAATGTGGAGAAATTGAGGATTAAACAGTATAAGTAATTAATTACTGTCTTATAACTAAGACTGCTAAATTAATTAAGTATAAGCAATTACTGGGCCCTATCTGAACTGAAATAAAAGAATTACTTTTATATAGGTCACTTTTTAAAGGTTGGGTATACTCAAAGTATGCTTGATTTGCCTCACAGATCACAGAGCACTTTATGTCATACTGAAATTGCTTTGTTTTACCTGTACTTATTTGACTTTGACACTACATGATCTTAATCTGTCTGTTGCAGAAATTGTTTTTGTTGTATTACTCTTCTAATAATTTGTGTTTGATTTTGCAAGATTGTATTTTGTATTTGTTGAATTGTGAGTTTGAAATTTTAAATTAGAACGACAAATCATTGTGGAAAAAATACAAAATGTCTGTAGATTCGGATGAAAAAGTTGAGTTGGAAAATGTAAAAGAGATCATTGATCGTCTCACGGTATGATTTATTTATACTTTGGGTATAGTTACAATTAATTCCTCTAAGTTTTACTAAGGGAAATCTTTACAATAGCGAATCATGCCGAATTTTCATAAACTTTTTAATGATAGGAAAGGATCTCATTAACATTGTTTTGAAGATTTTTTTGGAAGTAGAAAATATACAAAATATAATATCAATTTTATGAAATTGCAACATGATTTGCTATTTTAAAGTTTAACAAAAAGGTTAATAATTGTTATGCATTTAATACATTTTTCCACTTATAATTTTATAGGATGAACTCAGAGAATTGTATGACTTTAGAAACCTATTTTTTGAAAACCATCCTCTTGAATTGGCAACTGAAAAAAACAGGTTGGTAGAAGAGAAAAAGAAAATACTTCTGGAAAAATTTGAAGCTATAGATGGTAAGTTAAACTACTATAAGACAAATGGAATTGTAAAAATTTTAATATTAAATTATTTAAAACATTGATTATTTTCTAGTTGACACACAAATCCCTTTTTCTATGCGCGCTCAGTTTCTCTATTTAAAAGGTCGATGTTACAATATCAGTATTGCGTATGACGCAAAAGCGTCACAATGTCTTAGCAAGTCGGTAAAATTGAACCCAAGCCTTGGAGCTGCCTGGAATGAATTGGGGGAATGTTATTGGAAAAACATGAATGTCAAAGATGCTAAAGCTAGCTTTGAAGGTGCACTAAAACATGTAAGTTGTTTTTATTCAATGTATCGATTGATTGTAAAGCTAGATAATAAGTTTTTTTATTTTCTTTAAGGTTTTAATTTTATAGAATTTAAAATGGTGAAATGGTTTTTTTCCATACCCTATTTTCTGTAGTATTTATGAAAGCTATTTTTTTAATGTAATATTTACTTTGAGTTTGAAACATACATAAACTGATTGTTTTTCATCAGGAACGCAATCGCCTTTCACTTCGTTGTCTTTCAATAATTCTACGACAAGAAAGTGGTAACAGAAAACGTAATGAAGCAACTGCTCTTTTATTAAACAGTGTTGAAATGGCTAAAGAGGCAGTAGCACTAGATATCAAAGATGGTACATCATGGATGGTACTGGGCAATGCATATCTATGCCAATTCTTTACAGTATCACAGGATCCCGCTACATTGAAATTATGTATGAGTGCTTATAAGCAAGCTTGGTTGGACCCAGTAGCAAGGGGGCAGCCCGATCTATATTACAATAAAGGAATTGTAAGTAAAATATTGTTACTTAAATTAATTTTGCTATGACTGTATTCCTACATATTTACACCTCTCTCATTGTCTTAGAAAAAAACAGAGACATGTTTTTATACAAGTGAAGTGTGTTTTTCATGGAAAAAAGTACATTGTTCCCATTTCAGGTTTTAAAATATGAGGAGATATATGACGAGGCACTGCAGAACTTTGATCACGCGTGTCGGCTGGACCCACGTTGGGAACCGCCGCAATCCGAACGCACAAAACTGGCTAATTATTTGAAGGATACGAATGAAATGGTGCGCACGCGCGGTAAATTGAAGACTAAAAGATTAACACAATTGGTGCAGGTAAATGGAATTTTAGAAAAATATTATACCAAAGTGATGAGCCTTTGCTCAATAATATTGTTTGTCGTCCCTCTGACCATTTCTTTTTGGTCGGATGGCACAGTATGAACTACTAGTCCATACATTTCTCCTCTATCAGCCTTAATATCTGAATTATTAATTTTGAAATATAATTTTTTAAATATCTTTTCTATTTAAAATCATACTAATATTATAAATGAGAATGTTTAGATGATGTATGGATGGATGTTTGTTTGAAGGTACCTCCTAAACGGCTCACCGGTTATCGAATAAATTTGGCATAGATGTAGAAGGTAGTGTGGAAGAACAAATAGGCCACTAATAAAGTTTTTTTTTAAATCCATGCGGACAATGTCGCGTGCGCCAACTATGAAATAAATGAATTTAAAAACATATTGGTAGAACTAAATGGGAATTGTCTTTAATGGGGATTGTATTTATGTTGTAAGGAGTTCATACCATTTCAGGGGATGGATAAAAAGATGCTAGGTGCATACAGTCCAGGTACTTTCCACACGTTCGGGTCTCGCCGTGACGTCACATTGGAGCAGTGCAGGTTGGATAACTTGGTTGAAGGTGTAAACGAAGGCAAGGTGGTGCTCGGCAGAGTAGTTGGATCTATTCACAATGAGAATGCTGTACCATTGTAAGTTTCATTTTTACGATTCTTTAACTTCAAAGTAATAAGTATAAGTATTAAAAAAAAAATATTTCCTGAAAATTATTTTGTCTAATTCAACTATGTTCAAGCTCTTCAACAGGGTTTGAACCTCTACATATCAATTTGCCATTTTTCTATACAGAAATAATTTTGTCTGTGATTATTAGGAACATTTATCGCAGGAATCACTCGCTTTTTGTCCTATAATACCTATTTCTCACTTTATTTCTTTGTACATAATACATTTAGTGGTCTGTGATGTGGCTTAAATATTGTACGTTGATTCTGTAGTCCTGCTCTGCAATAATTAATTTCAATTTAGTATTTCTATTTAATTCTATGATGTGTAATAAATTGATAGTCTTCCAACTTGTTGGAGATGTCTATGGGCAGATGTCACTTCAATATTTTAGCAAAATCAAACCGCTGGCTAATTTTCCATCTTCTTACTAATATTATGGATGGATGGATGTTTGTTTGAAGGTATCTCCAAAACGGCCCAACCGATCTCGATGAAATTTGGAACATAGGAATAACACATACTACTAATTAAGTTTTTTTTATCACGTACGGACGGAGGCGTAGGCGACAGCTAGTATATAAAAATATTATTCAACATTTTTCTTGTTATAAAAAATTGACTTTATTTCCAGTACATTCGCGATAGTTGATGAGAGTTTAACTTGTGTTTGTGTGACCGTGTACAACTGGGCGGATGGTCGCGGCGCCATTATTGGTGATTGTGTCACTATACCTGAACCTAAAATGATTACGCACAAACATGAGTCTGATTTAGCGGTGAGTTGAATCATAAATACATAGCTCCTATGTAAACTATCGTAAGCCACAATTTTGAGATTTACCCCCGCGTTTTATGTTTATTAAATTAAATTGATAAATAATAATTTTTGTTTGTTTGAAAGGAAATTTAAAATAAACTATAGATTTAATTTGTGTATTGTATGTTCATGTTTGATGCGTTGTAATTAATCGTCTCGAATGTTTATAGTTTTGTCTTATAAAATTATCGTTTCAAATATACGATACTTTACGTAGAAGCCATTGACATAGATAGTATAATTTTGGATGTTTTAACCGTTTTGCATTAGTTAATTTAAAAAAATATATGACAATGTTAATATAAAAAAAATTGCTTAAATTTTTACAAATAAAAACTGTAATATTTACTTATATAATATGTTAATTCCAAAATGTTTGTACAATTTTTTCATAATATTATCCATACATACAATGTCATACAATTTTTACATAATTACAATACCATACATAATAATGTAATGAATGGCTTCTAGAGCAAGTAACATTTTACTGGTTGCAAATTTTTCATCTCCTTTGGAACAAACAGTATTCTAATATTATAATGTTTAATTCCAGACATACAATTTCAAATCAATAAGACTAAATAATCCAATGCTATTGTTAGTCAACGGAAAGAGGGTAGGCAGGAATCAATTCGCCTGCACTCGTGTAACCAGCACATACGAACTGCACTGACTAGCAAAACAGTTGAGGGATTTGAATTCACGTTAAATAGATAATGAAATATCTATTTCGAAGTAAAACCCTCAACTTAAAAATAGACTTAAATTGGTGAGTTGTTACGTATCTATATTAAAATATGATTTTCTAAAAGTTAACACATTCAATGCCACTATTTTATATTAAAGTGAATGAAGCTAGCGGTAGCAGTGATAGTGTTATAGTTATTAATACAGTGAAGTATAATGAATTTTGTTTTTTCATAGTACTGATAAATCAGACAAGAAATAAATGTATAATATATACAAATATGTATACAAGTCATTGTTTTACAAATAATATTTTATGTCTACTTTACAATATTGTTTTTAATAAGTAGCAACTACTGTAACTTTAGACTGCAGTAAACATTTGTTTGTTCACTCAGACGTCTTGTTATCTTTGTTTATTTAAAAAAAAAAGATGACTATATGTGACACATGTCAGTAAAGTCAAACCCACCCCACAATATAGTCAAACAAAGTATATCTGACCCGGTGATGAAAGCGCTACTATTGCCGTTAATTCTGCTAAAAAATATTTAAAACATACTTAGGCACAGATGGCATAAAAAAACACAAGTCGTTTACGCATTCGTATAAAAATGTTGTGAACTTTTTTGATATTGACAGGGGGGCGTTAGTGTGCAATCATTATTTAGTTTGACTTTTGCTCACCTGGTTAGTTTACTTTGTCTAAAGTACTCTTACAGTGTCGCACATTATGCACAATTTTATTATTTGAAAAGTACATTTTCGCTCATATTTTTTTTAACATTCTTTCTTACTCTTGCATTATTAATCGGTAATAATTAGAAATAAGTTTTGATAAAGTACTATAATGGCATAAATAATTTTTTTCAGCTATTATTTTAAATGAAATCCAAATTATTGTTTAGTGAATGTTGAAAATACTGTACACCTTTTTTTTTAATAAATCCAATATACTATAAAAGCTTTTGTTGCTATATTACATGTAAATAATCTCATGCGTTATCTTTGTAATATTGAAATGTTTGTATTAATATTTAATAAATTAACGAGTTAAAATTATTATAATTATAGCAGGGAAAAGGAAAAAAGGGTATACCTTCCTTAATGTCCGGCAACGCATCTGCGATTCCTCTGGCATTGCGGATGTCTATGGGCATCGGATCAAATAACTTTAGGTGATCCGTTGCTCGTTTGCCCCCTTCTCCTATATAAAAAAGGGAAGATAAACGAATGTGACAAAAACGGACACAGGGTAGTTTTTTAACTGTTATAAAACAGTTAATCAACTATAACTTGTTTGACTGATGATGATTGACCTAATAATGTGTGGTAACAAAAAGCTTTGCTTATTAATATGATCTCTTTATAATTAATAAATTCTAATTTTAAATATATTGATATCTGTTTGATGAAATGTAATTTTAGTACATATTTGATGTTAGGATGTAGAGTTATTAATCTCATAGATATACCAGAAATGCACTTTTTAGTCGTAATGAAATTAAAATGCAATTTTTTTTTCAATAAATGCACTTTAAATTTTTGGTAGGAATTTATGTACTTTTTTATAGTATAAATGTATAGATGTAAATGTATTAGTGGTATACTATTTGCCAAATTTATTAATTACTGAATGTCATGATAAATCAGTATTTTTAGTTCGGCCTATGATTTGTGAGCAATTTTTTTTAAAATATAGTTTTTCAGAACAAAACAGTTGTCTTTTAGTTGATTTTTTTAATGTTTGTCTAAAACATTATTATGTTAAATGTCTTTATCATAGGATATGTTTATGCAACAACTACAACAATGTATTGTAAATGCAACAATCATTTCTTTATATAATGTTATAATTATAATTTGTATTATATATATTTGTCATTAGGATGTGATAAATGTTATACTTGATTATTTATAAAAGACTCTATTATGTGTTTAGTTCCTTTTACGTATCATCTAATATATAAAAATAGCTTTTACCCGCGACTCCGTCCTTGCGGAATAAAAAAATGCACACAAGATAAAAAAGTTCCTATGTCCGTCTCCTAGTTCTAAGTTACCTCCCCATCAATTTTCAGCTAAATCAGTTCGACCTATCTTGAGTTATAAATAGTGTAACTAACACGACTTTCTTTTATATATATAGATTTCAATGTCACAATGTTAGTCACCGTACTCCTCCGAAACGGATTGACGGATTCTCATGAAATTTTGTGAGCATATTCAGTAGGTCTGAGAATCAGCTATCTATTTTTCATACCCCTATTAAGCTTTTTTAACTGCGCGCAGACGGATTCGCGGGCCACAGCTAGTATTATTATATCTCCCAAATGACATAGTGTATATTATTAAACAATTTAACGATATCTTTTATATATCTTTAAATGTATTATTGTTTATTATTGCATAGTTTAGAAATATTTCATAATAATAATAATTAAAAATAAAAACAAATTATTAATTCATTTCATTTTAATAATTATTAATAATATCTTGAGTTAACACAATTTATGTAATTTTTATACAATTTCATGTTAATGAAATAAGTAAATGAAATGATTGTATGAATAAAAATAAACACTAATGTTATGTATTTTTTTATATTAACGATTAAGTCCAATTATTTACCTCCTCTTATTTTATTGCAATTTAATTATTCTACAATAATATTTTCACCTTTTACTGTGTTATTTAACATTAAGTGAATTTGTTCATTTTTCCGAAAAGAAAAAAAACACTTGATACTTTTTAAAGAATTTATTTTAAAATACTGTTAAAACATATAAACCTTTTTATAATGGAAATGAATCAAATTATTTTAACTATTTACAATTATGTCTTTAAAGATTAACACGTTTAGTGCCACCACTCGTCCTGCGAGTTCATTTTTATATTTGAAATCGTGGTGGCATTGAATGTGTTAATCTAAACGGTATTGAAGACTAAATTCATTCATCTACGTTAATTTCTATTTGTTGTTGCCCAAAGTTATCAAATACGACCAAAATTTGGATTTCTCTGCAATCTGAAAGTCGTTATTCTTTTCTAATCTTTCCATAAATCACATATTTTAAAAAGTATCAAAATTTTACAGATCATAAAAAATTTTATTGTCTTAGATCACCATCACTTTTAATTTAGAATATTAAAAGATTTCACGGAAATTCTGGTTTTTGAAAGGAAAATATGATGAATTGACAGACAAAAGACTAGTAAAGAAAAGGTCTGGTGATCTTTTACCCGTATTTCGTTCACATTAAAAATTAATGTTACGCGTTAACCTCCCAAAGTTTCATATCGTTTTCTACGATCTCCGCGAACATGTCAGCTTTGTGCCGGTCTTTGAACAATGGTCTTAGAGTCTTAAGACCAAGACCAAGTAAAGCTCCGTTGTCTAACAAATCATTCAGTTTGAATGCCAGTATTGGGTTGTAATGCAACCGAAGTAGACTTGGTCTTGAATATAAATATTGGCTGTCCCTTAGATTCGTCTTTGCCCATGTCTCTACTGTTTTGTTACCACTCGCTATCTGTAAATTGATTAAATTTAAATAATTTAATAATTAAATTTTAATGATTTTATTATTAAATTATTTAAATAAGTAAATAAAAAATTATTAAAATTTAATAATTAAATAAAAAATAATTATTTATTTATATAAGTTAGAAATGAGTTCGGTATTGAAACAGCTATTATATTTTAGCTTTTTATGGATACTCACCCGTATTTCTCCGACTTGTTTGAGGAAATACGATGAAAAATAAAAGCGCAGGTTGTCGGAACTTGATTGACGCATGTTTCGCTGTCGTATGTACGCTCGGAGGAGATTGTATCCCGTTCGTTTGTATTTGAAAACCTGCAATTATTACATCTTATTTTATTGCTATTCTTCTTAGAGAGGTTGTAATTTAGAAGAGAAAATTATCTTTTAAGTTGTTGTCTTTTCTCATTCATAGATGGCGGTAATTAGAACACGTATTAAAATTACTGTGACGCTTAAGTAGTACAAAATAAATGTTTTGTACTAATTATAAAGTACGTGATTATTTCATCGTTGTCTTTTCTTTATAGGATTATCTGACTTAGTCTAGGCTTATATTACAAGTATGCTCTTATTTATTATAACATAATGAGTATTTTTGAGGTACAATATTAATGAATTATTTAAAAGTTAGATTTTTTGTATGCTTTGTGTACCTAATATAGAGTAGAAAATGAACTAACTTGATAAATAAAATTCCCAGTAACATAGGAATCGATGTAATGAGTACCGTAGCTCTTCATAAATCTCCTAACGTCGCTAGCATCGCTCACATTCAGTTTGTCTATAGCTCTCTTCACGTAGTCTTTGACGGTTACGTTATCCAAACTGTCCAATTGCACGGACTTGTGTACTTTCATCAGCTTCACCAGCACGTAACAACAGTTGTCAGGTTTAGTGTCGTATTCGATACCGAATGCACGCATTATTTCGTCGAGTATCCAATCACCCAAGAACGCCTTCCATGGTTTATCTGTTCTGGAAATGATTGATACAACGAGTTCAAGAAACCACAGCAAAGTAAACAATACAAGTTGTCTACTAAAAATGAGCTCACGCTATGATTATGACAAGTCTTGGCTCAAAAGTTTTCTATGCAATTTAGTAGAGAATTGAACCCAAAATGACAAAAGTCAAGGCGATTAACTCTATTACTCATCACCCTACATTGTATGAGTTTCGGTACATACCTATGTGAATAGTTTACATAATAAATTTCTAAAAACACTCACCCTTCTATTCTAAAGTTTTCGAAATAAGTCGCCAAGAGGTCATCGAAAGTTTCACAAAGTAAAATATTCATATCGATCATCGTATCTCCCGAGACTTGTCTGCTGCTGATGTTTGAGAATAAGCGGATGTTCTTCTCTCTGAAAGGTTCTACGTGCTCTGCGTTTTCTTCCTCGTAATCGGCGGATACCACTTGTGTAACTTGTGATAGATCTCCATAACTGAATACATTAATTTATTGTTCAAAGAAATTTGACTATAACTAGACAGAGTATCCTTTTTAGGTGCAATTTTTTATAATTATAATAGTAAATTCATTTAATTTCAGAAGGCAAATATTGTGTATTGAATTGCAAAGTTGATAAAATAATGAAAAAAAGAGTAAACAAAATGCATATAATGGAATTCAACTTTAACTTTATTATTATTACACTATCACTCCTCTTTTACATACTAAACTTAAGAACGTATAGACTAGTATAGATAAATTTCACGGGAAACGGGATTCCCCAAATCAATCAGTTAAAAAAATCCTGAGTGTAAGTATTTCTATTGTAATGTTACAAATATTGTATTGTGTACAAAACTTAATAAAAAAAATATTATTTTTAAAATCTTTTTTGACTGGATTTGAACCCATTGGGTTAACCACCGAGATAAAAGTCATAAAATTCAATTATTTGGTTTTGTATAAGCTACAAAATTTTGCATTGAAATAGTTGCCGACGAATAAACTGGATTTTTTTTTATTAAAGAGATTGTTCACATATCTCTAGGCAAACCACAATTACATAAAGCCATTTAGTTTATTTTTTAGGTACAACTTTTTTAAATAATTAATATAACTGGAAATGTAAAATTAATCTTGTTTGAAACTAATGAATTTTATTCATTAAAAAAAATAAAGATAAACTTCTTGCGCAAGAATTTCGTTTGAATATTGTTTCACTTACTTGGCAAACACGTCGATAGCATTTCCGATATTCAATCCGTATCCTAAATCACTCTCTTCACTTTGACACAACCCACCGCACAGAAAGACCGCGAGAAACAACCAAAAAGTCATTTTGAACTAATTATTCATGTTTTAATAAAGTATGCCGCGTGGTGGCGGCATATCAACTGAGTTTTTTTCACATTTTGCTAATGTTAACACGGAGTAAACACAAAATGAACTTGACCTGAGCGATTAGTCGCGTACGCTTCAAACTATTCGTGAACAACCCTAGACATTCGGTTTTGTTCATGCTGAATTCGAAAGTCCTTTGCCTTTTGACATTATGGTAATTAAAAATATGCGTATAAGAGTTTATTTTTAAACATGGCCGCATTTACGCGCCAGTGTAACTATAATAAAAACTGTATATAATAATAAAAAGTGTTATATATAAGTTTGTGGCCGTTTCACATAAGTAATTTAAAGCAACCTTTTCAAATAAAACTTATATAGTTTTTAAAGACACCATATTATTATTCCGTCAATAATTGTATTTCAATTGCTTGTTCATTTCATACAAATAATGAATCTTAAAATAATTTATAAAAATAGATTCAAATAGGTCACAGATTTAGATTTGTACCTAATTAATTTGTCGTTTGGAACTCATTTATTTAATTGTGGACGCAATTTGATAAGGAATGTTTTCTTTGTATAAATAATTATATCAACAATTAATCCTTTTGTTATTGAAAACCATTAATATTCTCACGCGTTAAGTTTAAAAATAATTTTTCGTCGAAAGTCATTTCACCAAAAATGTACTGATTTAAAATAGTATTATTATCTTCTTAGTTTTATACATTTCTGAAATACATTCAATCCCACACTGTTACACATTTATTTACGTCACTGTTGTTTCTCGTGTTGTAATTTCTATTGAGCCAGCATTTTAAATCTTCCGTATTAACGACTGCCCTAGTTTATTAACATATTATTCAAATCTAACAAAGAGATAGCTTGTGTTATGAAATATTTAAATGTCATTTTTACTAGACACCTTGAAAGTGGTCTGATTATGATTTTATAGCGTGTTATGTAATAATACGATTGTTTCTATTGATTTGAAGATAGCAAAAATTTTATTTTCTTAAAAAAATCATTTAAAAAGGTAGTTCAACAGTGTATAACATTAAGAAGCTTATGCTTGGTGGCTTTGAGATTTTCGAAAGGAGATAGGGGTGATACAAAATTGTAACACTAGTTGGTAGACAATTTTACCATGGGTTTTTACTGCCAAAACACTATTTTTAACCATTTTCCCCTAATTCTTTTTTTTTTAATATCGATACATCCGGGTGTTGATGGAAACCTACCATTGTACCGATGAATGATGTAAGTGGTTGTAGCTGACTACTAGTCATAGTATTTATGTGTAGATGTACATTCTAGGTATGAATCAATTGTAGCAGTATTAAGAATGGATGCCATCGGTAATACCAAAATGGATAAATTATCTGTGTAAGTACATATTTTTGATTTATCCATTTTGTTACATGTGATGTGCGGATTCAGTTATAAATTAATGAATGTATTTTTCCTGCAAACAAACGATATTAGAAGATTACAAGGAATGGGTTTATCTTACACGTATATAGGTCAATAAGTCACCAATAAAACGATTTCGCGAAACTCACGATGATTCATCCATTGATAAATTTAGAACTTTTTATAAACATAAGATTCTTTTAGTCTCAATAATCATTTAAAGTAAATACGTGGCTTTTGATGAGACTGCTATTATTTGTTTACATAAAAAAAACTGTTATTCATTGTTATTTTGATGTTATTAGGGTAAATAAGCACTTACTAAACCTGAGCGATCTTTTGTCCACATTACTTAACATTGGATGGCGATCATTATTGCGTTCAACATAGTTCAATGTTTCAAGCTTTTCGATTATCCAAGTAATGTTGCAACAATCTATGATTGCTATCAATACAATTGGGACGTTATATTATTGTTCAATATGTACTGGTTAACAAAAATCAAGGTCTAGAGACTATTGCGTTAAGTTGCCCCTTCATTTTGCGATAACCTTTTAAACTGTGCGCGTGTTTCCAATTATCTTACTATATAGCATATAAAATATTTAAAGCGTATTCAAATAATCTACTATAGACTGAACCACCAATATATTCGGCTTTTCACGAATAACAGCATATTGTGTTAATTTGACTATAATTGCAATAATTTGTGCACTTCTAATAGGCTAGTCATGGTCTTCGCGACTCTGTAGAGAGCTTCACTGATTTTAAATGTAACGATCCTGGCGGGCAGGGTTATGGGTTATTTGAAAAAAAAAACAATTGTTTAACTATAACGGAATTATAGGATTCTTTAGGGATATTACGACTTCCACAAACTTCATTATCCGTGGGTTTCTGAGACCTAAATCTCCGCTTAAACCATATTGGTTTCTCAGTTTTGTCAGAGGTAATGACAAGGATGACGATATGAGATTTTGGGTTCTAGTACTAGATTAGTGGTTCTAGTTCTTGGTACTATACAGAGATTTTGGGTTCAGAAACCGACGGCATATCAGTGAAAAACTTGCTCAACAATAACTCTATCTTTCGGTAAAAACTGTGATAATTCGTTCACTTTTATGAGCCCCTTCGGAAAACCCAAGGAATCTTGTCACGGTATAATAGAAACGAGTGACGATAGTAGATCCATCAAATATTTAGCAACACAACAGGTATGTGACGAGACAATGACGTTACAACATGGAGGAAACCGTCAGTTTTTGAAAGGTTGAATGACACGATATCTGACTGGCACGCAAAAGTTTACTTTTGTGATAAAATATGTCTATGTTTCAGACAACGGCCTCGTTTGTTTTTTGGCGTCATCATTTTTGATAATTTTTAAGCATACGATATAGGTTTAGGAGTGCGGTTAAATGTGAATTTTGAATAAAGTAAATAATACAATTGTTTAATCACAAAACAAATTTATTTCATCTAAAACATGTTCCCTCAAAATATTTACACTGAATACATTCATATCATATTAATCTGCTAAATAAATGCATCTATTAATTTTGATCACGCAAAATTCTATACGAATTTATTAAATATTCACTATCCATTATTTGCACATGTTAAAGATATAAAAGTAGATAAAATAATAATAAATTTATTGTCTTTTTCAATTAATAATGAGATTCATTCATCAGCATGTTTAAAAACACTTAATTCTTGGACTTAGATTATTTCATAGCTAAACTTTTTGGTGCACTGTACACCGCGCTGCTGACGTCATTTTGCTGAGGTCTTATGTTATTTTAGCTCGAATTATAAGTTGTACAATATTAATTTTAATCGGAAAATAATGAATATGTTAGTTCAAGTCTACTATTGAATTGAAATGATAGCTAATTGATAACGCTTCGTAGGGGTGAAGGAAAAAGTTTTGGAGTGGATGTCGAAAAAGAGAAAAAAATGGGCGAAGGTCGTCGTTAAATCAGCTATTTTTATTTCCGTTATATTAATTATTTAGTCAATCAGTTATAAAGGTCTGATAATTGTTTGAGAATGACGATATAATTTAATTTTTAATATTAGGCCGAGATAGAAAAATTTCGCTATTTAACAAAAATATGCAAAATCGGATGTTCATAAAGTTTATTATTTCATGTTGTATACATGATAGGTATTTATTAATTTTAATTATAAGTGGTCACAATAAGGCACCGATTTATTATTTACAAAGCTTTTATCTAAAACTAAACAATAAGTAGATATTTCACTGTTCATCTTAAATATAGGGACGATCACATTTTTGCACTACTATAATTAAAAAAAAAAACTTCAACACTTGTAACCTAACTGGTAAATAGAAAAGGTCTTGCTTTTTTTTCATCGCTACGCTTAAAACAACCTAAATAATCCGATAAGATCCGATCCGATTTGAAAACAGATATTTTTCTCATCAATACAAAAATTATGCCATGCAGGTTTAAAGTTCAAACGCAGCATAAAAGTAAGTGTCTTTAACTATTTGATGTAATTATGATTTCATTAAGAAACATTCACAATACTAAAAATTGACACAATTATTTTAAAACATTCATAATTATTAAATAAAACAATATTAAATAAATACAATTGGTTATTTCGATAATGGTATACAATCATGAATTAATTAAATTAAATTTATGGCTCACATATTTATGAAATTATAATCGTGAATAAACTAACATCGGTCGAATATTACAAGAACATTTTACAAACTGGTAATTTTATTATCATTGATACATATTTAATTTTATATGTTAGTAAATAATCAAATTGTCGTTTTATTCAATAAATATATCTAAAATTCATTTAACTTTCGATAGAAAAATAAAATTTTTCTTAAAAAAATATAGTACAAACATTTTTGGACTCGCAAAAAGGTTATTAAACTATTAATAATATGATCGTGTATCACATGTTGCTTTCCCATAGTTTTAAATAATTATCTATCACTTCTTCAAACCACTGTTTCTTCTTCACGTCTTTAAAAGCTGGTGATAATGTCTTTAATTCTAATTGTAATAGTGCTTCGTTCCCTAGGAGGGTGTCAAGATTTCTTAACAATGTTGGCTCCCCGTGCAGTTTCAACAAACTGGGGTATGAGAATATGTAGTAGTGGACTCGAAGACGCTTCATAGCCCAACTTTCAACTGTTTTGTTACCACTCGCCACCTGTTGAAATAAAAGGAGTTTATAAATGCACTTATTAATGTAATATAGGACCAAAATTGTAACAATTATTTTGCAATTTAAAGAAAGAGGTACCGAAATAGTTTTAAACAATTACGACGACTGTAAAATATACCAAATTTGGTATTGAAAATTACTATCTTATCTAATTTTTTAAATATTATCTTAAAAAAAAGAAAGGAATAAATATTTTTTAGAACTGTAAGAAATGTGGGATAGATATTTTATAAAGAAATTTGCTAATGGACCTATATTACTGTAAATATAAATTATATTGAGGTAATGTGTTAGCGCCAGTAATAAGAGGAGACAGAAAATATGAAATGACGATGAATAATGACCATGAAAATGAAAAATAATGATTATAAGATTTTCAAACAACCATGCGTTAAATAAAAATTGGCGGGAACTATCATGTCCGTGTCACTTTGACATTTTAATATGTACTTGTTACCTTTATTTGGCCGATATGTTTAGCATGCCATGGCGAGAAGTATCCCTCTAATTCCTTGGCAGTAATATCAGCAACTCCTTTGCTTTTTAATCTTTCTTTGATCATGGAGTATGCGGTTCTAGAGAATACAAATACCTGGAGGTGAGAGCAGACACAATTTTCACATTTTTACATTAAGTTTTTTTAAATTGGCCTGCGCGGGAATGTACTCTGTTTTTTTATTGCGTGATCAAAATTTGGATCGAAATAAATTCCTCTAGTAAATTAAATGTTTACTACTTTATGTTATATCATTTTTTTATATTGCATCGGGAAAATTGGTTCGACTGGAAGTTATTAAATTGTTTTTAATTAATCTATTACTGTATAATCTTTCTAGTAGAGATAAAATATATTAAATTCAATATATTATGCAATTTTTGAATAACAATTCAATTGTTATTAAAGAAATATCTTGATGAAAACCTTTTTTTTTAAATATTGATTATTGATCTTTAGTCTTAATTAAAGATTTTATAAATAGAGTTTTAACTGCAGATGATTTATAGATGATTCGTAATGCACATGCTTGAAATTATGAATCCATGGTAAGAAGTAGAAAAAAAAGGATGCAATGCGACGATATGTTTGATGCAATTATGACATGCCTTTGAAACAGATTGACATGCGTTCTGAATGATTCGATATTATGTGGCCTGCTTCTAATGCGATTCAACTGCTTAAATAAATTACTTAATAATAAAGCCTTTAAAATTGTAAAAAAAAATATTCAATTTGAAAACCTTTAGGACAATCAACAACAATTTGAATGACTTATTTTTTACCATCAATGAAAACTCGGTAAATTCCAAAATAATGGCAGTTAATAAAAACAACTGTTGAAGCAGGCCACGTGACAGTTCGATCCAAACCTTGACCGCGCCCACGTGCTCGGCAAAGAAGGGTGAGAAGAAGTTGTTCATCTCACTGGACGGTATGTCTTTGACACCTTGCGACTTGACGCGCTCCTTTATCCTCGAGTACACTCCGCGAGAGAACACAAAAACCTAAACAAGTTCATATAAATATAAAATAAACATACATTGCATATTTACAGTCTACGGAAGTCCTCAACCTCTATCTAGCCTTAGTAGAGGTTAGGGGTTTCATTAGACATGAGCTATCCAACAACTTTGTTAGGAAACGATTGGCTATTCTTTGTTTATGTTCGTTGAAGAGCAATTGTATGGTACATTATTTGTACGCGTACATATATTACGTTATATTTTTTTGTTTAAGAACGTGCCACCGGTTAATATTAATAAATGATTGATTCTGAATAAAACATAGAAAAAGAACTTTTAAATAATCAACTTTATCGGATTGTTTAGAAAACTCAGTGCGTTTCTGTTCCATTCAATATCACGTTTCGAGCCGTTCCACGTGACAAAGCACGTTGTAAGAAGTAAAATATTATTTTCCTGATGATTCAAACGTGTTTCTTTAAACGTGTCGATGAGTCCCTTTTAGCAAAATTTTTATATAATATTTGTCCAATAAAGTTATCTTAGCAGCTTGACGGAACTACGCGATACTGCACGACTGCCGTGGTCAGATGTCCTAGGTAATAGGGATCTATTGAATGTTCGTCTTAAAGCATTTTACGTCTTGAAATTTTCTAAAGTAGTGGACCCCAAAGTTGATAGGGCCCATCTTAATAAAATTTCCGAATTCAGGAATCATCTTTTAGCCGTTTTAGGTTTGGGTCGTTTAGTTATATAGTGTTGTCGGATATTAAGGTTTTTTATAATTTGGTATTAAAATAATAACACATTTTCTTACCTGATACAAAGAGTTACCAGTGATGTAAGATGCGATGTAATGCGAGCCGTACTTCCTGATGAAGTCTGCGATGGACACGGTATCGCCTATAGGGGACTCCTGAATCGCGTCGTAAACAACGTCCTCCACGCCAATTGTCGATGGTAACTCGCTTAGTTTTGCTGTCTCACGGAACCTGAAAATGGAATACATCGAATCTAAAAGAAGTATATAATACTCTTTTACTATCAATTTACTGGAAATTGGTTTCTAAACGTGTAAAGACACGCTCAGTAACCAAGCTTAAGCGGTAGTATATTGTTTAAAATAGCCATACTAAGATATTGCTTTGCCATCAGATAGGATTATAGGGAGTATTAACTTTTGGAAAAAGTGCTTTAACTATTAAAAATATTTGAGAGTTTAATTTTTGTAATAAAAATGTTACCTGGATACCCTGACGAGTACGTAACAATGATCTCCGGTGATGAATGAAGAGTTGATGCCTAAGTTCCGGGCCATGATGTCAGTGGGCCAGCCCGCAGTGAAAGCCCGCCACGGTCGCTCCAACCTGAAGTTACAGATAGTCGCAGGTCACAAATTGTTCAAAATAATTCAGACTTTTGACAGATACACATCTTAAAGTTGTAATTTTAATTCATAAAATTATTTGGCACAAGTAAATATACTTAATATCTGGTCAAATAAGACACTGACATGACAATTCTACTTTCATTTGTGACGTAATTCCTTTCCCCATTCCCTGATCTATTTCAAATCTGACTTGAAATTCTTCAGATAAGACAATGTTTATATCTTACCTTTCAAAACTAAAATCTCTAAAATACGCCTGTAAGAGCTGCTTCAAGTTATCGCAGAACTCCATGTGGAAGTCGCCATCGAACAATGTTTTCGGCTGACGAGGAGCGGGCGCGAGGGTGAAACGCTCCACATCTCTAAACACGCTAACCGTAGGCTCCCGGAACACCCAGCCATCGGTGTCATTACGTGGCACGACGCGCATGCAGATGCTGAGGTATCCATACCTGTGGATAGAGTAGAGTCGACTTTTATTAGCGTCCTTTTCGTGCTGGAGGATTTTTATCGCCTCTCTACCTCACCACTTAACATCAGATTGAATTGTAGTCAAACGCCAGTTTATTCGATGAAAAAAAATCTAGGTTGTCTAAATTTATAGATTATCTGATGTTCAGATGGTTTATCACATAGTGACGTATACCCATTAATTCAGACAATCACATTATTTTTGATAATCTTTAGTCACTGCCGTACTTAGAGTCAAGAAGTGGTTATTGAGTGAGACCCTTAGCGTGAAATCCACGGTAAGGCAGTTTAAGTAACCATTAATTGATACGCGGGTGCGGTCTATCATCTAGAGATGTATTTCACTCGGAGTGATAATGTACTCTTCTGTTTGCTCACCTCATGAATATGTTGATGGCCTTCCCGACGCCCAGCTCGGAGTCGAGTGTGGTGGCGGCGCGGCACAGTGCTACCGCCAGCAGCAGCACTGTGGCCTCACGCACCATCACACCGACGCTACCGGCCTGGAACAATGAAAAAAAATTATAACATTAATTCTTAATTGGCATTTTAAAAGTGATATTCACATGTTAAGAAAATATGATCAAAAAAGTCTCCCCGGCGGGGAATCGAACCCCGGTCTCCCGCGTGACAGGCGGGGATACTTACCACTATACTACCGAGGACTCCACATAGGAATGTAAATTTATTCTATGAATTTTTTTTTTCACCCAAAATATTAACATAGTATAGTTATCTAAATACATAAACGTATTAATAAAATTGGAGTGTTTGTAACATCGAAAAAACATGATGTATTTGCGTAGTTAATAAAAAAAAAACAATTTCAAATAATTTGTTTAGTCAAACAAACAAAAAATCAACTTAAGAATTTTTAAACAAAAACAAAAGTTAATTTTGTTTTCAAAAAGTTTTGTCAGAAGTGGGATTCGAACCCACGCCCTCAGAGAGGACCAGAACGCACATCAAACCTGTTAACAACAAGCAAGGTAACCTTGAGTCTGGCGCCTTAGACCGCTCGGCCATCCTGACATATACGAGTACCGTCAAAATTACCGATAACATTTAACGCACATGTACATTAACCTTTTCATAACTAGATGGCGCTACGTGTTTTATCAAAAGCACGATTGCAATTACTACTTCCATTCAGCTATAAATAATTTTTTGTGAAAAAATTATTTGATGTTTATTTCGGAATTGGTAAACACGATTAATAGTTATCTTTGTATTACAATTTGTTTTTACAGGTTTGCTTTAGGTATCGTTTCTTTTATAAAAACAACGGCACCCTAGGTTTCTGAGAACAAAATTTCCGTTTAAAACATATTGTTATCTCTGTTTTGTCAAAGATATTGCTAGAGATGACAATATGAGATTTTGGTCTCAGAAATCCACGGTTATTTACTTTCTTTACAAATGTTATAGCATTATTTAACAGTTGATTGGTGAACTGAATACCAGTTATATAACAATTATGCGGCGCATGTCTTTTCACGAATGACCGAACTTAATAGAGTGATCTGTCATGGACCAAAGGTTTATACATGTAAGATAAAATTTATCGACCATTTCGGGCAAACCTACTTACCCATTTCTTATGTAACAATAACAAATGACGTCATTTTATATAGTGTGTTTACATATGTTATAAAGTTCTTTATAAAAATTCTAATCTTTTTGATAAAATTGTAGGCTAATGATATTCAGAAATTTTGCCATATGCTCAATATTTTGACAACAGATGGCAGGCTAAAAGTGAGCAGAATACACTACTTTATGTTCATGTTACCGTCAAAGCCATTAATGCCTAATTATTCACACTGACCGTGACATATACATTTCATATTCCATTACTCATATAATTAAAAGTAATTTTATTATTTTGAATAGCTGAGTTTTACTTCAAGGCTTATAGAAGACGGCTGTTTTACTGTCTTGTGTTTTGGCTTAATTGGCTGGTCATAAGAGTTGTCACAGCTTAATTCGAATAAATATTTTAATTAGATGTACGTACAGATGATTTTTTATGCAAAATTCTAAATTTATGGCCATGAATAAAAAATGTGAATGTAGAATGGAATTTTTTTTCTTGTCGGAGGTCATCGACCATAGACCTTATCTCATCACATTAAAACACATTTTTAAATCATTCTTAAATAGTTAATTCTGATCTTGAATACAAAACAAGTTGTTAGCTTCAAAAGGTAATCAATTACGTAAGGGTATAAGAAGATTGATCCTTGGCCTGGATACTCGTTACAACTGAATTATACCAATTGTCTTCAACAAATTGCATTTGAGTGTAATTTACGCGGCGTCATTCGAACACGATACGGCGGGTATCGTTTGGATATGGTTATTACAAATATTTAATTTGAAACCAGTACAGTTAGGAATAATGCCTGATTTTTATCATGCCAGTAGAATTGGATAGCAGCTCCCCCCCCCCCTTCCTGGCGATGTAAATGTATGCCAGCACTGATTATGCGTGCTACTGTCCTGCTGTACTGGCATAATGTAAACCAGGAATCATTTCCTAAATATTTTCCCCGTTTCTGTTAAATGATATTTGACACTCATGGTCCATTTAGATCGAAAACTTTTAATTGCAACACACAATGGTTCAATCGTAAGTGAGATGCGAATTTAATTTTTCAGTTGTACATGTTTCTTTACTTTTGACCAACTATCTACCCTTTTTATACGGTTTTTTTTTAGTGAAAAATATGATTTGCGGTCTACAACTCACATATTGAATTATTTTGTTTCATACATCTTTGTCAGTTCCGTATTAATTAATTATATTTTATGCTATCCTTTACGCTACCTTGTCTCAAACTTCTTAAACTATGAATTTGATGTCCAATCGCCGATTGCTAAGCAATACCATTGAAAACAGATTGGTAATTATTTCTGCTTATACAAAACAAATGCCAACCGTCTACTATAAGCGATTAAAACTTTAATACACAGTAATTAATATGGACTCGTTTGGATTTGGAGTGCACTTGAATTTGCTCTCGAGATTGAAATGTTGCAACGACCCATTAGTAAGTTACCAGAAATAATTCTTGAATGATAAACTGCAAACAATCAAGTCAGGCAAAAGCTAAGAGATTCGTATGTCAAATGAAAATGATTTAGGCCAAGATTAGTTATTTGGCTTCTATTTGTGACTTCCATTTATTCATGATAAAAAGTTATCTAATTTTTAAGCTGTGGTATTACCTCGCACGTATTGATCGATCAATCAAGATTGTCTAACCGTTTGCAATAGACAGAAACTCTGCCAGAATTGTACAATTTCTTTTAAAGGATCCGATGTATTTTAGCCTTAGATTTAAAAAGAAGCATGAACTATTACAGTGAGCCTAGTACGTATATTTGCGACAAGCATCGTCATCGTCAATTATGTCAAAATTAGTATGAATTTTTTGGTGCTGTTTTTTTTTTGCTTCGTCCGATGGCACAAATTTTAATAAAAAATTTGTCGATGATACGATGGCGATTGTCACAAATATTCGTGCTTAGCCACTGAAGTATTATTTTTGTGATGTTTCTTCAACAATGGAGTTACGGATGAAACTTGTTTTAATAAAAAAGGCTAAAGTATTAATATGGGATGGCTGTGCAGTGTGGCAGTAAGGCATAGCGCTTCATTACTTAAGACGGGTGAGCTGTATTTATAGAACACGGAATGACACGCAACTCCTGCACATCAAATGTACTGTGTGCAAAAACATGTTTATATTAAATTCGTGTTTAATAGGAAAATGGGGTAACTTATAATTAGAGTAATTCAGTAAAACATATGTGTGATATAGGTAGGCTGTTTTATAGTATGTTTCGATAATTTCAACGAAAAGGAAAAAGTTGCTATAACCGTGTAAAAATAATAATTTCCTCGTTTAGTGATCTTGTTAACAATACTAAAATGATATTCAAATGTATCAATAAAATTTGTATGATTTTTTAAAATATTAAGTGGTTAAAAGAGATCTGAAAGAACACATTTTAATTTTTATAGTAATAATAATTTCTTATTAACTTATGTGTCTGACTGTACAAAAGGCTCGCCGGATTTCACGCATTAGCGTTTAACTCTTAATTGGATCCCAAGTAAACATGGTGACTTCAAAGAGGATAAAAATAATCATAATCGTGCCCGAACACAAATCACCACTTTGTTTTTTTTTGTACTAGGTGTTTTAAAATCGTCGTGTTTTCGTGGTTTTAAAGTACAATAAATTGATGTAATGCAAAATACATAGATTATGCTTTTGTTTTCTTGCTTAAATTATATTTATTACTTTAAATAATATTGACGAAGCCCTATTGATCTTAGTAGACCAAATTAGTGTTCATTATCAGTTTGTTTCTTCCACTAATTATAATATTAAAGCATGAAAAATTAATTTCGGACATCAACCGTGTTTCGTGTCTTTTGCTAAGTACCATTTGTTGATACTTGACATATAATATGTCTTGGGATGGAAAAATGCATATTTAGTTTTATATTTCAAGCTTATTTAGTTTCACCTATCTCGATGTTTATAATCAAATCTTGCAAATTAAATCTGATTGAGCTGGATATGAGCATATGTAAATCGGGCGACACTTTAATATGGCGCTGATCTGATCCATCAGGAGCTGAAAGGAAAACTTCGCAATGAAATGACACAACCTCTTTGAGTTCGGACTCCTTTAAATCATCTTGAATCAATTTCTCTTTTTAATATTATTTTAACAAACAGAAACATATTGAAAGCTTGTTTTTAAAAAGTTTTTTTTTTATTTTAAATTATTTCACAAACAAAAAAAAAATTAATAAAATTTAAAATATTCATAGACTTGTAAAATACTTTGAAAATTAGTCGCAATTTATTAAAAAAAAAGTTTCTACTATAATGGTATGTTTTTTAATTTAGAACCTACAATGATAATCAGATTAATCGAAATTGAGAAGGACCATTGAGTTCATTTACTAAATACATCTTGAAGAATCATTTGTATGATAGGAAAAAGGCTACTTCATTGTATTAAAGGCTATGGTAGCACTTTCTTTCTTGTATTCTTTTGCAAAACATAGCAAGTTCTTTCAACTGCAACGATATGATTTTAACTTTGTATTTGTTTATCCATTCGCTATATATAGATATTTCCATATCCTTTATTTAGAAATCATAGCTAATACTATTTTATCACAATATTTATAAGTAATTACAAATATTAGTTGTTAATAAAGAAATTATAATAACTCCGACATTTCAAACATTGCGAGAAAAAAAATAGGTATTTTCGGTAATGCGTTTGTTAGGTAAACAAATTCTTCCTTTACAATATTAGTAAATAGTATTAGAATATAGAATGATCAGTGAATAAAGTCGGCTTGATGAGGTCTGGTTGTGAATTATAATTACTCAATACAGTCACGTGATTAGACTGTTGCCGTGCGATTTGTGTCAGTACTTTGTGTTTAGATAATGCCGGTAATAAGACAGAAATGCGGGTGATACGATTGAGAACAAATACACGTTTAAAAATACATGAAAAAGCTGTTGTCATTATTGTAATGAAAATAAATTTTTATTTTTTAATTTAATTTTAATTTAATTTTAATGAGTTTAATTACTTTATTGATGTTTAAAACATTTGGAGGTTAAATACAAAAAAAAGATGTTTTATACGTTATGGCTACAAATGATCTAATACGTTAACTAAATTTAGATTATAAAAATCTTGTAAGACTGTGTGCGTCCGCTTGACTCACGTTTATTTCCTGTTAATGCTAAATTGTAGGTGAATGTCTCTAAGCTTAGAACGACAATGAACTAACCATTATTTTGTATCAAACGAATTTATCTACTTGTGGTTCATAAGTTATTAGTACGTACTTTATTATAAAACTTAAAAAAAAATACAGCACGTTATTGACAAGTTTTCTTGGAAAACATACAGTTTTCTTTACTTATGAGAAAACTTAAGTATAGTTTATACTTTTTATTATTGTTGAACAGGACTTAACATTTTATCACAAAAACACATTCGATATAAATAATATATGTATTTATCTTATATCAATGCATAAGGACAATACAAACATATATGCAAATGCCTAAGCCAAAGGTATTATCGGTCGTCGTCTGACTGCGGTCGTGGCTCATAGATGTTGCGAAGTCATCGTAAAGTGGAACAAACGAGAGTAGAACAGGTTCGATTTTTTGTTTTGTTTACTTTACACCTCAGAGAATTATCAGGTCATTATACAAGATGTTGCCTACTTCGCTTTATTGTCACAATTTTAAAGTTTTTTTAACGTCTATTTAAATAGAACACTATAAAATGTTCGATTAAAAAAGTTATTTATTTAACGACTTGCATACGCTTTAAAGAAATTTAATTTTATCAATGAAACCTGTAGGACATAAACACTATATTTTACGTAATAAAGAAATATACTGCTGCACTAAGATACGTTTTTTGGTTACTATATTCAACCCTTATTATTTCTTTAGCCAGAAATCTTTTATAATAGTATTATTTGTTCCATTCCTACTAATCTAGGCTTGTGATAGGGTATGGTTTACAATAGACGGGAATCGACCCTCGACCTTGTGATAGGAAATATCGTACCCCTAATCATTAGCCTATTTTAACGCTAAGGGATGTATTATGTAAGCATTTAACGATTTAGGGTGGTAGTAATTGTTATTTTCTCCTTTCATGTGCAATGCGGTGTAATAGTTTTATGTAACGTACGTAGATTCAGGCAAGTTTACAATTAGTAGAAAATAAATTAGTCACTTGTGTGGCACATTTCCATGAACTTCGAATTGTCCTATCATGTTCAGAACTGCACTTTCATAGAATGCTGACATAAATACTACCTAATACTACTTTCAATAAATAGTCATGGTGGACAGATTATAGAGTGTACAGTAATGTCACAAGACATTACCTACTTTCAGCTCTGACATTATGTCAACATTAGCCATTTTCAGTTTCAACTGAATAGTTATAACTATACAGTATTACTGTACAGTTACAACTGAAGGTTACAACTAGGAAAAACTGAGAAATGTACAGTATAACTGACAGTACAGTTAAAAATATAGTTTAACCTAATACTTACTTACTATATAGCGCTTCATTTGCTTTGGTATAATATATAGCTACCGTGGATTCCTATAGGATTAGTCTAGATAGTGTTTAAGGAATTCTGACACACAATAGACCATAGCAAATGTCATGATTTGGTCATATGCCGCGCCTTGTCACGACACAATTGTACCCGGAATGGATAACTACCCACGCGGGATGTTTAGGTAAATATATTAGACATGCATAGATTAACTTGTTTTATGGTTAAATGTGATTAATAAATAGAACACTACGATTTTAAGTGACAGTAATACGTAATAGCAAGATTAGGAAATCGTATGAATCTGTGAGTGTATATTTCTTATCAAGTATCTTGGCGGCCCAAGGACTGGGCAGTGCCCTCCCCCTAGACCTAGATATATTTTATATCAGAATAGTCACAAAAAAGTAATTTCCAGAACAAAATCCAGCATATATAGAATAGATTGCTATACTATATTAATATTTATGAATCTTAGATTCAAAGCGCGTAGACACAACACTAGTTCACAGTTAAAACGTCGCGTTCCCACGATTGAGGCAACCCGAGATTACAAGTTTCTCAATGTTTATAAACAAGTGTTAGATAACGAGAATGTTAAAGTAAGCTAAAAATGATAACAACACAGCGAATATCGTCGAAGGAGGTAACTCGATATTGTTTTGATTTGTGGACCCCGAGCTACGAATCGTGCGGTTCGATGATTGTTAACGGAAACAATGGGACATTGGAATCGTGTCCTAGGACATGGAGTATACTTTAAACACACGTGATCAAGATAAACTTATAGCGATGAGAAATGCATAATCGACAAGCATTTACGCCTAGATTTATTTATATAAATGGTGTGTGAAAGCTGTACCAGGATTTCATAAAATAGGAACTCGTAATCTCAGATGACCACTCTAGATTTATCGGACGTGACAGTTATTTTATTAACAATAATCGTTTAAAGTTGTAGCCAATTAGTACTAGTGAATAGACGAACTTGAGGTCGCTTTGTACATATTAATTTTGTCGTTATCAGTCTCACTAGGAAAATACGGCAGTCATAACAAAGTTCAAAGACGGTTCTTTTCGGAACGGACGGTCTTTTTCTTGGAGGCGGCCATCTCATTCTAGTAAATAGACTATGATTTTCGTTATTGACGTTTGTTTACAACGCTTAGAATTTGATTTGGAACAGTCTTTGTTTCCTTGTTCGTCTATCCTAATCGGGATAAAGGTTGATAGTTTATTTATTCATACAGCAGCTAACGTCCTGCGGATGCCCAGTTCCTTTTGTTGGCAGTCTTACAGCAGTTCGTAACTGTTCTTGCGGGTCACTGGCCGCGACTTGATCGTTTGTATCCTATTATGACCTAAGTCACATGACTTAGGTCATTGTTACATAACAACAGGATTTGGAAATAAGTTTCCATAAAGTTGTACTAATATACTTATTTTGCTAAAGCTTATTATTTATCATTGCAATTAGCAAAATAGTAGGTTAATAATAAAATTTTGTCTTTAATTCCTCATATCTTATGAATTTAGAAAGTTAAAAATTAATAGTATTTCTCTTTATCTGTTTTCAATATTAAAACACTGTGCATATGACAGTTCTGTCATTTTCCATTCAGTAAAAACTTGTTCATATGTAAGCAGAAAGTTCGAGTCGTCCATTCAAGAATTAACAACGATCGTCAATATTACGTAGTGAATTATTGATATAGAGTTATTGTGCTGTTTGTGTATGAGTGTATCAGGTCATTAGAACGTGGTGCGTTACGAACTAAATACTAATCGGACCGTGTTATCTATTTGAGTCAAATGTCATCTTACAAACGTGTCTTTTATTGCATTCCCATGCACTCTTCCTATAACAACAATTGTAACCATATTTTTTTACTTATATTATCAGAGCTGGGCATTAACTCGTTAATCGTTAATTAACGAAGTTAACATTTTGCTTAACGGATTAATTTTTAAGTTAACTTCAAAAAGTGTTAACGCTTTTGTTAACTTCCGTTAAACTCAACTTCCGTTAATAAAAGTCCATTAATCGTTAAATTAGAAACTTGGAGACGTGCTGCCATTATGTTTAAATTACGTGCCACGCCACTCTCGTAAGTTCAGCTATGTTGGGCGACTGTCGGCGACTCGAATGGTGAACGCACGAATTCATAATTGATATATGTGAAGTTCACGTGCAAGTGTGATGCTGATGATGATCAGAGCGTCCGGGAAAGATGTGACCAACAGTACAAAATCAAAAGAAGGTTCGAAATAGTATATTTCATTACGAGTATATAAAAGCAGGAGTTTGTAATAGCCCACATTCCGAACGCTCTTCGTCCCTGCAATACGCCACTTTTTGAGCAACTGTATTAAAACACTTATTTACTCGTGCTTTTTCTTTAGCTTTTCCAAACTCGTGCGTTCTCTTTCCCAACTGTCAAAATAATGTCTATTAAAAAGAAAAAAACCAACCACGAAGTTTTTACAAAAAAAAAAAAAATGATTGAAGTTTTTATGATTCATGCAAATGTTTCTAAAAAGAAGCTCCTAATTTGTTGCAATATCAGATTTAATGATTTGATTCGATGAATTAGGTTAGGTATCATTTTATTTCTTCTCATTAAATTTAATTTTCATTTCATATCAATAAAAATAATCTACTGAAGACTTGGCCGTTTGGGCATAGTTCCCTTTGCCTACCCAGAATGGGTGAATAAAACAAAAAAATCTCTGTATTCTTTTACGGTTGGCGCCATTTTTCAAACATTTTAGTTAGTTGAGTTTATTGTGTTTTTATTATTTTATTAAATTGCTTCATTTTTTCGCAACTGTATTAAAAATAGTTGTTTAGTACACGTGCGAAACTGTCATTACAATTTGTTCCAACTGTCAACCCTCACCTTCGGCTGCGGCACCTCGGCTCGGGTAGACATTTGTCGGAACTCTTTGCAATGACAGGCTTTCCGCACTCGTAATGAAATATACTATAATGCATTCATACTTGTCTCTAATACTAATGTGTTATAGAATGTATAGTCAAATTACTACAATTTTAAACAAGTGTCGCCACAGTAAGTGTGAAATTAGTATGTTTAATTTTGTTATGGTTAACTGTTAACGATTAACTTTAACTTGCGTTAAATTTTCGAAAATTTAACGCTTTAACGATTAACGAAGTTAATTTTTTAATTAACGAATTAACGATTAACGAAGTTAACTTTTCGATTAACTGTGCCCACCTGTGTATATTATAAATCGTCTTATAGCGAAAAGTAGGAACAGAAAAATCAGTAAAATTTTTATTTAAGAAAAGAATAAGGATCCTAAACTATTTTGAGTTATTTTTTTCATTTTATAATTACCTAGCTTATGCCGAGCAGAGTTAAAAAAATAACTTAATCAGTAGCGTATGTGTTCTTCCACATCTACGCCTAATTTCTCCGAGATCTGTTAAGCCGGTGTGGAGATACCTTTTAACAAACATCCATCTAAATTTTCGCATTTATAATATTAGCAAGATAGTAAATTTATATATATTGTGTCAATTGAATTAGATTTGACGTGTTTGTTTTGTAAACTTGTTTTTAAGTTTTATTAGGTTGATTTACTGTGCATAATACTATTACGAAATAAAGCTTACTGGCTTTGGTTAAAGTGTAGACAAAACTAGAACAGATATTCGAATAACTAATGGATTGACTATGGTATTTTGAATTGTAATAAATCTTACAGTATTATTTCAAACGCCACATTAGAATGATTGAAGACGATTGTACAATATTATTTTGTTTAACTTGTGCAATAGTTAAATAGGTTAGAAATAAGGATATTGCCGGAGTAATGTGTTGATTGGACTTAAGTATATTTATTATTAGAGTTAAGGATAGGAATAATATATTCTGATGTTACTGTTCCTGATGTTACTTGTGGTATTCGTTTGTATTATCGCAAGTTGATTTGTAAAGTGATCTTTAGACGAGATCACGAGATGTAGTTAAAAGTTTTTTGATGTGAAACATCTATAGGCTCACTTGTAAACCGAACTGTTGGCGTGGCGACGCTTGCCGTGGCGACGGGTCGCCACGCTATACTGAGGTATACATTTTTTATCTATAGGCAATTCTAGCGCTCCAATCGATTTCATATATAATTTTTACCAGTTGTTCCGAATGATAAACTAACTTAAACCGGTTCATTTTGTTGAATGACTTGAATAATATTCATGCGAACTAGAGTATCCGTGTATAGTAAATAACAAAAAGTTATCGGTTAAATCGATTAATTTAATATACATTGACGATTATGTATGGTGCGTTAATACCGATTATAATTCCCTAAGTAATGTAACTTTAATTATGCATATAATTGCTTACACTTGGCATTGAAACAACGTAACGATGACTTTCAATAAAAATTAATCACAAACTGTTTTTTTCTAATTTTATTAATTAAGAAAAACAACTATTATAATGCATGTTTTATAAATTTTCCTCTTGTCCACACAAAAAACATGTATAGGTAAGAATGTTTTGAAGTTACAAAACAAATAAAAAACTGTATTTGAGTTAAATCATGTTTTTTCTAAATAAAAAATTGTGGCTAATTTTTTAATTCGTTTTTTTATTTATTATAGATTATAATATTGATTATAAATTTCATTTGATGGTCATATCGATGTTGTAAACCCACACTATGCTTAAAACAGTATGAACAAGAACGCAAAAACATAAAATTGCACTTTCCTTCACTATAATATTGATACCTTGTAATAATCAGTTAATTTAGGACCAATGAGAGCCGTTTTATATCATCTTATGTTTCGTTTTGATATATTTATATGCTATTTGATACTAAAGAAGCCTCTACGTTACATGTTGTCTTTAACTTTTAATCTTGTCTAAGTCTTTTATGCACATATAGTATTCTAAGGTCTTAAGGTGAATATACACTAGAGCATTTTCTCAAGCATTTCTATGTAATGTAACGTTTTAACAAATGATATGATACAGGTAAAAGCATAGTTTGCAAAGCACGTCTGGTTCGTGAAAGGGTGATACACAACAACATATCATAGAGCGGCTCGTTGTTTTGTTACAAGTAAATGCTCTAATCTATACCCACCTTTATGCTGTAAATAAAAAGAATTTGTACATTTAAGTCAAAAAAGTGTCACAAGATCCTTGTCTTACTGTAGCTGTCTTGTATTTTTTCTTTTATTACATTTTTTGTGCCTAAGTTGGTTCTATATATTTTGTGACAGATGAAACTGCGATAGTAGTGTCTCTCTCACCGGACCAGATAAGCTTGTCGCACTATAGTAAGTAAGAGAAGAGTTATATGATCGTTCAAAATATTTAAAAATCTCTGCTTACCCCTTCATGCTACGGACGTAAGTGTATAGAAACATTTCTTTACACTTCTTTAGTTTTCAACTTCATAACTTCGTAAACTATAGCGTTTCTTTTAAGAAAACAGAATGCATAACAAAGACGGGTAATATTACACAACGTTATAAATATTTTAATGACCATAAACAACCGGTGAGCAACGTCTGACCATAGAGAATCGATTGGAACGTTTTGTATTATACGAGCTGTCGCGCATTACCATAATGTCAAGGTGTTAGCATCTGTGTCATGAACAGTAACAATGATCTTGATTTTTTTGAATAGAGAATAGAATGTACATCAACTAACTGTTGGTTTCTGAGACCAAAATCTCTGTATAAAACATATCGTCGTCGCAGTCATTATCTTTGACAAAACAGAGATAGCAATATGTTTTAAAGAGAGATTTTTGTCTCAGAAACCCACGGTAATATTTTATATTGAGATGTGATTTTTTAGTTAGTATACATTCTACATTTGGTTCTCAGGCTTTGATTTATGTCTTGGATCAATCATTGATTATTGAGTCTTTAAATTAAATACAAAACAATTTTTTTAGGTACAAAAATGTATGTAGTGTTTGTAATAAATAATTTATACATTAATGTAGTCAATGATAAGTTTTTGTATGTAAGTATTATGAAACAAAGACGACCTTTTCTATGCGCATGCGTCTATGAGATAAAATTACAGAGCGGCTTGGCATTTGCAGTATAATCTTAGGTTGATCGTTAACCCAAAGACTGACTGATTTTTTTTAATACATGAAACGCAGCTCTGCACGAATTCTATTTCATCTAAGATTAAAGTACAAATTAATAGCTTCTTTTTAAATCTTAACACTCGAAATTATGAAGCGATCTTATCTGTTCATATAAAAAAGAAACTTGCTAATTTTAATTGCCTTTGTCTTTTTTTACTGTTCTGACGAAAGAAACAATTTTGTAACACACAACGAATACTAACCATTCGTTGAAACCAGATGAAATATAAGGCAATAGTAAATTGAATGGAGCATAATGTTCAATTAACACTTAGCGTGATTTCTGTGAACTCTTATTAAGTGGAAGAGTTGATTTATGTTTAGTTAATTGCTATCTGTCAAGGCGCGAATAATTAAAGTAATAAAGACTGACACATCTAAGTTAACATGCATTGACTTTTGCGTTTATTTGTAAGTGTAATTAAATAGTCAACCATATTACTTTTACAATATATTACATTTCCCGCTAAGAATAAAATAATGTGCAATTGAACCCAGGAACTAAGGTTTTTAAGACAAGTACTCAAACAGATCAAACTATGGCAAGGTCGTTGTATTACAACTGGTTTGAAACATACAGAAGTACAATAGTAATAATATTGCGAAAGACAAATAACTTACAATGTAAAAACCGTTGACCTCGAATAATTCAACATTAAGTAAAAAAAAAGTAAGTAGTCAAGTTGCGGACCTTGCTCCTCAAGACTTAAGACGTGAAGCAGGCTCTCTGATTTTGTGCACAGCACAGGGTTGTCACATGTTTGTACTTTATATTCTTTTATTCTAAATGTACTCAGAGTCAATGGTTAGTAAGGTTAATTAAACTAACAGTCATCACTTAAGTAACTAATTAAACATACTGTTTCTGATGTATATCAATGTTTCTTAACAATTGAAACAAACAAACATTTCAAAATTACTTTTGTATCGACATTTTTAGTCGACTTCAAAAAGAAGGAGGTTATGTGTACTAGTAGTACACATAACCTCCTTCTTTTTGTACGACTATCCTAGGTTGTAAATAGCAAATAAGATTCGTTTGTAGTCATCTTACAAATATTACGAGTATGAATGCGAAATGGATGTTAGAATGTGTCTTCGGAACGGCTCACCGAATCTTGATGAAATTTGGCATAGATGTAGAACATAGTCAGGAAGAACGCAGGCTACTTATTAAGTTTTATTTTAATTCCGCGTGGACAGAGTTGTGGGCGATAGCTAGTTGATAGAATAAAACTTGGACAGACTTACCTTAAAATTTATTTATTTAAAAACAACTGCATAGCATCCTTACAGTATACAACCAATTTGACACTATACTCTACATAATAGTTTATACGATAACATATTTTATAATAACAGTAAATAACAATAACAATGAAAAAAAAAACATAGATAAACAGTGCAAGAAAAATTATACTTCACATGACAGTTCTATTAATAAATATTGTCATCTTTTTTTTATCTTTGAGAAAACAAAGACAAACAATATGTATTAATACAAGAGTAACTACACTCGAATTCAATAGATTGGAATGTTAAAATAAAATCTTAGTATGTGGCATCCCTAGGCAAGTATTCCGACTCTTTATGTTTCACGTACATACCTCCGACTAAACGCGTTGCAAAATGGCAACTGCATGGAGAAATAGTGATATTAGACCTCGACTGATTGCGGACATATTATGAGAACAAAAGTTCAAATGTGCTATTATTTATTTAGCCTTGTTCATGCTAAAAATATTAGTAAGTGAGCATTATTAATCTAAGAAGACGAGAGCACTATTTTAAGCAGCGAGTAAAAACTCTTTTCTTTCATCGTTCCGAACATTGACACCGAGGCTTTTGCGTAAAACTTACCAGGATCTCAATATACACATAATTATCATTCAATTCGCTCGTTATTTAAATAAAACAAAATACTAAATTGGACCTGTCAAGTTAAGAAAGTTACTTGCTTAAAAAGTTCTGGAACTGATACTCTGTACGTGTATGTACCTATGTATTGTTGATGTAATATTTTAAGAAATTATACGTAGTACTATCTGTCGCCCGCGACTCCGTTCGCGCGGAAATATAAAAAACTTAGTAAGTAGCCTATGTGGTCTTCCAGACCATGTTCCGTAATCCGTTCCGATCCCTTCAGTTTCGGAGATACCTTCTAACAAACATCCATCCATCAAAACGTTGCCTTTATTATATTAGTGTATCAACGCTTGTGATATGAACTGTTCCTTTTATAATTTTACGTATATGTTCATGTGCAATTATAGATTCCATTTGGTTTAATACATTTAAAAGAGTAATCATTAAGTTATTTACAGATAATTCATATCTGTTCTTTGTTATATGAACAAATAATAATAAATCATTATGATTATTAATTCTTTAGTTTTCCTTAATAACGCTGTATGTAATTTTATAAGATAGTTAATATCATTTATTCCTTACCTTATAATTGGTCGTCTTAGAAGCTTGTTAGTATAATTGTTTTAATGAGTTTTAATTACCTTGACCTGTACGAATCTATTCATCTTGTCTATATTTTTCTTGTCTGTATTCATTATAAATGTAATTTTAATATACTTGAAGATACTTTTATGTATAAGATAGGACTTAAAAAGCATTTTCTATAACGTATTGAATTGAAAAGCTAAAATCTACAACTAAACTATATATTTTAGTTGCTTATTGATGTTTATCTATAGGTTATCTAAATTCGTACTAGTAATTTACACTAAAAATAATATTTTTTATATCATATGAAACATGATGTGATACAAGTACTATTATAGGAAGTCACGTATAACCTCGGTTGTTTATTCACACATTTCATCTAATAAGCAACTAGGTTTTGGCAATCGATGTTTTTTTTTACCGAGCGATAATATTTTATTAGCAAACATTTAACAAGCTGACGACCTTCGTTACACTTCCGTAGACTACTTTCTCGGTTACGATCTGGCTTTGTTAGCTCCATAGCGCAGGTGCGTTGGTGTCCGTAATTGTATACACATTTACCAACGCACAAGACAAGAGAATTTTATTTGTTTCATCATGAAAACTTACAAGCTTCCAAGAAATGAAAGTAACATTCCTAATTCAACTATATGTTTAAGAAAAAAAACTTGAGAGGTGTGTTGGGACACCCGGATGAAACGAAGTTCCTTTCTATTAATTAGTGAAGGAACCAATGTTTATTCTATGAATAAAAAACTTAAGTCTTCACAAGAAGTACATTTTATTTCTATGAATTTTCGTTATATATTGTCACGTCGTTGCCATGGTGAAGTAGCGCTCATTCGTCGTTAACATACTTACTATAGCAAAAAGTGTCGTGACAACTTTTCGTAAGAATTTTTTCCGTCTAGCCCCCTTTCACAACGCGCGATAAGGAACTTCGTTCCAAAAACAGATAGTGCCAGTATTTTTTTTACGATTAAATGAGATTAGACGATGTAACTACAGTGAGGATAGTATAGAAAGGGTTGGAGAAATCTCACTCATTAGATAAAACGCAGGCTCTAAGAAAGAAAGGGTAAAAATTTCTTATTAACTGTGAAAACTTACTGATTAGTTAAATTTATAAGGTATTGAAAGCCTTCAGTTTAATATTAGGCAATGCGCAGTGAAAGGACGCGATGAAATCGATCTAGTTCCACGCCGGCTTATGCTATTGCAACCAAAACTTGTAAAAACTTTAGGATAATTGTCTACAACATAATCATAGTAAGTAATAATGATAGAAAAATGTTAAAACTAGATACATCACTTCAACAAACCATTGGCTAAGAGAAATATTACTACAATGAATACGGTTCCGTTTAATGGAAGTAATTCTATTACCCTGCTGTGTTGTAATTTCTCTTTGCCTGATTAATATCTATTATTCTTCAGGTCTTTCATGAGTTTAGTTCTAATAAGGCTCATAAAACACATGGTCATATGAAAGGTGAATTGAATTCAACTACAGGTGTCGTTTGTCACTTGATTTGGCAATATATTCAACGCACACACATACAAAACTATGTCCAAATGTGGATTTGCATTTTGAAGTTGGTCAATTTTGGTCTACAAGGCTTGAAAACTACCTATTTTATGTAAATTCAAATATTGCAATAAAATTCATATTTCTCCTTTGAGTTTTTTGTCCAAATTATAATTCATTTTTAGTCTTCCATCTACGTTGTTAATGATGCTGTCATCAGATCTGCTAATTTGTTAATAAAAGGAGGAACATTAATCAATAATTCTGACGCTATCCAAACTTCTCAACCTTTAGTAACAAGACACATTCGTCGTTGTCTTTTGTCAACGTAATACATGCGCATTAGAATGCATGGAAGGAAAACCATATTTTAATGCAGCAACTACGTAAAACCATAAAATTGTCACAGATTATATTTGATTTTTGTGAATATTTTGGCAGAGCAAATTAATATACTTAGCATATTTATTCATCACGTCGCCCACTTGGTCCATATAAAGGCAGGCGTTACAACCGTTGCCACTCACTTTTGAATTATTTAATTTACTTCAACATCAACTATAACTCGTAACGACCTGGTCAAATAAGTCAATGTTGAAGGAAATTCCTCGCATGTATTTAAACGCGATCTGAATTCTTGAAACAATATTCTCGAGTTGAAATTGTTATTCAAATGGTTAAAGAGCTATGAATAAAAGAAAGACTGTAAGAGGTCAACAGAAACGGTAGTAAAGTAGACAGAGATGGTACATAACTTCTCGTATATTTTATTCCAATGGGACTACGCAATTGTAGCCTGTTTGAGAAAGACACATGGTGGACAAATACGTATGACAATATTTACTTGCTATTAATGTCAGTTATCTATCATAAGCCATGGAAATTAATAGCGTGGCGGAAATTATAATAAAGCCTGGTTTACATTTTCCAGTACAGTAGGTCTGTAGAGCTAGCTTGGCATGGATTGTTATGGCTTACTGGTGCCAGTTAGTGTTTACATTATGTCACTTTTATACCAGCACTGATTTTGAGCACTACTGTCTTAATGTTCTGGAAAAATGTAAACCAGGCATAAAGCTAATATAAGCTAATATTGTTTAAACAACTAGTGTTCTTTCTTATCAGTTTTGTGTTACAATAAATTGTCAGATGGACATCTTGTCATGTCCATGGTCGGTATAGATTTATAGATGCAGCAATACTTCAGCAGTTCCCCTTGAAGTCCATTTTAAGTATAAGGAAACTAATTCTGAGGTCTTTCATTGCTATTGAAGGTGTATGCAAAATGTTTGCGACATGCCACGCAATAGCGTTTGGAAAAAATGATCCAATCTTAAACAATGTGATTACATCAGGTCAGTTTCGGACTATAGTTTGTACCAGTTTAATACTCGGATCTCTAAGATCTTAATGTTGAATCTACGCAAGTATTTAAAGATAAGTTGTGTTTAAGGAATAAACTTAAAGCGATTTAATAGACGCATTTTAACTATAGCTTGCACGGTTTACTAATAATTTCGATTTAATGAAAAGTTTGCTTATAACAACAAATTACAATTTACATTCCACGCATGTAATTCAATTGAGATTATTTAATATTAAAGAAAAACACAAAGGAGTAATACCATTACGTATAAAGGTCAACTGATTTCCAAATTTTATTATGATGACGTCATCAAAATTTATACTAATTTCACTAAAGGTCTTTGAAGTTCTTTAAATTTGCAATTCGAAGTGTAACTGAACAGCAATTAGCATAAGAAAATTAAATTATTTGTTAGAAGTATAATCGCTTTCGTCTCTGACTTAGACATCGTATTATTGCAACTAGCAAAGAGCGTAATCGCGTACGGGTCGTGGGTAAATTAAAATACGCTCACGTGTATTATAAAAACAGGAGGCAATGTACACTGTATTCCTTATGGGGGAAAAACTGGAGCGTTAAAGTGAGCCAATAACGGGGAGTGTAGATCTGTTATTGAAGTGTGAGTAACGGGATAGCAGAACCGTTGCAACGATTGTTTAGTGCCATTTCAAGCAGTAAAATTTAATTGTTTTCCAACAGTTACTGAGTTCGAATTTAACGGTTTGACTGTGAGTTTTAATTGTAGTGACACTTGTATTGACACATATAGTTAACCTTAAATTCTCTTTGTGAAAACAGAGACATCAGTAGGCGTCACTGCAGTCGAATCCCATAGTGAAAAAACATAAAAACTTGAGAGGTGTCAAGGGACACCCGGATGGAACGAAGTTCCTTTCGATTAATTAGTGAAGGAACCAATGTTTATTCTATGAATAAAAAATTAAGTCTTCACAAGAAGTACATTTTATTTCTATGAATTTTCGTTATATATTGTCACGTCGTTGCCATGGTGAAGTAGCGCTCATTCGTCGTTAACATACTTACTATAGCAAAGAGTGTCGTGACAACTTTTCGTAAGAATTTTTTCCGTCTAGCCCCCTTTCACAACGCGCGATAAGGAACTTCGTTACAATAATATTAAACTTGATAAACATAAATATCGTACTTCTCTGTAGTAATCAGCTTTTGCAATAGATGAAATGAAAATAACAAATAGAACAAGTATGATTAACTAACTTTATTGCTTTAGTCTGGGAAACTAAGATGATTAATAAATTAAGCAACGCCCATCCGCGCTGTGATCTGAGCGAAACGAAACAATAACAAAAAGTTGAAACATGTCGAAATGTTTCATTACAATTTTTACACAACTACTGTGTACTTTTTAATCAAAATTGAAGAATAAGATTTCTACACAATCTACTCTTAGTTAATTGTCGACTTAAAATATTGTCACAGAGGTTTATTATATATTTAAACAGGTTTTTAAATACATTGAGAAAGAAATTTCTTAATGTAATGTGTAAAAATAATTGATTCATTTATCAAAATGAAATCAATTACAAAACTAAGTGATACATCGTCATAAATATACTCGTATGTACTAAAGCGTTCAAAGATTCAAATCTATCATGGAATTCAATCGTATTCTAAGCTAAACTTGTGTAATGCGAGGCAAGTCGTTACCGAAACTAAAACAAACAGCAAAGCTGCGGAGCCGGCTCGCGAGCCCCACGCGGAAACTGCAACTCTAAACATCCGAACAAGTTTCAAGATGTACCGCAGCCTTGTTTGTACTAAACGGAGTACAACGTACAAGTTGGACGCTTAAACCAATACTATAATTGCTTATAGTGAACGCTTTTGAATAACTATGACGTGATTTGTTGTGCGAACAGTTAAGGATTGGAACAAATGGATGTCCGTCGTCTCCGCCTATCCCACTGGGTTACGAGCGTCTTATGTTGATGTTGACTTTCGTCTTATAAATCAAGCGATTAACTTATATAACGCTTCGAATTTATCGATATCGAAAAAGGGAATATGGTTACATCACTACTGTTATAGCGATCGACTCGCGCGCAGTTCGATCAGTGTCACGTAATGTCAAACGTATCATTATTAATGTATATTTTAAAAATATTTTGCAATTCTTCAACACACATTACAATGAATCATAAAGGATTTCTTTTTTATTCATCTAGAATGAATTTCATTCTTAAGGTATATTTAATAGAAGAGGGAAAACAACAGAGGCCTTTTAAATTTAAAGAAAATACGAAAGATTCGACTTCACTTTGTTGATACATTGATTGACATGAAGAATATATTTAATAAAAATTATTTCCGATAAAATATCCGGGTATGGTTTCACGTTAACATGTTTAACAAGAGGAAGTAAGTATCCGTATACAGTTTGGAAGGTTATTACTAATTATCATGATGAAAGGCGAAGGAGGCAATTGTAAAAACAAAACTGAGTTTTCCCAGAGGATGATGATGAGAAGAAGGTATTAATTTTTATGAAGGACTTCATTGCTATATTAAAGGTTATATTCGACTTTGACTTTTTTTTGGTGACTCAAACACTTAACGAACTCCAAAAACAAAACTTATTTTTAATAATATATAGTTCCTGAAAGCATTTAAACACATCGTAATAAGTTTCATTGAACTAGATTCACTGTGTACCGTTGAGACATTGACCGAGCTGTTACGTAACAATTTCGCAGTTATCTAGCAAGTTAACTCATCGACGCGTCGGATATTATGACTATAAAACTTTACTAGCAACAAGTTACTACATATAAACATCTAGAATGGAACAGGTTCATAGAACACGTTAGTGTGGGTTTTCACTGGCAAAACCCATGTATAAAAATATGCTGTTATCTTTATTTTTTAAAGCATTAGTAGAAATATGTAAAGATTATACGAGAGCTAGATATTAAGTTTACTTTTTTGTTGTGTACAAAAAATACAAGAGTCTTTACCATTTGTACTTCTTTTCTTCTTCTTCATAAAAATGTATACATTTACAAAGTTTCTAACTTTTGTAACGTTTGCATGTATTCGTTCGTATGCTTCCGACGATTTATACATGGTATTAACGAATACGTTTATACGTATTTTTGAAAGCAAAGGCCTATACAAGTTTCTAATATATGCATATTTAAACAGCTAACCGTACAAAATATATTATAAAATGTCAATGTCATTATTGACTTAATATGATTAATTTTAAAGACCATTGAGACAGAAAATAACATATGTAATTATTGTTAAAGTGAGATATAAAGTTGAAACATAATATCTTACTTAACCATTAATTATTTAATATAAATTACATAACATTATTATGTAAAAACTATAAATAATATGTTAAAACTACTAAACTAAACTATATACTTATACTACACTAAAAATAAAACTAGATTATGTAAAAAATCGACCCCAAATCGCTGCGCTCGCAGGGTAAGGTGCCCAAGAGACTGGCGGCATTTCCCCGTTGAATGGCCAGGCTCAACCTTTGTCCGAAATGCGCGCCAGCCCTTGGATCCCCTGAGACGTCGATAAGGCGTACGGAAATCTCCTTGAAGAGCTGACGGGCTTCCGCACCCCAAGGCCCCAAGGTCTCCACGGCAAAAGGCACAAATATATACGGCTCTCCCAAAGCTGCATATTTACGCCTTTTATTGGTTTCGGCTGTCGCCGCAGCTGCACCGGCTTTGCGAGCGGTCGCTCTCACATGGGATGGGGCAACAGTGTCCACGCATGTGGCATCCCACACTAGTGACCGCCCGTTTTTCCAAGGGATGAGCGTCATACCATCTGGCCTCTTGCCATCGTCCCGGGCGATGCCATTAGGTTCGAGCACTGCTGGCACCCCGGAAGAGGCAAGGGCGCGACGGATGACGTCATTTAAGGCGGCATGACGCGGAATGCGTCCTGCACTGCGACGACATGCTAAACCATGATGACCTAGAGGATCCACGTCTACCCCACAACGACAGCGATGGGCTTCGTTCGTCCGGGCCCCTAGCCGTAAGCTCACCGCCAAACTAAATGTAGTCCTCTCCAAAAGGGTACCTACGCTAAACGATGGAATGGCATTTAACCAGTATCCTGATTCAGGTTCACAGCTGGCCAAAAGACGAGACCGCTCCGCTTCGTTTTCTGAAGACTCTAACAATTGGTTTCGGGTCTTCATGCAGAGTGGCTCATCCCACTGCCGCTGTGAAGCCAGGTTCAGGGGTAGGTCCGGACCGGTTGCACTGAGCCAGGCATCCCTGGCCTCGGCTAAACAGGCAACCTCTACGCCGCAGAACGACGGGCCTAGTATGCTACCAACGAGGTTAACCGAGCTATAAACCGAGGACAGAAAGGCTGGCAGTGCTACACATGAAATTTTCCGTATTCCAAGACCACCATGGCGAATCGGCAAGGTTGCTTGGGCCCAGCACCTATCATTCAAAGGACAATTGAATGTGCTATTTAAAACTACTCTTATTGTCTCATCTAAACGAGAGAGAAGGTCATTGTGGGCCCAAAGCGGTGTACAGCGAAGCGTATAGGTAGTCTTGGGAACAAAGAGACAGAATTTTATAATAAAATAAGCCATGTGAGGATTTATGTCTTTTAGGCGACTGGAAGATTCCTGAAATTTTAATATTTGATCCTCTACAATTTTGGTGAAAGCCGCTTCCAGCACTGGGGCCCCCAGTAGACGGAGCGACTGGTCGTCAATAACTTTAATATTAGGAGCCAAAACATTAAATTTAGAATTTAGTTCATAGCGACATTGTGCCGGTAATCTTTCGCTGAAATACAACTCGCATTTAGAAAAATTTAACTGTAAACCAATATCACTGAAAGATTTTGTAATTTTTTCCAAATCTGACAAAACAGAAGCAGCGTCTCCACCCAAGGTCCCGTCGTCCAAATACCATACGTTGAATTTAGAAGTCAAATTCTTGATGTGGGGATGTATTGCCAAACTGAATATTGCCGGTCCGAGAGGGTCGCCCTGCTGACAGCCGACAGCTGATTGTATAACTTGACCATTATACGCTAGGCTGGTTGATCCGCTGTAGCATTGCCACAGGTAAGCAAAGGTAAGAGGTATCTGGTCCTTTGCCTGGGTCAGCAAGACGCCCCTGTCCAAAGAGTTAAATGCATTCTTTACATCTACCTTTAGCAACACTTCGCTTGAACCTTGCTTGAGAAAGGTGCGCGCAGCGTGAACAGCAGCCTCACACCCTCCCTTGGTTCCAAAACCTAACTGCGTTGGCTGAAATTCCTGCTGCAAATCTTGCAGGATGTGCCTACAGCAGATTTTGGAAGCCACACGGCGAATTGTATTGCCTACGGCAATTGGTCGGATGCCACCATCCATTTTCCGAAGCGCGCAAAGGTTGGCCCCATATAAGACGTCAATGATGTCTTTGCACACCTTCCCAGAGAACATAAGATTCACGAGGCTGGTCAAATCTTCCAGAAGTGCAGTGCCGACGTCACCAACAACACCACAAATCAAATCTTTAAGGTGTTGTGGGGACATACCGTCTAATCCGCCGGCAGAGCCCCTCCTGAAAGACATAATCGCGGCTCGTATATCCTCCGGTGTAGCCCACAGGGTAGGCTCAGAAGGCTCGGGGGCATCCGGCAAGCGAGTTGTTGCTAAAGGCTGCGGATGTTTAGACAACAAGGCAGCGTAGGTCTCTGGTGAGTTGGGAGCAACGACGTCACTAGTAAATAAAAGGTCGGCAGCACCTTTAATGTCTCCCTCATCAAATTTTGATTCAATCCTTTTTGTAATGTTGTACGATATTTGTTTTTCCTGAATATTGTCTAAAGTAGGCCTAAAATTGGGGGAACAGTTGTTTTTTATTTTTTGTGTAAGGGAACTGCCATGCTTGTCTTGGCTAACATGTAGCGTTTTATACGCGAATGTCAGAAAATTCTCCCAGCTATGTTTATCGTTCTTGTCGATGACATCTCTGACGCAGGAAGATAAAGAGGTCGCTACGCACCGTCTAGCCCCACGAGGGATTCTTTTTACCAAGGGGAGGTTTCTCTTCAAGTTATTTAATTTTTGCCATAAGGGGCCCCCGGTGGGGGCTTCATTGTCAGTTACATTATGAAAATTCTCATTGCTACCTACATGCGGTTGCCGGCCCTTATGGCACCTACTTTTGTGTATGTGCAAACCTCTTTGTCCTTTGAAAAAACGCGGCTGGGAGCATTCTCTGCATTGCACGAGTTCCTGTGACGAGGTTGCACCGGACTGACTTGCGGATGTAGCCTGCTCAGGGGTCGGGAGAGTTAACGTTAACATATAATAATAAAATATAAAATAATAATAGGACTATATATAATAATAACTAGGTAAATGTTAAAATTTAAATAATTAATGTTAAATGTACACTGTAATTTGTCTTAACCCTAGATTTACAAACATTCGTCTGTACAGACCACAGCTTGACGCAAAAAACCTATGCTTGTTGTTTACTTGTTACGATTCTGACGATTTTGACATCTCCAAGGAAGATTATATAACGGCGAAAATCACATTAAAATTGAGGATTCCGATGATGATGAACCGTTGATTAGAAAAACGGGCATTTGATGTTTCAATAAAAATTTTCGAACTGTGGCGCGGAACTGTAAGCGCAGAGGATCAATTACCAACTTTGAGGTGATGCTTATTAGTAGACACAAATATATTTTTATCCACGGATATAGAATATTATTCCATTATACGATCATTTAATTTCACGCTCATTTTAAAATATTTTGTAAAAAATCTGAAAATTTTTCCTGACGTCTTGTTTGTCATGCGTGACGTTTTTTTTTATCTTATGATTCATTATGTCATTATTATATTGTCAAAATGATAGCAATGACATTAAATACGTTTCATTCTCCTATATAAATGACCTTGTGTAAAGTATGCAGTTTAGGTACTTATATTATAAAAAAGATGAGTTTCGAATGCTAAGATCAAAACGTGTTTGTCAGAGATATCTGTTCGTGACCGGTGTCCATAATACGGAAATGTGAGGGCAAAAACGTGCACGGTGACGCAAAAATAATGTTTAGGTCATTACGAACACTGAATTTTAACCTTTAAGACGTAAAATAAAAATATATATAAAACTAGCTGTCGCTCTTAACTCCGTCCGCGCGCATTTAAAAACTAGGGATATGAAAAATAATTAGCCGATTCTCAGACTTACTGAATATGCGCATTTCATAAAAATCCGTTAAGCCGTTTCGGAGGAGTATGGTAACTAAAATTTTGTCACGAGAATTTTATATATAAGAACAATATAAATATTAAATTGATAATAATCTATAAAGAAGAAATAAGGTAATATAAATCACAACGACTCATATATTAGATTTTAACTTTTTGTGCGATACGATAAAGAGAAATATGTAACCTATAAAATAAAGTGTCTGTAAAATAAAAGAAAAATCATAATGTATGCTATTATGTATAAGTGTTAATTTAAAAAAAAAACTATTTTTAATGTTTTTCTGTCTGTCCGTAAATTCGCGTTAGTTCCAAGTAATCATCGAAACGGGTGGACCGATTTTGACGGGCCTTTACTGGAAAAAAGCTGATGTATGCGGGAATATTATATGCTTCTTTTTTCGGGGATATTATATGCTTCTTTTTTCGGGGATATTATATGCTTCTTTTTTCGGGGATATTATATGCTACTTTTTTTTACAAAGTCGCATGTGATAGCTAGTTATTTTATAAACACGATCTAAGTAACCTTGGCCTTCCATTACCGAAACATTTGTACTATATTTGTCATAATTATCTTAAAAAAAATAGAGGTAAAATGTTTTTGAAAAAAAAAAGAAAACGATACTGTAGCATATGCATTAGAAAAAAATATTCAAATTAAGTACTTTAGTTTCCAATTTTGAAATTCGATTTCGTAAACCAAAATCAAATGTCTTATAAAATATTCGTATTCGGCAATCAAAAAATATTTTAAACGGTGATAAGCGTCATTAATTTTATGGATATTAATAAAATGGTCTATGAAATAAACGATCGGAAAAAATTTCAACATAGCATGGTAAGAACGGCCATACACGGACCGCTTGGAACTGTGTGTGCTATCCGCAGTTGACGTTTGTCATACACGAACCGCAGTTTGCAATCGCCGCAAAAATGACGACAACCGCTTGCAGCAGTCTGTTTATGGCTGCTGTTAGCTACAAAGACAATCGAGTAAGATCAAGTTGAACTTATGGTAAAATTTTCCCTACTTCAATATTATGTATTCGCATATTTGAATAGATGATTCTTAGATATATAATATGAATACAAAAAAAATATGATATCATTATTTTGCTTTGAAGGTCGAAAGTTTAACTCTATTGTACAATAAAATAATAACAATTTCTTTTATTACAATATAAAAAAATGCAATAATTTAATCGCAACTGAACTATAATATTTACAAAGCCTTTCTCCTTGAAGGTTATTACACATTAAAACTCGTCAAAGATACTCAGTGAGTTTATATTTTCACTAGCAGTTGCCCACGACTTCGTCCCCTCGGAATTTAAAAAAATCTCGTAATAAATATGCCTATGTCGTGCAGGGATAATGTAGGTTCTGAACAGTGAAAGAATTTTTCAAATCGGTTCAGTAGTTTCGGAGCTAATTGAAATGCTAACATACAAAATATTAAATCTTTCCTCTTTATTATATTAGTATAGGGATTAACAATTATTAAAATAAAAATTAACTATAGTATTAGATAAAATATATTTAAATATCATTGGGTTTTCAATATACTGCTCCTACTAAGAAACTTGCAAATGAACTGCATTTCTCCCTTTAAATCGAATTAGGCCCAGGATTATTATATTAGATAATTTATGATATTGCCAAGGACTGAAATTTTTATTACTTTTAGGTTGTCTAATCTAGATATCTAAATAAATAAAATTGAATACTCAGAGGACCTATGACTATGACTTAATAATTTTAAGCGGGACTATATTCTAGCTGAGAGCTTTGTTGTAGATGGAAATTAGATTGCCGTGACAATTGAATTAAAACACATTGTTTTCTCTAGTTTTGGAAAGAATGTGAGGGTTAGAATGTGTTTTTATACAAGAGTGTCGACACTGGAAACCCACCCTTAGAATATAAAGTACTAAGGAAACCGGTCCACCTGACTCCTCAAGGGTAACGAACAAGTCCATCTTATTATCATATCGGTAATGGTCTAGTTGAAACGATGACCTTTACAGAGTGGAATGTACGATGGGTACACGATTTTGCTTTAAACATAATATTTTGGTTTATCTCGTTCAATAAAATTTATAATAATGTGTTGTATCAGTCAGGATTTTGATAAGAACCTATGTAAAGCCTTCATTGTTATTAAACATGTAAAAATCTAATTATGAAAATTGATTAAATTATTCCTTAATTTATTAAAACAAATAACAAAGCTTTTTAATTATTACAACGAAAAATTAGTATTTGGTAATTAATTAATCTATATATATAAAAGAAAGTCGTGTTAGTTACACCATTTATAACTCAAGAACGGCTGAATCGATTTGACTGAAAATTGGTGGGCAGGTAGCTTACAACCAGGAAACGGACATAGGATAATTTTTACCCAGTTTTCTATTTTTTATTCCGCGCGGACGGAGTCGCAGGTAAAAGCTAGTTTCTATTATAAATAAATTTTTAAAAAAAATTAAATGATCTAAAGAGGTTAGTTAACTTTTTATTTTAAAACATATCTGTATGTCGAGATGTTATCGTTCTTGCAATACGGTTATCCAGTGTTTGGCATCACGCGGTGCTTGTCGGATACCGTGAGGGTCCCGTGTCATGAATACTGATGTCTCGCCTCATTGTCGACTTTTTTTTCTTAATTCATATTCACCATACGTGAAACAGAATTAAAGGCCGCTTAGATGCGGGCGTCGGAATTGTTTTTTCGACCCTCGATAATTTGTTTTGAAGGTTAGAGAATGCGTTGAAATAAGAAACCATTACGATATATAATGTTATAAAAATGCAAGACCTATAGGTATACAAAAAACTTGCATCGTATATCAAAACTATGAACTTAAAGTGAAATCCTGTCTCTTGTTTAAATGAAAATTAACTAAATCGTGAAAGCAAGGAGAATTTATGACAATAAAGAAATCAGTTGTTCATTTGTATCGACTATGTTAATTCGTTGTAGGTACTTTAAAACATACCTTGTATTTTAAATTCAGCAATCTTCCTAAAGTATTTCGAATAAAAGCCAAAATGCATAGGAGCAGTAACATAAAGCCAAAAGGACTAAATCTTACCGCACTAGTGTGTTATAGATAAAGAAAAGAAAGCAATTAAATCATAAGATTATGTATTATTTAGCTGCAGTAAGAAACATTGCCGTAACAATGGAATTATTTTGAATTTAAGGTCAAAGAAAATCGAATTGAATTTCAAAACCAATTAAAATGCATATATTGCTACTATTAAAACGTATGACCTTAGGAACTGTGCTGCAATTCAGACAAAGTATCATCGTAGGATGGAGATGACCAGATCTTACGACACAAGAGTGACATTTAGAGTCGTCATTTATGCACGAGACCGGTTTTCAAACACCACCCAATTTACCATTCATGAACGTTAATTAAACATGAATGACTTTTGAAGGTTAAATATTAACGACTGCTTAGAAATGAAGACAGAAAAGGTTGCAAACATTGAAAACATTTTTCCACTTTTTTTTGACGTTATTAATTATTTTTGATCTTTTGCTTGTGGTCTAGAAATTAACATTTAGAACTTCTAGTATAATACTTTTGAGTCTCTTCAAGGCCTCTCCGAATAGAGGTAGTAGAGAAATATGAATGTTGTGCTAGGTAACGCGAATGGATAAGTTACAAAACGAGTATATTGCGATAAGCATAAACTAAGTACCAATGAAAGTTTAGCATGTTATAGTGTGTTAGAGGGCCACCTGTTGAGGATGGGAGAAGATCGAAATACCAAAGCAGTGTATCTCAGAGCCCAGACTGGCCGCCCAGATATCACTGGAGAGACGCCGTCGAGCTGGACCAGAAATATCTCCAAGCAGTCGACTAGCACGGAATGGCACAGGACAGGGGGCGTTGGCGATCTCTTTTGTCGGAGGAGAAGACCCACTTTAGGGTGCTGCACCAGCGGAGTTAGTTATGGGGTTAACCCACCTGTTAAATAAACGAGGTAGATTCACATTATTTCAGGAACAGTCTTTCCATTTTTCTGATGGCATCAAATAGGAGATATCGAATTGTTAGTATTGATATTAGTTACAGGTACAGAAGCGTGAGACCTGACCGTCGGTCAGGCAATTGGCCTCGGTACATTTAAATTGGCTCTTCCCGTTTGTCTGAACGTGGGTAAGCACAAAGCTATATTGCCAGTTGATCTTTTAACCCACATTTATTGTTCGGACAACAATAACTGATGACTCGCTGTGGCGTCGCGTACTTGTGACGAAATCACAACAAGAATATTAATTTTTCTATACAGAATTGTGACATTTATAAATATTAAAATTTGTCATATCAACGAGGCAACGATTTAAATATTTACCCAAAAATGTGATAATAAATTCAGTCAGTAAGTTTGAGTAAACATTAGTCAATCTTTATATAGTAATTCGGTTACCACGATTACGTAAAATTTAGACACCAGTTTAAAATTTCTATACATCGACAAGTAGGTGTATACCTCACCCGGTATACTTTCCTGCGAATTTTGACGGATCAAAATGAAATGAGATGAAAATACAAATGTCACTGCAATCAAAAACACAATTAAAAAAGGATAATTCATTGATCATAAATTCAGGACAATAAATTCATATTTTAATTGTTTTCTTTAATTAACATGTTTCATTTTATATTTTTTATGTTACCGTAATGTACGGAGGTAATAAAATATCTGCAGCAATTGTACTTAAAGCATCTCAAGTATCACTACTTAAAATCAATAAAGCTTCATTATTTTTACGATTTACTGTCGTGATAAAAAAGCACGAGTTATTGCTGACTTTATTGTTAACAATGAGAAGGCGAAATCTTCACGAACATTGCGGTGAAATTTCATTTTAATAGTGTCAATGCACTAAAATCATCAATTTATTTTTGTTTAGTACAATCGAAACAATGTTTTGTATTTAAATTAATTTCAACAGACTACCTAAAAGTTTTATATAAAGAACTTCTTATATTATAATAAAGGATGTATAATTGGATGATCTCGCGGTGTTCCACTTTAAAAGCTTCAGTCCTTTGAACGTTTTGTACACATTGAGACAACGAATCGTGGAACAATCAGCAATAGGACGCAGCTTTTAACTGTTTCTTTATTTAATTAGTTATTTGTAACAAGAAGCGAAGTTTTGTCTCGTTGCAAGGAATAAGCCAATTTTTCTTTAAGTGAAACACCGCGGATTTCCGCGACTGTACAATTGCACGAACAAAATAAACATAAAAAACTTTTCATGTTTAAAGGCTTAAAATCTATGAAGTTACTAAATCTTACTACTTTTACTTTATTTAAAAATACGTATATTGTAAATGTGAAAATTTGGATCGACAAGACGAAATTTGAAGAAATAGAACAGATAACAGTCTGGACAAAACTCGCTGGCGACAACTAGTTTAATTAATACAAAATTAATATTTATGTAGCCAAAGCCATAACCAAAGAGTATTTAATAAAGAATATCTTGTGTAAATTTAATTTATTAATTGACTCAAACATTAATTACAGTGTTCGCGATACAAGCTGGGCGTCTGATATCATCCCAATGATTCATTTAATTTATTTTACCTTAAACTTATTTGAAGGTCAATAAAAATACTTTGACATTTTTAAGACGTATATTGGGAGGTTTAACTGAAATAGAAGTGTTGACAATATTAAGAATTTTTTAAGTTAGAAAGTAGACAAGTAAACAAAGGATTTAAATGATTTTTAATTAAAAGATACGATCACTTTTTAAAATGTATGCATATTATCTAATTCGGAATCCCTGGTACCTTGAGGTAATTGGTAGATTAGTATAAGACAATGATTCCCCTTAGTATTAAAAGTTCAAGGTGAGATACTTAGGTATATAGAAATAATCTTATCCCTCTAACGTTTTTTTTTTATTACAAAGTTGTTTATTTGCTATTTTTCCTTGTAAGGTAGTCTTATGATTGTAACTATTATCAAGTTCAAACACATCGAGAGTTTGAAGTAAAAACAACTGACAAACGAATGTTATATTTGTAGCATTATTAATAACATATTACTAACTAACATTCGCCCACGACTTCGTCAGCGCAGAAAAAAAAGTATTCTATAATATATGCCCGCATGCATCAGCAACTTTTCCGTCAAAGTCCCCTCAAAATCGGTTCCACCTTTCCGGCGATAACCCGGGACAAACGCCGACTTGCGGATAGACATGCAGACAAACTGACAACTTTTTTTTTTAAATTGGTTATTCGATATGTGCTACGCTAAGAGACATTATGTACAAATGTGAAAATATATAATTATACGAGTATATTCAAAGTGAAGTCTCACAGTTATCTACATATATGTATATTTATAATATCGAGAAAAACATCTGGAACTGCTAGACAGGTAGGAAGGTAGCTGATGCCCGTGGCATATTATATGTTACTTTTTAAATTTTGAGCTGAAAAACTTGTTTACATTATGCCAGTTGTATGCCAGCGCTGATTTTCAGCGCGACTGTCCTACTGTACTGGCATAATGTAAACCAGACATAACTTTACAATACGTGTAGTGTATGTGGGTATATTGAAAAGAAAAAAAAACATATAGGGACATGCTTATGCATACGTCGCTAACAAAAGAAGTTTAAAAATAGAACAAAACATCAGCTTTAAGAGATTAGGAATTCAAAAGTTAAGAGATTTAGTACTAGATATGTTCATTGCAAAAGAAATTTAATTCGTTAATAGATCATTACAAAAAAGTTTTCGGAAGTAATTCAATTAAGTGTAAGTTAAGTTACTAAATTGAATTGGGCACCATTAATATTAAAAAAAATTATACCATAGTATCTACTTATCTTAAATGATTAACTTAAAATATTAAAGTAAAACTAAATTTATTAAATATATTATTATTTTAATCAAATAAAATGCATCAAACAACCTGTTGTTGACATTACAAGGTTGTAGAAATAAAAGTATTACAAAGTTAATAAAAGAGTAAATTTATAAGGTTGTCGCTGTTGATTACAACATATTTCAAGGCAGCATTAATATTTTGGAAAATGAAACTTGGAATGTTACGAAAATTAACAAAATGTGTTTTGAAACTTATAGCCGTGGGAGAACCTATTTGATTATACACCTTAAAAAACTTAATGATTACAAAAAGGTTAATCTGTGTTCGTATAAAAAAACCACAGAGAATATTTGATATTAGTACATAAAGTTTTAAAATTAATTCTTAAAATTATAAAATTTGTGGCAACCCTAAGCGTAAATTTGCGAAGGCACCCAATCATAGGTACAAGGTCTGACCTGTACATCTGTCATGGTCAGCGTCAGCGGATAAGGTTGTGTAAGACATGATCGTCTTCAACCACGTCCAATTTAATAACTTAAAGCTTCATTATCTTTAAGTTGACTTAAAGATAATGGAACTTATAGTATGAAGTGGTATAGTTATACCTACAGAATTCTTTGCGAATGTGAGGAAACTTGTATAAAGGTACTAAATTAGTATGTACTAATTTAATTTATAGAGTCCATTGACTGTGTATATAAAAATGTTTTAAAGTATCCTTGATTTAAAACCGTTCACTCTCTCAGTATGTTGAAATATCTTAAATATAGTATGTTAAAAATTTCATTGAACCAACTTAATATTTGATTATGTTATGAACAAAAAATCATGTCACTCAAAAAGGCAAACGTGTTCTAATGTGATTTACAAAAATAAAGAAGTAGAACTTACCAGTAGGACAATCCCATCCAATTTTAAAAATGTTTTAGCTGAATTTGAGGTCCGATTGTCAACATATTCTGTTAATAACAGGTATGCATCACAAAAAATACCTAACAACACTATTAAGGTACCGCGAATTCACAGAAATGATTATTTTATTTGATAAAATTTAAACAACAAACCTAAGCATTTGTATTATTTACTGTATAACTTTTTTAACACTTAAATAACAATTATTTAAATTATTTTTATGTCCATTCTGACAGGAAACAAGCTTTTCTTATACAAAACTTATTACGGTATATTTTTAGAGTAGAGTAAAACCACCCCTAACACGATACGATTCGGTCACTGACTATGACTGACTGAACTACGAACAAAACTTGCTCGACTTGATTCGTTTGATTTGGTTGATTTGATTATGGAACGAATCTAAACTTTAGATAAATAAACTTTGTGCTATGACGTTATTTTTTGCGACTTTCTACAATTTTGTCATATTTATACAGTTTTTTTTTTAAATTAATATCATGAGTAAGTTTAATAAAATTACTTTTAAACTATTTTTATATTAACGCCATCTAGTACCGTCTCATGAAACTTTAACGGCGCGAAGTTCATTTTATCTTAAAACGTAAACACGAGATGGAGGTAGTGTGAAATTAGCACTGCTATTTTTCAACGTAGTAATAGTTTACTTTCCATCCATGGATGTCGCTTTTTAAAGATTTTTGTACTTTATAGCAATGTCCAAATGTTTAAAAATGTATGAAGGGAGTAGTCTTTCATTACACGAACTCATCGTTTGGAAGTTTAAACAGGTTATTTAATAATAAAAATTCTTACTTTTTTCTAATCTTACTAATATTATAAACTAGCTGTCGCCCGCGACTCTGTCCGCCTGGAATTTAAGAAATCTTCAGTAGTAGCCTATGTGTTTTTCGTATATAGGTATATCCTCTACCTCTATGCCAAATTACATCGAGATCCATGCAGCCGTTCTGCAGATACCTTCAAACATACATCCATCCATATTAGTAAGATGAGTAAGTTAAGATGTATGAGTGGATGGATGGATGTTTGTTAGAAGATATTTCCATTATGGCTAATGGGATTCCGCTTAAATTTGACCTACATGTGACCTGGAAGCACACATAGGATGCCAATAAAGTTTGGTTTTTGATTCAACGCGGAAGAAGTTTCGGGCGACAGGTAGTATAAAAATAAAAATATAACATATCACAGAAAATGATTTAATTCAAAAACACAAACACTATATATTCTTTTAGCCGTTATTGCAATCGTGGTTATAGTTATACGGAACAGTAATTCAATTTTCAATATCAATAGGAGGTAAAGCACTCTCTAAGGAGTCATAGCCTGAACGACCTCTACTGCTAACAGGAGTGCCACTGCTAGTCGCAGGTTTACCGCCGATGATTCGAAAACCTGGAGTCACTTCGGACACCGCAATAGGAATAGGATACTTTATAACCGGTTGCCTTGTTATTAATGGTCCAGTTTCATAATTAACCACATACGTGCTAGGTCTCTGTATTACTTTCGGCTCGTGTAATGGTAGCCTATAAATTTTGTCTATGAAAGTATTTACTTCATCGAACGGAAATATTCTTCGAGTAGAAGGCCTTCTCCTAAGTAAAGGTCTGCCTCTTTGCCTTTGTGTTACTCTTGTCTTTAAGGGTCTCGAACCAATATAGGTTTGGCCTCTATGACGTCTTGAATTCAAAGAAGGAACCAACATATCTCGCATATTACAAACTCCGCCGCAACTATTTCGGATTAATCCATTATCGACGTAGTACGGGAAAGGTTTTTGAATAGCTTTAGGAAGATAGGTCTTTCCAAGAGGTATGATACCCAGTATCTTCGGAGGATCGATTGAAGTAATCAAAACTGCTTCTAAATAAGGCACGTCCATTGGTAATTTATACGTAGTGAATTTTTCTTGCAACAGATTCTTATATTCGACAGAATTCCCTATCAATATTGGACGTAAACCCAAATTAGCCGTATTTAAAATATGTCCATCGGAATTAATGATATAACCTTTATCTGTAACAAACATGCCTTTTTCATGCAATGTTTTTTCTATAAGATATTTCAACGTGTAAATATCTATTGAATTGGATGCTCTCGAATTTACGAATCTCACTCGTTTCATTTGCTGGTCGAACCAATTATCAAAAGTATCTTGGATATCTATTCCATTAACGCCCTGATAATTTTTTATTAAAGCTTCCGGATGGACAGTAAAATAAGATAAATCGCCAGGAATTAAGGGTCGATTATGAAATATTTCATTTTTAATATAATCTATTGGTATTCTGTGATCTGGTAGTAAAGTATCTATGAGTTTCTTTTGAACATTTATAGATATTGGAGTTATTTTTTCGGTACCTATAGGCTTATTATTAGGTCCTATGATTACATGCTGCGGTGGCTTAATGTCATAATTCATTAAATCGTTAATAGGAGCATCGACGATTCCAGGTTTGTTTTGATTTATAATGATCGATTGCTCGTTCGAATCCAGCTGAGGTGTACTCTCATTTTCTACTAGAGAGACAATTTCATCATTTGTATCTGGATCTGATTCTTGTTCTTGTATCTCATTTTCTATGGGGTTAATGCTATTTTCAATTATACTAATATCTGTTGACGTATCAGTAGTAGATGTATCTGTATTTGACAATTCTGTCGGCACTGTATGTGTTTCTATAATTAAATTTTTTGGTGTTTCACTCGATATCGGGGTATGCAATATTTTTCGATTAGGAGTTGGTTCATCAAAATCATTTGTTATCTCATCAGTTAGTTCTGGTGGCATGTCCTTAAAATCTTTTTCTGCTATAATCTCCTCCGGGTCTGGTGCATCAATGTCATCCCCGTCTCCGTCGTCATCGACATTTTCCAAAACATCTGTTGATGTACTGGTTTCTTCCATGTCACTATTTTCCGAATAATCAACTATGGCATCATCTAGATCATTGTTTGAATCCAAATTCACATTAAATTGATCTCTATTAGGCCTAGTTATTTTGATTATATTTCCTCGATGGGGGCTAATCGTATTTGGATCCGCTTTCTTTCTATTGATGTTCACAGATATAACATTAATAGGTGCGCCTGGTCCGTCCCCTTCAAAGTCGAAATAAGGTTGCATTTCCGGATTTAAGTCAATGTTTAAGTTCTGATGTTTTATGTAGTCAACATCTGAATCACCGCGTGTTGGGTTTCGAGTATTCTTTGGTCTCGGAGGTTTCTGGTTGTCATAGAAAATACTGTCGTCATATAGTTTTATAACATTCTGTTTAGATGGTACATTTATTCCTTTAATTTTTCTTATTGGTCGCTCAATAATTGGTATATCTGGAGAAAGTATATGGCTTCGTTCACTTACGAGATCGGGATATTTTGTGAATATAGTTTGTAAATCGTCAGAAGGAACGTCTAATTGATCGCCTTCATCAAAAGAAAGATCAGGTATCGCCTGTTGTTTCTCGTTATTTGGTACAAATAATTTGATTTCATTTGTAGTAGGATTTTTGTACAGATATACGACTAGCCTTTCCAAGTTTTCGCCGTTATTTGTCAATTTGTCTATTACCGGTGTACTACTCTTCTTTTGTAGATAACAAAAACATTCTCTTGAATTTGGTGTGTATTTCGATAGTATTTTAATAGGACTCCATGCTTGCGCTTTTGTGAGTTGTCTGTAACATATAAAATCATAAATATCTATTAGTTTACAAAAATATAGGTATAGATGATATCCAGGAATAGTTTACGTCGGTATTAAAATTTACCTTCTACACACAGACAGCGAAACCAAAAAGGACAAGAGGAACAGCTGAAAAATAAAAAATGTATCATGATTATTATATTCATTTTGAAATATAACAATGAATTCATGATGTGATTGATCATTATCATCATCCGCCTCTTAGATTACTTTCTTAAGAGACAGAGAAACTCTTTCTGTCAGTAGGATGAGGAGAGAAACTTTTGTCTCCCTTCCAACAAATTTCTTTATAAAGACAGTTTTCTTATTAAAATAATCAGACAAAAAATATTGAAATGTATTATTTTTATCACAGACCTTACTAAAATCCATCTCGATTGTCACAACACCATGCTTATGACTACATATTGCAAAGAAAATCTACTTTATATATAAAAGAATTAGAATAATTAGTGGGAAAAGCCGTTCCATTACAGCGTAACTAAACTTGTTACGACGAAAACTCATAAGTTGAATCTTTACCATCAATTAAAATTTATACTGTACGTTTGCAAATTAGTTTCTATGCTAATTGCTAATTTTACTTCGCACTCCAGTATATTCAAAGATATTAGAAAAATAAAAATAGTCATTAGTAATAAGAAAAATAGTTATTATTGTACGTGGCGCACAGCGCCTTTGATAATTTGCTATCTGGAGATTTGGGTTCGAATATTTGTTTTACCGTTTCAAATTCATAATTGTTAAAATTCGTACGATGTTTTTATCTACCATATAGTCAATATTGGATTTCAATACTCGTAGAATACTCGAAACGTAATTATCAGTGAAATTACGATTTTTTTATAATTTTTTAAAATTTATCATGTGTTTCAACTATTGCGTATTCGATAAATAATTAGAAAATGAGTATCGTTATTATTTTCTTAGCCCAAACCACTGGCTCTCAACCCAAACACTCTCTAAATTTAGCAATAAACCTTTTTTGAATCCACTAATAATATGACACGAAAACCTTAAAATAAACGAAAAAATATAACACCACCAGTGTCATTGTCAATGACATATAATCAAAAGTATATATTATACTTTTTTCCAAAGTAAAAAAAATCATAAAAAATATGAAAAACGTTTACGTGATCGCTAAAACAAGCAATGAAATGAAACGAAAGTCTTTTCTCGATATTCTATTATGGGTAAGAAATAAAGTAAGATCTGTAGAAAGTGATTCTACAGTAAGGCTTCGTAGGTATACTACAGGTTCGGGTTCAGGGGCGGTAAAAGGCGAGGGCGCGGGGAGAGCGGTCACTGAAACGGGAGGTACATTTGGACAATACGGCGCAATACAAGAAGATAGCTACTTTTACAAGAAACAAAAAGAACAGTTGAAACAGATAAAAAAGAAGTTAGATAAAACCGAAAGTTCTCAATTGAGCCAAAAGAAAGAAGACAACTAATATAGGATGTTCCTTTTTATTTCTTAAAATATGTTTTTGATTCTAATTCTGTTAACAAAATTTAATTATTCTGAATATTGACTTGTAGGTACATAATTTTTTTTGAAATAAATTATTTCGCTTCACTTTGAATTTTGCTGGCCTTTTTTCTTCTCTTTATCTATAAAATTTGACTAAACTAAATTCAAAATAGAATATTTTGAAAATATTCTGCTACTATCTAGCGATCTACATTTTTAATAAACATGCTGAAAACCTCGGTTTCTTAATTATCTTAGTACATTAAAAACTTTTTCAAATGACATTTCGATTAGTTTCCGGATAATTCTGTCATTTTCTTTGACAGATTCTTCTTATAGGAAATTTTAGTTATCGTGCATTGACTTTATAAAAAATAATCCAGTGATCCAAATAAGAATGGGAAATTAAATATAAATTAACAAATAATAAACATAATAATGATAAATTGGTGATGAAGAAAACTTGAGCAATGGTGAGTTTCTTCACAGCAACCTACCCGAAAAATGTTTGTACCATTCCATGCAAAATAGGCGTACATAATTCGCCTCTTTGCTTTTCAATCGTCAAAGGCAAATTTGTACCAAATGCAATCCATGAAAAAATGCCGGTTCAAAGTATTAAATTTAAGAAAACTTCGAAACAGAAAATAGTAGACTGTCTAAAAATGACAGAACTATCTCATTCCAATCAACATGAAAAAAGTGATATCACTAAAAAGACCCAGTATGAAAGCAATGAACATAAAAAGAAAATGGAAGAACCGGACTTATAGAAAACGCAAAAATAAAACAGGGAAAAGGTTAAAAAGAATGTTCTACGCTTGTTTGATCTTTTTTTGTCCTTCTGAACAATAGTTTTATTTAAAATTTCCGTTTTTAAACCAAAAGCTTTTTCATTTTAAATTTGTTTTAGTAAAACATTCCAGAACCTGAAAGTATATTTATTTCTCCCTGAATTGTAACTCTCGTACTGACTGGTGGTTAAGTGGGTAATAAAATAAATTGATAAAAAAACTGATAAATAACAGTGCCATCTATTGTTGAGTAGGTTATGAATTCGATTTTGTTATTGAACAATAGCAAACGATGTTTTATATTACTTTTCCTAATCCTAAAAAGTGATGTAGAATTATTTAATTTATCACGTAAATTTGTTCTTTTACCGATCCGACTGCTCTGTTTTTTAGTGCAGACAAGATCGCGGTCGAATTTTAAGTAATATAATAAAAACTAAGCATACGAATGATGTGCAAGTTGATGGTAGGCATGTGATTGGCCACACAGTACGGAGTACGGACAGAGAGATTATCTCCACAAACACAGATCGGGCCCCATGCTGTGCTTCTCATGCAGCTCCTGTTCACATGGAAATAAAGTACCGATGACAAAACAAATTCCTATTAATATACGCAACTAGTTGAACTACACGTCAGTGTAGCAGTTTTCTTATTAGTTTAATAATTAAATATGCTCAAAAAAAAATATGGAAGAGACTCTTAAAATGTTCATTTTTTGGAATCTCATGGATTTGGAAAATTTTCATCTAAAATAATAGAACTTCTTAATGGATATGAAATTCGTCACTAAAATGATAATGTCCTGAAAAAATTTAACACAGGCAGCTGATAACCGTTATGTCCAATTAGCTAATGTAGATTTTTCTTTTTACCTTAAACAACATAGGTTAATTTTTCGAACAGAAGAAAGCAGAATAGCAGCAATGAATCAAAATGGACGATTATACTAAGTTAAGAGAAGTCGGCTAAAAATACACTAAGAAAAGAAGTTTTAGGGTTGAATAGTTCTATATTATTTATTTTGTACAATTATGTGTTTACATTCAGTCGGTACGTCGCGAGTCAGTGACAGTGGCGAGGTCCCGAGTTCAGCTCCCGCTGTCGGTCGCGGCCGCCGATACCAACGGCAAACGTAGCGAAGGAATGTGAGAAAATAAATTATAACCTTTATTAAAAGTATTCAAATTAAAAATCAGTTAATGTTGTTTAAATAACTCAGTAGTTATATTTTAATAAATGTTTTAAGCGACATTAATTCAATAAATCTTTTATACACGTAATACAAGTTAAGTAATAAAATATTCAAATGTTTTTCATAATTAGACGTTCTTGTCTTAAGATTACGTATACACGGGTATATACCGGTATTATATTCTAATTGTTGTGTAGAAAATAGGACTATAGAGATGAAACTCATAAGATGTCTACACATATGTAGTTGTTAACAGTTGGAGTTAGTTTTCTAAGTGGTAGCCATACCATTGTTTAGCGGTTTTGAAGGTTAGAGATTACTTGCTCGTTATTGATACTTGATTAGTAGACACGAGTAACTCAACTTAAATTTATGACATGTATATCATGTCACGGCTCACATGTGTGAAGCAGATCAGTGAACAAGCTCGCAGCTTAGCTCAATTTGTATGTACCTGCGTAGAATTATGATTTGCGGCTCGTCGACTCATATAGTTTAATACATCGCGATGAGTAGTTGTAGAACCTCAATTCAACTGTTCAAGTTTAAGTGAGCTGAACTTTTGAACCGGTTCAGAGCTGATTAACACATGGCTATTGATTAATAATAATGTACCACCTACAACTTAACATTGGGATTAATTTAGAGAGAGAAAATGTTTATAACTTAGAGAGTTGGTAATAAAATCTTTTAAATTTCTATAGAAATGTTGCACCAATGTTTTAAGACGAAATTTTCGAAGTGGTCCTGTAAACGTCGGCTCATATTAAAAGGCGATTGGATGTCGAGAGATCTCGCCACCGCCGATGCCGCCGGGACGACCGCGTACATCAATGATGCCGCCATCTTTGACGCGCCGCTTTGTGCGCTACTGAATATAACTTGTATGGTTACCAATAATTAACAAAAATCTAGAATTTTAGGTTTGTCAAAATTTCTCTCATAATATTCTTTGTCAAGCACTTATAGATGTAATATTTAAGTCATTAGAGATTCCAGCAGTTAAATTTTTTCGTCTCATTATTAGTTTATATCAGTAAAAGAAATGATTAACTGTTAAAAGATAAAGTAATAAATGCAAATAGGCATCTCAACTTCTTTAGCGCCATGTACTTTATTTTAGAGTGAGCCATTACCAAATTCTAGTAAAGTACTTTATTCGTACTCACCATTATTTCTTGCTAATAAAATAGAAAAAAGATAAGAGGATTTCAAAATAAGAAATACGAAAATTGTATTTACCTTAAGTAAGTTTAAAGCTTGGTCACCCTGATCACACACTATACGGTATTCATTACTTGATTTTCAATTGATAATTAAGCTCCTGTTACAATGATACTTTCTACTGCCCGATTGAAAGGCATTCTTTGACTGCTCCGAGAGGAAAAACATTCTATGGCCTTTGTACTATATAATATTTATAACGACTGTTTGTGATATACCAATAAGAGAAATCTTTATTTATCACCGTGATAAATTATTACAGTTTATTGAAAAGGATTTGTATAGAGACAAATTCTTGTAAGTAAAAAAACAGCTTTCTGGGGAAAAGTTAACGCATGAATTTGGTAAAAATCGATAGGACTATAGATTTCGAAGATAGAGATGTCGTTCAATTCTTTTAATATTTTTCAAAAATAACGCCGCTTTTTTTCATGGCTGCTTGTTTTTTAAATATTACAAGGTGGCAAACGAGCAAGTGGCCGCATGAATTCGCCGAAATGGCGAAGCGATCGCTGCCCATATACATTCGCAATTGCAGATGCGTTACCTACCCTCAATCGACGAAGGAGGAAACGCACAAAAAGAGAATATTTAACCTTCCTATTCATCTCCTCCTCCATCAAATCCACCTCTCCTTCCCATCCCTTCCTTATAAGAAAAGGGTGGGAAGGGAAAGAGGACTAAAATTAAGCCTCCGGCACCACACTCATCAGGCGAAACGAGGAATAACATCCACTTCACGCCTGTCTTCTGTGGTCGTGGTATTTCACCGGGCGAGCCGGCCAATTCGTACAACAGATGTTGTTGTTGCTGGCGTCTACTACTGTTAACTGTTGTGTTTTCGTTTAAAGGTCCGTTTGATTAGTGTTAATATAAATACAGAATTAATAAAATAAGAGTTTCTGTATGTAATGTCGAAAAAAAATCTTATTTCGCAAATATGTTACATTTGCATTGCAATTTTTAAAACTATTGTCTGTGTCTTTCTGCAAGGCTTTTTTTGTTTCATACAATCTCCGAAACGGCTGGCCAGATTTTGCAGGAAGGTTACTTTCTTTTCCGAAGAAGTCGCGGGTGAACGCTAGTTTAAAATAAATCAATAGAATCTAAAGGAATAAGGAAATAAATACTATCTGTCCGTATTATTGCAGATTATGAGAAACTGATGATCAAAACGCTTCTTATTGATTGAGTCTTAAAATATTTGTTAAGATTCAGACAGAGTTCTAAAGTAAGTGACTATGAGATGTATCTTGTCTTTCGTCGCCGCCACGCGACTTGGGAGGTTGCGGCGCTTTGTGGGATTATCCGAGGAATCTGCGAGCCTTGTATTGTGGTGCAACAGTCCCGCCACTGTGCGTCGGTAGCTTTACGTTACTTATATCTTAACATTTTTTTCTTAAGCCCCTTTTCATTTTATTTAGCAATATATTTTTTTACTCTACAAAAGCTATCTATTTACTTATTCGGTTACTTGCTGTAAAGAGGTATGTGTTTATGTAAATTTATTATTATATGTATACAGTCAAAATCTGTTATAACGACATCGAAGGGACTACTCATATTGAGTCGTAAAAACCGATAGTTGTAACAACCGGTGACAGGTATTAATAGGTATTAATAGGAAAGATATGTATATAACATTCAGCCAGGACCTTTGATTTTGGTCAATTTAACCGGTATGTTGTTCTAAACGATGTCGCCTTAAACGGTTTTGACTGTATTTATATAGGTTCGAATCAATAACCATTTCGGGTAAGCTATTGCGTCCCAGTCTCTATCGAAGTAATTTTCTTGATTTGCACGAACTATGCAGGACCATGCATGTGTACCACCAGGAAGTCGTAGGCATTGATTTCCTTAGCTAAATAACTATAACTTTAGCTTCTGGTTTTAGTCAAATCATTTCTACAACAGGACTTCTAGAGTTTGTTGGAAGATTACTACTGTAAGAATTTTGCAGTTTATGCCTAAATTTTCCACTCACCTGCTGAAATAAACCGATAGCATTATAATGCGATATTTTGTTTAATGTCTTCCGACATATGGCGACAGTTACGATGGACAGTGGTCGTCAGGCCGACAGAATATTGTTATTTGGAGGTGTCGGCGATACAAACAAACGTGAAACCCATTTATGCTCTAGTGCATATCCATTACATAGAGCAATTGTTATTTTAAATCCCCCTTAAAACCTCATTGCAGGAGCCTAAGACGTTGCTTTAAAAAAATAAAGCGACCAGTGGCGCGTTTAAATTTGGAATCGTCGCCTTCTTTAAAGACGGTTTCCACCGTTAAAAGCGAATAGTTCATTGCGCGTTTTGTTACTATCGTATTCAAGATATGTGAATACAATCCCGCAATGTATAAAATAAATTCTGGTCTAAAGAAATTGTGAACGTATGCTACATTATTTGGACTTTTAAGCGCCCGGTTTGGTCTTATATGTGTATCCGCTGGTTCATTTTGAAGAGATTTATATTATATATGTTGAAGTAGTGATAATGTGTTACTTGCTTACAGATCTTCGTCACTGCCTAGGTTTTTTTCTCTTAATTTTGACTTGTAACATTGAAGCAACTTGATATCTTTTATAAAACGCGTGACGTCATCTGACCTATCATGTTATTGTGTCCGGATAGTATAAATTTTTATAAACGTATCGTGGGAGCTTCAATTTTTCGCTCGGCCGCATCCTGACAGTCGGCTGACGGGGTCGTGGACTACCGACTGTGCACACGCTGTGAACTTGTTCTCAGCAATGAATCCGGAACCGAAATGTGTGATGAAGTATTTTGATTCTGTTTAATTTACTGTAATAATATAAAGGCTTTGCAACTTTTTAACATTAAAATGTACCATTTAACTGTACCCAGCGGTATATTTAAATCCTTGTCATGAAGAACTTACTATTGAAATTACATTATTCATTTAGGTCTTGTATATAAAATCGTAAGGCAAAAATAGCATAGGTATGTACTACACATTGTTTAACAGTATCATTAGTAAATCCGACTTATGAGTTGCGGTGATGAAAACGTGACACATCTATATATAAAAAAGAAATTCGTGTTAGTTACACCATTTATAACTCAAGAAAGGCTGAATCGATTTGACTGAAAATTGGTGGGGTAGGTAGCTTAGAACCAGGAAACGGACATAGGATAATGTTTACCCCGTTTTCTATTTTTTATTCCGCGCGGACAGAGTCGCGGGTAAAAGCTAGTTCACAATAAAATCTTTTTGAATAAAAACCACTTTGTTAATAAGTTACTTAAGATTGTTTTTAAGTTAGTTCCTATGACACCCAGTTACTCATCACAAGTCAATGATCTGCTGACGGTTGTCTTTTATTTATTTTAACCGTGGTTGTATAATGCGTCGTGTTTACCATCAATCTTGCTCACTGCGGGGGTTGGCACACCAAATCAAAAGGAGCTTGATTATGGAAAAGGTAATAAGTGAATTTCTCGGAATGTAAAATGCGATTGGTATTTCTGAGTTTTAAAAAGTAGGCTCATCAAATTTTTAGTCTTAACAAATAACTTCTAGCTGATTTTTCAATATAAACATTAAATTTATTGAATAAAAAAATTGTGTGTAAATATTAAATTCGACATTAGTTTTACCTTGTTCTTAAATATTCTAAAAGGCTCTAGTGATATCGCCAAAGTAAATGTTGATTAAAATTAAAACATGTAAAAATCAAGTAATCGATTATTTTTATTATTATTTAGTGTATTACAATATAAAATTATTCAATACTAGTATGGATTAAATCGTATCGTAACTTCCAGTACTTTCTGTAGATTAATTAAATTACAATTTGACCTTTGGTTCCGAGCCGCGGGAGACGCGACGTTTGTTAATTTTGTGTGGCCAAGCCTGTTGGCGCTCTACAAAAATGTAACGCAACTAGATGTAATATTCGACCAATCTATTGATTTGAATAGTTTCTCAGGTTCTTAAACAGGCATGGTGGAAACAAGGTTAGATTTATTGTGACTGTTTTGCTTATAACTTACTAGCTTTTACTCGAGACTCCGTCCACGCGGAATAAAAAAAATGCACACAAGATAAAAAAGTTCCTATGTCCGTCTCCTAGTTCTCATTTTATATTCTCATCTCCTAGTTCTTCTCCTAGTTCTACTCCTAGTTCTCATCTCAGTCCCCATCAATTTTCAGCTAAATCAGTTCGACCGATCTTGAGTTATAAATAGTGTAACTAACACGACTTTCTTTTATATATATAGATTTTATTATTAACTTAGTTGTCTTATTATTAACTTAGAGTAACATCGTTTTTAAAATAAAATTAGCTTGATGAAAACAGGGTTAACAAAATGTTTATGTACGAATTTTTGTGCAGTAGAAACTCACTCTAAACATGATATTTATGTGTAGAAAAAATATAACGTGTAATTTTTATAAGCGAAAGTTTAACTCCTTGGTTATTCCAGTCAATGACGTTTCCTCGAAGCTGTCAAAGGCTAGGTGTCGATGGATCACTCGGTGACAGAAGATATATGAAACGGTCGTTAACCTCTGCACCGTCAATAAATTAAAAATAAACAGATTAACAATCGAATTTAAGTAGCAAACTCATACTCTATCGAGACGTGTAGTTTTGTGGAAAAAATAAACAAGTAATTTTAAATTATATTGATAGATTTGTATGCATGTTCTTAAATTACCATTCTTATTATCAATTAGATTTTTAATATTAAACAAAACATATATCTACACCCTTGTTACTTAATAAATATTTCGGAATTGAAAACTTATCGTCAATAAATTCATTTGACAATTAATATATTTCGACAGTTTTATACTACAAATCAATATGCAAGATTTTGGTTAAAGTAAAAGAATCAGTAATATTAAAAAAAAATCAAAAGTGTAAGACTAAAAACATGCTCCAAACGTCATAATTTTTTTTTGCCGACCGCCCAGTAGCGGCCATTCCATGCTATATTACCTCCTTTGTCATTGACCACAGACGAAAAAGTTTGATATTTAATAACTCTGTCTATCAACTTTACATACAAAAAATTGTTTGTCTTTTTGTCCACAACAATAGAATGTGATTATGATAATCCTCTTTAACACGCCGTCTATTATGAAATCTATTTATGTTTTGTTTGTACATTGTTATTTAAACAATTAAAACTCTTCTAAGAAATTTATGAAATTTTTTAATCTGTAATTTACAGTTACGTATTGATTTTTAAGTTTTGTAAGCTTTTTAAATGTGCTTTAGTTAATTAGAAATACTTTTTGAAGGTTGAGTTATACATTTTTACATATTGTATTCAAAATACAGAGTCGCGCAGGTAGGCTCTCCAACTATCTTAAGTACGTCTTACTAATCTTACTAATATTGTAAATGCAAATGTTTGGTTGTATGTATGTACATATATGTACCTATGGATGGATGGATGTATATTTGCTAGAAGACATCTCCAGAACGGCTGTATGGATCTCTGAAATTTGGTAGACATGTCTAAATCTGTGTGTTCTAACACATCTATGATCCCGGAAATGTTTACGGTTCTCGTAGGAAAGGTTTGATTTACATATTAACTCGATAACTTCGCAACGCTACAACACATATTGAAAGGCACAGATATAGAACACCACGGTCTCGAGTAAAAGATGACATTCGATTTTTTTTAATTCTACGCTGGCAAAGTCGCTAGTGTAAATACACTAGCTTTTTCCTAACACTAGCATTAGCTTATAACTATAAATTTGTATTATATGTGTAATTGAAATTGGACAATCCAGCAGCTTGATTTAAAAATACTTATTAAATCTTCCCATACCGAAAAGGCTTTATTTTAGAGAAATACATTATTAAAACACATTTTAAAAAATACCTATTGAAATCTATTCTTATGTGTAGGTTTGCCTGTATACATGTTAAGGCTTTTAGTCACTAACTAGTAACTAAACGGTTTACGGCTGAAAGGCACTTCAAAGCGGCTGAACAAATAGGTTGCCGCGCTCGAGCGACGTCGCGTCCGGCGCCTACGCATGCGCTGAGGTGACAACGTCTTTATTCGCAGCTAATCTCAAACTTAGGAAATACAACAAGAATAGTCTTAATTTACAGTTTCGAACTTAAATGAGTGAGACGCAATTTTATTATATTATTTCTTCACCCAGGCTTCACTAGAAAACACAAGAGATTATATTTTCAGGATATGCTTTTGTGCGATAAATGTTTTTTTTTTTTGTAAATACATAATAACAAAAACGATAACTTTCGTAAGACGATAAATTGGCTTAGTGTCCCATTTACGACCATTTAATATTGATAAAAATCGAATACCGATTTCTATCTCTGTCTGTTCCAACTTCAATCGCGTATTTCTCGTACTGTCTCCGAACTGTCTAACAATCATCGATTCAAAAGGATAATATTAATATGAATGAACAAACAAATATTCTTTGGCTTAATAAAATAACGTTATCCGATTCATTAATTTCAAAAGTCCCGAAACGGCTTCGGGGCTGAGTGAATCGATTACGCGATAACGATTATTATTCGATTACAGCAATCGCGGCGACCCGCATCGACACCTCGCCGCCACTCGTCCGATCCATCATGTCTCTGATCCGAAATATCGGCACGATGTTCAAACTTTACTAAGCTCCATTTTTTGTAATACAATAATTTTTATTATTGTGTATAACCAGTTGTTAATTTTAGGGCCAAAAAGGCTTTTATTGTTACTAATGCTTAAAGTTTCGTACAATCGAATCAACTCTCAACAATGGCGGCCATCTTTTCTTATCTATTTTCCAATTCTTTACCTTCTTTACTTTCAAATGATTGTCAGTTATTGTTTAATTAATGTATATAATATAATCGTTTCTGCTTTTTTATCTGTACAGTATTGCTTTTTTAAATAAATTGAATTTTAACTTTTAAATTAAGACAGTTTGAGAATTGTAGAGGTCGCAGCGGTTGCGGGCGGTCGCGCGACTTCGTCGTCGGGACTAATTATCGATAGATCGTTACACGATGATTATTCCGAATAATTAGGTGGACCTCACTCGACTTGACGCACACAAGTCAGCGCCGAAACCACAATACACATAAATAACGCAAACTAGTTAGTTAGGTTGATTCGAGATGTTATATGACATAGTATTTCCCTAGATACCTAGAAAAATACAATATTTGCAATAGTTTGAAATTTTCATTTTCTACCCCAAAATAAAAGGCGACACTTTGCCATGTATTTGATTTGAACAGTGTTAATTATGATTTTTTTTAATGTAATCGAATATAATATTTGCTTTAAAATAATTAAAAAATAAACTCAAGCTAATTTCTGAGACGGCATCTTTAAATTTCATGTCTTATCTCACGATCGTCGACTTTTTGTCGTTGTTGTTTTTTTGAATGCCATCCACAAAGTACATTAACATATTAAAATAGCTCTTACATGCTACAAAATAAGGATTATTTAAAAACATGCGGTATTTTATAGGCTGAAATAGATATTTGTAATATTGTAGTGATCGGTCGACATTTTGACAATTTTGTTCCTCAAGAAAGTGCCAGGTTTGTTTGAAGACCACCGGGCGATGTCTCGCGACTGGAGAGATTTGGGACGTGATAAACATAGTTTAAATTACAATTAGGAAGGGCTAGTCGATGTTATATAACGTGTAAAAAATTAAATATTAAAACGAAACAGTTTAAAAAATGGTGTACAGAATAAGTACTAAGTTACGAAAGTCGCGTTTAATTTAAGCATGTCCTAAATATTCAAATTTCGTCATTACTGAAATAATTTCGAAGCTAAGCAAACCATGGTGTCAAATTTACACTTCGGTAAAACTATAAGTGGGATGTTAAATAATATGAACTTAAAGCGTGCACTTAAATTCGTTATTTTCAAACATTGTTAAATCCGTCAATAAGTTTGTATGACAAATTGTCGGTATTATATTTAAACTTCCAAAATTTGTTTACAAAATAATGTTATTGTTATAATCTTTGAAGAAACATATAATTTTCATACAAACAATCCACACATCAATACCTGGCAGCATATAAAAAATATTAAAGCAATGCCGACACTAAAGAAGCTTTGAAGTTACAAAAAAAAAATTATAATCCATCCAGAGTATCAAATAATAAACTTGGTAGCAAGTGAATTTCGGGGATCGGGTTCCGAGGCGGTCGGTAAAAAACGCATTATTTTATTTCTTTTTTTTTTCAATTGAAGTTTCACGTGTTCGGAATTTAAACTTGACGGGTTGTGTCAGCGGCCAGTACAAAAAGGTCAGATGCTTTACTTTCGATCATACCAGCCAGTTCTGAATGTTTGTAAGTTTTTTTTTAAATCTTTCTTGCATTCATAGTATTAAATATTTAATGATACAATTTCGTTATAGCGATTGGATTGTCATGTAACTCAATACAAAATATCTTCATAAAAAGTCTTATCTGAAGTTAATTGCAGATATGTTACAATTTTAGGGTGCTAATTTTACATAAAGTATACCGATTAAAATTTAAAAATGAAATCACCAAAGTCAGAAATCAGAGCTAGTTAAGCAAAATACACCTAAATATCAATTAAAGGCTGAGTCACACAGAGGTCTAAGTTAAACAAAAGCAGAGAAACTCTTCCACTTAATTATGCATTCATCGCTTCGGATGCACGATATGGAACGAAATGCCCAACAACAGGTTATCCTGATAGTGACCGATTAAAACCCGTATTCCTAATTATTTATTAATTTTAAACGATCTTAATGCTATGAAGTTAAGGATTAAATTCTGATGGGACTTTACAATTATGTAGGGTTTCCATTAATTAATATTTAAAAGTGGGACAATTTTAATTTTTAAATAGTAAAAGTAGTCAAGTTTACTTCTGAAAAAAATCAAAAGAAGTGACTAAACCAGGGAGAAAGATATCAGACTCCTTGTAGGGGATCACAAAATAAATACCAACAATACTCTTGTTTATCTAGGCTATTTTTGCAACAATCAATTCGTTAGCCAAAAATAAGTATTAACATAAAATTCCTAACATATCTCGTAGTACTTATGGCCGACATACACTAGATGGATACTGAGATAAAGAACAAAAATAAAAGGTCCCGACCGTTTGAATATGGCGTCGCGTCAGGCGGCCGTCAACTTGACAGTTTCCGCGCGGGCGCACGCCGGTGCCTTCTCGGAACTATCTTCTGCACTCTTATATAACTTTTTTAAAAATTGCAAAAAGGTTTTATATCTTATCTTTTAAATAAATGAGCTCAAAGTTAACACGATGTTATGCGGTCTGCTAAAAATGCAAAGATACTTTAAAGTTTGGCATTGCAATGTAGAAGGTTTAAAGAAGCAGAAGATCAGTACCCTTAAAAAAAAGTCAACTGCGCCCATGGTCTTCCGCAACACCAGACAAACCATATGTGCATTAAAAAGATACGCTTACTTCTTAAAGCCGTAGCGGTTTGGAAATACCGCTGAGGACAGACTATTCCACAATGCGGCTGTGAAAGACAAGAAGTTGCGCGAAAACGGTACGGTTGAGGATTACCAGCCATCAAGATGGTGAGGATGATATTTGGCGGTCTAATATATAATACTCTATACGACATCCTGTACCCGCATCTTCTATGGAAATTATCAATACCATATGGTTGCGACACACTTTGTCCTAAATATTTCCTACTGCACAACCAATTATCCGTGAATAATTGTTCTGAAAATATAATGCGTGCTTTCCGCAAGTTATGCGGCGTGTCACCGCGTACAAAAGATATCTGTCCCAGGCCCTCTCGTCTGCCGGACTAATAGAGCGTTTAACTTGATAATGATCAACATCCGAAACCATTTTAGTGAGAAAATATGCGTAAATATTACCGAAGAAAAAAATATCTAATTATTAAGTTTTTGCTAATTTGATTTTTGCTAATTTACATAATAATGATGGATGTTTGTTCACATGAAAAACAAATTGAAATTATTAATATTATTTATGTACTAAAGTTAAACTTATATGCGCCTTTGTCAAAAGATAGTAGGTACCTAAAAAGTATAAAAAATATTAATTAATCAAGCTGATTTGTTGTTGGGGTGTTTATAGTTCGTAAAAACTAAACCACACAAAAAGTTTATAAACTGGAAACAAGCGAAAATTATGCTTTTGTTTTAAAACTATTGATTTTTCAGTCAGCATAAATATACCCACGTTAGTTTCCCTACTTTTATTTGAGACAGCTCTCATTTTTTTGTTAAGCTTAAATAATCTATATATATAAAAGAAAGTCGTGTTAGTTACACTATTTATAACTCAAGAACGGCTGAATCGATTTGACTGAAAATTGGTGGGCAGGTAGCTTAGAACCAGGAAAAGGACATAGGATAATTTTTACCCCGTTTTCTATTTTTTATTCCGCGCGGACGGAGTCGCGGGTAAAAGCTAGTTTAATACTAATAAATTACAAAGGCGAAGTGGCAGAATATCTTGAAGTCATTTATGTCAACACTAAATATATCGGACGACAGCTGATGCACTTCTAGATGGAATGATAAGCAAACATTTGTGAAAAAAAAAATTATAATTAAACATAGTATGAAAATTACATTCGAAATATACCTCGAAAAGAGACATTTATGAGAAGTAATTTTCTTATAATATCTTTTATAATTTGACATTATTTCTTTTGAAATTATAGACGTTTATGGCTGAGATCATAAATTCCATAAATGCAACATAATTATTATGTTTCATTATATATACCTATGCTTAACAACAACATCAAGAATTTTATAATAGTTTGATAAAAATCCCCTGATGATCTTGTACGATATAAGCCAAATGAGCCAAAGCTTTCGTAGCGGGAGAGGAAACAAACCGCCTTCCCACACCCGCGCTGCCTGTTTAAATTGAAAATATGAAATAACTTTGTAAACATCTAACACTTTTATAGTTGCACTTAATGGTATTGATACTTTGTACATACTTAAAAAATACTTTACATTTTTGTTGTGAAACGTTATTTTTTACATGAATAGTTAAATTTATTGCATGAAGAATTTTTTAGAACTACGCAACTATTTTCAGTTGACGAGAGGCCATTAAGGTGGTGTTCTGTCTATTTGTTACTTACTTTCCCTCCTTTTCTAACATATAAATACTAGCATAATGTCACAATCTCTTCTTTTAGCAGTGGACTTGTAATATTTGACCAAGTTTATGACTAGCTAGTAAGTAACCTTTACAAAATAGTAATAAATACCTAGCAGAGCACATTCAAGTATCAAGATTTATCATGCGTGCTCTACACCAGAAGCCCAATGCGCTGATGCGTACTAACAAAATTACGACGGTGTGTGAAGTGAACTATGAAAATAGGATTTCTTTATACCTACCCCCTCCCCGCGCACTCCAACATAATAACTCTCCAGGTAACGGGGTGGGATTATGAAGATTATCAAAAACTGATACCCGGACAGCTGGGTAATTAAGTACGAGACTTGCTTGGGTGTAATTATTTTACTTATACTCTATGTATAGTTGTCACCTACGATCGCACTCTCGGAGATAACAAGGTTTGCCATTGACAGACTACATCTCGGAGTCTTCTTCTCGGACACTGTCATCATCATAATTGTAGACTGAGACTTTGTTACAGGAGTATAAAATTGTGCCATAGCTTAATATGGCGGGATTTTGTACTTGGTGGGTATAGGAAGGTAGGTCTGATGGGAATACGGTGTTACTCTTGATGATTCGATCTATAAGCTAATAATTATGAAAAAGGACGTATCATATAATGAAATCTGAACGACTGGTAAAGGAAACAAGGATCAACGAAAACTAAGAGAAACAAAGCAATATAAAGAAATAGGAAAATAGTAAAGAGTTGGAAAGGAAGAAGCTGCTGGTGACATAAAGATACCTACTTATATTCATGAAATAGACAGCTTAGAAACATGTATATACTAAAAAATCCTGTAATGTCTGACACAAAAAGAAATCACATTTTTTCAACGACCACCGAAGCGTGAAAGAGGCAAGCGAAGCTCAGAATTAAACAGGGAGTTATTTCACACAAGCCACATTACAATAGATAGAGCTTTACAAAACTTTTAGAACTTTTGTTGCGCAAGCGCACGCAGATAATCTTAATAAAGAAGCGGCCGACCAAACGCACCGACGCAAACACGCCGACAAACCGACAAAGGTTTGTTATTTTACCAAAACAACGTATGTTTTGGTGTTAGGACATAAAAGGCATGTCTGTTTATATTGAAAGGCCTCCATTTAAGCATTAAACTAGCTGGTGCAAACAATTCCATTTCTTTTGCTTTGACTTGAGAAAATCTTTGCATTTCCTATTTTCCATAACAACAGAGCCATCTATCAGTCGGTGGAAAAATTATTACCCAACCCTCCGTCTTTCATCCCTCTTTCAGGTTTGCGTCACGGGGTCATAACCTTGTTGTATCATTTTAGTTGAATTTGCGAAAATATAGATGTCGCTATAAGTCGCGAATTTGGATAAGAATTTACCAATTTTATGTTATCATTGTTGTATTTCTATGTATATTTGTAATTTAAAAAAAGCCAGATAATTGAAAGGTAAAAAGGTCATAGTTTTGAGCGATTCATCACAGATCAAACAATAGAAAAAAAACATTCTAAAATAAGCTATTTATAATTTTATACGAAGAAAATACATTAAATTTTTCTAATCACGACAAGGTCATTTGATATTAAACCTTGTTTTCACAAAAAGCCTTCGTCTAAGTACCACACTTGTAACAAATAGCTGTCCTATTTCATTCTAATCAAAGCTTTTGTAAAGAAGTTTTTGTTCAAATTAGTTTAAATAAGCTAGAGTCTAAAACAAACAATTATTTACATACGCTAGTACAAAGATTCCTCTTTATTTTTTATATACAGATAAACTAAACATAGTATCTTATATACCACGTAATACGATTACGTACATAAATGTGTGTATACATGACCGCCAACCCTACTCGACACCTTATAAACAACACTCCGCTGGCATTGGTTTAAAAATAACCTCATGGGCTTTAAAGTACTCATATATTGTAGTATATTTAATTGCAAGTTATTCAGATCTTTCTACGGTAGTTAAAAAACATGCAACAACTATGAATGTTGCTTAAAGTTCTGTTGAGTCGTGAAATATTTAAAGTATATCATTACCTAATTGCCGCACCTAGAGTGGTTAAATGGCAAGGGCGTCCCTTTATTTAAATTTAGTATGAGATGGTTGATTACGACAGTAAGAAAGCACTTGCAGGTAACTTGTGTACAAAATATGATCGGTGTCTGACGTATTCTCCTCTTTATTACGATCAAAGCATCATCAATCCATTTGTATAATGTCTAACTGATGAGTTCGCAGAACCTGTGTTTGTAAGGGAAGGTCACATATTAATGACCAGGGAACTGTTTTACTTCACTGACTATAATCTCAAAGAATTGTTTTAACATGGATAAAAGCCACTAGAGAAGCCTAAATATATATCTTATTAGGGAATTACGCCCAATGTCCGTCACATTGACCTCCAATCGAAGGGACTATTTCGATCTGTCGATCATTAAGTAACAATTATAACAAAGGACGAAACAAATAAAAATAAAACGGCACACTTCAATAAATAGCCGCCCCCGTGACGTCGCCCTAACGCGGGGTCGGACCCCTTCGCGGAAATAGTGATGTGACATAGAATTACAAACAGAGTCAAGGATATCGATAAATATTATGCAATTGAAATTGAACCTTATGGAAATAAAAGGAAGCTTATTGAGTTCTTGTTTTAATTACTTGCTAGAATTTTATTCACTGATGATAATTGTCACAGACATTGTGGGAGTCTTTAAGTGTGTTGTAAATAAAAAGTCAATTTTGCAAATCGCGATATAAAGAATTTGTTTTTGAAGAGATAATAGTAAAGTAGCAGAACAAAAGTATAATTTTATGAAAATCAACTATTAATGACTAAGGAAAATGTATTTTATCTTTATTGGCTTCGCGGTGCTATGCGTTTTAACTTTAAGATTTAAAACTCTGATAATTTTTATAATGATACAGATTCCGAAACGCAGTATTATATTACCATCATCAATCATCATCATCATCAACCTGCGTCAGTCCACTGTTGAACATGGGCCTTTTCTAATACCTTCCACGGTGTGTCTACCGCTACTCCCAACGGTTAGGAATAATTTGTGTTACGCCAGTTTTAAATAAAGAATTTCGGTATGGTATAATTAATTCTTCAGTATGACCAAACTATTCATCCTAGTTTAGTTTTGCAAGAATTCGATGGGGTAGTTACTAAGTTGTAATTTTAAATTGAAAAAATGCCATAAGGCTCAAATTTATTACTGATTTTTTTTATAACTTTACATGTTGCCCTCACTAAAGTAACGCGGGTCGATCGTGATCCCCGATACAATTACACCCTGTATGTAGACTCGTTACTGCACAATCTTCCCAACACTCCTCCGCGTACAAACCCGCGGCACAGCCAAAAACACACCCTAACCATCTGCACACAGAGCTTAAATTAACTCAAATAAAACACCCCCAAAACTTTCACCTCTTTCAATAGGAGTTTAAACCTAAATACCTTGCGTTGGAAAGCTTTCACTTTTCAGGAATCGTTCGTGAAGCTCCGACATTTAAAACTGAGCCCAACTTTGTTTTGAATAGGGTCTAAATCTTATTGTTGAAAGTAAAGTTTTTCCGAAGGCGGTAGGCTTAAAACTCTCGAAACCAATTCCGTAGGGTACGGGAGGTTTAAGCCCTTCAAACAATAGATGGAACAATTCGATATTTAGCCGATTATAAACGCTCTCTGTAATGCTCTTAGCGAGGTGTGATTTTTGTATGAATGCTTTAGACGACTCCATTTTCCTAACTTACGGAAAAGGCTTAAAATTTCCTTCGGACAAAATAATTAATTCAAATTTGAAATTTAAATTCTCATAATATCAGTTAAATTTAATTTGCTAGTATCCTTGTTAAGGTCTCAAGCCTTATTTGTGGATATATGCTTCAATGGTTAGGGTACTTTTAATATTATGTTACTACCCGTTCGGCAAGAAGATAGCATAAAGTTCTCTTAATGTTAACATTATTCAAGATCTGATATCAGAAATGATAACCAAAAATTCAACATAAAGTTAACATAAAGTTAACATAAAGCTCTCTTATGAGCCATCTAGTGCCATCTTTTAGAGATCATTAAAAAGATATCAGAAAGATAACATTTTCTAGAGATCATAAAGTTAACGTTTTTATGTTAAAATTAAGAGGCTAGTGTAAAATTAAAATTGACATGGAAAATAGGTTTAATTATTGTTTATTTGATAACACAATGAATAGTAACGATATTACATACCAATATAAATAATCTTATTATTAAAATTATAAATACTTTTACGGTTCAAGTAATGATATAGGAATTTTAAATGTTGGTGGTGGTTGCTGATCCTTTTGGCTCACGTACGTGGCAGGTGGCATTGGTATATTATTTATTCCGCTATCTGAAAATAAAGTGTTTTATTAATAAGGAACAAAATAATTATATATAATTGAACAACTTTATTTGTTACATACCCTCATTATCAGAAGAACTTGACGATGATATTATCCTCTTTCTACTTTTAGTTTCTATAAAATAAATAAAATTAATATTAGAATTATTATATAAAAAATTTTAGGTAAAGGTAAAACAAATACTATTCATTTTTTTTCAATTTTCATGCAATTTAAAATTTTACAATTAAATTCAAACTAATGATCCTTACTTTTTTGTATAGGCGTCGATTCATCTTCTGTATCACAAGAGCGTAAAGGTTTATTGCAGTTTCTTTTTCCTTTATCTACCATTTCTAATTTTTTATTTGTTTTAATAGCAGCAAAACCTTCATCATCATTTGTAGACAGATTAAGGGCATCTAATTCAAATTCACGCGCATCGTCATATGCCTGTTATAAAAAAATAATGATAGTTTAATTAATTATTATCTCACTATTGATATAAGGTAAGATATAATATAGATAATTAGATAATTAAGAGCCAATAGTGAGATACTGCAAATATTTGCATATCCATATTTGAAAGTTAAAGTACAGAAATACATGAAGAGATTATAACCAATTATTCCTGATCAACGAACTACATATTTTACTGTATAGTATAAATAATTTTACCAAATGGACCGCAGAGTTGAACATAATTATAAGTGATCCAATTATCTTTAGGGTTATCAGCTCGAATAATTAGTGAGGTAGGATTTTTTGTTTTCGGCCACTTGAAAGTTCGAGATTCTGAATCTACCCATGATGCAGGTACGATTGCAGACGTTTTATCCCAAAAAACTACGAAATACATCTTGTGTTGAATCCTAAAAAAAATATCAAATCAGAAATTGAAAATATTCATTAAATTTTAGCGCATTCTAAATTTTATCAGACACTTTTACAAAGACGATGCTGATAAGTTTTTTTTTATTATGTATGAATTAAATGAACAAAATTGTATACAAATGTTTAAAGTTAGAAATATTTTAAAAAGTAAAATATTTAAACTGCATTTAATTAAAATAACGACGAGCATCGTCTTACAACAATTTTAAATAATTTAATTAGTTATAAAATATGAAAAAATGTGTTTATAACCTATATTCATACTTACAAGTTTATATGTTCGGCAATTAAATTCTTGATAACTAACTGAATAATAAGAATCACAAATACTATTAATTATATTTTCAACCAGTATGTTAAGTCAAAAATATTACGTTTATGTTGTAATAATTGAATAAAAACACTTAGCAATGCCGAACGAATTACGATGCAATTCACGCTTGTCAACAATCACTCTTTAATGGATGAGTGAGAGGTCCGTATAGAACAAAATGGCCGCTGTTGGTTTTTAAAAGTTTTAATAACAATAAGCCCAGAAAGCAAATTTGTGCTATTCATTGTAACGCGATGTAGCATTTTTCGTTTCCGCGTAATTTTATTCTTACGATATCTCCTAAACTATTAGACAGAATGATATAGTTTCAAGGGCAAATATAATCTACATTAAATTCTCTTGGTAATGAACATATTTATTTACATAAGGGTTAATACTGAACTCGAATAATAGCGTCGGAAATAGGGCAAGAATTTAATTAATGTTTCGTAAAGAAAAAAATGGTTATTGTGAGAAAACTATAAAAGATAGATATATGCTATCGCGGACTTTTATTTAGCACATTTAAAGAGTTACAATTCGCCATACGTCATTTTGATGTAGGTCTTATAGTTTAGCCTACGTAAACGCTGAAAGCAAAAATGTCCCTAATTTTAGCAACAAATTTTGAAGCTTATTCAAAATCTACTAGTCTTCTAGTTATTTAAAAAAAAAAACAAAAAAATGGGACCCACCTGCAAGCACTTCCTTTCGATTAAAATATTTTTTATCAAAATCGGACCACCAGGGGCGGAGATTCGCGGTAACACACATAAAAAAAAAAATCAGTCGAATTGATAACCTCCTTCTTTTTGAAGTCGGCTAAAAAAATATGTCCTCGAAAAGTCATCATTTAGTTATCATTGAGATTGCTTTAAAATGACATCGACAAAAAGTTATCGAAAAGACAACATTTTGCTGAGCTCTAAAAGTCAACATGTTTCAGACAACATTATGTCATCTTTCTGACTTTTATGCCGAACGGGTATTAATGTATGTGCAAACAGACTAAAGCCACTCTGAATTTCCACTGCTGAAATAATCTCACATAAGTATATTGTCATGATTGAAAAAACAACAATATTGCACAGGTGTTTAGGTCTTGTAGACTTACATTATGTTCATAGAAACATAATCGAATTGAGTTAAGCCAGAGTTTAAGCACGACTAAGCCATTGTCAGGCTCAAAAGGAACTTACAATATCAATAACAAGCTATTTGTCAAATTTTTGTAAACTTAATTTTGAGTAAGTATGTGTGTTAATCAGTCAGTAGCAAGTGAATTTTACTTATTATTAATTAGTGCAAGTTTAGCCGATGAACGTATGAGTGCGCATGCGCAGTTTTCAGTATACCCTAGTCGTATAACACTGTAATTGACAGCGTGTCGTGTGCAGTCGCCCTTACAGCCACTTCAATATGCGGTCGACGGACGATTGGCTTTTGTAGCAAATATTTTGTAGACAAAATCACAGTTAACATTGATCTATTGTTATAATATTCAACAAAAATATTAAAGTATTAAGATTTAAGTTAGGGTAACTTTTCGATAAGCAAGTGAGATGAAAATATTAAAGTCAATTAATACTTAGGCCGTAAAAGATGTAATTCACCGCCAGTTCGGTTACATTCACAACATTTTCACAGTCTTTTCCATTTCATCACGTACATATTTATTTTTTTATGAAGCAACTGGCAACTTAATGAGTAACGCAAATATTTTTTTTATGTACTTTACGGTTATTACATTTTATTCGACAACTGTCAAATGCAGTGACGTAACACAGTCTTTACATTGGGCAGTTGTCGATTTCTCGATTGTTATAATGTTTTCTTATCAATTTACCACGAAGGAAGATATAATTATAATAATAAAACAATTAAGATTATTTGTATCAGCTCACACTATGTTGATATCATCAAAACTTACGAATTAAAGGGATTGTTTCAACAATAAATATGATTTGCGAGTGTAGAACCTTTAAAATACCGCCAAGTTAATCTAATAAAACAATTCTTTTTGACTAGTTTTTAATTAATTTGGTTAACAACACTAATAATCATAGTTATTCACAGTATATTTAAAATAGATACGAATTCGAAATTAAATACTTTGATAAAATATTAAAGGCACACATAGAACACATTTTCAAAACACAGGCGAAAAATAGTTTACGTGTAGCGAATTGACCAATATTAATTAAATAATTTACCGTATTAAAAAATCACAAAAATAAGTTATAGGAAAATATATATTTAATACAATGTTAAAAAAGACAAACAAAAGGACAGTTAAAATTTATTTTTGTCCTTCAAAAATTACCTAATCACACGAACAACAATTTTCCTTTGAAAAAGATAAAATAGGATCCACACAATCGACTAAATATGACTGGGTCTTTTTTGTCCCGATTTAAATATTATTTTTTAGATTAGAAATTATCTTCATTGCTTATTATTTGCACGTAGAATTTCACGGTAAGAATTATTATTTACAACACACAAATTCTAAGCACTTAGAAATATTTTAACACACATTATGATATTTTAAAACGAAATTTTCAAACGTATCATCCATGGCTTGCCGATTTTCGATTTCCAAACGCGTCGGGAAAATGCCGACGGGAGGCTGCCGACGGCGCCAAACGCCATTCTCCCTTCCGCCAATCAGAGGACAGAACACGCCCAGAGGTGAAAGGGACAGAGTATACGCATGAAGCTTTGTGCTAGAAGAGGGTAGAAGAGGTGCGTGCGCGGGAAGATCGTACAACGGCGGGGGAAATTATGATGCATCGTGTTGTTTTAGCATCGGCGAATGTTCGATTTTTTTTATTTAAGATAAGTAAAGAGGTTGCGTTAAAGTGATTTTGTGTAAGTTATTAATTTTTTTGCTTTTTAAAGGTTATTGTTGTTAAGTTATCAAAAAAATAATTTATAAATTAATAGATACATTTATGGACTTTTGTATAGATTTTTTTTTTCTTGCATTTATGCTTGTCCCTTTTGGGATGTAAACGACTACTGATATGGACGTTGAATGACAACTTCTGCTAACCTTTGCTTCAGTCTCTTACTGTACGTTTCGTTTGTTGTCTCTATTTTTAGTCGACTTCAAAAAGAAGGAGGTTATCAATTCGACTGTATTTTTTTATGTGTGTTATTTCAAATCGAATGTAAAGGATGGCAATATATATTATGTCAATACTGTACTGTCACTTTAGTTGGAATCCATGGTTGCAATTAAGAAACAATTGAAAGATACAGCAATTGATCCATTGGAATTAGATAAAGGCTTCACTAACAAAAATTTTTCTATTTACTAAGGTAAATAATCATCGGCCAGTACTCGTAGCAGATTCTATGTTCCCCTTTACTTGATGATTACAAATGCAACATGATTATACATTCAGAGAGGTCTTTGTTTATGAATTCATTGCCAGAGGCGGCGAAGGGTACATATCATTATATTCGGCAAAATATTAAATCCATTGTTTTTGTTTCGTGGTATTTAAATAACCCAAAAGACAAGAAAAATGGAGACAGCTGAGGGGTTTATTATGTATTGAAATAGGAAATAAAGCTTAACTGTTTAATATGCATACATATGTAGATCGATTAAGTCTAAACTAGGGTTTAACAATTTTCATATACTGGCAATTAAACAGAACCTAAATTAAATATTTTTAAATTGATCCTCTAACTTCAAGCTTTAAAATAATTATTAATAAATTACTAAAGTTTTTGTGTAGGTTGGTTTACTTGATAATCATAGACGTCAGTGCTTTTACTCTAGTACTATGAGAAATAAAAGAAAAACATGTGCGATTTTTTATTGCATGCGATAGTATCGTGCGGCAAAATGATGTAAGTAAAAAAATCACAAAAAGCGCGCGGTTTGCGGAAGACAGCGCGCGTCAAATTGGCCGCGGACCGATCTAATCTGTAACCTATCGGTGAAAGGGATTCTCATCCTTTTTTAATGTGATATATCGGTCCAAGTCATAAGAGTATCCTTTGTCGTAGACAAAGTGGTTTAGAATCAATTCAAATTGTATCCAGATGCAAATTAGAAATATGATATGGTATTAATACGTTTGACATCTTGTAACAGACGAACAGTAAAACTCAGCGTTACAACTAAGGAATTTCCCTAACATCGAATTGATCAGTATGTTCCCGATATTTTAGATCATTTTTCCCTCAGCACAAACTGATTCACTATCAAATATAATAAAAATTGTTATATTTTTTAAGGGTTAAAAAATTATTTAACCCTTTACACAGCATAAGCCAGCCGTTCATTACTTAATTTTTAAAACAGATAGATAAAATTAACATAAGTAGCTGTAACCACCTTTGATCTTAGTTTAAACCGCTGTCACTCGTGGCTTACGCCATGTAATCTATCGGCATGCACAAAGCATTCGTTACTTAGTCGGCGGGATGTTGTGAGCCGGCAGCGAAGCGTGTAAGGCGACGCAGCTGTGCTCCAGTATACTCCGGCCTTACGCTCGCGAATATGCGTTTTTTTCAAAGGTTACGTCACACCTCACGTGGTGCGGTGGTAAGTTCAAATGCTCGATCGATTAGGCACATAGGGCGACATTTAAACAAGGGTTAGCTTTCCGTGTAAAAATGATAAAGCATGAGCTTATAAGAAGAAAGTTATAAGATATTTGTTATTGTTAATATTCAAGATAGAAAACTTTGAATCAAAGAAATATTACGTAACGAAATTGAAAACAGTATTCAACATACATTTGAAACCCGGATACCTAATAAAATAAATTTGTTTCGTCTATGATCTCGCGGTTTATCGTTTTATCAATTTGACTATTTAATTACGGTGAAAACTGATGAAACAAGGTACTATACTTAATTAAAATGTAAATAGAGAGTCACTCATGCTCTTGAAAATATGACTAAGATAAAGAGATTCCTTGCGAATCTTTACTTCGATCATGATGTCTAAATCTATCAAACATTCTCTACGTATTACTAAAATGTAAGATTTAATTTCAAGATAATGTTCATAATAATCTTTTAATAGCTATGTTTAATTGAAAAGCGTAAGCATTATACTTTATAATCAAGCCAACACAATGCACTCCGCGAGACTAAATAAAAATCTTTACACAATAGGAACAAGAAAATGCAATGTTACGAAACGGTCCAAGAACAATCCCTTACAAATGCGAAACTACAGAATGAATCTATCGATGCGTAAATTAAGGATCCAATGCCATTCAACCGAGGTATGAGTGCAAATATGGTACAAAAAACTCTGTTAAGAAAATACTCTGGCCCCGCGTATCTAGATGTCCCGCTGCGGTGTTCCATATTGTTCTTAGACAAACACTTTCTTTACAAAAAAGAAAAAAGTTCCTTTATTTTTTTCGTATATCGACCGCGAGCATTGTCAAGGGCAGGTTTACAACGCTCGAATTAATTTTATGCTTTTCAATTAGCTTTAAAAAATCACGATTTATAAAAAAAATCATTTTAAGTTTACAAAAGCAAAAAGAAATTTAGAGTTGTCAAAACGCACTCTGGGTGGATATTTAAAAAAAAAAGATGACGTCTCAATCGAGGAGCATTAACCAGCCGTGTCGAATACCGTGACATGGTATTGCAAAATCTCACAATAACTAAGAGCGAGCGTGAAATTAGTCCTGTATAAATTAGGGCTAAGTCATTCAGCAGTGAGCGGCGTGAACATTGCCGCGTGTCCGCCATTGTTGTGACGCGGCGCGCGAAAACGTTTTTGTTGATTTTAGGTTATTACATTTCGGCGGGCGGCCGTTACGATTATGCGTGCCGATGCCAATTATGCGTGTGAAATTATATGTTATGATATATCATTGTTAATTAAGAAAATAAACACTTCGCAGTTATCATAAAACATCTACTAAATAGGAAAGTAGGTACTAAATCATATAAAAAATATATATTTTCAGTTATTTCGTTGAAGCTTTAATATTTCGAGATAAAATAAATATCTATGTATGCTTTTATGTATTTTTTCATTTGTTGGTGATAAAAGTAAAATGTTTTATTTTCATCTATAACCGTCAAATGTGGCAAGTTACAATACCTAGAGTCGTGAACATTGACGTGTGCCTGCAATAAAACCTTGCCACGGTTTACGACTCGCCGCAGACCTTACGTACGAATATTACACATAAAATACATATTACAAACATGCCTATAAATAAATATCGTTGAATAAAATGCTATGACATCGTCTGTTTGAGATAAATAGGAAGGTTATTTGAACATTTCTCACAAAAGTATACTTTGATTTTCAAAATTTATAAATACGGTGTAAAAAATAACACCAACTTTAATAACAACACAAAACTAAACACATATTAATTTGGAAATTATATTATTCACTTTTGTATCATACCATATTGTTGACAAAAATAAACTCGACATAAATGAAAATATTTTCTGACAAACAAAAACCTATCACCCAATTCGAAACAAAAGAAAAGAAAAACAAAAGATTAATAAAAAAAACAAAAATGCAAAAATAAAACAACGTACTTATCGTTCCAAATTCAAAAAAAGCATTCGACTCGCGAAGTCATACAGCATGCTTGTGGAGCCGGCGTGGTAGTGGGCGTGTATGGACGTTTGTATGTGTGGGGCGCCGGTGTGCGTGCCCCGCCGCACCCCGTGGGGTGAGTGCGGCCCCAGGCCCCGCCCCTGCGATGCTCACACGGCTGACTTGGAATCAGATGGCTCGGCCAGTCGCAACCGAGCCGTGACATCGAGAACGCTTCGGAGCCCCCGAACGCGCTCCCACCCAATACTTAGGGCATTCGATGATTACGCGCTACACTGATCATTTATACTTACGAAACTCGAATTAAAAATACACCGGTCAATACATAACTTAGTACCCTAAAGGACTGTGAATAAGTTTGTGTTTTTGTGCTTGAGAACGTTTTGTGCATCATATCGCTTTATGCCGTCGCTCCACGCTCTGGGTAGGTTCAATAACCTATTGTTTTTACATTAAAGTAAGCAATTATACACTTGAGTCCACTATACTGTACACTGACATTTCAACTTTTTCATAAATAATTTAATCTTCATTAAAAATATGATTTTTTTAATATTACGAATCAATAGACTGCAAAAAATTTTCCGTCTTTGATATAACTTTAGAACAATTTTAATTGCACAATGACTTAGGATATAATCTTGCCATACTTTTTAAAGCTATTTAAAGTAAAGTATAAATAAACGTTTTCATATTCCTTTGAGTCTGCTAATATCTATAACGTTAACCTTAATAGCAGAAAACATTCCTACAAAAAATACAGTTTTAAAAATAGTAATATAAACCATTCTTTTTATTTTTTTAATATTCCTAACTTTGTTTTAGAAAACAATGTTTATTTCAAACATCAGTTAATATGATTGCAATAAATAAGATAGCTGACTTAATTGAAATAGGTCACTATTTAATAACAGTTTTGAATCAAGTTACCGCCCCAATGTAATACGATATTTTGTATAACCAAGGCACCCGACGCCATTTTTTTATCCAACAAATTACTAAATATATTGTTGTCGATAATTTGCAATAGTAAACATGTAGACCTTCCATTGTTATTTTTTGTAAGGTATTTCTTAAACTGATCATATTTCAGTATACTTTGTCCATAGATAACTTTAAATGATTTGCTATAGGCCGATTTTATGTCTAGTCGTAGTATCAAATAATCTGTGATTTATATTATTAAGTCCGTATAGGACATAAAATATAATTTAAAAAAATAAAAACAATTTTGTCTTCTATTTTGTTTGAAAATGAGGAAATAATTTTATTTATTATTATAATTTAAAGATAATATTCTTAAGTTATAATATTTTAATACAGCTGAAGAAAAACAAATTGTACAAAATTTATGTATAATTAAAAAATGGAGTTATACTAAAATACATGATTACTAGGAGCTATTGAATAACAAAGTTTTCATTTTAAAATTGATGAAAAATGTCAACTATAATGATATTGTAAAGTAACAAAACTTTAATAAAAAAAATCATATTTAAAAATAGATAATCTAGTTAACTTAGGATAATTTCCATTTGTTTAAATTATTTATTTGTTATAAATATTGTATGAATGAAAATTATTCTTTTTAATTGCTTTAATTTTTATACAACTCAAAAACAGCATAATAAAGTTTTTTTTTTTACTAAAACGTCCTTAGCATGTATCTATCCACGCAAAAGCTTGCTAAGAATGCGTCATTGTGCGCACCGGTTGTGTCGGATACTTTATAATTTCGTTAAATAGAGATCTCGAGAACTCATTGTTGAGAGATTGTGAATAATTTTTGCGGTAAACGATATGCGAACTACAATAGGTGACAGTGACGTGGGGCCTCGGGTAATTTTGTAATGCTCTAACAAGGATCCTTTTTTACTATAATTGTGTAAAATCATATCAAAGAAATTATGAAATAAATCTAGCGTGATTGCGTTTAAGGAAAATTAAAATTAAATGTCACTTCTTTACAGTCACTCAAAAATTTATGTAATATGTAATTATAGATAGCATGAAAACTTTCATTCATTTTGCGTAATTTTAAATCCCAAAAAAAATCCAATTTTGTGCAATCAATCATATAAAACACAGTTGTCACCTTTCTTACACTAACTAGAACAAACTTTTATGAAAAATTCCATCACTGTAATAAATTTAATTCAAATCAAGTCGACACTTGGAAGTTTATGGTCTTACCTATTGTAATAAGCACTTTAGTTAAATAGAGCTGGTAAGTATAAAAATAAATGATTATACACTAGCTGTCGGCCGCAATTCTGTCTGCGCGGAATTGAAAATTAAAATTTAATTAGTAGCCTATGTTTTCTTCCAGACTGTGTTCTACATCTATACCAAATTTCATCGAGATCCATGCAATCGTTCCAAAGATACCTTCAAAAATCCATCCATCCCCCAATCCAAACATTCGCATTTATAGTTTTAGTAATATGTATATTTTCCACAGAGCTTATAATAGTAGCTTTGGCGACAGGTGAACTTGTACTTGTCTTATTAACAAGCTGTCGCATTATGATAAAGATGAAATTAACTGCGGAAATGTTAAATATAATTTTCACATAGATTACCAACATATTCAGTCAAGCCAAAGTATAAAAAATGTTTTTTTTTTCATTTAAGATCGTTGGCAGTAGGCATAGCAAATTTTTGTCTTAATTTTTTTAATTAACTTTAGTCTTAAAAAAGTTAATATTATGCAGTCCTAAAGCTTAAGAATGTACAGTTTTCTTCAGTCAAAATGTAATCGTAAAATGATGTCAATGTATAAAATCAATAAATCGGGACCAACAATCGATATCAAACGAACCGACATGTCTACCAAGTAATAGTGCTGTAGCAATACCATTATTTACACTCGAAAAGCCATTGACTGGAGTGTTGACATCCCTATTATGTAACAACTCCCTGGGGTGCTTACTTTGACAATTTTTTATTCCCATTAATGACATATCCTTGACAAAGAGATACAGCCATTGACAGTTTTACAAATAATTCTCACATGCTGTCATTACACGGCTTGATTTGTAAAAGCACCTTTGATACGGTCGGCAATTGGGATTCAAGTTGGTGGTTGGTGGAGACAAAATTATTAAAATTATGTTCAACTTACTCGTACTGCAACTTGGGTTGGATTAAATCAAACCTAAGTTGGAGTAAGCTTTAAATATATCCTAAAAGTTAAATTTCCTGTTGAAAAGGCTAAACTACAAATAGAAAATCTCTAATATGAATAACTACATTTGTCGCTCATAGTGTTCGTAGCTTTAAATCTTATTAATTGAACCGTGTGCCGTAAAATAACACTGTTCATAAAAATATAAAACAACGTAATGGCCGCAAAATAAATGACGATTTATTTTTTACAAAATTCTGGTCTTAAGTTGGTACGTAGCATTAAGAAGAAAATGAAAATTTTAGCAACATAAAATACATAACTCGCATTAATTCCTAAAATCCAAACCGTATAATTTAATGATGCATTAATTCTATTCAAATCTTTATAGCTATCAAACTCCCAGTGTTACGAAATAAGAGCCATCTTGTGACCAAAAAAATAAATAAAATAAACTAATCCCCGATGGGTCCAAAATAACACCTCTTTGGTCTCAATAGCCTCAGAGCCTCACCCTTCTGACGATGAGGCTTAATAAGGATTAAGATAGAGCCTTTTTAAAAGTAAAAAGCTTCCAGTGTATTCCGCTTATGATATTTTTATTTTTATGGCGGCTGTCTGTCGTTTCGGATATATCCGTGACATTTAAATTGTCATTTATCATTATACTTTTATATGTATGTTTAAATTAATTAATTAAATAATGATAATTTATTAGAACTGGCTACGAATCTACTGATTAATTTAAAATAAGGAAATAATTTGCCAAGTACATAGCTAGATGTTAATTAAAAAAGTATGACTGTGCTCTGGTACCTCTATGAAACCCTATGAAAAATAACAATTCAGTAAAAAAATTGTTACCATATTGTTTATGGGGCAAAAATATATTTCGAAAAATTTAACTTTGTTAAATCTCTCAAATTATGATTATTCATTAAATTCAAAAAAAAGTATAGGTGAAAGTGTCTAATCTATACAGTCTTTGGTAGACATATCAATAATTAAAAAAAAAAAACATCAAAGTGTTTGCCGGTATGTTGGCGTTATTATTCGATCGCTAACATTTCGGTTGCCGGCCTGGTAGCGATGCAGAAAGGTGAAGATTCCGTATTGAATGCGGCACAATGCTACAGATTGATTTATGTTGCCGCTCGCTATGCGTGGTGCTACTCTCATGCGGTACAAACAAGTACGGTCAGCAAGAACATACCGACGATAAAAAAATATAATTAGATTTTGTGAGAATTTTTTTAATTTTATTTGTAATAGTGACCGCATGCTCTACGTTGCTCTATGTCATTAAGATTTCCTAGTGGATCTATTTTTAACTCCAAAGTCGTTAAGATACTTTTATAAATAATACACAATGATGACGTACATATTTTAAAAGCAAACATTTTATTCATAGATTTGTATCTAGAATGAAATTACTTAAACATAAGGCTAAACCTACAAGTCTTTTATGCAAGGCATACTCTAAAAACCAAGTGACAGACATAATGTGCGTAAATATCCCTACAGTACGTCGTTCGATCATATAGATAAAATATATATGATGGATTATTGCCAAAATTGCATAAAAGATAAAAGATAAAGATAGCTTTATTTTCCCTTAAAAACAGTTACATATTATAATTACATATTATTATACCTAATTTTGCGAACAATAAACTAGTACTAGTAAAATAATGCTAATATTTACTACCAATGAGAAATGCGTTAGTTTTGTTAGTTTCCGTATATGCTAAACTTATTATTTAAAATTAGTAGTGTGAGTTTTCTCCTTGATCTTCTGTGTAAGGGCCGCCTAGAGCGGTGAAAGCCTCCTCCAGATTCTTCCATGTCTTCCTAATTGCATATTTCCAAAATTGCATATTTTTTAAAAAGATCTTCAAATGGACTAAGATTTGGAACTTGGCGCTACAGTAACATTTCAGCCTGAAAATACCTATCCAATGATATAACACACGTAGCTATTGGAATATTCTACCAGGATTTTGCATCATCCTTTAGGGCTATGTGGGATATTTCTCTACTTAATACAAATAACGATACTGAATTTATGTATCACGTTTGTTTTTACTTCATCTTCCAATTGTATAGAGAGATTCTCAAATGACTGAAGTATTGTGAAGAGTCTTAATTTTCCATTAAGTACGCATCACCGTTGACCACCTCGGTGTTCCCGTTTCTCGTTTGCCCCTTTATCTATCTATATCTATAATCTATATATATAAAAGAAAGTCGTGTTAGTTACACTATTTTTAACTCAAGAACGGCTGAATCGATTTGACTGAAAATTGTTGGGCAGGTAGCTTAGAACCAGGAACCGGACATAGGATAATTTTTACCCCATTTTCTATTTTTTATTCCGCGCGGACGGTGTCGCGGGTAAAAGCTAGTCTTATATAAAAATAAAGTACCTTGATTCTACTCTTGAGTTGAACATACTGTGCCTACTCCTCCTAGACCTCCATAGGGTAAATGTTGTAGATAGTTTTCCTATCACTACAATTTTGTTGCTAACTATTTTGTTGTCGTTACCCATCAGTTCTGAATCGCGGTAACAAATCGGCGGCCGCCCGCGCGGGTCTAACAAACGGGTGTTTTGTAAGACATTCTAATTTATTACTATTAAGACTGCGTCTAGGTGTGAGACTTAATCTCAAGGCGTTAACAGTACAAACGAATGTTATCTAACAATCTCTGATAAAACAAATCGATTTATGTAACCGCAATCAGCTTGCATTTGTTTTTTGACACTGAAGATGACGAAATCCGCAGTATAAAGTTGTATGTAGCAATTTGACATCTGTATTAGCAATATTAAAGAACAAAAGGAAAGTAAATAAAATATTCAAAATGAATCTATTTGGCCATTGCTAAAAGCACACACAAACAAAATCAGAAGTGACATTCGTTCAATGCTAAACGTTTGTCAAAGTCAGTACAGACAGAATAAAAACGGCCGTCCAAAATAAACAAATAGACGAAAATTTTAAAAATAAAAATAAAGAAAACCGCAAAGGCAAAAACATCAAACGATCACTATGACACTCGACAATTTAAAGGGCCCACTAAGCATGCATACCTAGTAACTTTAAAAACTTAACGGATACGTCACATGTTAATTATGTAAGTATACAGAGAGCCGCCCCGCTCTACGCTTTTTTTATTTTATAAAAACGCAGTGAAAAGGAAGAGCGGCTTTGACGTTTCAAATCTAAACGCGTAAGTGCTCTCCGGACGGGTTATATGTTTTCACAAAGCGCGCACTTTCAAATTACTTTGAATCCCGTATAGATTCGCGGGCGCCCATCCTCATAAACGTACGAGCTTGTGTTCCTTACACTAATTACCGAATCAAAGAGGATTTACTTCAAATTTGCCCCGTCATTTGTTTTATAAAAACAAACCTCTTTTATAACTCGAATAACTCTTTTAAACTACAAGGTACAAGACACTACGACGATAGTAAAATTAGTTCCTATAACTGCGTCTTTCAGACATCTAAAATTGTTTGTACACTCACCTAAATAATATCTTGAGATTATTTTAGACGATTTTCGCAAGGAAGAAAGACACTGTTTTCAATAAAAGGGTAACTTGAAGTAGCATTCAATTCCTATATCTACATACTTATCATCCGTCTGACGTCACCTCAAATATTTTATTAATATTTTATGATAACTTAAAAATAGATAAGATAAGAGAAATTTTAAATTGTTACTCGCCAAATAAAACGTATGCAAGTTTTCGAATGTTGAAAAGAGCCATCGTTCTGGTATTCGATTAGCGAATCTATTCAGCAAAGAGCCGGAACATTAGCGCCACCTGCGCCCCGGCGTAGAGCTGAATCAAAGCGGGAACTAATGAGGTGTGTGGAAGCGGAACCTACCAGACATCCGATCTTTAAGAGAACTTGTAGATGCAAGCTAAGTGCTGTGAAATAGATTCCTCACAGATTGCTCGATGTTTTTTCAATGGTGTAATTTTATGTTTGGAACATTTTTAAACTGAGACTTTTTTCTTTTGTGTTTTTATTTGACTTAGAATTTAATAAATGTTTTTAAATAAAAATATTAGAAATGTATGGACCGAAACTTGCTTTTGGTGTGACTAGAAATAACAGAAATTGATATTCGTAAGCAAGCTTAAATAAACAGTAGTAGCATTCCTACACATTATCTGCTTACAATAAATTGTTTAATTTAAAATTGGAAATCATAGAAATAACCTTACATTTGTAAATTTAAAACTTCAATTTGTTAATTACATTTTTTACTTCAACGGTAAATTGTATATTTTTTGAATTCACATTTCCGCTAATTACACAAAGATTTTCAATTTCTATTTCCAAACTAAATATGAATTAGGCAAACAGCACTATTGAGTCAGTATCTGCAATTCTCGGGTGGAATTTTAAATCGTATGAAACGACTTTTATACCAGTTTAGAGCGCGCCGTGCGAGCCTTTGACGTTCTCAGACGGCCACTTACAACGGGGTAACTGTTTTTTCAACATTTGCCTACACTTGCTTAGCTCGGGATCTTTTCTAATGTTTATTTTCCCCAACTAGCTTACTTTATATATTTACCTCGATAACATATATTTGTTGTTAAGTTAAAATTAAGTAATGAAATTGCGTCTTTTTCATTCTTCTTACATTTCGTTCTGTATACTAAAAATAGGCAACCTATGTGCATTCTATGGGCAGTGATTGGTTCGTAATTTTAGCAAAATCAGTTAGCAGCTTGCTCTTTTACCACCTTCTAGTATAAAAGAGTGCTACATTTTTAATAGATAGAAAAAGGCATGAGTATGAAGAAATATGAATTATTTATTTTTCCTACAACTTAAGTAAATTATAAATTTAACCAACTTTAAACTAATTATAACATACTGTATGCTTATTAATCTCATAGGAAGTAAAATTATCATCTCTAAATTTAATACAGTCCGTCGTACTCTCTTGTAATATTATGATATAGGATGTGTTCCTTGTAAACTATTCGAAAGTTCTGTCTGGTTTGTTTTCCGAATAAATCTCGTTAGCCTTTAAACTAGATTTCGAAACCTTTTGAATTTATTTGTTACTTTTAATACGTTAATTCGATTTTTATATTTACATTTTACATGCATTTCAAAATAAAATAATTATATTATTATCATCCATAGACAGCGAGTATTGTGTCCTTCTTAATATTTCGTAAATGCTTACTCGTTATTTGTTAGAACAGCTTTAACTTTATATTCGACTTACTAGCAGTTCAATGCTAGTACAAAGTTGAGATATGCCGCTAGTGATATAAATTTCAAAATGTTTCATACGCAAATATTTTACGGAATAAAATATAAATAACATCGAAAGCCGGAAAGGGTCAGTCCTTGAGACTTTTAAAGTCTCAATTGGCTCACACAAGTTTCCCAGGCACTACAGCTATAGGTATACTGCATACTATAGCTAATTAGACTAATTAGAAACAACTTTTTGTAGGCGGTAAGCCGATACTCTCTGAGTGGGGCCGATAACGAGAAGTTTATAAAGGCGGTCGGCGATCGCGCACAGAGATAGCGGCCGTCTGATTGCTGGTGATGTATTATATTTGTTATGATGCCGTGCCGGGCTTGTATCTTCATGACGTTTTAGACTTTTGACGTGGAAAGTTGACCGGTTTGTGACGAGGGATGTGTGCATGTAGGATGCGAGATTGTTGATTTAAATTATTTTATTTTATTGTATTTTATCTTACGTTTTTGTTTTACAAGTTTGCTGTTTCCTACCTTAGAGCACTTTCATAATTAATTTTTTAATGGTGCAATCTGTTGGAATTTCGGTGGTTTAATTTCAAACCGAAAAATTGCTTCAAGGCAAAGACCTAATAATATAAGAATATTTATGTTTCCCGTTAGACCGATTGTCTCGTCAATGGATCGGCCCAATGTGAAAAAATCCCATAGGTCGATCGGCCCAACGGACAACACCAATACGTCTTAATCACAAGTTTGATTGAAATTTCATTATGATTATAAGTTATAAGTGTTTTAAGTTTGTAATTTCTTTACATATCCCTTGTCTCTAATATTTTGGATATTTTTTGCATTATTAATTCAAATATATTTTTATATTGCATCCGGTACAAAGTTATGTTACAATATTTATGTAACTTTCTTTGTATATATACAAAAAAGAATTACCAACGTTAATTACACTTGGGGATGCAATTAAAAAAGCTATGGTGTTATCAAAACCGCAAAATTCAAAGGACCTCTGACTGTGTCCACGCGACCTACGACATTTTGCATTAGTTCGAATCCAATTTAGCAGGCACTCGCTTTGACTAGACTGAAAGCGTGTACCCTCAGGTCGAACCTTGGGCCCATTGTGAACTGTGAGGGGAAATATCAAAGTGAAGTCATTCGATTGGGACTTGAAAAGATCAAATACGTGTCCCGTTTTGAGTACCTGTGACTTTATGCATTTGTAAGATAGGAATTTTTATGCGTGTTTATAGTCATTTTGGGGATTTTAATGAATTTTATATATAACTAGTAATTCGGTAATGATGGTTAGGAAGTAAATAGAAAAATATAAAGCTAAATAAGTTTTTGAAAGAAGAGAAAACTATTTTAGTAGTTTTTGAGTTTACGCACAAACTATAAATAATAAACTTGAGTAGAGGTTAAAAATATATTTACGAAAACACAGGAATTTCATTAGACATAACAAAACAACCTTTGTAATAACTATTTGTATTTATCGTTAAAATTTATTAAACATATAAAAAAAAACTTATATACCTTTTGCCAGTTATTAGTACTAAGTACCATTTAAATAAATCTAGTTTGTCAAGATATGACTTGTCACCAATAACTTAGCTAATCTAAATTAGTTAACACTTATTCATGTTGAATTATTAACAAGCTGTTAGCATTGATATAAATAATTTGCCAGTAATAGGCAACTGTTAGATGTTATAACGATTATGTATTTCTGACATGATTATATAAATATAATTATGACATGACTTTGAACATAAGTAGAGTAAATAAATATACTAAGCTGTTGTTATTTTTCATGGTAGAGTTTACAAGTTACTGTAGTCTGTATAAAATATGTACTAAAATATGTAAAAAAGTATGGATATATTTAACACGTGAAAGAGGATATGCGTAAGAAGGAGGTAAATTCAGATATGGCGGCTGATAGAGATATATGGAGGAGTAGTACATACTGTGCCGACCCTCCATAGGAATAGGGTTTGTGATGATATTTAAAATATGTGGTATATTTATATTATACACAATACAATTTGAAATATACGAGTATATCGGTTTTCTGTTCCTTCTTCTTTTTATTCACATGACGCCTACTGCTGTGCCTATGTTACCCCCAAATATCGCCACGAGGATCCGTCCTGTGCTACCCGCATTTAGTTTTCTGTTTTAATGAGTTAAATATTTCATTCACCAGTACACTTGGAAAAATATGTATGCGTATTGAAAAGTAAATACGAATCAGTCATTTTAATTTACTCCAACTTTTGCAGCATACTTTCATTTGTGTTGACATGTGTAACATTTTTTTCAATGTCAACATTACCAGTTGTTAGAATACTTGTTGTAAAGTATGAATTACATGTCTTACTTAATGAAATTTATTAGTAAAACACATTAAAATGTTAAACGAGTCACCGTAAAATCATAGAGCATGCATAGAGAAAGCAATCTCGTCCAACGTCTCATTCTTATTTTAAAAACAAAACAAACAGAGTCTGACGTAGAGAGACTACCGTTCAGTTGGTGTCGTGCTGGGTGGCACAGCGCTCACTTATCGCTCCTCGATCGATTCATTACCGTGATCCATCGATCAATATCGCCACTCACGACTACAACAACTATTTCTGCTATGCAACAATAGATGGCGCTCACAGTCAATTCGGAATTACCAATTAGCATCGGCTCTCTCTCTTGAGGATGCGGTACTGATTGTTATTAATGACTTGTACTCTTTCACGCGACGATATCTGAGTTTGGGTGAAGTTGCAATTTTACATGCAATTCTTTTTGAGATTTTTCTTTATGACTCTACATATCCCAACTTTATAACTAACACATAATATTATATTATTCTTCTTATTTATTTCACAATTGATATCATGACTTCGCCAATAGATCGGATTCGCGAGATCAAATAAACTTTTATGTATTGCTCTTAAACTATACTATTTTTGTTAGTTTGCTCGTCTTAAGATTGTTATTAATTTGTCCGTAGGTTAGCGGATGTCGTAGGCTCCGTGGCGATATCGGCGTGGCAGAGGCGCAGTAGGGCGTGGCAGCGGTGGTAGCGCTGTGGTAGCGCGGTGGTAGCGGGCGAGCGGGCTGGCAGGCGGCGCGGTGGCGCTGCACGGGGGCTGGGGGCGCGCGCCGGCGCCCGCGCACGCCGCCACGCTGGTCGGCGGGCTGGTGCCGCCGCGGGAGCCCACCACGGCGGCAGAGGCCTTCTGGAAGATGCCGCATAAAGGTAACTACAACTAGAAATCGAATTATTTATTTTAATTTTGAGATTGGCCAGGTTATACATAAAGACCGTTTTACAACCCAAAGGGCTTAAAATCCTTATGTTTTGCTAGACTTAAGTCGCATTCTGCGATTACGAGTATTCTCATTGGTATCTTTCGTTCATTAGAACCCAACACCGTGTCAGAATCAGAATTCACACAGGTTATTTATAAATGACAAGAATTTAATAGTAAACTTCAGCAAGCTATAACGTGTACAGGCAAAGAAGTTGAAGCTTGGCCGCAAAACACTTAAACAACGCAGCTCGTAAAGCAGGACCCCAGAACTGGCAATAAAGGAACTAACTAGGATGCAACTTGTACCGCACAAGTCGACAATAGTTTACAAGTTAACAATATTGGTCCCGACTCGCTGTCACGGCGTCTTGACGAGGTTTTCTTAACTTTACGTAGAGTTATAATGATTCAATGTTCTCTGCCATTTCGTGTTCCAAGTTTGTTAGTGTTAAAGTTAATTAAAAGTAGATGCAAAATTTTAAAGTTTGTTTATAAACAGTTGATGCAATTTAACGTAAGTTTTGTAACACTTCTTCTGTCCAAAAAAGTGTCTCATTAAAGAATATAAAGAACTGGCTGATATAACATTAATAAAAATGATGATGTCAACTGGTCTAAAATCGTACTATAAAACTACTTGGTAATTAAAAGTATGGAGATTGTTTAAAAACATTATTATAAAAAATCTTGCCCTGAATAAAAATTTCAATTCGTTAAACCGATATTAGAAGTTAACTTCTAATATTCTTTTTTTCTTTATTCCATGTTAGTAAAAAAGTCTCGGCTTGTTAGAACTTACTTTGAATAAGTAAGTGGTTGTGTATCTTTGCAACGTACGACGTTGCTTAAATCGCTAACTTGCAGTCTTAAGAGAGTGTGATTCGAACGTGTTTTCATTCACTTAGAATTTGCTTTCTTACGTCCACTGTACCTATGTATTCTGTGGCGATATAATATAACCTATGTCACATCAGGGAAGACGACCAATCGAATGAAACCTCATTAGTCAAAATCAGTTCAGTCGTTTCTACTCTAAGCCGTCACAATGAAATTTACATACATACGTACAAACTCATATATGTATGTATATAAAAAACTTACTAACATACGCGCGAAAAACAATTACTCTTTTATCAGTCTGGTAAACATTTACATAAATTTTATTTTTATAGCTGAATAATCCGATTTTTTTTTTATTGAAAAAGTTAGCGCTGGACCACGATCCCACCCGATGGTGGTGATGATGTGGTCTAATCATCTAAGAATTATTTTAGCCTTAGTTTGAAAAATCAATAATAAAATATATAATATTCTCGTGTCATAGTTTTCGTCACCGTACTCCTCCGAAACGGCTTGACCGATTCTCATGAAATTTTGTGAGCATATTCAGTAGGTTTGAGAATCGGCCAACATCTATTTTTCATTTTTTTTTTAACTGCGCGCGGACGGAGTCGCTGGCCACAGCTAGTATTATATATATTATTTTATATGTACCTATACATTGACTTAGTTATTAGATTCGGCAGCTAACGACACTGGCCACCATAAAAAACTTTTAGGGAGAGCTTTCAATATGACGTCTGTTAGTAGCAGATATTCAGTTTTTTCATTTATTTATTGCTATTTAATATTATTCTTATGTACTAAAATAATATTTTTTTTTAAATATCCTTGTCACATTTTTAATTAAAAATTTAATATGTAAAGGTAAAAAAATCTCACGAATAGCTACCTAGCTTAGATGCAAAAATGTCAGACTTCGCAATTTGTATAAGTTGACATGCACATACTTAACAAATAAAACTATTCGAATTGCAAACGGAAACAAAGATTAAGGCATGGAAATATCAGAAATAATATTTAAATTCGGTTTGCGTCTTGGCTGTGAGCGCGGTACAGAAATATAATTACAGCCGTACCGAAGCCAAGCAAACCGAGCATGCGACGATTGTGTCACATTAAACGACAGATAAAGACAAATAGACCGGAAAATCGGTTGCCAGAATGAGATAAACAGAGTTTTCTTTGCCGCGCCGTTAAAGGAATTTTAATGATTAAGTACCTCTTCGATTCTGCAGACCTAGTACTTGATGCGGACTTGTTATTTTCCGTCAATTATTTTATAATAATCGTAATTCAAAGTTTGTTTTATAATAACGATAATAATAAACAAGTAATACAAAAAATAAAGTCAGTTTCTACATAGGCAAAAAAAAGAAAAAAAAAATGCTAGTTACTTTCTGTTTTATTATTTTTTTAAGTTTAAAACAACTGCACATATTGGAACTTGAGTGATTCGGATTATTGATGAATTATTCTAATATCACCATTTGCTCTAATGCCCTTCACACAAATCTGCGAAGGCCGAAAATTTTAGTCGCTAAGCGTCATTTCTTAGGTTCATTCGTGTTAGCCGTGTAGTCGCTATGCCTTTACTTACCGAATAGACGACTTGCGTGGACGGTTCAAAGTGCTGTGTACAGAGTGCGCGCTATAGCGATACTCGCGATGCAAGTATGCAATATTAGCTACAAAAATTTACGATCCCTTGTGTATGAAGGTCCTAAGATGCTATTTTGTAAGCAATACCCAAAATGGACTTCGACTTAGCAACTTTGAACAATGAGCTAGTGCCATTAAACTAGTAATTATACTAGTTTTAGTTGTACTATCTAGTAGGGGAAATACGCTTAAAGATTATCATAAAAATCCTAGACACCTTTACATTGATTAAAAAACCTTTCGTGGTGGTTTTTCTTGGCCTTCTTGGTTTCATAAAAGTATGAAAATGATTTTAACACATATGACGTTTAGTAAAAAAACGTATCATTAGAATTATTAAATTATCGTATAAAAATAAAGCTGCATGACTTTAAAGACCTTTGCCGCGTTGTCCACGTAAAAAAACACAAAGGAACACCACGACGCATGCGCCAAGCCCTTTTTTATGCGACCCTGTGACGTCCGCTGACGGGTATTTTATAAAATTGATATGGGACTAATTTTTTCCATTCTTCGAAATAATTTTCGATCCAATAAGTCAACTTGAGATTTTAAATATGCAAAACAAAGTACTAATTCTGTATTATTTCAAGATGAAGTTAAAAAAGTAGATACACCGTTTATCTACGTTTTTAACGTTATCATAAAGGAGTTTTAAATATGTAATATTGAAGACGGTAGATAAACTAAATTCATAAGTAAATCGTTTCAGTACTTTATGTAAGTGGCAATAATTAATTTTACTAACTTTCTTCATTTGTGTGTTTATGAAGGTTTTTAGACGATCGATAACATTATCTTCTTGCTTTCTGTGATTTACATATACTAACCAAATGTTTCCTTGTTCTAACATAAAGGTTGGAAAAACTATTGCAACAGCGTTCGTCCATTTTGTATCTGTGCCAAAAAGAAACAAAATAAAACGATCTTTGTGTCAGAAATCGCGAACCTTTTTTCCGTTAAACGCACATAAGTGTCAGTGTAGTCGCCATAACTCTCTCGAGCACTGCATCGTTTGTCAATAATGTTATTTTTTCTCTCTGCCCATACACTAAAGGGGGCGGGGTTGACGATATGCGCCGTAAATTATGTCACAGCGAAACAAACGATCCTCGCGCTGGATGCATGAATGAAACGTTAAAAGCGTTTTATTTTTACTCGCAAAAAAGTTTCAACCGTTTGTTAATACTACTTGTAGTTATTGACATAGATATATTGATATGTCATACGTTTTTTCGCAAAAGAGAGAATTGAATTAAAATCGGTCGTGTAATCGTTATTTGTTCACTTTGTTAAGAAATTACTAGTTATCTATGTGCAATATTACTTACTCAAATTAAATGGACCAAACAAAATTAGTTATTAGAACTAAATTTTATAAAATCAGCAACATGTTTGAATAAAATTTGGTGTAGGTGTTTGGGATTATCGACACATTCAGTATTCAATCGATTTTTTTATTATTTTAAAAGCGCACACAAGACACGTAATAACTCTATAGATTTATAACGAACTTCAAAAATGTTTGAGTTAAGGTGAATGACAATAATTGATTTGTTACAGTGCTGTTCAATTTATTTTAATTTATTTCAATTTACTAAAGAAGCAAACGAGTTTTAAAATTTACATACCTACTATTACTTATAACTTTTTAAAATAATACTCAATGTAACTAACCGTTAATGATAACAAAAAAAATGTTTCGAACCCCGCATATAATCCAAACGGGATTTGGATGCATCCAAAATGGCGTTTACTGTCACAATTAAACTTCCCCCTATCTATAGATTTAAGCAATTCAAAAACAGATACAAAATAATAATAATTGGGGTAGAGGAGGAGGGGTAAGGCCACCAGGTGTGGACTGTCATACGCAGGGTTACGACCCTTATATACTAGATGTATATAATTGCTTGATTAATGTTTAATGTAATGCAAACGTGTAGAATGTCGCTCTAAGTACAACCAGTTAGTAGATATAAAAAAAATGTCACATAGATATTTTGAAATAGTAGATGCCTATTTTTGCATCTAAAAACAAGATTTTGGTTTAATACGGTATTTTAAAACAAAAAATTTGGCGTTTAATTTTTTTTTTTCGTTTGCAACAGTTCTTTAGTAACCAAGAAGCGAGTTTCAACACTGGGCTTAAAGTTTAAACTTTATAGTAGGTGTATATTCAAGTTTAATATATAATACTTTGTAAAATGGTCGAGTATTGTACAATTCCAAAGCACGCACACATCCAGTAGAAACTTAGGTACCCAAACATGGAGCCTGTTCTCGCGCGTTTCGAAACTGCGTCGTGTAAAATAATAGTGTAAAATAATAAAAATAAACCTACAACTATGCATAAATTTATAGAGTCGCGCCCATAAAAACGAGGATTAAAAATAAATCGCTCGAATAAATTGCACCTCTGAAATTAAAACACTCCCTCACACGACACGCGTACTTGCGCTCTATGCGTTTGGTCTAAGCTATAGACGATTAGCACGTCTGATGGTTGTACCGATTTACCTTTGTCTAAAACATAATTGATCAAAATTCTATAAAAAAACAACAGTAGAAAAATAATTAATCGCCTACACTTAAAAATATCGGTGATGCGGATTTGTAAGATTTTACAAATACAAATTTTGAAAACTTACAGATTAAAAAATTATAGTGAGTAAGCAAATTGTACAATAGATTTTATATAGCTTTAATATTATAACGGATATAAATTAATCAATTACATTGAATCGAAAGAAGGACATAAGAATTTAAGTCATTTCACTCACAAATATCGCTTAGATATTGATAATAAAAAATGTTGTCTGGATCGCAAACAGTGAATAAAGTTATATACTGTTAGACATAGGCCTAGCCATATTTAGATTATATAGTAAGCCATATTTAGAGTAGATGGTTTATGTTTAAATAAGTACTTTCATTTCGAACCACTATTTCATATCAATCAAATTAAAAAGAGTTCGATAATTCGAAGTTCGAGTTCGAATATAATTATAGTAATAAATATTCTAGTTGATAGTTTAGATTTAAACAATATAATTCTCTAAATCTAAAACTTATGACTAACTCAAAACGAAGTAACTCGCTGACGCTTACAATTTGTGTGGATGTAAACACGGCGTGGGGGTCTGCCAGAGCGATTGTCCATTGTTCTTTTAACAGCCGCCCGCTTGTTAGCGCGACCAACGAAAGGTAAAGCACCAAGAGGTGTTATTAATAACGGGCTTCGGCGTGAAAATACGTCACTTAATTGGCGAACGTCGGCACTAATTCCTTTTCGTGGGGCAACGAACGCGACCAAAACATTATGATATATTTTTAATCACGCTTCTATATATATAGTTGAACGGTATAATTGTTTACGAGTATAAGAGCTTATTCAACAAGCGAAATTGTTGAGCTAAGCCCCTTTTAAGATTAATTTTAATATAACTTTTATTAGTCTCGCCAGTGAGCACATATTTTAAACTAGATCCAGAACGAATTGTTGAATATCTCTGGGTAAGGAATTAAAAATAAATTTATAATCGATCTTCATCTGTTTAGTTACTTGCAAAAACTCAAGAGCCCTACTCAAGTGCACCGGTGCAAAATCCTTAGAGCTTAGACGAAATCTTTTCAAATAGTTTCCTTTGCCAAATAATACACTTCTCCACAAAAGTGGTCAGGTATTCGCTCGCCTACGCAGATACTTCGCCCATCCTAAACAAGAGTATTAAAAAACCTTAACCCGTTTAAAAAAATAATCCGCTTGAAGATAGTAAAAAAGGATTTCAAGATAAAAAGGGTTTCGCGGCGCTCGAAAGTAAACCGCAAATTATTATCTAATCCCTATCGAAGTGTACACCTACTCCTTATTGTGGCGAATGATCCGTTATTTTTTAATATTTTAAACAAAGCAAAGCTTTTACAGATCGTCATTATTAAAAATTTAGCTGTTTACAAAGATATGTATCGTGAAATGTTCTTTGTTGCCTATATTAATTGTTAATTCATTTTAAGAATAAAGTGAACTGTGTTCGGTTAAATGAAAGCTCATCAGTATAATGATTTAACGTACGTCGCCTTTAATCTGGACCAAATTACAGATGTCCCTGCCATGTGACAGTTGTCTGCGCACAATTATAAACTATCCCGCCATTTTTTCGCGCCAACAGAGCTCAATGGATGCATTAGATCGGATGTGTTCAGCCAACGGACAGATAATTCCTTTTTTTACCCACCCCTTACAAACACGCCTCGCGGTAAAAAGTGAACAATTGGATGCAATTTGTGGGCGAATTTAGGGCAGGCCTTGATTAAGGCCTTAAAGGGTGGGGGTCGTCTAAAAGTTCATTGTTTTGCGCCCTTTTTTATGCGGTCGCCTCCGATCGTAATTCGGTCTAGCTAGATTGGAATGGATATCCCTTTAATTTAATATTTCTTTGATTCTAAATTTAGTTATTGGTTTATTTCCTTTGTATTCAGTTAACAACAAGGTTTAGGTATATAGAATATCATCCTCTAAATACATTTATGCTAAATCACGTATCAAAATTCTTCTTTTCATTTTCACTGAAAATATCGCGATTGCATCTTGTAGTTGAATTGTTATTTTTAATTTAAAGGTCAGCTATTATTTCGCTTAGTATTTCTATTTTTGAACATTACATTTAGGAACAAAGATATGATATGTACTTCTCAATGGGATTTATAGGACCAACTAATATCAAATCCATCATCTTGTCTAATTAGGGTTATAAATTCATTATACAATTTTGCTACATCAATTCCTAATAGTTTTTCTGAAAGTTTATTACAAATATTTCCTTGTGTTCAGAATGCTTATGCGCACATTAATTGTTAATTAAAGGCGTATTTGTAGACGAGCTGATGCACAGCGCGGCGATGGGAAGCGGCGCGCTGTTCGGCTGCTCGTCCGCCGGCCACAGCGGCATCAACCAGCTCGGCGGGGTCTACGTCAACGGCCGACCGCTGCCCGATTCCACGCGGCAGAAGATAGTCGAGCTGGCGCATTCAGGCGCGCGCCCCTGCGATATCAGTCGCATCTTGCAGGTCTCCAACGGATGCGTCTCCAAGATACTCGGCAGGTCAGTTCATTGAACCAATTAGTTTTTAGTCACACCTTTGATAAAGCTCAAAAGACGCAAACTTTTCAAAAGTTTAGTGGCAATAAACTATTTGTACTGATAGTTTTGCTTAGAGTGTTTCGTCTTCTTTCTAAACCAAGAGTTACATATTCCTCAGTAGATTTTTCATCTAGTTGTCTCGAATTGTTAATAATTCAAAAATAACTACTCTTGTCACCAACGATTTTTATTTTAAAACTTCGTATATTAAAAGAACCATGAAATATGATGAAATCTTTACAATTTCGTATTATAATAGAAATTTTCATGAAACAATCAAACATATGCACCCATTACAAAGACGTAGACTTTATTGTAGCGTCAACAAAACTGTAAGAATCGATTATGTCAAGTAAGATGGGGTCAAATTCTTGGGACACGCGTTAGCAAATTGACATGGTTCCCATAATGCCTGCAGAGGTACATAATAAAAGGAACAATAAATGCGGACAGAATTAAGGAAATATTTCAATGACTTAATCAATACAATACGATTATAATAGTTTGAGTTTGCATTCCCATAGTGTGGCGGGGTATTGTTTTTACTGAATGGACGCATGCTCTACGGGTGAGGTGGGAATCGACACAGGGTGCTTTGGGGTGCCGATACTAGGGAGTTCTAATTTCTCCGACGATTTATTGTGTTTGATTGCGATTTTATCGCGAGGATTTCGGCCCTCGCTCCCGATTCCAAATTTAAAATGCTCATACCAAATTTAGAAACAATCTTAGGGATAAACCAATAGGATAATATTAATACGTTTTCGATTCCTATAATCTCACTTTCAGAGCATATGACAAAGATTACAATTGTTAATATACTTATATGTTTTAGTGTAATTTTAGTTTTTTTTTTCATTTTTAATTCTGAAATAAAAGTTCTGAATCGTTTTAATCACAACAAGTTTTATACCATTCTTTATTTATCATTTAAACATAATTTCATGTCCAAATTACCGTATGCTATCTAAATAAAATTATTTCAATAATTATTTAAATTAAATAAAACGTATAATGAATTAAAAATTATAAAAGAAAAGTCAATATCGAACAATGAATAATGTCAAAGACTTGTGTTGAAGTGTCAATCAAAGAAACTGGGCATTTTAATACAGGGTGTGCCTTGCAGGGTTGTCCCACGACCGCCCCTAAATAAAAATGAAAATAAAACATTATTTCGTGGTAATTGGCACCCCTACTGCGGCAGACTGCTTGACGCCACTTCAAGAGATCTTATAGGAAAGTGATTTGGCCGGGGGGATCGCTTCGCCCGCGGCATCGACCTTTGCAATTGTAATGCTCATACTCGTATAATAAAACAAACAGTTGTTTTTTTACAATTGTTGGAAAATACACATATTATAACGTCAATGGATCAAGTTGTTAAAAATACCGCCAACTTAAGTTCAAAAGCCCAATCTTGGCAATGATTCCGTTTCTTCCGAACTTTACTTACGCATTATTCGTGTTCGATTATTGTTTAACATAGATATAAAACAACTTAAGAACCTTCCCGTCAAAGCCTCGTCAAAATCAGTCAAGCCTTTCCGGAGATTAAGCGGCGGTACAATCACGACCTTACGGAAAGATATACATCCAGATAGACAAGCATTTTAAAATTTGGTTTTTCGTTATAAGCAACGCATTTACGTGTATTTACATCATGTGCACACGTGAATCATCATGTGAAGTGTCTGTACACACTTCAATGTCATGTGAATGGATAAATGCGTTAATGCCAGTTTAATCTGGTTTTCCGAATCACGATACGATTCTTTACGATATTCTCATTTGGATTTCATCTATTTATTTTTATATTGTTTTTTATTTATATTATAATTTTTATTAGTCTTCGGCTGAAATACTAGTCTTAATAAATATTGCAGTCTCTGTATTAATACAATCGTCACTACAGTGGATTTCTAGGGTTAGAATTGATATTTTGTAATGGGTGAATGTCTGATAATTTATGAAAATTTTAGTTGTAAAGTTATGTGTTTGATTGTGTCAAATAAAACCGTGGCTGTAAATGCACCTCATGGTATTTTTCCCACACACCCCTAAACATTCTTATCGTGCCAATTACTGAAAGGGGTTACTTCTTGGGGGTCTGCAGAAAGGCAAGCGTGGCGGGAATCCTAATTAAGAAGCACCCCCGCTGTTTGCCGTTTTATTCTTAATTTTGTTTTCAAGTGCCTGGCTCTCTGACTATGTGTTACCCGATTGGATCTTGTGACGGTTTTTTATTCCTTTGAATTGATTAAAGTTATTTTTATTCTTCATTTACTACAGTTGATTTGCAATTATTGAATTATTAAGTTTTTCTTTTATTTTTACGTGCTAAAAATAATAATTTTTTATTAAAATGCTTTTTATTCTTGTTAAATTAAAACAATATTTCAACGAATTAACACATTATGCTATTGCCAAATAATTTCCGTGGTTCAAAATATCATCTAAACATTTTATAATTATAATTTTAACTAAAATAATTTTAAGCCGTTCACCAAAGTACTTAAACGCACAGCCATTGATTCTCGGATAATCTCTGCAAAAACAATTTCCGATAAGAGTTCTATTAATTTTGACCCCCTGGAAAATTCTGAATCTAATCTTCGACCCCCTCGAGCTATACACAAGTATGTCGTATCTAAAACAAGATATTTTTGTAATACAAACGCAGTTATGGATTGCTAACAACAAGTTAATGATGGTAAACGATTCGGTATCGTATTATTAGAGCTGAACGCAACTGATTTCGATCAATTTATTGTTGTCGTTTGCAATAACCGCGCGGTTGGACGACAAATTGTTCGCAATTGCTGTGCCGTCGATCCATTGTCCGATTTGCCGGTAAAAAACCTTTTTGTCAACTTACATATAATTGGTACACCTAATTTATTATTAGAAAAAACTTATTTAAATTTATCTTCAGATCTTGTAACTTTTATTGTATGTTCGTATGAAAAACGTTTTAAAGACATATGGAGTGTTTTTTAAATGTTTCCGTATTATTAAAAGTTTTTCATAAAGTGCTACTCAATTGAACTGTAGTTTTACGCACACAGCGAGACTTATTCCAAAATCCTGTGCCCAAGGCGAAAGCGATTACTCGTTGCCCAGGGCGACGGTCCTCAACTAATAGTCCTCCAACTCGAGTATTATCGACAGATGACACGCGCTACCAATATTGTTTAGAAGCGTTGACATTTTACATTGTTATTTTTAATCTGTCTCTTTTTTCTCTGTATCTGTCATAGTTAGAATCTGGTAGCTTTTTCGTATCCATTTTTTTTTTGCATTTGTTGATATAGTGACGTGTGCTATCAAACCATATTTTTTTTAGAATTTTGGGAAGTATTGCGGTTTATGTTTTATTCTTTTGATTTTTTTTTGTACGTATGCATAAAATAAAGTTTCTATTTTATTATGATTAATAGGAGTTATAATTTGGTACATTACGACTTCCGCATGTAAACTTTTTTCTTAGATTTGACATATAAACAAAGAATTTGTAATAAAAATAAGTAAGTTTATTAAAAATAAACTAATTGTAATTAAATCTCCGACTTTATTTGTTTACAAATCACAGTTTATGGTTTTACTGTCTTTGTTTTTTTTCAAGGAGAACATAAGGGATGACAATTGTCAATGTAATGGAAACACACAGTAAAGAAAATATGTAGTAACATCTGCATTAACTTGCGATAAATCTGTTATACAATGACTTTGAGTACATCCTGTACCCAAAACCCTATCAGCAAAATCTTTGCAAGATATGGCAACCTTATGGCTCTCATCATAAGATACATTTTGGCACTATATTTCATACTGCCAAACGAAGCTGAATATGTTTGTATAGGTACTTCAAGTTAAGGGGATAGTTCAGAAGATTGTATTGGTAATTGTGTACTAATGCCTTTTAAGTGGGGCCTACGAGAAAATGTTTTCTATATTTATAACTGTATTGTAAAAGAATTTTTGTGATTCATTGATTCATTTTAGGTTCTGTCAATTCAATAATTCATAACATTTTTTTGTTTGTTAAATATTAGTTTTCGCTTTTTTTTATTTATCTCGTAGGCATTCTATCCAAGCAATAAAAATAATTTCACTGACCTCTATTCGCTGGACAGGTGGACTGCACCGAAATGACAGATTTTTTTTCCGACTCAAAAACGCTAGTTGAAGTTATTGTTGCCTAATTCTATCTCTATTATCATTCTATCTATATTTCGAGTTTCTAAAACCTTACCATCAGCGCCCAAATGGTAAAAATCAAATAGACACAAATTACCACGGCATATAGCCTGTCCAGAGGAATATAGATCTCAGTGTTTCTTATCTGTGTAAAATACGATCTCACCACATTCCACAATCCAAACTAAGTTCAGCTTCGCACGCAGATATTACGAGACGGGGTCGATAAAGCCCCGTGCTATCGGGGGGTCTAAGCCGCGGGTGGCGACGACGCCGGTGGTGCAGAAGATCGCCGACTACAAGCGAGAGTGCCCCTCGATCTTCGCCTGGGAGATCAGAGATCGCCTACTCAGCGAGAACGTGTGCAATAACGACAACATACCAAGCGTGAGTACTAAAACACTTAAGTTGGGTTTCCACTGCCGAACTGTACAAAAATATAGTACCGTCATCCCTCTTTCTTCTCTACGAAAAAGCAGAGACAACAATATGTTTTATACAGATGATTCGGTCGAGGAAACCCTCAGTACATTAAATTTTTTATTGTAGACATTTGTGTAGTCAGATCGTAGAAACATATTAAATGTCACAGCAGATTCTGTCATGTCTGTCAGATGGAAGAAATTGTTAAATAGAAAACAGATAGTTGTATAAGTTTACATATTATTTAATTATCTGACTAAATTTAACGCTTTTAAAATGTGTAACTAGTGTCAAGTAAAGAATAGAAATTTAAATAAATGCAACATTAAATTGATTAACCTTTACTCACGATCGTATCTCGAAGTAGCAAAGTTTCAAGTTCCAGTCGATTCTAAAAGTTCACTCTTACAGAGTTCAATTGAGCAAGTCCAATAGTTTGTTTTTGAGCTTCTGAGAGACGTTTGCCCTGAATAATTTTTAATGACTTCAATCGAATTTATTACATTCTAATGTTGTGACTAAGAATATGTCATGATGTAAGCGTAAAATTAATTAGTCGAAAACTCAAACTTATTTACTACTAGATTATGCCTGCGACTGCGTCCGTGCGGAAATTAAAAAAAAAAAACTTTATTATACCCTATGTGTTCTTCCAGACTATGCGTTTTTAAATCTATACCAAATTTCATCAAGATCTGTTGAGCCGTTCCGGAGGTACCTTCAAACAAACATCCACCCATCTAAACTTTCGCATTTATAATATTTGTAAGATATGAAATGTATATGATTGTATTTAAAAACGAGCAATGCCAATCATCCATGAAGAGTTATGTCTATAAATCTGTTACCACAATTTGCTAATACGAAGTTCCAAACTTTCGAACCCTAGAACATAATTTCGCACACACCTTTGTACCTTTTAGATACAAAAAATACAAAAGTCTATTTAAATCAACAATGTCCGTGTCCAAACAAATTTCAATATTTGTTAGAATTAATTAAGTTTACCGAACATATGTCCTGTTATTGTGAGGAATACGATGACCATGATTTTTAGAATTGCAAGAATTATTATGCAAAATTTAGACTTTAAAATCAAGATTTAACAGCATATTAAGTTAAAACAATATATTTACATCTAATTAAGAATTATATATAAATCATGATATAATAACAAGGGTTTTTGATTAATTATTATTTATCATAAATGTAAATATAAGCTCGCTTTTATAAATACTATGTAACAAATGAATCACTTACAGTCTTTTATTTGTTACTAGCTTTTTCGCGCGACTCCGTCCGCGCAGAATAAAAAAAAAAAAAGAGAAAACGGGGTAAAAATTATCCTATGTCCTATTCCTGGTTCTAAGCTACCTGCCCACCAATTTTCAGTCAAATCGATTCAGCCGTTCTTGAGTTATAAATGGTGTAACTAACACAACTTTCTTTTATATATATAGATATATAGATATAGATTAAGGCAGTGTCTGAGTGTAGATTTTACTTATTAAATTCACACTAAGGGGCGTAGTAACAATTCTAATAGTGATAGCTTATAGAAATTATTTTGAAATAAAATTGTTCACAGTTTTGATAAAACAATTTAGTTTAAAATCATGGTCACACTTACTGCTTAGTAGTACACAATTGGATGTATTAAATGACAATACTTGGCCCATAATCCAATTTCATCACATTAAAAATTCTAAATGTTTGGAAGTTGTCGTCCTTTGTCCACTAGATCCTTTCTAGAGCCAATAATGCATTAAGGTTCATTCTGTCGATATTATTAATGTTCGATTTCTATAAAACTTCTTCAATGTTGAATGTCCGAAGTTTATTACTTTATTGTCATACACAACAGTCGAGTTATTCAATTTTTTCACAAATGTTCTATAACGTATTACGAAAAAAATTATAATATGGGTGCTCCGAAGAGACGATAGTAACCAATATATCGTACTATCTTTTCTTTCATTAACGTAAGAATGTTACACGTCATTAGGATGTTCATGTTTAATGTAGAATTTAAACTAATAATTTCATAATAAACCTATGTAGGAATTGATGATGAATATTTTTGGCCTGAAGAAATTTTTGATACAGAGAAATATCAATAATTTACAAAGTTATTGCAAATTTTATTTTTAATTAAAATTAATAAAGTAAAATATAATATTTTAAATAACATGACAGAAAAATACATTTATAATCCGACGATCACTATGAAAAATATCGAATACAACGAAAAATAAAGCTGTACTCGAGCTGACAACGTTGGTAATCGAAGCCGACACTTCGAAACGACATCTGCCGGTCGGCGGGCGCAAAAAATATCAAAGGTATATTGTAATTTTTTTTTCATCCACCGACATCATTCATCGAGCCAATTTTTCTGTTAATAATGTCAAAACTACGAATGCGTTTCGCGAATTTATACAGAACGATGTAAACACTCAGTGACACAATACAGTTGGGGTAGGTAGAAAAAATTTGAAGTGCCTATGTTATAGGTTTTGTAGTAGTATTTGTTATTTAAATGTGAAAGTATAAATTTATTGCTTAACAAATTTATTCCTCCTCGATTTAAATCTACATACATAAGTAGTTCTTCGTGTAATTATACACACAGTTGCCTATCCATTACTTTTCTATTGACTAACACAGGACCAGTCTCATAATCAGTTTTCAGAGCCTTGTATTAATAGCTCTAAATATTTCATTGTTTTCATAGCCTACTTTCAAGTATCAATGTGACTTCGAAAAATAAAATTTGAGAGTTATCTGAGCTGGTTTATAAGTACGAATAAACTTGAAAAAAAAGTTCCTCTGTTATTCAACGTTTCTGTTTACTAATTTTATCTTGAACTCTATCTCGTTCGTGGAATGATCGATAATTTTTTGACATGTTAAAGGTTACCTCTTTTCTATCAAATACAATTTATCGAGTTCACAAATCATATTCTCTATAATATCTAAGGTATAAGATTCAAACACCACACGGTGTAACAAGAGGTCGGACGCTAAATTGAAATGCCGAGGGCTCGGAAGATTCGGCGCCAAAGGGGCTATTTTTATGACTACCCACGCATAGCCCACTGAGCAAATAGACGAAAGGTATGGATAATACAGTCACACACGTGTCAGAGCGAGACAGAAGCTCACCGCTGCGTAGCTCAGTCGTAACGGTCGAATGGGCGTTCTGTTTCTTACAGACGTTGAACAAAAATACGCGGGACAATCGATTTCATTTCGACGACGTAAAGACTTAAGTCGACGCCATCTCTTAAGTTAGACTCTCCTCATATCTTGAAAGCGGACCTCTTTAGTCGCTGTACGTAATACTTGTCTTGTAAAATGTAGGCATTGCCTAATTGTGCAATTTTTCTGCTTTCAAGTTTCATTAGCTTACTAGATACCTATATGGGTACAAAATATTGTACAATGTTAGCTGAACATCAAATATCAGTTCAATAGTTGCTTGTTTCCCCAATTTACAAAGCAATTCCTATGAAAACATGTGATGATAATTGTGATTATTACCAATATTTCAGTTTGAATTCTCACTCTTAATTTTTAAAGAAAAAAAAAACAATCTGGGCAAAAGTAGAACCTGAAAACATTTTAAAAAGAGAACCAAGTTCTTGACTTACGACGTTCCGTGCTCAAGCTTGTGTACCATAATGCCACGTTTCACGCGTGAGTGCACAGAACATTTGTCGTCGCATTCACACTCGCAGCGATCGTATGTATGTCTGTACCGGACTGTATCGCCGCCCTTGTCACACGGATTAACGTCAACGACTCGTAGAGGCATAGGAATTGATGGCTAACATCCGAAATATTCACTAAAATGTTTAGTTGATGTGATACTATTTGCGAGATGGCTACTGTAACGTTTACCTCTTAATTTTATCATAAAACTTAAACACTTGTAAAATAAAAAAAAACAAAAAAGATTTGGAAAAACAATTGATATTTCAATTTAAACGTGATTAGGAAATACAAAATGCTAGAGCGTGCATCCGAAACGAGCGGTCAAGGAACGTTGAATTTTGGACACGGCCAATTTGAATTTGGTATTCCCGTTCGAGGTGTTTGCGACAGTATGCAACTTGACACCGCCGAAACGCTACCGACGCGCAGTTTCGGGGCTTCTGCGTGCAGTGTACTGTAATATGTAGCCGTATGTAGGCCGGTTTCGTTTTCGTTAACACGCAAACGACCGTAATTGGAGATTATTTTGTTATGCATCAAATTTATAAATCGATCAAAACGTCAAACTTCGTTTTGGTAATAGCATAGAAGTTCTGTGTTTATCTTTAAAGTTAAAAATGAAATCATTTTTGTATATGGTTGCAATAGAGAAAAAACATCAGCGATCGAAGCTTATAGATAGTCTATCACTGCCATAAAACAATAAAGAATAGATGCAGTCTTTAGTAGAAAAATAAAGTAACTAAAATTGAGTAAGCGTAGCATTGGTTCCAGTTAATAATAAACTGGATTAGAACACGTGCCTCGCGGTGTCTGTTGCCCTCCGACACGCCGCGATGCGCTCACTTGCTTCTTACTAACTGTGACACATCTCTATTAGATATTGCTCACTGTTCTGCACAAAGGATATTTACCGATAACTTTAATGAAATTAAATTAAACACACGATTTAAAAAAAATGCATTTGAAGGTTTGAAAATATCTGCACTAATGTTGTTTACTTGCACTAATTTTAAGGGTCTTAAATAACCCTAAATTTGATACGATTGCGTGAGTTGCTTCGTCGTGACAAGAATAACAAAAGGATTACATAAATTTATGGTAAAAAGTTACAACACATGAGGCTTTTGGAAGTGTTTGTGATTTTTTTCACAATTTTTTTCGTTTTAGTTTTTAAATAACAAGAAGATAACACCATTTGTTGACAACTTTTTTTGCAATTAACCTCTGGCTTCTCAAAAAACCGTTTTGCATGTCCCATCCAAATCACTAATTTAACTAGCCTGTTACTTAATAAAGAATTTTAACACAAAATCTAAATTAAATCGTCGTTAATTTATTAAATGCGATAACTCGATCTCTTTCACAAGCTCCAAATAATATACCGCGAAACTAACCAATCTCGTCATCCCGGGAGTATTGCAAAAAATCACCCCCGAACCTAACCGCACCCTTCAAACCGCGCATCACCGGGGAATCGAACGGGTCTCCTCGGGTTAAGCGCGTACGTTAAAATGTTTATAGATAATGCCGATGTAGGTAATGCTAGTCGTAATTCCATGGGGTTTGCATCCCCCTTGTCTGATGGTATTTGTATTCAACGTAATGGCTTTTGTCCGGATATCGCATAGGTATCTTAACGTTGAATGGACTAAGGAAATGACGAGGGGCCTGTTCTATTGATAGATTTTTGTATCTATATAAAAGCGATTTGCCACTCATCTCAATCACTTATCGAGATATCAACAAAATATATAAAAAAATGTCTAATTGGTATTGTATTTATTTATTAGTAGTTAATTTAAAAGTCGATAATTTTCATCAAAGAATTGAAAATTACTTAATACAAAAAAACTTTCGCTTCCAATTTACAAGATTTCAAATTTTTTACCTTATACTTTTACTACTCAAATCGCATAACAAAAAATAGGCCACCAAAATCACTTTTACATCATCATACCATTTAAGTGGACAAATTTCGAAAACGCGCGCATAAGTAAAAAAAAAATCACAAAAAAAAATTCAAAACAAATGAAGAGAGCAATCGATCAATAACAAAATCGATTATCCGCGTAAATGTAGATCTTGTTAGGAGTTTTTATGTCTTCAGTACTACGGACCACCGACGCCGTCGCCCATGGATCTCTACGAGCGGATCGATGATCTATCGCTTGTCTCGCACGGGGTAATGAGCTGGGCGCCACGTGACACCTGTCACTGTCACCGTGACGTACGAACGCCCGCGCACCTTACACCGCTCTATTACTCATAGGGTTGCCATTTAATAAATAACAACCTTTATTAGTAAAAATGAGAATGACCTCGGTCGAATAGTTTTTTACCTCGTCTATGGATATGAATGGTTTCTAGGTTCTACAATAGTATGTTAGTACATCATACAATTTATATAACTGTAACAGATATTCCAACACGAAAAAAGTGGCTATTTGGTTTAATCGTATATCTTTTGTCCGCCGCTTGCAGAACTTTTCTACAAAATAGTAGATTTTTTTAATATGTAAAACTTAACATCGTTCTTAATTATTTGAAAGCACTGGCAAACTTTGGCACTTATTAAAATGGACAATACCTACAACTAGATTGAAGTGGCAACCCTTTAGCAACTATCACAGGTCTTGTCGCGAAACATGATATGCCCTATATGCCCTTGCTCTATGAAGTCCCTATACCGGTACATTCACCAATAAGATACATAAAACGTTAACGTCAATGTAATACAACGACAAGCCAGCTAAAGAATTTTCTAAGACATATTTGTTGCAGAGTTTATCATGGGAAAATTAATTTCTAGACATCTATGTTACATCTTTCAAGTTAAATGACTTGTCGACTTTTGACGAATTATAAGGTCGCAATTTATAACCTAAACTCTAAGTCGAATTATTCAATATGTCGCCAATAAAGTACGTGAAAAGATATTTAGTTTGCATGGTATACATTTTCATAGTCAAACCGTACAGTAAAAAACACAAATCCTTTTTTTAAATTCTAATACGACTGACGTGTACAGTCGCTCTTTAATCTGTGCCCCGTTCCGATCCGATTGGTTAAAGAGCTGTCAAAAACAGAAGTCGTATTTTAAATGCACCTCTCTTATTGGACGATTTCATGTTCGAAATTAGAAAATGGTTTTTTTTCTGGGATATCTGTCTATGAAAGGGATTTTTGAAATCGTATTATTTTTTGTTTACTGGTTTTGGATACTGGTAAGAAGGAATGAGATTAATTATTAAAGTAAAAAATAATTATTTTAATGAAAAAATCTAATAAGAATGACAGTGTTTTTCTTTTCCTTGAAATTTAAATGGTCACTTTATAATATAACTAGCGGTAGCTCCGTCCGCGCTAAATAAAAAAAAAAAAAAAAAAAATAATTAGTAGCCTACTATGTTCTATATCTGTGCCTAATTTCTAGGAGACGCCTTCTAACAAACATCCATCCATCCATCAAAACTTTAGAATTTATAATATTAGTAAGATTATTGACATAGGGAGCATAAAAAGTGTACGAGAAAATTCTCATAAACTTTTTTATGCTCTAACATCAAGTTATCAATATAACCATTAGCTTTTACCACAAATAAAAAAAAACCTCAAGCTTATAATCAGCACAGAAGATTAAAAACGCAACTACGTTTTTTTATTTCATGTTTCATCCTGCGCTAGTCTAGCCTGTGCGAGCATTACCTTCCATTAGTGGAACAAGAGATTAAAACAGGGAATCATGAAGCGATCCCCAGCAAAATGTACTTTATTACAAAACATGTACTGAATTGGGTGCTCTCGCATTTACAAATATAATATGAATGGTGAAAATGTATGCTTTTGGAATATTCGTTTCTTATTTTTTTAATTCTAATTAGAAATATGTATTAGAGCAGTACATTAGTATTAAAAAATACTAACAATCGATTATAGAAATATTTCAGCGTAACATTTTGAACGATGCTCACTTTCGCGATAATAAAATCGCAACCCCCCCTACAACGCCTTCCCGGCCCGCGGCGGGGAAAAATACATTTTCCTCGTTGCCAATGGCAACAAGAAAACAGATATAATATCTAGGGACGCCCCACCGGAGTAATACATAGATAGAAGTATAAAAGGCAGGACCTACGTGTTAAAATGGGCATACATAGGGTGTTACATTTGTGTGTGCCAGGTTTTTCACGCATGCGTGCTTTTTGCCGAAAGTAGATAGATATTGGTGTTTTTAGGAACAGAGTGGGAGGAGAAGGGTGGCCGTTCCCTAATCTGTGTCCCTTTGAGCCTCCCGATTGGAATTTAGTAATCATATTAGATTTTAAATTACACGTGCACGGAACTTTAAAGGGCGGAGAGGCTTGACAATTTATTTCCTATTAGATAGTTGTTTACAGTTTGTTGGACATGGAAATTTTATTTGTATCCATTTATAATGAGAATCGATTACGGGTGGCCATTTTCTATTTCGTCAATGAAAATTGAATCGTAATAGTACTTTACACACGCTTCGATAGTCTAAATAATCGGCTAATTCTCAAAAAGAAAAAGTAATTTTCTTTGTTTCTGATATAATCTACATTCTTTTTTTTTAGATATTACTCTATCTATTAATCTCATACTATTTTATAAATTTATTGTAGAAGTATTTGGAGTAAAAATACCTACTTTTGACGTAGATAGATAATCTGGGGCGAAACCTGACGGTGACGTACATATGTTCATGTCTCCGTTGAATTTACGACGTGTGCAAATACTACGAAATATCATTTTTGTCTACCTTCTTATAATTCGATTCGTTTACTCTTCTGTTGCTTGCTTATTTACTAGGTATCTAAGTGATCTTTGTATTATTAGGTGTCATCAATAAACCGAGTGTTACGGAACCTCGCGTCGCAGAAGGAGCAAGCTGCGTCCGCGCAGAACGACAGCGTGTACGAGAAACTAAGGATGTTCAACGGACAGGCGGCGAGCGGCTGGTGGTACCCTGGGCTTCCGGCGCCCGCGCCTGCGATACCCCCGCCACTTCCACCGCAGCTCAACAGGACCACCGAGGAACATAAACGAGGTATATACCATTTATATGGTGGAACATTATCCAACTAACGCCTTCTTTATGATATTGTTAAATGTTATATTTACATACTATGTTTAAACAAAACACCTATTCAAATGCGATGTCTGTTATCAAAAATTATTCGATTTTCAGAGAACTAGGTTACAAACAATACTACTTTGTACTGTACATTCGTATGAACGTAAGTACAATGTACTGTCATGTTGAGAGGCGATGTGGTGATGTCCTTTTTCTATTTCTCTTTGAATGTGCCTCGCGCACTGCCTTTGGGAACTCAACGCGAATAGGGTTGACTCCTCACAGTTTTAAAATAATATTTTTCATTTAAAATGAATGTTATTTCGTTTTTTTCTCTGTGTATATTTTGTGGGTTATGAGATATTAATTAATGATTCGTATTCGATGATAATATTTAAGAGATAAAGAGATGTAATGCCTTATATTACATAAATTATGCCTTTAACTTGGGATTGTTTTGTGTTTTTATGAACAAATAGTACCTATTGTAACAAATTCTTGTTATAAAAATATCAAAAGCGATGAAATATATAAAAACAGTTGCAATAAGAAGTAGTAAAAGTGAAAATCATTTGATTGTTATAAAAAATAACGAATTCAGAATGTTAATAAAATTTATTTTTCTGAATCTAAGTTTCATTAGAGTTCAAAGCATTTGTAAAACTAAAAAGATTTTTATATGAAAAACTCGTTACGTTTATAAAAGAAAATTTACAGCGTCTAACCCTCGCTATGCTTTCCTCAATTTTCTTGAATGGCGGTAGTGGTGAGGGTAGAAAGGGGGTAGTTACCCCGTTGTTACGTTTACGGAACACCTCGGAGACTTATTCGTGCTCTATATATTTATTTCTATGTACACTTATGTAAGGACTTACGTGCTTGCTTAGTACAGAAAAATCTATTATCATTTCAGTAAAATTGGATTGTATGGATAAATACAATTTAATTTTCAGTGGTAAGTTACGTCACAAAAACTTGTTACAATTCATGTTTGTCACGTTCATAAAAAATACATTCGAGTATTCACAAAAAAAAAAAAAAATTCAATTCACGTGTTGTTCGTGTGTTATTCTTATATTCATTTAAAATAGTCAAGTCGAATGGTAATAATCACATAACAACTTACATGATTTTCCGCTCATTCTCCCGCTTTCGTTGTCACTAAAACAAGCACCAATTTAGCGCAATTCCTCGTTGAACGGGCACTGCAACTCTGTAAATGCCCCAACCAATTTTCACGAACAACTGAAAATATGAACTGCGGAGTTCAACGTTTGCCGCGCCATAACTTAGTTTGTTACTTAGTTTGAATTGTATTTCGACTTTCATATAATTTATTTTCATTACTTTCATTTAAAACAATGTAATATAAACAACTCCGTAATAGTAATACCAATTTAATGATTAAAAACATTATTTTTAAAAATAAATCCTTTTTCATGTTTTATAACTGGCTTAGAATAATTCATGTCGTTAAAGTCAAAAAAAAGTTTTTTTCTTTATCATTAATTTTATTCTATTTTCAAAAATATACGTTAATATCACGTGCATAGACAACATGATGAATTAACTTTTGAACAGCTTTCACAGATTAAACTTGATACGTGCGGATCTTCAAAGCTCGACACGTGACCCGAGTGGCCGCGCGTGACTTGACTTTACTCTTGTTTGTGTCCATTGGACACTGGTTTGTTACCTTACAACTTTGCAGTGGAAATTTGCTACATTTGTCTACCTACAGTTTTAAATACTTGTATTTTTTAATTTGATTATAAGCAAAAAAGACTTAATATTTCGTTCTGGTGTAATGGAAATAGACTTGGAACTTTTTCACGAATATTTCTGTCCACTTTGTTTAAAGCATTTACATAATATGTAACTTTAAAACCTTTAAACGTGTTCATAATTATAATAATTACTTCTTAATTTAATATTTTATTACGTAACTGTTTACTACATGGAAATCTTTGACATAGAATTTTTTTAAATAACATACATTTTAATAACGAACACAAAACAAATTCAGCGAGCCGTTAACATTTGCGTCGTTTTACAAAGCACTGTAGCGCTTTAGCTTTTTGCAAAGCACCTGGTCTGGACATGGCTTAATATATTTTTATACATTTAATATGGAAGCTGTGTGTATTTGTCGACGGCACGACGACTTAATTAACTTCGGCTGCAGCATTCTGTTTAACAAATTCGATTGCAGGGTGCGCTGCGAGCGCTTGCTTTTATACAATCTGTTACATTCTTGTTCGCAGCTATTTGACTTTTAAAGTAAAGATTTTTTTCCAACTAGATATAATACTAAAAAAAATTATGTCAGAAAAAAATGAAAAAATTTTCCGTCTCGATTCCTTTTTCAATTCTATAGTAACGTGTGGCATTTAAAAAAAATTATGTTTGAAACTTATGTGTGTTCTAAATTTAAATTTCACCATTTATAGATGGTATTTGAAACTTTTGGCTTGAAATAAAAAACACTAGCATTTAGCCACTACACGTTCGTTCGAAATAAAAGCCAAACTGCGATTTCTAACAGCTAACAATTAAGCAAATAAAAAGCATTCATCTAAATTGATCTGACCGGTATAAAATATTGTCCCGCGCAGTGCCGGCTACAAATTTTAATTTTCAACTGGCCGTGTTGTTCATGGACGGACGGACTCTGCCAATGTTTCGGAAGTATACATTTAAAAAAAAAAAGAAAAAAAAAAGTACTATAAAACTGCATTCGTTAAAAATCTATGCAACCTTTAAATAAAGTTTTATAGAGCGGTACAGTTAGTAGTAGTTCAAAAAAACGTCAATGTAAGAATTTCTACTTATGTAAAGTAATGATAATGTCTTCTTTTTGGTTAACAGTTGGTTAACTCTATAATTATCAATTTTCTTTCAAACCTAAAAATATTTAATGTGGATAAGGTTTGTATATTATCTTTTCTGTTCTTTTTGACGGATTAAAGACTATTGTTAACTACAATTTATCCACATTACCGTGGGTTTCTGAGACCAAAATGTCCGTTTAAAAATATATTGTTATCTTTGTTTTGTTAAAGATAATGATAGATGACATCTTTCATACAGAGGCTTTGTTCTTAGAAACCAACAGTTAATCAAGTTTATTTAATTCAATAGATAAAAATTAGATTCGCGTAAAAGCATTGCAAAACCTAAAGTATGTTATCATATTAGTTTGTGGAAGCGTTGCTAATGCATGAAATTGGTTAGAAAACCACCTGCACACAGAATCACAACGTCCGACATGGTTAGCGGTCGAATAAAATCACGTGCATGGTCCCAATAAACTGTTTTGGACGATAAACATTGGATTAAATTGTAAACTTCTTTGAACGTTATTTAATTTAGAATTTCATTAATGACTTGCGATCGCTTGCGACTTTGTCAGCGTATTAAAAAAAATAACCTTATATTATTCATGTCAAAGTCCCGTTAAAATTGGTCCAACGGTTCCTGAGATTACCTGGAACAAAAGCGGTCTTACGGACATTCAGACGGACAGGCAAAAATTTTAAAAATTGATTTTTTCCGAAATTACATTCAGGTAAAGCAATATTATAAATATTTATAAATAATGATTTCAGATAAATATGATGCTTAACCAATTATGAAGATCAAAACAATCATGCAAAAAAATAGTTTAAATATTTTGTTATAGGTATTGTTTGCCGTAACATAATTGACACAATACAATTGTAATATTCAAGGGTGTTGCTGCTTTCTTTATTTATAATTTTAGGTATAAGTATTTATCTATTTATTTTGCTCTTGTCAATGTCCCAAAGGCATGGCTCTACGTAGTAATTATTCGCCCGCTTTGAGTTAGATTGATGTTAAACGTGTATAAGTCTAATATACCTATATTACAAATTTCATAAACTAACGAAAATTATTGATTTTTTAATTACTTTTGGATGTTGTGTGCAGAAAGATATTTCTCGTTAATATTTTGAATTGGTGACTTTTGATTACAAAACGTTCTTTAATTCACTCTAAAGACTGCAATTAAATTACTTTACTTAACCAACTATATACCACTATTTACATCTTACTAATATATATTATAAATGCGAATATTTGGATGGATCGATGAAGGATACCTTCAAACAAACATCCATCCATCCAGATTCCAGATTCCATCCATAACGGCTCAGCGGATCTCGATAAAATAGCATAGATATAGCATGGCATAGATGTAGAACATAGTCTGGAAGAACACATAGGAATTTTTTTTTTAATGTCGCACTAATGGACTCGCAGACGACAGCTATTTTAGAAGTATAGCACATTATTAACAATTTAAATAATTTTACAAGATTAAAACTCAACTATTTAAACTTATAAAATAAGTTAACTAACGCATATCGCTTACACAAACTGTTCCCAATTGTTTATAACTCTTGTAATTAACAAAAACAATTCGAACAATGCATTAAAATGTCTCTCCAACTATCGGGGCTGTCGATCACTGAAGCGCCCTCTACACGGTTATGTGGCAACAATAGCGATTTAATTGGTGCCGAAGAGAGGTCTGGCTCGCAGTGTAATTGACTCTAAAATCAAAGAGCGCTTCAATGTTTTAAGTAAAACGTGTTTAATGGATCTTTTACAAGTGGTCATTGATTGCGGCACTGTTTTGTTTCGACACTTCATATTGATTTGTGCTAACAATTGAAAAAAATGTACGCAATTTTTAGTTACAAAGCAATGGAACCGCTTTGTGTGTAACCAAAGATAGAACGTTAAAGTTGAATGTTGGAAAGTAAATTCTAACTGAGGGTTTCCGAGACCAAAAATCTATGTATAAAACAAATTGTTATGCCTGACATTATTTATGACATATCAGAGATAATCGAATGTTTTAAACGGAGTATTTGGTTTGAAAAACCCACGGTAAGAGGTATATGCCTATAAAGTTTACTTCTTATCTGGACGATCTTTAGGTAAGTGTTAGTTAAGGGTTGCTTTAAATGTTAGTAATACTAAACTTAGCTAAATTAATAATACATATATTGATCACATTATCAAATTACTTCATTTATTTTATTCTTACTAATATTATAAATACGAAAGCTTACATGAAGGTGAGATGTCTCCGGGACGGCTCAACGGATCTTGATGAAATTTGGTACAGATATAAAACATAGCCTGGAAGAACACATAGGCTACTTATTAAGTTTTTTTTTTTCATTTCGCGCGGACGGAGTCCCGGGCAACAAAAAGTCATTAATATGTTTTTTTTTATTCATTAATAGTAAAATCCATTGGCGTTAATATTTACATGTATTTTTGTATACTGTTGTATGTCACTGCAAACTCATAATAAAATAAATTAAGCAAATGCAAAGATCAAGCAAAAGCTTTTAATGTTAATAATATAACACATGTAAGAGATCCCCTACATCCAAAAAAGACGAGCACATCCCATCAATTGACTCACTTGAAGTCACAATAATAAAAACTAAACCTTATCAGCCCCAACGCTAAGTAATTTAGATGACCCTGCTGGGGCCGTAAAGCGAATGGTTGATTACAAACAACCGATCTAAGCTGATCCCTGCAGCTTCTCTGACGCTAAACCCGATGTATAGACTTGTGTCGGCATGTAAGGTCTCCACTCATTGGTTAATCTTGGATAATAATAATGCCTTTATTAGGGTGCGAGTACAACTGCTCCGGATCATTTAATTCTCATTTATCAACATTTTTATGGCTTAAAAATATTTTCTATGTTGACGCATTTTTTAATATTGCTTAAATAAATAACATATATTATTTTATTTCGGAAAATTGTATTAAATTTTCATAAAATATGGAAATAGTTTAGGATTTATGTTTTCATGCTAAAAACTTTGTTGAATACAAGAAAGAACTAAGTGAGTACATATATACAAGTATACTATGACTTGTTTTTTTATTGTTAACAGCAAACAACATGTTATTGTTATGATAAAGTTTTTTTTATTATTAAAATAGGAATAAAATTGTGTTGCGGAAGCGTAGCGAATTAGGCGGATCGCGCCTTGTCCGGCCGCAAGCTGAGGTCGCGAACTTAACTTCGCCTTAAGTCATAAGCGATGGCGATTTTGTTTAATTAAATTCAATTAATATCTATACTTTCCCTTTATCACCTTCCAGTTTACACAATTTTCACTGAATTTTTAACTTATTTGCATTAAAACCACAATCTTAGGTATTATCAATAAAAATTTCATAGTTTTGAAGGGTTTGTTGGTTTATTCATCCTATAAGCGTAACTACTAAGTAAAAGCACCGACAATATGTGCGTTTGCGTTGGTTAATCTCTGGTATTCACACATTTTTATAAGAGAACACATGTAAATAGTGCTAACAACCAGTGAGCGTGTGATCCGCTCACCTTTCATCACCGGCGTTTGCTAGCTGAGTGACAGTATCGATCTCACATAATCGCGCGCCGGCAATCGCCCCCACCTACGACCGTCATGTCCGCCCCGATAACTCCAATTCCGCTTTATCTCTCCGCTCCCGACTTTCTTCGCTCCCCTTTCTACTTGTTTTCTCCAATTTTTTTCCACCGCCCCCACTTTTATTTCGTTCCTTTTCTTATTTTCTTACTATTATTTTCTCTTATGTATTTTTCGTGTTTCGTCCCGCCCGCGCCCACGAGTTCCTTCAATCATTTTGTAGGTCGTTATTGCTAGTATTGTGGCTAAGTGCGCCTCTCGTTTCACGTTTTTCTTTAATGAATACCTCCTTTATGTTCAGTCGCGATAAATAATAAAAATCTTAACGTTACAACTGGATACGGTCTTTTGTGTGCACAGTGATTATTTTTGTGCGATTTGGAATTCAATCTGGATGTTGCGAGATTTTGAATTTTATAAAACTCAGAGTGGCATTGTCATGACTCCGTACTTTTATTTTAATTATTGGTTAACAGACGCATAGATTTATTTGTCGACAATGTTACTTCGTTATGTTCAGTTTCTTTTTTATTGCCGTACCTATTACTGTCTTATTTCACTGAATTGGCATTAGATTTTTATAACGAAACATACTAAAATATACTTAGAAAGAATTTTAACTTGCAAACATTATGTTAGAATTTTTTTAGTAAGATGTCTATGTAAGATGCCTTATAATATCGAAAATTTTGTTATAAAAAGTTTAGTTATTTGTATATTTATATTTAAACTATGCGATGGATTAATTAAGCAATGAAGATAGTTACATCATAAATAAACGCGTGAGTATATTTTTAAAATGTTGCATTCACGGTATGATAAAGGCGCGCACACACTCGCGTCAATTCGGCCGATCAATCAAAATTGTCAACCGATTGGAAAGTTCGCCATGTTTCGGCGAACGGCTGTCTGCCATCAATCATGTCAGAAGGCGCGCTATCAAACCCGGTGTTATAAGCCGTGTTACGTTTTCATACTGTTAAACGTATAACCTTTAAAATCGATAAAGTTTATAGACGCCTTATTATAAAACGACATGATGTAAGGTATAAAAGTTAACAGATTAAATACTTAACTTTTGTTTCTTTAACTTCACTTATAGAAAATAGAGTTTTGAAAGACGAAAGAATTATTTAAATAATTTTAATGGAAATATAATCAAACACAATGTACAATCAAAGTAACAACCATTTTTATAATATTTCATCTAGCTTTGCTCCAATTTAATATTGGTTTCCATTAATGATATTAGTCTGCGACTCTACCTACCGACAAAGTACAGTTGCAAAAATGTGACAGATTGCGTAACAGTAGATCTATTGAAAGAAATCAGCAACCCGTACATATTATCGTGCGGGAACCGAACCCGGCCTCTCGAGAGCCGACCATAAAGCAAATTAATCAATTAGCCGGGGGCATGTCGACAACATTACGACTAACGTTTAATTTTGCAACCACCCTTATTTGGGGGATAGATACAACCATTGTTAATTGAGCTGTAGAACGGTCGTAATGTTTGCTAGAGGCGGGTCGCAGGGACTGGTTGTTGTTGCATTTTTGTCTGTAATTCTGGGGTGCAATTGTACAATTCTGCTGACGCATTTGCTTGATAGTTGTCGAGTGTGTTTTGTTCGAGCGCCTTGTGTTGATAGTTTATGATGAAGAGGTTCTAGACCCCTTCGCTCAAAGGCATTCAAAACCAAGAAGTGCATAATTGCATTTGATATTGATATCCAAAACATTTTAGTTAAGAGTTAAATACGACGTTAACAATTAGTTAAGTAACTCACCCTTAGAGAACTTACTGGCACATTCAGTCATAAATTGATCACTTAACTACTGTGTGTGGCTGTTAACTTACTACCTTGAATACAATAACTTAACATGTTTAACTCCTTAAACTTTGGCGTAACGACAAATGGATAGTTTTGAAAAACCTAACAGATGCTTAATATTAAAATGATTGCATAATGTCTAATCATAGTTCTCTCTTCTAGTGGAACCACTACAATCCGAAGCGGGTTCTGACGGCAACAGCGAGCACGCGTCCTCCGGCGACGAGGATTCGCAAATGCGTCTGCGGTTGAAGCGCAAACTGCAGCGTAACCGGACTTCATTTACCAACGACCAGATAGACAGCTTGGAGAAAGGTTAGCAATTATTATGAAGCTTATAAATCATATAGCCTATAAGCTTTACTTAACTGCAAGCGATACATAATTAGACGAAGAAAAACTTTATATTTTACCCCACTCTTTAAAATCTGTAGAGCCGTTTAAATTATAAATAGCTATAATCGAATGGAAACACACCTGTGGATAACATAAAACATAGTTAACATATTATTTAAGGATATAATGAAACGTTGTAATATGATCTAAATTTAATTACTAAATTTAATATGTAAAAGTTGCAATAAAGAGTAAAATTAGATTTAAAAACAAACTTTATCGATTTAATCCTCAGTTGACGGAATCACTTTAAAGAAATAAAGTATTGGCTGATAAATCATGTCAATCTGCTGAATAGCGTCAAAGTTTAAAGTACTAATAAAGTTGAGAAGCACGTCAACATTTCAACGTAAGCACTCCCCAGAGCCTTCATAAACCCATTTCCCAATGATTCCCTTTCATCTTATTTATTGTTTGCTGCGACAACACGGGTTATTAGTAAATAAATAAATATTGTCCCCCCGATGTTTGGCCAACTCTCCGGTGGCGCCCAATTATTGATGTTGCTCCGTGTTAATCTCACTTTTTGTTGGCTCTTTATTTGCTCTCATACTGTACGGACAGTTTATTGCTTTTCTTTGTATTCTCTGTCGCTATTTCAACGTTATTTCTTGCTTATTTGTAACTGAATGTGCTATTTTGATAGTAAAATACAATAATAATGTCATTTATAGTCAAACAAGGATATCTGACTAAGTGTGAGTGCCGCTGCTATCGCAGTTAGTTCTGACAGAAAATATGTAAAACGTACATAAAAAACATGAGATAACAGTTACATTATGAATACATTTGTTATATTTTTTGACATTATCAGGTGGGCGCTAGCTATCCTAATTTAGTTTGACTAATGCTCATCGTGTTAGATATCTTTGTTGTTGTACTTTAAATAATGTAATAACCACAAACAAGGAAATAACTATTTTATATCTAGAAAACTTCTTATACCTTGACTATAAAGTATTATTCCAATTTCATAAGAAGATATGCTGTTCAGATGAAGAATGTTTAGTTAAAAAACATTACAAATTACTATTAAATTGAGATTAGTGCTATATTTTTTATTGTATTATTTATTATTGTCAACAGAATTCGAAAGAACGCATTATCCTGACGTGTTCGCGCGGGAGAGGCTCGCTGAAAAGATCGGATTGCCTGAGGCACGTATCCAGGTAAAACATAACTCCAGTTTACAACGCGGTAAGAAGGCCATAGCGATGTTATCTGTGCCTCACTAACACAAAATGGCGGCCGCGTTCCTCTTGCCGGGAAAGTAACCACTAACTATTATACTTTTTCTGACTACTTTAATGAAATTACCAATTAATTTTCATGTATAAAAATCTAAATCTCCATTTAGTTTAAATGTAAAAAATAATTAAAAAATTATTTAAAAAAAGGGAATTGTTTATATTCATTAAGAGAAAATTATGTGCATTTTTAAAAATATATATTTTTTATAAAGTTATCCTAACTGTGTATAACTCTGTGTTTACACTGCATGTTTGTGTAGGCGGGCATCGTGTGGATGCGTCTTTAGCAAACAAATCGTAAAAAATACGAGGGATAATAATGGCCCCCACCGAGGTCCATGTGTACATATTTACATAATGTATACAATATACATAGCTTTTGTAAATATTACGTCATATGAGGGACCCGCCGGTGTATTAATAGCGGTGTTTTTATTACCAAATTAACAATGCCGTGTTTATCTTACGTGTTTCCTTTTTGTTTATTATAACGTTGAATTTGAATATTCGACAAAATTAATTGAAGTGTTGTTATGTTGATAGGAAGGTAAATCTATGAATGTATTTTTTTATTTATTTCATTAATTAAAATAACAATCATTGGATATCGTCTAATGTCATTCATATTCTATTAAATATTTGTCAGTAGTACCAAAAGAAGTATTTATCGAACATAAAATTTCTTCGCAATCACTTATCTTACTAATATTATAAATGCGAATATTTGGATCGCTAAAATTAGGCTTGTATGTCGTATGTAGAACATAGCCTGGAAGAACACATAGGCTATTAATTAAGTTTATTTAATTAAGCGCAGGCTATAACAAGTAATTTATAACTACGAGTACCTTTACTATGTTGTATATTTACTATGGGTACTAATGTACCTATTACTAATATATTTTCAAATATCTTCTCGCCAGCAAAGTGTTACCAAAACAGGTCAAAATATACAGATTACAAAAAAACACTTCGTACCATAATAAAGTGGATATTTTGACTCTGCGTCATAAACATTTACAAAAATTAATCATGATTTTTTTCACTTTATTCGGTCGTGTATAAGAATGCTCCGAATCCGTTGCCAACAGTTTAAAAAGTCGTCTATCACTACGACTTGCCGAAACTGCATAATGCTGTAATGCAATTTCAACTGCAACCTTTTAACTATACAAAGCACTTAACAAAATACAAATTGAATTACGAAACGTGCATTGTCATTGTGACTTTGGAAAATATTTTAAAATAAATCCGAGCACTTTACTGATGGATTATTATTTTAATAATTGAAAAGTGATCGGACAAGTATATTTTCTCAATTCTTTTAGCTTAAATTCTTTCCTTATATACTATGTTTGTGTTAAATATGTAAAATAAAATTTGGTTTACTTGTTTTGTTCCCAAAAAAAAAAAAAAAACAAGCGCAAAACACAAAAACACATCTGAAATATTAATAAAAGGAATGAAACTCGTTGTTTCCTCTATATTCACACAAATAAAATATCTATAACATGAATAAGGAAGGGAAATAGAGAAAAACAATTCACAACTTTTCTTTTTGCGAGGAGGTACGAGACTTTTCTTGTTTGTCAGACAAAAAAAAAATGGCTCGGCTGTTTTCAGCGTCGGAGCGAGGCTAAGCTCTTACATTAACCTCTCGTCGTCAGAGGTTATTCAACATTCGTAGCCTCTACGCCTCTACTATGCTACGTCGCTACGCCGTAGGAACGTTCCGTAGTCCGTTCGGTCAACAAGTACTTACGGATATTTAGGGTTACTACTAACGCTATCATGTAATATTAAGTTGTTTTCTTTTAAAAATAGTGGCAAAGTGTGATACATCTTTCCAATACATTTGATACAAGGAAACACACTATGATTAAAAAAGCATTTATTTGAATCAGTGAATTAAAATAAAAACAGTTTACTTAAAGAGTATATGTAAAATATGATTGAAGACAGTTTAGCTAAAATAAAAAAATACGTCAACATTTTATTAATTAAAGTGTAATTTAAATAATAGTTTGACAGCCCTAAATGTAAATGTTAATGACCTTTCAAGCCACATTAGACTCTAACACTAATGTTGAAAGTCGAGTTTTGTTTATTTTTGTGTGAAGCGAGGCTTTCGAGGAGGGTATCAAATCGTTTCGTATTCGAGCCGCCGACGCCACGTGTTGCCCCGGGCTTGGGGTTCAAGGCTGTGCCGGAATGGTGAATAGGAACTCCATGACTATAGCCTCAAATAAATACTAATGCTATGTATAATTATACTATAATATTTGTTGTAATATAATACTTATATCTTAAATAATACTACTCATATTTAACAAGTTTATTTTTATTTAAACCATAGTAAAATGTGATAATGTAATAGAGATGGAAATTACAAATAATCAAGTTTCTATTTAATACAGCAATTTTACATTTTATGAATTTTGTTTTTTGTTATTATAAAATAAACAATCCTATATAATTGAGGGTTCATTATATAATATTTGATTTTATTCAGCAAACAGAACGAAACAAATAAATATAAATATGTAAAACTGAATTCCCTCGTGAAAATATTATTTGTTGTTGAGGTCTGTCAGGAATATATAAAGATACAAAAATATAGTAGTAATATACTTTTATAAATATAAAAACATAGTCACCGTACAATGAGGGACCCGATATCGATCCACGAGCCTACAGTCAGCGGGGGTGAATTTCCTGTGGGGTGTGTTTTGAAAAATTGGCACCCGAACACACAACAAGGTTTTTACTAACAAAATATTCCATTTTCAATTCTATCTCACTCGTATTAAGGTCGTAGTTATAAGTATTTACACTAGCTTTTGAATAAATGAAAAGATTTCGCGGTGTTCTAGCTGTGTTCTGATTTATGTACTGTTTCGTTTTATTCGCTCTTTGATAGATGGCGTGAGTAGCGTTTGTTTATCGAGTGTTCGCCTCACCAATGGAAATGAAATTTAAAATATAAATCATTGGTCCAAAAGACTAAAGTGTGACCGAGGAACTGAAATATATTACAATGCTTACCTATTTAAAAAATCATGTACGCGAAACTTGATAATGTATAAAGGTTGTTTTTTTATTGTCATAACAGTCCATTTAGTTTTAGATCTTTAAATTTATACGTTATACAAACATATTTCAGAGACGTCTTTTTATATGTTCTTATATTTAAAAAGTAGAAACAAAATTGTCATTTACCAAAAAATTAAACCGACAATTGCCACATTCGCGGCAACTTGTTGGCGTAATAACAATATTATGGTTAATCTCATTTGCTAAGGAACCCCAATGCTATAACATTTCACCAACTATGGGGGCAGCAACGCAATTTATAAAAGGCCGACGGGAAATGACGTGAGGCGGGAGAAAGGCCTGTCATCGCTGTCACGAAGAAATATCTGTGGAATGAAAGGAAAAAACGGAGATGTCATAATATTTTACTGTGACATTAGGACCCTTCCACACGAGCGCAGTTCCATCATCATGTCCGATGACAGCATGTTGGGTGTAAAAATTTAGTGTACGTTTAATGTGACATTTATTTAATAGCATAACTTGACGAATACAACAATATTAAAGAGTGAGATGTTTTCTGATAGTGAAAACATTTTTAAGCTTAAATATATAACTATGTTATTCTTGAAACGGACAAAGATAAGATAATTAAGTAAAAGATTGTCTTTAGTACTTTTATCAAATTTATAAAATATCTTACTTACCAATTACTTTTAGTATATATTTTTCCGTAGAGTTTTTATTACATTGTGTGCTCGGCTCTAGCAGTCCTTTTCCTTTCTACGAATCCGTTTTTGTGAAGGGTACGAATAAAATATTATAGGTAACATTCGGCCGATTTTATTGGAGGCTGAAGCAATAATATTATGACATATTGCCTCTTGTTCGACCTCTTTGAACGCTTGGTTTTCGGGTTTTACGTATTTTCTTTTTAGGAGGCAATCTTGGGCAAATATAAAGCCTACTCAAATAATATTTCACCTTATTACTATTACAATTCCTCGCAATTGTCTGTTTTGACATTGCCAGATACTTTTTAAGACTCAATTGGTGTTCACAGATATCTTATTTTTAAATAGAGTGTATCCATGCTGCATGCAGCGTTTTAATTTTAGAATAATAAACTATATAATCTTAAACTACGAGTTAAGCTTGGTAATAATCATATTGTCTGGATTTATACTTTTTATGAATTATGCTAAGAAGTGAAAGCTTATTCAAATGTTTATTCATTTAAATTACACCGTAGATACTTATAAAACTATATTATAAGTATTTGTTTAAAACAATCTGTCTTGAGCAAAGCGCGGGAAAGTGCAGCCGCCATGTTGTCGCCATGGCGGTGGCGGAAGTGACGCGCACGTGAGCGCTGCTTCCGGCGCGTCGTTCCGTTTCGCACTGAACGTCATAATATTAAATCCACTATATTAATTGATATTTTAAGATAAACGTTTTAGATGTGTTTATAGTTATTTAAGATTTCAAATATTATCTATAAAGATATTTATATAATAAATAATTAAACTATAAAATGTATTATCTAAGACAATTTTTTCTCGCAGGCTCAATGATAAATTGGAATTGCCATAAATCAAATAGACTCGAAAATATTATTATTTCATCATTCTAGTTGTTATTTAAAAGGAATATATTTACATAGGATTTGGGTTTATAACAAATACATATTATACATATGTATGAAAACAACAATATTAAAATATGCAGATAAAACTAAATCTACAATTTTTTTACGTAATACGTCCATTTTTATAGTAATTTTTCGGTATATAGAGGTGTTATCGAGTTTAATGTTGTTAAATGTTTTAATTACTAGTAGACGCGTTAGGAGGGTGGGTTCTTATTAAAATTGTAATTAGACTAAGTAACTATCACGCTCTACGAGAACCTTATCAAATTTATATATAACATATACGGCTAATACTTAACCTAACCTTATAACTCCACTTAATTATATGACAGGAAAACTTTCCATTGTAGAAATTCGATGACAAATATATGTTTGTATGTGACCTTTTTATCCTTTTGACTGCTATCTATCTGACTGTTTAAGGTATACTAGATGTAACTTAAGATGATATTATCTAACCAATGTGAACTATCAGGTGTGGTTTTCGAACCGTCGTGCGAAGTGGCGGCGGGAGGAGAAGCTTCGCAGCCAGCGGCGAGAGGCGCCGGCCGCATCTCCGCCCGCGCCGCCCGCACCCCGCCTGCCTCTCAATGGGGGGTTCAACTCTATGTACAGCCCCATACCACAACCCATCGCCACCATGAGCGACACCTACAGGTCAGTAAATTAAACATTGATCCAAACATTGCATTGCAACTTCAGCTAACATACTTACTGTTAGGTTAGGAAAAGCCTAGCCTACGAGAACAGATGGAATCGTAGTCAAGCGCTAGTTTATATACCATATTTAAATTAATCCTATATTTTGTTCTATGAATATGAGAAGAAATGGTCAAAATACTCCTGGCTAAAATTGCAATCCAATATTCCTTACTAACATCCGCAATATACAAATAATTAAGGGTAAATTACTCATTTAGAATTATAAAAACCGAAGTCTTAATTTTCAAAATTGACAATTTGTAGAAATTTTCATTTCTACGATATTCGTTTCAAATAGCATCGTTGAAGTGCAACCACACTGAGCTAGTTTAGCGCCATCTATCATCGAGAGGCGTCATTAATTAAATAGCGCGGGAAATCGAGTGGTAAAGATCGCGCCTCCTTGCCTTTGAAGCCACTGCACCGAGACGTTCCGAACTACGGAACCGAAGGTTGACGCCTTTCCACTTGGATTGATTTTTAATAGTGAACTTTAGCTTTTGTCGTGCAAATTAACTTACTGAGACGAGAAGTTTTCCTTTAGTGCGTTCAACCGGATAAAGTAACACCTTTTTCAATTGCATTTTAATCTATAGGAATTTTTCATAGACAACTTGAGACAAGCTAAGGTTACATTTTTTTATATGTGAGACTTGAAAGCAATGTCTGTTTTACAAAAAAAAAGATTTCTACAGTTTCACAATTTTATATCAGTAGCCATATTGTAATATCTTGTGTCATTTTCTGAATAATTATAATTATTGTGCGACATTAGCCCCACTTACAGCGAGACAGATTACTTTGTCACCATAGACCTACAAGGATATTTGACCCTGGGAATAAGTCAAACTAAATTATGACCAGCACCACTCAGTCAATATCATAAAAGTGTCACGAAATCCTTGTTGTACTGTAGCTACGAGATAACTGCCTTGTACTTTTATGGCATTTTCTATGCTTAAATAGGTTTTATTTTGTGACAGTACTAACCGCCATAGCAGATTTTTTCAAGCCAGATATCCTTGTTTTATTCTATATATGAGCAAACAATAATTTTATGTTAATGATGACATGTCCAGTGCGTTTGGTTCCGACAGTTCGATGTCGGGCGGACTGTCCTCGTCGTGCCTGCAGCAGCGCGATGGCGGCTACCCGTACATGTTCGGTGACGTGCTCGGCGGCGGGTACTCGCGCGCGCCCGCCGCGCACCAGCAGCACGCCGGCTACTCGCAGCCGCAGCCCGCCGCTAGCACAGGTCAGTTATACTTCTGCTTTATGTACTTGATGCAAGAGGAACATTGCAACCAATACGTGATTAAGTAAGAGAAGAAGATGAGCGACTCACTAAGTTATTTATTGTTTTTTGAGTCGACTTAACTTGGTAGTGAAACTATATCATCAGGGAAATACTTTGCTTGTTACATCTGATTTATACATCATATTTTAAATATGTTTCCATACGATCACATTTATTACATTTAAACATACATCACGAGCAAAATGTGTAAGTAAATACAATAAAAATTGGAGAAATCAGACTTCGGAAAATATTTACCAACTTCGTAATAAAATGTAAAAAACGCTGAGTCAAGAGCAAGGGGCGTCTGGCTCACAAGACCGCGACATGACGGGAAACAAAAAATAAAAAGGAAAAAAGAGGGAAAAATAGAAGCTCGCGTCCCGATTGGATTTGCCGTTGTCTGTTCCTTACAAATGGCTTTTAAATTGATTTTGAATATCGAATGCTTTCGTTAACAAATAGTAGAATCCGAGCTTTTTAATTTCCATTGGAGTGGAGCCAAATGCTAGCGGGATGTATCCAAAGTATCTCATAACAGAACCGTCTAAACAGATTTCAGATTTATTAACATTCATAAAAAGAGCAAGCCTAGAAGCTGTGGCCTCGTTGCTATTGTTGTAAAATGGTGCATCTTTTTCGTTTCATATAATATATCAGGCGGCGGACATTTTTAGCCGTAGGTGGCGGAAAGCGGCATGAATTATTGTTGTTTGAGGCGTTTCTCGCATTGTTCGACCGCCGAGTTTCCAGCACCGCTCGCGAACAAAAGACTTTTTCGCAATTCAAAACGCACGCTCTCGTTTCATTTACTCTTTTGCGCTCTTTCTAGTGGTGCATTTTCAGCTTCGCGCGGTATTAAATAATACTGACTTGTTCCACTTTTAGTTTTTGCACTCTACTTATCGTTGTTTGGTCAAAAATTAATTTTACATTTTGTTTTAATAGCTCTAATAATTTCCACATTAAGATCAAAAGAAAACCTATGTAGCAACATATTTGACGTAAGTTCGATAAAATTCTACACAATGGCAACAATTTCACCGTTGACAGCTTCGTAGGGGACCATAAACAAGCGGGCGGTCGGACACAAACCATTGAGTAAACGAGTCTCGCAGGAGCGCTGTTTAGAGCCGATAATAACGTGTAATGAATGTAAACGTTACCCCTTCGTCGCGGCGCGGAACGGAAAACTGTTATCGCCAGCTCGCACGCGTCGGGCGGAGCGCGGGGTGCGGGGTGCGGGGCGCGGGGTGGCCGCCATGGGGAAATTATGATGCTGTAACGAGACTACACATGCGAAAATGATGTATTGCCGCATCATTTTACATACAAACATAGGAAAATTATAAAGTGATTTCGCCGTGTGATAATTTCGCCTTTAATATTTGTGCTAATGGTCTTTAAAAAGAAAAATTAAATACTTTGTTAGTTACTTAAAAAAACATAAGTCGTATTGTACTTAGAATTGATGTTGAATTTAATTTACTGCCGCAATTGCCAACCCCTCGCCTACGATTGAACATAGAATGTATATACATATATTGTATTGACGGACGTGTTGATAGCTTTATGACTGTCGCGGCGGGACATGATCGAGCCGAGCGAACATACCGTGGCCAGATAACGCGATTGTGTGTAATAAACGGAACGCAATTGCAATCCTATTAGACATATGGCTGAGCCCATATTGATACATGACGCTACGAGGCTTCGCATTAGATTGTGCCGGCACATGCCTGACTCCCAAATTGATTAACGTCTATATTGCTCCATCTTATGATCAGATTATATTCATACATTATATTTATTATTCAATATTATACAAGTATTATTTATTGTATATTATTGAGATTGTAGATAAGCAATCTTATCTTACAGACTTATCTATATACGAAAACACTAAAAGAAACATATTTTTTTAATCTATTCATGTATTAAATTTAATTTTTTTAATATTATTTAACTTTTATGATAGGTGTGATATCGGCGGGCGTGAGCGTTCCCGTACAGATTCCATCTCAAGGGCCGGACCTCGCATCGAACTATTGGGGACGACTTCAGTGATCTCAGCTATTCGGGTTCCCGCATCGACTGCTCTCGATGGCCGAGAACCCGACCAACATACCGGAGTCTCCATCTAGCGGAGAGATAGCGCACAACTACGCCGACTCCCACTTGTCTATGACCGCCGCTGTCAACATGACGGCCGGACACGACGCCGGAGACTTGCAGCACGAACAAAACTCCGTGTCGTAAGTGTTTCAGACTCTACTACGTTATTACACGTAATATTAAACCCAGTGATTTATTTTCTCTCAACGTTTAAATGGTGCAAGTTATTATAATTTGTATAATAGGTTTTAAATCTATGAAAATACCAGTTATTTGTAAGAAGCAACTGATGATGTTCAAACGTAGCATTAAGTGTCATGAAATCATGTGCAAGGAAACATGTTGCGTAAATACATATTAGATTAATACGTTTCTGATAATTATTTGCTTACAAAAATGTAAATAAAACGTTCAGCTGCGTATTTCCTTGTGTATGGTTAATAGATTTAAAATACTATAGCGTTTGTAAATATAGCAACGCGCCATCTATTGTTGAGTAGGAAAAGTTTCCTTAGCAATGTCCGACGTCTCCGGAGAGAAAATAAATGTAAATCGTTTGTGCCAACTTTTGTAAAGAGTGTTATACACCCTTAGCGAGAACAACCCTTTTATTTCTTTGATCTATGCAATCGGGGTGAGAAATATTAATGCTACAGAGGAAAACGTGGCAATAAGCTTCGTTACGGTGATTTGTTGGGTGACATCGCGTCCCTACGAACTGTCAGTCTGTATGTATTCTTGTATAATATTGTACTAATTGATGTTGTATTTGCAATTCTATTATGGCACATATTACTTTCCATACTATTTAATTTATGTTATTTATTACTTATAAATACTAAAGAGATCAATATTGCTGTGATTTGGTAGTTAGATATTATTTTTACTGATGATATTCAAATGAAGTAAAATAAGATTTGTAAATATATATTTACTTTGAATATAGATAATGGTCATTTATTTCGAGAATTGTAAAAAAATTGTAAATTTGTCAAATAGATTTGTTTGATCTACAAACTGACCTCTATATATATGGACAGGTCGTTGCTTAGAAATGACAGCTTATGATTTGTTCCGATTTGAAAGCATCACTTAATGTTACCGATAGTTAATTATATAACTATAGACTGACAAGGATATCTGAACAAGTGAGCATAAGTCAAACTAAATTATGATCGCTCACTAGCGCCCTCCTGAATGTCAAAAAAAGTCAAGATCTTTTTCGTACTGTAGCTGTCATGTCATGTTTTTTTCTTTTATGCTATCTTCTATACCTATGTAGGTATTACAAGTTTTTTAACAGAACTAAACTATAGCAGATAGCCTCAACATCGCAAAAATATTGAAAATCAAATTGGCACAAAATATCACTGTTTATAGCCTGTCCATGTATAGAGGTCAATAGATTTGTTTATGAATGCTGGTTTCACAGCACAATTGTACAACTGCAATTGAATGCAATACGAGAGACGTAGAACTGTATGTAATTTAATAAGTGTAAAATAAATTATTAATCAAATGTAATTATAGATTGAGGAGATTACAGTGAAAATTATTAATAAATATTGCATTAATCATACTATCTTTTTTTTTATCTACCTACATAACAAAAACATTCTTTCAGAATTTATTAATCGAAGGGGAATTTAAGGATTCTCGATGAATTCTCTGTAACACTAATTCATAACTCAATTTGATATAAATGAACACTTGACTGTGTCTAATATAACAATAGGCAATGAAGAGAATATTATTCCTCGTCAACAGATGGCGTGACGCAATATGCAACTTTATTGCATAATTCTTGGACCCTAAATTTATTTGCCAGTCAAAATTATTCCTTTAAGTATATTTTGGGCGGTACATATTAATTTTGCGTGTTAGTTTAATACGAACGCTGTTTTGTAGGCGGATATCGCACACAAATGCACTTACCCCTAGTTCTAACGAGAGGGTGGAACACAATGGGATGGGATTAAGTGTGTTGTAGGCATTATACTGATCTAAACTTTGTCGTGGACATGGATATTGTACAGGGTGTTTCAACTACTCACTAAAAATACCTACAAACTACAGAAGAGATAAAATAAATAAATTAGGAACAAAACATCCAAAGTGTTGAATCTTTGTAAAAAAAAAACACTTAATATGGTGAATACATTCATAAATTATGAGTAATATTACCTTAAAGTATAGTAGTAAAAGTTTATTAGAATTGAAAAAAAAATCAAAAAGGAGAACTGTCAAACAGTTTTAAAGACTCCTTTGTCTATGGTTTATTCGTGATTAAAAACATCCTGTATACCGCAGTGGACAATAAAATAATTCTATCTTAAATAGACAAATATTGAGTACAAAACTTCCCTCGTCACCAATTGTGCTGATTATCGACGCTTATAATTGGTTTAGATCGAGTCCCCTTCGCAATGCATTTGATTTCAATTCGTTAATCTTCATCACAATTGCTTCTATCTATAAATACAATGGTCAGTTAACAGATGTACTGTTAAATAGATTATACTAGCTTTTGCCCACGACTAGATCCGCGCTGAATTAAAAAAAAAAATAAGTAGTCTATGTTTTCTGTCTATGTTACATCTATACCAAATTTTAGCTAAATCTATGCAGCCGTGTGGGAGATACGTAAAACTTATGCAAAAAAAAAGCTTTTTTTAATTAAATCATATTTTAATGGAAACATTATTAATTAAATATTTTATTTTTTTTATTTCAAAATAGTTAATATTAAAATTGATTATAATGACTTTACTAAGTACACCAAATAGGTTCAGACTAGTTTATTGTATGAGTAAAAAAACATTAAAAAAATTATTTCGACTAAATATGAACTTAATAAATACAACATTATAATGAACGGAATTTTCACAGCTGAATACCAGAACAAAAAAAAAACATATTTCCATCTCTTTCAGTCTCTTTGAGGAAACAGAGGCAACGATACTTAGTACAGTGAAAATCTATTGATAATATAAAATTTACTTACATAAAAAAGACAAACTTAACGTAACATCTATTATTTTAACTTAAAAAATCCTTTCAACAAGATTAAAAATTAAATCGTTTTTTTTATGGTGAAGTTGGAATTTATAATTGTGAAATATAAAATTATTTTTCATTACAATTAAACCCAATATTAGATGCCATGACAATATTTTTGTAGCTCTCAAATTTTAATTCATAAAAAAATGAACATAAACCTACCATTACAAGTGTGTCATTAAACAATTTTTATTTGATAATTTTGTGTAATTTATTTGAATGATTTCTTACGATAACAATGGAGTATATTCAGTCTGCCTGCGCTCAGAAGTGGCTGGTCTTTGTAAAATATCTCGATATCTGAAAAAAGAAAACGTACATTACATTAGATTAAAATCATTAAAAAGTTCAACCAAATTTTAATGACAATTTAATTAATTTAATATTGATTTATTTGGAATATATTATGGGATTTATTTAATAATTCTAGAAAAATAGTCTAATATGAACCAAATCTTTATTATATTTAAAGGTCAACGCGTCCTTCAACAACTCACGACGTATACGCGAAGACGACGAGTAAACACCTCGGCATAGTCAATACAGCGAGCTGAAGAGATGTATTCTTCTATCCTTACCTTCTTCCAGTAGTGCCGTATGTGGTATCTGGTACACTCGGCCTGATACTCCTGGGGGGAGGGGGGAAGGGCGGCTTCCTTCTGTTCTGGTAGTGTTGGAAGAGGAACCCGGTGGTAGCCAGAGATAACCAGAGTATCGTTATCAGGGTATCTGGGGATTGGGAGATAGTGTTAAATTTTTTGCCTCTAAAGTGTATTTTTATTAGGTTAAAATGACTTATGTTCGTACAAAAAGCATTTAGGGTTGCCAAAAAGGTAAATCTGTTTAATTTTTTTTGTATTGATTATATTTTCGCATAAATAATTAAAAAAAAATATAGCAAAAAAATAATATATTATTTGTTACAGTAAATAAATAACTTAGTATGTATATATTTATATATATATACTAGCTTTTACCCGCGACTCCGTCCGCGCGGAATAAAAAAATAGAAAACGGGTTAAAAATTATCCTATGTCCGTCTCCTGGTTCTAAGCTACCTGCCCACCAATTTTCAGTCAAATCGATTCAGCCGTTCTTGAGTTATAAATAGTGTAACTAGCACGACTTTCTTTTATATATATAGATTTATAAATTTTAATTCTTATTTACAATTACCTGCCCACTGAAAAGGTGGCGAAAGTACAGCACTATTGAACTTGGGCACGACAGCCCGACGTACTGTGTTAATGATGATGTATTTCAAATTGGACCCTATGTAGTAGTCGATAGGGTACACAGTCGCGTACCCTCCCAGTATGGCACAGCACAAGATGTTAGATAAAAATGTCGTAGAGAGCAAGATTAGAGATGTAATTGACATTATTAAAATGAATAGAGTCCAAAAGTTAAAGTCAACTTGAAGTGCTTGAAAACCACCTGAAATAATTGAATACAATTGAGATATAAATTATATGTTTACTATAGAAACGTTTTATTATTTTCACTATAATTTTAGAGAAAAAAATAGACTTTTACAGTAATAATAAAAAAAGCAAAGATATAAAAACCCCACTTTTTAATTGGCAGAATTTAATTTCTCGTCCCTAATTTTGTTTTAAAATGAGATTTTTATCATTAACAATATAAAAAAGACTTACCTGGGAGCCCAAAATACATCAATGCAGCAAATAGAAATCCTAAATTCAGCGTAGACAATAGAACAGCAAAGACAGGTATTCCATAAAACCACCAGAATAACAACCATATGAAGCCAAAACAAGTCCCTGATAATATAGCAGCGCCTAAGAGAGCTGAAATAATATCAAACAGTTAGATTCCAAAGTCTTAGACCTCATTTCCACTAAATACTTAGCCGCGTGCGACCGCTAAATAGTTATACATTTCTCACAGAAATAATAGTTGCCCGCAACTATCGCACTAATGGAAAAAGGTCTTATCGCTCATTACATACTCTTTGATGAAGTCTGTGATATAACAAAAAATAATATAATAAACAAAAATCATAAAATACATTTCTCTTCATATTCTTTCATTACACAAGAAAAATAAAAAAAAACAAAAGACACCTTACTCTTTCAAATTGTTAAAGGTCTTCAGACATAACAGACCGGACATATCATCCGCTCCAACGAAAACACATTGTTTTAAGAGACCACATAAGAGACATAACTCTTCATTGGCTAGATACGTACAATTGACATGAAAGTCTGTATATTATAACAACGAAGTATTAGACATTAATAAACCATTCTTACCAGGTCGTTCTAATTCAGCAATCAACGATATAAGTATGTAAGTGATAATCACACCACTGACCAGGCCGATTAGAAACATCTCAGTCTTAAAGAACCGGTGTCCGAAGTAACATACGAACATACCGAAGAACAGTAGAGAGGCACATAGCAACTGAGAGAGAACATCGTCTAAAAATAACAGTTTTTTTAGGTAACTAATTGTTAACATCTAATATAGGATTATTTTAAGCTTGCAATTTCAATAAATATTTTTCAAATTTGATGTTACATTTAAAAAAATGTATTAAAACTTAAATAGAGTCATAGAAGATCTTAACAAAATTTCATCACAGTCTGCTGTTGATTCAGCGACAGTTAAAAAACAAACGGTTATAAAAGATAAATAACTGAAACAATAAACGGTTAATTAACCAAAAGTCATTCATACAATCTAAAGTAGTACACCTTACCAAGCAGCTCGCAGCTTTCGTCGAGCGGTGAGCAAGCGTAGCTATATGTAGGTACGTACACGGAATATGCACTACTGTTTAGCGCACTGTACGCGACAGCCACGAATATGGCGCCGGTACCGGGGTACGCACCCAGCATGCGACGCATCCTCCACGTCGTTTGAGGTACCTGGTAGATATGTATACAGTAGTCACAGGCAAATTAGCTATCTCCATCAAATATGGTTTACGATTTATGTGATCGTCTGTACTACTAATTGGTGTAAAATGTAGAATATTGTGACATTCAATTTCCACTTTATTAGTTGCTGATCTTTATTTATTATGGAGTCGCGCCTGTAGTTTTAACAAACAAAATGAAACGCGCGCGCGGCCAAAATCGCGCGGCTAGTCGCTTAGTGGAAATAGGCACTACGGTGTCAGAATTTTTTTATTTATATTTTGTACGTCTTTTCTTATTTGCTACCATTGCATATAATATTTAGAGAACTTGAAGTTAATGAACCTAGATATTGCAGTACTGCATAACCACATCATTCTGGTCATTTAATAGAATGAAGTGCGAGTGGGAGGCAACGACTCCGAATTACATCCTCCTCGTAATGCGCAGGAGTCGAGTGGCCAGTAGCGGAAATCAGTAACCATTCTAAACTTGGCCTGTTTTATATTGAAATGGCCTAAGACGTGGCAATGATAGGCTAATGAACTGTCTCCGTTATTTGCTATACTCGAATGTTACGTACCAATTGTTTTTTCATTCTGAAAAAACTAGTTTTTGTATATTTTTAGCCGTTAAACTGTACGGAAATGATAAATACAAACAACTGACTAAAACTTTATAGTAGTCTCTAGTAAAATACCAGTCAAATATCATCTAACATGAAAGAAAAAAAAATAGTTAAAACGGGTTTTAAGATTCACATTAAAATCAATCTCTGTTCGTATTTTTGTTACTATATACCAGTATCAACTGGTTTTGTCGAGTTACAAATATTTTTTATAACGTAGTAATCCTTGAGAAAGCAACTTGCTTAACTTAGCCTTGAATTATATATGCCTAAAGCGTAAAAAATGAAAATAAATTATAGCTAGAGAATTCAACACGAACTTTATGTACATCTCTAATACATAGTGAACTTAGTTAATATGTTATATCACTATATATATTATAAAGAAGCAACACAGCTAATCTACACTAATATTAAAAAAAGGGAATTTTTTTTCACCAGTATAGATCCATATTATCCCTCAGGAACACAGGAAATATTTAATATTGTTGTAAAACATCGAAAAAAGAAAGATGTCCACTCCAAAACTAATAGTAGCCATGAGTGCTCAACAAAATAGAACTTGATACTTACTATTTCAGCATTATCCGTAATATTATCTAAAGTTAACATGCTCTTTATCCCTTCGAAATAAGTATCCGAGTCAAAATTCCTCTCTTCTAAGTACATCAAATAAAATACCACATTGACATCATTTATAGATGTACAAGCGATGTCAGAGGAATCTCTTGCTGAAGCCGCTTCTACTAAGACATAGTCATTTGTGTATGATGTATGTAAGTATGGAGATATTGATGGTTGGAACTCCATATTACAACCTCCGGGTACAGGATCTTAAACAATTTGTACAATTTTAACGGCAGTAGGTTGATATTCAGTCTGTTGTATTGTATAATGAATACTAGCTGTCGCCCGCGACTCCGTCCGCGCGCAGTTAAAAAAATAAAAATGGGGGGAGGGGATATGAAAAATAGATGTTGGCCGATTCTCAGACCTACTCAATATGCTCACAAAATTTCATGAGAATCGGTCAAGCCGTTTCAGAGGAGTTCAAGTTCGAACCCCGTGACATGAGAATTTTATATATTAGATACATAATGAAAAAAAAACTTGAAGATATCTTAGAACTAAGTTTATCTTTAAATCTTTCATCCCTAGTAAATTAAGTTACAATCTGAACTAACCTGACTAAGTTTGTAGACAATATAATTTTACTAATATAAATGTGAAAGTTTGTATGTTTGTTAGAAAGTATCTCTATAACGGCTAAATAGATCTCACTGTAATTTGGCATATATGTAGAACATAGACAGGAAAGCATAGGCTACTTATTAACTGTTCCGGTGCGGATGGACAAACAGGCAAAAGCTAGTATTTATATAAAATAGTATATAACACATACCTGTACTTGCATATCCATGTACAACAATATACAGTTTTATATCAACAGCATTTTGATTGGAAATGTAAAACTTGTCCAATGGTGGTTTCACACTGCTATACATTCCAATATTTGTTCCATATACAGATGAACTTCTTGTTAATGTATTATTATATACAGTGACATTGTAATGATGACTATGTACTTGAAATATTATAAATGATATTGATTTTGTAACATTTACAAAACCAACTTGAAGTGTTGATGATGCATTCAGATTAACAAACTGGCCAAATATTTCTTTATTCGATAAACTTGTTGTTTTGTTTAAAGGTATTGTTAATGTTACATCTGAAAAAAATGACAATTGTATTATTATACAAATACAATTTTAGGTTATTAAAAAAATGTTTTACTTTTTTAGCTTTGACTATAAAAGTGGTAAACAGCAGGTAGCTGTTCAGTAAAAAGGCTACATCTATTAATGTTAAAAAAGTACTCACTTTGTGTTTTAACTCCCAGAACACACATAAACAAGAATATAACTAAATTCAAATAGTAATTATAACCCATTTTGAAGTACAATCTTAATATTAACAATAAACAGATTACTCATAGCACATTTTAATAAGGAATAGTTTGCACAATTAGGGCCAAACTGTCACATATATCAGCTGTTTGTTTTGACAGATTTAAAATCCATGAAAATCGGCACAACCTGAACGGCGGAACCTGAACTAAAGTACTATAATCAATATGTAATTATAGAGATAACTTTATAGGTGAGAAATATTTCGTCACCTTTATCACGTCAATGAACTTATTGGATGTTGATTACAATAATTACAATATTTAAACAACGTACAATACAGATATTTAAGTTCAGTTCAGTTGTTCAACTCAGTCAGAACTCAGAACGAACGAGCGAACGGAACGAGAATGAACGAACGGACGAAACTGACGGAATAAAATAGAGTGAGATGATATCGTCACAAAACAGTTAGAGTAAGCAAGACAGCTGATTTTGTACTTGTTGGTTCTAAGTAGTTTCTACAGTAAAAAGAAATGTGTCAATTTGTTTTTAGATATTTTTGTCGTTTTAAGAACTTAAAATAATTAGATCTTAAATCACTAACATCATAAACAAGTTGTTTTACAAAACAAAACAGTTAGACAAGCAAATAAGCTAGTAAACGTAATAACTTGTGACGTGACCGACTTTGTAAGCATCTCGATATCGATTCCCCTGTTGGCCGCTAGAGCGCACTCACGTCTAATTCCAAATATGGCGGCACGATCAATGAAGTAGTAGAGTGTAGTGATGTCTAGTGTAAAAAATTGAAATGTTCGAGGTCTGTGTTAGTTTTGTGTATGGTATGAACAAATAAATGGGCCATGGGAAGAGGCCAGGAATTATTAGATGCCGCGCGTGAAGGCGATAGATGGACTGTGGAGAAAATACTCGGTCAAATAACTAAAAGGAGTGGTCCGTTTACAAGGTACGTATTCATGTTTTGCAAATTAAGATTAAAATAAAGGACTTCAGTAGGTTTCATGGTGTCTATCTTTTCATATTATAAAACAATAAATGATATTAACAAACCTTTGGCAAGAATTTGGCTAAGTTAGCGTCTTAAACTGCATTTATTACAATGTTTACTATGATATCAATGAACCGAAGATAGAAAGATAAGAATCGTAATTAACTTCCTTGGTTTTTCTACCTCTAAAATCGACCTCGTATACCTTATGAGGTATTTGATGTCGATAGCCTTAAATTTATTAATAAATACAAGGTAAGAAAATAACTGCAAATTGCATTTGCAAAGAATGGAACTATTATACAAAACTAAATGAAAAATTTCCATTCGTATAAATTGAATCTTGCTGCTTTACAATATAATAAATAGTTATTTATTTGAAGTATGTCATTTTTTATTATAATTTCCTTGAAATTTGTGTAAATTGTGCCAAATAAAGTAAAAATACGAACATTTGAAAGTTTTTTTTTATGTATAATATATTGGTTCCTTTGCTTTTAAAAATGCAAAACTAAGAAGAATGATTAATAAGATTTTTTCTTAATACGTCACATTTACATAGCTTATATTTCTATGCACCTTAAGGTTTATTTCACTATGCATTTTTATTTTGTTACGGATATTTTAATTGGCACAATTTTCACCATTCGTTTAGCATTCATTTTATAATGAACCTAAGCTGCATTGCAATAAGGTATATTTTCATAATTTACCTGCAGAGCATTTTTGATACAGAACCACAAAATTTTGAATGAATATTGATTTATTTCTAATCTAATATCACTTTTATAGTGTCTATTAATAAACAAATATATTTTAAATAACAATGCATCAAGTAATGCCCAAAATATATGCAGATTTATGGATAAAACAGGTTTTTGTGCTTACATTTTGATTTTTGAATTCATAATAAACACGCTACTAGGTATATTATTACGCTAATCTACGAAATAAATAACAAATTTACGAAATTTTGATAAAATTATTACCAAGTCGAGAAGTCTCGAAAATGAGAAATGGTTATAACTTATCTATTTAAGGATGTTGGGATAACTCAACCGTAAAAGTGAAGTGCTTGGACTCTTGCCAGACGGCAATCGATGTTAAGGTGCGTTGAACTTTTGTCTGTCTGTCCGCACCTTTATCTTATTCACCCACATAGCTCAATGGTGGAGACTTGACACATCGTTTGCGTATATTAATATGTACGAAACGTTTTGCAGTCATTCTGCGAATTCATTAATTGGTCTATGACACTGCAGATACCGATAGGTACTCACTAGACAGGTATAAAGAACAAAGTTTTGTTTATTTATTTACCTAAGTAAGGAAGCTTTAAGAAAGGTTTGTTTTTTCCTACCAGCCATGAAAAGTTACATAGGACTCAGGATACCCAACTATGTAAACTTTGTGATTGTTGACAACCTTATTATCAAACTAAAAGTCTTATGAAAAAGTACAGTTTCTTATTTATAAGTAAAACCATGATGTCGATTCCGTATGCGAAGTCTGGTGGTAAAGAGTTTCTCGGTTGCTAAAAATTCGCTTATGTCCCCGTTAAGTCGAAGGCGGGGTCCCTCGGAACCTGTAATAGGCAACAATCACTAGGTCCATTCTGAAAATTTTAAGACTTTAATTGTCTTAAGACACGCTCTTTATAATTTAATTTAATCCAAGCTTTTGTATGTCGAAGATAATCCATTTTATTTCTTTGTAGCAATGTATGTCAGACACAACCAAATCTTTTGATATATATGTGATAGCTATGGCCCGCGACTCCGTCCGCACGGAAATAAAAAAAAACTTAATTAATAGTGATATACATATCATCCAGACTATGCTCTACCTCTATGCTAAATTTCACCGAGATCCATACAACTGTTCCGGAGATACCTTTAAACAAACATCCATCTATCCATACTCGCATTCATAATATTTGTAAGGAGTAAGAAGTATGATATTTTCTCATCATAGGTATATACTTAACTTTTAATTAACCTTACTAGTTTGACCTCTATTTATATGAAGGTAAAAACATCAGCCTGCCTTGTTTGTCGTGTTTTATCCATTCGCTTCAACTATACTTGTAGGTCGTAATTTATAATTAGTGATCGGTAATGCCGGTACTGCCTGCTAATGTATGCTGTTCGGACTGCATTCATCTTAGGTATAGCAACACTGATTTTATAAAAAGGAAAGTTCTGTGTGTTTGAAACAAATAAACTCAAAAACTACCCGAGCGATTTCCAAATTCAATACCTTATACCATTAAAATGTTATATTTTGTTCTAAGTACTAATTTTGTTTTAAGATTAAATTATAAATGTTAGAGGAGTTTGGAAGAGGGGACGCATAGGAAGGAGAAATATCCTCTTTCTGTGCGTCCCCTTCTCCGTTGATTATAGGTAGGTAACGCATTTGCATTTGCGGATGTCTATGGGCAACGGTCGCCTCGCTATTTCGATGAACCCAGGTGGCCGTTTGCTCGTTTGCCACTTTATAATATATAAAAAAAATGTTAATTTGTGCGAACCGGGGAGAGACAACTAGTTTATAGTCTGAAAGAAAATTAATTATTTACTTCCTAAAAACCTAAAATGACGTCATAAAATATAACCACGAGGTGTATATGTAATTATTCTTAACGTACAGATTATGTACCAAAACGGGAAATTTTACTCAAAATTTTCCATAATGATGCTACTACTACGAAATATTTTTTTAAAGTTTAAAACATCAACAATAAGAAGGGTTTTAAAAGATACTAGCTTTTGCCCGCGACTCCATTCGCACGGTGTGTAAGCTGTTCTGGAGATACCTTCTAACAAACATCCATCCATCTAAACTTTGGCATTTATAATATTAGTAAGATATTAGTAGGATGGATTGTTGTAATTGTAAGGGTAACTGCGAAGTCGTTAGAATCTCGCAGGCAACAGTTCGTAATATGACGCAGGGATTGCTACACGTGTGGCCTGAATTTATTCAGCGCTTGATTAGCGGGTGAAAGCTATTTACGCTTGGTAGCACATCTGTCATATGTTTTGTACAAATGTTATTGTATGGATTCATTCTTTATACCCGGCTAATAGTATTAATTTGTTGTCATGACACACTGGTTGATTAATTGACTCGTTCTTCTTCGTCTTCGTCTTCGTGACAGCAAAAAGTTTCGTCTACCACAACACTTGAAGGTGTAAAATATATTGTTATCGTAGATTTTTCAAAGAGAATGAAATAGTGTCATCCACACCATAGATAATACACTATATATGATATAGATAAGCAACTCGGCTAATTTTTATGAGATTATTAACCACCCCCGAAAGATGGCATTACTAATGAAAGCAAGGTTTTACCCGATAGATGGCGCTTTTCGGATGTGTATATATATATATATATATATATACATATATATATTTAGCGATTATATACTCATATCATACTTACAGGTAAATGTAAACAACCCGTTCTTATTCCAATCAATTTACTATAAAAATTGATTTGAATTGAAAACGGATTATTTAGTAACCTTCGCTTGCAAATAACGGGGAAAAAAAACACAAATACATATATTATTTACTTTTATATTTTGCGTGAGTTTTATAATATTTACAGGCTTGTGTTTTTATTTTATCATTTTCATTGAATTTTGTAATTTTTCCTTTTAATATTTTATTCACCCCCATACACCAACTGTAAAGAACTATTTTAATAGTCAATGAAATTATAAATTTTTTCAGTGTGGTGGCATGCGCTTTACATTTATTTAAAATAAAAAAATTACAACCTATTTCGATATTGAATTTAATTACATCGGGTAATAACCGAGACTCCGGTGATTCCTGTATGCACTTAGAAATCAAACGGAACATATCTTTCATTACTTCTAAAATTTCCGTACTTGGGTATATTAGCGATTTTTTTGTGTAATCTCTTTGATAAATAAACGATGTTTCTTGTTTCTGTTTAGCTATAAGAAAATCGGTGCATACAGGACAATTTTTAAAAACTTTTGCTCTGGCTTGTTTGAGCACCGAACCCGCCACATATTTTTTTGTTTCCTGGCTAATTAAATCGCCAATTATCTTTTGACTAGGTTCGGTAGGAGTCTCCAATTCGTCCATTAATACATTTATTTGTATATTTTCAATACTATCATAAGCGCACGCGGTTCCACCTGTTAAAAATTGTTCCATTGACTGTAATATAATATCATTATCTTCTTCACAGTTGGCGTTCACAGAATGGGGGGTAGCAAAATTATTTATTAATAAAGTTTTATATGCATTGATGAACTGATCGCAAGTTGGATTAACATTGCGTATCCCATTACTACGTACTTTACAAAAAAAATTTTCGAGTGGATCTTGATTTAAATTTCTCGTTAAAATACTCGTTATTTTATAATGTTTATTTATAAATGACCACATGTCTTTAAATGTATTTATATTAGATATAAAATTTGTCACTGATGGAATTTTTACATATTTGATGGATCCATCTTTTTTTTTAGTTTCAAAACCCATAGATCGAAGAGAAGGCAATACCTGCTCCCATAATTTCAAGTGTGGAGAACCATTTTTAAAGCATGTTCTAAATTTTTTACCTTCATCCTTATAGCTGTGTCCATTAAATGAATCAAATAATCGATCTATTAAATATAACAGATCTGCTGTGTCATTGCATTCATTGGGTAGAACTCCATTTCCTTTAAAAAGAAAAATGTATGTCACAATGTTATCTACTAAAGCATCCTTATAAATTAAAGATTATTTATTAATTTCCATTATAACGCAAGATGCCAGAAATATAATGAATTGAAAAAAGTTAGTTTCCTTTTAATGTGAACTTATTTTTTTTTATTATAATTTGAATATAAAGTATTTATCAGTGTATTAAATATGGTTCATATTCCAGAAAGCATCAGTTCATCTCAAAAGTACTACTTACTTGTACAAAATTTAATAGCTGCTGATAGCCTTTGACTGAATACTTGTGCAGCATACTTAACCTTCATTCTTGGGATCTTGTCTTTAATTAAATGTGACTCGGTTAATTTATTAATTAATCTGAGTTCATCATCTCCAACATCTTTTTCCATGAACATAATTAAGTGCTCCCATTTAGCTATTTTGACTTCTCCATTATGGAGAAATCTTATATTTTTAACTAAAAAGTTATTTCTTATCCCTTTTAGGAGATGAGGTGGATCAAAAAATGTAAAGATTTTGACACCATCAATTTCAAAGCCATTGCTTTTAAATTCTTCGTCTCTTCTAACATATTCCTGCACTGTGTCTTCATGCAAGCTTTTAATTGTACTCATATTTCCTGCAGACTGGTCACATACAGTACAAATAATTTTTAAACCAGTTTTTGAAATAGCCTTTATAACTTCTTTTATAATAATCTTTAAGTCTTCCTTTTTCGTTGCACTTTGGCAAAATGTGAAGCAAATTGGCTGCTTAAATCTTCCCTTCAAACTTTTAATCATTAGCACCAATGCATGGTCAGCTATTTTGTTTGTTTTTTTGTAACCATAGTCCTCAAATCCTATAATTTCTTTATGGAAATAATTGTAGTAGAGACCAGGTGCCAATGACACTTCATCAAAGATAAGACTACAAAGCCTTTTTTCAGTTGATAGCTTTACTACTGCTTTCTTTAAGTTATCCATAATATGGGGATTAATCCCTGGCTTTAAGACCACACAAGATAAAAGTTTTTGTAATGTTCTTTTAGACGGTAGGATAAAAATGTTTTTTAATAGGTTATAGGCCTTGGAACTTTGTTTCAAAATTGTAAGTGAAAGTATTTTCTCTTTTAATGTATATTTTCGTCCCCTTGGCTTCTTTAAATATTTTAATTGCATATTTGTAAAAATTTTTATGGGTTCAGGTAATTGTTCTACCATTTCTAAAAATATTTTGGATTTAGAAACCTTACTTGCCATTTTAATCTTCATTGATTGAGTTTTACATTTATTTCTCAATCTTATGATTGTTTGCTTAAGTAAATTAATTTTTTTATTGAATCCTGAAAAAAAGCATAGTAAATTAATTAATAACATTGTATTGTATAAACACAATGAAATTTTTCCACAATATATTGACTTATATTTGTTTAATACCTTGCGATTTATGTTTTTTAGATATTGCATATGAATATCTGCAAGCTCTAGTCTCCTGCTCAAATGATGAAACTGGAAAAAAATAAACAACATAACTTACCATGATTTATCTATACAGATGTTCATCAGATCTTTACATATTTTTAAGTAAATTAGTTACTGTTTTGATTATTATATTTACAGTGCTAATCTCTGTTATTAAGATGAAACAATGAACGTCTATACGCTGAACTGTTACAAATATCATCTTTAGAGAGAGTTCTATTACAAAAACTATGAAATATCACAAAAATTTTAATTACAATAATTTAATAAATTGTCAAAGAATAATAACTACAAATATAAATTATAATAATGACAAAACTTGTATAAGCCTGGTTCATCAAAACATCCAAGAAATGTTAAGTAAGGATCATAAAATTAAATTGAGCTATTCTTAAACAGTAATGATTTTCTATTTATTTCTGATCATTGGCTTTCTGATTATCAATTTACTTTAAACTTCAGATGTCACCAGGTAAAGATTGTGAACTAATTAATAAGTCAATTATTAATGTGTCAAATTCAGACCATTCCGGACGACTTGCTACTTTTAAATCAAATAAATGTTTATTCCTGTTATGGAACTCATATTGAAAACAGCCCAGATGTGCTTTACAGCATATTATTTAAAACAGAATTCAATACTATATTTACATCTAAGTCTAAGTCAATCCAAAAATCTCTGTAGCTTTCAATGAGTGGGCAACAGTCCGAATTCATAGGAGTATTTTTATCTCAGAATAACTCACCACTTATTGCTTGCCGAGAATGGTATGTAGATGATGTAGATGGATGGGCAAATGAATCCATTGGATTTTTTGTTGGTGGTGTTGCTGTGGTAGTGAAAATAGGTTGCCTTTGCAAATTTTCCGGCAAATCTGTAAATGTAAAATAAAGTTAATATAATTTTTACTAATAAATTTACATATTTCTTGTAGGATGTCTGCCTTTTTTACTGAATGCTTACTTATTTCAGTTTAGAACACAATTCATTTCGAATGAGAGGAAATTTGTTTATTTTTACTTATAATCCCAACCAGAAGAGAAAACTGATACTTACAAAGGTTATAATTTATTAAATAAATAAATAAATGTAATATGTCAACCAAGTCTTGTTTGATATCACTTTTTTCACTGCTTACCTAAATTCAATGTAGGCACTGCATTTCTGGTAAGCTGGTGACTAGGTAATTGATAATAATTTTCAAAATGTTTATAGCAAATACGGACATTATTATATATGTATGCATTGCCATTTCCTTGAGTCTCCGAACTTAAAACAGCTTTCCAAGAATTAAATCTCTCTTCATGAGAATACTGCCACTTTGGAAATCTATGTAATGGACCTAAAAATAAATAAATGTAAAAATTTAAGTAAAAAATAAACTTTAATAATGTATAATTTTTAACATTCTACATACGCCCATCTCTATTCTACAGTTTGAAAAATTACAAAAAAGTCTTACCATCAACAATGCACCCAAAATAACATTTCAATTTAGTTTGCTTAGGCATTTTGTCCAAAGCATAAAACAAATCCGATGATAAGCCAGGTATGTCGTTACAGAAAACAGTATCCAATTTCCAAAGCCAGGAAAAATCGTTGTAGAAGAAATCACAGAGTCCGTAAACAAGCCAAATCGTCTTTTTGAAAAGAATCAAATAATACAACACAAAACTTAACGAACACGTAACCGCCGAAAAAGTTTTTGTCACTAAAAGTAAAAATCGTTTTATAATTTGAACTTTTGAAAACATCAAAACACACATGAAGCAATGAGCCTGCCATCTAGTGCTAGTTTTATCCAAAATCATTTTAAAATTACAGGGCCACCGACACTAGAGGGCATTAGTTTATATAGAAATTTTCTGTTCAGCATTTCTACGGCAGTTTCATCCCCATGATCCACACTATGTTTTTGAATAAGTTTTTGGCTGCGAAAACTAACGGTTACGGGCGCTTATTAAATACCAGCGTTTCCCTTCGTCATCGTGGAATTTAAAAATAGCCTAAGTTACTCCTATACACATCAGCTACCTTCCAGTAAAAGTCCAGTTAGAATTGGTCCAGCCGTTTCGGAGATTACCCGGAACAAACGCGGATTTGCGTACAGACGGATATAATTAAAAAAAAAACGGAATTTTGTTATAAGGTAAAACAATTCATGTAAGTGAATTATGTTTTAAATAAAATACAGACACTACAATTTTATTAATTGTATAGATATTCACACGTGTACCTATGTCCGTGCAAACAAGAAGCGTAATGGCAGTTTATTTTGCGAGCTCAGGTCAGTTAACGGTACAGGTCTACTGCGGGTGGTCATTAGAACACTTTGTTACCTAGCTATAGCACTTGTAACAATATTAGGTTAAGTGCCTTCTCGCTGTTGTTTGACATTTCAAGTGTTGTTTGCTTATGCTCACGGAGATTAAATCGGCATGTTGTTTACTACACGAAAAAAGGAATTTCAAAAAAAATTTCGTTCCAAACCACAACCGACATGTTTTTTAGCCGACTTCAAAAAGAAGGAGGTTATCAATTCGACTGAATTTTTTTTTTTTTTTTTTTTTTATGTGTGTTACCGCGATACTCCGCCCCTGGCGGTCCGATTTTGATAAAAATTGTTTTAATCGAAAGGAAGTGCTTGCAGGTGGGTCCCATTTTTTTGTTTTTTTTTTTAAATAACTAGAAGACTAGTAGATTTTGAATATAGCTTCAAAATTTGTTGCGGAAATTAGGGACATTTTTGCTTTCAGCGCTTACGTAGGCTAAACTATAGGACCTACATAAAAATGATGTATGGCGAATTGTAGCTCTTTAAATGTGCTAAATAAAAGTCCGCGATAGCATATATCTATCTTTTATAGTTTTCTCACAATAACCATTTTTTTCTTTAGAAACATTAATTAAATTCATGCCCTATTTCCGACGCTATTATTCAAGTTCAGTATTAACCCTTATGTAAATAAATATGTTCATTATCAAGAGAATTTAATGTAGATTATATTTGCAATTGAAACTATATCATTCTGTCAAATAGTTTAGGAGATATCGTAAGAATAAAATTACGCGGAAACGAAAAATGCTACATCGCGTTACAATGAATAGCACAAATTTGCTTTCTGGGCTTACGTAGGTCAAACTATATGACCTACATTAAAATGATGTATCGAGTAATTATAGATCCTTAAATTTGCTAAATAAAAGTCTCAGGTGGCATATATCTATCATCTATGGATGTCTTACAAAAACCATGTTATTATGAACAAACTTCGATTAAATTGCACACGAAAAACAGCGTCGTAAGCTTACGGCGCTATTATATTATATTCGATATGAATCCTTATCCAAATAAATATGTTTGATGGCTAGAGTATTAAATGCAGATTACATTAGCCTTTAAACTATGTAATTCTGATCAATAGTTTGGAAGATATTAAATTATTAAAAACTACGCGCATTCGAAAAATGCTACTGCGGCGCGCGGCTGGACAAAATTAAAGGCACGCTACGATGTATTAGTTCGTTAATTTTCAATTTGTATACCGATTTTGATAATTATTTCATTGTTTAAAGGATAAGTGGTTATCTGGTGTATTCTAAATTAGTTTTTGAATTGAAGTACACACATATTAAATAGGAAAGTCCTTTTCTTTATTTGTCTTATTTATGTCCTTATACGTATTAAGGAAATTTGTAATTAAACTTCAAATTCACTAAAAATTGAGAAATAAAACAAACATTTTAAGAAAAAAAAATAGCCGACTTCAAAACAAAAAAAACTATCTCAAACAAAATGCGCTCAAAAGTAACTAAAATAAAACAATTTCAAACAAAATGCACTCAAAAGTAACGTAAAAAAACAATTTCAAACAAAATGCACTCAAAAGTAACGTAAAAAAACAATTTCAAACAAAATTCACTCAAAAGTAACATAAAAAAACAATTTCAAACAAAATGCATTCAAAAGTACCATAAAAACAATCTCAAACAAAATACACTAAAAAGAAACAAAATAATGTCATGAAAACTTCTTTCTTTCTTTCTTCTCTCTTTCAAAAACCCTCTAAACTCTAAAGAAAGTTCTCTTCTTTCTTGTAACATGTCTATATTGTATAATTATTGTTATTTTGGAGTCGGTTTCGGCCTAAGTAGGGACATAAACGTAAGTATGTCTAATACATCTCAAATATAAAATGTCACCTATTTACTTCGGCCGACACCGACTGCGAAATAACAATAATTATACAATATAGACATGTTACAAGAAAGAAGAGAACTTTCTTTAGAGTTTAGAGGGTTTTTGAAAGAGAGAAGAAAGAAAGAAAGAAGTTTTCATGACATTATTTTGTTTCTTTTTAGTGTATTTTGTTTGAGATTGTTTTTATGGTACTTTTGAATGCATTTTGTTTGAAATTGTTTTTTTATGTTACTTTTGAGTGAATTTTGTTTGAAATTGTTTTTTTACGTTACTTTTGAGTGCATTTTGTTTGAAATTGTTTTTTTACGTTACTTTTGAGTGCATTTTGTTTGAAATTGTTTTATTTTAGTTACTTTTGAGCGCATTTTGTTTGAGATAGTTTTTTTTGTTTTGAAGTCGGCTATTTTTTTTTGAAAGACAAATTGCACATTTGTCGCTAACTCGTAAAGTCTAAAACATGTAGTAAAAATATTTTCTAGAACCATTTTCCTAGTATTTAAATGGGCACTCCCATAACAGGTCTTCTTATCTGCATATTTAATCGTTAGATAAAAAAGGACGCACAGGCATTTACTTAACGATATGGTGATTTTTTATAGCATGTGAAACGGATAATTTTAACCGACTACGTTGTCATACATGATTTTCCCTAGACACAGGACATGTATGACTTGTATGATCAAAGTACATTGTTCAAAGTTATTAGTAATAGTTTCCTTAAATCTAGCACTTTTCCTTTCGCAGTTCTGTGGGCTTACCATGAGTATTTGTGACAAACGCCGTCATATCGTCTTCGAAAAAAATTGTATGGATTTGTGTGATTATATTTCATTTCTTTCAATGCAGAAGTAAACCGAGCATCGTCAAATTCCATACATGACTGCTATTATGCTACTAGCTGTCGCTCGCGACTTCATCCGCACTGAATTTAAAAAAAACTTAGTAAGTAGCCCATGTGTTCTTCTAGACTATGTTCCACATCTGTGCCAAATTTCATCAAGATCCGTTGAGACGTTCCAGTGATACCTTCAAACATACATCCAAACATTCACATTCTTAATATTAGTAAGATTTCTGTTATTTCGTGAAAATTATGGGATAAAGTGAAGTGATATCTAAACATATTAATAAAATTAGAGTGTTTGTATGTAATTGGAGTATTGTATAATAAAGGTAGCTAATCATCATCGTTACCATCACCATGAGCTCACTATACGTCCCCACCGAGGAGCTCGGAGCCTGCCCTAAATTAAGGATGACTAGGTCATAGTCAAAAACGCTGGCCCAGTGTGGGTTGGTTGACTTCACACATATCATTGCAGGCTGCATTACGATGTTTTCCTTTAGCGTAAGAACGTCGGAGAAATGTACCTATATAAATCGAAAATCAAAAACACATTGGTACATGGCGGGATTCGAACCCAGGACCAGCAGATTGCAAGCATTTGTATTTGAACGAGGTATAAACTGCATCAACTTTAGATTTATGATGTTTAAAATAGAATTTATTTAAGAGACACGCAATAGGTAGGTCGAGTTTTAGCGATCGTTGTAAAATTTTGCATTGTGTCGTTCTGAGAACTAGTTCAAGCAGGCTCGCATTATGCGACCATTGTGTTCAAACAACCGCCATTCACTCGTAATTAATAAACTCCAGCTTTGACTAGAATTTTGAAACGTTTGCGATTTATATTTAAGCGATAAAGTAATACAATAAAACACATGAGCTTTCATATTTTGATCATTAATTTTATGAGTACATTTTGATCGATGTTAACTTTAAATTTTACTTGGCTTCTCTACGCTATATTTGGTTTTAAATGTCAGGAGAATGATTTCTAAGACTAGAGAAATAAATAAATAAAAAAAGGTTTGAAATTAAACACATTGTGTTTTCTTACTTCTAATATATAAAATTCTCGTGTCACAGTTTTTGTCACCGTACTCCTCCGAAACGGCTTGACCGATTCTCATGAAATTCTGTGAGCATATTCAGTAGGTCTGAGAATCGGCCAACATCTATTTTTCATTTTTTTTTTAACTGCGCGCGGACGGTGTCGCTAGCGACAGCTAGTTATCATATATATTTTTAATTAAAATAAAGTAATATTGTTTTAGAATGAGTCTCAAAAAAAAAAAAATTACAACTGAATCGTGATGTAAGATCGACATAATTATCTGAAAGTATCTAAAATTTAGCTCCTAAATTAGTATAATTTCCTACGGCTAACATGTGTACATCAAAGCGGTCGACGATCTATCGACCCAGATATCGCAGGAGGATGTAATGCGATCCGAAGCTACGAATGATGGAAGTAGGAATAGTAACGTCTGTCAAGCCAATGTCTACATTTACAATGTTCTCGATTTCCTAAGTACATACAGAACAAGTCATATGATTTATATAATTCAGCTGTCGCCTGCGACTTCGGAAGTTCGGAATTTAAAAAACCGTAATAAGTAGCCTATGTGTTCTTCCAAACTATGTTCTACATCTGTGCCAATTTCATCAAGATTTCAGATTTGAAGAATTTTTGATTTGAAGATCAATGTTCTGAAGATGCCTTCAAACAAAAACATCCATCCATTTACACTCTCTCATTAATAATATTAGGTAGATGTAGCGGTTTAGTCACCGACTCACCTGGCGAGTTATATTCACCAAACAAAAAATCGCAGTAACAAGGTGTTAATGCATTCCGGTCATAATGGAGACATAACACTTTGATCTGTAATCAACATAAGAAATTTAGAAAAAAACACCTAAAACTTTGCCAAAGTCATATAAACAATCTAAATACTAAAGTATTTGCAGAAATTATGTTACAACATTGTCTCCTACTCATTATCCTAATATAACTATTTTAACCTTAGTAAAACTACTAAATTAACGGTCCGAATCTTATCTAGATAAGCATATCTTGAGAACTAGGATGTGCGATACAATTACGCCTCGTCAAAATAACAACAGTTAAGGTGGAAAAAATATACCGCAATGTAATAATGGTTTAAGCAAAGCAACGTGGTCCTATGATTCATCCGAAACGCTCAACTGTACGTAACTTAGTCACTAACGAACTTCGCAAACCACGGTACGCTTTCCTGCAAATATTTAAAACGATATTTGACCGGAGAGTGAATGACAATCGTAACAAATCATTCATTCCAATGTCTTATTAGTTCCTTCGTAGTTATCGATAAGTTGTTTGTGAATTTATATCTGAAATGAAATTTAAAATACCATATATTGACAGTGAGAATATTCTCTTTTGGAATTTTAGATTGAAACTGGGGTAAGTTAACAGCATTTTAATAGTTTAGATCCTTTATACAATAGCAATGATTACAAAAATGTATTAAAGTACAAATTGAGTCGGAAACTCATGCACTTTTTATTTAAATAAATAAGCACCGTACACTTTATTCATAATTTCTTTCGTCTTTGCAAATGCTAAATTCTTTATAATTAAATTTAAGCTTCACTGGGGACTATGGATATCAGATTTGGGTCGTTAACAGACTCATTATATTCAACTTGAAAATTCTTATAAAAATAGGTCAAGCATTGGCCTATTATTACATTATAAAGTCTTTTTAACACGAGTATCTGCCTTGTATGAAATACGACAGATTACGTGTCAAAAAATAAACTAAACATAGTGTGAACAAGCTTTAAATGTTATCAAACATGGTCTTCGAAGCATAGCCCATTGTTTTATGTCTTTAAGGGCAACTACGCTCAATTATAGACATTGTATTGTTTGGGTGACTTAAAATGTATGCGTTGTATTGTCAACAAAGATATTGGATATCAAAGTTTGAGGTCAAGGACTTTCGGGCACATTGTGTTCTCTACATTTCTTATTACAACTTATTTTTGAATCAGTTTAATAAGCCACAGACTATGATAAAAAAATTCTACATATTTTTATATTTAATATTTGTTACACGAAGTAACAAAAGTAAGGTTAACTTCGAAGTTGGTTTTCCTTAAGAAACCTGTTTGCGTACTGTGCATATAACAGTATAAATTTGAGTCGTGTTGATAAAGTAAGAGTGATTAATCGATAATTATTTGTAAACAACATTTACGACGCTTGTTTGATTTTATCCATTACTATGTAGTAATTTCACTAGGTTTTACCCACTGGCCTGGCGTCAGCGCCTTACATTATTAACGTCATGTTAGTGGCGAAAAAGTTGTTGGTTTGCCCGTGGGTTTCTGACCAACTCTGCATAAAACATATCGTCATCCCTGTCATTATCTTTGTGAAAACAGAGATAATAGTATTTTTTTAAACGGAGATTTTGGTCTCGGAAACCCACGGTGCAGGCGCTGATATTGTTTTATTACCCTATTAGCTTTATCGTACCTATTCGCGTTTTTAGTCTCAATTACCAATGAAATTAAATGCGTCGATATTCATTTCCTTGGACCACTTTGATTATCTAATCTATTATGTATGCCACAATCTTATCTTAGGATGTCAGCTAAACACAATTAGTACGAGGTGGGGACGGGATTGTTGTATTGTCCGCCTGTCCAATTGTTTTTTTTTTTTAATATTCCCAAACCTGTTGCTAGCGCGTACCTATAAGTCATTTGACTAGTGTTGTTTGTACATTCAATAAGAGAGGTCGGGATTTGTGATGTCGAAGGACAGTGGAACAAATTCCCGTTGTATTAGCCGTGACGAATGCACGGTGAAATGTTGTGGAAGAAATTTAGCGTTCAATGTGACCGATGTGAAAGTGCAAATACAAAGGAACTGGATTAAAACTAAAAAGTTCACTGCTAAGGTGTTTGATATTGATAGGTAAGATTTTGATTTATTCCCTATAAACTAGCGTAGTAGGTGCAAAAGTGCACCATATATCCCTGCAAAGATAGTGACACGTTTTCGAACATCACATAACATTTTATACAATTTATTTATTTACTTTATCTTTTAATTTTCACAAAAAAAATTAAATAAAAAATACATCTTTCGACTTCGAAGTTCAATGTTAATGTTAGTATATTGTGGATCCAATTTTGAGATCTTCATTGTACTATATTGCCATCAATACGCAGGTAAAAATCCAGTGCTCCTTAGACGCGGTGGACAGTAATTGCCCCATGACTCATCACGAAGATGGGTTTCTATTCCAAAATTGTCCCAAGGATTTTACTTAACCATAAAGGTTTCTGTCTTACATTTGTGGATTTTCACCCATCAAACCATCTCTTTTCTTCTTTTCTCTTGAAAAAGTTGAGACAGTAGTGTTTTTGCATGTGTTTTTGTATGGGTTTTATGTAAGAACGGCGTTGAGCCTAAACGGCTGAATCACCAATTATCACATTAAAATTGGTCTACAGTCAGTCAATTTTTTTTTAAATTACACTCTAAAATGCAAAACATTATAATGCACTGTGATCGATTTTTCTTACATGTATTACACACTAGCTGTCGCCCGCGACTCTTTCCGCGCGGAATTAAAAATAAACTTAATAAGTAGCCTATGTGTTCTTCCAGACTATATTCTACATCTCTACCAAATTTCACTGAGATCCGTTCAGCCGTTCCTGAGATATCTTCAAACAAACATCCATCCATCCATCAAAACATTCGCATTTATAATATTAGTAAGATAAGAATCAATTTCACTTGTTTTTTTGTCGCGTTGAACAATAGTGCTTTCGTGCTTAGTACTATTGTTTGTTTACTAGTCAATAGAAATGTTCAATCGATTAGTTGATTACGATTCTATGAAATATTACAATGGTAATTACATTGTGACTTTGGAATTTACTTTTATGTACCCTGATGACAGAACAGGGCAATTAAATTCCACATTTTCAATGCAGTTATTGTAACCACTTGTTTATAGTTCAGATTTATATTAAAGTACTCGAACAGCGTTGTTATCTGTGTTATATCCGTTTCGCTATTATTAGATATTTTCCTTAACTACTCTTTACCTTAGATAAGGAATTATTTATATCATTAATCTTACTTTATATTATATTTATTACGTCTTTTGTAAATTCCGCGCGGATGGAGTCAACTAGTATAATATGGCTAATGGCTAAAACCGGACAATAATTTATATATTTATTAATTAATATATTAACAAATCCATTTGGTGTGTACTATTTAATTCAAATAGATTTATGATAGTGTATAGGTTACACAAATTAAAATTAAATTAGATGATGCGAAAATATCAAAATATCACACTACAGTATTTACGTCACATTTTATGTCCTTTTATTATACTTAATATCAAGTAATATAATATTAATGTAGATTTCGAGTCGGCCAATCCTTCTAGGAAATAAGGCTCTGTCGGCTCAAATTGATCTCGTCCGGCACCCACTATATTTGATTGTCGGTTAGCTTTTTTTATAATGTCTATATACCAATAATCATTAATTATCTTGAAATATAAATTCAATTTGCTAAAACACTAAAAACCTATTAAACACTAGCGGTTACTCACGACTTCGTCAGCGTAAAATTTAGTAACCTTCTAGTAAAAGTTCCATCAAAATCTTTTCATTCGTTTCGTAGGTTATAATGAACAAACGCCAACTTACGGATAGGCAGATAAAAATTAAAAAAATTGAAATTTCGTGTGCAAAGAAAATACTTCATGTTCGCGAAATATTTATTTTTTCGATGTTACATACAGACTGCAATGCAATGTATTACTTACCTACATAGACGATGCGTATAGTTTTATAGTCGTAAAATATATACCTCAAGCATATAATATTTGCACAATATTATAGTCTTAAGGCAATAGAATATACTCGGTTATTGTATATTGAAAACAGACCGCAGTGTGTTTACCAAGAACAATCACTTAGCGAATTAAAATTTATGATACTAAATGTAGTTCATCTAATATATAAAATTCTCGTGTCACAGTTTTCGTTGCCATACTCCTCCGAAACGGCTTGACCGATTTTGATGAAATTTTGTGAGCATATTCAGTAGGTCTGAGAATCGGCCAACACCTATTTTTTATAAACCCCCTCCCATTTAGTTTTTTTTTTAACTGCGCGCGGACGGAGTCGCGGGCGACAGCTAGTAGTTAATATAGGAATTTCAAGACTAATTTGGATGCTAAGATTATAATTCTGAAATGATTTCATATTAATTTCAATTCTGATTATAATAAAAACTATTAGGATGTAGTTCCCTCTTAACCTTTCTAGAGCTTAGTATGATGCCTGTCTAGATACAACTTAGGTGGTCCGATTTTGATAAAATTATTTTAATCGAAAGGAAGTGCTTGCAGATGGGTCCCATTTTTTTTAAATAACTAGAAGACTAGTAGATTTTGCAGGTTCAACTACCTTGTTTTACTATAAATAAAAACAAAAATAACAAATCCGTTAGTCAACCGAACTTGTTGTTTGCATTTACTCCTAAATAAATTTATTATTAAGATAATATTAAAAGAGTCAAACTTAATGGTGGCTTGTTGTTAGGTGCGAACGCATGCCAGAGGCAAAGCGTGCACACTGATGTGCCCCGTCTTCATATCCCTTTAGTTTTCGCCGATACCAACATTTTGTTTTGTGCACTACATTTTGTTGTGCGAAATTGCGAGCCGCCATTATATTTGAGTACCATTGTATGATTACTATTTACGTTGTAATTTTTAATTTTTTTTCAGACTAACTGTTGTTATTCTCTAATCCTAGAATAAAGGTTTACGAATAGTTACGTAAATATTTATGAAAAGTGTTTTGAAATAGTTTTTACATTGATTTTACTTTGAAGTAATATGTTTATTGTTTGTTAAACTAATCATCGACCGTAAACTTAAAGGTGCACTTAGTATGTTAGTTTCAATCGATCAAGGACTACTTAGGCCAGGGATCCCCAAACTATTTTGGACAAGTGATCCCTTTTCCAAAATGAACTGTTACCTGAGCCCCCCATGGCCAAATTACCTACTTAGATCAATTATGCATTATTGTTATTATTCATTCTGACTTAGGTCAATAGAAGACACAGTGACAATAAGCAATGCTTTAAGTACGATATCGACCCCTTTGGGAATCCCTGTCTTAGGCTCTTCTTTGGTTCTGGCAAGGTTTCTTTTAAAAATAAAAAATAATAATAGAAAGCGTTGTTATTATGTTTTATTTGGTTCTGCCTTGTTTTAATTTTAGACATAAGGTGTATAAAAATGTAACCGTAGCAAGTCCAGTTGTTTCTCGATTATGCAATATAAAAATATATCTAAGAGTAGCTGCGTTATAATCTGTTGACACAGCTGAATTATAATCCGGTAACAAACGACTAGTGTAAATGAAAATCTACTTTAACTGTGAAGCATAAAGTTCAATTTTGAATTGCATTGTATATTTATTTTTGTCTATGAAGGTGCATTGTCTCGATTTGATAGTTCACTCAGGTTATTGACCCCCAGTATTAAGTAAGTTGGGAAACACCATGTCAAGGCCGGTTTCGTGAGATAATAAATTCGTATTCTATTTTTTATTGGATTGTAATCAGATATATTTGTGGTTAATAGTTATTTTTAACCGACTTCAAAAAGAAGAAGGCTATGTAATATTAATTGTCCCATCAAATACAGAATATGTGAAGAAAGGGAGATTATGTTGAAATTTTTTAATTACTTTAAAACAACAAAAATCTAAGTTTAATGTAAGTACAGTAAATTTCATAAACCGCTTATATGCAGTCGTGGCCGAGCGGTTAAGGCGTCTGACTAGAAATCAGATTCCCTCTGGGAGCGTAGGTTCGAATCCTACCGACTGCGAAATTATTTTGTTAATTTTTTTGTTTTGTTTCAGTTTGCGGAGAGGAGCCGGCGTCAATGTTCAAGATGATAACGGGTATACGCCTCTACATCACGCGTGTTTACGTGGGCACAAGTAAGTAAATATTTTTGTTACTCTAAAATTTAAAATGTTAAAACTATGTAGTCCTGCGTAAACGTAATTGAACCTCTACTTTTTAATGCTGATCAAATAAAGTGATGTGACTGTTAATAGAATCTAAAACCGACAGTTTCGCGGTAAAAAAATAAAAACCACTAAACCATAGGCTCAACAAATGGGGTTTTTGATCACGTAATTCACTTTCGGTAGCATATGCAAATTAATATAGTTCAAGGTTCGGTAAAAACGCGGCGTATACATTTTTTTATCATTAGTTGACTCACCAGCTATTGTATTTCGCTCGTGATGTGTCAGGAACCTATTTATATTTGTTATCTATATTTATTGCATAGGTCTGTTATTCTATCTACTACAATGTGCGCTTTGATAACACTGCACTTGATATCTGTATTTGTTTGTTTTGTTTATTTATTCACTTTAGAGTTAGACTAGAATTTAAGGCCTAACCCAAATTTATATGCACTAGGCCATTCTTTTTAGTTGTTTTGGTCATTCATAAGTATAGCACAACTATATATTAGTTTCACTCTTAGAGACCGTTCACAAGACCGGGGCGGAGAGCGGAGCAAATTTTTAATCACAAATAAAATTGAGCTTTTTACATTAACAAGTTTTAATTGTAATTTTCACGTCTCTAATACGCTTGCTTTTGTTAAGAAAAGACGTGCAAAATGATATTAAACCTAGTTTCAATCGTATAAAGATTAATTTTATTTGCTATAAAATCTGCTCTGCTTTTCACTCCAGTCTATCTGTACGGTCCTTTAGACGGAGAAAAACGGTTGTAACGATATTAAACAACCATATTTTTGAAATCCTATCTTTATCTTAACTTTATGAATCCTTGATTTGGCATATAATAAAAATTTCTCATAATTAATAACTTTTGGCACGGAAAATAGACATCCAGTGAACAGAAAAAATATGGTTTAAATTAACGTATATTTCATGCACAAAGTTCCATCTATCTGAGGTTACAAGATCAAATGTTTTGTGTAAAGGTATCGGCAGTGTAAACGGCAAAGCCAGTTCATCATTACAACATGTGTTTGTTATAATTTTATTTACAGAGACATAGTTCAAGTTCTGCTGTCCGTAGACGCGTTACCAACCGTTGTGGACAAGAAGGGAGCAACGCCACTACATCTAGCGGCGTGGAAGGGAGACTCTGACATCGTTTCTATGTTGTTAGAACATAACAATCCATCTGTTAACATCGACCAAAGGGTAACTTTCTTTATATGACCCGTATACACTTGATCACTATGGTGTTCCCGCCGCTCGTTTGCCCTCTTCTCTTAAAAAAAAATACAAAAAAAAACTTTATTTTCAACGAGAATGAGCGTGAGACATCATATAATTTTTTCGGCTATTCTATTCTATATTCTATTTTTTCTATTCTATTATATTCTATTCAGGTTTGTGGATTCTTGAAAATTTAACTGTTCATTTAAAAATTATCCAATTTTCCAAATAAATTATTTAAACCACGCGCAACCGGAATAGGCTTATAAAATATAGAGTTTTCATTGTAAATTATATCTATTTTTTTACTTACATATCCATTCGCGGTTGTTTAATCTTATTTTTCGGAATGTTAATATTAATAAATAAATATACACTAGCGGGGGTTACGTTTATCGACAAATGCTATATCAGCGTTCCGCAACTAATGGAATTACGCGGAACGACTGTTGTAAAAGACTCGTTGTATGTAGTAATATCGCTAAATCACTATTTAAATGATGTAGTCATATTTATTCTTACTTATGACTGCTTTTTAAACATAATTTACACATGGTTAAAATACAAAAGTTATGGCCTTTTGTACCAGGATAATAGAAATCATCTTAAGCCTGACTAATGAATGAAGTGTCTGGCTACTACTTTTAACACTTTTATCACTTTTAACAAATATTTTCCTATCGTCAATAAGTGTTTATTTGGTTCTACTAACATACCCTATTAAAACATAATAGTTTTTATCATTAGATAAAATTGCCGCACTTAAAGTTACAGGCGTTTCATAACATCAAAACACTAACTTACTCTTTAGTATAATAAATAGTATTATGATAAGCCTTGGCTTAAAATCAGTATTTTTTTATATTATTATCACTTGTTATGCAGACGTCTAACCAAGAGACAGCGTTGTTAATAGCCGCTCAATCCGGTTATGTGGACGTGGTCGCGCAGCTGTTGTCAAGAGGCGCAGATGCCGAACTCAGGAATATGAAGGATGAGAGTGCTTTAGATCTAGCGGCACAGTACGGTCGGTGAGTATGTCAATATTCTGTGCGTCTTTTTTTAACTCAAATATGTGAAAAATAATTGGTGTCTCAGTGCCCAGTCTTTAAACATGGTCTTATAAATAAGTTTCCCAAACGATTTAACTAAGTTTCGTCTCAAACTTACTATAATACGTCACTTAGAACGTAAAGGCAACTTTAGGGAACATCTTAGTCCTCGGTCGTAAGTTACGCCGCAAGCAGGCCAGTTGACGGAACTAAATTCCTTCTTAAGTTACGCCTTGCAGGAGTAACTTGGTACCAAGCTATTCATGTTTGACAGTTTGCAGCGGTCAGGGGAACTTTGTCGGAGTTATTTTGCATGGTTTAAACCCGAATCGGTATATAACTTTTGGCAAAATTAAATCATATATTCTAGACTGCATAAATAAGAGTTGTTTGAATGAAAAGTCACAATCCGAGCCTAGTAATATAAAGGATTTAATATCTAAGTATTATTATATTAAGGCCCAATTTGTAAGGCCAATAACAGTTTTGCATACCCTACTATAGGCGGAATACTATATATAGGGTTAGCAATGCAGTTTTTGGCTATTTCCTGCTCTTCATTTTACCTGTTTTGTCTTTCCTAAATAAAGTCAGGTATTGTAATGTAATACTCACTACGTTATATTCAACATTGGTACACAAATTTAAATTCAAACATAGTGCCAGCGCCAGTAGTGTATGGAAAACTTAGTAATGAACTGCTTAGTAACCATTAGATCTGTGAGTATGGTAGATAGTCTAATTGTGTATAATCTCAAAGGTTGGAGACTGTGCAACACATGCTCAGAGCACGGCCGTTGTTGGTGCAGCCATACAAGTATCCCAACACCAGGGAACACATATTCCCGTCATCAACTCCCTTGCATCGAGCCAGCAAAAATGGACACAAGTAAGTATGGATACACATGTCACTGATAGATTGTGAATCCTGACATCTTATAATGTGTATAGACTGTAATTTAGGAAACTTAACTAATTACTATTAGTTGAACAGTAGGTAGTTTACGAACTGTCGAAATCAAATCGGCAAATTGATAATTTATACTTGCTTGCGTTAGGTTAAAGCTAGATTTATGGTTATTAAACTTTCGGTTAATAAAACTCATTTTTACTCTATAACACATTTGCATTAACTCCCATATTGTCTTGGCTCTCCCTTTCCCAAACATTTGCGGTGATCAGTAACGCAGTAATTCGCAGACAGGCCGATTGAAGCGTTATAACGAACGAATGAATATGAATACGTCGCGATTGGCGCGTGTATACACGCCTTTATATTACCATAAAATTAATATTCCCCGACAAATTGTTGACGACACGTGAGCACTTTGAGGTATAATGAAATTCAGTACAAGATGTTTATATTAATAGTAAACATCATTTCTGTATTTATTATTTCATAAAAAGAAAATATTACATCGTTTGTTCAGCAAACTTACGATACATATCTGTGTTTCCACTGTTCGAAAACCTGTCCAGAAACATATGACTATTCCTGTGTTTATATCGATTGAGAGCAGTGATAGTTAATTTGACATTGAAATTTGCAATACGACGGTTACGATTTTGTCTTTATGTCTTCTTGCCAAGATAAATATGAGAATTTTTTAACAAATTGAAAGATTTTTTATACATTATGTTGTTCGAAAAAACATCAGATGCGCAGTTGATTGGAGTGCTCACTCACAAACTATATGATGCATATTGATGGCAGCTCTAATGAATCAATTTTATAAGTCTATATTTTGCTAAATAGAACTAATGAAAAATATTTTTTATACATGCAAATTTGTTTACAACCCACGAAGGAACGTTATTTTTATTCAAGAAGTTCTCTTATATTAACATCAATGTTTATCTTATTAACACTTATCACTTTGATTACGCGTTCGTTGCAACAAAAAGTTAATTCCCTTAGTTTCTTTTTAAGGCATCTTACACACAAAACAGTGAACTCTGGATATGAAACTGGCTTGTCAAACCAAATAAACCAACCCTGCTTTCCATTTTCCTTTCATGTGATTCGCGTTGCCTTCAATTCGCTTTCACGGAAATATGATAAAAGCCTAATAACGTATAACTTCAGTAGCGATGTTTGTTCATAGGGAGGTAGTGATAGCTTTACTAGAAGCTGGTTTCGATCCTAACGTGAGGTCGTACTCTGGTACACCGCTGCATGAGGCGGCTTGCTTCGGCAAAGCGTCTGTGGTTCGTGCCCTACTCGAGAAGGGTGCGGATCTACATGCAGTTAACAGTAAGGGGATGACAGTGGACAGACTACTTCTGGAATATTCCGGAGAACCGTCCAAAAGAGTCAGGAGGGTTATACGGGGTGAGTTGTGTTATAACCTAATATTATTGACCAATTACTTAATTTTAGAAAGCTCAATAAATTATAGATTTTATCTAATCAACATGACTGTTATTAAAAGCTTATTATTACAAAGAATAATCCTGCAAAATATTTTATTTTTAATATAATAGACGTGATCTTTATTGAATTGCTCTAAAATCATAATATAAAAACTGTATATTCTTATTAAGGTTGTTTTTATGTAAAATTTAACATTTTATTAAAATATTTTGACATCTAGATTCATAATCTTTATAAAAGACGCAAAGAAATCCGTATATTCCTTCTAAATTTCGTACATGTGTATATAATTGTTTTTTCTGTACGTCCTAGAGTATGAAAGTATGGCATGTAATTACCACGAAAGCGAAGAAGACATTCCACCATTCCCAGTGCAAGGATACAGTCCCACCGGATATCCAGCCTCCTCCCATATGTAAGTTTTGTTTAACACATATTTAGACATAAAATTCCACAAAAAAAAATTGAAAATAATTGGTTGTAAAATAAAAAACATTAAACCAGAGTGAACATAGACCATATGACATTCCACCACTTTTTTTTATTTACATGAATTAATAAAATTTTAATGTTTTCACTAGTTTAAAGTTATTTTTGCAAAAGGAAATTAATTTCAATCTGTCCCGGTATTTAAGCAAATTAAACATCTCGTAACGTATCCTTTTTTTGTGTGCGTTGAAATTAATTTCCTTTGAATTACATGTGAAAATTCTAATATGTAATGCTCTAACACTATTTCTATGTACTTAATAATTTTGGGTTAAATCTAAATCATGGTTTAAAAAGCTTTATATGTTACTCATCACACTATTAACAAAGCATGTGTTGAAAGTTAACCATGAATGCTGCAGGGGTTTGTTATTTGCCTCGACAAATTGTAAAGTCAGTAAATTGTATAACTAACTAATTTATTCTGAAAGTGACGTGTATATTAAGGCATTTTGTAGAGGTGACATTCAATATATCGAAGTTAAAAAAAAACTCAATAACAACATTCTTTGAGGTTTATTCATTTCTATACAACTTCTTTTTTAAAAATCATCTAATCCTAAGTATTATTGCGCTTAAAGCATCCCTTTGAAATGTTTTATTTTTAAATACAGCGTTTGAGTTCGCTAAATGTCCGCTCTAAGGGGTCTACGCTAAAGAAAACTCAGTGTAATTATTCAAAGATCCGCTTTAGAGGAGGCTGTAGACATTCAGTTTTAATTGGAGAGCGCGATCTCAATTATAACACACGATATGTCTACCTTTGAACCGTTGATTGCTATCTTTTGGACGCCTTTTTCACTTTTGTGGCCCGTTTTTTTCTTCCATGTTATTTAAACATCGTATTTTTTTATTTTAAAATTGATGATTGATGATTATGGCTATATATCATTTGGATTTTATTCTAGCAGATATAGTGAAAATATGTCTTAATAAAATGATATGTAAACTGAGAAAAACTCTGGAAACTAAAATATTTAAACTGAAATACAAATTTTGAAGCTTGTCTCTAATAATAAAATTGCAAAGTCCATATGCTGTAACTAAATGTACTAAATCGTAGTCAGTTATTCGATTTGAGAAATATGTAATTTTAAAAAAATATTCCCAACGATCAAAATCTTAATTCATCATTTTTTAAATTTAAAAACATTAAATTACGCAAAGAAATGTTAAATACCGCGGATATTTAAATAAACAGCTTGGCAATAGATATTTTTTCCATTTTAGCAAAAGGGTGTAGACTCCCTCAAGGAACGAGCCAAAACAAAAACTGTCAATGCGGAGTCCCTCATTAAAATCTTCCGTGTCTTTGATTTTATCTAGCAATGGTCAGGTACACGTTTGTACGAAACGGAACGGAGAGTAAAAGTTGTCCGTGTTGAGACTTCCTTTGATGAACGAAAAAGAACTTGGGACTAACCATTTGAAGTCAAATTAAAAAAGGCGATCCTTTGAACTTCCTGCAAAATTAAATGTTGCACTACAAAAGAAAAATAATAGCTAAAATAGAAAGTCATATTGGTGCTATTATTGCAATGTAGCATCTCCAATAATTTGTATGAGCAAGTTTTCGATTATGGCATACAATTTGATTAACAGGTCGCGTAAAAAGCGTTCTTCAGCTATTGCTTACTGTGTGTCGCTAGCTCCTAACATTTTTAAAAGTAACCCTTGTGTGTCTAATACCTCAGACTCGGATAGTATACGTCAGTCTGGAAATATTGATGTTTTGAGTAACTACAATATTGAAGCAAATTTATACGAAAATGTCGGACATAAAAAGAACGAAGAAAGTATTGATACAACGGTTTTATATGAAAACGTAGAGTCCAAACGTAGTGAAACTCTTAACCCAATTGAATGTAAAGAGTCATCTAAGTTACATAATGAAAATAGATTAGCAACAAACGTTTCTAAACATCAACTAGTATCTCAACACAAAGAAAAAGTTAAACCTAAATATAATTTAACAGCGACTGAGTTTAAACACTCGTCATATATTTACCACAGGAATGATTCATCAACACCATCTGATCTTAATTCCCTTTATTGTCATATTCCCCTGTCACCAAAGACAGCACTGCTGAATATACTTGACGACGATAAAGCATCTAATTGTAAACAAGAATCTGCGGTGAGAAATATTTTGGGACGTATTTACAGATGAATTGTACGAAACAAGAGCGGAAAATTATTATTTCGTCTGAGATATATACAAACATGCAGTCTCATTCGTTCGGTAGACTCGATGAAGTTGATTCAACTATTAATAGAAATAGCTACATGGCAATGAACCTTTGTAAAAAAAGTTGCCAGTTCCCGATTTAACAAGTTAGTCAAAAACCGGTGAAAAATTTCATTGTAAAGGTGACGATACGACGATACGCACTGGCGGATTCCCTTTCACAAAACCAAGGGAAATAAATGAAATCTTGCCATATTTCTGTAAAGTCAAGTATTGACGATGAACGCAAAGCATCTAGTCAACTGGTTTTTGTTAGCTGTGAAAGCATACTAAGTTCACCAGAAGTGAACAATGAAAACGTCAAACCAGTCGCATTTCGTAAAAAAAAAATACTGAAATAACTGTTGACAAAGACGTAAGTCTTGGCGAGGAGTACAAACTATATTTAAAAAGAAACTAGACACACTTAAGACAACTGCTTGCTGATTGGTAATTTTCTGGTGCTCTGCTTTTGGTGGTGGCAAATTTAGGTATTTTTCTAATAACTAACAATATCATAGACACGTGTTAAATAAATTATCACTTATTTTATTTTGTTGCTTTATGTGTTTTACAGGAAAGCCCCAGTGACCCAGAAAAATACTAACAAAACCGAAAGCTTATTTCCGTCATCTTCGTCTCTAACAAAAAATATTCAACCTCAAAGTTTTGTCAAAAAGCTTGCTTCGAAGTGCTTGGGCTTGAAAGCGAAATTTAATTCTGCTCCTAATATTTCTAACAATTCGGGTTTAGAGTCGGAAACTGATGCTAAATCGAAACAATCTGAAAGTAAAAACTCGGTTAATACTTTGCTAATTGGTAATAGTAAATTTTTTAAAATATTGTCGAAAAAGGAGGAGTCAGGTGATATTATTTGTAACGATGAATTTGATACTATTTCCTTAGACAGATTAGGGATATTAAATAGAGATTCTACTGTTAATCGAAGTAACCGAAGTTGCCCCGGATTTAAAACATCGTTGCCTAACATATCGGAAAACAATGAAATAAGCGATTCCCAAGAATCTATAGTTAATTGTTCTGCAGCTGTCGACGAAAATTATGGCAACAACGATTCTTTCACACCGCCACCTACTGAAGCAGTGAATTATGCTGCAAAGCTTAGTAGTTTATTTGAACCCAGAAATTTGGTTAATCGTAAATCATTGATTTCTACGACTTCGTTAGAATCAGCTACTTTGATAAACGAATGTTACGAATCATATGAATTCTCTTCAAAAAATTCTATTTCGTACATTGAACCAATTACGACCTCACACAACAGTGCTCAGTTACCAAAGCCCACACCGAGATCAAATAATGTAAATGTGAATGATAATGATGTAACCATGTACGAAAATGTTGTTATTGAAAGTAAACAATCTCGTCCAACACCCGCTATCAGAACTCATATTCCCCCAAAAAAGCTTATGGACGATTCAGAACAAAGACCTCTATATGAAAATATATCTCTGACACGGGAACGAAGACTACCAGAAGTACCAAAGCGAAGCATTACATTGGCACAAGAGAGATCCAACAACACTTCACCCAATATAAGTAGGTCATCAACTTTGTCTTCTGATTCCATGATCGATGAATCAAATTTAGAGGACATACTATTATCAACAAAATCTAAATCATTTCGTCATACTAAAATATCTGTTATCGACAGCAACACAAATAAATCAAAAGTTCAAAGGACACTTTCGGATTCATCAGATTCGTCTAATCATACCGAAGCCAGTGCATTAGAAAATGTTGATTGTACTGGTGATGATGCCAACGATATGAGTATTCGCTTATCAATGACTGGTACATTACCCAGTAAGAAAACGGAAGGTAATGGACGTAAGAAAGTTCTCTTTAGACATAAAACATTCACTAATATAGAACATGACAGAAATTCAACGAATATTAGAGATTTGCCCAAATGGAGTAGCACGATATTAAAAGATACGCTACCAAATTATCACATTAAAGGTACAGGTCACTGCATATATAAAGCGCCAACAGTCCAGGAATTTATAGATATTTTTAATAGAGAAACACTTTGCAAAGATCCTCTTACAACAGCACTATCCACTACCGACAAGAGAGATAGTTATTTTGAAACAGCGATATGTTTTTGTAAGCCAAAACGTCCTAAAAATCATGCCAGTGCAGAGGATTTGCTAGAAATTAATCAGGTTGAGGACGAAGAAGTAATAATTGATATGGAAGATTTCAGGAATAAAATGGAATTGAGATCTTCATCATTTCGTTGTTTCTGCGACAGTAAAAGCTGCAAAATGCACGATGATCACAGAAGGAATAATATCGATTTTGTTATAAAGTTTTCTGCTATAAAGAGAAGTCTCTCTACCCCAGATATCACACTCGAAGCTTCTCCTATTTCGACAGTACAAAAACCGCGTTTAACTAAAATAAAATCAGTTCCGTCAAACCTTGAAGAACCTTATACCAGTGGTAAAGTTGAACAAATAGCCCCGAGTCATTGTGCAAATACAAATGACAATACACCACTATATTCCTCCCCTGCATATGTAACAATGTCATCTCATACTTCGACTTCATCATCTTATGAACGTTATTCCGTTAAAGATATCGCTGAAGTAATATCAATAGGTAGTCATACAACATCAGCCGACACTAACCCACAAGCTTCTGATACTGTGCATTTACCGCCACGTCAATCGAGCTCATCGGAACACTCCGGTCATTGGTCACTGCAATCGTGTAATTCTAACGTCACGATTAAATCTGATGCATCCTTTAAGACATGCCTCGAAGAGTCTTCCGAGGAAGATTCAGATGACAATTCCCATTCAGACGAAGAAATCTCAGACGCCGAGACCGTTAAATCCGATATAAGTACCACGAAACGGCCGTGGGTACACAGCGACTCGTTCAAATTTGGTAGCAGGGATTCCAAATTTGAAATCGAGGCGATTTTGGAGGATAGCGAACACAATCTGGAGTCGAAATGTGAGAGCGGAATAAGTGTGGCTAGTTCTGAGAGTTCTTCGTCGGGGTCCGAGGACGACAGCGGTGTTCCGAGGGTAGATGCGGATGTGCTTGACTGTGCTTCGCTTGAGCGGGTGCGGGGGGCCGGGGGTGTTTGCAGCGGGTCGGGGCGGAGGCGCTGGGAGGAGGCGGAGGGTACGAGCGAGGGCGACGCCCTCAGCGTGTCCAGCGCGGCTTCCAGCTGCGCGCCCTTGCATCTCGCGCATCATCACGACTATAGTAAAGTTTCGGTAAGTCAAAAATTAGTATGAACTACAGTTTTTTTTTAATATTACACATTTATATTTCTTACCATTCAAATGCACTCATTGTTGACCAGATTCGTTAAATAACATTTGATTTTTAATCTTTTCTTGGATAAATTGAACGCACCCGAGAAACCTTGGTTTGATTTGTGCAATGGTTAGTCAAGGAGCTCTTATAACGCTCGTATTGCTCGGTTTTTTTTTGTATTCGATTACGATAGTAATTAATTCCACTGCTGATACGGGCAAAAACTAACCCGATTTATTCCTTAAATAATAGTCGACAATATACTCCAGGATTCACTGGTAAAACCTTCATCCGCATCTATACTTTGCTCATCATGTCATGCTTTGTAATAATTACAAAAAAAAAAAAAACATACTGCTACGGATACATGAATACGGCATAAACAAACTGTTTGGTTGACATGTGGAACAAATACGGGAATGTTATTTTTCTCACGCAGCTCTTATTCATTTTAACCTCGCTTCTTGAAAAATATGTTCATACTTATGTTTAAATGAAGTATAAGACTATGTAATGAACATAGAAACGAAAAACATTGTGCTCTTATCGGATGCGCAAAAAAACACCGAACCAACTCAGAAGGTTCTTTGACACTGAAATCCGTTCAGTTCAGTCGAACGCTAAATGTTATGAATTGACGAAGAATATTTTATTGTTACCAAAGCTTAATTGGTTATTATATCCGAGCAATTGACGCTGTCTTTACGTTTGGATTCCAATAGTTAATCTCATCCCATATGGCCGACGTCGGGCGCAGCAAGCGGGCGATGACGAACATACCCGGTCAGTCGATTCGTCGCGGACGCATGTAACGCTTGCGTATAAACTTGCGTAGATTATTTGGAACCTAGATTTAGTGACTGTATATAGGTACTTACGCTGTTTATTTTATAGTGTGCGTGTTTTGTGTGTGTATTGTGTTGTGTTGTGTGTATTGTGAAGTTCATGGAAACATGTTTTGAATGTAAGTTTTTGGTTATGTTAGTTTTATAGTGTATTTCAAGGAAAAGAATTTATTCACATTTTTCTTCTAAATTTAAAATACTTTAATCATACTTTATACTTATACTATAAATGCGAATGTTTAGATGGATGGATGGATGTTTGTTTGAAGGTATTTCTAAAACGGCTTAACGGATCTGGATGAAATTTGCCATCGATATAGAGCATAGTCTAGAAGAACACATAGGCTACTTACAAAGTTTACTTTTAATTCCGCGCGGACAGAGTCGCGGGCGATAGCTGGTATAGAATAAAACTTTATTTCAAGAAATGATTCCCACACTCGGTCATTAATCTGTCATTAAAGGATGATCTTATAGATTTATTATGAGAAATCTATACTTCAACATTGTAAACAATCGCTTGGTATTTGGTAGAAAATAGACTGAAGTGTGTTGTTTATATGTCAAGGACTCCGCGACCTATATTCCTATGATTCGTAATTCAGCATCTGGCTATTACTTCAAGGGAATCTACGCATTCAATAAGATAATTCCTCTATTCTTATCTATGTTGAAGGCTTGAATTAAGTGTCATGGTCTTTATTCTGTCACTGCAAACGCATTCCAAAACTTAGCATTCAATTGGTATAGCATTTAATACTGCACTAGGAGTCAGTCGCTGAGGTCTAACCTAACTTTTTTGATACTTAGTTTAGACAAAGGATATCTCACAAGGACTATGGACCCTAAAAACAGCAGTTAAATTAACTAACCTATGTATTAGGATAGATTATTCCTCATAAGAGTATTTAATCCTAACAAAATCCTGAAACATTTTACGTTTCATTCCTTGACCTAATTTTGAGAGTAAACAATTTTATGATAACTCTAGACTTGTATACTTCACGTCAATGTTTTCTCGATATTGAGTAATGATGTGGATTGCTCTTTAGTAACCGAGTTTCAGCATCCACGGAAATAGTTCTGATGGAAGCTTGGCGGATGGCCAGTGTAGCTGCGTATGTGTGCTATTGGTAGATTAAGATTCTAAATACATCAACATTCGAATACTGTTACAATAATTAAAAAAAAAATATTTTGTAAAAAAATGTGTCCTTTTTGTTCTTGTTTTTACCTTAGTTTCAAGTCTCTTGTGGCCATATAATTGTTTACTTGCATTTTTCTTTTCTATAAGGGTGAAAGTAAATACAACAGAACCAACAATTCATATTATATAAACATAAAAGTCTTGGGCTATAGTTTTTTTTATTTTATTAAGGCGAGCAACGTTTAACAACGTTTAAAATTAATGTGTTATTTTCATAACCATGGCTATTTATTTATAAACGTGCTAATACCAATGTTTTCTAAAACTTCAGGATTATTCTTTGGATTCTTTCAATGTTTTTTCAACATCACATATTGTACTCGTAGTATGATGTACCTTTGAATGCTAATAAAGAAAAGTTTAAATAGTAAAAAAATATAATTTTCAATAACATCACTTATTGATTCCAGAACTAAGCACAACCTTATGTTTTAACTGTTATTTTACAATATTTTTAATTCTAGCTTTTTCTCTATCAAATATGAAAAGGGATGCAAAAATTCTACTATAAATTCTAGTACAAAAAATATATCCCTGAGAATCACCAATCGCCAGTAGAATTAGGAACTATTCGCATACACTTTCTTTTAGTGAACCAAGTACCTACGTGGGAGAACTTTTAACAACTTAATTAGCGACACCATAAGTCATACGTTTTAATTTATTTAGTCTGCGTGACTAAACGCAGCTCTTTGTGCGATGACGTCATTTCTTAGTACTGTGCTGAGATGTTTCGTATCTGCACGAATTAATCTTTAACGTTAAGTATCGCTAAACCAATTAAAGTATATTTTATATTTAAATTACATTAATATTATTAAAAGATACTTCTACATGCCACAGATAGACTGTACCTAAAATATATTATATTGTTTGTTTCGCAATTTTAAAATGTTGGTACTACAAATACACAATCGCGAATATATTATAATCTGTTCCCTTGACTCTAGTTGCATATCTATCGCTATTAGCTATATTTTTATATTATAAAGTGGCAAACGAGCAAGTGGCGAACTGGATTCGTAAACCAATTTTCAAACCCTGCTTATTCCATTGAGGTAATTTTTCATCTGGAAATAGAAAACTTGTATTTATTTTCCTTTATCTAAACTTCTATGTTTTACAAGCTCATAAACCAAATAATAAAGCTTCCTTCATAGTGCTAAAGTGTAAAATTAACGAGTATCATAAAAACAAGCCTCGAATTAGATATACGCTGAACGGATTTACACAATAACAATGTTGCGAAATGATTAGTTTTAAAGTTGGCAAAACACCGGAGATTGCTGCAACAGACTTGTTAAATGCATATGAAACGTATCCTGGAATGTTAATACCTTTAAATTTGTATGTTGCGAAATGGTCTAAATAAAAAACTTTGCATATACTACATACTACAATGTTATATTTTTTACCATCACTCACTATGAGAAGGAAAATCTTTCTTTCCTTCAATATCAAAAATTTCTATTCTCTAGTTCTAATTTCTCATTTTGAGATAACATAGTTCGTTGACCTGCAAACATCACAGTTCTTTTTAAACACAAATTAATGCATGTTTTCGATAAAATTAATAGCCTTTTATCAGTAAACACTCGTATGCAAATATCCTTTTAATTAATATTCTGATTGAGTGTCCAATATGTAATGCATTTTATAATTTCAATTTCGTGTAATTAATATTGATTGAATGCGGTAACAAGCTTTGATGACTTTAGACTTATCAAAGTTCAAAGGAAGAATGTTGCATAAAAATTTAAAAGATGTTATTGTATCTGTCAAAAATTAATGGTTGCCACTAAATATATTTTGAATTTTATCAAAATACAACAGTAATTACTAAATAGCCTTCAAAAAACTTCGTAACCAAAGAAGTTAGTGAAAATATTTTTATACTGCTATCAAATATAGAATAAGTTAAGGGGAAGAAGTTTATAGTACAAATTATTATGTGTTGGAATTTTTATAGAGAAGGACTTCGTCTTGTTCTTTTAAAATTGGCCTAATATTATTACTTCAAGTATCTAGATTACTGTGATTATATGCCGTATATCCGTCCATGTAACCTATTATAAACTAGACAAATTAAATAAATGCGAGCCTACGTGTAATCTGGACTCATTTTGACCTTAATCCTTTAGCACGCAATGCAAAGATTATACGCCTACCCTCGATGTAATGTCCACTTTACGTGGACATACATACATGAATGAGAGCCAATATGGCTCGCCCTAATGAATTTTTGACTCAATCTAGTAAAATATTCTTCAGCTCGCAGTTAATGAGGCTATTTGCTAACGGTAAAAAAGGGAACAAATAATAAAGAAACCGTTATTCAGTAAACTTACCATGCTATCAGTGCAATCTATACTGTAAAGAAAATTCAAATGCAATTGCACAGGAAGTCGCACAATATTCAGAACACGTAACCGTTTGCAAATGTTTGCACCGGCGGGGATTTCAACCGTTGCGTCTCCAAGTGTGTCAAGCCCGAAGGGGCCAAACAAAACGGCCGTACGTGTCCCTTCTTAGCACGAAGATAGCCAGGAGTTAGAACGCGATCAGTATATAGGTTAGCTAAAAAAATTACAACTAATGAACCTCAATCCGTAGGTTTAATTGCCCAAAAATTATTATCACTTTCATTGTTGCAAAAAAAAAATACAAAATTACAATAGTCAAATGGTGGAATTCAAACCCACGACAATGTGGTCGCATGATTGTGCCCTTAGCCCATTATGCTATTGGCGCCTCTTATATATTTCTAAAGGTATTTCAGTAGAGAAAACTTCACGGTAAGAAGCACTATTTACAATTTGTAATGGCCGCGTGACATACGAATGTAATTCCAAAACACAAATTGGTGATTCAACAAGCGAAGCCAACAACCCCCATCGGTCACGGTCGGCGAGCCTTAAACTGTGGTCGATTGCCGTCTCTGAGCACGCAGGCGTCTTATTAATGTATTTGCACAGCGTGACAATCAGTTTTGTACATCTAACCTTATTTTAACCAGAAAGAACATTTTATTGCCCGTTAAACTATTTTATGAGCTTTAAAATTCGATAACTCAATTGTTTTTCTTCTATTTCTATTACGGCTGGTAAATATTATGCCAGTAGGTAAATTAGAACAGTAGGGCTCAAATTCAGCGATGGCATACAACTGACATAATGAAAACACTAACTGGCGCCAGTGAGCCTGCCAGACTACTAACTATTCTTGCCAGACTACTAACTGTTCTTGCCAGACTACTAACTGTTCTTGCCAGACTAGTGCTACTATCGTAATGTAATGCCACATGGTAAACTAAGCATTAAGGTATATTTTGTTGGCGGTTAATAAACAATAAATTGTTAGTTCTCTGGATGAAATTAAGATATTAAGTCTGTGATTAGTACGGAACGAATCTTTTGTCTTTAAACTTGTTAGTGATCGGTTTATCTGGACGTCCTGTGGTAACGAGCTTTTGTGTAGAAAATTGTCCATTCAGTGGCCGGCTGCTACCAATTTACCCCTCATCCGCGGCCCGATATTGAATTACTCTATCCACTTGGGCAACGTATGGTCTAAGTAATGAACTTAAGCAGTTTGATAATTTTCTCTCATTAGTTGTTCTTCGATAAGAGTTTGGGTAGCTGTTTTCTTTATATCTCTTCTGTTCTCTATAAGAAGAGGTTCTATACACCGCACTGCCGATTGACGAAATGGATTTTTTACATTTCTTTCTTAGTATAAAATTGAGTCTTCTTGTTCAAGTACACTTAAAAGTACTTTGTGGTAATTTTACTAAACTACTCATTCGACATCCGAGTCTAATATTTTCATATTGAATTAGGTTAGTTGTTCCAGAATTGTGTTTTATTCTTGTACCAAACGTAAATGTTTTCTCGTCACCATTCAAATTCACAATTACGCAATTGCGACAGTTATCTCTGCTGCGTTGACAATGAAGATGAACTAAAAATAACACGCATTCTACGACTCTTAGTATTTCCTAATAGGATTCATTAGTCAGGAGGGCATTTTTATATTGCTTTTTTTTTATAATGCATAGTAAAAGGAAATTTGGTCAACATGAGTCTATATTGAATCCTCAAATCTCATCCACCTTTATAGTAGTTGTCAGTACAAACTGTAGTCTGGAAACTGAGGCTGTACTTGTATTACAGCCGACGCCCCCCAAGAAACCCCCCCGACGGAATCTGTCGGTGTCCCCCACCCACGCCAACTCCCCCTCCTCTGGCTACAGCTACGAGTTAAGGGCGCACGCCAGGAGCCAGGATGATTTGGATGAAATACAGGTAATAGACCTACAAATCACTGAGTTCTTCGGATAGAGTGATTACTTGATAACACTCATGTGTTCAGCAAAGTTATTCACATTTTAGTTACATATTTTTATATAGTTCAGAAATTATGGTCTTTCATCAACCGAATGTCGTTTTTTTTTAATTTTACGGCAGCTATTTTCAGAGATTATGTGTATGTATGCTATTTGAAGTCATTGCCAACACAAATTATTCAACGTCTACTAGAATAACATCTATTGGAAACTGCTGGGACTACATTTCTAACCATTGTTTTTTGTTACAGGGTGCTAAACATTATCTCAAGCATGGTCGCTCGGTAGATCAGTACGTGGACGGTAAACTATCGTATGCCGAATATGAGGAGAACCATAACTCTCCCAGAGTAATTCCCATCCCTAATCCCAGACCCAGTCTCAAGAACCGTTCGCAACCCGTCGCCATCACGGCTATGTACGAAAATGTCGTCATAAAAGAACAGAATCCCAGACGAAAGCTTCGGAGAAACAACTTCCCTCCTTCCTACGAAAACGTCGAGATCAGAATGAACGACACCAGATCTAGAAAGTTCTCGAACCAGGAACGGTCTTCCCTTGAAAGTCTTTTAGACGATCAGTCGATGAATAGCCCAAGCGAATGTGAACGGTATTACGATAGGCATAAAGCGACTATTCCTTTATCACCGACACATTACGATCAGCCCCCGACTCCCGACCATCCGCCACCTTCAGCCAAACAAGCAGAGAACAGCATTCACGAACGGATCAGGCCGCTGAGTCAGGTTAGTCCTGATTGATGTTAGCACGCACAATGCACAATTAGTTTGTATATCAAATAAAAGTCTTATATGTCTTACAAATCTTTTAAATAACCGTATTGATGCATGAAAACAAATCCTTTATCTGTATGTTATATATAAATAAAAAGTACGTATTAGCTTTTCTGACTTTGCTTGTTTAACGCTGAAATGCCTTTTAGTAATATTTCTGTTTAGTTCCCATTATATAATAACTAGAAGATATCTCGAACTTTTTTTATTATTTGTATACGCTAGAATACAAATAACAATTGGATATTTATGTATTGTAACAATTATTTATTTTAAATTGTAAACTGTAGTGCAGTACAATATTGTAGTGCAGTACAATATTATAGTGCAGTACAATTTTGTAGTGCAGTAATCCGACATGCACGATGTACAAAATTGTTTACACTTTATTCACTGTCATACTAATTTTAATGTATTTGCAAAATTTGAATTTTGTTTTATTAACAAATACATTTCAAAATTTATTGTAATTACGTTTTGCAACGTACTAATTTATTTTTTTAACTTACCACTTCAATATCACCGATTTTAAACAATGCATGCGATTTGCCTCTGCCTTAATCTTTGGCAAAATTATCATTATTTTCAAAGTAAATTTTAAATATTTCAGCTAATTATGGAGGTTGTGGAGGAGATAAGAATTAGGAAAAAGTCTCAAGGTGACGTCACCAATAGTTAATACTGTTTATTTCAGGACATTTAAAATGTTCTTGAATAATTACCGCCATTCTGGCGTACGGTGCTCTCAGTAATTTAACATCAGTTACTGCCATCCTTAGTATAGATTTTCTGTAGAAATATACACTAAGGGTTTTCTTAAGTGACTGTGTGTTATATAAAGTAATACGTTATGTAAATAGATTTTTAAGCTAAATGCTAAGGTGCTATTTCATTAGTATTAGAATTAAATATTATTTAAAATTACAGTGAGAAATAATTGTCGTTAATATTTTGATTTTTTTTTGTTATGAGGCCATTAGGTAATTTCTAAATTGTATAACCAATTTATATCAGTATTCTATGAAGTTAAATTTTTATTTTTTTAAGTTTCCTATAGTTTTTAATTTTATTATTTAAGAAATGTTTGATAGAATACGGCATTTCAATCGCATTTGAAGAAAAAATATACAATTTTTTTTTTGTCTTACAAAATTACGATGTCATCTTTATAAAATTAAAGATGAAACTTATTAACTTCAGATTAACAATTTAAATATTTAATACTATTTTATATCCTTATAAATTTTATTCAAAAACATTTTTACCACATTATTATGTTAAGAAATTCTAAAGACAAAAAATATATTTTAACTATGTCATGACAAAATATTACATAATCTAGGAGTTTTATTATTTTTATCATTTCCTTTGTATTTTTAATTGGAGTATTAATGTGACCCAACTATTTTGAAGTATATAATAATTATAAATAGACTGACGTATTTTTTATTAGTATATGTCAAGCATTTCTTTGATCCCTTTTGTTAATGTTAGTCTTCGCTAATTTTTAAATATAAAGTGACATAAACAAAATTAAACTAAAAATAAAATTGTCTTTATAAATGAAGATATTCTGAATTTTTGGAGTGCAATTTTAAATCTTTAGTTATCATATTAATTTCTCTTTTCTCTTTTAATTAGTTAATTTTTAAAATCGTAATTTTGCTATTTTTTTAAATAAGGCAATTTCGTTTTATGACTTTTGTTTATACCACTTTGTGAAATTAAAGCTCGAGTATTTGGTTATTTTAAGCTATCATTTGTATTATTTTCGATTTTATTTAGTTATATTATTTTAATAAAGCTTTATTATTGTCATTTTTGTTGTTTTATTTTTAAATGATTTCTTTACTTTATATTTTCTCCGCTTTTATTAGGTTAATAATTCAATCATTTAGTTGAGGGTGGGAACTTGTGAATTTTGAATAAATATTTGATGTAACTATGTTAGCGGGAAACGCTGTACGAGTTAAATTCATCTTTTGTTTATGTTTTTGAGTTTGTAATACAACAAATAATTGTGAACTGCAAGAAGCAATTATCTCATAGCAATTTCTACTTGTTAAAGATGCATAGTTTCGTTTCCCAAGGCGCTGTCTTAATTTGAAAACTTTAAACAATGTGTGTCATAGTCGTTTGGTATATAAATTCATTAGCAATATTATTATATGACGTTAATTTTTTATTTTTCCTAATTTTACAAACTCCAAAAATTAAACATGATTTTTAATCCAATCTTACTAAAAAGAGATCAATATGTCAGGCGCCTGACATGAATCAATCAGCAATAAAATGAACATGAAAAAGACTGTCGCTTATGAAACTGTACAAAAAATATTGAAATTAATAAGTACTGTTTCAGTTTCAATAGTATATATTGTATGTAAAATCAAATTATACTTAGATTATTTAATTGCCTCTATGAATTTCTTTATTAATATATCATGACGCTGGATAAAATTTATAGAGAAAGTTAGAAAATAAGACACATTTACACAGTCACATCGTTTATGTCTTTTTCTTGTAACAACTACGATTCAAGTTTACTTAATACGTAAAATAACGGTATTTTTCTAATATAATCAAGACAAAAAACTGAAATATTAAAACATTTTTGGCTGATTTCTTTTAATAATACAAGAATATAAAAGAATACTATTTGAAGAATACTTTAGTGATTGTATCTTCCTGGCTGTGTCTGTTTGAATATCAAATTTATTTTAAATTTGTTTACACAAACTCGTCAAGCGAATAATAATATTATGTGTTGTATAGTTAAACGAAGACCTAAGAAGAGCACATGAATGTAATTTGATAGTAAGATGATTTTCACAACTATGTAGTAATGGGTGTTTTCCTCTCGGGAACGATTTATTTCATGGATGAGATCGGCTCAATGAGAAGAAAATCTCAAAGGACCGATCGATCGAGCTTACTTAAAGCGAAAGGTCATCATTAAGGGCACATTTGGGATATTACAACGCCATCTTAATGACTCCACAACATAACAGTTTCGATACAGTATTTAGGTTCTCTACAAGGAGGTATCAAAGGAAAATGTTAATTATAGACATTTAAAAAAGATCGAAAAATGTAAATGGGATTCTAACAATTGCCTACGTTTTGCTAGGAATACAAACGGAGATCCATGCTGCGCGACAGTCAGACTGAGACTGAGATGTGCTTGCTGCGCGCCGCGTCCGCCGCGTCAGTCGCCAGTGGCGCCACGGACCGCAGCGGGAACACTGACAACTACGTGGAGGAGTACGTCTGCGATGTTCCATTTGCTGGTAAGTACTTAGGTTACCATTTGGAGGAATACTTAATAAAGATTCCGTAGTGACGAAGATGGATCGGGCCTTATTTTAGAATTAAACTACGACTACCCTCTACAACTGACAAGGAATATTTTCTTGTTTCTATGACATTTTTGCAACATATGCTTACAACTTTCTGCTTCATCACTCTTCTCTGATAGACTTACCTTTAAATTCTCCTGCCTTCACACTTCTTTTTTGTCTCTGTTTTCTTAAAGATTATTAGAAGGATGATAATGTTTTTATAGTCTTCGGCAGTTGAAATCCTTAGTGAAGACACGACACTATCAGTGAAAATAGAGAAGAGACTAGGGTAGTCGGTTTACTGCAGTCTTTCAAAATTAAACACGAATATAAACTTTCATTTCGATTCCAATTATCCAATTCGATGCAATAACTACATTTAGTTCAACTACATTCGACATTTAATCATTACTCGCAGAATACCGTTATTTTAACGCAATATAAAATTACCTTTTTTATAACTAATCAATCTCTATCAAAAGTTACAGCTATTAGCAATAAGCATTGCAATGAGTGGTTACGAAATGAGCATATGAATGCAATAAATGATTTACGATTATAAATGTAGTGTAGGGCATGTTGAGTAACGGTTCCTCAACCTTTTGAATATCATTTAAACAAACTTATCACTATTTTTGATGTATCTATATATATATCTATCTATATATATATAAAAGAAAGTTGTGTTAGTTACGCCATTTATAACTCAAGAACGGCTGAATCGATTTGACTGAAAATTGGTGGGCAGGTAGCTTAGAACCAGGAATAGGACATAGGATAATTTTTACCCCGTTTTCTTTTTCTTTTTTTTTTTATTCCGCGCGGACGGAGTCGCGGGTAAAAGCTAGTTTTGATATATTTTAAACTTTAATATTGACGTATTAAAGTTTAAAAATCATCTCAGAATTTATCGTCAAAAGCTTTGTGGGTTGTGTGAAAATAAAACGCGTCGGATCCAATCAAATATTGGTGAAATATTTGATTGGGGCTTTTCTGTTGGCGTTGCGGCTGTTTGCATACCGACAACAGTCCGTTCTCTGTTTGCGAAACAAATAAAAGAATCGACCGAAATTCACTATTCACGCCTTCCATTGCTATTGTCTATTATTTGAGAATACAAAAAGACATTCATATTTCTGAATAGTCTTGTTTTTAATCAAATAAATTTCAATCAAAACATTTTTCTCTATCTCGCAGTTAATGTGGTGTTTTTTAAAAATCTCCAACATAAACATTCAATTGTCCAAAGAGCATCTAATTAAGTCCTTAGTAAAATGAACATCTGTTTGAAATCGATTAATGGGAAAATGTAACACATCTATAGGCAAATTGATAAAAATCTCAATGACCTATATGAAAAATTAAGCCTGAAAATCAAAAACAATTTAATTAAGTTATTATAGCCCTTAGAAATAAGGAAAGTTATAATAAAATGTATGTTTCAATGTATTTTGTTAGGATCGTCATATAACCTTCAACAAACGCATACAAAAACTTGTTCCTTTCTAATAACAAGTAAAAACGCGCTCGTAATGCACCAAGCTTTGACCCGAATGACTCTATTAAGTTAACAATTCTTCACGCCTCACGGAATATGATAGACTTTATAATGCGCTCGAATACATATTAATGTAACTAAAATGCTGCTAGCGTGTACAAACAACAAAACTTGAAGAAAAATAAAACGTTTTCGTATACATGAATACAAACGTAAGCATGGTTTGGATTATCAGGAGCGAAGAACCGCATATGACAAGAAGAAATTTAAAAGTGACTGTGGAGGAGTACAATGGAGAGGGCCCATGATGAGAAGAATAGCTTGCGTGAAAGGTGCCGTGGTTAAGAAGAGAGCGACGATTGAGATGATGGAAGACAGATCGATCTAAAAGACGAAAACCTAGTGCGCTGACACTACGTACATACATAAGTGGTATAAGAGCAGATGATGATAATACGCTACATAAAAATGGGTTTTGACCTACACGTTTAAATTGTAGTTAAAGCGAAACAAACGGTAGAAAATTTGATTACCATTTGAAGCTATGTAAAGATAATTCAAAGTTCATAAAATATAGTACAAAGCAGGTAGTAACTAACACAAAAAGTTACGCATCCCTGCATTTTCTAATTATGTTTTATTGTTTTTTTATTACATTTGGTATTGCTTCCCTTTGGCCGTATTTAAAAAAATATCTGTATCTAAGCATAACTGGGCCTTTCACAGTAGAAACTTACGAATAAATATTCCCAACACTCAATGTAACCATGATTTTCAACTACGTAAAATGTGTTATGTGAAATTTTGTATTGGATTTGTTGTAGCAGCATTTTAATGTTTTCATTTAAAAGGCGTGAATACTTTTTACAAATTTTTATAACTATATCTCGTGTAGCGAACTATTATATCTGTCTTACAATACCGTTATTTTATTATTATTGTTGCGGTTGAATATAAGTAAAATTGACAAAGGTCATTACATTTTCTTATAGGTAATTGTTACAAATAAATTTAAATTCAACAAAAATCAAAAATTATTGTAATATTTTACCGCTTGTCGAAATAATAGGTTGTTCTTTTGTGGTATTTCTTTCTGATCCATACCAGTAAAATGTAAATTATATGAAATCCTTCCAACATTATAAATGCGAATGTTTAGATGGATGAATGGATGTTTGTTTGAATGTATCTCCGGAACGGCTCTACGGACCTTAATGAAATTTGGCACATATATAGAACATAGTCTGGAAGAACACACAACACACGTTTTTATTTAATTCTGTGCGGACGGAGTCGCGGGCGACGTCTAGTGTATTAATAATGTTTCAAGTTTCAAACTAAATGATTGAAAGATATTTACGTGGTACGACCGCAGATGGTATGGCGGTTTCCTCATACCGAAACCAAAACTTGATTCACTCGTTCCAACCGGCATTAGGCTAACCGCAAGAACTTCCTTCTCCTCTTACAAAACTTATAGTTTTCATACGATTCGTAAAGTACGATTCACACGAACAGTGTCGTTACGATTTTGACGCGTCTGAAATTTGAAAATTACATGTAAACTTATATGTAAATGTTAGCTGGAACTTTGTTATCAATGAAAGAACTTTTCAATTTTAACTAATCGAAATTATAAATAATTTTAACGAGATAAACTTGAAAATAAAAAACGTAAAGTTGGACTTATCTTTTATTTTTTTGAACTCTATGAAAGAAGTGTTTAAATCCGTATGTCCTTCTCAAAGTAAATAAACGTCATATTATATATATAAACTAACAAAATAACAGTGTTTCATCATAGAACATATTGTCTATACTTACAGTACATACCCTGTACCTATCTGTTTCAGTCACGTGTAGAGTTAAAACAAACAAGAAATTCTCCGTGACTTATCGTAGCGATGGTTTTCTATTTATCTGTTGCATGTAATTATTTCAATGTCGTCTCTCGGTATAAACAAATATAAACATTATTGTGAGTACTAGAACCCCTTTACGAAAACGCATTGTTATTACCTCATTAAAAAAAAGATAACGGTTATAAAAGACATGTCCACAATTGACGATTGTCATTTCTTATTGGTTAATTCAATTACGCAGACATTTCAAACGTTGAAATATTCATCAATTTCTCGAAAGCAAATCCTATTTTGCAATTTCAATACTAAGCAGAGTCAATAATTCAATAATATAATATAATTAAATAATTCAATTCGAAGAATAAGCTCAAAAAAGTTTACGCCGCCTATTAAAAGTACGATACCTGTACAAAAACACTAATTGTACATTAACCCTCATGTCTATTGAATAGAATACCTGTTATTGGAACAAAGACCCTACTAAAGTGAGACAAAGCGTATCGGCTAGGCAAGACAAGCGTGCAAGCGCAAGACGCAAAAAGCGTAACTAAAGCAGCGCAGGCGCCGACTCGACGACCACATCTTTTGTCCTTATTACCGTAGGGTTTAGTTAGTTTGTTTAGTTTGTACTTACATAGGTCATTAAGGTTATAAAACCCTGATCGAATTTATGAAATTCACATGATAATAATGGTACTTAAATGTCTAAGAATTTCTTTTTATTTTGAACATCTTTACTAAATAAACATTAAGCCAGTCGTTAAAACCAAAGGACTAGATTTAATGACCGGCTGACTTCAAATTCAATATGAGAAATAAAAACCTTTGAAAAGGAATTATATGAAACTGACTTGCTTGTACCACGATATAATGTTATGTGTTTTCTCGCATTCGTAACTGCTAAGGTCGTTCGTTAAGTGTTAATATATTCTGACGTAACATAAGATCTTACTACAGGGTGTTTCGTAAAGCTTAAGGTTGCCAATGTTAAATCAGGACAACCTTTTACATGTTTACAGCTGAAGCTGATGAAATTATTGCATGAAAATGTTAACTGTACGACTGATCTATTGGTTTCTGAGATACAAATCCCTGTATAAAATATATTGTTATCTCTGTTTTTGTCAAATATTATGAGAGGGATGACGATATGTTTTATACAAGGATTTTAGTCTCAGAAACCAACGATGAATTATTTTTTCACTAGATTAGTGCATAGAGTTACTTGAATTACTGACAGAAAAGAGAATAATGTGATATAAAAGGTACGAACTTTTGAGTCTTCTTTTTAGCTTAGCCTTCAGGATTAACGGTATTATACTATTCGAGAGAAAATATATTTTTCTTAAATTTAGAGTAACTTTTGGAATAAAATAAAAAAATCGACCGATAATTTATTTTGATATCCAGATTAACGTACCGATTAACCTACAAGCTATAAATACCATTCCCTGACCTTTCTGACATCGCATTTACTTTGTTACAAAATCAATTTTAAAGTGCGCATATCAGTGCGACATATAATAATTGTAAATTTTGCTTTAAATTACTTAATAAAGAATGTGTAATTACACATAAATATCGTAACAGCGCAAGTGTTAAAAGATTAATAGTGTTATAATAGTTATTATAAGTAATTCCCTCTTCTTTATTATAATGGATAAGTGTCTATTAATTGATACATTCAACCGTAAAATGACGTATGATTTTTACATTTAAAACAGCAATTTGAGATACAAATAGTGGGAAAAGATGTGAAGTATCAGAGTCGTTATGTTTTAAGAGGCAATGTGACTACGAAATGCATCTTAAATTCAATACAAATGATCAAAACATTCTGTAATCCTTATCTTAATCAAGTATAAATATCTTTTACACTGTTTGTTTTCATAACTTATGATTTATTTTTTAATTGCAACGTTGTCTGAAATATGAGTTCTTGCAATAAGGCTCAATATCGCATAAAATTTATCGCCAATATATTAATTATCGGGAGTGAATAATTTAACATTTAACATTCAAGAATAACCCTTAAATAGTCAGTGGCCGTGCGCGAGTCGATTGTCGCTAAGATTTCTCGGGCGTCGCGCCGGCGTCTCACAAAAACCAACGCCAAATGCATTTAATTAGCAAAACGACCAGTCTAAAATGACCCTTAAAGTTGTCAGTTTAAAGTCTGATGGTAACTTTTTGTGGATAAACATAATTTGCGTACGTATCCTTCCCGTCTGGACGGTGTGGCTCCGGGCGATGAATAATCAAGAATTGATAGCTATCTATAGCGTATTTATTGCATGTTTTATTACATTGCCAATCGACAAGTTTAATATTTGCTTAATAAAGTTGTCATTTGTATTGTGAAAATAGTTGAATGTATAACGTGGATATTAGCGGCTTGAAATTGCTGTAATGATAGAACCAAAATGAAAACGTCTCCTTTTGGAAATCGAGTTTGATCGAATTACGAGTACCATTAAATAAAAACCACAGAAGGAACTAATTTTCAAGCTAAAAACAAACGGTAATTCGAATGTTCTGTACTGACAAAACTTTGAGGTTGAGTTGTCGTGATGCGTAAGAAAATAATAACGGAAAATTCTAACATCGAACTATTGGACGAGAAGATTGCGTAAAAAAAAAATTAAAGTTGTGGTCCCCAACTGGAGGTGGCTAGGTGAAAAACTGAAGAATATCCAGGTACTTCACCTAGACATCCTAAAAGTCTAAATTTAGTCCATAGTATCAGTTTTATTATATAACTAGCTGTCGACAGCGACTCCTTCCACGCGAAATTAAAAAAAAAACTTAATAAATAGCCAATGTGTTTTTCAAGACTATGTTCTACATATGTGCCAAATTTCATCAATATCCGTTGAGCCGTTCCGGACATACCTTCAAACAAACATCCATCCATCCACCTAAACTTTCGCATTTGTGATATTAAGTAAGATTCATTAACTGGTCTGGTATTTAATTTTTAATTTAATTACAAAGTTGTGAGTGTACAAACATATTAGTAATAAAATCGTGGAAATTATGTTTTTTTTTTTCTCCTTGGCCATTGTTACTTTCTATAGCTTCAAGTTTTTTTATTCCTTTTTCTTTCAGGTGCGATAATTTTGCAATTGATATTGCAAAAAAAGATAAATAAAAACGATAACTTGTTGCTAATTCTGTTGTAATCAAGGAGCATTAAGGTTAATTGATTTCTAAAGACGCTGCCAATAATCGTTTTTTATTTTTAATTTGTCTTACAAATTTACTGTGAGTTTGAACATAATACGTTAATTTAATGAACAACATTTGGAAAATAATTACTAAAGACATTTATTTAATCGTAATACTTTTTGAAACTTCGCCTATTTAAGCAAAAAGGCTTTTTTATTTTTTATTGTTTATTTTTTTATAAAACGATGATAGAAATGAAGTAAATCTTTCGCAATTTAATATATTCTCCTCAAAATCTTCACTTTCCCTTTACACAGCAATTTGTAACCTTGTCAGGTATTTAAATAGCCGTCAAACTATGCCAGATTTCTAAGTGACTACATTTAGAATAATGCTAATTGACTTTTACTAGAATGAAATAAAAATATGATTCTAGCTTTAATTCTGGTTTTTACCAGCTGACTTTTTTAGGACACAAACCTACTCTGGCGTTCTAAGAATAATCCTATCAAAACTTCATAAAGCTTTTTGAAATGGTTTATCGTTGGTTTCTAAGACCAAAATCGCTGGTCAAATTATATTGTTATCTCTATGTTGTCAAAGATGATGAGAAGGATGACGATATGTTTTACGATTAGTAACACACAAGTAAACGTTGAGTTTTATTTATATTGAAATAGTGTACCCAGTCGCTTTAAACCTTAACCTTACTCAACATCTCGCCATAAATCAAGTACAAGATATTCTCTCCACAACAATTTGACAGCTGTCAATTCGTCCTCCGTCCTCCGGCAAGGCGCAGTGGGCGCAGAGCAATGACACTGCGTTATTCCGTATATCGATCCAAATCGATCCCCCGACGATCTACAGAATGAGATCAATGACCTCATTACGATAACAAACCTACACGGCTCTTGTCCTCGATTTCTTACAAGCGCGAATAATCGGAAGTGTTTATAAATAGTTTTTTTTTTTAAAGTGGAATGCTCTGAAACCATCTGGAATAGTCCGTTTATTTAAGAATACATTTTAGTCGTAAATCTTATCATCTTTTGAGAGTTCTTATTCTTTAATTTGAAAAGGAACCATGAAGAAAAAAGTTGAAAGAAAAAAAGGTGTGTCTTCAAAAGATGTAGGTATGTACTTGCCTCAAAATCTAATTACATGCAATTGAAGCCCTTGGCCCTTTCTCGGATGGTACCTGCCCTGCCTATTTACTAAAAATACCTCGGATGTACGCTGAATAAACATACAGATTTAACGTGCATTTATACATATCTTTAAATACGTACAAGCGCAGGGTTTCGTAGTGATTTTAAAATTAGTCGGGTTATACCTGCGCCTGCGCATGGCCGATAATTTCGTCTGTCAGTTCAGTTGCTCGCGCGCATCGATCGAAAACGCTGCCTTTTTTGGATAAAGTGCAATTATAATTGTTTGTTTAATATAGTCCTTATTGTGTTACAGTGAGAGTTTAAAAACAATTAAATTTGTTTAATGTGCAAAAACAAAAGTGTACAAGAAATTCAAAACGGTTTGTTTTCATTCGTTATCAAGTCAGTAGCTAATTTAATTATTTATAATCTTCGAGATAAGAGTGATAGTGGTTTGGGCGACATTCCGAAGAGGTTTTTATGTTCGTATTTTTTTTATTTATTAACGTTTGCCGAAATTTGATTGTATAAGTTCGAAAAATCGAAAATTTTGAAATAAATGGAAAGTACGAGTTTATCCAGAGAAGGATAGTCAACCAGTTGTGATATTGTTAAGGTTTTTTATTATATAAACATCCTGAGATGACACATTTCATAACGTCCATCTTAAACATTGTGCACTATATAAAGTACCCATAACATTGAGATAACTAGTAAATTGTAACTATCGAAATAATATTATAAATGCGAATGTTTGGATGAATGGATGTTTGTTTGAAGGTATCTCCGGAACGGCTCAACAGATCTTGATGAAATTTGGCATAGATGCAGAGCATAGTCTGGAAGAACACATAGGCTACTATTATTTTTTTATTTCGCGCGGACAGAGTCACGGGCGACAGCTAGCGTTTTTATATTTTCCATTGGTCTGTTATCGACTGCAATTAATACTCACAAGTAATCAATTCCAAACAAGTTATCATAATTGCAGCTTATAAATAATTTAAATTAAACACCTACATGTTTTATACAAAACTGCATATCAGTGTACAGTTTAATCAAAAAAAGATAATATACATGCGATTTTGTAACTCATTCCTACTTGTTTATAATTTCTTTTACAATAATTTTTATCGTCAACACGAAACATGCAATGAGAAATATATTACTTTGTATGTTGTCTCTTAATAATGAAATATTCATTCTTTAACAACACAAAAAATACTAAATTAATTTTATCCAAACCGAGGATGCTTGCTAGTTTATTTTTCGATAGTTTTAACAGTTATGTAAGCGTTGACGTATCGTAGATCGTCATTTCGATGAATCATTGTTGATTTTAGGCTATGCTCAGTTGGTTTGTGTTTTCTTTACAAACATACAGATAATCTGAGATATGCCGCTAGCATGGTATCGGAAGGTCATGATCATTACGTTGTACGACCAGTTTTGTACAATTACGTTTATATTTACATATAATAATTCTTGTTACTTATTTCTTAAACTTGTTTTAGTACAGGTTATTATGATTATAGATTTGATTTTGTTATGTACTTGTAGAAATGTGAAATACCATGACCACACAGAAGACAGGCATGAAATGGAAGTAATTCCGCGTTTCGTCTGATGAGTGTGGTGCCGGAGGCCTAATTTTAGTCCTCTTTCCCTTCCTACCCCTTTCTTATAAAGAAATGATGGGAAGGGGAGGTGGATTTGATGGAGGAGGAGATGCATAGGAAGGTTAAATATTCTCTTTTTGTGCGTCTCCTCCTTCGTCGATTGAGGGTAGGCAACGCATCTGCAATTGCGAATGGCTAAAATTGAATCTCCTAATATATTTCACTGTCAGTATCAATTAACTATTGAAATAAATATCTATTTGAAGCATCCGTTCTGTAATTAGTATCACCAAAGCCCGTCACTGCAGGAACGGTACCTTGTTACGTTTCTTTATCAATTTCTGGAGAGCTTCCTTTCAAGTGGATACCGGATGCTAACGATTAATTTTGAAGTTCCCCTAAGTTCCGATTTGTGTCAGCAAAAAATGCATGGGTGAAAGTAATTTTATCTTCCCCTAGTGACTTTAAAATTTATACTTAACCTAAGATTAACTGCGTTCCAGTTTACGGTACTTGCTATTTTTAGTAGAAAGTTCTTAGAAAAGCAATTATTTGTGAATGTTAGAGATTCTAGACTGTTCTTTAAATATTTGCAGACATACATCTTTAGGCGCATTTGAAAAAGATTGAAATATTGAATGTTACGAAATTCGCGCACTTAGTCTGAAATAGTTTAATAGCTATACTGTGTTTTTAGTATAAGAATAATGATGCTGTATATATGATAAGTCAGGCCGGGACAGCGGGAAAAGGCTAATCGAAGAAAGAGTAGCATACAGTGGTTTCAAGAAAGGCTACACATAAGTCTTCTATAAAACTAATGATAAAGTATGACGATTTGTTTACCTTATTAGGCTATAAGACGAAAAACATACCATATTTAGAGGTTATTTTTCCATTAAGCTATTTATTATTCAAGTGCTGTAAGGCTTACGATCGACGATTGTAAGAGACACGAGAAATTTATTAACATCATGAGTATATAAACCTATTTCGTAACGATTTCTTTTTTTTTAATTAAAAAAAGTAATTGGACAATTAATCTTGTAGTTTTATCTATATTAGTTTCCAAACTTGTTTCCGGTAATATGCTAAAGGAGTACTGAATCAAGTTTTTTTTATGATTATCTGTCAATCAATTTGGATTTTTTAAATTTAAACAACTTTTATGGTATCAAGCATTAAGATAATATATTTTATGAATAATATGTTGACGTTTTTTGCTTCGTTGGTTGTTATTAAAGTACTAATATAATAGTTTATTTTATTTAATCAATAAAATTTTCGATACAGCCTTGTATTTTAAGAATTAACTACAACAGCTGTCATTTCCAACGATCTGCCTAATACGGGGTTTGTTTATTTTAGATATACCCACAAATAAAGTTACAGTAAGGAAGGCAATGACAATGAAAACGGTCCCTCGAGGCTGAGCCACGCAGATGTTTGACATGATAGATAAAAAGATCCAACGGATGACCATATGTATGCGGGTAGGCAGCGAACAAATAATGAGCTATTTATTGATTGATATGAGAGTTTTCTTTAGAGATGTAAACTGGATTTTATGATCTTGAGTACAGAGGTTAGTGCTCAAATGGAAGGTTTAGATTGCGAATTCGATCATAGTATCGATAATAATAGGATAATATTACTAATATTATTAATACGAATGTTAGGATGTATGAATGAAAGTATGGATGTTCGTTAGAAAGTATCTCCAGAACAGCTGGATTGATCTCGCATAAATTTAGCGTTGATGTAGAACATAGTTTGAAAGATTACATAGGCTACTAATTACGATTTTTTAAATACCGCACGGTCGGAGTCGCACGCGACATCTAGTGTATAATAACCCGACTGACACAAGAGGGTAATATTTTGTGGTAATTTAGAATTCATTAATAATGAACGTCTACTTAATACATCTCTAAATGGAAAATGGTCTGATTCCTTTAAAGTTTACACAAACTAGTTGACTGTGTTGTATCTATTCTATTTATGTATTTGTATAGTTTTTGCAATCAACTGATAAAAAATATGTTTCCTACTCTGTATTATCTCATAATAGTATGTGTTTCCAACTAACAATATCTACTTTTAAATGTTACCACAGCTTGACAATTTTACGACATCATTACGTAACATACGATTCAACGATAAGCTTGTACGGCGGTATTTTATAATCCTCGAAAGTCAACAGCAATGTATGTTAATGCTTTGTTACTTGAGCTACAGTCTGTCACAACTCTCATTATATACTTTCTGTATGCAACAAGAAGTATACGCTTAGTATTGTTATGCTCAAACATAATGCAGGCAGCACACGTTAGGTTTGTAACCAAACATAACGGTTTTAACCTTGCAGGTATAAGCGACAAACAATACCGAGTTTCATAGTTCACATAAATGTAGTTTTGTGACATGCTAGATTATTATAGATTGTGCACATAAAGTGGGTAGCTTGCATTAAAATGAAAATCGCTTATTTAACTTGGATTTTAGGTAATTTTTATAATTTTTTATTAAGAAAAAAGCTAAAGCATGGCGCTTCAAAGTGGTAGTAGAGTAACTTCGACTATTGTCTGTTAATTTCAATTCAATGTAACTTAGTAATAAGGGCAAGATCGTATCTGAAATAAACCACGTGATTCCCAAGAATAGCAGACAAATTTCTTTAGAGGCTGACTTGAAATCCTTAGGGGATTGTTCTGATAATATTATCGCTGCGCAAACGTCGAATAGAAAAAAGACGATCGTCAAACATGGATAGATAAACTAGATAGTAGTAAAGCGAAGTAAGTGTTTGCATTGTTCCCAGTGAGGCAACGTTTATCAGCTCAGCCGGATGCTTATACTGCAGGTATAATAGGGAAAACACGCATTGACTGCGTGATTAAAAAACTTTGAACAACGTTCATCGTTTTGTTCATTTCTTTGCATTCCTTATTTTTTATTATGTCTTGTTCAAATTCAAATGTATTTATTAATTTTGTAGTGACAATTGATTTTTTTTTGGAAAATTATTTTAAGTACTGTAGTCGGCTACCTTTTCTCATGAAAGGCGTGAACTAAAGTCATAGTGAGATAGACACTATATTACATGCATGCTTCTCTGCTCAAATGTACAATCGAGTGCAGTAAAATATAATCACGGTGTATTTATAAACAGTACTTCATAGTATAGTTCTTATCACATTTGTACGTGACTGTACCTACCCACTGTTCTCATTTCAGTCAGCACGTTATTTCTATCGTCATTCGTCACACAAATTCACACGACATGCAACACAATAATACAACTGCTCTCATTTTATCACTACAATTATGATGATTCAAACACGACCAATCATATTTGACCTCCCTTATAATCATACGGTCTAACATCATAGAACTTCACAAAGGCCTCGTTTCCATTGTTATTGTTCTACATTAAGTGGTCGTTAAGTGACCTCCAAATGAACTCTGATGGCCGCAATGAGTGATATCATCAACTTTATGCGGGACACGACCTTTATTGATGCAGATTCAATAATTCTACATAAGTAAATTTACTCAAATATCTCTATTAGTAGGATTTCATGGTAAGCCGTTAAAAGTACAAATTAAAATTATAAAATGATAAGATCGGTAGATAAATTAAAAAAGAAAGTGTGTGACGTCATTGTGGCAAAAGCACTTCAAAGGCCATTAGACTCTAAACGGACGTAATATGTCTCCGTTGCCTCTACTTGACTATTTATTCTATTCCTCGTAATATCTTTTTGATTATCGCGGATCTGAGCTCTAATTCGAAGGGCTGTAGGTTCATTTATGTTTGTACAGTTGTATCTATTTCAGTCATTAATTTCTGCAGTGTAATCCTCCACACAATTGCTTGATTACAACAATTAATAGCAATTGAAAGGAATTCGGTCGACTTCCTACATTTTATTGTTTATATTCTTGAAAACAGTAGTTTTACACGTTATTCCAAAATAATTTATCGTTGATTTCTGATACCTAAATCCCCGTATAAAACAAATCTTCATCCCTCTCATTATCTTTGACTAAACATAGATAACAATATGTTCAAAAAGAGTATTTTGATCTCAGAAACAAACAGTTAACAGTGGTAGGTAGGTAGACGCCAGTAACAACAACATCTGTTGCACGAATTGGCCTCGCCCGGTGAAATACCACGACCACACAGAAGACAGACGTGAAGTGGAAGTAATTCCGCGTTTCGTCTGATGAGTGTGGTGCTGGAGGCCTAATTTTAGTCCTCTTTCCCTTCCCACCCTTTTCTTATAAGGAAAGAATGGGAAGGGGAGGTGGATTTGATGGAGAAGGAGATGCATAGGAAGGTTAAATATTCTCTTTTTGTGCGTCTTCTCCTTCATCGATTGAGGGTAGGCAACGCATCTGCAATTGCGAATGTCTATGGGCAGCGGTCGCTTCGCCATTTCGGCGAATTCATGTGGCCGCTTGCTCGTTTGCCACCTTGTAATATAAAAAAAAACAGTTAATCGTCGCCATTAGTAGGTACATGACATTAGTTTCTTTACAATGTCTAGGTTTTTGATTGATATGAACTATCATGTTTGCATTGAAAATCATTTCTATCATGTAATTTGATATATTTTGTTATTTACATTCTAAGGTCATCGACTTTTATGTCATGGTTAAAATTTTAGCAAGTTAGATTGATTTGTTTTTGAATTTATTTTTTTATTATTCATATATACACGACATAATAACGTTGTAATTTGATAGCAATTTACAAAGACATATTTCGTAATTGCGCGATAACATTGACCTTTTTTAAAATGCACACAAACGTCAACCAATAAATAGGTATTAAATAACAAGTAACGTAGTAATTTTTTATTTATCTATCTATACAAGAAAAACCGGGAAAGTAGAATATTAAGGTAAGTAATATCCACGCTATAAATTACATGTAATGTCACTTGAGATCTTTAGTATGTCTCAAACGGTAGAAGCAAGCATCATAATTAGCGTCAAATGATGTTCGGTGCACCTAACTCGTGTCAGATTCACTTCCACGAAGACTACGGGAAGTGTGAACTATGCGGTTAACCATTCGATTTCATTAACATTAATTCATAAACTAAAATACCTCAGTAACCAACACGTATAAGCATTTGATGTATTCTAAATATAATTTATGGATTAAGTTACATTAATTTTAAATCTACATCAACAACAATTTAATAATAGTTTTCTTACTCTACTATATCGTTAAGACGTGTGTAAATCAGCTCTGAACTGGTTAAAAAGTTCAGACTTGAACCATTGAGCTTCGGCTCAACAAGTGAATTGAAAGCTCACGTTTCATTGCGAACTACTAATGACGTGAGCAGACGTGACGCCGGTGACCTGGTGACTCGCAGCTCGCAGCTCGAAACTCATAACTCGATGCAGGTACAAATTGAGCTGAGCTGTGAGCCGGTTCACCGACCTGTTTCAAAAATGTGAACGGTGAACTGATCTGTAGTTCATCAATTTTAGTTGTTACACATGATTAACATCGTTATCGAAACTATGGACAAATTACGTTTACTGAGCCTAGTTCAGCCAGTTTATTTGGGATTTGATTGTTTTGACAGTACGTATTCATTTTGAACTTATTGAAACCGAAATATATGTAGACATATATAGGTATACTAAAACTAATACACCCGTACACTTATATTTATATTAAGTCCTTAATATACAATTTTTCTTCACTTTATATCACTATATTTCCTTCAAATAGATCATTTCTGATGCATCAGATTACAATTAGACCTTAATAAGATATATAATTTGAACGCAGTTCACATTCATTCAGTTTGTCAGTTCATACGAGTTAACTATTCGTGCGCCGGTGGGCAAGTATGTACGGCGGTTGTTATGCAAATAAGGGCGATTACATTTGTATGTGCCTCTGTCTGTGACGCAATGTCTCGCGCGTGACGACGCGCTTAGGGACACCAATTTTTTTACTAATATTAGAAAAAAAATATTATAGAATTAAGATTAGTTGTATTAATAACACGTATTAATTTAATTATTATATGGTCTTTAAAAAAATGTCACTTGATACTTGAGTTACTTAAAGCTTATTACTTCATACATGTCCTTCTTCATACCGTATTCTTTTATCAAATTTGTTTATCTCTTTAGAGTTCTAAAGCTAGACTAAAATACGTTCGTTAGCAGCTACTTAGTAAATTAAAGGTTTTTCTTAAACATGTACAAATAAATAAGGTGAAAAATGAGGTAATCCATGGACTGTTAGAAAGTTGGTAACCGCTTTATGGACGTGCTCACTCGCGCTGTCAGTGATTTTCCTGCTTAAATCTATGAACGATTTGTTTGACAATTTGCCCGTTTAGATTAGAAAGTGCTTCTCCGGCTTAAAAATAGTGTTCTTTAGACTCGATGAAAAAGGTACAGATTAAATAATTTAACTTTAGTAATTTATGTTTAAGTCAAACTGCTTTTATTCCTTAACAAATAATAATTATGCTAACATAACAAAATATTACAAACTATTGTCTTACCAATTAAAAAAACGTCATATTAAAATCAACTGTCAAAATTCGCGCCAAAGATCTCCCGCGCGAGCGTTTACAATAAAACGATTCAAAAACGGCGTCAACGCGGCGCCAGTATCGCGTTCGACCTTTTTGTTTGCAAGCGCATTGTGCACGTCTCGAACACTGCACATCAATTAAACCCTGCATTTATTCAGGTTGCAGTATGCACAAAAACATTTCCTGTCCCACTTTACTTCGCCCGTAATCCTATACGACTTGTTAGAAAGTAACACGCACAAATGAAAAAGGATCACACTACCATAACGGTTCATTGTTTATGCTTTACTATTTCAGTAGACACATACGATGTCCTATCATAATTATTGAATTATTTTTACGGGAACTAGTTTCACTGTTTCGATTCAATAAATTCAGAAAATAATTTTCATTTACAACTTTATTTATCTGAATACAAATCATCACACCTTTTAAATATTTTACGACGAATTAGCGTGGCAACACCGGAAATAATACTAAGTATTCTAGCACTCCTAACACATGAAAGTCATGCATGAGTTATTGGAACGAAGTCCCTTATCGCGCGTTGTGAAAGGGGGGCTAGACGGAAAAAAATCTTACGAAAAGTTGTCACGACACTTTTTGCTATAGTGACCATGGCAACGCCGTGACAATATATAACAAAAATTCATAGAAATAAAATGTGCTTCTTGTGAAGACTTAAGTTTTTTATTCATAGAATAAACATTGGTTCCTTCACTAATTAATCGAAAGGAACTTCGTTCCATCCGGGTGTCCCTTGACACCTCTCAAGTTTTTTCTTTTAAGAACGTACAAATCTAAATGCAATATCTGTAACTTTCTATAAATTGTTACAATACCGTAAATAGAGAAATAATTCGCCACGCTTTAGAAACACCGGCGCAGTAATCGGTCTCGGGTCATGCGATTATTACAGGTTAAATTCGAACCGAAGAGCGTTACCACGGGAAAGCTTCGCGATGCATCAGAATATTCTCGGCGTAATGCAAATCGAATTATTACGATGGTCAGTTAATTTAATAGTGAAAGTTTTCATCGTTATTGCAGCTTGCGATATTGCAAAATTATATCGCTCTAGGCTAAATTTAGTAAAATTTTCAATTAGATTTCATTTCGCTATTATTGGTCGTATAAATTTAATATCTAATCTATATATATAAAAGAAAGTCGTGTTAGTTACACTATTTATAACTCAAAAACGGCTGAATCGATTTGACTGAAAATTGGTGGGCAGGTAGCTTAAAACTAGGAAACGGACATAGGATAATTTTTACCCGGTTTTCTATTTTTTATTCCGCGCGGACGGAGTCGCGGGTAAAAGCTAGTTACGTATATTCAACAGATAAACATAAAAAGGTAAGTTGTCCGAATTTTTCAATTAATATGGCTACCTTACCCTCGTCCCGTTAAAAGGTCCTGACCAATTAAACATACGTAACGGAGCAGGCGCTCTCGTGACACTGTTGCACTTATTGTCTCTGACGGGCTCGTTTAAAAAAAAAAAAGATGTTATCGCTCTAAAGTTTCGTGCATGTTTTCGAACATTTCCAATTTATCAAAAGTATATCGTTGCTACAGAAACATAAGTTTTCACTGCAGAAACAAATCCAAAACTGGTGTGTGGTCTTTGAAAATTACAATTGTTAGTTTGAAAATGGTTAAGAGGAACACCATTGAATATTAAAGAGGTAAATTATTCTGACACCTCATGTTCCTCTTATGACAGTAACGAATATTGTAGTGGACTTGAATTAAAAAAGGGGATCTAATTGGAACTTGATTCTGACAAAACCATTATAGTCATTTGGTCGTGACTTTTTCAAAGAAAGGTAGACAAAAAGATAAAATGTTATAATTTTGAATGTGGCTATTAACATATTGTCCGTATTTAAACATGTCTCGAGACACAATGGTCGTTTTATAGTGATTTATGCGAAGATAAGCGCTCGCTGTAACGGTCACAAAAAAAATGGCCGCCCGAACACGTGTCGAGTTCAGTCCCAAAACTTTAATATCACACGTCACGCGTTCGCAGAGTTTTATTATGTTTGTCCTTGGTACGATTAATTTTACGTTTGTCACAATATTTCAGGCTCTGATTTATTTGAATTCCAAATCATTCAGAGCATTTTTACTGACATTACTCAGAATTATATGACAAGTGAAATTAGTTCTTTGTCTCGTTTAGTCTTTAACCTTTCATTATCCTTTCAGCATTCTACGAATAATCTAGTTTCTTCCAAGAATATTTTAAAAATACATAAAGTTTAAGTAGTTTCGTATATAAATAGATCGAACAAATGCGGTTTCTATTTTGGTTTGAAATAAATTAACGTTCCTTAAATGAGTGTTTATCGTTAGAAATAATACACGGTATGTGGAATTTGTGAACGAATTCTAAATTAGACAAATTCCTCATTACCGAATACGGCTTTACATCTAAGAATAGAACAAAACTTGTGTAATTTATTAAATCTAGCCATCTTTGTGAGTATCAAATATGTTTGATAAATGCACATATTGTTATTATTACATTGTTATTTTTTACAATTGCTAATTGCCGATGTACAACAGAATCTTATCTTGTCAATAACTATCCAGTAATTAATTCTCAATGTGGCTATAACCGAGACGTCACATCCGATGTCTTGGTTACTAAACAAATAATTAAACCGCGGCTTAACGACGGTTAAACACAAAGAGAATCGTTTCAAATTTATATCCCACAAAACAATCGATAAAAACAAAAGTTTATTGTTATACGAAAGTGGAAACGATTTGAGTAATGTAAACTTCCAATTTTGTTTCGATATCCATTGCTGGTTTTGATTCGCACCGATTGAATTAACGTGAACAATAGCAGAAATCGATATAAAGCTTTCTCAAACATATTCTTTCGAGAAGAAAGGTTTGTGTATTTTGTTCTAAAATGCATAGAAATTATGTCTAGGAAATGAACTGAATTAAAAATGAAGTACGCGTAAAATGTATGTTTACTTCTAAAGTTGTAGTCGCAGATGTATCACTATTATCAATGCCAGATGTTAAGTTTCAAATAAAACAAACGACCTTCTTTTCTAATTCTAACTGTTGACTGACGCTTGTATTTAACAACAGAAAAGTTTAGGTTACGAGGCAAATTTTGTTTAACCCATTAAAGTTTTATTTTTAAATATTAAACTGTAAAATGGGATATCAAAAAGAGTACGAGACCGATTGACTGTCTATGACGTGTGTGTAAAGTGTTTATTATTGTATTTTTCCATGAGATTGGTTTACCAAAAATTGAAAAGTCAAAGAATTTATGAAATTACGTATATACAAAAATAAAATTTGTTTTTATTTTCGTAAAAACATATTTTATTTATATCTTTAATAATAATAAAATAAATTAATATAACTCGAAGTTAAATAAATATTTTTGTAGTATCATAATTGTAAAAAGGTAGATTTTTCAGTACTTTTATCATAAATTTTCAGAACTATAATATCATGTCAAAATATATTCCGACCTTGAACATGACAAAATTCTGAGATGTAAAAGTATAAAAACTTTTAAATTTAGAACTTCGTTTCCCCGCACCACACTAGTGGCCGGTTTATATTTAGAACCAGTTCTATTCCCGAACACTGAACTCCGGGACGATGGCTTCTTATTGTTTTTGCCATCGATCCCGCCACTAACGCATTATTAGTTAACTTGGAAATATTCTTAAATTAATAGGTATTAAGAGCACATGAAACCGACGTGAATGATACGTACGTGACGTAGATGTACGAACGGAGACGAAGCGAGAAAGGTGTTTTAAGACCGCGTCAAATGTCGGTCCGTGTTCACTGCCTACCCCTCTGGGGCACGGGTAGGTTATTTTATTGTTGTAGTTGTTGGAAATACTCCGTTCAAATACATATATTAACTAACTTCGAAGGTTACAGATGATATGATGTTAGATTTGAAGAAATAAGAATGTTTTTCTCATAATTGTGTCGTCTTCCTGTCTTAAAACTTATTACTACTACAAGCTATTCATATTGCATTTTAATTGCCATTTTCTTGTCGTTATAACATAGTACTTCAGTATGCTAAATGAGTACATTCTAAGTTGGATACTATCCAACTTCCTTGGTTAAATTGCAAGTGATAGTCATTGGATAACTGGCATATTAATAATACCAAACTAGCTTGTTCTAGCCTTTGATTTCGTCCGTGATGAACAATACGAATATTTTTTAGGATTTAAGGAACAGGAAAGACTTTATTCGAGCAAATTAATTTAAAAATGCTTTGAGCACAAAAATTGAGTGACAATAACTTAAATCGACCGTCGGTGGCTCAGAGATCACGCATTTGACTTGTAACATGCAGGTCTTGGGTTCGAATTCCGCCATGTACCAATGTGTTTTTCCAATCCGACGTTCTTACGATGAAGAAAAACATCGTGATGCAATCTGCATAATTCAAAGATATGTGTGAAGTCAACCAAGCAACAATATGCCAGGGTGGTTGACTATGTCCTGGTCCCTGACTTGTTGATGAACTAAAATCCTTTATGTCACGTCTTATGTCTACATAACAAATGTTTTATCATTGTTACTTTGTGATTGTTGACAGGGATCGTAACTTAAATAACTTAACATAATTAACTTATAGACTAATATATTACATAAGCAATTGTATTGTGACATCAAGACGCGATCAAGATGAATCGTCCATTGTTCTTTGGCTATCTCTAAAATTTATGGTCAATGTTGCACAAACCACTATCATCTATAATTTGTTAAGAGTTAGTACTATGAAGAATGATCTATTGTTGACCCATAATTGTTTATGGACCATTTGTCTGACGTTTTAATAAAACTCAGAATTTTCCGACGAAAACAGTTACATTTTATATGGGATATTCGTCTAAGATATAAAACTCTATTCAAATATAAAACAATTGTATCACCTGCTCAAGTTAATACATATTACGTCGTCAACAAGATTTAATTTTAAACGTTTTTTTCTAAAGGTTCCAAATTTAAATTTCAAATTGTAATTGAAAAATGAGTGATAATGAACTGTGAGTGTTAGTGTAAAGTGAAGATGCGAAGTGTTCCCCAGTGAGTCGTGTGCGGCCCAAACATTCCGGACTACGCGGCAACGGAGGGCCAGATGGGTATGATCTTTTTATAATCTCTTGTATATTTTGATAAGCGCTTGTGGGAACCACTTTTTAACCGACATTATCTTTGTATACATTTTAGAGTGAAACATTAATCGATTCTATCTTAAGAATAAAATAGTTATTATTTTTTTTAGTTAGGTACCCTAACTGTGAAAAAGTAACATACTGATTTTATAAAAAAAATAACAAAAAACTAGCTCTTTCACATTGTTGCGGACCTTTTTGCTATTTTGATAGCTTATGTAGTTTTCTATTATTGACACTGACATTTTTTATACATTACATATTGCTTCTTGACGTTTGGCTGTCGATTACCCTTTTTCTTACTATTTCTCAATTATTTGTTATTTATTTTAATATAGTCATTTGCACAGTTATTGGTTTGCTCATTTCATTTTGTTCGTTTCATTTTGGTCCTTCGAGCCGGAAGTTTCCAGCGTACCTATTATTCATTACGTAACTTTAGTTATTCATTCATTTCGTAGTATTTGCTTTCATTTTCACTACTTTATTTTATTATTATTTCTCACTTAATGATCACCCGCAGTAAAAGTAAAATCATGCCGTCAAACCCTGCGACTAGTACTGGTTCCCAGCATGTACTCGTATACAGCGTTGCCCCGAGAGAGACGTCTACGTCAAAATCACCACGCTCGTCGTCCATAATTAAGGCTCAAAAGGCCGCCCTAGAGGCCCTCGCCTTGCGCCGACGTCTTGAGCACGAGCAGGAGCTCGCTGAAAATGAGAGGCAGCGTGAGCTACAGCTGGCCGAACGCGAGAGGCAGCTGGCCGAACGCGAGAGGCAACGAGAAAGTCGGCTGGCAGCACTCCGTCAGCAGGTAGAGGAGGGCGAACTGCAGGCCGAACTTGCCGCTCTCGACGCGGAAGCCACTTTAAGTCGCAGCAGTCACAGTGGTTCTGCCAAAGTAAGTGTGGAAAGAACAGAAAGATGGGTACAAAGTTTAGGACAGCCAGTTTGCGTTGGCGAAAATACAGTTATTAGAGGCATCCCCGCAGTAGGGCGCGAGCAATTAGTCGTTCCACCTCCCGGCCACCAGGCATCTCTGCCGGCCACTGGGTCAACTGCATCCCCTATTAACCGTTTTTTTCACCAGAAGCAACTTTCAAACGTCACGAGGCCGTCCGAGGCGGCCGCGCTATGCGTTGGCGAAGATACAGTTAATAGAGGCGTCCCCGCAGTAGGGTGCGAGCCATTAGTGGTTCCGCCTCCCGGCCATCAGGCATCTCTGCCGGCCACTGGGTCAACTGCATCCCCTATTAACCGTTTTGTTCTTCAGAAGCAATTTTTAAACGTCACTAAAGCATCCAACGTGTCCGTGCTATGCGTTGGCGAAAATACAGTTTTTAGAGGCATCCCCGCAGTAGGGCGCGAGCAATTAGTCGTTCCGCTTCCCGGCCACCAGGCATCTCTGCCGGCCACTGGGTCAACTGCATCCCCTATTAACCGTTTTTTTCACCAGAAGCAACTTTCAAACGTCACGAGGCCGTCCGAGGCGGCCGTGCTATGCGTTGGCGAAGATACAGGTAATAGAGGCATTCCCGCAGTAGGGCGCGAGCCATTAGTGGTTCCGCCTCCCGGCCACCAGGCATCTCTGCCGGCCACTGGGTCAACTGCATCCCCTATTAACCGTTTTGTTCTTCAGAAGCAACTTTCAAACATCACAAAAGCGTCCGAGGCGGCCGTGTTAACGCGACCGCTCATATCCACGGAGCTTGATCAGAGTAGCCTGCTTCAAGCTGTTGCTGACACTGCAGCTGCGGCCAAGGCGCTTGCTACTTCGCACCGTCATAAACATAAGATAGAATTGTTTCCTTTCGACGGAGACGCCTTAACATGGCTACATTTTAAACGTATTTTTGATTTAACCAAAAGCAATTTTTCAGTTATTGAAAATATTAGTAGGTTACAAAATGCACTTCGCGGCGCGGCCCGAGATGCAGTCGCGTCACTGTTGCTGGCTACAGACGACCCGACCGATATAATTAGAGCTCTGGAGGAGAACTTCGCTCGCCCTGAAACTATAGTATTTAAGGAAATCTCCGCTCTAAAAAATTTACCACGTTTGGGAAATTACTTAAAAGAATTAATTACGATAACGAATAAGGTACGTAATTCTATATCTTCTTTTAGGAGGCTCTATTTATCCCATTTTGGCGTGTACCACCCTTGGAAACGTAAGCTTCGTGTAGTTCACGACGCCGCAACCACGAATGAGGGCGTCAGCTTAAACTCTTTGTTGCTACCTGGTCCAGACCTGCTTCAGCCATTGTTAGGTATTTTACTTCAGTTCCGCGAGGGCCGTATTGCTCTCACTGCTGATATCTGGGAAATGTTCCCCCAAGTGAGGATCAGGGAGCAAGATAAGGACGCTCCAATAGTTGTAAAGGGTCGAATTTTATTTCAACAAACGTGGAGGTCTAATGTCGACTGGGACACCGAGTCCCAACCCACGGAAGCATTAAGGTGGTCTGATTGGTTTCAAGAGTTGTCAAAAGTAACTTCTTTGGAAATTCCGCATTGGTATTCTAACTCTAAAAACTCTGAACCAACTCAGAGGCAGTTACACGTTTTTGCTGAAGCAAGTGAGCTCGCGAACGCGTGTGTCGCTCATTGGCGTCTTTGGTACTCAGACGGCAACATCGAGCTTTCTCTCATCTCTAGTAAGGCAAGAGTTACACCCTTGAAACCTACCTCTATCCCACGTTTAGAGCTCCAGGCCGCTTTAATAGCTTCTCGTCGCGCGGTCACCTTTAAGGACAGTCATAGAAAACAACCGGCACATACTTTCTTTTGGACTGATTCTATGACAGTCCTTCAATGGTTACGTAGTGGTGCGCGCTCTTTTAATCCTTTTGTTGCCCATCGTTTAGGCCAAAACTTTTGAAAACTCTTGCATCAGAGACTGGCGATGGGTACCAACAGACTTGAATGTGCCGATGACGCTACCAGAACGCAATCAATAACCTCGACACGTAACAGATGGTTTCGCGGACCATCTTTTCGTTTTAAATCCGTTGAGGACTGGCCTACAGAGCCGAGGTATCACCAAATACCGATGAACTCAAGACCAATAGTTTTGAGTTGGTCAGACTGGCCTATATAGCCGAGGTATCACCAAATACCGATGAACTCAAAACCAATAGTTTTGAGTTGGTCGGACTAACTTCCTTTGTCGAAGAGTTACCGACACCTGTCACAGCTATTTTTGCCAATTTTAGTAATTGGCAGCGCTTATTACGTGCCACAGCCCGGGTACTTCAAGCTGCGGCAAAGTTTGGTGTTATTTTGGCTTCCTTTAGAAATTCTAAATTGAAAGGCGATGTTGTTTGTGCCCGCCATCCTTCAGCGTCCACTACCCTACCGCCTCTTAGTGCAGATTTAATAAAGGCCGCTGAAAGGCAAATTCTACAACGAACACAGCTCGAGAGCTTTTCTATAGATTTTCTTCATATCCTGAATTCGAAGCCTATTCCTCCGAACGGTCGTCTCAGAAAACTGTCATCCGCTTTGGGAGAGGACAAATTACTGCGGTTAGCCGGAAGAATTAAAGCCGCAGAAGGCATTGATCCTGACACGCGCTTCCCCATCCTTCTTGACGGTCGTCAGCCAGTAGCTAAAGATTGTCTACTCTGCAGAATAAGAAAGTCCTTGCCGATGAACCCGAAAACAGGAGATCTGCCACCTGAAAGATTAGATGAACCCGAAAACAGGCGATCCGCCACCTGAAAGATTAGCTCGCCATTGACAGCCTTTTACTTTAACGGTCCTGGGCTACTTCGGCCCCATAAGCGTCACTATCGGGCGCAGGCATGAAAAACGTTATATGGCCCTTTTCACCTGTTTAACTGTCAGAGCTCTTCACCTAGAGATGGTACATAGTTTATCAACTGACTCTGCTATCATGGCTATTAGAAGGTTCATTGCAAGACGGGGCTCTCCAAATGCTGTTTTCTCGGACAACGGAACCTGCTTTGTTGGTGCCAATCGCATTCTCAGAGAGTTCTACGGAGAAAATGTCGAAGATTTCACAAGCACTCAAGGTATACTCGCGAAGTTCACCCCACCTGCGACACCTAATTTTGGAGGATGTTGGGAGCGCTTGGTACGATCAGTAAAGTTGGCTCTGAACGCAACATTAACTGAACGAGCTCCGAAAGAAGAAACCCTATGCTGTTTACTAGCCGAGGCAGAAGCCATTGTCAATTCAATGGCGCGATAAGGGTAGTGGACGTTGCAACAGCAGGGGGAACGCTACACTGACCCGTACGAAAGCTGGTTAGGCTCTCCACCTAAGGCCTTGACTGACCTTGGTTTGAATAACCAGTTTGTGCTTAGCTGCACGAGGGGGAGGATGTTGCGGACCTTTTTGCTATTTTGATAGCTTATGTAGTTTTCTATTATTGACACTGACATTTTTTATACATTACATATTGCTTCTTGACGTTTGGCTGTCGATTACCCTTTTTCTTACTATTTCTCAATTATTTGTTATTTATTTTAATATAGTCATTTGCACAGTTATTGGTTTGCTCATTTCATTTTGTTCGTTTCACACATAGTAGGTAATATTAATCCTTAATTAATTAATTATGATGTCTCACGAAAGTTTAAACAATTTAATATTAATCCTATTAACAAAAAATCCTATCAGTGCAACTTTTAATTAGCCTCCGGTTTTTAAAATTTCATTATAATTTTAAGTTAGTACATATTTTAGCTTTGTAAATTCACGAATCCGTTGGAGTCAAAATACAAATGGTCTTTAAATTATAAAATTGTATAGCTTGTGTCATGAAAAATTATTATCGTATTCTGTTGCTCTCTTGTCTCTGACATTTTTATACGTTTAAATTTTCCTTATATATAGTATATTTTAAATAATATCTCAAATCGTTTTAGTAAATATTAAACCTTATATTTTTTTAGGCAACAATTTATTTTTGTGGTTACTGGTAAACCAGTAGCTTTAATAAGAATTACATTAAACAAAATAGTACCTTGAGTTTTGAACGTTATGGTACAAAATGGAATACCCGTTTTATACAAACACTTCGTATTATCATTCATTTTGATCTGGCGTAGGGACGAAAACGGAATATATTTTTTTGTCTTCACTTTCTTTATGAATGTGTTTTTGTTACATGTCCTTTTACGAAACAATGCAATTACAATGAATTGAAATCCCGGACAAGACCACGGTTTTATTTAATTCATTATTTGTCATTGTTAACATCTCCTTTGTCTACGGTTTTGTTACAGAAAACAATAAAACTTAATCTTATTGTTAAAGTATGGTAGACATATCAAAAAGACTTCTTCAATTGAAGAAGGAAAATGGAAAGTAAATTAATAAAAACTTAATATTCCTTCCAAACTGCACTATACTTATTAAATCCTAAGAAATGACGTCACGGACGCGTTATTATGGGAGAATTGATTTTTCCTGCTTCGAGAATCGTGAATATTAGAAAAATTAACGTCGAGTTATTTACTGACACTTTCATATCATTCTAGAATATCGTTCTCTAGTCGTGTCTATCACGATACGTATATCGTGATAGACACGACTAGAGAACGATATTCTAGAATGATATGAAAGTGTCAGTAAATAACTCGACGTTAATTTTTCTAATATTCACGATTCTCGAAGCAGGAAAAATCAATTCTCCCATAATAACGCGTCCGTGACGTCATTTCTTAGGATTTAATAAGTATAGTGTAGTACGCTACAAACTTAAAAATCATTGAACTATATGTAATTCACTATTAGCTCGTTAAATGTTATCACTTTCAGATGAAGTGCAATCGTCCAAAGCCGAAAAACCGCTAGTACGTCAGTAATTAAGCGTGGCCAACATATTTCCGGTGTATTCGAAATTCAAAAGCCGGAAGAAGGGTGTTCTACCTGTAACTTCCGGTGCATTATTGCATTTGTTTGTTCTTCGTCTATTCAATAAGTGTTCAATGATTTGTGAGCTTTTATTCGCTTTTTTAAATAAAACCATTTCCAATCTCACTTACATACATAAAGATTAAAGATACTTATTTGTCATGTTGTTACAAAATTTAATTACAATAAAGTGAACAAGAAGTAAGACAGTAGGTAAATAATTCTATCTTACTATCTTACTACGTCATTATTATTTCTATAATATTTTCATCCTTCGTAATGTCTGTTAACTAATTTATTTCTACAGTTTGTCTAGATTAAGATAAATCTTCAAAATTTACTATGAAAGAAAAATACTGTTGGTATTTTTATTATAACTGCACACTATTACATGGCATAAAGAAGGCCATATAATTTAGAGACTGCACGCTTATGGTTACTGTTGCCATGGTATAAAGGTTGGGGCTCCACTTACAGCGTCTTTATTATAAGCGTTTTGAATGTTGTCTATTACAAATTATTGTTTCCACTGCCACCTTTAATTTAACTATGGACGCGCGGTCTGACAGACCGCTCTCGTTTCTGAAAATTGTATTTACCCTACTTCCCCTCACTCCTCGGTCTTGTGACGTTTAGTAGCTTCGACTTTAGTGGCGAAACGACTGTGAAGAGGAGAAGTTGCATCGCTGGCTGCAATTTGGCTGAGAAATTTTGTTTTAAATTTCACCTGCGGTCTGTGAGACCGCGAGTCCACGTTTTCAATACAAATATTTATTGACTGCGATGATATTTTTATAGGTTATAAGCAAAAAAAATATCAAAAAACATAAAACCGAGTACTTCTGCGGCTAAACTAACTTCAAGGTCAACGTGGGACGGCCCAACAGATGTCAAAAAAAAAAACGCGTTGACGATCCTTCATTTGAAGATGAAATTAATCAAATGCTTTTCGAATCAGATCAATCCGAAGATGAAAACAACGTTGCCGTTTGTTTAGCATTTGCTGTAGACATCAAACCTGAAATTATTCACTACTATAACTCCACTAAAGGAGGAGTAGACGAGACTGACAAGAAATGTTCTATATATAGTAGTAGCCGTAGAACAAGAAGGTTGCCTATGGTCATTTTCTATAGGATACTGGACTTGTGTGCAGTGAATGCTCACATTCTACATAATCAACATCAGCGCAAAGCAATAGAAAGAGGGAATTTTCTTAAGAAATTAGCCTCCTTGGTCGTACCACATATGCAAAGATGTGTAATCCATTTAAACCTTAAATTTGCCAAAGGAATTGCATATGACATTGAAGCGCGTTTTAGGAGCAGATCTGCCTATTGCGGAGCCCCCTACTTTAGAAATCGAGTGTTCGAAACGAAAGACCGACCGAATCTGTCCACCTAAACTAAAGAGGAAGACTAACTAAACTTGTATTGGCTGTAAAAAAAGCTATATGCCTTCAGTGTTCTAAGCCTTTGTACAATGACTGTCAATAATTTTACTGATATTGGACCTTTGTCAGAATTTTTATGTTTCAAGTTTAGAAGTTGATTTTTTGTTTTTTATGTTTGGTATAGTATATACTTACAGATTAATGTGGTTTTTTTTTCAAGAAGTTATTTTTTTTTAAGTTGTAGTCTTTAATTTGATCTAAGGCAATTTAAGACTGAAAAGTGCCCTAAATGTGATTTACATCATTATTAAGAAAATAAATGAATATAAGCTAAATTACATATTATAATCTTTTAATTTGATAATCTTTAGGTACGTCAAAAATAAAAAATCAAATAAAATGGCAGTTTTCTTAAAAATATGACTTGAAGTTATAGCGGTCCGTGAGACCTCGCGTCCATGGTAGTGTTACAATATTTTGATGTCCACAGTTAAAGGTTAAACAAATTGAAGAAGAAGAATACCTACATGAGATCTTAAGTATTTTATAATTATTTTTTTTACTCAACGATGATAAAGTAAATAACAAATTAACATTTTAATAAAAAAATAAAGTAAAAAATTACACAATACTTTTAACAAATTTTTGAAAATGGCTAGGCCGTAACCGATTGAAGTGAGCGGAGAATAAGTAAATGTCATTGCGACTTTTCGTGAATAGAAACTATTATTACAAGCATCATTGTATATCCGCACTCGCACTCTGATTCATTTATTGTAATTGACCAATAATTAGGTTTTTGACATATTTGTTTGTCATAACAATTACCCTTTAGTTTATACATCGCTTGCAGTGTGACCACACATTTTCTTATACACTCATTAGCACGTTATCTGTGCAAGTAGGTCGTTATGACATTCTAACATTGTGTACACTCGTAACAATATATGCATACTACTTACGTAATATCTAATTTGACATTCGTAAACATTTTAGATAAGTGTGTTAATATTTTTGAGCTCGAGTTTCATTCACTCAAATATTCATTCATTCAAAGTATGATCTACCTACTAGTTGCAGGAATTTAAATTATTTTATTTGGACAGTTTATTTTTTAAAGTACATTACTCCTGCACATATAAAACATCAAAATAATTAACTTCAAATACAAAGACGGAAAAAATCTGTAAATCATGTTTTAGGTAAAAATAATTTTTCCGAACAAGGGCAAGCGCTTAGAACCTGACCGGCGTTTATAAATCGCCAAGTAATAAATATTACATGAATTGCTAGACTTAGTTAGCGAATAAGGCGTGTATCGAATAGTGCAAGGTTAGCAGGTGCTTCGGTCCGCGTGCAACGACATCGCCGCACGAATCCATTGTTATACGACACGACACTTTAATATTAATAAAAACAATTGACGTTTTAATAATAATCCATAGTACTGAAAATCGCTATGTTTACATCGCTATTAATGTCAACATCGACAGCATGATTCTCTAAAGACCACGTAAGACATAATGACGCACTCTACCAAAATTATTATGATACAGAGCATCATTGTAGTAAATTAAGCTATTTGATTACGTCCGGTAATATTGTAGTGCCAGTATAATTATTCCAAACTAGCTGTCGCCCGCGACTCCGTCCGCGCGCAGTTCAAAAAGTTAAAAAAATTTATAGCGTCAACAACACGTGGTAATTATGCTGTTAAAATGTAGCTTATATGACACGTTCGTAGATTTACCATAGCAGCGCCATCTATTGATTACTTACTCAACCCAGTCGAAAGGTATCGACATCTGTTAGAATCATTTGGAGTTAACAGATAATTGTGACTGCCAAATAATAACAGACAAATAATTAGCAATAAATTAAAATTGCGACTATAATTTGAGATTTAAACTATCCTATCTCTCAAGTTGGATCGAACTGCACATGGTGTGCGAATTTTATTATAATCGGTTAAGTGGTTTAGGAGTCCATTGAGGACAAACATTGTGACACGAGATTTATATATATTAAGATAATGAAAACGCGTCCTTATAATGTCATCGAACCTTCTTTGTCGACCGTTTATGGCGGTCGTAATTTAACTGCTCGAGTCTGGAGCTTACCCGGGAACAGCTATGGTGTAACCTGTATCAACAGTTTACCTCTTTCCTAGAACAATTGTTGCGCAACTACTTTTCGTGAGTTTCCACTGCCGAAACATACGAACAGTTACATTGCAATCCCGCTCATTCTTTTTAGAAACAGACCATCATCATTTCCCTATCCTCGTTCCATTAATATGGGGTCGGTAAATCAGGTTTTCGTCCTTCAGATCGATTTATCTACCATCATCTCTGTCATCACTCTTCTCATCTTCGTCATAGTACCTTCATCATCACTTCTTCATTATTTTGATTCAGATGGTTTAACGTGTTGATGGCTTTTCCGAGGACTTTGAATATTTGATTATTTATTCTACGATAAATTTCGTAGTAAAATATGATTTATAGCATTGGCCACATAGGCCAATTGAGTAATATTTCTCAGCCACTGCGTAAATGAATATTAAAATTACTATAATTTATAACTTTAAAATACTTTATCAATTTATGTAGAAAATAGCGAACTCCAACCTTCTAATAAAGTGTAAACTCTTGACCTTTTAAACTTGTTAAGTCAAGAAACCTTGATTTAAAATTTTCTTCAACAAAAACGCTTTGTACAATCGTTGTAATCATGTTGTAGTTTAAATGCGACTTTTTTCGCAGTGGAAGCGGAAATCAGTGATTATGATAAATTAAATTACATGTGATTAAGTTGCAGTACGACAAATTAACACACTACCTTTTAAGGTTCAATACTCTTACTGCCAAAATATTCGAACAGAAATAAATTGTTGTTTTTCTAGATAAACATAAAAGCTACTCAACTGATTAAATAATGTTCTTAACCTTATATTACCCTGTATTTTACCAATGCTTTATTTCAAGTCGTTTTTCAATAATATTTGAGGAAAGCAAAAAAAACTAACTTAACGCATTACTGGTTAAAAATGGTTAGGTTATGCTACAATAAATTCGTCAAAGAATTTATCACCATAACTTAACCATCACCTGTAACCATTATTACCGCATAAAAGATTGATAACCTTAGAATATTGAACAACAATTTTCGTATAAAATTACCTCTACGTCCGCAGTTCATTCAAAACACGGAAACTGCAAACAAGCATTAACTATAACAAGGTTGTGTTCGCTTAAAGAATCGAGAGTTGTTATCAAATATTTAGCAGTTTTTACATCGCGGTGAGTAAGCTGTGACTCACAGAGCGTTCTACTGAATCACCGCTAACAGTCGATTCTAGTCTATTCATTCAGACAGCGAGACGGTTAAAATATTGATAACTTCCATCATAGAAATTTATAGATCGTCATTAGATTAGGTATGTAAGTCGCTTTTGTTTTTCTGAATAATGCTATATGTTGCATTAAACACGTAGACTCAAAAACAAAGTTAACTGGTTCAATGGTCTTTCCTACAAAAATATTTTTTTTTATTAAATATAATTGAAATAAGAAAATGCCTCTATTTAGTCGTATCTCATGTTATCTAAAAATTCTTATGAAGATACTTGAATTCTAAAAACTTTTGTACAGTCATTGAAGGAAAACCGTGATCTCAAAACTCATTGCTCAACTTTCTGTCCTACTCGGAAGGAATACACACGTCGCCAGATTTATCGATAACTGTTTATCAGCTGTTTTTTGAATGCTTACGATACTTATATCTTTGTTGCGTAAGTGGTTTTCAACGTAATATTTCAGTAATTTATTAATTTATGAGAAATAAAATGAAAATTAAATTAGTGAAGTTCCATTCATAAAGAGTGTTGAATACCCCATTTATTCGACGTCAGCTATATAAAATAAAAACACCAATTAAAATTCAAAGCAACAAAATGTTTTATAAACTCTGATGGTAATAATTATACAAGATTTTAAAAATATCACAAAAACCACAAAGATCTGGGTCGAGCTTTTTTCAGAAAAAGTCTTCTCCACACAACCGCTATCGTATTTCAACTATTTTAACGTGATAGCTTAATTTCCATATCATAATGAAAGAAAACTAGACTTTATTGTTTAAGCCGTTGAATACAAATTACACTAACATCTTTAGGTTGTGTTAATTTTATATCGTAACAAATTGTGACATTTTGTAAAAACATAGATAGGGTTTCGACCTGTTACAAGTTTATGAGGGTAGTTTTTGACTCTTTAATAGTGGTTTGACGCATCTTTTTTAAATACATACATCTTTTTAAGGTTAGTCATAAAGTAGCATAATCGAGTAAAAACGGGTTTAAAACATAACGCATAAAATAATATATGTAACGACTGATTACAATATTTATCTGTCGTTTTTGGAATTGTTAACTGAACAAAGCATGTTCATTAGTAAAGCTTTAGTATGAGTAATTTTATTATTTATCAAAATCAAAAGTAATTTCACTTTAAATACCTTTTCATACGCCTTGAAACTTAATATAAATTGTTCCTATATTAAAAAGCTGGTGTGTAAAGAAACTTAAACGAGTTGTATCCTTAACCATGTAAGGTATCCACGCTGAGGGTTCCGAGAACGTTGACAGAGGTCCGGACGACATTGACCTTGCTCCAACGCCGTGTCAGACGAGATCGAATGCGGTTTGTTTACTATGATTGCGTCAATACATCGAATTTGCATTTGCCGATTGACGATGTTCTTGCCAAATTTGGTAAAGAGGAAAATACTGCATTATTTGTACAACTTGTTTTGAAGACGCTATTGTCTTTTCCTTGGTGAGGCTGGTGTTTTTTTTTTTATAAGATACAATAGAAAAGTTTATAGTAAGTAGTAGTTAATTAGTAGTTTCTAAATATTTACTTAAATGCTCAAAATAGGTCAAGACGTCAAGTATGCTCTCTTTTGGATATCTTCAAATAATCTATCCCAAAACTCTTGTAAGTAAAACATTCGTTTTCTTTCTTAATAAAAAGTTTAATTTATAAGTACAAACATCTTAAGTTACTTTGATGTACAGTGTAACTGTCTGTACGTATTTAGGTCATAATAATAACTCTTACTTAGAAGATGCATTAAGACTTGTTCCAACCAGTTGGGATTTACATATCAAACTCAACGCCGACTAGATGAAGTTATGGTAAACGTTAAACACCACATTAGATTTATTACTCTTGTTTATAGCTCTCACGGATATTACGTGCTCTAAGCATTTTGATGGTCAATGTTTTATAATGAAGCATAATGGTAAAGACGTTAAATTTCCGGTCATAATGAGGGTTTAAAAACCCTTTTCTTTGTCCCGCTCTTCGAATTTGAGTTTTACTCCAACTAGGTTTAAAGAAGTGTTTGGGTGTGTGTTTGTATTTATTTTTAAAAATAGTGCGTTACTACGTAACGTTTTTGATTTTGCTTCTTAAATGAAAAGGAGTTAAAGGTTTTAAGGGTCCTAATTTTTGCAATTACTCCAAGCGGATAAGGGACAAACGACGTAAACTTGAAAATGACAGCGCTTCTTATCTTTACAACCTTGTTAGCTATCCCTTATCAAAACTGTCCGGACCATAAGAATGCATTCTTTCATTTAGGTACTTATTTAGTCGCTGTGTATCCTCGGTGCGAAGCAATCGTCTCGTTCTCCAATTTCCGTCGCGTCGAAAGCCTCGTGTCAATTGTCTTCATGACTAAATTGATGCAGTCTAATAAATTGTCCGACGAAATGTGACGTACCAACCGCCTTATCAATATTACTTCACTTTGCAATTCGCTTTGCCAGTTGTTGCGCGTACGCCTAATCGAGTGTTCGTATTTTGTTCGTCTCCAACTTTTATTTAATCATTAATATCTTTAAGATTATTTTTATTTTATTTATAAGATCTATATCTTGTAGTATCTGTAGTGTTTAGTGATGTTTTGTGTTTATCGATGTTGATATATCGATACGAAATGTGTTAATAAAAATTGTAAATTACGCGTACAGTAGTGTTTGGAAATAAATGTGACTAATGTAGAAATGACGTCGATGAGGTTGCTTCGTATGTTTTATGATCGACACACTGATGGGAAACTGTAAGTGACACATGTTCTCATATTAAGTGACCAGTTTTTTTTTTAAATTTAAAACAAAACTTTAACGTTTCCTGTTCTTTTCTGTTTCGAGTAAGTCTTTTAGTCATACAGTTTCGTTCGGTTCCGGTTTACTCATATCGATGAGTATTCAAAGTAAAGTAAAATTTATCATACAATACATCAAAAACACATTGATAATGTCAAATGGATTAATGAATAGACCGACTCATTCTTTATGCAAGTATTGAGATTAAGTTTAATACTTTCTGATGAGTATTCAACACATTTCTTTCTTGCTTATTATTTTAGAAAACGATATTTGATTTAACAAATGACACACCATGTATTTCACGGTACAATTTTTTTTTTAATTAACTAAGTAGCATCACTGGCATACTGCGTAGTTGTATAATGTGTTACTCACAATAACAGACTAGTTATAGGCTTTTAAAGTTAAAATCAATATTTTAATTTGTCATCACTTAGTATTTATTTTACGGAACTTAATTTCTTTTTCATAGAAAATTACTATTATTTATTATATAAAGTTAGGTAACGATAGTTGTAAAATATTTTTCTACGTTTAATATATCACTTTAAAAATTGAGAATATTTAAAAACACATTAACCATGAATTTAATACAAAGCCAAAACCCAATCAAACAGATAAATTTTAAATACGTTAGAATTTATTAAAATTTTTAGGTACTATCAATTCTCAGTATTTTTAGGATAAAAAGCATATACAACATTTTAACTTCCATTCGTGGAATATAAGGGGACACAGTTAAACTTATTTTTGTTATCTTAAAAAAAAATATCCTCCCATGTGTGACCTAAAAAGATGGGCTTTATCTATCTTTTTTTATTAATTTTCATTTTGACTTATTGCGATGTCTGTAGCAGCGGTCACTTTGGATGGCTTTTCTTTTATACTCGTATACTATATGCGTTATTCACATTCTTCCATATTATTGTATCTTAAGGCAACATTTATCGCATTATCAGATTTTATAGAACATCACTAACAACTTGTCGCGTTGCCCACAATGCACCATTGTTTCCAACACCATTGTTTACGGTAGCAACTACTGTCTCTTAGTTAAAAATAGAAAAACAAATGTAAACCCTATTCTTGTGAAAATAAAGTCTAAAGTACACTTATAGCTAGTAATGCAGCTGCACTTTATGTTAAACGATGTCGACATTTGGGTGTATTAATTTTTTTTCCTGTTACAAAGTTACTTATTTTGTATCTATTTATGTCGGCAATACAAAGAGCCCCTATAAGAGGTTATTTAAAATGTACAATGTGTGTAGAATAATGTCCTACTGGACAAAGAAATGTGTTGCAATAACTCTTAATTTTTATGTTAAACTAGCTATCGCCCGCGATTCCGTCCGTGCGGAATTTAAAAAACGTAATCAGTAGCCTATGTGTTCTTCCATCTATGTTCAACACCTGTGCCAAATTTCATCAAGATCTGTTGAGTCGTTCCGGAGATACCTTCCAACAAACATTCATCCATCTAAACATTCGCATTTATAAGATTATTTATAGTAAGATAAGATGTAAAAGAAGATAAGATAAGATTTTATAGTAAGATAAGATGAAGGCAAATTGATTTTCTTCGCATCTATACATATAAAAGAAAGTCGTGTTAGTTACACTATTTATAACTCAAGAACGGCTGAATCGATTTGACTGAAAATTGGTGGGCAGGTAGATTAGAACCAGGAAACGGACATAGGATAATTTTTACACCGTTTTCTATTTTTTATTTCGCGCGGACGGAGTCGCGGGTAAAAGCTAGTATCTTATTTAGAATGTCACATGGGGTTCCCAAAAATGTGCAGTACAACAGATGTCAGTGATAAAAAGAAAAAAATATTGAGATAACATAATACACACTCGGATACCCTTAAAGTTTATTTAAACGGCCGCTTAGTGTAGATATCTCATACAAAATTTTCATTGAGCGAAATGGTAAAAAACGCGTTAAAAAGGTGAAGAAATTTAACAGCTACTCTCCAGTAATCTATAAAATTTAAAGAATCAACACTATAATACTTTCTTACGAGAACCGGAAACCAACGCCATTTGAACCAATTTGATGGTAATAAAAGATGGAGTTGTGAACGACGCCCATTGTGCAGCGAAGATTGAACTGTAAAAACAAATGGCGGCACTTTACAATGCTAACAGAATAGTTGATTAGGAAATCCTGTAGCTATAAGCTTTCGAGTCTAACAACATACTTGGAGTAGTTATAAGTTGTTGTAAATATTTTTACTTCATATTTCTTGATCATTTCCATATCCTCGTCATTATGTGGTTTGTACGTCAAGTTTCGACTTGTACGAAGTTCAATAGCTGCATGACAGAGGCTACTACATGTTTTTTTTTTTACATTCATATTTATTAGAAGTGAAACGTTAGAAGTTATTTATGAGACAAAACTATTAGCGCCGTAATATGTGGCTGAATGAGCGAAGAAGTTCCTACATTCCAGTGATATAACTTTACATGCTATTCAATCGTTATTACAAAGGAATACGGTTCATTTTATTGTAATTAATGCTGGTAGTTAAGTCTTTATCTACGGTTAAATCTATAATAAAATTGTATCTCAGCTTCCGATTGCGATATGCTATTTCAAACCGATGATCCAATGTTGGACGATGTCAACAACATCTCTAATTTTACTATGTTTACAATAGTACAGGTTATTAAATTACTTCGAACGGAATTAAACGAAAAGAATTACATATTAGAGTTGGTATTACATATTTTGTTTGAGACTTGATTTTACTTATTCTTTGATTGTAACGTGTTTATTAGTACATATATTTATTACTTGTATAATTTAGATTAAGATAGATATCTGACGATATTGTGAATAATAAATTGGCTGTGAAACATAGAAATAATTTAATTATAATTGAATCGGTCATTTCAAAAACCTCATAAGTCACAAAATTATAATTTTTCAGAAATCAATAAAAACTGTTTCATACACAAACAAATGAGTTTTGAAGAGCTTCTTTATGGTTAATTTAGTATTCGAGGGGTAAAAAATTAAAATAGCGTATAATCTTTTCGCTTTATTAATAGAAATAATGAAAAAAACCTGATAAACAGTTCTTGACTTATGTTGTTTTAGCGAGAAATAGGTTTAGTGGTATATAATTTAACCAAAAAAATTGTAGTAATCATATTTTTTATTGCTTGTAATTAAGAATTACACTTAAAAATAATCTTATTAATATTTCACATGTATTAATTTGTCATGTTTTAATATCTTTATGGTACATAGTCATATTCTCCATCATTCTCATCTGGATTATCTTCAACATTTGCAGTTGGCTAAAAATGTTGTTATAAAATGGCATATGCTCTTCCGGAATGCTATCTTGAACTAGTTTTAAATCGTCTATTTTATTTTTATTGATGGGCACTTTCAAATTATAGGCTTTCGTTGATGGAAGTGAAACAGAAGTTATTTTCTTCAATAATGAGAATGAATGTTCAATCAATCGGTATTATTAAAAGAGGAAGGAATGTTTTGACTTAAGTTGTTTTCACCCAGAATACACATCTACCTTTGAAAAACCATTTTCTGTAAAAAAAAGCATGTTGGAAAAAATGTTGACTTAAGTGGTTTTTGAAATGACCGATTCAATTTGATTCATCTTAAATCACTTGAACCGTGACACGGATGCTAGTTGGTAAAACTCGTTTTCACTTTTCTTACTATTCAGCAAGTCTATGACACGGTAATAATAATACCGTGAGTGAGAGAGATACAGTTATACCCAATTCCTGTGACGTGACAAAGACAGGGATAACTATCTTCTGTCCCTTTCTGCGTACCAGGCTTTGGAGTTTGTTTGGAACAAAGGTTGTCCCCTACAAACAACCTAGGTTGTCCCTAACAAAGTTTGACATTCGTGCTATTTTTCGAAAATTGTGAGTACTTAGTGGCTGTAATTGTGCAAAAATATTTTGATATTACAGTTTTAGTGAGATCAAGTGTATAAAACATGGTATACTGCTGTGTTGTTGGTTGTAAAAGCCGTAGTCAGCGAAAAGAGAAAAACATAACCTTTCAATCGTAAGTACTGAAACTACGCACTTATTCACATGTATTCATACAAAATAAGGAAGAAAATACAAACTAGTTGTTTTTTACAGTCTTTGTAATAACTAATATGTTAAAATACGGGTAAAATTAGCTAAAATAAAATAGTATTTTTCGAACATTATGCGCCCAAACGCAGATGTCATTTGTGTCAAATAATATACTGTAGATCTGGGAAACAAGCGGCCATATTAAACTTCTTTTCAAATTGGTTGGTTATTACCCGTAAAAATAATACCACCATCTTGTTGTAAAAATTACCCTGAATTTAGGGGAAATAAATTATAGTAATAATGTATATAAATGAAACAATTCACATTTTTTATACTATTTTCAACAGATTTCAAAAGGAGTTTTTAATTCTGGTATATGCTGTGTTTTTAAATATTTGATACTTTCTTATCCCGTTGATTTTAAAGAGTATGCTTTTTAATTTGTCCCATGTAAATTTTGTTTCTTAGAAATTACAATCAAAATAGTTTAATATTAAGTGGTTTTACATGTAGTGTTCACTGTAATGATATACAGAGTAATTTAAAATTATATGACTATAATATTGGTATGTTTTTTGTAGCTTTTTATGAAGACTTAGGGCTTCGTGCATATCGAAGAAAAATAGGACATCGTTTGAATGCTCGTCTAATGGACCTAAGACTGAAGAGATGCCGCGCTTTGTTGAAGCGGTACGCGGGAAAAAAATATCGGGAAATTCTTTTTTTGGAGTCACTCAAGACATCCTTGATTAAGGCAGCTGCCGATATTGACATGGACCTCGTTCGTGCTGTGATAGACGACTGGCCGAGCAGATTGAAGGCCTGTATTCAAAATCACGGATGTCATTTTGAATAAACTTTAGTGTCATAAGAATCTATGTTTTGTTAAGTTCAATTTGGTATATAAATGGTCACATAATGAATAAACTTGTTTCAATTATTTTATATTAAACATGTGACAGAATTTATGACCTGACTAAGTATTACTAAAAAAATCTGTTTACGTAATCTTAGTCACATAAACAAAAATTACGCATTGTTTTTTATATTTATTACGTTTAATAATTACAATTTAATTGGGAATATATAAATTGGTCTATATTAAATTATATCGTAATTATTCATTTTCGGGACAAAACAAATAACTGGTAACCCCAATCCTTTTACTTATATATATGTATAGTCTATAGTACTCTCTATCTGTCCCTTACGGGTGAACGCGCATGCCATATCTATATAATTCTTCATCTGAGCTATTCAGCTTTTTTCTCTAAACAACAGCGCACCAAATGTTTAGGTATAACGCAGAGCAATCATTTGCGTTCCGTTTCACTGACCTGATTTTTTAATACTTTGTATATTCCTCGTTTTTTGTTACAGTCCATTTAAATTTAACATTTCATAGTTTATTTTAGTTGTAGCATTTGTTTTTTAAAACACATGTTTTTGCGTTGTAATGCAAGTGTTGTGGTACTTATTTACGAATCTGTTTATGTAATCAAACGTTTTAAACACAGCATATTGGAATTATAACTCTTGGTTTTCACTGTCGACAAGGTTGCTGTTCTGGAAATTATAACCTGTCACTATCTTGCAAATTGGTCATACAATTGCAACTTTAAGTGTAACTACTTTGCACCTGCGTTTATTTTTAAACCCTTCACCTGTTTCTTACTAACTACGTTTAATTACAAACATCTGCGAGAGTAAAACTTCAATTTTTACTGACTTTTGTAAAGAACACCTAAAATATATTTTGTTTATTTAAAAACATACTTTTTTATGTTAATTATTAATTTTCTTTGTCACAGGCCTCTTCAAAGGCTCAACCACAACACTCGACGGCATCGGTCTTCGGCCGATGCCAGCCGAAAGGCCGAAGACGTTACGGAAACTGAAATCAGTGTACGACGCCTCCCCGACAGACCCGCCGACCATCACCAACACGAACATAAGCAGCAATGGACAAGTGGACAGGAATATCAATGGAATGGAAGACGAGGTCAGAAGACGGAGTAATACGACTAGTTCCACACATAGCGGGGACAAGTCACTCTCAATACTCAGCCCCTTTGATGAGCAGGTAAGAAAATACTATATCGTTATTCTTTATGACCGTGTTTCCAGTGGTAATATACAAAAATATGCTTAGATGAAATTTAATAATTTAGCTAAATTCTTTGACTTATATGAAAATTACATAAGTAATAATGATCGAACAAATTACATTGAAATTGTAGTTTTTTTTTGTAACTTCTGTTTACGCTTAGTTTTTTATATTCGAACAAGAACAAAGAAAGCCTTAGTTTTTGTTCAATTCTTTTCGGTTTTTCTTGTTCATTTCGTGACTTAATTAAATCAGTCAGTCAATATAATATTCGAAATATGTAGTAATTAACGATAAAAGTATATGAATAGAAAATTTAAAAATTGTTTATTTTCTTTAAAATGCCTTTTTTATTATCAAATAAAAAATTTAGTTTCTCTGCTAAGTAACAATATGCTTTAGTAATTTCAATTTGTCCGCTTTATTCGTAATTAAACTAGTCAATATTAATTAATACTGTAATAGAGCGATTGATTTACAAGCGCAGTATTCAGTTCGTAATGTCACTAGCACAGTTCAGCTTAGATCTTGTGCCGTTTGACTTTTATGATTTATTTATTTATCTTTTGTTTTGATAATGCAACGAGAAACAAAACCAATCGAACTATGAGTAATAAATAGCAAAAGTAAAAATAGCAAAGTAAGTACTAAAAATATCGATTATTGTTATCGATATTCCTAACAATACAACACTAAAACTATTTAGTTGTACGATGCGAAATTAAAGGGTAGAGTGATAATGACACCCTGACATGAAAAACTGAATGCATATTCAAACATGCTAATATCACGATAACCGCAACAAGTTGTGACTTTTGAATACATAACAAACACGAATTTCGTAAAACTTGGAAATAGAATTCCTATAAAAGAAACCAGACGTCCGATTCATTATTTTACTGTATCTGTAACAAGCTAACAAGTATCACACTAGTTTTTTTTATTAATTACAAAATGTGAAAAAAAATCAATCTTCGTGTTTTTATGATTAACTTCGACAGAATACATTTGTGATTTTACATTTAACTATATGATTGTACACGTAAGGCAGGTGTTTAAATATCACAAGACACAAAGATCTGCAGATGTTTCAATGCAACATACAGGTATGCTGCGGTAAAAAGTCGTTATAAACCACAGAGCAGGTGTGTCACGACAATAAGTTCATGAACCTTTATTCAGGTAGATAGGACAGCTCGGTCCAAAAAATATTTTCATAATTTGTACAATTTTATTTTATTAAGGTTTGATTCGAGTAGACATTAGAGCAGCCGACTGTCCAATCAGTAAAGTACCGCGGAACTCAATAATTCATCTCAATTTCTTTTATTATCCGCTGAATTAACATTAAACCACTTTTTGAATCAATTCGGTTCAAATGCAACCGACCTCAAGATCGCAAAAAGAAATGAAAAATATGATGTATTGCATAGAGGGCGATCGAATAATTTTTGACTCACACAAATAATGGAGAGAGAGAATGGAGAGCCATCGAACTCCAATATGGGCGGATAGAGCAAACTATGCTATATAGCAAACTATATAATGAGTTTCCTTTCTTTTACTATGTCATGAAACCCAATAAAATATTCTTTCTGTAATGCTTTTTTATGAATTAACAAAATGTTTTCTCTAACAGGAGGAATGGGCGAAGATCTCCGAGATAATGGCGTCGTTCGGAAGTAAGCTGGTACGAGAATCCGTATTCGTGTCAGAATTGGAACAGGAATTTACGTCGCGCCTCGGCCTTAGTTGCTCCGAGTCAAGTCTTAGTCCCTCAGTGGCTTCGAACCTTGGTTTCTGGCTCTCCAGTCTCGGTCTGCATGATTACGAACCACTCTTCCTGGAGAGCGGTTACGATGATATCGAATTTATTGTAAGTACTAGCAAATCAAATCATTTTATAAGGTTATGTTCAAATAGTCAGATGAAGTGGGAGGTGAAATAGCTTAAAACCTTATATTATACATCCCACCCCCTTTTTTAGTACTTATTTACGCAAATGTTTGTACGTCGTTATTGGTAAGTTTAAGCTCTGGATGTTATAGTAACAGACACGACTGAACCTTAAAAATTGTGTTATTATTGCCAAGTATACCACGAAAGCTTAGAAATAACTTTCTAGGCTTTCTTTCTTCAAATGAGTAATTTATCCGCTTTTGCGTACTCAATCATATTTTCTTCGAGATATAACTATAGCTATTTTACTCGTATCTAGTGTTCTAAATTACTTTTGTTTAGCACTGTACTCACACAAATTCAAGGCAACAATAATCACAAACTTATTAGCTTGTGTGAAACGTGCGAAGTGTATTAATTGTCATTGGTTCTGTGAGTAGATCTATGAACGGAAGGAGCAAAGGAAGCTAATAGCAAATTAAATCGTAATGAATTGTTGTTATTTTGGCTATGAAGTATTCGTATACAAAACACGTCTGTCCACTTACGTTGTCCTAAAAACGATAATTATATCACAATTATATTCTAATTTTAGTCTTGATATTTAGTTCTTTTAAATTAAAAAAAAACTTAATTGATAGCCTATGTATTCTTCAAGACTATTTTTTTATTTTTTTTTATTTAATAATTTAAGAGGCTTTGTCGCAATGCGACCATATCGCCCCATAAGCCTTCCAATAAATACACCTTACATCTAATTATCTACATTGTTTCTTAAACACATGTCGGTCAACTTAAACGTCATCCTGGCCTCGTCAGAAGACGGGTAAGCCAGGATAGTGTTTATCTGACCGACATTATACCCGAACACCTTAAAATAATTACGTCTAAGCCGTTCGTTCCGAGCACACTCCAAAACAAAAGACTATTTTAAACATCCATTGCAAATTTTATCGAGATCCGTTGAGCCATATTGGAGATACCTTCTAATAAACATCCATCCATCTATCTACTCATATTAACTTTAGAATTTATAATATTAGCAAGATTAATTAATTCATTAGTGAAAGATAAGGATTGCTTGAACATTTAAAAAAGCGTAGGCCTCTAACTAATGTATCTAATTCACTAATTTACTTCCAGAACGGCATACTCGATGAGAACGACCTCCGCGAAATGGGAATCGAAGAAAACGATAGACAGAAGATATTGGAATCCGCAAAACAATTACCTCTTAAGATAACTGAAATAAGCAATAATCATAACAATAATAATATAAGTAAAAACCAGAACGAAACAGTAGACGAATGGTTAAGAAACATTAATCTAGAACAATATAGTGATACGTTTAGAAAACATTTATATGTAGATATGGATAGGGTTAAGAGAATTTGGGAGGTGGAACTGACGGCTGTTTTGGAGATACAGAAAGCGGGACATCGGAAGAGAATCCTGTGCTCGGTATCCGGAGAACATAACGGACCAGTCAGTAATTTAGAAGATATTAATGTTGATCTCAACACGTTGGTAAGTCCATTTGAGATACTACACGTAGAATTACACTGCTAGGTCACTTGTCTTATTACGTATTGCCTTCTATTAGCTATAACTTCTATAAGCTACTATAAACTTGACTATGTAACAAACAGAAAGAACTAACGGGGATTTTGGTCTCGGAAGCCCAATCATTTGGATCAAAAAAGCTCGGAAGCAAAATCGGAAGGATTATTGTGAATAGTTTTTAACTCATGGTAATGTAAAATTGCTGTGTGAAGTTAGTTAAAATACAAACTTCTGGTCTATCAATTTATTCATAAGTACTGCAAATGATCTGAACACATAGTTAAAATGTGTCATAACATCACATTAAGATGTAATGTTGATGTGCTCTATAGATATAAACAGTTCTAGCAATAGTAGGAGTGATGTAATACTTTGATAGGACGTTTATTACTAGTTTGCTGCCTTGTTCAGCTCGGCACGACAATTTTCTTTGTCATAGTTTGTTGCAAGATCATAATATAATCTACGATTTCATTGTAATCGTTCTTTCATGATTCTGCAAATTTGTGCAAAACTTTCTTATTAATCACTAACTATTAGTGAAAATTTTGAGTTAATCGAGTTCTAATAGAGACACTATTTTAAGGATTAGATTTTAACCTTTCAAAACCGGCAGAATTACAATAATTTCAGTTAATTTTGTTACTTTATGATATTTGAATAGTTACTTGAATACACTACTTGAAATTGAGTCTTTATTTTATTATGACAAATCTTTTTTCTTACTTGTAAAATATAAATGCATGTTTAGATGGATGGATGTTTGTTTGAGGGTATCTCTGGAACTTCTCAACAGATCTTGATGAAATTTGGTATAGATGTAGAAAATAGTCTGGAAGAACACATAGGCTACTTATTAAGTTTTTTTTAATGACGCAAAGACGTAGTCGCGGGCGACAGCTAGTCTTAAATAGCCATACGTATGATACGTCTGATTCAATAACATAACATACAAATATTGTATGGAAGCTAATACACAAACCGTGTGGTATCATAACAGTTTCCTCAATCATAGCATATTAGTTTTCAAGTCGACGCGTCGCGGTCGGATATCCTTTTAACAGGCATTTGATTGAGTGGATTGTATGCGCTGCTTCAATAGCTCTCTAAATTATATATAAGTGTAGTATAAGTATAAGTATACATATAAGTATATAATATATATCATATATCAAACAGATTAAGAACATACAGCCGCGTAGTAATAAAGTTCAAATATTAAATACTGATTTCAAGACTTATCACTTTTCAAATTAATTGAATTCTGTTAGGATTGACATTTATCGTTTTTCTTTTCTTCATCAAAAGCGTGAAGGCATCTTTATGACCTTGGTTTTTAACTACCGAATCACATATTGTTATCACTTTTGTTCTCTTTGCAAAAATAGAGATGATATGTTTTCATGCAGGTCCTTTAACAGTGGAAACACTCGCTTATATTGTGTTCTTTCATATCCTGTCAGTGCATGCGCGTCTGACGGACATAAAGGGGCAATTTTATTGTGCATCACAAGCATTGAATTAATTTAAAGAGGATTTCCTTTATCCATAATGGCTTTAATGTGTATGCGTCGATCTGTGACATTGCGGTATTGTTTTATCCCACCTATAACACAGCCACACTCAGAGTGGTAAATCAGCTACTAAGGTTAACCCTTAGTGTAGATTTAGTAACAAAGTGGGACAATTACCGTGAAATCTGTATAGAATAGATTTACTATAGCAGGAGTTGTTACATAATAACTCTTTCTTTAATTAATTACTTCAACCGTGAGTTTCTGAGTCAAAAATCCTTTATAAAATATATCGTCCTCTCTGTCATTATCTTTGAAAAAAAAAAAACAGAGATAACAATATGTTTTAACGGATTTTGATCTCAGGCCCACAGTTAGTGAGTTAGTACGTTTGCTTATATACATTATAACTTATTAACTCTACTACTACTCTAAGCGACAAGATTAAAATGGCTAATCTCTGTTAAATTACTCATCTTGCCGTTAATTATCATGACGCACGTGCGCGTGGGGGGTCGCCCGGCAACCCCCCCGCAGGTGTAATAATGTGTCGCTGGAGTGAGATAAGTTGGCGCCACAATTTAGGGGTATGCAATAATTATAGGTACCGGTGATATAGTCTTTTAGCGATCACTCTAAAGAAAGCTGACGACATTTGATATGAAATGTTTGTTAATAATTAAATATGTTAGTCATTACTTAAGACCTGATTGAAGTTTAAAACTTAGCAAAATATCAGAGTAAAGAGTACCTATACTTTTCTAGCTCTTCCGTACCTATACTTTTCTTCCGAGTAGCTAGGTTTAGAATTAAATATTAATTACAGAGTAATGAAACCGTGATAAATAACTAATTAAATAACCAGTACATGAACTCAAATGCACAAGTAATTGTGAGTGGATGTAGGCACGGAGCGGGCGGAGTCTTTTTTTTTTAATTTCACACGTCGCCAAACACGTATAGGTAATTAGTGCTCAATCCGCCGACCTATTCAGCGCTCGCCATTCATACGAGGAGAGAGGCACTCTCTAACCACGCGCCGTGGGTTACGGGCACGAAACGCCACTAAAACTGCACCAACCCCCTCCTCCTACGACCCCCTTACCCTCTTTAACCCCCTACATCAAGCGTTCGCTATAAATATGTTAATAGGCAAAAATATTTCCAGGAAAATTTTTACAATTTCCCAAATGGAAAATGCCAAACGAAAATCTATGATCGCGTGATTTGAAAGCTTTGGCGCGTACGTTTCTATTTGTGTTAGAAATATTAGATGTTTTTTTTTGCAATCTCGTGATTACGTGTATACGAGTATATGTATGTATTTTTAGTTAAAATTATTTACATAAATTTACAATGCTAAAATACTATTACAAAATAAATTTTACACAATATTATCAAAACGTAAGTTTTCCTTAAAATCAAAGAATTGACTTTTAGCCCAGAAAAATAATGTCCTGAATTTTTTTTTTCATACTTAAGTACTGTATAATTTGGTCCATTTTGGAATTGATTTTTACCAGTATAAAATCTATTCAAGTTGTCCGGATAAGTGAGTCATCTCCGAACCCTATTTCAGAGACATACGAAATGTAGTTTGCCATCCGAACTAGCGATGCTGGGGTCGTTCCCACCCTTCACCATTCAAATCCATCGCAACGTAACATTATTCCATTCACCAAAGCCTGAATACGTCTGTTGCCTTTTCTACTTTTTATTACCAGCAAATGACACTCGCAACAAATTAGATGGTTCACGATGTCAATTATATTGCTGCTCTTGTCCCTTTTATTCTTTAGAGCCTTAATTAAAATTTCACGGTTGCGTGTTCGCCGCGTTTTTTGTTTGTGCATCATTACTTTTGTTTTACACTTGTGAAGTGTGAACTGTCGCGTTTGCCGACTCTTCTATTATCATAAGCTCCGTCGAACACTGTCACAATTAGTTACTACCACTTTTTTCAGGTGTCTGTTTAGTTTTTGTTCACACTTCCCGTTTTGTTTTTCAACTCGTTTACTAATTATCTTCTTTTCTACTGACAGAAGGGCAATTAATCTCGTCAATGTTTTGACGTTCTGTAATCTATACCTTACAATGGGCGCGTGCCACAAGATTTGATTTTGCCTATTGCAATCATATTTAAAGTAACCTTTGTCCACAGAAAAGTAATATACAACAACTAAAAGAAGAAATTAAAGAGAAATTACCTTCGGAAAATTTGAAACCTGTGCCGCCTCCTGTAGTTCCTAGCCTAGCGCCCCCTGGAGGGGAAACATTGAAGCGCAGTAAGAAAAACAGGCCCGCGCCCCAGCCGCCGAGACCCTCGGATTTGGAGATCAGGGCGCCATCGGAACTTCTAGTCGGTGTTCCGGGGGCGCTGAAAACTCAGTGGAAGCATCAGCCGTTCGTACTTGTCACTGGGGCGGTCACGTATGTTGCTAATGTAAGTAGAATCTAAATTTTTCACTTCTCACTTGCTTTCATCTTTATCAGGTTTTTCACAACAGAGGTATTAAGACACTTTTTATTTTAAACTGGATGCAGAAACATTTAATAAAATTTAATATTCTGCCAAATCGATGTGAAATAAGGTATCATATCTGACATAATATACCTGTCCTTACTTACTTACCCGAATATTTCTTATGATTTACATTAAAATGGTGAAATCCCACGGTAGCATTTCATATAGTTCAGCTATTTAGATATACATATTATTAAAATAGGAGTGTCTGTATGGAATATCGAAAAAAAAAACATATTTCGCGAACATGATGTATTTGCGTTGTTTACAACGAAAATCCGATTTTTATCCGTTTGTCCCGTGTAAATTTCGACACGGCCGGGCCGATTTTAACTGGAAAGTAGTTGATATTAAAGGCAATTCTGCGCTGACGGAGTCACTGGCGACCGCTAGTTAATATTATAACTAAATATTTATCAAAAAATACTTTAGTTAAACAACCTTATTTGTACTTGTATGAATATTTTTGTTTCTTTGATTTAGTATCTGGGATCGACTGTGGTAAAGGAGCTCCGAGGAACTGAATCAACAAAGAAGTCAATACAAAAACTAAAGAAGACTACTAAAGAGCCTCGGGACTCTCCGGACATTATACTGTCCATTAGCTACAGAGGAGTTAAGTTCCTAAACACTATTACAAGGGTAAGTAATAACCTTTAATCATAAGCCTTTGTTTTTTGTAAGGGGTTCCAGAGCAATTAAAATATATAAAACTAATGAGAATGTAGTGTCTGTATGTAACGAAACGAAAATCCTTTTATTTATCTAGTCTGTCTATCCGTCTGTCCCCAAGTCCGTGTTTGTTACTGACAATCTCCAAAACGGCTGGGTCGATTTTTACTATACTTTGGCGGTAAGTTAGCTGATGTATGCAGTAATATTGTAGGCTACTTAGTCCGCGCTGACGATGTGACGGGCGACCTTTAGTTTACTTATACACACGTTTTAACAGCAATAACCCACGAGAACAAAGGATGTGCCAAACATTGTACCTTTGTCTTTATTTGTAAAAATAATGGGACTTCAGTATGTTTCAATATTTACCAAACGTCACTCGCGTTTTCATTTTCTGCCACGTTTCCGAAGTACTGTAAAATAAGTTATGACTATCTAAAGTTTCATTGTTTTTAATGCTTTTTTTTAGTTTGATTGCTATCGTATACCTACTTTGTAATTAAAAATACCACATAGGACAGAATACAGACTGGGTAATTATTTTCCTTTACCTCGATTCTAACAAAGGACTTGCAAACAATACTAACCACTATGCTTATTAAAAATAAAAGACGAATTTCGTAGTTTTCTCTCTACGATGACCCTCTAAGTATCACTAGTTATTTACTTCGAAAATTTCTTGCCATAAAAGGCTGTCCTCTTTGAGACGCAATCAAGCATACGGAGGGCAAACCCCACCTTTGGGTCCCAGAGAGGGTCCACTAAACAAAAGCCCCGACTTTGCCCGCTTGATTTTTAATTATGGATCGCTCTTCACACTTCACCGGACCTCGAATCTTGCCTTTGTATTTCTTATAGATAAAAAGTTTTGTTTTTTTTCGATGTAAGGTGATTTCACGATTAGTTACATGGTTACACAGGATAAAAGGGAACTTTGTAAAATGGGAATATTACCATAAAATATTATCTTAAAATTTTATTTTGACCGTTTTGTTACAATGAAACAATTTAGTTCTATAATAACTAACCTTCCATAGACGCAGGAATCTGTCGGTTGCTCGTACTCATCAGAATTTTCTTATACCATTCTGTATATTTGACGTGACGACCCTTATTTTAGCATATGCCACCATGTTTCGTTTAAAGATTTTAATTTTCCTTAAAGTAAGATTATAAAAATGTTGACTTAGGAGTTGATCTGCGAGCACGAGATAAGGAACATCCACTGCGCGTGCCAGGACGCAGACGACCTGACACACTTCGCATATATCACCAAGGACCACTCCACCCGCAGTCACTACTGCCATGTCTTCAGAGTCGCTACAATGGTCAGTCACAAACTTTAGTTTAAATATAGTTTTACTGATTTTGCCGAAATTCAGAGTAGCTTTCATAAATAATACTCACTAACTTTACATAAAACGTCGTCAATTTATAATGTCTCATTACCAAATTTACATTTGCTTAAGTCAACTAATGAAGACGGTAAAATAGAGCACACAGCACTATTCATCGTAATTTTAAAAATACTATCAAAACATATAATTTGCAATTACAAATGTCCAAAGGCTTTATTAATGTGGTAAATAGTGTTAAGTGATTGATACGACCTTCATACATTTCAGGATCAAGCTACCGAAGTAATCTTAACACTAGGCGAGGCGTTCGAAGTGGCTTACCAAATGGCACTAAGGGAGCAATCGAATCGTTCGAGAGTGACCCAGTCGTTAACTAAAACACCAACACATGACCCCACGACAACCAACAAAGAGAAACTCAATATGAACCACGGAAGGTCCCATTCCATTACAGAGATCAAGTTAAATGGTCACCAGTTAAAGATCGCTCCCATACCAGCTTCGTTGTCCAATGAAGATTTCCAAGCGTCTAGAAATTCTGATGGTTCCAGAAGCCCAAGAACTCCTCTACTAAAAGCACCCATCGCTTCCACAGAAGAATTGTGAAACCGAATATAAAGTAATTTTTCCATAGATAATTTTTGTAAGTTGTTTTTACATCCATTTTTTGTGTTTTTTCCACGCACAGATTATTCTGTGACATATTGAATGATGGATTTGAAAATATTTTCATATAAACTTTTGTATGGATTTTGCATTTTATACGAAAGAATTAATTGAATAAACAATTTTATTTATTGTTATTAGTGAGTGGATAGAAGACATAATTATAAATATTGTTCAACTGTCGTTATGTTTATTGCTACATTTTCCAGCAACAAATTTTAGTGATCATAAAAAATAAACGAAAAAAATCACTACTTAGGGTTGTCAAAACTTCTTATAGAAGTCAATGAATATCGTAATTAAATTTTCACTTATGAGGCTAAAATAAAGTGTCAACCATTTGGTCTTTCTGAATAACATCAATTCTATTCTTAGAGACATAAAGTTCAATTCCTTTTTTGAAATAGTTTTCATTCTATGTTAATAGATAAATATTACTTAGGCGATCCATAAGTAATGGATCAATGGGTAAAATTTGTACCCATATCTACAATCAAAGGCCTAAATTTTTGAATTGACAAATTCGGTTGACTAATTTTGTCTTCCGAATTAGGACTATGAATATATTTGACGTGTGTTTTTGCATACACATCTTACATTGCGTTATGAATGCGGTAACCAAGAAATGGTTATTAAAAATAAGACGCAATGAAATATAATTTACTCGTATATCGATCCTATACTTAAGGCAATATACAATTCTCGAATCTATAGTTAATAAAATTTGTTTCTTATAAACTTTTGTATTCTCCATTTCTACGCCGCGTTTACGGTCCGTAAAGTTATTTATGAATTTTGTATTTATATTAGATTAAGTTTTACTATGGAATAGTAAAATTGTGGTTGTTATGTTCATAGATGTTAATTGTATATTTTTGTTTCATATTACTAAATATGTTGCTGACTGTTTCGTTTCTAACGACCGAAAAAAAAATGACAAAATATTTTTTCGTTCGTAACTTGGTATTATTATTGGATAATTGATATTTGTGTAGGCCTAAACATAATCTCGATTTTAGATATAGTTAATATGTTACCAATTTCCAGTGTCGTATAATATTGTATATAAGAGATTGCATTGATTTACGGTCAGTTGTTAAGAAACATAAGATCATGTTGAGGTCGCTCGTAACTTATAGTACATTAAACATATCAAACGAATGTAATTGTTAAATCAGAGACGTAATAAAATAACCAAATTAAAGAGACCTTTATAAAAACTTATAAAACTGCAAAATTTTATTTGTTCCTCACCTATGAGAGGTCTACTTATAATGGTTGTTTATTAAAAATAGAGCTTCCGATATTAATTTTTCTATTCATAGTGAGAATGATATGCGTACAATAAATATGTCTTAGTATGACAAAAAAATAGTTTGATTCATGTTTCAATTATTACAAAATTTTGCTCAAAAACTACGTTGATGTTTAGCATTTGCAATATTGATTTGTCTGTTAATTTTTAGTCTGTGCAAGGCCTTATCTTTATTCTGTGAAAGTATGATTATGTTTGGGAGATTTTTTGTAATCTATGTGATACGATTTTAAAAGTAAAAAGATTCAACAATTTTTCTTTTCTTTTCTTTTATTACTTTTAATTACCTCTACGTGTTTACATATATGTGTACATTACAGTTAAATTATTGTTAATTTTAAACAAGCTTTATAAAACAAAGCTTTTGTTTCGCGTTGAATCTGATTAATGTATTAAATAAAACAAAAAAAAATCTTATCTATAAATGTTGAAATTATATGTAGAATATTAAACATATTTAAATAATTATATGTAACAATTATTATAAAGCGTGCCAAAAATGCAATAATACAGGTAAGAAACGCCAATCAAAGATTTTTCCCAACAATAACAATATTTGCTCATAATTTTTGAGAAATTATCTTTTATTTCAAATTATAGTTACTTTTGTAACATTTTACCGTCCCTTTGCACAGTTTTTTGTCCAAAATTTACTTCATAATTATGAAAATCAATAGAAATTTTCTAGAAAAATCCGCGAGGATACACTACTGCAATAACATACGATCATCCCTCTCATTCTAATTGAAATAGACAGAGACAACGATATATCTTAATTCGAGTGTTTTCATTCCATAAACTCATTTACTCGCATTAAATTTGTTTTAAAAATATCGACCACAATGCATATATTAAAATTATACTAAATATATTAGTATTTAAATAAAGCAATTATAAAATTTTGTGTTCATATTCACATATACACGCTTTGTAATTTATGTATAAAAACTAAGATTATTTAATATATAGACAAAATAGTACACAGTACCCTTACTTCAACTCTTTAAATGACAGATACAGAATATGAAAATCTATATATATAAAAGAAAGTTGTGTTAGTTACACTATTTATAACTCAAGATCGGTCGAACTGATTTAGCTGAAAATTGGTGGGCAGGTAGCTTAGAACTAGGAGACGGACATAGGAACTTTTTTATCTTGTGTGCATTTTTTTTATTCCTCGCGGACGGAGTCGCGGGTAAAAGCTAGTATCAATATTAAAATTCAATTTTCTTGTAAGGAACGTTATTCAAAATATCATCAGCATTCGGTATCAATTGATGATAAGTTATTTTTTAAATAATCCAATATTACTCAATTATATTTCTTGTTTGTGTATTTTGTCTATATATTAATAATCAGTATTAAATAATTGTAATAATTACACTTATGTACTTATGATCAGACATATGATTTAGGTTGTACTGATTTTATGTATATTACATGAAAAATATCCCGTTGTATACCAAAGAATATATAGTATATAAAATATAGTATAATCTAGTTATAATTATTATAATATAATAATAAAATATAACGTTATATTGTCACGTTTGCGTAGAAAATATACATTTATGAATTCACTGCCGTATAAACAATGTATATTTAGGTATGTATCGCTTTCATTTTATATAATTTATATATCGAATTTTATATACACATTTATGTTTAACTGTTATATATCTATAAACCATACTTCAACATTTTTACATAGATAGCAAATAGCTTAATATATTTATATCAGCATATGTTTATAAAATATGAGTTGTAAACAATTTATGTATTTTATTAATATTCACGACATATTGTATCACCTGTTGTAAATACCTATTACAATATTATATTCAAAATTAAATAAATTGCGAAATTAATCGTGTTATTTATTATTTAAAGCTTTTATATATTAAATGCCACCTTTAACTTTTATGAATGTCATCCTATACTTTCTATTAATATACGTCTATTACTCTATTACATACTGATTTTAAGATATGAAAATAACACATTAGATGGTAAATTATTACATAATATACAATTATGATTTCCATAACTAAACATCTTAGGTAAATATGCTAAACAACGTAGTCACCTTGTATAAGTCTATATATATAAAAGAAAGTCGTGTTAGTTACACTATTTATAACTCAAGAACGGCTGAATCGATTTGACTGAAACTTGGTGGGCAGGTAGCTTAGAACCAGGAAACGGACATAGGATAATTTTTACCCCGTTTTCTATTTTCTTTTATTCCGCGCGGACGGAGTCGCGGGTAAAGGCTAGTAATCTATATAAAGAAAGTCGTGTTAGTAACACTATTTATAACACAAGATTGGTCGAACTGCTTTAGCTCAAAATTGATGGGGAGGTAGCTTAGAACTAGGAGACGGACATAGGAACTTTTTTTTATCTTGTGTGCATTTTTTTTATTCCGCGCAGACGGAGTCGCGGGTAAAAGCTAGTACTGTATATAATATATTGAAATAAGATCGAGAAATATCTAGTTATACTTAAAACAAAATGGCAATGACTTTGGCCGATTTGTAGACCGAAGATTCGTCTAAATATGAAAAAAAATGGTAATGACCAGTTTATAGCAAAAACCCTGATACTGAAGCTAAAAAAATCACGTAAAAACTAACTGATTTCATCATCCGCCTTGTCTCAATAACGTAAAATTAATAAATATGGTTGTCAATCATTTGCTAAAGTTTATTTACGGTTACAGTTTATCCCTATTCCTATTTTTAGGCTGAAAAAGAAGCTTATTTACTTACAAATATACTAAAATTAGATCTTGTGTTAACTCATAAAACTGGATAACTTTCTATGGATGCCTAATGAAGTGTAAATATTTACGCTACCTTTGTTAAGGGTGTGAAAGACTAGATTAGGGTCAACAGCACATTTACCTTGTCTACTAACTAAGTAAAAGTAAAAGATTTCGAAATTAAGAGTACAAAAAAAGAAAACTATTATAGTCCAACTGCATTTTTTGTATATGCCATTTCGACACTCCATTTAAAACATCCTTTGATCTTCCACAAGCATACCATTGACATGGGGAAGGGGTGAACGAAATCAACTCGGGGTATGAACTGATCCAATAGATATTTTATTAAATAATCTACATAATTAATAAAATTGGGATGTCTGTGTGTAATATCGAAAGAAAAATCGTATTTCATTTACATAATGTTTTACTTATTGCTTTATTTATGACGAAAAATAAGTTTTTAAATCTTTGTATACTTTCTATGCGTAATTCCGCATTTGTTATGGGTAATCACCAAAACTTCTGGGCTTGGGACTTTGATGGAAGATAGCTGATTTATGCGACAATATTATAGGCTACTTTTTAATTCCGCGCTGACTACCGCTAGTTCTTTAATAAAAGTATGCTATTGATAAAAATATGCAAAGAAATCGATATAATTGAAAAGTGTTTCTATCTAAACCTCTTGAAAAAGAAACATAATATTCAGTTGATTCCATGTACGCATAATTTAATCCTTAGATGGAGTATATAGTATATAAGGATACACCTATTACAAATTATTAAGTTCTAACAAAATAGATTATCTATGGTAATGTATACTCTGTCTGGTAATGTATACTTGTCGTTGGTTGTCACATTGTTACACGTTGTTAATTAAGCAGGAGGCTAATAGTGTTAATAGGTTATGGGCTATATCCGTGATTTTTTTTTCAGTTTTAAACAGTTAATTGTTATTATCAATTAGTATAAAACAGTTAAAAAAAAAAGTGTTATTAGCCAGTATTAATTTTTTAACAATGTCGGCAAACGTGAACTATTTGCAAGGCATACCGAAGCTAAAAGGTCGTGAGAATTACGACGAATGGAGCTACGCTGTAGAAAATCTGTTGGTGCTGGATAATTTGGTAAATTATATAAAAGCTGAACCAGAACAAGTTTTCGAAGCGAAAGCGTCGGATGATGCAAAAGCTAAGGCCAAGATGGCGTTAACCATTGACCCTTCATTATATGTGCACATCAAAGAAACCAAAACATCTTTGGAGTTGTGGGTGAAATTAAAGAACATGTTTGATGACTCAGGTTTTGCTAGAAGGATAACCCTACTGCGGCATCTGATATCGTTAAGGCAAGAAAATTGTGAATCCATGACGTCATATGTAACGCAAGTTGTGGAAACAGCTCAAAGATTAAAAGGGACAGGATTTGCAATAACCGAAGAATGGGTCGGATCGTTACTATTGGCAGGTTTAGCTGAAAAGTTTGCACCGATGATTATGGCCATAGAGCATTCAGGAATCAAAATTACGACAGACAGTATAAAGTCAAAATTGATTGATATGGATGTTTCTAGAAATGACACGGACGCCAGTGGCGCTGCATTCGCTGCTAACAAAAAGAATAAAATTAAATATGGCGCGACACCACAAACAAAGCAAATGTCAAATTCAAAAGTGTCAATGTCAAACGAAAAAAATGTGACGTGTTATAAATGTAAACAAGTAGGACATTTTCGAAATCAATGTCCAATACTTAAAAAAAACATGCAGTCTAATGCTTTTAGTGTTGCTTTTTTGAGTGGAGAATATAGTATAAACGAATGGTACGTGGACAGCGGCGCGAGCGCACACATGACAGCAAACAGTACATGGGTGCAAAATGCAAATTATACACCAGTTTTATCAGAGATAACTACTGCAAATAACACAAAAATGCCAGTGTTATGTTCCGGTGACGTACATGTGTCTACAAATTGTAATTATGATGTTATTATCAAGAATGTACTGTGTGTTCCGAGGTTAACAACAAACCTCTTATCAGTCAGTGAATTGATTAAAAATGGAAATAACGTGATTTTTAAAGAAAATAAATGTTACATCAAAAACATGCAAGATCAATTGGTAGCTATTGCAAGTTTGCAGAATGGTGTTTACAAAGTTAACCTAGAAACTAAAAAATGTTTATTGACATCCAGTAGCATATCAAATGGGGAGATATGGCATAAGCGGCTTGGACATATTAATAGCTCTGATATGAATAAGATGAAGCGTGGTGGAATGGTTGATGGAATGGAATATCCAGACACATTTGCAACAAGCAAATTAAGTTGCAAGGTATGTTGTGAAGGGAAACAATCAAGATTACCATTTTCTGCAGGTTCACGATCATCAGATGTACTTGAAATCATTCATTCAGATATATGTGGCCCCATGGAAAGTAAGTCAATAGGAGGTGCAAAATACTTTCTGTTATTCATTGATGACTATAGCAGATACACACACATTTACTTCTTGAAAAACAAGAGTGAGGTTTTAAAAAACTTCAAGGAATATAAAGCAATGGTGGAGAATTCACAAAATAAAAAAATAAAAATACTAAGAACTGACAATGGTTGGGAATACTGTAGCCATGACTTTGAAAATTATTTAAAGCAAGTAGGTATAATTCATCAAAAAACTAATCCGTACACACCAGAACAGAATGGACTTAGTGAAAGATCAAACAGGACTATTGTGGAGAGAGTGAGATGCTTGCTTTTCGAAGCTGATTTAGAAAAGAAGTTTTGGGCGGAGGCTGCCAATACAGCAGTCTATTTAAAAAACAGATCAGCAGCTTCAGGTATTGAAAAGACTCCATATGAAGTTTGGACCGGTAAAAAACCAAATTTACAGCACATTCGTATATTTGGAAGTCCGGTGATGGTGCATGTACCAAAAGAAAAGAGATTAAAATGGGACAAAAAGGCAACAATGCATATCCTTGTAGGATTCTCAGATACAGTAAAAGGATATAGAGTATATGATAAGGAGAAAAATATTATAACTGTAAAAAGGGATGTTATAGTAATGGAAGAAAAAGACAAGATGACAGAGAAAGAGAATGAAAGTGGTAAAAAAGAAACAGTTGACTGGATTCAAGAAGATATTGAGAATGAAACATTTGATCAGCAAGAAAACAAAGATGGCAGAGATTCAGTGGGGGAGTATTCGCTAAATGAATCTCTCCATGATCAATCGGAGAACAACTCAAATAGTGAGATACAACCAATATCAGATCATATCAACTTAGGCAAGAGAATAAGGAAACAACCAGAAAGGTTGGGTTATATAAGTATGGCAAGCTCTAATCTTGAAGCTGAGCAAATAGATTTCTCAGAAGCTTTGAACGGACCAGAAGGTAACCAATGGAGACAAGCTATGCAAGATGAGCTTCAATCCTTTGAGGTCAATGAGGCATGGGAAGTAGTTGATACACCGTGACCAAACTATAGTGAAGTGTAAATGGGTGTTAAATAAAAAACTTGATGTCAGTGACAAAGTGCGGTATCGTGCTAGACTTGTAGCCAAAGGTTTTAGTCAAAAACCTGGAATTGACTATGATGACATTTTTTCACCAGTAGTGAGACACTCTACTTTAAGAATGTTGTTAGCTTTAAGTGTTCAGTTTGATATGGACATTACTCATCTGGATGTAACTACTGCATTCTTAAATGGTTACTTAACAAACAATATTTACATGGAGATTCCATATGGTTTTGTAAACACAGAGTTGGGTAAAGTTTTAAAACTTAAAAGGGCAATTTATGGTTTAAAACAATCATCTTTAATGTGGTATAAAAGAGTTAAAGAATGCTTATCTGATTGTGGGTTTAAAATTAGTAAGTGCGAACCATGTCTTTTTACAAAATCATTTGGAAATATAAAACTAATTGTGGTTGTTTATGTTGATGATTTTTTGATTTTTTCTAATTGTAATAATGAAACTGAAAAATTAAAATCTGTTCTTAGTTCTCAATTTAAGTTAAAAGATTTAGGTAATGTGAGACGCTACCTAGGTATGAGAATAAATGTGAACAAAGAATGTAAAACCATAACAGTTGACCAACAAGATTATATAGAGCAGTTGTTATTAAAATTCAATATGTCTGATTGTAGTACTATTGATACACCTATTGAAAGTAAGTTAAATTTAGAAAAGTCTGAATGTTGTACTGCAAATATTCCTTATCAAAGATTGATAGGAAGTCTAATGTATTTAGCTGTCCTTACTAGACCTGATTTGTCTTATTGTCTTAGCTATCTCAGTCAGTTTAATAATTGTTATAATGAAACTCATTTTAACTATGCTAAACGAATATTGAAGTATTTACAGAAAACAAAACATTATTGTTTAACTTTTAGTAAGACAGATATAGGCCTGACAGGTTTTGTTGATGCAGATTGGGCTAGTGATAGTCTGGATAGGAAGTCTTATACTGGGTTCTGTTTCGTCATGAATGGATGTGTAATATCATGGCAAAGTAGAAAACAAAAGACAGTTTCTTTATCTAGCACTGAGGCTGAATATGTTGCTCTTTCAGAAGCAGCCAGGGAGGCTGTTTATTTAAGAAATGTAATGTTTGACATTACTGGTAAAACATATGCTATTAAATTGTTATGTGATAATCAAAGTGCATTGAAACTTGCAACGAGTCATCAGGCACATACTAGGTCAAAACATATAGATGTTCGTTTTCATTATGTTAGAGATGCAGTGGAAAACAAGTTAATTAATATTGAATATATTTCAACTCAGGAAATGCCTGCTGACTTGTTAACTAAAGGTCTTTTATCGGCTAAGCATTATAAGTTTATGAATATGTTAGGGCTTAAGGAGGCTAAGTAAAAAAATATTTGGTTATAACTTTATTTTGTTAAGTAGGGGTATTAAGTTCTAACAAAATAGATTATCTATGGTAATGTATACTCTGTCTGGTAATGTATACTTGTCGTTGGTTGTCACATTGTTACACGTTGTTAATTAAGCAGGAGGCTAATAGTGTTAATACAAATTAAGTTACGTATAAATAGAATAAGTACTAAATTATGGAATAAAAACTACGAAAGTAATTTATTACTAGATCACACACTAAAAAAGCTATCTAATCCATTCAATGGAGCCATCAAATTACCCGTACTAACATCCTAGCTCTTAGCATCTCTTATAATTTATTCAAAGCCAAAAGCTTTATATAAATTACAATGTGCTTTAAAAATCCGGTAACAATTATTATCGGACCATTAGTTCGGCCGAAAAAAGGTTGAATTTAAGCGTCATTTGTTAATCTCGGCGTCGTTCAGTCGATTAGACGTGATACATAAAGACCGTGATTAAACCGCTTCGATCCCAGATCCGGTGTTATACATTCTAGACAAATTACTGCAAAGAGTACCGTAGTACTTTATTATGCTTTGCGACAAAACCTGGAAGCAAGAAGGTAAGGCAGTAATTTTAACAATAGGATACTCTCCATAGAATAATATTGCAAACACAAATATACTTACTAACTTGTATATTGAGGGATTTCATAACAGACGTATCTATTTTGGTTGCTTAAGTCGATCACTTTAACAAAAATCTCACTTAATGTTTACTTATCAAGTTACAATTCATAATGCGAAATTTAGCACATCTAGCAAATGTATCTTTTTAAATGGGTCTAGTCGTTCAGACCCGCTGTAGGAACTGAACGAAATAGATATGCATACATGCCACGTAATACATTCTGTAAGTTGTACAAGTGCAATCATCCCATACAAACAGTTAAAGCTCATTGACAATTAAAATATAGTTACAAAAGCGTCGTATATCGTATTTTATTTACAAATGCTGTAAACAAGTGAGGTCTGTGAAGTGGGAACACGCGATTACACGTTGTTACGAACGATCACCGCGGGGGAGTGCACAAATGTGGGCAAGTGTAGTGCCCACAAGTGTGTATCATCGTGTTTGCAACTCGGCCCACTCCACACAAGTGCCGTCAATAATTACGACACATGTTTCACTATTACTGTTATTAAATAGGGTTACGTAATAAGCTTAAAGTTTATAGTTTTTTTGACAACCCTAATAATAGAATACTCATTTTCTACACAGCCTATTATTAGAAGTAAGTATCTATATCTATTTTAATTGTGCCATTATTTATTATATTATTACGTCGAAAATATTCAGACAACGTTTATTTGAATTGCGTCTTACTACAACTCCGACGGACTACAGGACGAACGGACTAGAGAAGACGACAAGAAGTAAAAAATTATATTTATCAAACTACATTTTCATACCGGAATATTCTTTAATGTATCTAAAATGCTTAGTAACCTATCTCTAGCTAAAATTTAAACTAGTTCGATACTTATTACTAACTTTGTAAAGTAACGGTACAGCCACACGCGCAGGGTCGCAGCGGCAATATTTCCGTATGGGCGCGTTGCAAATTTCTCATCAGGCGGTGATCGCGCAGTCACTCGTGGTATAGCTTGCAGCCAATCGAACGCCGACGTAATTGCATGCAGCGAAATGGGAAGAGATACGAGAATTGTCTGATTACGGCCAGTAATGGCTTGCGGTTTTTTTACAATATCATTTCTACGGTTGAAATTACAATCTTTATTTCAATTCTTTTCAGCCTAACTGCTTATAACACATTTACTGAATAACTTCGGAATTCTCACATAAGTGTAATTCGAGTGGAAACGGAGTTTCGAGTCTTTATTTAAATGTTAAGATGTTATGTCACATATTCCACGTGCAGATAAAATTAAACTTGATTTATTTCCGCATAAGCTATCTGTGATATTATTTCTTTTACAAAAAACCTTTATGTGATTGGTCATACTTGTATATATGTATATACATGCATACTTGAAAATTGTCAACGTACGATGAATACAAGATTAATGAAAGCACATCCACAACACAACAAACAGGCTGCTTAGTGCAGCAATAAGAGAAGTCGCGGCGCGTTACTCATGCTCGTCTAGAGTGCGTAATTAGCACGTAATTACATTCTGTGGTGTGAGCATGCCTTTACAATTAGACGGCTTTCATATTCTGGTATTATTTAAATTGTAATTTTTTTGCCTATGGACTGTTTTGAACCTATGGCAATTATTATCTTTTTATACGAAATAAGTTGTTAATGGAAATAATGAAAGTTTTCTGTACCATAAAACTTCATTGCAGCGACACAAATAACACATATTGCCAATCCTTTTATCCTCAGAGACAAAATACAATATGTATTAATACAAGCGTGAACGCAGTTGGAACAAAAGAACTGGTGCCTTAAAAATAAATCAATTATTTAACTAAGACTAACCGACCACCGGAATAACCCATTGCTGGATTTTATTTACATTAATTTAATATTAATTACCCAAAGTCCCTTGCTGGAAAAATAGACTTGTATATTTCCATTCCCGTAATTCTGTAAATTTATGAGCATCCTACGTCACAGGAGTCACGTATTGAGGTCGGTATTAGTGTAATTAAGTTTATTGCGACGCTGCGGGGCGCGAGGGGGCTCAGGAAGCTCTTTGACTTTCTACCTTGGAAATTGTATTACTTTTGAAGGCTGTGATATAATCCGTTGTGTACGTGATCTTGTATGAGTACAACATTTCATTTGGATATGTTAATTTACTTTTAATTACGCACATACGGGCCATATAGGGTCAAAAATCAAAGGAAAATGTGAAATAAAAAGACCCAAAAAGGATAATCTCGGCCAATAATCTATTCTTATAAAACTCCTATAATAATAACATCGCTTAATTCAATTCCAACGTGGTCTTAGAAATATTAAAGACATGTTATATGAAAGGCAACGATTTGATCTTTAATAAAAAATAATCGCGTGTGTATTGTATGCGTACAATGGGCGGTGGATGTCATATTGCCGCGGCGGAGCTCGGGACGTGAGCAAATCCGCGTGACAGAGGCACGTGCCCTATTCTTGTGGCCAGGACAATGATGCGCTGTTAATAAATGTGTTATACTTTGCAGCTTATGACATTTTGGTAAATGATTATTGTTATGAAACTATTCTATATATTAGTTAAAACGTCTTTATACTTTAAATAAGTTACACAAAAACAGCTACATCATAATGGACTTCGAACGCGGCGCCTCTCTATACATCTATACTTCTCAAAATTATAATGTTGACGTCGACTCATATGTGCCCACGGAAGTGCTCGGAGCCTACCATAGTTAGGTTTAATTTTCAATCGGCACTAGGCCATAGTCAAACACGATGGCTTAGTGCCGATTGAAAATTAAATAATGTATTGCGCTTTTATCATTTAAACAAGCAAGCTCATACACTGAATTAAAACGGTTACGTTGACCTCTGGACTCTGTATATATACGTGAGCGTAGCCGTTTTTTATTCAGATTACTGTAATGTCTTTCAAATATTTAAACAATTTAAGTAAGTCCATTCCTCTATGTGTGTCATAGTTTTTTTTAATCCACAGTTAAAAAAATTTGTTCAGCATATTCAGTGTTTTAATATCCGTGTATCACCGAGGTCTAGCGAGTCGAGTGAATACAAACCGAATGATCTCCAATCTTATTGCGCCGATAGGCGACGGCTGCGGCGCGGCGGGGCGGAGACGCGCACTGAATTTTCGGTGTTCACGCCGTATGCCCAAATCGACTTAGGATTTTTGTGTCGCATCGAATTTACTTTATGAATAATCTTTTTCTTCTTCATCCTGTGAGAAGGAAATCGGAGTACAGAGTTTTTATTCAACGTGGTCCATGTACGAGACGACTACATTGTTTAAAGTACTACTTAACTCATGGAAGTCACTGAAATTGAGACATAAAAATATATTTAATTTTAAAGATACGTAACAAAGAAAATTGTAGTTTAAACTTTACAGTGGTAAACGCCAGCAACAACAATATCTGTTACAAGAATGGGCCATCACACCCTGTGCAATACAACGATCGCACAGATGATAGGTGTGATGTGGAAGTTATTCCGCGTTTCCTTTGATGAGTGCGGTGCAGTTTCCCATTTTTCTTATAAGGAAAAGATGGGAAGGGTAGGTGGATTTAACGGAGGAGTGGAAGCATAGGAATGGACAATAATCTCAATCCGTGCGTCCCCTCCTCTGTCGATTAAAAGTAGGCAACGCATCTGCAATTGCGGAGGTCTATATACAGCGGTCGCTTCACTATTTAGGCGAATTCAGGCGCCCATTAGTTTGTTTGCCACCTTATAAAATAAAAAAATCCGTGTCATAAGTGTTCCAAGACTACATTAGTTAATTTCAAATAATTTGCTGAAATTTACAGTCTACTTTCGATAGTTACACAATTTTAAACAATATTACTAAAAAGGTTGAAGCCATTTAGCCTTAAAGGGGTGTGCAGGGAACCGCGGGAAGGGCGGGGCCCCGTCCGCGCGAGCCTCTCCCCGACTATTGTGCTCGGATTAAATTATATTTCTTAGCGAATATACCGATATCCTGCCACGGAGGAAATTGTTAATGTGACTGCGAAAACTGCCTTATTTTCTCAAAAACCTAGTAAATCATTATTTATTACAAGGCCCTTTTAAAAACAAAACCATTTATATTTCAACAATAATATTTCGACTCACTTTGGGTTGATTTTTTTCTTTTCTGGAATTACATTTAGTCATGTTTATAATAATATATCCCTTAAGAGAAAACTTCAGCTTTGCATCGACTTCTGTTATTGAGGTTTCAGAATCCTTACTTATGTAATAAATAAAAGGTTTTTTAATGGAGTTTTTTAATAGAATGATAATAAAAGTAACGTATTGTAATTTGTATTTGTATTGTAATTGTAATTACAACAAGTTTTGTTATAACAAGTCCGAATTGTCTGTGGTGTAACTATTCGAAGACAGGTCAAGAAGAAATGAGGTTCTCTGCTTGCGGACGCTTGATTTATCTTGAATTGACATCACGGAGGATTATTATTTTGGACACCATTGTGTGTCTATATTTACTTATATTCCTGCTCAAATAAATATAGATAGCTACGAATAGTACAATAATTTTTTTGTCTCCTAAACTTGTGTCTTTTTGTGACCAAAAAGTATAGAAATTGATTCTACGAATATGTAACTTATACAAATTTTAGGCATATGTAATATATAAGAACAGTGATAGTACTGCGACACGTAAAATAAATCTTAGTACGGCGTGGTGCCGCGGCCGCGGGCGCCGGAAGTCGTCACCCGCTCCCCTAACGCCTTACTGCACTGTTGTGCTTTCAGGATATTATATGGAGTTGTTATTTTCATATAAAACTTAATGTCGACTTAGTTCACGTGAAATAAAGAACTGAGTTAGTAGCCTGAGGCTGCTTTAAAACATGTTAATTGATAATTATATTTCATACAACATCTGTATTAAATGAAATCGAGATTAGATTTTCTAATTTTTTTTTAATCCTCTGGTAATAAATATTACTATTATAAAAGTATGTTATATTATTGTTCATCAAACTATTGCTGTAATCTAAACACAACAAGATCGTGTGAATATTTTTGATCAATTTATTTTTATTTAATACTAGCTTTTACCCGCGACTCCGTCCGCGCGGAATAAAAAATAGAAAACGGGGTAAAAATTATCCTATGTCCGTTTCCTGGTTCTAAGCTACCTGTCCACCAATTTTCAGTCAAATCGATTCAGCCGTTCTTGAGTTATAAATAGTGTAACTAACACGACTTTCTTTTATATACGAGTATATAGATAAATAATTTTAAGTTGAGAAATTATACTGAGACGGAGAAATGTAATTAATAACATATACACTATATTTTGTTGTTTGTTTGTGTATTATAAATAAAATTTAAAAATATATGTATTTTGCTGGTTGAACACCTCTATGTGATACATGACAAAGTCGAAAGCGCAAACTTACTGCTGGCTGTCGACTTGGTTGAATTCTTAACTCCTTAACACGGCGATAGCGCACGCCAGCTCGCGCGACTCCCATGTGTAAACACCCTTCACGTCTGCTCTGAATAAAAGATTGTTGTACTTTTAGATTTTTTCTACATTCATGCTAAGCATGTGAGCATTTTAAGTTTAGTAATTTCCGTTACCCATAGAAATATAAGGTTATAAAAGAATATGGCGTAAACAAATATTCTTCTTAGTTCGTCCGAGGACAGGACGAGTTGATAGTAAATTTTACAAGAAAGTTAAAATTGTCAGGTCAATTGTCAGGTCAGGCTGGGTCACGGAAGTAAGCTCACGCGTCCCCGTGGCCCCGCCATAATGCGTCGGAGGGCAGTCAGGTTTTCGTGGGTATTCCGGTCGCCTTCTGCGGCCGGCGAGTCCCACACTCCCTACGCCATTGCACAGCCCGGCGTAGGGGTGCGTAAATGCATTTCCTGACGTTAAAAAAAAAAAAAAAAAAAAAAAAAAAAAAAAAAAAAAAAAAAAAAAAAAAGGTCAATACTATCAGTAATTGACAGGTTAGTTGCGCCTACGCAGTGAAGCTCGAGTAATTTAATAACTCCTAAAAACGCCATTGTAGCAATAGCGCGTAGCACTACGAGTCGTAGCGGTCTCGTAGTTATACTGCAACTATATATTTCAACACCGGATGACAATTTGTTTTTATTTAATATTTATAAACAGAGTTTTTAGTTGATTTTTTAATACATTACGAGTTTACAGTATGTTATATGCCGTGTCGGGCTATAATCGTGCAAAGTTCTCAAAGGGTTCTCAAAGGTTCTTATCTACTGACCAAAAATTATGAATGGTTTAAATAATTCGAAAGACAATGTTATGTAAAATAATTGATTTAAATTAGCTGTATTGTGAAAAGCTGCGTCAAACTTTAAAATGAAAATAAATCGCGTCACCCGCAACGATGGATCACTAATTATTAATAGCGAAATATGCAAAGTTTGTTGTCTCGCATTTTGTTGATTTAACTCGGGTACCACGAAATCGGTTTTAATTCCAAACGCCGGCGTCGGGGGAATAATTAGAATTTCAGATGAAGAATTTCATATTCGTTATGTCACTCGAGAAAATTGAGAGAGAAATGTTAATTTTGTTAAATGTTAAAGACTTTATATAATACTACATGTTGTAATGTTAAGGTTATTACAATATTACTATTCTCTTATCTTGATTTTGTAATAATGTAACCGAGAATTTTAAGTAAAAAGGGTTTCCGTAAAAATAATTTGCCTCAGAAACATTTTAAACAATAAGTATGCAAGTTTTTACGCAACAGATGTACTGGCAAACCAAGTCGTCGGTGCCACCACGACCACACAGAAAAAAGGCGTGAAGTGGAAGTAATTCCCCGTTTCTTCAGATGAGTGTACGTTCTGGGGCCTATAGTCCTGTTTCCCTTCCCATCTTTACTTACAAGGAAATAATTGAAATTTGGATTTGATGGAGGAGGGGACGCATAGAATCTTCTCTTTCTGTGTGTCTTCTCCTCCGTCAATTAAAGGCAGGCAACGCAACTGCAATTGCAATTGGTCGCTTCGCCATTTCTGCGAATCCAGGGGACCGCTTACTTACTTATCACCTTATAAAAAATAGGACTGAAATACTGCTAAGAAGTGTTTATTATAAAAATTAAAACTTAAATCTACACAAGGTCAAATATGTATATAATAAATACGAGTATATTGCTAGCCAATCATGAAAGTAAAAATAATTTCGACACCAACATTGACTTAATAAAATCAAGTAAATTGATGGGTAATGTTATGCATTCTGAGAGACCTATTTTCAATTTAATTAACACAAAAAATGTAAACCCCTTTAAAAACCTTTCGATATTACAAAATTGATTTAAAAATCTGCGTTTATCATCAATGTTTTTGTCACTTCAATCATAAAGACAAAGGAATCAATGCCTCAACACGAGGCCGATGCGGTGTCAGTGAGAGCCTAATTTTTTGCCTACAACTCCGTAGCCTGTCGGTGATGGACGTTGATTAATGTCTGTGCGTCTGTCTGCCTCGATTTAAAAAAAAAACTTTGTGTTTCAGTGATATTGCTATCACAAGAAAAGGAATAGAGACGACTTAATAAAATTTATTCATTTCAGAACATACTTAAATTGCATGTTTATGAAAATAAGCGAGATATGACAATTTTACTTATTAATAATACTGTGAAAAATAGTGCCTTATAATGCAGTAGATCAACATTTTTTTTCATGGAACACCAATACTTAACCAGTTCTTGTAATGTTAATATTAATGGGTGGAAAATAATGTCTATGCTCATAAAATTTTTAAAATAGGAGAAGAAGAAGAATTTTACGCTAATATCACGAATATATCAAATTAAAATATAAAATTAATAAGTCGGTGTCTCTACCGCGCTTGTGTGCCAACGACATTTGATTTCGGTGACATCTGGCGGAAGTAATGGATTTTTTTCAGTTAGCTGAAGGTGAAAATTTAATCTGTGACGATAAGCAAAGACCTTAAAAACATGAAAGAGATATTCGTTATGGGATTTCAATAAGAAACGAAGATTAAAAAATTATAACGGATTTATTAAACGCATATGTACTTCAATATTAGTGGATTTATAATTTATAAAAATAACACAAATATTTAGATGTAACAAATATTTTTGCCCTAAAAATGACGATTTAATTTTGGTTTGAAAATCCATTTTAATGCTACTTTAGCACCTTCCTTGATTTGAAAGAATTCTGCAGAATAGTGTAAATCTGAACATTTTTTTCTAACATTTCTATAGACAAGAATGCACCCCTTTCACAGCTTCCGTGTTACGAAAACATTATTTTTTATTTTCACTTCGAAAACCAGAAATTCAATTTTTTTACTACTTTTACTTTTTATATATTCTTGAATAAATAGAAAATAAATCAAATATTTGGACTCCAAAATATTGAATCTTTTTAATAAAACAGACGAGACTAAGATTTTTATGGTACCAATTCTGCTTATACGGATTTTTGCAGAAATACCGATGTAAACTAAACATAAGTCAAAGATTTAATCCGAATTTGGTTCGTTAAGACGTATGGTATGAACAAGAGGTGTTCCCCACGGGGGAATGTGCCGTCGGATCCATTCACGGTCTGCGTCTAAGGAGCGGCGACGACTCGACTGCTCAAGTATTTGCCGACTGATGTGCAACTTCTTATGAGAACGTCGCTTACAAGTAATGTCGCAACGCTCTGTTGGTATTATTAGTTAATCTTGAATATAAACTTAAGGACTTGATGTAAATACGGATATTTACAAGGAAAAAAGTAGCCTAAAATATGCCTGCATGCATCAGCTACCTTCCCATTAAAGTCCCGTTAAAATTGGGCCTACCGTTTCAGATTAGCCAGAACAAACGTGGATTTGTCGACAGATAGACAGACAGACAGACAGGAATTTAAAAAAATAAATTTTCGTTACATGCAACGCAATTCATAATCTCGAAGTTTGATTTTTTTTTTCGATGATACACACATCACAATTTTATAAAGTTTAAAAAGAATGTAGCTTTTGTTTTTTTAACGTAACTTTCTGTTGGCACACACAAAGCAAGCATATTTTTATACTTTCAGTAAGTAATAACTTATTAACCAGTAACCCTAAAAATTTAAAAAACCGCCTTAAAAATTAGAGAGCTACATATGTTGAGTATTTTAACGTTGCCTTTCAATTCACAGGGCTATGTAAAAAGCGTATGTAAAGTAACCACGTATATATCAGTAATACGAGGTCGGGACAGAGGTAGACAGTACGGCCATTCATTTCGCCAAAGTCACGTAGGGTAATGTATATTCTAATATATTTGCTGGGAGCGACTTTTCGTGCCTACCGGCCCGTGCGGTCTGCGGTCGATGTTCTAGGGATGGTATACGACGTACTATCGATATATAGTTAATTTATCAATATTATAATAAATTAAAATGTTAGGTTTGACAACACTGCATTTTCAGTAATTTTAACACATATTACTTGAACAACAAATAAATATTTGATAGTTAGAATCTATTTTAAAATAGCAGGGTTACCTCTTTAGAAAATGTACTGTACAGAAATTTATTCGAAATTAGACAAAAAATAAATAAAGTTACTTCAAGTTTACAACTTTAAGATAACAATTCAAAAGAAAAAAAAAATTCCAGGATAAAAAGTTATTTTATGCATTAGAACAACACTATTTGACCTCGTATTTACTGTGCACCTCGCCAGTTCATCTCCATTTTTTATCTCTTTCAACGGGAAAAGGCAGGAAAAAAAGGAACCGCTATAGTAATGAGTGTAAAAAATAACTATAAAACGAAAGATATCTCTCCCCATTCGGAAATGTAGATTTTACATTTCGTCCCTGCCCCACAATCTTTCGCGTTACTTTTGTAATATTCTGTTTCTTTTTTTTTTATTTAAACGCTGAATTGAAACTGGCCGCAGAGATAATGTTGGTTGGGTCAGTTCATTCTTTATGTTTTAAAACCTTTAAGGAGATTGTTTTAGTTCATAAAATATTTAACACTAGCTATCGCCCGTGCATCCGTCCGCACATGTAACTGTGTGTCCCGCGTGTTTATTAGCCCATGTGTTCTTCCAGACTATGTTCTACATCAAACAAACATTCAGCCATCCATCCATCTAAACTTTCGCACTTATGATATTAGTAAGAAGTAAGATTTGAATCAAACATTTCTAAGTATAGGTGGTAGATACTTGCGCTAATGTTAATCGAATAACGAGAAGGAATTATACCTTTAAGATTTATAAATATATTTAAAAAAGATCTATTCGTTTTATAACTTTTCGACATCAATTTTAATATTCTAGAATAGATTTTTTGTCAAATCGAACATTTTAAGGTCTCACTTGACACGAAGTTTAATTCATTGAATGATTTGCTTCGCCAGCTTAATTAAGCGCTTGCCTGATAAAGGGACAAACACACGAAATTGAATCGGGACGCAGAATATAAGACAATTCGGGTGGGCCCTTAACGCAAATTGATGTTCCCTTTTAGAGGAATACCTTACAAATTGGGAAATAAGGGCCATTACCGTGGGGTTGGCTGTGGATCACTTCGTAGATTTTGATTCATCCATTTCGTACGGCAATGCAATTATATGCAATAAAGTATTAAAAGGCTTACTGGAAGTAAGGCAATAAAAAGTAAGCAAATATTTTGTGTATAGGTTCAAGATAATAAAGGATAAGTATGTATAGTTTAAAGCAAAACATATAAAAAAAAACTTGAGAGGTGTCAAGGGACACCCGGATGGAACGAAGTTCCTTTCAATTAATTAGTGAAGGAACCAATGTTTATTCTATGAATAAAAAACTTAAGTCTTCACAAGAAGTACATTTTATTTCTTTGAATTTTCGTTATATATTGTCACGTCGTTGCCATGGTGAAGTAGCGCTCATTCGTCGTTAACATACTTACTATAGCAAAAAGTGTCGTGACAACTTTTCGTAAGAATATTTCCGTCTAGCCCCCTTTCACAACGCGTGATAAGGAACTTCGTTCCAAAAATTAGGAATAGAAGCCACTCCATAACTTTGTTTTAAGCTTACTGTAGTTATTGTAAGCTCAAAACAAGCATTCTACATTTCAAAGGAACCTCATATAACAAACGAAAATAAAATTATCAATACCAAAAGTGGAACACTAACACAATGATGAATATTGATACAAAAAATATCAAACAAATGAGACGTCGAAGACAAATTAACCATCAAAGAAGTCATAAGATCTACTTTAGATCGCAAGCTAATCCTTCAGACCGTATCTTCACGGATGACGTAACTAAATAATTTAATATGTGACACGGAGTGACGTCACGCGTACAGGTATGTCTGTCCGATGCGAGCGCTGTAAATCGTCACGCCCTGTTGGCGCGTTTAATTAATTCTCAAATAACTGAATTCGCAACATATTTCGTATTAATACAATTGCTTTATTAAATTATCTTGTATCTTATTTCACATATTTCTTAAGGCAAATATTACATCTCTCTAAATCAAAATAATTTATTCAAACCGATCACATTATTACTATGTAGAAAATCGATCCATTACAGGTAACTATAAGTGAAGTCTAGTTTTCACTCGTCATCAACCTGCCCTTATCCTAATGGAGGGTCGGCACAGTATGTACTCCTCCATACATCTCTATCAGCCGTCAAATCAAAATTTACCCCCTTCTTACGCATATCCTCTTTCACACAATCCATCCATACTTTCTTTGGTCTTTTCTTTTCACTCAAAGAACCGAAATAGAAAAGCTTTCTAGGTGAAATAGGAAAGAGAAGAGAAATTAAATCCGTTGAGTTCGTTTTGCATTTAATATGTTTACTTCTCTTTAAAGTCACACGTCATTGCTTTTCTTCTTTTTTTTTACTTCTTTCTGTAGAATTGAGGCATGTCACTGAACAATTTACAAAATATATCATAGTCCATACTTTTCCTCAGTACATAATATTTCGAAGGGCGATAATCGCGGTTCGGACGGGCATAGTTTATGTAAGGCGGGGCAGGGCAGGCAAATCGTCGGCTGCAAGCAACTACGAGACATTTGCCAGGCAATGATTTATGGAGCACTGTTATCGACACGCCGCAGCCTACCCTTCTCCTGTCGATCGCGGGAAATACGTGGAGTAGATGATGCTTAAAGAATTTAAATTACTTCGAAAAAAAAAATAATGTACTAAAAATCGCTACTGAAAATTCACTGGCTTTGTTCAGTTTGATTTCTGATATTTTATTAAATAAATCAGAATACTTAATAAATCGGAGTGACGAGACTTTATCACTTGAAAATAACAGTAAAAGTTTTATTTAAAAAAAAAACTTTGTTTTACTAAACGACGTTTGTACCTCTGCTTACAAATACATTAGAATGTGATAAAAAAGCTCTTATGGGTACAGAATATGTGTATATAAAGTGCGTCCACTCCATGGTACTCCAGTTCCTTGCGTAGATCGTAAGCCTGTTAGTGCGTAAGTTCGCAGTTGCTTGCCGTCCCGCTCCCCCTGCCTGCGCCCCCGCTGCCCCATATTTTTTGCAAGATTTTCCACGCGGCTGCGCGCGCGCCGTTCGCTGCGTCTGATTAATCGACTATTGATTGTTGCGGACGGAACAAGGGGCGAATTCAAAATTGACCCGATTTTTCTTACTAAATTTTGTTAAATTTATTTACAGACATGAGAAATAAAAAAAACACCCGCTTAATTTCACTTCATAATATACAACAACGACTGACTTTGTATTGGTGAAAACCGTACAAGTTTATAGAGTAATTTTGAGGTTATTGTATATTTTTCAAACATAATACCAAACTAGTATTTCAAAAAATATTTGGAATAATAGACCAATATTATTGTGTAAAGTCACAATATTTTTTAGATAATAACAATAAAATTGTAAAAGCACATCTCGTTCCACACTAGATTAGAATTCAAGCGCTGCTGCTATTCAACCATTGGCTTTGAGTATGACTTTCTAAATTATTATAATAACTTTAAATTTAAAAATATCTTTGCATTTAAAAATATCTTAGAAATTTAACAGGGTAGAGCTTGTAATATCATCTTTTGCACGAATAATGGACCGGCTCGACCGGTGTAACACCAAGATTGGTGTGGTACCACGGTGTAATGTACAGAACACAGGCGTGAAATGGAAGCAATTCCGCGTACAGTCTAACAAGTGTCAAAGGCCTAATGTTAGTCCTCTTCTGCTTCCCACCCTTTTCTTATATTGAAGGAATGAGAAGGAAGGTGGATTCGGCAGAGGATGGGAAACAACCAATTTGTTTGCCACCCTCTGTCGATTAATGGTAGGCAACGCATCTGCAAATGCTGATGTCTATGGGCAACGGTCACTTCGCTATTTTGGCGTATTTAAATGGCAGCTTGCTTCTTCGCCACCTTTTGCTATAAAAAAGTCAATAAAATAATACAATAAAAACTACACCTAACCTAAAACACGTGTATAATTGTTATAATCAGTCGCCAATGGCGAACAGAAATTAAATCGTCGATGCGTGAACCCGTCAGCGACACGCACGACAAACGCAGCGTTTGCTCCGGCACAACGCATCGCCGACGACAGTGAAACATCACTGCCATTTCATTAATTAGGGTGACGAGAACAGATCAGACATTTAACGGACATGTTACCCTTATTCAATACAGAATTATTTATGTTGGAAATTATTCAGGACGAAATATATAAAATAGTCTTGCCTTTTCTTCTACTAGAAATCACAATAAATCCTTCAAAACCTACAACGTAAATCTACAATGAAATTTTGGTCAATCAAAATTTCAAGTTACTTTTCAAGAAATCGTTGTAATCATTGGGTTAGAATTGCGAATCTCACCAACATAATCTTCAATAATTTATTACTTGTTTAAACGCACATCTTTTTACTAAAGATCGACAATAACACACATTATGAATTATATCTACAGAAACTAACTTGCAAAGATACAAGTCGTGTCAACCTGCGAACGGCGACAAATGTCAAGAAATTTGTTGTAGTATGAAAACGTAGCCGCAAACCGCCAATTTGTCTTGCAAGTGTGATCAAACTCGACGTCTTTATAATTTACCCTCAGCCTGTCAATATTTACCGGCTCAAGTATGAACGGTTACCAGAGTCACACTATTACACGTTAATATTTAATTACTAATATTATAAATATCAATGTTTGAATGAATGGATGGATGAATGTTTTTTTTTGTAGGTATCTCCGGAACGGCTCAGATCTTGATGATATTTGTTATAGATATAGAACATAGTCGGGAAGAACACATAGGCTACTAACTAATAAAGTTTTTTTTTAATTTCGCGGACGACTGTTAGTTTACCAATACAAAGAAAACTACGCAATTACGTATCCACTTTATTTGTTTCACTAATTTCTATTAACTTTTAAATTTCAAAACAGTATTCATATCTAAGCCTTAGTTTCCACTTCTAATATTTTTATCTCCTTTATATTTTTCTTTTATTAAAGTAAAGGGTTACAGCATATTTTTGTGCAATGTTTATAACATTATTTAATATCAATAAAAGAAAACAAGGTCTAATTCACAATCGTTTAAATATTATATCATAGTTAAACCTCGATTATAATTTTGGTGATGCTGAGCTTTCAAAGACATGAATACTGACGTGTTACGCGATGTGGTAAAACTATGTTCATTAAACTACTTGTTACTTTGATATATATACATAGTTATGTGTATATTTTATCAAATATTATTAGACGAATCTTGTATGCTTGTGTACTTCATACAGAAATGAAATTTAAATCACAACTACATGTTTTCAACTGAGATATTGGTCTGAGAAATCGACGATATGTAAGTTTAAGCTAATGTATTAGTAAATTTTAATACCTAAAATGTTCAATTTATCTGCCACGAAAAAATGTTGACAAGAGCTTCTATTTATCAAGTTTTATTACTCATATTTATTTTTATTTCTTGTTATATTTTCAGAAATGATTTTTAAATATTGTTTAGTTTATAATTATATATTTATTTATAATTTGTTTAATACTCAAGTAGAGTTGGCGACCGGCTGTAAAAATAAAAACATTAAGGTTTGTAAAAACTTCTGTGTTGATTCTACGCTATTGGGATAATGAAAGGGAAATAAATATTATTTGTCGAAATTCAATACAAACACAACCTTATTTATTGGCAAATTAATAAGAAAAGTAGATGCTGCCCGCGGATTTGTTCATTTTATAGTTTCCTCTAGGGAAAATTTCATATCATTACGTGTTAATTACGATACCACTTTAAGTTATAAGAGGCATGTTGAATTAAAGATTTAGTATAGAATAGATAGATATAAAAATGTTAAAATACCCATTGACTTACGTCTATTGATAGTAATGAAAACAGTTGGCGATAGAGGCAGCGGGGGTGTGGAGTGGACCGTGAAAACTGAAATTATTTGGACATATGCCAGGAACGACTCGTGCCTCGGTTGTACGAATTAACATAATGCTTGCCGGAAATATTTATTTTTGTTTTCCTCTATATTTTTAATTTAAACGCGACAGTTTAGTTAATCTGCTTACATCAAAACAGCTATGAAATGTCAAGAATTAAAAAATCTCTACCCAGCAAGAGAGAAATAAGTGTAATCAATTAATATTGTTACTTCTCCTTAGTAAACTAATTAGTTTTGAGTCTTTTAACTGAAAGCTAACAAATTTTTTAATAACTTTGAAACAACTAAAATATAATCCTTCAAAAATGCCAGCTTTTTTTGTAGTTTTATAATAAAATCATTTAGCTGTAACCGGAACGTACGTAGGTACACTTTAACTAGCGCCGGCTAAAAATACACAAGCGCTAGGTACGAAAATAAAAAAAAATCTCCTGCATAAAATTCAACCCCGTAGCCGGTACGCAGGCAGGGAGCGTGAAAATCATGCCAGAATGGCTCCGGAGGTACACTATCGTATATAGTCTTTATTTTACTACATACCCTTGACAAAAGACTACGTAAAAATATTTTTATTGAATTCACAGTTCAAAAAAGTTCAGAATAATTCAATGCTTTTTCAGATAAAAACTTCGGTTATGATCTTTATTTTGATATTATGGCTTGTTCAATGCAAGACCGATATCTTACTGTAAAGTCATTAGTACCTTTATGTTCTTCCAGACTATTAACTACATCTATGCCTTTCAACGAGATCTATTAGCTGTACTGGAGACACGTAACAAAAATATCCATCGTTTCGTCTATTTAAACTTTCGCATTTATTATATTTAGTAAGATTAGTAAGGTCACAAAACACAATCAGGACTTATGTTTATTTGGTTTTCTTCTGAGCTGCGTCGCGCCTCTCACTTCGCCATATTAGTTTATAATAATGCCACACTGAAGCTTAAACGTTGTATTTTTTTAACATTGTATTATTTCTGTTTTTTTTTTGTAATAATGTGTGGGTATATAATATAGTATGTACAAATGAAAATTCAATTTACGTTACTTGAATGTCTAAAATTAATCTGTTAAGCGCATTGTACGAGCCGTATGAAGTGCATTCACAAGCACTATTATGTGATCCCAAAGGACTTGAACGATCTAGTGTGTCTGAGAATGTCCAGAACTAATTAGTTTGTAATGTCCAACCGTCTATTGAATATTTCAATTCGATTTTCAATTCAATCACGTTTTATAGATAAAAATATGGTTTCCAGAAATTAATAAATGCAATTCGTCGTTACTTTTATTAACTCAATAATTTTTGATTCACGCGCGTAAATTCAACAACTTCGAATTAAAACTATCAAAGAAGTAAAATATAATAAACCTTTGTTTTCAGAATAGTTTTACATGACTGTTTTGCAAGGTTTATATGTCTCTGTAGGGATAATAATTATTAAATCAAATTAACAGCTAAATATGGACTCAACAATTCGAAAACCATAAAATTATCAATCTAAAACGCATACAAAATTCATGAGCCTCTTTAATTGACTATTCTCCGCCGCTGTTCAAATTATACATTCACGCCCCGAGCGGGCCGTGGTCAACATAACTAGTGTACCTTGATACAAAGCAAATATTAGCCCAGCCATGCATTATTGTCAAGCACAGAAGCGCTACCTATGTAAAATCAACCACTTCATAACAGACACACGTCCATATAAATATCCAGTCTATTGTCTGGTAATAAAGATCAAATTTAGTTGTAACTTATATGCGTATATTGCATTTCGTATTATAAAGTAGCATATGCACTGGGCTGGCAAGTCGCATACGCGCCGATGGGTAGAGGCGGCTATGACAAAGATTGGAGCCAACTATAGTTGGCTTTATTAATAACAGCGAGTTTTCCGGTCGTGTAAACTGGGCTTTATGCAACGCGGACGTTCCACACAAGCTCTATTGAAGTAATTACGTCATGTTTTATAATGTACTCTGGATTTACCAAAGGAAATTAGTTCCTGTGGACTTAGCTACTAACGTTTATTTTAAATTTTTCTTATATCAGTTATTTGATTGGAAATTAATTAAACGCTTTCAGTACAAAAGGACTGAAACAGATTTAACGAAGTATCGATGTGTTACTACACAAGTAATTAAATAATCCATAAAATTACTGCAAACTCGATCACAGTCCGCTGATAATGTTGTCAAATGTTTTTCTTTGCCCTAAATAAATAAAAACATCATTAAACTAAACTTTGCCACAGAAAACCATTGACACAATTTTATTAAGTAGATACGCAATTAAAAAATATGAAAGTTAAAGCTAAGATAAATACATATCTTTAAAAAACAAGTCGAGAACGCTGTTAGTATTAACGCAAGTTTAAAGGCTGTGCCATACGCGCTTTCCTGGTCATCATTTCCTATTCGCTGACTGCATTTCACGCCAACTAAGCTAACGGGCTCGGTCACAGGGCAGATCAGTGTGATCGCTCAACTCGAGAATTTTACACTTTACGCCTGTTAGGCCTATCATGTACCGGATCCTTTGTTCGGACATAGCTGCCGAGGGGTTGAATATAATTACTTGAAAAATTGCCTCGTTGCTTCTTTTAAAACGTTTTTTTAATGTTTCAAAATGTAATGAAACTGAAATAGTATACTTTTTAACACTACACAAATTAAAATTGTTTTTTCTGTAACACTCATATTTAACAAGATATAACTGTAGTTCGCGACAACCTGAATTATCAAAATGCAAAATATTCTTCCTTCGCTCCACTAAATTATACCATTTTAACCTGGTTAATTTACAATAACGTATGTATTTATATCTTGACTTAAACTGCCGAAACACTTAACAAAAATATGTCACGCTTTCTAAGAGTATTTGAAAAACTCAAAAAAAAATAAATTAAATATACTCTATTAAATACTATACTACTTAACTTATAAAATTCATCAACAGATTATATACCAAACTTATCTAACGAAGCAAAAAAACATTCAAGAAAATATTCCTCAGCTACCAAATAACACGAATGCTAAGTCACTTGCTTGCTTTGCATACAGCTATATGTATGTATGAGAGTAGAGGTCTGTCAGCGCGTATAAATCCAATCAGTGGGTCGAAGAGACCCGTTGCGATGTTTACGCCGGGCCGTGCAGCCGGCGCAGAGCCCCTGTGTCGGTATATATGTATGTTGCTCGCAATATGCCGAATGCATTGATGCAGTGAGCTTCACTCTAGGGTTGACAAATCATTGCTATTCAATTTCAATTTTACAAAGTACTTGTAATACAAGTTAAGACTTCGTCCTGCTCATTGTTGTTGCAAAGGCATTTAACTTACGTATTTGATCAATCTCAATAATACAATCATTGGCTTATTGCTAGTCGCTTCAGGTAATTTGAACTACGGCAGAATGTTATGCAATTCATAATTCATGGTACTGTCATACGCATTAGTAATACTGGTTTTTCTATAAATTGGCAGCAGAAATTGACAGTTAACTGTACAATGAAGTAAGTTAACTGTGTAATACAAAAAACATAATAACAATCGTCCTGAAACTTACCAGTACGTAAAATACCACATGCAATCTTCAACAATGTTCCTGCGTACGATCTTCAACTTTTCTTTTAGATGTAGGTATCTTATTATTTAATAACGGACTAATCACTATCATAGGAAGTTGTTCGTATTAGCTATTAGTTACTTAAATGTGAGCCTGCAAGTAGACAACCCTGTGAGAGCGGAGCAGGTAGCGTGGCGAAGTCATTAGCAGTAATGGCTGATCCGGTGCTCCGTCAGATTTAGTGCGGTTATCCGTATGTACGAGTTACATGCATCTACATGAACAACTGGAAGATTTAATAGCAAGATATAAAGATTATAAATTATGAGATAGATGGCTTATATATCTATATTAAAAAATATCAATTGCTCCTAAGATATGCAACTGTAACAGAAATATAGAAGTCTCTGCCATAATTATATGTTAAACTAGCTGTCGCGTGAGACTTCGTCCACGTGGATTTAAAAAAAAAACCTTGATAAGTAGCCTACGTGTTCTTCTTTGGCACAAATGTAGAACACAGTCTATATATAAATTTCATCAAGATCCGTTGAGCCGTTCCGGAGATACCTTCAAACAAACATCCATCTATGTATTTAACATTCGCATTTATAATATTAGTAAGATAAGAAGTAAGATCAGAGGATTTGTGCAGTAGCAACGGGCTTTTAAAATTAAGTGAACTGGGCGATTGTACATTATCTTTGTCTTTTTCTTCACCAAAAATGGTAAAATACATTGACACGTATACACAGAGAAAAAAAACATTTTGTCTTCTCTTTTATTTTCTTAAGAAGACATAAAGTTATGACTTTGTACAATTTTTGACAATAGAAACCAAAAGTAAAAAATACCACTAGACTAGACGATGACAAAAAATCAACAAATGTATTAATAGCAACAAGGAAAGAATACCAGGGTATTGTCATAAATGTGGAAAAATTATATTCTTCGGGGTTATATTAAAAATATTACAATTTAAAAGGGTCGGGATCTCCATACGCGTTATCCCTCCCCGTTGGGGGGGAGACTTGGGTAACTTGGGCCATAACCGTATTTCACCCATGTCATAAAAACTAAGAAACATTGTGCCGCAAAGTATTATAATAAGAATTCTGCCACAGCCACATTGTTGGCTTCGAGATTTATTTACAATTATTATTACGGATTAAACTGTTTTAAGCATTATTTTATTTAAGACATGAAAGATTATTGCTTCATTTATTATTTACAAACCAGTTATATTTGTTATTTAAAATATTAAATGTTGAAGCGCATAAAACGAATATTCTTTTTTTTAATTTTTGTTTACAAAAAACAAATATTTCACAGATTTCCATGCCCCATAACTCCAATAATATTCGGTTCCGCTCAAAGAACGTTTTATATAGTATAGCAATCACTATGTTAATTATTCTCTCTTTAGTATGTTTTAACACCTTTTCTTGCTATTTAGCTATGTTTTTAATTTAAAATAATAGTTTAATAAATAATGTCTGAAAATGTTTTGGTAAACTCTTGTCCACATTGAAAAAGGGACTTCGATATTTCTTTTAACGATCGTAAAATATGTTACCTAGCGAGGGACGCCGAGTGATTTGCATGTATGTGGGGGGACGGACGAACGGTTCAGGAGGAAATTCTAAACTATTTTGAGGGAAGAAACATCGTCCTCTGTAAGAATACGCAGGGGGAACTTTTAGTATTGTTGTCGAATTTAAAACGGAACACTAAAGGAAACTTGAACGTCTTAAATTATTGGTAAATATATCCTCTTGGAATTTTTATGAACTGCGCTATAAATACTGTCGTAAACACCACAAATCATCACGAATGCTAGGAAATATGATAGGACGATATGCTTATTATATTAGTGGGGGCAGTAAATAAAAATACAATTTGATCGGACTTAGCTACAAAGTGACGTGAAAAAAAGTGGTCACATCACATCAATTATAACTGTCCAAGTAATCAGTAACCTGTAGTGATCTCTTCCATCCACTTAGAAAAACCTAGAGCTTAGAAAATTGTTAAACTTGACGGAAAAGGCTTTTCTTTTGTATCGAAAAATCTCATTGTAGGTAAGTACTTCCTTAAAAAAGGCTTAAATCAATGTTTTAGACATATTATTGGAGTGTTTAAATGCACTCGTCTACACGCGTAATAGTCTAGTTGCTAAGAAAAACATGGGAGATGGCGAAGTTGTTTTGTTTCGACACCTATCAGACCTTTACCTTTAGATGTTAAGAGAAGAAAACTATTCAGACACCTGTTAATATACCTACGAGATCATATTTACGACATATTAATTCTTTTTATTGACGAATATTGATTTCAATTACAGCTTATAAACAAGAATTATTATACCTATAAGGGACCTAACTTTTGCCATATATCAAGATGCGACATCAATTTGTGACAACATCGCAACATAAATAACCTGTTCATTAGCATACACAACGGAGCATCGTATGTAGAGGACCTCCACATCTGCCAACTATCTGCAAGAAAACGTTTATTTCATTCTAATTTATATTTCCATTCTTGTCTCGCACGCCGGGAAACTGACCGAGCGTGCCGATAGGCGGAGCCTACATCCTAACCGGTATAACACGAGCCGTGGAAATCCGAGGAATAACACCCTTTACATCTATAACTCACGAGCTGAGGGAGACGGGGAGGATCCGAGTAATATGGCCGCACTATATATCGCCTGAGTGCACATTGGCTGATTTAGACCACGCCTACATGGAAATGCATTTCCAAGATTGCTATGCAGATGGTGCTCCGTAAGAACAGCGAATCTGGGAATTTCGAAAGGCGTTGGGCTTTTGCAAGCGCCAGTTTTTAGGTTAATGGGCGATACAGACTGAGTTTGTGGATTTTGAATTTAAATCACACGCAAACCTTTATATCTTGAAGTTATTCAATGATAGACAAAAGAATAACGTGAATACATAAATAATTGTAGGTATAAAATGATTCAGTTTTCATCCTCAATTTAAAATGAAAATATAGATTTCACAAACCTATTTATAGATAAATCTATGTATGGCATTTATACATTTCATTGTTTTATTTCCACCACTTTAAGTGTTTAACAACGGTTTTTTTTTCTATGACTTCTTATTTATATATTATCATAATCTGAGTCGTACATGAATTACACTGGAATAACTAAGTAACTAATAAACTCGTAAGCGAGTTAACCAATGTTTTAACTACGGCGATCCCACTTTAAATTTTTTGCTAGTCTTAATAAGGTAGTTAAGTGGGTTCCACCTGTGGTTATCAAACACATTATTATAAATACCACGATTTGTTAAATATATTCTGCAATATAAACGCGTTAAAACTTTTTACCCTAGTTGTACTCTGATAAATAGATTATAATTATTAGTATAATAGAATAATCAACCACAATACATATATGGGAGCATATTAAAGCACGTCATTATATAACAAGATTAAATGAAGTCGAGTGTAGCACATAATTTGTGCAAGACTGTACATAGGGGGCTTACGGCGGGCGCGGGCGGCGGGCGGCGTGCGTAACGAAATGCCCACGCAAATCGCATCAAACCACTGTGTGCACATCTGTTGCCTGCCTTATCAACTTAACTGCATTCCATTTGCTTATCGATTCTACATGTTAACGTTTATATAACTATGTAATAATAATATGTTAACTTATTATTGATCGAATTGTAATAGAACCTAAATTAGACATTTACGTTTAATTTAGGTTACATTTTAATAATTCTTCGTGGTTATATATAGGTAGACCAACCAAAACCAGTTTTTTTTATGAAAAGAAAATAAAGAAGCGACAATTCATTTAAGGCCAAGTAAGTTCTGTATAAACTAATTGAAACTTCATTTGTCACATAAAGTCGTCGTTGGCGTTTCACAATCTCCGAATAAGCTTTGAAACGCAAACTATTTCCACAGGAAGTATTATGTGTCAATTAATTTGTTAGTTATCCAGCACTTTCCTTGGACATTGTGACAGACCTTAAAAAAATTGACTAACTAAAGCCTTGTGAAATTCTAAAAAAGAACACAAGTTGTATAACTCTGTATTTCTACTACACAAAATAAGTGAAAGTAGCTTGCTTTCAGGAGGACAATAGAACGGACGGATATATATATACAATTTTATATGACTAGTAAGGCATAAGTCTTACCAGAATCTACTAAGGAAAAATATTCCAAGGAATAACAAATTGTGTAATATTAAGCAATAACAGAAGTAAAAGATTTTTCCTTGATCAGAAATCGCCACCGTGTCTAATAATACACCTATTTTAATAACAAAGCTGAGGCCCGATCCTGGGCGGCGCACAATGCTCGCCGCCCGATGTTGCCCGCTTCGGTGGCTTTCAATCCCATCCTATTGCTGGTTTTTACTTCCGTTCGCTTTACACTTGACGTGCGTTATTGTAGGAAATGAAAAGATATCTTGGTCGCCTTTTTTTCTTGGTACCGGATTAGACTTCTGCGGCCCCGATGATGTTTAGGGATGGGCAATGCTGCATTTGGAATATTTTTAACGTGATTTTTTAGTGTGGATATTTTAATAGAACCAACAGAACCAATACATTCCATGTAATTATGTTAACAAAAGATCCGAAACATCATACTCAATCTTGCAGTCTTTTAATCGAGTGATCAATTATGACGAGTGAGATATCATTCGATTCTTATTTTTTTAATAAGCATTAAATTGTTAAAGACACACGGTTTTTTTGATATCTTCTAATCGGATGGTCCGTTTAAGGAAAATTGAGAGAAACATAGGAGAGAAACAATTATAAAATATCGATATAAAGGCAAAACATCGATGATTACGATGTTTCGAGTCCCAAAGGAACATTGGATCGTTAACAACGATACGGCCGTGTAATAGATTGCGTCCGTCAGAACGTTAGCGGGTTCGTTTCCGACGAGACACGTGGCCGCTTTAAAATATATTGCCTACAATTTTTGCATAAATTGAAGGGGTGCAATTTTAATGGATAATTTATGTGTAAAAAGAAGTAGGAATATTATTTCTCTTTTACATCGTTCGACTTTGAAACCAATACAAGACTACTCAGCGTAAATACAATTACCTTTTCATGATTTTTCTATTTTGAAACGCATGTACTAATATATTTTATCTCTGTTTGTCTTAAAGCGAGTGAGAGAGATAAGGGTTTGTTTTAATACAAGTGTTTCGCCAGTGGAAATCCATGATAATATTACAACATATAAATAGTTTATGTTTTAGTTCCTTAAAAGAAATAAATATACATATGTACAGAGAAGTTATATAATAAAATTCGTATGAAATCTGGGAATCCTATTATAATTTTAAAGTGGTCGTAAAATGAAAAGTTCAAGCCAAGAGCCGACCTCATAGCGTGGGGAGGGGGGGCATTGTCATTCAAATTCAGGCCGACGCATCCCGACACTTCGCCGCAGAAAATTTGAATAATAATCGGGTCCAAAATTCATAATATTAAGCTGGTTCTGTTGGTGAATTTGAAGACTAACAATTACTGATGATTGCATGAAATAACTGCACAATATGAGTCACCGCCTACAAGAATAGGAGCGCTCAGTTTTTGTTATTTTAGACAATAATCCTCCAGAAGCATTTAGTCCACATTATAGTGTCTGTGTAGTATTATTATTTAATTAGTCAAAGTGAAGAATTGTTGGCATTTTTATATTCATTTACGAGCAAAAAAATTTAAAAGCAAACAGTTTAAACGTTAAAGTTAATAAACACCCCTTTACTATTTATAGCGATTACACAACACAATATTTATTACACTTAAAATGATATCATAAAATACATACAATAGGTCCTTACCCTTTAAACATGTCTGATATAATAGTGCAATACAAAATATGTATTTTATAACACTATGAATGATATGACACTTCGAGGGCGTTGCGAATTATTTTTCAATTCAACCAATCTATATTTACCAATATAAAAACTAACGAGAAATCTTCTCGTGTTCGTAATAAAGACTATAATAGCTTGGTCGTGTATTTGGTATTACTGTTTTTAATTTAGTAGTCGTTGTATTATATGTTATTGTGTTTTTAACACTTCACCCTCGCACGAGAGAAGGGTAGCTGGAGGTATTTTGCACCCTCTCTGATTAGCGTTCTTAATCTACGAGGGATGCACTGATGGTGACATTCAATATGTGGAAAACATTTGAAATATAACTGAGCACTAACAAAGTCGATCAAAAAAAGTTAGGATAGAAAATGAAGAAACTAAAAATAAAGGACGTTTCTTTATGTCTTAGTAAAACACATTTTAAATTCATTAAAAGTTGTTTACTACTTACATTAAAGACCATTTAGTTATACAAAAATAGTAATAACTTAGACTTTTAAATTTACAAATAAATTTTACGAAAAATCTATTAGTTAAATCTAACAATTTACTATAGCCAATAATTTTGTAAAATTTAATTATGAATATTGTATTAAGTCGTTATTAGTTATTTTTTCGTACTCTATGAAATGACTCGAATTGCATAACACTATCCAGTTATTCAATAATATTTTGTATGTTTATTTAACATCTTAAACTGTTGCTTAATGAACTACTGCGGGGCTGCGTGGATAAGCCTGTTTGCGAACATGTTCATCTCGTTATACCTACCTATTGTAACATGTTTGTATGTGTTACACAAACACATGTTTGTTTACATTTAAACATGTCACATCACATTTAAAAAGTACAAGTTTACATATAACATGTAGGCAAACGTGTGCTACTTTGAATTTTTTGTTGAATTACAAATGATGACATACAACATAATAACAAAGTACCTAAGTGTTAATCTAAATGTAACATGCAGAAAGACCAAAGAAGACTTAGTGATGGGGTAATTGGATAATACAGAACCATATAAATAAAATTAGATTATTTAATAAAAAAGCTGATATGTGATTACCTAAACAATTTAGTACCTTAACAATGCAATTAGTTCTTCCCGATGCAATAAAGACTTTTTTAGAATAATCTTAAATCACAGGTTAAGCTTAGAGCAAAATAAATCTCTGGTAAAACCTCTAATGCTGAAATGTAACAAATGAAAATCTTTACTAACGCCTTAAAAATAACGGGTTCTTTTGTCTTTTAATAATATTAGGTTAAAGAGAATTTTATCGCTTCATTACTAACTACAACTAGAACTGCAGCCTTATTAAAATATTGTAATCAAAGAATTTTAACATTAACGTATACGTTATACTTCGTAAATCGCAATACATTGTCAGAAATCAACATAACCAAAAACGTTTCGTTTTCTCACTTACACTTAGTTATATTTATTTCGACAATAGAAACTTAGAATAAAACTTTAGGTTTCATAAACAGCAAAGAATTTTTCGAAAACCTATTTTTTCTTAATGACAGTTGCTAATTACTCTCCGGAAATACTATGATGAATTTTGTTTGAAAGAATCGATTTAACAGCTATTAATAAAATTGATTTCTAAATAATGCAAGTATACCATTAACCGCAGTCGTTAACCGCAATATTATCCGTGGGTCGTATAAATCGCATTCGGATGTATCCGAGACATTAAGTCTTGCGGAAGCGCACGGCGGATGCCGACCCATCCATTGACATCGCTTGCGCTCCGCCGCGCGCCAGCCGCGACGGCAGGAGGTAATCATTAAATATATATCTAAATGTGAACTTGAAATCAGCCTATCCATTGGCACAGGCCTCGTAGAAGGTAACCAATGATTTCGTCAAGGTCAGCAAACTAAATGGGAAGGAATTGATATCGCAACATCTGCGTTTTCTATCAGTAGTTTTTTGTTACTTCTGGCAGCACAGTATCCACGGAGTTATATATTGTTAACTACTAATTAACTGAGTTCTGAGCAGCAGACATGGCATTAGATCTGTAGATAAATTTTCATAAACAATTGTACATGAAGTTAGACTTTCACAGTGCGAAATATTTTCTTAATGCTTTTGAGCTAAAACAATTTTTCACATCTTTACAACTTAGCTTAAGTTACTCGAAAAAATATCATTTTAATCTCCACAACGTCATAATCCACTTGATATAACAAAGATAACAATGAAGATTCTATTTAGTTACGCTCAAAACGAAAATTCGATTCGTAACTCGAATTGTAAAAACCGCAAATTCGCCACGCACCGACCGCGCCGTACCCACGGAGCAAGTGCAACAATGACGTCATTAACACAACTTCTACAACCATAACACAAGCCTTTAAAATATTCCTTAACAACATAGCTTTACAGTCGACAGTTCCTTGACGAGTAAAACATAAAAGGCGATGTGGTAAAATTTGTGGCGTGTATGAATTTAAAAATAATAATGCGTCATCGCCGAGTCCCTCTGTCTTTTTGATTCGGTGTAGCGTAATGCGAATTACGTTCGTACGTTGAATTTGATGTGTGTACGCATTTTTTAGACTGTTTCCATTGTTACGACATACGATAAACACTTGCATGGCAAAAGCATCCAGATACAAAAACTTTCACGTCTGTTATGTGTACCAATGATTGTATCATAACTTAATGTTATGAGAATGAACACCAAAAATCTAAAAGTAGCTCAAGGAGGAAGTTAGTTAATTTCGGAAAATATTTTTTAACATTTAATTTTCTTAAATCTATATCTTTGACATTAATTGCAGCAAAACTAAAAATGTTATTGAAAACCAATAATAAATTACAGTCAATTGTCTTATAATTCATTAAGAAGACAAAAAACGGTTGTCACCAAACGTATTCAGAGTGATAATGGAAACGTATCTCGGGCCCCGATGGCTACATTCGCGCGTGAATTTAAATCTCGCCTCGGGTGTTAGGAAGCGGTGATTTGTGGTTATTTACCGCGGTTGTTAAGTTTCCATTTTGTCCAGCAACTCGTGCGGAATACGCGACGATTTCGATGCGAATTTCGTTTTTAATTTTACAAAATAGGACCCCGAAGCGACGGCATTGTGTTGCGCCCCTACAATGAATATTATTCGCAATGATTACATCTATAATTACTAATTTAAATAGATTCAAATACTATGTCTGTTGTTGCATATTACTATCTTAATTGATGAAACGCACCCAATCAATGTTTTACATGAGTTTGCTATTGTTGTATACTGATAAATTATCTAGTTAGATAACTTGTTAGATACTAGGTGACATGTATTAAAATATTGAATAAGATTTCAATAGTAAATAACAGATAACTCGTGAGCTACTTAAGCTTTAAATAAATAGAGATAGAAATTAAATAAATAATATGCTAATATCATCTCAAAGTTAATGCTCGAATAAAATAATCCGGGGCAATAAGTCGAGGAGTTGAAGAAGACGAGGGAAGGGGGTTGGTTCGTTCGCCTCCAAAAAATCCTTTTGTCCAAACAGAGTGCCGCCGCGAGCAAATGTCACACAGAGTTAACCCTTCCGTGCCGTCCTCATTGGAAATTCACTCGCGATTTACTGCGATCTACGCACTATGAGGAAGAATCGTGCGGTTCAAACGCTCTCCTAATGTTGTGTCCTTTTAGTGCATTATTTTATAAGGATTACATATAAATGTTAATTAAAAAACAGAGAGACATTAACATTTGTATTGAAAAAAAAATCTGCATTTTCGAATCAACAAACCTGCTAAACATATAATTTTTATTAGACGCTAATAAATTGAGCTAATTCCTAATTAATTTTCTAATTAGATTAGGCCCCTCGATGTGGACGTATAATGAGCTGATGATGATGAATAATTTAATAACTATGAACTCTAAAATCTCATTCAGTTTTATAATTATACTCGCAGCAAATTTTATTGTAATTAAGAGTTGAAAAATTGTATCAAAATTTAAATACTTTACATACGTACGTAATTTCTTAAATAGAATTAAAATGTTGAAATAGTCGTTCCTTGCGTATAGTGCGTTGTGAAATGGGATTTACATAGCGCTCCCCAAGAAACTGGCGAAGACTTTAAATTTAGTAAATTTACTAAATCTAGGCTTGAACTGATTTCACGCTGGCGGCAGACGGCGCTCGACCCGCCGTCACAGACAAAACTTTGCCAGAACTGACATCTCTTAAGGAATTATTATGCATATTGACTTACCTCGTCTTATCTCTTACTAGCGACCCGCCCCGGCTTCGCACGGGTGCAATGCAAAATATACCTACTACAGAATAAATGCACAATTTATTTAAGGTACTTAAATGGATAAGGATTAATGCTGTATTGTTTAAAATCACTTCGTAAAAGTATAAAAATGGTTATGCTGGGTTATCCCTAAGAGATAGACATATACCATCGCGGACTTTTTTGTTGAACTTTTTAAGGTGAACAATACTGTAGTACATTATTTTGGTCTATCTCGTAGGGTTCAGCCAGCGTTTGCAATATAAGCGCAAAAAACGTGCTTATTTACGACATCACATTAGAAAACTTTAAATTTATCAGTGTTTCTCTACTATATTATGCATTTATTATACATACAAACCTTCCTTAAGAATCACTCTATCTATTAAAAAAAAACCGCGTCAAAATCCGTTGCGTAGTTTTAAAGATATAAGCATACATACGGACATACAGCGAAAGCGACTTTGTTTTATACTATGTATGTATTGATGATATTGTAATATTAAAATTTTCTACGTTTTATATAACTATTTCTTACTACACGGGATTTAAGTTTCGAATATTTATAATTATTTTTAATCAAATACTTTTTAATAGGTTTAATCTACCTTTCTTATATGGAAATTAGGCTTAATACAATTAATCTGAAAAAATATCAAATCGTAGCTACTCACAATAAGAATCTAGTAAAATAATTAAGTCAAAAAGTATAATCTAAGTCTAAGTACAAGAAAATGTTTTTTTTTTATCAATTATTGACTTATCTAGTAGTAAACTAACATGTTTTATATCTACTCATGTCCTCAGCCTTTCACCTGAATATTTGTTTACGGTGACGGTAAACAGGTTGTTTCTGTAATTTAGTTTATTTCAGACAAACGAAGAATGTCTAAAAGCTCATGTCTTCTAACATTCTATTTACTAAATTTTCTCAAACTATACCAATACAATATCTACTAACATAAGTATCAATTTTACAAGCCTAACAAGATTTTAATAATTTGGTTACCACTAGAATACTTTATTCAGAATTCAGAAAACTCCTGGTTCAAACAACTAGTTAATTTTTAAACATATATGTACAACACTCATATGAATCATGTTACTATCCGAACGTAGTCTGATATGTACAAGCATCATTATAGTATACTTTAATATACAAATTACAAATGTGAGAGTTTTCAAGATCGACCTTTTTCCATTTTAATTAGTATACTCTACCTCTGGCTTTGTCTTTTATTGTACTGCTGTACACTTATTATTGAAATGGAAATAATTATGTATTCTTTTATGTACACACGAAGAAATATACCTAACGATTTACATAATAAGTTATAAAATATATCATACCTTGTTATGTAAATTTCTAAAGATTGAAATGTATAACAAAGTACTTAGAATAAAAATAGTTACTTTTGCTCACCTGTCCACAGATATTATTTTTATACGATACTAGTTTTTACCCGCGACTCCGTCCGCGCGGAATAATAAAAATAGAGAACGGGGTAAAAATTATCCTATGTCCGTTTCCTGGTTCTAAGCTACCTGCCCACCAATTTTCACTCAAATCGATACAGCCGTTCTTGAGTTATAAATAGTGTAACTAACACGACTTTCTTTTATATATATACTAGCTTTTACCCGCGATTCCGTCCGCGCGGAATAAAAAATAGAAAACGGGGTAAAAATTATCCTATGTCCTTTTCCTGGTCCTAAGCTAACTGCCCACCAATTTTCAGTCAAATCGATTCAGCCGTTCTTGAGTTATAAATGGTGTAACTAACACCACTTTCTTTTATATATATAGATATAGATATATAGATATAGATGTAAAAAATATTCTATTAATACAATCTTATATAACCGATATGCGAATTTCGTATTTCATATCGATGATAACCACAATCAAATAATAAATGAATAAAAAGCACAATGGGAGATTTCTAACCACATCCAAATCGAATTACTCAAAACTCCTCGTTGCCTATTGAAATATAATGAGTTTATATAGAAAACTACATAGTTGTAGCCGGTCACTGATCGATAAATACTTGATGAGCTTTTTATTTAATTGTATAAAAAACCGAGTTAACAATAAAAATATTTGTGATATTTTACATGTTTTTCAAAAAGTTTGATAGTATGCAAAAATGTTTGTCAAATATTTTGACTACTTATACAAATTTGACTCAATTTAATACGCTTACCGGGCGCTTTTTTTTAGATACGCATGTTTCGCTTGAAATATAAAATTTACAGAGTTTAAAATCTATATATATAAAAGAAAGTCGTGTTAGTTACACTATTTATAACTCGAGATCGGTCTAACTGATTTAGCTGAAAATTGATTTTGAACTTTTTTATCTTGTGTGATTTTTTTTTATTCCGCGCGGACGGAGTCGCGGGTAAGAGCTAGTTAATAATAATAAGAGTAATGAAATAGTGAAAAAATAATAGAGTAAAGATAAAAGCTATCTTCTTTTTCCAAACATACCAGACGTGTAGCAATTCAACATATAACAAAGCCTTAGAAAGAAACATAAGAAACAAAATAATGTTCTCATTCGTTTTTGCTTCAAAAGTACAAATAAAAAGCCACTTCTAAGTAAGCAATAACCTACAACAAGTGCACCCCAAAAGCCACGGGGCTCGGGATAGGAATTGGGAGAGAAAGGGGGGTAAAGGGGAGGGAATAAAGACAATGTCGAACTAGCAGTTGTAATCAGGTTAGAGAACAATTTGCCTCTCTAGCCATGCGTGACGTATGGCGGCGTAATCTGCTAGCAGCCGACTCTGCGATTGATTTTTTAAAGTTCCATATTGCAATAGTTGTGGTGAATTGAAATTTCGCTTTTTGAAATGGTAACGAACGCTTGCGTACTTCCTTTGAGATTTCTTAGCGTAAAAAATCCTTCTGTGGTTGGAACAAAACATATATGGTAACTTTTTTAATTTCAAGGGTTTTGACTGTTACAATAAAAGCTTACGTTGGCTAACAATTACTTTGTCGAAGCATAGATAAATGGTATATTTAAAAAAAAAAAAAATAAAACCATTCGTCCAATAACAGAATTATTTTAACGTTTAATTTCAATTGTTTGGTTTTTTAGTTTAGTTTTTATAGGGTTTTTCTCTTAGTTGACTAGGGACATAGAAATTACATGATAATAGTCAATCATACATGACGTCTGGGACATGAAATCAGTTGATTTGTAACTAAGGTAGTATCAGCTTATTATTATTATTATATCAATATCTTTGAAAATAACGAGATAACTATATGTACATAATATTTCAGCAAAGGTAATCCACAGTTAGGACCTTTGTACACAAGGCAATGTAAATATTCGAAACTGGTTATTTTAGTCCGCGAGAATATCGCGACGCAATCGTACATATTAGATTCGACAATTTACGTTGCCTTGTGTACGAAGAGCCTAAGAATTCAGCACAGCAAATTCTTTTCGACTATTAAACAGTTATATAAGTTTTTACTTGTTCATCAAACTATAAGGAGGGTTATTTCAAAAACTGACACACTTCGTCACTGTTTCCATAATTAAGGGCCCCCATCCGTCGGTCACGTGACCGACGCGCGTACCGGATTACATCCGTCGCCTACAATGCGAGCCTACATCTCAATCCAGAATACATTCGATGCAGTTGCCGACTGTAATGAGGTATGACAACGTTTTCTGTATTCTATAATTGGGGATTTTAATAGTTTTAGCTTCAATTGTTGTAAAGAGTTGTTAATGTTTAGTGATTTATTTGCTTTGTTTTATATTGGATTTTTTTGCTTTTAATTGTAGTCGAAATTTGTTTTATTATTTTTATGAACTTAGCCTTATTGTACCATTTGGAAGTACGAATGCGAACTTCATTATCTCATTATTTTGCATTTAAATAATCATTTTGTACTATTAAAATAAAGTTCACCTTTATGAACAAATACAATTATATATGCGAATTGTTTTAAAACAATATCAAAATGGACATTAATATAAATCTCGCAAGAATTTGTTTACTCAAAATTTTTACTCGTAACGCCATCTACCGTTCAATAGTGAAAGCGTTTACTTTGTTAAACTTTTTAGCTAAACTTCTATGGTAGATTTTATTATTGTTACTATTTCAACATTAAATTAACACGCTAATTAGCTTTAAATCAGACCTATAACTAGAAATTATGTATTACTAATACTACGAATTATCATTACCATACCAATTTATATCAACGATACCTTTTCACTCTTTTCAAACAAACAAAAAAAAGAAACAAAAAACGATTCTCACAATAAAAATCCATTAATAACAAATACAACAATTTCATTATATGTGTGAAATATGACATTATATCGGCACGCGACTTTTAATGGGTTAATATGTCTATTATTCAACAATGGTTATAAAAAAGCCGGGCACTGGCTGGCAGTGGGCAACATTGATATCATAATCAAAATATGAAATGATATTTTAGGGGACTATTGTCCCCTGAGTGGGATTAGTTCTCGCCTCGTGTTTGTTTGTTTTAATGATATTTTATTGAAATGATATACTTAATGTTAGTTTATGTTGATTTTAATGATAAAATTTGTTAACAGGGTTATTTTGTGTTACAAATCATTAACAAGCTTTCCCCTTGTTAACGTTCGTTATACTTATTATTTGCATTTCAATTTAGATATAAAAAAGACATATGCTCTTATCGATATGGAGTTCACAAAACTATCGTATAATATTTACGACAATCTTACATGTCTTTTAGGTTTTGCATATCTATGCATTTTTGTTCTTGGAATAAGTGTGTACTTTTGATCTAAATAAAGAGTAGAACGGTATATTAAAGTTTAATTTTTAATTTTTTTTTAATCTAGTCTTTTCTCCCATGTTTATTTATGAACCTGTAGTTCTTCGGTACTAAATAGAAATTTAAAAATTAAATATGCATTTTATGTGAGGTGATTTTTTTTTACATGATATGTTACATTTTTGAAAATGTTTTAGATTTTCGTTTAAATTAATCAAACGATTTCAATTATATCCTTTATTTAATTGAATTCGATAAGTTGTCAAAGAGAGAACATTTTTATCGTAAATCTCCTAAGTCGTACACAATGCAGCATTGTATTGCCGAGTCTGCAGCGGACGCCACTTCTAAGTTCGCACGCCGAAATAAAAATTCGATAAAAAAGCGCCAGTACACACGTGCCGACGCATTATTCGATAACCGTCGGGGGCGGTATTGGACATTTGAGGGCAACCCTAATTTAAATACTACTCTACACGATACAATACCAACCTAAGAAGCTAAGAAATTAGATTCAATTTATAATAAATACTTTGCGTCCGACTTTTGGATTCAGTGTAAGTGAAATTGAACTCAACTGGGTTTATATAGTGTTGAGTTTTGTTTGTTAATGTTGTGTGGTTAAACAGAATAGGGCTATCAGAAGATTTCTCTATTTATTGGTGGGAAAAGCCTCGTGTCAGCTCCGACACCAGTTTTAATATTTTCGGTCGCGTGTCCGGCACGCGTTCGGCTTTGGTAAAAAATTGGTCCAGAGTAATTCGCGTTTTATTGCACCATCGTTCCTAGTCAACGCTAAACGCTATATAAAGTTCTCTGACGATTTGTTGCGGTCGGTTGCTGACTAGTCATTAGTTGAAAATTGACTGGTCACAAAAGGCAATTTGACAATAAGTTGGAAATGTGCAAAGTTTAAATTACAATGAAGACAACCGCAACGATCTTTCCTGTCCAATGGTCTTACATATAAAATTATACACTAATCCTTACAGTACATTCGTTCAATGAAATAAAAGAATATTTATAGATTTAATTGAACCGATAATGATGAAAGATTAGAATAAGAAGTGAGATTTTAAAACTTGCAGCGATTGTAACTGCTTAGAACATTATTTAAATGACTTCAAATTCATAAAATTTGCTAGACAGCCGTTATCATAGTAAATATCATAAAATACAGTATATTATCGGCACCGAATGTACTATCAATGAAATAGTTATGAAAAAGAATTCCATTTATACTTTATGAATCTACATCTACACAACTTGTTAAGAAATAAACAAAATCATTTAAAAAAAGTTTTAATTAATCTCCGAAAAGATAAAATCTTAACCTTTTCTACTGGCGTACAACTAACACCATCTATCGTTGAGTTGCATCAACAGTTGTAAGAGGGGTGAGCTCCGATGTCCTCAGACATGTTCGCCCACGTGGCGACAGTATGCCGCGAGTGCGGCTCACAGTGGGCGCGTCATAGATACGTCATAATATCGAGCTATTAACAATAACGACAGGAAATTGCCTTTTCCATGTCTACGTATCATAAAGTAGGGTTCATGATATAAAGAATATAATAGTTATATTTCTATAAACCCTTGCGTATTTTAATCCTAATATGGTTGATAGCTAGTATTCATCAATATTTGAAAATATTTTTTTTAACGATTCAATTAAACAAAGTATGAAATTTCTTGTATATTAACAAATAAAGTTTTACTTAACTCTAAGTCAAAAATAAAAAAATGAATACTTCTAAGGCATGCGCGTTCCATGTATAAACAATGCTTGGTATGTTTGCTTCATTCTGAATCAGAGAGCGGGATGCTTTCCTGAAAGATACACTCCGTTACGTATGTACGTATAAAGCTAGTAAATTTTAAAAATTTAAATGTTATAAGGGTCAAAAACATAATAAATAAAAAAGGACTAACCTCAAAGCTGCCTATGAATATGTCGGAGTCATCGGAACCAGGCGGCTGGTGCACGTTATCCACGGCAGTGATCTGTGGTCCTGAACACGAGAGATGGATTTTAGTTTTCTAGTAGTAGGTCAATTAAGTAATTAGTTTAAATTTACACACATTTAAATTTTTAAAAACAGTTATTAATCATTAACCAACCCATTGGCAAGCATTCGATGGGCTCGAAGAGATCCATGGAGATAAGGTCCAGTGGTGGAGATGGTGCGGGCGGCGGCAGAGCGCACGACGAGATGCAGCGACCTGACGTCACACATAACATATTGATATTACTTGAGGAAACATCTTAACCTGGGCTACCAAAATTAATGCATAAATAAAGGCACTGCAAGTTAGAAAGCTGCTAATTGGGGTACAAAAAAAAAAACAACTAAACAAGGAGAGTTACTAAAATTTAGGTTCGTGAACATTAATTCCCATGTATTCATCTAGAAATGAATTTTAATGAAGTGATACCTGATCGAATCATCGGATCGTCAAATCTGTCAGAAGTGTCGTGAGCGCGCTGGACTTTAGGACTCTCAGGTCGAGTTGTTCTGTGATTACTGCACGGACCAACGTTGATTTCACCAGCTAGGAATAAAAGTCTTTAGTCTGTTGAGAGTTTTCAATTTGACCATTTCTCTAAAATCTTTGTTCTGCTTTAAAGTTTATAATATTAGTGAATATTTTATTTTACCAAATTGACTGCTTCTTAAAATCTGACAAGAGTAACGTAAAATCTAACTCTACGTCTATTGCAAGTACCATTACCAGGAATAAAGATCCATTGATTCAAATTCTGTACAAATATATAATATTAACCGTGTGTGGAGAGCGCGGTGTGATAGGCGTGGTGCGGCTCCTCGACACATAGCTGCAGGCGACCCCCGGGCTGCAGGCGCGGCACCACCGTCGCCACCACCGGCACACGGATCTGCACCGCGCCCCCCGCGCCCCCCGCACCCCCCGCACCTCCCGCACCCCCCGCACCTCCCGCACCTCCTGCACCTCCCGCACCTCCCGCACCCTCCCCTCCCACCTGCACCTCCACCTCCTAGTCACAAAGTCCAAGTCAGAAGAAGCAACGAAAGAGTCATATGAACGCACTGAGACCATGGACACTAGACAGTAGTAAATCCCAAAGCGTAATCTCTCCAATGCTAAAGTTTTAATGACTGATAACATTTTATTAGGGGTTCCATGATTATTTTTTGTTTTTCGTTTCCTAAAGGTAGATCTATTGTTTTTAGATGTGCTGACAGTCTTTATCTACTGGCGTCTTTACAATTAGCTTTAATGCTTCTATCATCACCTGAGTACTGCAATTGTCTTCATTCTTCACAATAATCTTGCCGCCGTCTCTCAAGTCAGCAGCAGTCGCTGGTACTAACATCTAAACACAATTATTTGCTATACAAAACATGGGGCCGGGACGACCATTCTATTTGTGTTGTCAACAAACTTGGATTTTATAATCCAAGTTACAAGGACTAAAGTAGGGGTAAAAGGGTCATTGTATGCGTGAATAAAGAATAATGCTCATCAGAATTGATAATGGAACTTTGGACAATGATTAGTTGTAGATGTTTGTTATAAACGTAAAAAGGTTTAATTTTATTGAAATTGGTGTATTTACGAACCTGTTTTCCGCCAGGTAGCTTGGTATCAACAACTTTGACCAGCACGGGAGCACCTTTATCTGGTTTGAGGAGTGCAAAAGGCGTTTGTCTTGTAGCTAATGCGACTCCCATATGGTAAGTCTTTATCTGATCCACAATAACACCTCCTCCGTTCCAACTCATAGGGTTGGTGTAGCACCACGCGTCTATTGGCTCCGGGAAATACTTGGGCACGGACCAAAAGTTGTCTTTAGGATTCCATGTTGAAGAAGATGGAGTTTCCACTGCCGGTAAGAAGGGACCAACTGTTGAGGTAACCTCGCAATGATCGTTTGATTGTCTGAAACATTTTGTAATGTTATTGAATACAATTTTTTTGGGTCTTATCTTTATTTCTTCAATTAAGTGGATTTCATCAGTTGAGTAAGCTGTAAAATAAAAAAATAGAAATCTAACTAACATAAGAATTTTAAGCTTTTATATATAACAAGAACTATTTTTGCATGACAAAATTAGAATTATTAAAAGTTACTAAGATTTTGAACAAGCGTAGTTTAGGTAATCTGACCTAGTAGAGTCTGGTTGTGTTTCAGCTGCGGAGGCAGTTCTCGGAGGACGTGAGACAGTTCGCAAGTCGGGATTGGATGTTGTACTACTTGTATCATCTGGATGCGCCTGAGTATAATAAAAATACTAGAAACATAGTCGTTAAAACATCATATGCAAGACTTAACACAACCAACAAAAATGTATATTTAAACACATAAGCTAATATATATTTCTTAACATAAATTTAATAGAAAGAAATGATTACCTTATTCTTATGACATACGAGATTTGATTGCTGGTTGAATCCTTTGAAGCAAATATTACATCTGTACGGTCTCTCGTTGGTGTGCGTGAAAAGATGGTTGCGGAGGTTTCCTAAAACATATCACAATAATTTTTATACAAAATAATAATAAAAAATTGGACTTTAAGGCTTACTGTTCGAAATAAAAGGGATATTTCGATGACTTGAGTTTAGCGCGCAAACGTTTTAAGAATTTTAGGATAACGCTTTAAACGCCACATCAAATGTGGTTGTGATTTTGGAAGATATTATACAAAATAATTTATAAGGTAAAAAGAGTGTATCCAAGGTAAAGGAAGTAAGGATTTAGGAAGGGAACCTTTCTGATGGAATCCTTTGGGACAGATGTGACACTTGTAGGGCTTCTCGTCGGAATGGGTTTTGCGGTGGGAGATGAGGGTCGACACGCGGTTGAACGTTTTGTTGCAAACCTGGTTCAATAAAGCCGACAATGAAAGATAGTTACACACATTGCCAGGACTAATTAATGGCACACTTTGTAAAATTCTTGATACTTAGCTTGCAGTAATAAATTATATCAAAATGTTGTCCATTCATAACCCTTTTGTAGAGTATAGAATTGTAGGTAGAGGCGTGAATGGTGTGACATAAATAAACTCTTAAGTTTTCGGTTTTTGTCTTAAGTCCATTCTACTACTGCAATGAATTTGTATTCGTAAACTACTCTACAGCACTCCTATTCTATTAATGATTAAGAAGTTAAGAAGTTCTAATATAGAAGTGTGTATAGTTATTTTTGTATCAGTCACCTCGCAAGCGTACGGTCTCTCAGCAGAATGTATGGCGCGGTGCTGGCTGAGAGTGGAGAGTTGCCTGAAGCTCTTGCCGCACGCTACACAATGAAAATTGCGCTCGTCTGTATGTGTTGGCAAATGACGCATCAACGTGTACTGGTGCTGGAAGTCGCGGCTGCCTGGATACCAAGAGAACGACGACTAAATGAGATCGTGAGTGCTGTACTTCAAATGTCGGATATAAAAATCGAAGTAACGAGTTAAAATCTACGATAAGGCAATAGTTTTGAATGTGGCAAATAAAGCGTGGAATTCAAATTAAGTATAATATTATAGATATTTAGTGGTCCCGTTCTAGAATTAGCCATATCATGAAGTTAACTCTAAGATTTGGTATCTACACATACAAATGATAAAACAAATTAACCACAGATTGCCACACAACATCTTATTGTATTCTGTATTTTGTACAGCAAATTGTTATTTAGAGGAAAGCTTATTTTTTGCATTGAATAGGCTCCTCAAAAAGAATTTCCTCAGGAAAAATTCTTTCACTGTTGGGAAACTACACAATTCACGGGTGAAATAGGCTATATTTATTACTGCATTCATTTTTAATTCCGCGCGGACGAAGTCGCGGGAAACTGCAAGTAATTACATAAAACAAAACTAACATACATTTTGTTTACTATAAATGATTTTTGTTACAATAAGGTAAGGAATAACAAGTTTTGTTAATATTCCTTAACATTTTTTTTTACAACTTACATATCCCACATTCCCACAACTTGACAGTCCGTCCGTGTCTCTTCACATACTTCACGTAATGATATCGCGATCTTGGGTCCGCCTTGTCAATCTTACACGCGGTCTGATTGTATTTGCCTACACACAACATAAAAATTGCATAATATATCACTAGTCTACAAAATAAAATCCGACAAAACATCCATAAAACTCCTATTTAGTAGTTAAACTACCATTAAACCATCCTGTGACATATAGTGGCTGATGATAATCATAGTTATCAACTTCTTTGAATCATAGAAGTTCGATCTTAGAGAATTTTTAGTAACAAAGGTTGAATGTAAAAAGCGGAGGCGTACTGTAGGTATCATGGTAGCGGAAGAAGACAATCACGTTGATGAAATAATTACCTGTATTCGACGTAGACGTAGACGAGACTATGGAAGATTCCGCATGTACTTTCTTACTCAATGACGTCTCGAACACAGAGTTTGTATTATTTTTCTTCTGAGAATAAGAAAAACAATCAATTAAGTAGAGTAGAAATAAACTCAGACGACGTTACTTCGTAGATCTTTTTTTTCTGTAACCTGTTGCTTAAACATTATAACTGTAATTATAGCAGCTGTATTCGATATTTATCAGGTAAACATAATCTGCGTAAACGTATGCATGTGTAAAAAATAATAATTTGTGGTAGTCAAATTTGTAAAATGTATGCCACACGGCTGCTCTATCCATGCGGCATTTCCCGAACGTAGTTACCATATCAGGCTTCAAGTGGACATCCAAGTCTTTGCCGAATGTGGTCTGCCCTGTTGTCCCGAATCCCGGCTCGGAGACGAGAGCCGCGATGTTCCCATCCTCCTCGGTCCACGCGAACCTGGCCTGCTGCTCTGAACTCTCGGGATAAAAGCCATCGCGGAGGAAACGGGGAACCTCCAACTGTATACAAAGTAGTAATAAGCAAACTATAATAGTAAATTATACGATACACTGATAAGTCAATAAAATTAATACATAATAGCGTCACTCAACACTACAGAATCGTAGTTCGCGCAGTGACGCGAATATAGAGTAAACTCAGCGTTTTCAAACCAGATTTGCTTCGCTTATCTGTGTGTTAGAAGCGTAATCAAACGCTTAGTTTTAATTCTGTCTTAGTGGTAAAAGCAGTAATAAACATCGATAAAAAAAATTCAAATAAAATAATTGAAAAATAAAAATTATGGCTATGACCCGCCGAGGCCAATATGACCGCCTTTACTTTGATTCGTTGGAAACAATTACTCATATTTTCTTTAGGGTGCATAATTTTATTCACTTTGTTATTAAATGTAGGTCTCACTGAGGTGATACTTGTATTGACATATTGTCTTTGTTTTTTTTTCAAAGATAATGTAAGGCATAACGATATGACAAACATATTGGGTTAATACATAAGTGTCACCACCAGGGTCCGCCAACTTCGAACGAAAAACAAGAAACTTCACACAGAGACAATTTTATTGTTGTGTTAACTGGGTTCCATAATATGAACGAGATAGAGCATATATCTATGCCGTTTTCGCTCGCGATAGTCCAAGCTATACTTGCCATATAAAAAAAATATTTCATCCTTTTATTATTATAATAAAGTATTTATAATTAAAAATAAGAAAACATGATTTAAAAAAAATCCTATTATTAATTGTCTTATTTCTTACATTTGTATTTATAAATCAAGATATACGATCACTTGTTATCTTATATCTACATCGCAAAAAAATGTAGTAATGGCAATTTTAAATCATAACCGTTAAAAAAATAAGTTTTCAAATTTGTTTCAAAACGTGTTCTCGTATGGTTCCGAAATCTTTGATATTGCATTGTATTTTTGAACTAATAACGCGAGTGTTTAAGTTTTGAGATATTGACTCTGATAAGTGAAATATTGACCTCATTATTATTTTAAGTTTTAACATGTCTGATCAGTACAGAAAATGTGTCAAGTGTGGAGTGACCTTAGCAAAAGATCATACTTTAACTTTTCACCGATTTCTTAAGATTGGGAATGGAAACCCTGAAACAGTTTTAAGGTAAATATTTTTAAAAAATCTATCCACATTTTGCTTCGAAGTAATAATCTGATATAACAAGATTTCTTTTATTCGGTCTCTGATAATCTGTTATTATTACAGATCCCGCATTTGGGCCGAATTCTGTTTCCCTGAAGAAAACTGTACTGATGTTGATTTTTAAAAAAAATTACATACCAGCCACAAAATGCTATGCAGTAAACATTTTACAGAAGAATCTTTTATTAACATATCTAAAACACGTTTAAACAAGTTTTCCATACCTATTGGTTCTGAGCCCATATTGGAAAAACTGAGAAACATACCAGGTTCTTCTAGTCAGGTATGTTATGATTGTGAATAATATTTATGTATTTTTAATTATTGTATTTAAATGCTCACCTTAAATGTTTTGAAGGATTGAGTATGTTTAAAAATATTTCTAGCTGACTGCCAAAGAAGGGTTGTGTTTCTCAAGTTTATGTCTAACTTTTCGGCACATTTCTTCAGTTGTGGGAGTGACATAAGATATAATATGTAATTAGGTTTTATTTGTTTCATAGAATAAATAATTGATAATAAAAAAAATAGCCAGATCTTCCACTTATTCAATGTACTGTGATTAGGAGAAGAGGTCAGAGTCATAAAAAAAATACATTATGTCATATAAATCAAGCCATCTTATAAAAGTTTACTATACTATATATTTTAACACATTAACAAAATTTCAGGTTTCACCTACACCAGGACCTTCACATGAGCATATACAGAAGAAACAACAAGTGGAAATGGACCAAAATGCCTTTGTATGTATTTCACTTCTTTTAATAGTATTATTGTTGTTATTATTTTACTATATTTAATTACTTGCAAGAACAGTTTTCAATAACTGACTAAACATCTTAAAATTCAGATTGCCATAATGTTTTAATATTTAATATAATAATTGTAATAATTTAATTTTGTTCATTTTTTAAATTTGAGCGACTGACAAATGCTTATAACTTCAATATAATTTTTTTAAAGATTTGTATGTCTTAACTAAAATCTAGGAATCCCTGTATTCCTAAACTTTAAGTTTACTGAATTACTAGTGTGGCATAAAATAATGTTTTTAAATAAACTAACATAATGTATACAAATTGAAATATACCTTTACTGGGTTAATTAAATACTTTTGTAAATGGAGTTATAATAAATATGTTTTCCAGGTTACTTCACCATCAAATTTGCCTCACAATAATGAGCTGCATGGCATGATTAACTTAATTGTGACAGACATTATAATGAAAATTGTGATTTCATAATAAAATCAATAATTTTTATATCTTTAAAGCGATTCTTAATTAAAAAAAATCGGGAACTAAATTTAATTAAATAAATGATGTTAAATTACTCTGTTTCATTTCATTATTCCTTTAACTAATTTAAGTTAATAACTTTTACTAACACAATATATTGGAAATAATGATTATTTCATTTTAAAATTATTCTTTCTTTAAAAAAATCTTACATTTGCCAAATTATCAAAATAATCATAATTTCCAATATAAATTTTAAACTATAAATAAATTAAAATACTAAACGTATATTCAAAATTCCCGCGTTTTATTTTTTCATATGGGCGACCATTATGGCGCTAGTAGTATAAGCGTATAGACCAAAGTTATAATACTATAGTAGGTATGTAACATGTCATTCTTCTCTCTATAGAGAGTATTATATTCTTTGGTCACCACAGTCGAAACACACGGTAATGAAAAGAAACGCTTTAAATGAACAATCAATAGATGAATACAATAAATAATCAATAGATAAACAGATTTGATAGAAAAAAAATCGTAGGCATTGATAACTTTTACAAAGTCACTTGAATATAACACAACATTCCAAAATTCTATAAACGTTAAAAATCTTGAACTTACTTCGTTTTTAGACGAACTGGTAAAAAGCGCTTCATTGCCAAATCCTAATTCCTTTTTATAAAATTTATCAGTTAAACAAACTTCGTGGATACTGTAACAAAATAAAGTTGTTCAAATAAAATGAATAACAAAATAATTATAATTCAATATGGTCGAGTCGGCCTTTTGTTTCGGGAAATAATTGAATATCAAACCTTATAATCTCATCGCCGGGTCTCATGAGGCTACTTTCTTTTATTTCTTCATCACCAAGCATCATTTATTTTTGTAATATTCAATTTTTTCAAGACAAAAAAAACGCTAGGTCCGTGTCAATCTTCAATTTTTCTAAATTCCTTCAAATATTTCGTAGCTATGACGACTGTTCTAAAAGAATTTCTGGGTATTTTAAAATAATTTTAATGACTTTTATTGGTTGCCAGTTATAGCTTTCTTTAACAAATAGTTTATTGACCTCTTTTGAACATTAGGTCAATGCACTTTTGCTCTACATTTTGAAACCTACTCGTATAGGAGTACGAAAAAAAAAATTATACTTTTAGTAAGAATAAGAACTACTTAATTGTAGAGTATAACTGTATTTCTTGAAGTTTAAATTAAGTAAATTGTTACAATAAAAGTTACATTTTAATACTGAAGATAAAAATATTTTAAATGCCGTTACAGTACTTTTTTTAATGAACAATTTAATTTCATTATTATTATACATATGAATTTTATTAGAAATAAGTTATATTTTCGACATTTAAAAACAAAATGAGAAATAAAAATGTTATAATTTCATAAAGACGAATTCTTTCCACAGATTATAAATACACAAGTAAAAAATTCGCCATTTTTATTTATAATTTGGCGTTTGGCGCGCAATTGAGTTTTTGTGCATTTTTTTCTATCATTACTAAATTAATTAATTTTTTAAATATTTAACTAAAACTACTACAAAATTTATTGTAATATCCGAACATTTTTGAAAGTTAATTCGGCTAACATATTTCATCTACCTACATGTTGTTTTTATGCATAATTAAAAATTAAAAGTAAAGTTTTTGAACAGTTAGTTCTGTAGTTATACATTAAGCTATAGTTGTAAGAGAGTATACGAGTTGTAAGTTTTTTTAATTCTTTTAACGTGATTGATAATATTGACCATGAGTTCTTTTTAAGTGTTAATGTGGTACATCTATGCATTAAGTGATTTTGAAAGAACCGGCGATAAGGCGAGATCTTGAGGTAAATACATTATTTTAATTACATTTCGCGATTTTCTTTATCTCCATACCAATACTGATAAATAATATTTTGATCTCCATTTAGGATAAGTTATCTACGTTTTCACTGCTTTTTTCTAAATTCTACTGAAGGGATTTAAAGCTTATTCATATTATGAAGGTACATATAATATTAATGACGCACTTCATGTATGTTACCCTGGCGAAAAAAAATAGCAAATAGTCGTTTTTACATAAAATTGTCTTTTTAAACTTAACATATCTGTTTTAATTTTCAGAGCTGATAAGCTGAATAATTTCATAATGAAATGCATATAAAAATAGACTTTTATTCAAAGTAGCTTACAAAGAACATATGACAGATATTATTATAATAAAATTTACAGGTTACTGATCCTATCATATTTTCGTATAAATACATGAACTTAGTAATCTACAAACACATAATTAATATCATATCATATTATAATTACAAATCTTAATTCAAGAAACGGATGGAAATTTCTTTCTGTTGGAATATTTTCGAGTGGTTTGTTACAATGTCTGAGTGAGCTGCTCATTGCGTTGGCCCACTCGAATGTTGAAGAGTGCTCCGACTTGCTTCTGTCTGAATACAAAATTAATCTTATGAACAAAATATATATTCTCTTTTTGTGGCTTGTTATGTCTAGATACATTTATATTTTTATAATGCTGTTCCGTTTGTGTCTATACGAATGTATAGCTTAGTGTTTAGTGTGTAAAAAGGGATGATGTGTAATGTGTATTGATTTCGGTGATTTTTTATGTCCGCGCATAATTATAAAAATTTAATTGATAAAAGCCTATGTGTTCTTTCACACTATGTTCTACATCCATGCCATATTTCAGCGAGATCCATGAAGTCGTTCTGGAGATACCTTTTAACAAACATCCATCCATCCAAACATTCGCATTTATAATAGTTTAAAATTAATAAGATATTTGTTTTACATTTTATTTGAGTATTAAGCATTGTGTTTACACAGTAAAAGTTTATGTTGATCGATTTTATGTTAGTTTTTGGAACAAAAGGAATGGGTCTGATTGTATTGGTCGGGCTGATACCGTGCACTCACTCCCGGCCGCTATCCCACTACTGCCCGATACGGGGACTTTTGGCTGCTGGGTTTCCCCCCTGGCCCGGTTCGCCCCTCCTTAGTTAACCTGCAACATCCGGACTCCTCCGGATGTTCCATATCAATACCGGGCTTAGTGTGGACGTCCAGTCAACATGAGCCACACGGTACCAGGACTCCCGACCTCAAACCATCCTCCAAGCCCGACCTCCGAGCAGCCGGATTACAGGAGACGCCACGCTCCCAGTCGGCAATGAATATGAAAATATGCATTCATTTATACGAGACTATAGTTCAATTCGCTTTTGCGATTTTAGTGTTGATTTTTTTTGTATTTTTTTTTGTAATAAAAATTAAATTCTTATTTCCTTAAAGTATTTTCTATGAGTTCTGATATATTTTTTACGGAATTAAAATTTTATTTCAAACCACTGCCATAAATGAAAAAATAGATGGTGCCATCTATTATCGAATATTAAAACTAACCCGTGAAAATTCGTGGTAGCTGTTTCCGAGTTTCACCAACGCTCATACAGATGGCACTTTTATCAAAGTAATTTTTAAGCAGTGGTGTGTATTATTATTAAAATTTACATAGTATAAATAAAAATTACCAATATAAATGAAATACTTATAAATTTCTGAAAACGCTGTAATATAAAAGGAAATTTTTAACACTTCAAAATATATCATTTTCTCATGAGTGAAGCCAAATCGAACCATGGTCTCGTATAAATGAATGCGTATTTTCACACTGTTTGTTGACTGGGAGTGTGGCATCTCCTGTAATCCGGCTTCTCGGAGGTCGGGCTTGGAGGATGGTTTGAGGTCGGGAATCCTGGTACCGTGTGGCTCATGTAGACTGGACGTCCACACTAAGCCCGGTATTGATATGGAACATCCGGAGGAATCTGGATGTTGCAGGTTAACTAAGGAGGGGCGAACCGGGCCAGGGGGGAAACCCAGCAGCCAAAAGTCCCCGTATTGGGCAGTAGTGGGATAGCGGCTAGGAGTGAGTGCACGGTGTCAGCCCGATCAATATAATCAGACCCTTTCCTTTTGTTCCAAACTCGTATAAGACAGGCCAACATAATAGGACTTTCAGGTTTTATTACGGTTAAGAAAAATCGCTTTAGTTCCAAGACGCAATAAATATTCTTTTACGCCACTTTTTATGTATTCTCTAGGACTAGCTGTCGGAATTAAAAAAAATACATAATAAATAGCCTATGTGTTCTTCCAGACTATGTTCTACATCCATAACAAATTTCATCAAGATCTGTTGACCCGTTCCGGAGATACCTTCAAACAAACATCCATCCATCCAAACATTCACATTTATAATATTAGTAAAATTCCTGCCTTTCTATCTTAAAAAAATTTAAATAAACCTTATTTATATTTGTCCCAAAAAAAATTGTATTATTTTTATATTTTGAGATTAAGTCCCAAAGAGAACAAATTAAAAAATTGTATACAATTTTAAAAATTATACGTTAAAAATATATTGATGAATTTTTAAAACATGCTAGACTGAGTACTTAGATCATACTTTAACTTTATTACCAGATAATAGTGCTAATTAAATTAAAGTAACTTTTTTATTGCACTCAAGTAATCTTATTGACCGTTAATTGCGGAGTCATCTTTAGGTAATGTTTGAAACTAAAGAAGTGCATTCAGTTTCGCCGTTTGTAACGGGAAGAACATTCAATCTTCTCAGATAGATGGCGCTGAAATACATAATGATAATAAATTGTTATAAAAATCACATTTCCTTTTATTAAGTGAAATAAAAAAATGTAGGCTGTAAATCAGGAGTTGGCAAAGATTATTTAGTTTCGCACAGGTTATTTCATTCGTAACACTAGTTAATCAAAAAAAGACCCATTTCTAGCTAAATCCAAACATACTAGGATAAGGAGCGACTTCATTTTTCTACACATGTACGGATGAATGCGGATTTTTGGGGATCGCTTGGTTCGGAGACGCATTATCAAACTGCATACACACTGGACTTGAAGTTGCAGTGTGTCTTCTGTTAAAATCCTTTAATAAGCGAACTCACTTCCTTCTCAAAAGCCGGCAACGCATTTGCAGCTTTTCTGGTGTTGGTCCATGGGCGACTATAATTACTTCATTGTTCCCTCTGCTTGTTTGCCCTTTATTTTTATAAAAAAGGGTTATAAAGATTTGCAAATAAACTTGCCATTTTGTTAGTGCATGGCGTGTATTCCATTAAAATCTGCTCAGCGGCACTCGATCTTAGTCTATGTGACAGGGTGGCAGCCCCCGATAAAGACCTGTTTCCGATCTCTCGCGGCGATATTGCATATTCATACCGCTGTCCTTATTGGTGTTTACTAGGAATATAATTGATGGCATCGCTAACAATGAGCCAAATGTCGCGGTCATCGCAGGCGATGCATCATTTGAATGCACGACTTCAAACTATTATTGTAATGTTAATTCTTGTCTTACAAATTCCTGAGTCTCTTGTATCTATTGACTCAGTATGGTCTTAAACTATTTCTATTTTACATTCATAAGACGCAAACTAAAATATTAACTAGTAAATACATAAATAATTCTTGCCGGGACAATTTCTAATGTTGTTTGTTTTTTTTTTCTATTATATAATATTTATTTTTTTTAATCATAAGGAGGCAAAGGAGCAAGCGGTCATCTAAATTCTCCGAAATAGCGAAGCGACCGCTGCTATGGGCATTCGTAATTGCAGATGCATTGCCTACCTAAAAGATATTTAAGTTTTCGTAATGGTTGTCGTAGTTTTTGTTGAAAAAAAAATCCGTTGAATAAATAACATTTTTAACTTAATTTTTGTTCTTAAGAAGAAGTAAATAATTCTGTTATTATATTTCACAGTATCGTCTGTGATTTCATTAATTTAATATTGACGTTTTATAGTCTTTCTTTTCCTTGTTTTTTAATGTCTCGAACTTTCGCCGGCACACCGTGTAGACATTTCACGACAGTTTCGTAACATTAGCATCTTTTAATGACATAGGTGGTTATTAAAAAATAAACCTGAAAGCAAGTAGAGCATTGAAAGTTGCCTTACATGCCTATATTTAAAGTTAATAAATTTAAAATGGCCAATACAACTCAATTCCGAAAATGATCTGTTTATAATAAACTTGATTTAAAGTACAAATTTAATCAATTACAAGAAGTTTATTTCCTTAAATGATAGTTCTTAATATTTTAGCAAAAAAGATGTGTTTTTTATTTAAAAACAAAATACTGTGAATCGGATTGTATTTTATTAATTTTATATTTACTTCAACTTCCGATGTATGTTGACGAATCTGTTTAATTACTTTATTAGATAGATTAAATCAGACCACGTCACGGATTTATTAATATTTCATCAACAGTACATAGAATTTATTGTTTATCTAAGATTCCCATCAACAGCTATTACACTTCTTTACATCCTTTTAACATGAAAATCGACAGTTGTTAAAAATTTTGCATCATCGAAAGCGTATGAAAATCTTGTTGTGAACCTAATAACTATAATGCAGTTCTCACCAATGGCCGCACGTTCGAAGTGGATTCGATGCGATGTAATTTCATATAATGATGTCCAATGGGACATATTTTCACGGAGCTAACAATGTGAGAGCGGGACAGAGATCATAAATTGTTGCAACAAGCGAATCACATAATCCTATCACAATCATTTTCGTAACTAGATCGGATTGCTGTTCATATGTGGAATGGCTTTATTTAAAAGTGAAACAACATTTTTAGGTAACAATCATGATCAGCCCACTTTACGTTCCCATTAAGAGGTTCGGTGCCTTCCCTAAGTAACAATAAAATGTATAACAAGTCTCAGTATTCCAGCAAACCAGCATCGTAATAAGTCAATTACAGCGATCATTGAGAAATGGTACATACTAAGTCTCAGGGTTTACGATTTAAAAATTTTGAACGATTTTCACTCTCTTAATTTCTAATCTGTTTACGTATTTGAATTCTAGGTGGCTTAATCCTTTGTAATACATTTCTGTCTAAAAAGATATATAGTTCTTAAGCATGAAAAGTTGTAGAAATTAAAGAAAATTATGGCTTACCGTTTTGCACTTATTGCATAATGTCATCCTTCAAGTAACGGAGACACTCAGCAAATTGTGCGAAGTGTGGGACGTGGAATTATTGTTAGCAGCGGATAATGGGGCTAGACTATTTCTATTCGATTTTCTATACACTTAATGCAAAAGAATGCGACAATAATAATTTATGAACAAAATATTAGGTCCATACATATGAAATTGGCGTTTTGTATGGGAGGAACAAAAAGTCGAATATTTTTTAATATAATATATTTAATTAATCAAAGTATGAACCATTATTTTCTATGCACTTTTGCCATCTCATAGGTAGTTCATTGATCCCTTTACTAAAAAACCAGTCGGACGGGAATCAATAAAATCTTTGAAGGCGATTTGGACTGCCCCATCGGAGTTGAATTTTTTCCCTTGCAAGAAGTTATCCAAATTTCGAAAAAAATGGTAATCTGTTGGAGCAAGGTCCGGGGAGTACGGAGGATGTCTTAGACTTTCCAATTGAAGCTCTTCTAATTTAGTAGCCGTCTGTTGCGCAGTGTGTGGTCTAGCGTTGTCGTGAAGCAGCAGTGGCGTGGAGCGATTGACCAGCCTAGGTTGTTTAGCCGCTAGCTTTTCCATCATGGTTTGCAATTGCTGACAATAGACATCAGCCGTAATAGTCTGGCCAGATTTGAGAAAACTGTAATGAACAATACCGGCACTAGTCCACCAAACGCTTACAAGTAACTTTTTTGGGGTTAATTTTCGCTTGGGCAGGATTTGGCTGGCTGGCCAGGATCCAACCATTGCGCTGAGCGCTTCCGATTATCGTAAAGAACCCATTTTTCATCACAGGTAATGATTCGGTTTAAAATACCTTCATTATTGTGCCGGTTTAGTAATGTAACGCAACAGTCGACGCGCGTTTGCCGGTTTGCTTCAGTCAATTCGTGAGGTACCCACCTTTCAAGCTTTTTAATCTTCCCAATTTGCTTCAAGTGAATTAAAACAGTTTTATCACTAACATCGCAGCCTGCAGCTAACTCGGACGTGGTTTGCGATGGATCCGCTTCCACAATAGCCCTCAACTCTTCATTATCAACTTGAGTCTCAGGCCGTCCACGGGGCTTGTTCTGTAGATCGAAATTTCCAGAACGAAAACATTGGGACCAAAAACGAACTGTGTTTTCTTTTGCAACACGACCGCCATACACATCATTCACCCTTCGAGTCGTTTCCGCAGCACTAGTGCCACGGCGGAACTCGTACTCGTAAATAATGCGATATTTTAAGTTTTCCATTTTGTAAAATGAGTGACGCAAACAGAAAAAAACAGAAGAAAAAAAACAAATGAATGACGGTCATCGAACCACAAATACATGAGTCTATAGCTGTACAAATTTGAATTTGGAATTCCTTACCAAAGAGGAGAAATTCGTGATTAAAGTGGCCAGTACGAAAAACGCCAATTTCATATGTAAGCACCTAATATATTCGTTAGTGAAAGATATTTAACATTTTTTGTCAAATGTAGTCGACTTATATTTAAACAAAGTAAAAGAAATATAGATAAGGAAACTTTTTCTTTTCCCTTGTCATACTTTCTTCAAATATTTGCCAACGCAAATCGTACATGTTAGGAGAAACGATAGTTAATACATATGTACGTACTTGTATTCAACCTTTTCAATATGATATCACAAATAGGTAAAAGTTTCGTCTCATTTAATAAAATATTTGTTAATAGCACAAATTTATAGAATCATGTAATAGAATAGACGACATTTCATGTAAGCAAGTTGCAATTGAGATGGGTCAATACGACCAGTGCAACAAAGATTTATCTCACGACACCTCTCTTAACAATGCAATCGTGATACCTTGTTTAAAGGAGCCCTTGTAACATCATACCAGCGACTTACAAAAGGTTATTTGTTCTAAACTATCGTAGCACGAAACAGGCGTACAATTACAAATCAGCCTCCCATGGCACAAGTTATTAAACATAACATTCTATGCGTAAGTTTTACAGACAATTTAGTTGAACAAATTATAACTAAAATGGATTCAAGTTATAAGAGATTCAACTATAGCTCATGTCATCAAAGGAAACTCTTTCTTTATACAGTAATTACATAATCTACACTAAGCGTCTCTTTTGAATGACTGTGGACGGGAATTTGTGTTAATTTTATGCTTAATGTTACACGATTTTTAATTTCACTAGTGAGTATTTATTGTGTAGCCAGAAAATACATTATTTTAGCAAAGATTATTTTCAAAATTGGCGACAAAATTACAAATAAAATTTTGCTAATCTTGGCTTTGCATACTTAGAAAAAATATCTAAAAGTTTTTACAATTAATAGTTTGTATCTTGGACCGCGATTAGTATAGGTGGCGCAGGCGCGGCGCAAGCGCAGCGCAGCGGGGCGACCACTGACAGTAACAGACACACGGTTAACCTTTAGATTAAGATGTGAACCGGCGCATAATGGCTTAGAGATGTGCCCGGCAATATTGTTACTTTTATGATATATATGCGGATGTTATTCTACAATTTACTTGTTAGTTGCGATTTTAATGCATATAAACATAAGGGTGTTTTACAAACAAAATACCATTTCGCCAATTGTGCTTGTTATACATTTTATATGTATTTTGTCTAATAGAAAAGCAATCATTTATTGATAAGAAGTAAGTCGTTTTTGAGTTTATCTCAAAGCCAAAAACTATGCGTTCAGTATGGGTAAAAAAAATATTTTCGCGAAATGTCGATCAAAATGCTTTACTAAAAATCTAATAAAGCATTCTTGACTTTTTTCGATACATTATTGGCAATGGAGACAATAGATTTAGACACTATTTAACATTATGTATGAAAAATACAATAGCGATCTCCCGTGCTATCAATGTGATGTCTGCAACAAAAAGGTGGAATCACGTTCTTAGTCGTATTCCGTTTACTGTGTGAGATATTATATACATCACAAAGAATTTTGAGAGTAAAGTAATTTTTGTCTTAAAGAGACATAAGAGTGTGTTTTATCAAATTAAATTACCATTGTTAACTAAAAAAAGAATATACAGCATGTCATTTAGAAAATATTATGTAAATATAGAAGCCAAGACATAAGTTGGGAAGGGAGTTAGGTATGTGGACACCTCACTCGTAGCTATTATTGAATATATGCTATATTTTGCGTAAGACTGTGTTTTTATCTTAATATTCCTCGATACAGCGTGTCTTGTAACTTTCAAAAACGTTCTCTTGCGTGTTACCTCCCCACTGTTGAGTTATTGTCACAATTACATTTTACTTAAACCATAATTTGCGTTTGCCGGTTAATTCTTGTCACGGCCCGCTCTGGTTCATTAAAAAACACTCACACGTACATATACCGTTTCTCTTACCCTCACCCACAATTACTATACTCGTTGTTAAATGTATGATTATACTTACGATTCTCGGTATCGCTTTTTGTTTTCACAGACGCGAAAAAAAGTTGATCTCGAAAGGCACGGCCCAAATAATTAGACCTGCCTGACATATAAATCATCTTTCGAAAAAATATTTATGAGGCAACACAATCGGGTGGTCATTTTAGGTCGTTTGTCCAACGAAAGATATGAGCGAACTTTTGACAGGCTTAAATTAAAAATGAAGAGGTCGATAAACAATACTTTAGTTTTGCAGAGAATTATATGAAACATTAAACATAATTATTATAACGCTTAGACAGAGTTTGTTCTAAGGAATGTTTGGTTGAGCGAAAGTGACGCTAAAATTAATCCTAAGTGGCCATGTATATCAATGATTAATATACCTTGAAAAGTAAGAAAAATGTACGGTACAAATATCAGCCATTATTATTTCGTAATTATGAACAAAATAATCAATATTTTACAGTTCTAGGACGTTGTAACTTAAAAACATAAAGTAGTTACAAATCTTCGCTTTAGCTTCGCTATCACTATACATCTAGTACAATGAATACAGGTGTTGTTAATTTAGAGCATAAGAGAGTATGCATATATATAATTACTTTGTATACAAGTTCTCTTGCGGCGCATTAACACTGCGTTACCGTTAACTGTAAAAGCAGTTTATATTAACTGGGTATTGGCAAGTTTTGTGCGAGGTTACTTAGATATTATCAATATGTCAGTGGGCTTGAGGTCTCGTATTAACGTCAAAAAGAACTTGATTCTAAAGCTCTTTATAATTCTTCCTCTACGTATAGCCTTAAAGACTTATAAAACACGAATATGCATATTACATAAATTTAACACATTAATTAATTAAGATTTTATTAATAACTGTATATATACCAACCCGCCTAATGCTAAAGCTTAGGTAACTTGAGAAGATTTCGACTCTCGATCATTCCATACTTAGGGACCATTAAAACCTTTGTACAAGTTATTCGCCTACTTCGAAATAAAATACCAGTACGAATGATTGTAAAAAGATCTATAAAATCAAAGTACTCAAACATGAGTTATAAATAGTTGTTATTTTAAAACAAACGATCTTTCGCTAACTAAGAAGCGATGCACCAACGGATTTGCGAGCCGGTGGTCAGTATAACTCAAAAATACAACGCATGTTATTGTAGAGCTTAAAATATATTAAAGTTTATACTTATTTTGATTTTGATAAACAATTTGGATCTAAGTATTTAATCAAATATTTTGAACTTATCAAGTCCCATCATGAGACTATGTTAACATTTCCATTAACCAATTTAGGCGTTATCTTGTTTAAAGATGTGTGTTGTGAAGTTAAAACATTCATGACTTCATTAAAAGTAGCTTATAGAAATCTGCAAGTGGCAATTCCTGATAAACTTTATTTGGTATCTATTTTAATGGGATGTATCTTGTCTGAATATTCTAAAGTCAATGGTGTGAACTAAAGGTGTGGGTCGACTGTGTCGTAATTCTGACTTGTTATCGACTTTGTTGTGGTTATTTACGGTCATTAAAACAAACAGAGGTCTGAGGTGTTCTTTTAACGCCTAATGAGAACGCAGTCTGATTGTTTTATGGCATCTCTGGCAACTAATTTAATGCTGCGCTTTGTTTATTGATAATGTATTTCAGCAACTTATTGGTTTGTTGGTCTATATTCATGTTGTTGGACTTTATTTGAAGATTTTTTTTCCGCTTACGTACATAGAAATGTGAATACTTTAAAGCGTCCTTAAACTTTCTCTTTCTATTTTAGTTTTAGTCTTAAAATTTTTCTTTAAATTCATTTTAAATAAATTGAATATAGAACGAAGAATAAAGTACTAAATGGCGAGTAACAGCCAGTATTAAATTTCTGTTTAAACTATTTTATGTGTAGAATGAGTCCAAATTGCATCATCGTTCCCTAACAACGCTAACATCACTTAAGCCGGTGACTGTAACAAGCGCTCCGGAGAATGCCAATCCCGCCTATTTCCGTCGCTTTCCCACAATCAACCCGGCTGCCGAAGAATTTCCGCCGCGACTCGCTATCGACGCCCCGATAATGAAAATTGACTAGTTGATTGTACTCAAAAAGCTTAATATTAATATTTGTTTATACCCATAATAGTGATTTTTCTGTGGATCTACGTAGATTTACATGTAAGAATATATCTGTGTATGTGTAGTCAACCAATCCGCACTGGGCAGCATGTTTGACTATAGCTTAGTCACTCCTAGTAACTAATTCCTCGGTGAGGACATATTATATGTATATAAGGTGACGAAATTATAATAAGATTAATCCTTGTAGTGAGGGAAGTCTACATCTGATGTCCAACTCAAACACATTAATGCTTGTATGAATGCTTGTATAGTCAATAAGGATTTGCTCGAACGTTGGATTACTTGTTTACTTTACTAAGTTAACTACGAGAAAAAAGACATAAAAAAACTATGTGAGGTTACGAACTTCTGACTCTTTTCTTCTGTTAACTTTTAAGTCTATCCTACCAATCTGTACTTCTATTTTAACTAGGTTAAAGTGTTGTTACTTGAAGATAATATACGTTTTCTTACTTCACTATTTACGCCTTTCAGCATAAATGAACGTTATTTTGCAACCGAGTACACATTCCCCCAACTTATATGGTAACTTAATAATGTAGTATGTAAAACAAACTGCCTTAGAGAACCGACCATATTATAATTTAAGAACTTACTTAAAGTGGGTTGCAAGCATAATCGATTTGATGGAGAAAGACATAAGTAAATACATAAAAGGGAAAATAAATGTCTTTAATTGATAATATAAAAACTAATTTATTTAATAACTAGCTGTCGCCCGCTACTCCGTCCGCGCGGTATTCACAAAAACTCAATTAGACTATGTGTTCTTCCAGACTGATGTCTACATCTATAACAAATTTCATCGAGTTCCATGCAGCTGTTCTGGAGATTCCTCGTAACAAACATACATCCATTTGTATCATCCGTCTTCCATCTATATATATAAAAGAAATTCGTGTTAGTTACACTATTTATAACTCAAGATCCGAACTGATTTAACTGAAAATTGACAGGGAGGTAGCTTCGAACTAGGAGACGCGACATAGGAACTTTTTTATTTTGTGTGCATTTTTTTTATTCCGCGCGGACGGAGTCGCGGGTAAAAGCTAGTTTATAATATTAGTAAGATATGATAAAGTACGTATTTTATAAATTTCACGGGATCACAAACAAACACAGAAATAAGTTAAGAAAATTGCGGATCATTTGCCATGATCTTGGCACACTTATCTCGCTTCTTCTAGTCCTTTCAATGAATGTTAAAATAAATAACCGTATTCGTGCATTTTGCAAGAACACCCGTCCTGTCAATCAATTAGGATATCAATCAAAAAGTTTCAAAACAAATTTTCTCCTATATCCCCTCGCACGCCCTTTTTGAGCAATTTTATTGCGGATGTCACAGAAATTGGCTGGAGGAACAAATGTGTACGAATAGAATACCTTTTTGTGAGGGAATTTTTTTATATTAATACAAAATAAGCTTTTTTACATGACTCTATGATTATTATAGTATCAAATATTTGGTACAATTTAACATGATTTAAACCTTAGTGCTTAACATAAGCTTGCTTTAAACTTCTTTGTGTATAATATAATCGAGGACGGTTCGAGTTTGAGTCGAATTTATTCTAGATTAGCAAACATAGTTACTATACGTAATGTCATTGATCTATTATTATCATTGCTTTTATCCTCGGAATAAAACGTTCCCACACTATTTAAGCGAATAAATTCAGCTTTCCATTACTTAGCAGTGCTCCCGGCGTATTTTCTATCTATTTATCAATGGAACAACTATTGATAGTCAAACGCTTACATTCATAAATATGGCGCGCGCGGGAAACAAAACAAAATGGCCAACGTTCAAAGTCGGCACATCTTGTTTAAGGGCTGTCTTTGAATAGTTTTAATTAATAATTATTTACCTCCATAACCAACCCAGTTGGTCATATAGCTTGGTCGCGAGACTTAATTTTTTTCAATTTAGTTAAGTATAAATTTGTGAATTCTTGAAATCTTATAATGCAATGTGTAATCTTCACAACTTATTCAAGATTTAGATTACTGCCTGTTCTAAATGAAAATTACTATCAAAAAATACCTTTGTTTAATTTTATTGCAGTGATTTAATCAAAATTACTACTTACCAAAACAAGTTGTCCAGTGTAATTTTAATATGAGACAATTTTTCAAAATTATATCTTGTAACATAAACGGCTAATTAATTGTTATGTTGTCATAATAAAAATGACAGCATTACATTGAATAATTACATGTACAACCCTGCGGTACATTGGCCGGCAATTAAAATGAGTTTAAAATCTCGTTCCGCTGACAAATTGCAATAAATAAGGATACTTAAGACCTGATTGCACATGATTTAGACAAAGTACACTCGGTGGCCTATTATTAGTGTATATCAAGGAGAATTTTCACTAGGATTGACCATAAGTATATCGAATGAAAAATAAATCTATGACTAAAATAAGTCCATACAAGGACTATATGAAAATATGGTGGCTAATATTTGAAATACACTAAGTAAAATAAATTAGTAGATGTTTAAAAACATATTTTTTAGTATTTTATTGCGATAAAGTCATAAATATTATTAGTAAATCATTAAATTATATCTTATTTTTGAATATTTTAGAAGAAATCTATACTGCCTTTTATGGTCATATTTAATTATGATCAAGATTATAATTTTGATTTTTTTATTTCTCATTTTATAACACACGCGTATCCGTTGTTTTCACGGAAATGACGTTTGTTAACTAAGCTGCTAATTAAATATTAAAAGCTTAATGATCTTATCTTGATCAATAAATAATATTTTTACTGAATGTATTTTGTTTACCAATACCTCGCATAGTGGAGATAGTGTAATACATAAAATTTATGACCGGATTATACTAAGACTTAACTATAAAAATAACAATAAAATAAAAGTTAATTTTTTCGTGAAGTTAGAGTTATTTAATTTACATCCTTGTAGTGTTTTGACACGGTCTTTTTAAATTCGGCAGTTTCATATACAAATGACATATATTTTAAAGTTGTATGAAATGTCAGTTATAAGCCACGTTGGTACTGACAATGATCACCAGTGCGGGGCCATGTCATCAATCCATGTCAAACTGTCGAACAAGAAAGTAAGCGGAACTGTATCAAACTGCAGATAAATCAAATTGACCCGAAAATGTACTTTGCTCTCGGCAAATTTCGGCCGTTATTGGACCTGTTTCGTATAAAAAGCTGGCAATTTGGGTCGAGTTTTCGAAAATGTATTTATATATACATTTTTTATACTTCTCTTAAGTCCCGTAAGGCTCACGAGCGCCTTTTGTAATTGTTGGCTTCATTGTTTTCGAGACAGATAAAAGGAACACGGCACGGTTGAGTTTAATTAAAAATTTTGTTCCGAGAAAATGGAATTCAGATCAGATTTTTTTTTGTTCCAAGATATATTCACGATACGTTTGGTAAAGATATAAACAATATAAAGTTTTTAAAAACTCTTGTAAGGGAATTAATTAACTTACATAATTATATTCCAACAAGATTGGTTATTGTTTTATAACAGGCGAGGATGATGGGAGTCCAGAAAATATTTCATTAGCAGGGTATTTGACATATGAATGGTATTGAAACTAATACTCAAGTTTTTAATAACTATAACTAAAATATCCAGTAGGTAAGGCTTACAATGAAAATAAACCTCTTTGATATGGGAAAATTATAAGCTGGTTTTGTCTTAAATTGTATGCTTTAATAACTCGTTATCGTTACACTGAAATAGTTAATGATAGTAGCTTTCATGTTGATAATATTATACACTTAATTTTCGACTGATAACCGGAAAGTATGTCTATCGGAAATTAATACTTGTTTTTAAACTTTCCATATCAATATGTAAGTATTGTGATGAAACATGGACTGGGATTTGATACGAGAAAGAAATAGTGAGTAATTGTTTACTTCTTTTCTTTATTGATTATTGAAATATACATAAAAACTAAGTTATTAAGTAGCGTGTTACGGTACGTAAGCCAAAAATTATCTGTGTAGTTTTCTCTAGAAGAGTAGAAGATAATGCCTAATGCCAGTCGTATTGAATTTTAACGTCTATTTTTTTATGTAGAAAATGGAAATGATAATCATCCAAAATTAACCTAGTTTTAAAAATACAAATAAATAAAAAAAACAGATACGTGTTTAGACTAGGGAAACCTCGTGGTCGTGACTGAGAAGCTTGTTGTGGTAAGGTAATTAGAGAATGGTTCATTGTTGCGCTCCGTCGACGTTGGTGGTAAGAGAGGATCACTGATTGATCTGATTGTCCTAGGTAGGGAACGAACCTGGATACTGAACTATAGGTACTTCTGCTCATGGTTGCTTGCAGAAATCAAGTTCTTTTGTCCGACTGACAGGCGTGTAAATTATTACAATATCATTAATAATCAATACCTAAGTGGAATGTTTATTAACATTTTCTTGGTGTCAGTCTTAAGCAAAATTAAGTCGTTTTAAGAATTAAATTGCAAACACTACTGTGATTGCGTGTGTTACATGTGGTCACGCGGTATTTGCGGTTTGTTATTTAAGTATTTTTGAACATGTATATCAGATTTTGGCAAGCTGAATTAATAAATATGTATCATGCATTTGACTTATTGTTTATTGTATTTATACCTAACTAGCATTCGCCCACAACTCTGTCCAGGCGGCATTAAAACAACTTAATAAGTAGCCTATGTGTTCTTCCAAACTATATTCTACGGCTGTGCCAAATTTCATCAAAATCCGTTCAGTCGTTCCGGAGATACTTTCAAAGAAACATCCATACATCCATCTAAACATTCGCGTTTATAATATTAGTATGATATTAGTAAGATTTAGCGATATAGCTTGCAATCAGATGTTCTATTATATAAGATCAGTTTGAAAGATTGCCTTTGTTAGGTGTTTGTTAGATAGTTTAAAAGTTATCAGATATACAAGACTAATTTGAAAAGGTTAGTTAAATCTTTTGCAGCTATTGTATTGTTCAAAAAAAGATGACATAGTATCTATGAATTCTACTGTATTAAATTTAACCTAGATTGTATTAAATTTGTATAAACTAGATGTAAAGATTTGTTTCATAAATCCTACTAATGATCAAAGTCGACAACAGTCTTGGATAGACGTTTATCCGCGAAATTCCACTATTTCTTTTCTTCCATTATCTCTATGCGTTTTCAAGGAGAATTAAAAGGTTGGCGATATTTTTTTTACAATTGTTTCAAAAGTGAAAACACACTGTCATATGTAGGTGGATATCACACACAGGTGTCAAAAACATAACATGCTCTGAACATCTCGGGTATCAATCACGACAACTTTTTTGAAGTACCTTTTGTGCCAAACTTGTTCCATTCGAAAAAGTAAATTCCTTTGATAACAGACGTGTTGTGAATTCATATTGTACAATACGTTTCTTTTAATTAATATTAATTATATTTGATACAATCGAATTCCAATGTAGATTTGAGAATGATCGAGATATTCAATATTCATATTTCGATGACATTGGAAATCGTAAAGGTTTTTATTTCGGGCATTGTTTAAACAGAAGCTTACTTTATTTTCCTTGCTCCTAACGTTATACAACCAAGCAATTAAAAAAAATAAGTGTTAGTTTTAGTGAATATTTAAAGAGTTCTAAAAAGATCTCTTCACTTCGAAAGTAAAGTGCATAGTAGCTACTAATTCAACACCACTTTTTCTGAAATCATAAACTTCTAACTTAACACACTATAATACTAATCATAACGTCGATAACGCCTACGAAATTAATGAATTAATAATAGATAATAGGACAGCGTTACAAATAGTTTTCTGTATTTACTAAAGTCAAATTGTTTTCCTAACAAGTTTAAGGGTCCTACTACGGTGGCGATTGCCCGGAGCGATGCGCCCGCGCACCGCAATTACTGGCCGCGTACAGTCGCGCACAGCAGCCTGCGCCCAGACACAGTCGGGTATAGTCGGGCAGAATACGACCCGAGGCGAAGTGACTTGACAGACGTTAATTGTTCACCAACTATAATAGCCGAGGTAATTATGTTATCTTACATTTATTGTAAGGGTTATTTTGAAATGTGTAAATTGTTGAAAATAAAATATGTTATAGTCACTTCTAAAACCAATAAACTAGACTGTCTGTATTGGCAAAGATACCTTTGTAACTGCTATGACATAAAACAACTAAGAAAACTTAATGAATGACACTTCCCTCTTAAAAATCAGACAATCCGATTACGGCACCTAATCCTCATTGCGACAGCATACATGGCCTTGAATAACAATAATACTCAGCTAGTCTCTCTTAAAGAGGACGATGAAAAATCAATTGAAAACCTAGAACCAAATTTACTATCACGGTTATTAGTTATTATTAACTAATGTTTCGTTATTTCTCTTACAGAAACACAACATAATTAGTAAGTACATTTCTTATTTTTCGTTTGCAATGATATCTTGAACCATTTAAACGCCTTCTGTATGTTCAAGCGATAATTACAGAAATACGATAAAACTGCAATTGTAATAAAATGGTAGCAATTGTCGACGACACAGGGCTGTGTAAAATGTTATTTTTATTTGTTCTTACGATTGTACACACTCATAGAGAACTATTAAACGGGAGATGAGCTTCCATTCTGTAAGGGTTATTTTTAGTCTTAAGACATTGTGTAGTCTAAGAGCTTGTAACAATTAAATACCATGACTACTTATAAGGTTTAAGAACATCAGAGGAATTTCAGAAGGCAGGTAATATATGATAAAACTTTATCATTTCATTTGGTAAACCTCACACTGTTTGTACTCACACTCACACAGGCGACTACTCATTAAGCATTTCAATTAAAAGTTGTGATTATTCGAAATGAAATCAAAATACTTATGAGAAATAATAATAGCGAATTTCTCTAGACATAGGTCTTTTAGGTTTAATTTGATCATGATATAAGTACTACAATTACAATTTAATTAAAATTCAATTTATTCTGTTAATGTCTAGCTCCTGTACTATCCAGTATTCTATTGTTTTTACAACGAATGGATAAAGACCTAACTAATTGTTCATATAAATTTCTGTCCTCTTGAATGAGGTCTTCTAGCTTAAACTACTCAGACATAGTCTAAGAACAATTACTATTGTAAGGACAAATTAAATTAAGCCTTATTTTTTTGTAATACAGTTCTCTACTGCTTACTTTCTCTTGGTTAATTCCTAAACGTAATTTTCTCAACGACGGTTTCGAATATGAAGATAATACAATACTTTTAATAAAACGTCTCTTTGACTTATATCTAATAGTTTTGTAAAGCGAATACAAGAAATATTCATATTTTTTAAAATAATTCTGAAATATAAATTCATTCTGCATTGTACTGAATATGTAATTTAAGCAATAACAGTTAATCGTAACTTATAAAATTAAAAACCTTTACTCGATAATTAAATAAAATCTTTCAATAAAAGTTAATTGTTAACAAAAAATACTTATTGTATTTACATAACGCAAAAGATCTTGTAAACTTGCCTCATTAAAAGTAAACAACGAAGATTCCACGCATTTCTATGAGGCTATTAATTTATGCGACAAAGGTTGAGACTGAATCGAGAATTATTCAAACTGGCATACGACAACTGACAAGTTTCTTTAGAAGTAAATCTTCTTCCAGTACAAATTCTTGAAGATTTTGTAATTTATTCCTCTTGTATAAAAATACTTGGATTTCTTTCTCATAGAATAGAAGTAGCGTCCATTATTATTGATTAGTTATGATCAAGTTTCTTCAACTCTTTAAGTTATAAAAAAGTTACTGTTACTTGTTGCTTTAATTTTACTAATTTTTAAACGGGTTTTTCGACTGCAAAACTCGCGTTAAAATGTTTCAACAGGTATTTGTTTTTGAAAATGAATTTCAAAAATATTTTTATTTGTTTGAATTAAACAAAATTAATTGGCATTTAAATGAGTTAAATTAATTGTTAATATTTCATGAATTAAGTAATCGTTGACTTAAAATATTAAATCAATTTGCTTGCCCATACAAATAATGTACCAGACAAAGAGTTATTTCATCTTGAAGCTAGCGGAATGTTTCCTTAATAATTCCGAGGGCCGGGTTTTCAATAAGCCTTGGCCAATAAAAGCACAATAGATCACAATGGCCGGCCGTCAGCCGGTTGTCCCGCAAATTTATAGCTCGTCACTTAGACAATAAATAGTGATTTTCACATTTCTCGCTTTACGCAACGACTTGGAACGTAAACTTATGCGTTCATGGTACAAATATCTTTTTTTTTTTCCTTAGCTTACCTGGTACATGAATAAATTTAAAATATACCCTTGGTTACACGTCAAAAAAGGAACTTGTTATTTTTGTTATTTTTCAAAACTTGTTCATTAGCCTTGGACTTGCCCTTGAAGTACAAGAAAATATATATTTTTTTATAATACGTCCACAAATTTGAATTAATTTAATATTTTACGAGTTTAATTCAAACGCATGCGTCTACGTTCTACACCGTCAGTACCGCAAAGCACGTACACCATTGTACTGCATAAAAGGCGCTGTGTAGCTGCTTGATATTTTTCTATTATGCCATACGCCATTGTGATGCTGAACTGGCCTAAAATACTGTATTCCAACGTATTTTAATAGTTAGAGAGCTTTCTATTAGTTAAAACTTTTAAATGTCTTCATTGAACGGAACAGACTAATGTGAACAGGAGTTGCCTGAATGTTTTTTATTGATACTTATCAAATGGACAGTTCACAGATTTATGACATCAATGTGAATATAACCCAATTCTCAGATTCACTATGTTCTGACTTGGTTTTGTTAGATTTATTTATTGCTAGCTTACTGAATGTTGCTTTTTTGGCGTAAATTGATTATATGCAATTAAATTTTAATAAGTTGTTTACTACAAATTTTTTTTGTACTATTCATATCCCATAATTGATGAACAATAAGACCAGCAGTTGTATTGTTAGTTTGTACATCTTGATAATACATTATTTATGTGATTATATATGACGGACATTAACATGTTACTAAGGAAGGAATACCGAAGAATTCAAATTGACTAATTAATGTCTTTGAATTGAATGGCTGATTTTTTGTATATTTCAATATTGGGAACAGTAGGACGACAAGCTTATGGGAATTACTACGCTTCGTACATAATAATGAGATAAACAGAAGTTTAAGGTAATAAGTTTTGCACTAACATAGCTTTTTTCAACTCTACAAGATTCCTAGAATAGTTCACTTTATTCTTTGTTAATTTAACTTATATAGAATGAAGTTAATTATTGTTACCTTACTGTTAACTAAAAAACAATTTATTTTCTTGGATATACCAATAGCGGAATTATCTGCTCAGAACGATGTTGTTTCGAAGCTTATTTGTGACCAAGACGAAATTGTATGAGCTAGTATTTAATAAAGGTTTCTTACTATGCCATAGTTTGTAGTCTCGATTAAGTTCGTCAATTTTGTGCCATTAACATAATTCAATACCACTGTCATTTTTTAACGATGTACTAAAGAAATAAAAACAATATATTGGTACTTACATTTTTAAATACCATTGACCTCGAATAAGACAATAAAATTCTAAAATAAAGGATGTTTATACATACGCATTCTCAAAGACGCGGTGTTGTAAAAGGCACTGCATATACAAGTAATGCAACTTTACTCTGGTGTTAATTCGCTAAGACCCGCTGTATGACAGGCCAGTGGATGCGAAACTACAAAAGATACGGTCAAGCGGAACGTTGAGATTAGTATGGATAAGATGGATATTAAATTATATAACTTTTTATTATTATTACTTTTTTATGTCTGTTTATATTATATACTAACAGCTACAGGCAACGCCTCTAAAAATAACGTTTTTTTAAAAAAAAAAACAGTTCAAAAGTAGAAATGCAAACGTTTATGAATATTTTTCTAGAGTTACCGCATTTATTGAAGGATGTGCAACTAAGATGATGAGTGTATTTATTAAAATTAACAGCTTCTTGGAGTCTCCATCAATAACGTGACCATCATGCAGTCATAATTTCCTTTTCGCAAAATACTCTCAATTTTTAAAGTATCTGAACTTAACAGTCAAGCACACTTTTTGATTTGTTCATGGAAGAAATTTATTTTACTAAGGCATATCCACATATAGCTAACGTCAGATCGACGTGCATACGACGGGCTATAATAGTCTTGATATTTTCTTTATCTGAGAGTTCTCAGTGTTCTCAGTCTCGGGATACTATTACCTGTTTGCGGATTATTCGCAAATATTACGATACTAGGTATGCTCTTGCCTTTCATACTTCGCGGGCTAGTGCACACGCGGCATGGCCTATTTGTTACTTTATTAGAATCGCGTCTATTCTATCTCTTAGAAACAATGCTATGTAATGTGTAAATAGTCATAAATTAGCTAGAGATAAATAAAATATACTTTCATGTTTTATTACGAAACCAAATTTTATACCAGTCAAATTAGACTTAATTGGGTAATCATAATATAATAATAATACATTAATAATACATAATATTCGTATTAATACATTATAGAGTAGTTACAAAAATAGAAGCTACATTGTTGGTAGAATGCATGGTGATTTATGATTGATGGGCGACAGCATTTTCATAGGGGTATCTTAGGCAGATTTTCACAAGATAGTGCCAGAATGTTTGTTGAGAGTTAGGTGTAGATAGAAATTGGATAAAAATAGTGCTTTTTAATGTATATTTACATTATAGAAATATATTATTTTGGTAACGGAACAAATTAAATCATCCGTTTTGAATATTCCATGTGAACGCAGTTTTATACTCAGCACTTTGTCTCTCCGCATCATCTGTATCTTAACAAAGATACGGCTAAGTGTGCGATTTCATTTGTGTCCTTTATTATCCTTTATAAAATGTCCCAGGACATCTTAGGTTTTGTTTTTAAAACAAAGCGTATTAAGTTGTTTTCTTTTTTACAATGTCCGCTTTAAAAAATATAGAAGTGGAATATACTTTTTGTATATTAAAGCTTTTATATTTACCTTACTTGGTTACTCTCGTGTGGTACCTAAATTATGTCCGTATATTTTGCGATCTAGAAGTTTCACATCACCAATTTTTTTTTAATTCATTAGTTTTTGTAAAATTTACTGTCTTTCTAGTATTTAATCTACATTAAGTGCATATAAGAATAAATAGCATTCTTGTGCATCATTTACGATGGAGCCTTCTTCAATAAAGCGTTTTTAAATGAACGCATATAGGTGCTTGAATATTAAGTAGATTTAACTGTTATCTGAGATCTGTCTCTCCGTCAGTTTGAGTGTAATCAGCTGATGATAATGGCTGTCGGGGATGGTAGGAATCGAAGTCGTTCGATCTTGATTTTATTAACACTGATAAACAGTGAGTAGTATTGAAATTAAATGCTTACAAAGTTACGTTGCAGCTATGTTAAATGTTTATTAAATTTGAATATTTTATTTTCAGTGAAGTGTGATATATCTTAATTGGAAAAGTGATTGAATACATTGAATTCATATATCAAACCTTTTTTCTTTTAAATTGATTTATACTCGGAAATGTCACATGTAAATATGTTCTCTTTAACTTGAATGTTTTTCTGCAAACATGTCTTAAAAAACTGAAATAAAGTACGGTTGTTTTAATAAACTCATGGTTAGGTTTATGATTCGCTGCAGCTTAGAAATACTTCGGACGGTATCGATTATGATCAATATGAAGATTCATATTATACAATACACCCAGTAGATTTTATATATTTTAATATTATCCATTTAATATTTAGGGTTGAGTAAAGTAAACTGATCGAAGTAGTACATCACTAATGTCGAATAGCAATACTAACTTGAATACAGTCTTTGCCTCCGATAGTGTGACCGTGACAGCGAAACTCGTTGAGATACGTTCTTAATTACGAAACTAGGTGTTAACTTGTCGAGTCCCTGTTAAATAACGAGCGAACAATAACTCAGTGTGTGTGTACGGTGTTGCAAAACGGGTTTCGAAGATGCTATGCAAATTCACTTGACTATTTTATCAAAACCTCTCTTCATTCCATGGGTCACGTTAAATAGACAGACGGTTATGTGAAGCTGTAATAAGAACACTTAAAAAATACTCTATAAAATATGAATATCTCATTTTTAAACTAAATGTTACACTCATGGATAGTATTGATTATTTTTGAGACGTATAGATTAGAATCAGGTAAGCAGTTTGCCAATCTCTTTTCAGATTTATCTGATTGTTGGTAACCAAATCACCAGTATAAAGAAAATAATATTATATTAACATCAGTGATAAGATTTCCGAAAAGCGATTCGTTGCGCTGTCGATGAAAATTAGCTCTGAAAGACGTCAAATAAAGAGCATTATTTTGACATGTTTGCAACAAATACAAATGTAAAACACGTTTGTCTATACATATCTACACTTATTGATAATTTTGGATTGTCTGTATGTAAATCAAAAAAAGTAGTAACTCGTACACACTATGTATTTGCGTTGTCTATGTCTATCGGCACGATCGCGTTTGTTTCGGGTAATCACCGCAACGGATGGACTGATTTTGACGAGGCTTGGACTGTAAGGTAGCTGAGCATATTATACTTTTTATAAACTCTGCACCGAAGAAGTCGCGGGCAACTGCTAGTGTAACATAAATGTAAATATCGATTTTAATATACCATTTTTAACGCATGTACAGTTTCAAGGAACTGTCATACCATTCTGATATTTATCTGAATACATTTAGCGATTCCTTGCTTCCTTAAAAATTTAATTAGTCCACTTTTCATATAATACGTAGATGTTTAACTGTTTTACAAATATCAGTAGTGATCTTGTAAATAATTATTTAAGTTATTAGTATGAATATATTAAAAAACATATTTCTACTTTTTTAATGTAAATTGAGAAGGCAGAGGTATTCTCATTTTTTTCAAAGTTTATGCAAGCATGTCAGTTTTTATTATATTTTACTTAATATTGCTTTACCATGATTAGGTATTTTTTTATTATATTTGGTTGATATCAACACCGGGTTAGTTTTCGTTTTTAAATTAATCTCAGTTTAATTATTGTTAAAACTAAAGAAACTTAATGTTTAAAGTTGAATTATTAAAAGTATTAATACAAAAGTGTAACAACAGACTAAAATTGCTTGCTTGAGGATGGCCATCGAGGGGATTTTAGCGAGTAGAAATCTCACATAAACCTGCCTTTGCTCCAAAAAGGCATGATATCTATAAGAAAAAGACTGAAATTACTTAATGATTTCCGTACGTTTAATACATTTTTATTTGGCAAGAAACATTCAGTTTTTCTAGATGTTTTTTTCTATGTCAAATTTTATAGCGCAGCTACAACATGGCCAATATATAAATATTAACCGAATAAAGTAATCAATCCGTTCTAATCGGCCAATAAATTTCAACGCGTTGGCTTTAATGTTAATTAAACAACATAAGAATCAAAGTAACGCAAATCCAGTATTCCATCTTAGCTTTAAATTGGTTACGATTAATGTTTATTTGATATTTTATTAAGGTCTATAGTTTAGTCAACATTTAGATATAAAAGTGATATATTGTATCTGCCAAGTTCAATTTACGATCAGAGGTTAAACTATAGTTTCAATTAAGCGATAGAGTTTAACTTTTAGTTTGAAATAGGCTGTCACCTGCGACTCCGTCCGCACGGAATTTAAAAAAAAACCTAATATGTAGCCTATGTGTTCTTTCAGACTTTGTCTTTGCCAAATTTCATCGAGATCCGTTGAGCCGTTCTGGTGACACCTTCAAACAAACATCCATCCATCCATCAAAACATTCGCATTTATTATTTTAGTTAGATAGATATTTTATTTTTGGAAAGTGTGAATTTTACCTTTGTAAAATGAACAATTTTAGTAATACCTCAAAGCAATTTAGTATTCACTAATACGATTATTATCTCAGTAATGAATTACACGCGTGAAGAAATGTACTTAATTACCTATCAGTGGTTGAATATCAATATATAGTGTTTAAGACTCGGCACCTGACCGAAGCGTGATTTACGAGGGACTTTGATAGATGGAGCGTTTTCACATGTGTTGGTTTTCTAGGAAAATGTTGAGAGCGATGTGGCAACTTCGATTAGTGCCCGTTTATTAATTATTTATGAGTCGTGAGGGCACGCACGATATAGGTTATGTGTAACTTGTATGTTGTTATTTAATTTGCGTATTGATTTTAATGTTTTAAAATGAGTATGCAAAGTAATTAATTTTTTGATCTAGTTAATTTAAACTATAAGACCTATTTTCGTAGAAGAAATTATAAAAAAAAATATTTGATAATTTCTTACTTGTAAAACTACTGTAATCTGATGCTTTGGTTTGTATTGATCTAAATGCAAAAGTTTAGATGGATGGATAGATGGATGTTTGAAGGTATCTCCAGAAAGGCTAACCGATCTTGATGAAATTTGACACAGATGTAGTACATTGTGTGGATGAACACATAGGCTCTTTAATACGTTTTTTTAATTCCACGCAGACGGAGTCGCGGGCGACAGTTAGTTAATAATAATAAAATTGAAACAACGAACGAGCTATGGGAATGGTGTATAGAAATATGTAAACAAAAGAACTTTAAATGTTTTTAAAAATAAAAGTATCTTAAGTGATCGCTTATTAACAAAGGATTGGGTGCATTATACTTTTAATAAGGCCTCACGCTGGGCGGTTGATTGAAAAATTTGTTCGGGCCACGCATCTGTACTAGTCCTAAATTATTGTTTGTTTTCGAAAATTATTACCACGTATTTATAATGTTACGCTAAATTGGTTCATGAATCACTTATTAGAATGAATATTATCAGAATAATAAGCATAAATTAGTGTATTTTTGAATTCACAATCTTTCACATTATATTAAAAGGTGTAAAATTTGCATAATCTGAATTGATCATCTACGTATCTACAATCTTTCGAAAGACTTAAATTTACGACTATTCTATGGATGGTGGATGATATTCGTGATTGTATTTTAAATAGTGTTAAGGGAAATTCATCGAAATCAGGATATTATGACAATGAACTAGATAATTACCATATCAGTTTGTATAAATAAACTAGCTGTCACCCGAGACTCATCAAGATCCGTTGAGCCGTTCCGTCCATCCAACCGTCCAAACTTTCGCATTTATAGTATAAGTATGATAAATACGGCAGCTGGATTCACTCATAATTTGCAGATTTGCCTAATTTATTTCTGACATACTTTACGATAGCATCGATAATAAGTTACGATTAAATCACACAGATGATATGGCTAGCCGGCTGATAAGGGATATACCCATTGCTACATAATTATTATTATTATGGAAATGTTTCAAGGAACGAAGCGGTCAGTTTTTCAGTAGAAGTCCTTTGTTGGTTGGCATATAGTTTACTGGAAGAAGAGGTAATGGCGCTTCACGCCTGCGAAGGCAGTTAAGGTGTTATCTTTGAGATCCAAGAATGTCTTTTATCAGTTCCAAGGATTTTGCGAGACTAATAAGTGGGGCGGTGCGGTTAAGTTAAAAGATATGCCGTTACAAACCTGAGAATACCGTGTCCTTGGCATTTGAATGGCTATTTAAAAATGCGTCGCTAAAAGTAAACATCGCTTTTATATCTCCCCAGAATTTTTTTATGCAGTTAACGCTGAAAGCCAAAAGAAATTTTTCTTTTTCCTTTGAAATCTCCGAGGAAATGAGCAATATTTTCGTGGTTTTTTTCGTCTGGTTTAAACAAAATATATTTGGTGTACTTATATTTCTTATATTTCTTGGTTTAATTTTGTTCTCGGTTTGTAAAATTGATTGTTTCGTTACATGAGGTAGAGGTCCATAAAACAATATGCTTCAGTTAACCGAAGGGCAGCTGAGGGCAAACCAATATGCTGGACAATGGCCAATTAACGCTACCCACAATTAAATCAGACGAAGTTGCTATTACAATGGCTCCTTGATAACTGGTTTATAGAGTTGATACAACATTATTCATTAACGCTTTACCAGATATCCGTTCTCTCGAAGCTTCTGCTTTAAAATAGGTCGAAACTTAAGCTGTACCGAATTTTACGTAGCTATTAGATTGTTTTAAAAAATTATGTATCAAATGATTCCAGTTTTTGTAAACCTGAAAAACAACCGTAACACTTCAGTTTATTTTTTTTTCACTAGTTACTTGAAAGAATATTTTTTATAAAATTTTAAGTAGAATTGTAGCCTCTGATTGTCGCTGGTGAAGTTTGTTTGTTTCCGTAGTTAAGGAATTTAATTAAAACATCGTATAGAAATCTCTTTCGTTACAGCTCTATGTAGTTCAACGTCATCAATAGTTCGATAGTATCCCGCCTACACGTCCGCTTGTGTATTGTTCGACTCAATCGAACCAAGTTATTATTGCAGATAATGCTTTGGTTAAAATAAAACGCCACGGCCGCGAAGCCCTGCGAGAACAATGCGTGGAGACGGGAATAATATTTATATTATTGTTGCTACGAGTGCCGAACGAGGCGGTTATAATTGCTGCTTAAGAAACGAGTTAAGCAAGAATTAGTTCTTTGGATATAAATATATTGCACATTGAAAGATTCGATTGCACGTGTCTTAATCCGAAAATAACAATGCAATATGTGTAGTATATTTTTGGGGGCTGTGACTTTTAACCGACTGACTCAGAAGGAATAATTTCGACCGTATGTTTCTTACATGTTGAATTTTTATTCATGTCAATTCTTTTGCTACCTCTTTTAACTTAACGACTGAACTGATTTTAATTAGTGAGGTGTCATTTGGTTAGTATCCTTTCCCTCTGTATCCATATAGGTACAGTTGAGTTTTTTAATTAACTGTGATTTTAAACATTTTCTTTTGTATATGTTTTGCGAAGTAGACTACGAACCAGTGTTAGTTTCTATCAAAGAGGACATCGTCATTTGAATATCGGTTGGGATTGTAATCTAGTCATTAGGTTTATATCAGGGGTGGTTGACGCAAGGGCCGCATTGCAGTTACTATTCAAGAATTCATAATTAATTTGTTACATATGATTAGTTAATTTAAAAGCCATATATCGGTATATTTTGCAATTAAATATAATTGAAAAGAATCCAAATTGAAAATTAGGCATTTGTAAGTTGATAAAGGAAGAAGAATGAAGAAGAAAGCTTCAAGATTTATTTCTTATTTATGACGCGGCGATTCTGAGATTGGCCGCGACTCCGGAATAAAAAAAACATAATAAATAGCCTATCTGTTATTCCAGATTATGTTCTACGTCTTTGCCTAATTTCATCAAGATTCGTTCAGCTGTTCCGGAGATACCTTCAAACAAACATTCATACATATTAGTAAGATTAGATTAGTGACGCTTTATTACTAAAACTAAAAAGTGAGTGTAAATTGATCCTAGGCTAAATTTAATTGTTAACTTCTGTCTCTTGCTGAGAACTGAGAATGTGAGTAATAAAAGTTACGATGATAAATAATGCATGATATTAGAGAGTACGATAGGCAACAATGTACCGGACGAGTCTCCACTTAAATAGACTCGGGAAAGTTAATGCTCTTCCACTTCAGGGGTCACAGGAACATGTTGGGGGGATGCAGGTAAAAGCTATTAAATGTGTAAGTCTTTAAGAGGAATAACTTAATGCGTTGACCACAGAATGATACGACCACAATACAAAAGTCACTTGTACCACTTCTAATAAGAATATTGTACTGACAGAAAAATATTGACACTATTTAAATGTAAAATGTAAACAGACTGCGATGTAAAGAGAGACTGAACATAATGCGAAAAAATCTTCAAGTTTGTTTTTCTTTATAAAAATGTCAGACATTTATTTTTATTTGATTTTACAGCAAACTTAAAGAGACTTTGAGCTTCGCTATATTTTATCAATGTCATCTGACATACTAGTTCTCTACATTTACGGTGTTTATTATTCATTAAGTTTACTCAGCGGTCTTTCCCTTAACAAGGGGAATATTCTGATAATCTAACAATATATCAGCAGGTACAAACGCGTCTTCCGCAGGAAGCGAGATAATATTTAATTGGCGTGAAAACTCAATAATCGAAGATAAAAATCAGCGAGTAGTGGTCGGGCAAACCAATTACTGAACTAGCGGTGTGGCACCGCGCGACCGGCAACCGCGCGACGACCGCCGGTCCGTTAGTGATGTACCACGATGTTTAAGAAATCAAAAAGTATTCACTATTACTTGCGGTCCTCTATCTTAATTTTCGTACATTTATATAAGAAGAAGACAACTTTTATAAAACACTTCATTCTATATGTAAGTAGAAGAATATGTAAAAAAATGGAAAATTAAAAGGAGTGTAGAGGTGGTAAGAGGTGTAGATAATTTTTGTAATCCTTTTTTAGTTTGTTTTTTACTTTTCTCCTGATATTCAAAACATTCTTCTTGTTCTTCTTATGAAATAGAGTCACCTTGAGAACTTTTCTTATATTATAAATTCATAAAGTTACTCAGACCATTTAATAAAGCTAAGCTATCGAAGCATTCATCGTACAACACAACTATAATGTCGATATCAATGTAACAACCCTATTTAGTGGGATGCGGTTTTTCAATGCACGGCGCGGGTCTAATAACTCATTAGTCGCTCAAGTCACCGTCGATTTCTATTTGCGGCCTCCGAACATGGTGGGGTTAATTGTCTTAATTTGACCTTAGCGTGTCTAGAAAATTCAATTCTAATTGATCTGTTTATCCCTATTACACATTCAAAACGGAACCGCTCTACAAGTCAGCATATTTTTACCATTATTGTGATGTCTTCCAATTTTAACTGTATTCATTTTAAAGAGCATATTTTAAATTCATAAGATTTTTATCTGTTATTAATTAAGCTGAACAAATACAGTACTTAGCTAGCTTTACAGAATTTAACAAATTAGTTAAAGTTGCTAAAATAGTGTTATTCATTCTGGAGCAGATTTTTTAATTTAAATTTAGATATTGTATAAAGATGGTCATATCAACATTGTAACTTTGTAATCAATTAAACAGACATTACAGCAATGTAAAGAACGACCTGAAATTGTTGTTTTATCAAGTCCCTTTGACTTGACATGTTCCGTACGATACACGAAACATTTGCATTGCCGAATCGATGCTATCGCGAATGCTGTGAGCGTTAAACATAAATCGGGACTACTAATTGTTGTCGATTTAGTCATAAAGTAATTTTTTTCCGGAAATAAAAACTATTACTAATAAATTTAAAGTGGTCGTGTAGTCGTCATTTCATGTCTGTAGTAAAGATTTCTATGATTCTTTGAACTCTATTTTGTTGAAAAAAGATGATTTTTATTTCTTTTATAACTGTAAAATTATGTTCGACCAAAGTAAGATAATAGATCGATTAGCTTATACTTTTTTTTAAGTAAACACATCAAGTTAAAGTCATAAAAAAATGAAGGTCTACAAATTACTTGAACATAATATAGACCGTATCGGTTTCGAGTTTCTATCGAGTTATGAGCCTGTCGTAGGTGCTACTAAAAGTCCGGCAACATTCAAAGCTCGCGTGAACGATTCGATCGTCTTACGAATTGAATTTACTCCGTTGCGGTTGTGCGGTTACTATAGTTTGTTCAATTTTAACGGACACTGTGTGGTGTGACAACCATGACAATGTCTTCTATGGTATTTCTATCTATTATAATCAAAGGAAATTGCTATGGTAACAATAGAGTGCTAATGTAACGCTAATAATTTTCTCAAAATTGTCACCTAGCCTCATCCAATCGACTACAAGGATACCTCAATATCTAAACTAAAGGATGTTGCTTTATTTATCAAACGGAATAAGTTGAATAGTCTCACATTACATAATGGCTATGCATTTATCAAGGCTGCAATAAAAATAAATAATTTCCGATACATCTGAAAACACCCTATAAAATGATATTCCGGTAGCGGTTTAGATAGAAGTATTGTAATGTTTTGAACCGTCTTTTCCATTATTGTTGGCAATGCTCGCCAATTTGAATATCAGTTCTCTGTATTTATAACTTTACGATTATTCCTTCGTTATTCAATAAAGAAATGAACAAAGAGCGCGTCTGTTGGTGGTATATCTTTTTTTGCTTTCGAATAACATGTATTCATGTTAATTTGAATCTTAAGTCAATTTCATAAGGAGTATTATTCTTTGATACATGGATTTTCAAGAGCAAATTTTAATTTGTTGATGTTTTCTATGAGTTTCCATAAAGCAAGTGTGAAAAGGTAGCTTCACTTTAGATACGTTATGATTTGAATGTGCCGGAGATGATATTGTATACATAAAAGGAGAATTTGATAGCATATTGTGTATTGACTTCTGAAGTTTATGTCAGATATTGTTATTGAGTTCAATGCACTGTGCAGTATTTCGATTCATAACTTGTAGAAAGCAAACCGTTTGAAGCCATCATTTTCAGTACCTACGATCGTATACTTTAGAAAAAGTATACATAGTTACAGTTCCAGTAGTAAAATGCCCTTAACTATTACTAATAGATAAGTTTATAATTATTACAAAAATCTTTATCTATTGAGATTTTTGTAATACGAGTAATTGTAGATCACTTATATCTTTCTACACAAAAATACAATCAAATAAATACCAGAGTATTTTAACGGCCTTTATTTTTTTAACTTAATATATCTAGAGATCTATCGATAACTTTAACGCCTTTGAAACGTGAAATTATCTGCAACTTTTCGAGATAAATTGTCAGATGAGACTGATTAGTGTTTACTATTCATGGACCATAGGAAACTGAATATATTAAATGCATTCCAAACACTTTCTCCATCGGATTACCGAATCACATTACTTCCACATTCTATTTTAAGTGACATCCCTTGAAATTTTATCCGTCTAAAACACTAAAGCGCCGATTACATCTTATCTTTATCATAAATCTGAATAAATTAAAATGAATAACTTCGATGAAACTATTATTATATCGATATTTATATATCAACCATTGATATATATCAATTAAATTTAATTTTATTGTTTAAAATATTTAATGAAGTAGTGAAATCAATCAAGCATATAGCAAACCGACTTAAGGTAACAAAACGGCAGGGTAAAATTTTTGTCATGATATAATTCGATTAAAGGAATGTTGATCGAAGGGAACAAAAGACTGACGAATTGCTTGCTTAGACAACTTATGGGTAACAACATTATTCGGGAAAATAGTAAAATCCTTCCTTAGTTACTTATATCTCGTAAGAAATTACCATGAGCACGACGAAAAATGATAAAACATGTCAAAGATAAAAATGCAATATAACGGTTGAAAATAGCTAACTGATTTTTGAAAACATTGTGCACTCAAACGGGTTTTAATTAAAGATATTCGAGTTAAAATATATGACGGCCTTCTCAAGTACATAGTATATGGCGTGGGATAGGTAAATGTTCAATTTTATATGACGCTTTTTCCCATCACCTGCTTCCTCCAAGTGATCTTTCTTTCACAACACTATTCTTACTTAATTACCATTTACATAATGACATATATCGTTTTAAACAGCTCTTGCACGTGGGAACGTATTCTATAGATATTCTGTGGCAGATGCATCGAATTATCATATATTAAGAGTTGATGTCGCATCGCCGACTCTAGTGTGATAATTTTCATTTTAGTGTTATCATGCTTGAACATTTTGAAGTAGTAAAACGGATTTTTTAATGCAACACCATTATAAGAAGCAATAGCTTACTACAAAATATATTCAAGTTAAATATAATAGAAATATAGAGAAAAACGTCTTTTAAAAATATTATTCACTGTTAGAATCATCATGAAAACTGTATGAAAAGAAAGCAGTAAATCAGAAATGTGGTTAAAAAAAAGGAAGAATTTCCATCAGGATAATAACAGAATTTATTTAAGTAAAATTTTGAAAACTAACTTATGTTAAAAAGTATAGTTCATATATGCCTGTTAAGTTATCATTAGGTCTGTTAATCTAACGTTGTTATCAAGTCGATTCTTTATTAACTGGAACGTTAAAAATCAAGTTAATCTTTAAGTTATCATAGGGAACTTTTACATCCGGTAGTTCTCACATAAGTTTTTATGTTGTAAAATGTATTAAGTTTAATCACGATAAGATATATAAACTTTATGTCTCAATTCAGATAATTAAAAACCACCAAAGCATAAATGGCTTCCGGATTGAGATATATTAAATTTTGAAAACAAAATATTATTTGACATTTATAGTTACAAAATAGCTGTAGTTATCTAAAGCTAAGTAAGTTTGTTGGGTACCTAAAGTAAGTTTAATAATGATAAAAATGGGATTTAATTTATCTTTGAGACACCGTAAAGAATAGTTTTATGATCAAAGTATAGTAATTAAGGCAGGACAGTACCTATATATAAGGGTTTAAACGCTTTACCAAAACATTTCCAAGACAGAACATAGTGAAATTTTCTGATTTATATGATCGAAATAAACGATATTTGGTCGTTGATGACAGCGATCTGTTTTTGTCATTCCCTGTCTTAAAAATGATCACAAAATGATTATCATTTTTCATTAAATTAACGTAAACTGTTTATTCTGTATGTAAAATGTAAATTGAAAAAAGGATTTATACGTTCAGTTTGTAAATGCAAAATATGCGACCGATAATAAAAGGTCTTCCCTGATCAAAAGGAGATTCTTAATCTTGGTCAGTGATTGATGACCGAAACATCGAATGGGCGAGCGAATGAAATCGATTTGGTGAGCAATAGCTTACATTTGCATGTGTAAGGGAAGCGATATAAGAGACTAAGCGATGGAAGGTATGCTAGATTATCGTTCTCTATTTTCATATCCTTTGTATTTGTGAATACTTTTTAAACGGTATGCGTAATATGTTTAAAATATACATTTAACTGTCTGGTTTTGCCAAACAATTGTATATATTAATTTATAATACACGTTGATAGCTTTGGGATTAGAACAAAGTCCCACAAAACTATAATTGTAAACTGAACCCACAATTTATTGCTAATATGTACTTACATAAAAATTACATTAAATTAGTGCTGAGATTTACATTAAAATTTAGATTTAAATTAAATAGCCGTTACAATTTTTTTACTTATTTCTTTACTTGCTCAAATTATAAAAGATAGTCATATATTTGTTTCTCATTAAAACATTTATAAGTTAATAATATTTTACACGTATCTTTTATAAGTTAAGAAATTTTAAGAACATAATCATTAAAGTAACCTCTTTGTTTATAATTTCGTTAGAAATTGCGTTAAAAAATCATTCTGTTTACTATTTGTATAAACTATGGCCGTATTGTAGCATGTTGCAAATCTCTCGCACAAGAAATGACAAACAAGCCTTTAGAGTCGCAATGTATTTCAATTATTTTGCGATTGTGGTGCCCACATTGTATTCAATGTTTCAATTGAATAAAGCGCCGGTTCCGAAGCAAAACCCTTTATCTAACAAAAGATTGTACATACATAATAATGGGCCCCTGTATGTAATAGACACGGAAAAGTAAACATTTGGAAAATATATATTTTTTTTTAATTATTTGACACTACTCTCAATTTTAAGAAATCATAATTAACAAGATAAAAAATCATTTATGAAATTTATTTTACTTCTATTATAAATGAAAATTATTCCAATAAGTAATATTTATTTCTGCCATATACGTAAGCTTATCCGTCTTAAAAAAAAAAAAAAACTTGAGAGCTGTCAAGGGACACCCGGATGGAACGAAGTTCCTTTCGATTAATTAGTGAAGGAACCAATGTTTATTCTATGAATAAAAAACTTAAGTCTTCACAAGAAGTACATTTTATTTCTATGAATTTTCGTTATATTATATTGTCACGTCGTTGCCATGGTGAAGTAGCGCTCATTCGTCGTTAACATACTTACTATAGGAAAAAGTGTCGTGACAACTTTTCGTAAGAATTTTTTCCGTCTAGCCCCCTTTCACAACGCGCCATAAGGAACTTCGTTCCAATATTAATATTTCATAGATAGCGAATATTGTTGCAAAGTTTTTGGTAGGAATTGTTTTTTATTGGAAATCATGTCGTACTCATACCAAAGGTTCACGATCTCTGTAATGAAACTATTACTTGTGCAAACGTTCAATTTTCGAGACACCGTAACATCGGCAGCGGTAGCCGCCATCATTGGTAATCAAGTTAGGGTAGCAATGTTTTTATATGTGACTAGTTTTTTAACGTTTCGCCTTAGGTTAGACATGTACAACTTTAGAGCTTAGCTTGTATTAATTACTAGAATGGATATAAAAATGTTTGCAATAATAACTTTCATGAGTACATATTTCATTAAATTATTATTTTACTTATAGCTATCATATCTTATCATGTTTTTGTTTCAGAAATAGGTACTTAATTATTTAGGTACTTTGTTGTACATGTACAATACATGTCAAAGGGAGAGTTGTAACGGTGGACTTTCATTGCGGATACACCTTTTAATTTTCTTTATTATAACCGTTAACCATGTCCATAATATTCTTACACTTAGTATTGTGTTCGTGCGTAATTCAGTCGCGTACACCTGAGCGAAGTCCGGGTGTCCAATTTGCCCACAATGGCTACACACAGACAATACCTGTTTACTGCGCTGTCATGCACGTCCGGTAATCATCTTAAGTGTTATTTCGATTTGCATCGATTCCGCCATCTGTGTGGTCGGTTCGTTGGCGTTTATTGCTTAATTTGTGATTACATTGTAAGTTAAAAGCTCTGGCCAAGGTTTTCCTCTTACATAATCCTTCTACGAAAATGTGAAATAAAACTCAGATAAAGATAAATTGTAAGAAATTATCCACTCGGAGTATCTCGTTCACATTTATATTCTAACTTCAAATGAGAGTTTGATGATTGAGACGTTTAAAAAATAAAAAGGCATCCGTACAATTTTATCCGTGGTCAAAACCACGGAATCCTTAAAATTTTTAATGATATAAGTCGCAAAGGTTTGAGTACATAATAATTAAATTATTTTAATATTGTGTTATAAAAGGTTTTCCCAGTAATCAAGTAAGAGAGTTATTTGTCTCAGTTCAACGACCCCGATATACCGAAGAAAGTATAAATACTAGAAAACTCGTTGATAATTATTGGATACGTAGCTATGGTTGTTTATTGCAGTAACCGGCTTTTCTAAACCACAGCATCGCAACGAACAAGTCTCCGCGACACTTGTCCATTGACAATCTAATTGCACTCACTTGTTTCACTCTAAGGAGCTGCAAAAACCCTTTTTATACTTAGCATTTTATTTCCGCATATATTTTAAGGGAGATAGCATTTTTATTTATTTATGACAAATATCCAAATATGTATATCAGAATTCTTGTTTATTTTTTTATGTTTTATTACGATTCAGAATAATTTATTTCGCCATATTATTTTAAACCTCAAATATTTATTACTTTTCGAAAATTAACATTAAGTAGTTCTTAAAACTTGCAAACACATATCTTTCGGCACTACATCTTGTATCCACTTGTAACCGAACTATTAAATTTTATTGGTTATTTTAAAGAATTAATTTGACGTGGTAACAACTCTATATTAGATACCGGAGGCTGTGGCTCTCACGCAAGTAGCAGTTATTGTGCGGCCTGCAGAACAACTGACAAATAAACACAACCTGTTGTTACATCATCTCTTACGAGGTACAGGACTAAGCTTTACTTAATACCGGGAGGTTGGTACAGCGCTGCCCATTATATATTACAATATCCGTGGCTACTAACAAAATATTTAGTTGTCATACTAAAGGTTACCTATAGACTTGTCTTATTTACTAAAATGTGGTTTGTTCTACATAATATTACTGGAATACTTTGAGTAGTGCTGAAATAAATTAGACAATGATATGGAAGTGTATATTTCGAATTTTGAACTTTATGAAGTCTATGGTTTGATCGTATTTCTGTATATTTGTATAATGTTATCCAATTTATAATATCGTTAGCTGCCTTTGTATACTATAATAAAATCAGTACATTTTATTGCTATAAAACTCTGTGTGGGATCGTATATTATGCAATATTTAAACCTTTTAATTGATATTAAATAAAGCAAATGAGAAACCAAACTGTATTATCTAAATTAGTGATATAAATTCTTAACATATCAAGTTGATATAGTCATAAAACTCCATTCAATATTAAAATTATCTGTAACGTTTATGCTTTTGAAACTCATGTATAAGCACTCTAAGAAAAAAGCTTCGTGGGAATTCATATCAGAACACCATAACTATTAATCGCGTTGCTGCTAATCAAGGTAATTTCAATGCTTTATTTAACTTATATTATCGCAAATTACCTGAACATAGCATTAAGCTGGAGCGGGATCTATTAATGTAAGCGAAACAAAAATTACAGTCATTAAACTGCAATAAAACGCCTTATATTAATAATTTGTATGTTAATTAACTTAAGTTTTCCCTGTGTTTATGCATTAGTGTGTAGTGAACAGGAAGCTTTAGCCTTAGAGTTATCACAAACACATTTAACATAGTCTTAGTATGTTTATTTGTATTAACAAGATGTAAAAAATTATTAGTAATTATTTAAATTGGTTTTTAGAGCTATATTTAGTCTTTAGACCTTTTACTATGCGAGAAGGCACTTTGACTCTAGCCGCACGCCACTACTACGTCTAAGGAAGTCGCAGATGCACCAGTTGAAGTGCCAGAAGTGTTGTCTAGGTGATCTACAAATATTTTCTTAGGCCCCTACTAATGTTTATTGATCTACATTCTAGTCCTCTCCTCTAGGCAAATGACATTTCACAAGTTGACCATTCGCTAATAGTTATATGTAAAATCGAAAAAATTGAGTAGGTCTGGTATATATCAATCAAAGGTGCATGTAATAATATAATTTGTAGAATAGCTGAGCGGACTATATACTCTTCAAGCAGCAATTTGCATTTAAATAGCTACATAACATTTCTGGTTATATTTTTATAATTCATTGTACATTAACTATAGGAATCGAATTAAGCAAGAAGTCGAGATGGTATAGGGTTGCCACACACGACATTTATATGTAGTCTGACATTTTAGACTTGTATTTCCATTTGAAGAACGTTATCCTAAAATGGTTATTGTGTTACGTCTATACGAGCGTTAGTTTGATGTTCCTCAGTCAATTATTACTTGAATTTATTACTTGTTTGTTCCAAGATAATTGAGTTTAATTGGCAAAGAAATGATTGAACCTTTGTATTTACCTACGTAATTAAATAATTATGTAAGATTAATTACTAAATTAATTACACGTAACTTAAGTAGAAATCTTCTTAAAAAAAATAAAATTACTAGATATATTAATTGAAATCGGTAGCTATTTTAATGAAATAGCAAAGAATCTATGAATTTTAATTACTTATTTATGGTATTTTATTAGAAAATATTAAGATTTTATGTACTTTTATTTTTCACAACGTATAAAATTTAACAAAAATTTACACATTTAAAGTACAAAACTTGTTACAAGAAAATCAATACTCATTTTGTCTGTAATTGTAGAACAAAGAACAAAATATTACGAACTAAAATCTGAACAAACTGATACTCGCATCATCAATCCTATATCTTGGGCAGTGACAGATATCTGATGCAATCCAAACAGTAGCATTACAACGCAATTTATAAGTTCATTTTGCTACTACAATCATTATTCTCCTATATTTCTTATGATACTATCTGAGTTAACTCGACTACTGGTTGTTATTGCAAATTGATTGTATGTCCCTTGAGTTATAACTAACGATATTAATGTACTATTGTTTTAGTGCTTTCTAACATGTATCGTTTCGAATGACTTATCTGTATTAAGTCAAAATATCGTTAATCTTTTTCGTAAAAGGTAACTCGTTTTGATCTTTATTTGAAGATAGAATAAATTTATAGATTGTTTAATGTTGACTAAAATTATAAAACATTGTAGACAAATAAGTTGTATATTATATGTACTATATGTATACTATATGAAAAAAAGAACGTTTACGTGAAACTGAACTATTAATCAACTCGAAAACATAATATCTTAATATTTATATAGTACATTAATTTAGTAGCTTAAGCATTAATCTATATTTTTATATTAATAAAATTAGAGTTTCTGCAACGGCGAATTAATGTCATATTTCGTACACACGATGTATTTCCGTTGATGATAACGAAAAACTCATATTTTATCTCAGCATTGGCTGGGTTTTGCGACTTCTAAAAGTCATTTAAAATAATGAAATATTTTATATATCATTGACATTATAAAAATCTTTTTTGTTTGATTGCATATATCTCAGGAAATTTTAATTAATACAAAATATTACAATGAAAAATAACTTATTGCATTTGTCGCCCTATTTATTAGGAAGGATATATATATAGAGATAAATATATGTTCGTAAAGAGCCGAGAAAATTGATAAAAAAATCGCACAGATGGATTTCGAGAGGCTTTCATGATTTTTTTTATTTTAAACCAAAATAGTTACTATCATTCATACGAAGAAGGTTTTATTTCTTTTAAAATAAATCGTGTGAGACTATTGGCCTTGTCTCGTAAAGGATATTTAAATATCGAACAAAAGTTCGTTTTACCGTTGCAGTACAACGAGTATCATCAAGTTGTAGGCGCATTATCATCGAGCTAAGTTGTCGCCGCCGGTCCACTGCTAGGTGAACAGTAGCTGTTATTATTATTACCCACCACATACATACACTCGAGTGCGTTGACTCCTTTAATAGTATATTGCGTACGCTCAGGTTATAGGGCGGGTTTTCATGCTGCAAGGAAGTGTTTGTTCTATTATATTTTTTAAACCGAACTACCATTCTTTTTCAATTAATTTAGAACTTGACTTGTCTTTTAAAGATTCTATCTGATGAACGTGCGGGTCGGAGGTCTAATTTCAGCCCCCTTTCCCGTAAGGAATGGAAGGGAAAATAATTTTTTTCTGTCCGTCCCCTCCTCTATCGATTTATGGGAGGTAACGCATCTATAAATGCGTATGTCAATTGGCAGCGGTTGTTTCGCTTTTTCGGCGAATTCAGGTCGCCCCTCGCTTGCTTGCTACCTTATGATATAAAAAAACTATTCCACAAAACCTTAATAATTAAAGTTTTAAAAAGACATGCGTTGCATGTAAGCCGAGCTCGAACGAGGAAAAGATTGGCACATCTCGGCTACCGTTGCTCCGGGCGCCCGTCTTAGCTAATCACACTTATTATGTATGTATTAACTTACGGCATACAAGGACTCGATTAGCACATAAGTGCCCTAACACATACCTCGTTATACTTTTACCCGTTTTGTAAAAATGGAATCGGTTTAACGAAAGTTATTTTATGCTTTGTTTTACCTTTAATGCTATTAATATACTACTACCGCTGACAGAAGCAGACCCAAAATTAGACGGAAAGATGTGGTGCAAAAAGACATGAGTGAATGCCAAGTCTCAGACGGAGTGGAAGTGGAAGAGACTAATAAGGAAAGACCACCCCACCACCTTGTTGGATACGAGCTAGACAGAGAGTGAGTGAGAGAGAGAGAGAGAGAGAGAAAATACTACTACTCCTATTAATGTATTTCACATTATACGAGTATAGCAATTATACTAGTAAAGATTAATTTGAGATCTATTTATTTTCCACGTAGTGAGATTGAACGACCCAAAAGATCTAATCATTTCAAAGGGAATTTACTAAACGCCTTTTCGCTCTATTATTAAGAATGCTCTGAGAGTAAAATCAAATTAAAACACTGCAAATTTGTTAGGACAATGCAAAAGGAATAGGTAGAAAATTTATAGTTGTTTGAGTTTTATATAGAGACTAGCTATCGCCCGCGACGCCGTCCGCGCGCAGATAAAAAAAAATGAAAAATAGATGTTGGCCGATTCTCAGACCTACTGAATATGCTCACAAAATTTCATGAGAATCGGTCAAGCCGTTTCGGAGGAGTACGGTGACGATAACTGTGACACGAGAATTTTATATATTAGATAGAGTTAATAATTTTTGTATAGACGTGAAACAAATTTTATTTGGGTAACACATTAATTTTATCTCAATTTTAATACGATGTAAACACAAGTAATCACCGTACCCCACAGGTTTGCTCTTTAAATAATGGGATTTCTGATTTATCGTTTTAGAGTAAACACGCAAAGTTCTATACCAAAACGACAAACGCATTTATCTCTCTGTCAATTTCAAGTTGCATTTGTAAGGTTCGTTTGTCTTTAGCAATAATAGAATTAGGTAACAGGTTGTCTATAGTAATTTATAGTCTGTTTTGTCTGTCTATACTTATGCATATTTTGCGGAGAAAGACGACTGGAATGACGAATGTCAGATCGATCTAGAGGACGAAAACCTGACGCCCCAAAACCACTCAGAGTGTTAATATGTTTTGATGCAGGTCACTAACCTCTATTCATGGACAGGCTATAAACTATGGTATTTTGTGCCTATTGAATGATAGCCATTTTGGCGATGACGGTTGCGGTTGGTAGCGGTGGTGAGGATTCGAACTAATAATAGATATACCTAGAATTAACTGTTAGAAACGTCAATATCTGCGTTTAATTCAGAACGAAGAAAACAGACATTTAAAAGCCATGTATCTATCTGATCATAGATATTAGTGATACAGGTGTAAAAAAGTTACACACAGATGACGCGAGTTACATTGTATCATAAAGTTAAAGTGGCAGTAGATATGAAAAGCGGAAAACACTAAAAAGGACTATAATCAAAAATTGGCCAACGCAATAATTACGATAAGCCTTGTAGTAAATTATCGTAAAGTTGGCCGGCAGCCAGCACAATGTTGAATTGTCGCAATTTCCTCGTTAGACACTAAAATAAAATCTAATAAGCGCTCTGCTATGCAAATCAATCTGTTGCGTAAACCTGCCGCTTTGTCAGCTCGCAGACACAATGCAGGAAATAATATCGCAGCTTACAGGGTTGCTGCATTGCTGCATAACTAATTTAGTTAAAGTTTTAGTCTGTAGACTTTAATAAATATATTTTTAAGTTTGTACTATTAGTAGTATATTGTAATATATTGTAATGTATATTCAAGATAGGGATTTATGTTATTGGTTTGTATTTAAAGTTTGCTATGTACGTAAAATCAAGATTTTTTTCAAATTCGAAGAACTGATTTTTGTACATAAAAATAAAATAGGTTATTTATTGATTACAAAACAATTATTACATTTTAAAATTTGTATCTTATATTAGTTGAAATATTCTACAATCACTAGGCAATGTTCCACTAAGAAAGTTTATTGCAACTATATAAATCGGGACGATAAGATAAGGGTTACAGAAAACTGCATAAAGGAGAGTTACGGTAGGAAATACGATGCGCATAAAGTATGGGTCATTAAAATCGATTGCTCAAATCAGAGACGCAGCCCTGATTGTAAAGTATGTCAGAATCGAACCAGATGGAAAGATAGTGAGTGATTCTGAGCAAGTAACGCTACCAGGCAATAACTTAGCCTGTAGACCCCTCCAGGCTACGAAACCATTTCGTGCTGATTCCATTGTAGGCATAAATTCTTAACTAACGTACCGTGTGAAGGCTGTCTTAGTAAAACAAAAGGAAGGACTAACGATTAAAGAAATTTGAGCCTTATTTAATACAGGAGGTTATAGAAATTAAATAGAATTTAGCTTAAATGATAAACGTTTAGATTATAGCGTCGACGTATTTGAAATTAGATCAAAAGAGGAAGCAACAAGTCTTAATTTGCAATTCTAAAGTGGAAGGATGGCTACTGGACGGAACATGTAGGCTGTTGCAGCCTCAGGCTTCGTCATTTAGTGCGAGTGAGGCGCAGCAGATTTATGTTGCCCCCTTGATTCACACTGAAACATTACGCTTTGTGTTGGGCTCAACATTTAACGAGTCGTTCCAGTTTTGTTTGCTATAATCTAAGCATTGGCAATTATTGAAATAAATTATTCAAGTCTCACCTTAATATCTGTTACAATAAATATAATTTTGTTAATGTATGCTGACAATAAACTTGAATAGTAAATTTATTGAACGTAATGAGGTCTTAAGTGTTTGTTATTACAATAAATGATTTGTTTATAAGTTTGTGTAATTTTGTTATCTTACTTCTTACCAATATTATAAATGCGAAAGAAGAATGGTTGGATGGATGTTAATTTTTACGGACCTTCAGAACGGCAGAATCGATCTCGCTGAAATTTGGCATAGACGCAGAACATAATCTGGAAGAACACAGAGGCTACTAATTATTTTTTAGTAATCTTGTACAGACGGAGTGACTTCTAGTCTTATCTAAACGATATCATTACAGAAAAATCTATTATAAGTTAAAGCTGCACTTTCATTTAAAGATAGAAGATTTTAAGATTCATGTAACAAATCAATAATTTTACAGATTTTATTTTTTACGTATTTTCAAAAAAGGAACACCTGATAACACTTTGTTTTTCATGCAGTTACAAAGGTTATATTAAAAAAGATCATTCCATCCCTGGTGGGGATCGAACCCACGACCTTTGGATTAGAAGTCCAACGCGCTATCCTCTGCGCCACAGGGACGTGTATACAGGGTGGTCAAAGTAATATATTCGTATTCGATACTCGATTTCGTATTGTCAGAATCTTGGAGGCCTAGCACGATAATTTACTAGAAAATATTAGTAACGTCAACGACAATTTTTTTTTTCAAAATCTGTATTCGATTTGTCGTTGCCTTATAGGGCGTAAAGTATAGCGTTGTATTTCGTCGATGATGCTACGAATTTTTTCTCGTAAATTTTCGTGCTAGGCACTTTGGTCAAATACATGGTAATTTTAATTCAAATAAAAGACTACTCTTTAAAATTATATTTTCAACGGTAACATGCGTTTACCTTGTTTCATCGTAGATTCTTAAATACACCTAATTTAACCGTTACTGAAGAGAAGAATTCAATTGCCGCGACGAATATTGTTTTGTCTTTTATTATCTTTGGCAAAACAGAGACGACAATATGTATTAATGCAAGATTACCTTTCAACGCGTGCTTTTGGATTGTATTACAATGTCATTCTAAAACAATTTTGAAGTAGCTTATAATAATAATATTATTACGAGCGAGGTGGTTGAAATTTCGTAACGTTTTTTAAATTGCGAATTACATGGAGCACACATTATCTATGTCGGGCATACAGCACGGGCCCGGGGCGTTTGCTCGCGCTGCGTACGAGAGTCGAATACAAATGTTTATTATGTCGAAGGAAAAAGTAGCGGCCATTGTGGATAGCCCCGGGCCGCTCTGCTGAAGGAGTCGTGCTTGCCAAGTGCTTTGTGACGTCTTTAGAGAACCTTACATATAAGTTTCTTAAGAAAAAAGGATAGTAAGCACAATTATTTGTTTAATATACGAGAGTTAGAGAGATAAGCTCCTGGAATATAAATATTATCATATTATTATGCGGATATCTTTCGATAACCTGGTTAAGATTGTGAAATTAATGACGGTATAGGATTCGGGATCATTTGGAAGGCTTTAAAATGAGAGTTCAGCTGTGAATCAACATCATGTGACGAATACGAATGGGATTTAATAGAAGTATAATTTGAATGATTTTATAATTTTAATAAATAGGTAAGAAATTGCGATATTAATCCTTTAAATTATTGACATAACACTGACTTTACTTTGACTTTAAAAATATAATTTATAATAGGTTATTTATTAGAATCATTACAAATAGAAATCCGTTATCTTTCCTTACTAAGTCGAGGTCGCTAGCGTTTTTATTATTATCTAAAAGGTTAACTACGTAGATAGGACTTTCTGATATAACAATCTAGAATATTGCACAAGAAACTGTAATCAAAATATTTGTTGGCATTCACTAAGTGACTCAGACATTCGGTGACATTAACCATCGAATTTCTATACAACTTGATACATATTTACTGCCGCACTTAAAGTTTTTTCCACTATCTCCATAATAAATACTGCTTAAGAAAGCATTAAAAGATTAATAGTTTCATTTAAAACAACATTTGAAGACAAAATTTTACAAAAAAAAATAGTTCATCCCTGGTGGGGATCGAACCCACGACCTTTGGATTAGAAGTCCAACGCGCTATCCTCTGCGCCACAGGGACGTGACATAAAATAACGAAACGATACACTTTGCGTCACAACATGTTATATACACTCTTTCAGTAAGTTTTACTATACTATCAGATGATCTATCAAAATTATTAATCTCTTCTAAGAGGGATGAGGGAAATTAAAAATTTTCGAGTGTAATTTATCTTCAATTCAACCGTGCATCATATAAAATTAGACAGTTGTAGTATTGTAAACGAAAGTAATATTTTTAATGTGGTAATAGTGCCACTCCACTGCTCTTCTGTCCACCTGTCGCCTTGCGCTTTGGGCCTGCATTGTCTGCGATACAAATGTGATCAAATTATAAAGAGTGGCGCGCGCCCGCGGCGTTCGCTCCCGAGACACGGCCCCGTGCGTGGCCTTCGACGCGATTGTACGTCGCAAACGCAAAGCTTTATGCACGCAATATTTATACGGTGTTATATTTTCTTAAGTATTTTTTTTATTTTACTAAGAAGGCAAAGGACGTCAACTTCAGACGGAATTACGTGGAACTTGTGCCTTGATTGCTGGTGATTTTTTTCTCAAATTTTTCACAACAATATTATAAGCATACGGGTTTTATCTACAGAAAGTACTTGCTACATAGTTAAATAAAATGCTTATCTAATTGGTTTAATTACACATACCGTGCTACTTAATAGGAAACTGTCGGAAAATCTAACGTAATCGGACATAACTTACGTTTAACATTTTGTTAAAAAAAGTTTTGTTACATCACTGTTACTTTATATTGTTATAAAAGGCAAAGATAAATAGAGTCATATTTTCCCTAAAATATTGACTTTAAACTAATTTGTTTGAATGGAAAGTTCTCATTAACAATTTAATATCTTCTAATTACTGTTAAAACTTGATATTTTTAATGGACGCCATTTCCGCTTTATAAGTGACAGCGACTTGTTTGAGAGAAAATAAGTACGCAGTGGAAAATTTTATACAAATACTAGTTGTCACCCGCGATACCGTTCGCATCTATAACATATTTATCTATGACTTTATTCATAGAGATTCGTTTAACCGTTCTGGTGATAGCTAATAAAAAACGTCCATCCATCCATCTAAACATTGGCATTTACTAGTAAGATTTATCAAAATCAAGTTGAGTTTTTTAACTGTAGTATTTTAATTCTACAGTAACTGTAGTTTATGATAATCTATATATATAAAAGAAAGTTGTGTTAGTTACACCATTTATAACTCAAGAACGGCTGAATCGATTTGACTGAAAATTGGTGTGCAGGTAGCTTAGAACCAGGAATAGGACATAGGATAATTTTTACCCCGTTTTCTTTTTTTTATTTTTTATTCCGCGCGGACGGAGTCGCGGGTAAAAGCTAGTTTTATATATACAGCATCCTCCATCCTATTCCCTGGATTCCAACCGAAACAAAATTACCAAATCAAAATTTTAAATTTAAAAACAGAAATAACGATTTGGGTAGAATAGTTCTTACAACCTTGATTGTTCATTAATTCTTCACAACTTAAAGATACCGTCTAGAAGTTGATCTTTTTCTTCAATTTCAAAGAATTTCATATTCAATGATAAATTATACACTAGCAAATTAAACCATTCAAATTATAATTTAAGCAGTATAGTTACAGAAGTAACAATCGTTTCTGCCTTCGTCCATAACTTTCCCATCACATACAGAAGCGTATATTTAATCGGATTTATTGGTTCCCATGCAAGTAATAGCTACTAACATAAAACATTGTGATAAACGCCCAATTAGTCAACCCGAGATATATTTTACAAATAATCTAGCGTCATACGGTAACACATAAATAACAATTAATTTTTCATCGGTTGTCATTACTGAAAATAAATGCTTTATAAACGACTTACCATAGTATTAATGTTATTTAGGAATAATAAAAGACTTTGAAGTAAAGTTATAAGTAGACAATTATTAAATGCTTTCAAACTTTAGGCTACTTAATCTAATATATAAAATTCTCGTGTCACAGTTTTCGTCACCGTACTCCTCCGAAACGATTCTCATGAAATTTTGTGAGCGAATATTCAGTAGGTCTGAGAATCGGCCAACATCTATTTTTCATTTTTTTTTTAACTGCGCGCGGACGGAGTCGCGGGCGACAGCTAGTAAATACATAAAATCAATTTATATGACTTATGTTTCCTCCTTTGCAACTTTTCACATTCTTTTCTTATAAGGAAGGAATGGGAATAGGGGGTATATTTGACAGAAGGGGGGAGACGTAGGAAGAGGAAATAAGCTCTTTCTGAGTTGAAATTCCTCTATCGATTAAACGTAGGCAACGCATCTGCAAATGCAGATGTCTAGGGCAACAGTTACTTCGCTATTTTGGCGAATGCAAGTAGCTGCTTGTTTATTTGCCACCTTTTGCTTAATATTGTTATAAGTGTCACTGCAGTCGAACCCATCAGCAGTATATAGTTTTATTAAATTTAATATATGCATGGTCTGAAAAAATTAATTGTTTTCAATTAGCATACGAGATCGATAAAAAGCATAGATCGGATTGGCCGAGGGATTGACGTTTGAGCTCATGCGTGATGTCTCACTCTAATGTGGGAACTGACCGATTGACTGGCTCTAATAGAAAATTAAAGTTCAACGCACACTAAACCATTTTTGTAAATAATCAAATTTTGTAGTATAACCTATCATACTTTGAACAAAAAAGAGACTTTTATCAGTGACCATTTGATTGACATTAATTTTTTAAAAGATGCTTTTTAATACTACGGGAAAATGGGTATAAATCTAATATTAGATATTTTACAAATTAAATGTTAGAATAAAATACTATATTGGATTCTTTTTCAAGCTTCAAGTGACGTATTATGTATTAAATTTGCCTTTATGTAAATATTTAAATATTAATTTTCTTAAATGTGCGTCGACCCTTCCGCGTCAGAAACCGGCCTCTCTAACGTCTGACAATGATGTATTGTGGCTGCAAGTCAAAGGTTCGGTTCTATTAACATTTTATAATTTGTTTATGCTCTCACTATATGCAAGTATCAAGATGGCTACGATCTTATCGTGACCTGTCGGATATTTTAAAGAGTCATAGACTTCGACTAGTTCTAAGATTAATCAATACTGAAAAATGAATAGATAGGAAAGAAACATTTCTGTGAGTTTTCATTGCAAATACTTGTATTAAACATATAAACAAATATACTTATATCACCGTTTTCTCAAACAAAATGTTTTTGTACATAGGTGGTAGAAACATAAGGTTAGTTACTTTAGGACGTATGTGCTTTTCGGAGGAATGTCCATTTGAAGAGTGTTGAAAATATTGCAAGAAAATTATGCATTTTAGATTAAATAAAGAAATAGTTTGGTTTTTACGTATTATTTAGTAACATAATATTTTCACAGCCTTTCTGTTCTCGGTGGTATTTTCAAACCAGTACGACTTTGGGTCCTTCAAGATGCGAACGTATCTATCAAAGGCCGGCAACGCATTTGCAGTTCCTCTGTCATTGCGGATGTCCATGGGCATCGATGATCACCTCGTTGTGGCCACCGCTCCTTTGACCCTTTGTTTTATAAAAAAAAGTTAAAAGCAATCCAAACATATTCATCATCTTCAGCTCACTATACGTCCTCGCCTAGGGGCTCGGCTACCCAAAGTTAGGGGTGACTAGGCCATAGTCAACCGCGCTGGCCCAGTGCGGGTTGGTTGACTTCACACATATCTTTGAATTTCTTCTCAGATATGTGCAGGTTGCATCACGATATTTTCCTATGTAAATCGAAAATCGAAAAACACATTGGTACATGGCGGGATTCGAACCCAGGACCTGTAGCTTGCAAGTCAAGTGCTTAACCCTTGAGCCACCGACGCTCATCAGCCACCGACGTTCATCGTAACACATTATGACTCTTAAATTATAATAATTACGTAAAATTTCTTTCAGATCAGTAATCTTTTGTCAAATTCAATATTCTTTTAATCACGGCTGATGCTGGGTTGTCCTTCTTAAAATATTATAATGGAATGCTGCTACTTTTTCGAAAACACCCACGACATTAAAAGTTTCTTATTTATTCCGCTATAAACAATCGGCGGGCGGACCTATAAGGCCATGTGTCATAACCACCCCACTTGGCTGGCTACTGTAGCTGGTGCCTTTAATTGGCCACCGATATTTATTGTTAAGATGAACATATCACGGGGAATGGGACCGGGACATAAGTCAGCTTCTCTTGGTCTTGATTTTCCATTTTGTATTGGTGTATGCGATAAGTGAGAACGCAGAAACTGTAGAGTCGGTGAAGTGACAGTTTTTTTAATGGAAGTATTGAATGTTTTTCACAAGCGTTTGAAATAAGCAAATTTATTGTATAAAATTTATTAGATGTTTATTTCCAAATGAAATATATTTTAACTAATTCTTTTACCAAGTGATAGCAGACAGAAATTCTTTTCATGAGACACAAATTTTATGGTAGACTAAAACGAAATTTGAATTGATACTACAAACAATAAAATACATGAGTCACATTCAAAATTTCGCTCCTATTATCTATTAGAGACGAATCATTTAATCATGTAAATAGAGTATTCAATATAAATTTATTTATTAAAATTTTTATAAACGATTCCACTCCGCAGCATTTTATAACAACAGGAGATGGCAATTTAACGAAGCCGCATCACTGCAACGTCTTCATTTATTCAATGAGAAACAAAAACAAAAAGCGTGTATACAGAACGAATTACAATATCAATTTAGGAAAGTGAACTGGGTGATTTATTGTTCTGTTTCATGTAAATATTGCTCCCGGCCGAGACCGTGTATACTAATTACTTTGACTGAGACTGGTGGGGATGGGAGGAGGGGATAGATAACTCCATCAAGACTACTGTGAAAGATGTGTCGGTTATTACGGTGATTATTTTATTAATTTATCCTTATAGTAATTTTAAAAAGTACTTAATTTTATTATTTTCTAGCGATCGACAACTCAAATGTTATCAACATTTCAGTTGTGAGAGTCAGCCCCTGAACAAAAAAAAAAAACTGTTATCTCTTTTTACTATCAAAAACGAGATAAAAATGTTTTCTACAACTATTTTAGTAACGAAAACCTGCAGTATTATTTAAGGGTAGCCGCAGTGTTTCATTGGTAATTGCTACAACTAATTTTGCGCACAACTTGCTTATAATGACTTGATCTATGGCGCGTTCTATTTGGTTAAGCGATTTAATTAATTCCAAAAACATAAGAAACAATTTGTAATTCGTAGCTTTAAAACGGTTATCGAGTAAATTGTGTTACTGGACAAATTTATGTCGTCACTTTGAAGTATTTTTGTGTCAAATAAGGCAGAGATAGGTTTCAGCGAAGTTCTATTGAAAGGAACGACTGTTGACTGATAAAGTTATATTTTACTTGATAGTTTGTATTATTTAACAATAAAATATATGTATTTATTACATGGGTAACCGTATGTTTGAGATTTATTGATATGCTCTAAGTTTTATGTACTTAAAAGAATCTGTTGATTCGATGAACTCGTTTCGTATTTGAAGTGGCCGACATTGTAAATGCTACGAGTCGGAGACGTATGACGAAACACATTTTATAGCTTTTATCCGTATTAAAAATGAACGGTCGGTGTGTTTACGCCTTTATGGCACAAGTCATAGGAAGAGTTAGTGTAATTCAGTGTCGGCATATTCATATTGCTATCTCAGCTTTTTCCGAAAGAACGAAAGAGATATTACACTTCATATACATTTTTGTTTTTTCTATCTACGTTTAGTATTAAAACCAAATGATAAATTGGTCATTTCGTTTTTCGTACTACATGCGCCTGGTTGCTTAAAATTGTGGATGGAATACACTTTTTTGACAAATATTTATTTAAGTGGATAAAGGATCTTTATTAATAAGAAGTAATTCGTTAAAATTTATATAGGTAGTTGAGATAAGGATACGATTGTTAATATGGTGTTGCAATTGTTAACATTTACTAAATATCTGCAAGTTTTTTTTATCATATTTACGAAATATCTTAGTTAAGATTTTTAATATGTTTTTATTTGTCAGAGTGTAGGAATGTTTTGTCTGGCAACAAATATTAATAAATTTTAAAGTTATTTTATTTTATATTATGTTATCTGATCGATATATTTTTACGATATTGATACTTGATGTTTTGACACGTATCAATAGATCGCTTTTCGCTTATGAATTATTTCACATATGCGAGCGCTAACAACTACTCTGTCATCGCATAGATCAGGTTGTCGGTATGCGGGTCGTTGCTCCGGCGCACGCGTTTGGCAATACGCGACATTTTACTCCAACTGTAGGTGGTTAGGATTTACGCATTTTAATTGGAGAAGACCTAGAATCTAGATTATAGTGACTTCATATTACACAACATAACATCCTGTACACCGTTTGCAATCGTTTTACATAACATAAAAATGCATGAATCTGTACATAAAATTCTTTCTTATTTTATAAATATATTAGTCATAGTATATATTGATACTATGTTTTTAAATGATTTAATGCATTATTAAAATATTCTATACGAACTCTTTTTTCTTAATAAGACTACTCTTCGTTTACATATGCAATATATAAGACAATAGTTATCGTTTACAAAGCGTTCGCGTACTTAAGTTACTTTTAAAAGCTTTCAATCAAGCGGCTCCTTTTAAAAGAACAATATATCGCGCTACTCACGAACGCAATCAGCCGGCACGACATCGGGATGGAACCTTAAAAGATAAATAAAACCTTAAAAGAATAAAGATATAAAAGAAAAATAAAATCGCAACACTGGCCGCTTGCATGAAACCCGATTAACGTTTTCGGCTACTGGTAAAAATGCATCTGTAAACAAAAAAATAAAAAAATAAAATTAATGTTTATCAATTCGTTAGCAAGGCGATAATGGCTATGCTTTCTAAAGCGAAGATAATGTCAGTGTACAGATAGGATTATGACCCTAATATAATATATTCGCACGCTATAGTACATTCAATAGCAGATTCAAATAAAATTTTGGCGTAAGACATTTCCACAACCACGACTATTAACTATTAGTTTAGGGTTTAATGTCTGTTTATATTTTTTGTTCTCATGGTAACAAGTACTGCAATGTTATAAATAAACTCTGTAAGAGAATATATTTTTTTATTACTACTACTGGGGATATAAAGTACATGATCAAAGTGCTTTCGCCAACCAGTATTTACCTTTTGTATACTATTTGCTAGTTATAAAAATATTTATTGTGTCCGTCCAAAATTATTCTTTACAGTCCGACGAATAAAGTTATTAATATTATTTCGAGTATTTATTATTTTTATATTAATGTATAATGTAAGCAGATGGGAATCCAAGTTGATGCAACCTGTGTATGTGAAATAAAAACATTACTAATTATATAGTGGTAGTGAAAATACGACAATTGTTTAGATACGACAGTGTACATTGTACTTGTATTATTAAAAATTACGACTTAAATATTAAAAAAAAAAATTGTTAATTAGTACAAAATTACGAATTAATTAGTACTTGAATTATTAAATAATGTTTAATTTTTATAGACATTTATTGAATGGACCAAGTTCAAAATAAAAACCATGTTTAAATATATTCTAACAATGTCTATAGTTTCTATAAGTAAAGTGGCCACTATGTAATCCCTACTTAACCGTAACAAGTTGGAGTTATCGCGTATCTTGAGGTAGGAAAGTGTTGAATCGCTGCGATTATTTTGATTGCCTCCGGTGGCCGTCTGAGGAATCTCGTATGCTTTAATTGCTTTGCCGCCGAGATCTGTCCTCGCGATTGCCGCCTCGCCACTCCATTAGTAACTGACTTGCTCGGTGAAATCCCCCTTTGTCTTCAACTTTTTGATACCAGCCGCTCTTTGTGCGCTAAGGCGAGACGCGTGTATAGATTTGTTATTGTCATATGTAAGATCTTACGAAGTATTTTAATCAGTTAGGGTTATTTTTAAACTAGTCTGGAACCAGTTTATGCAGGTGATTGTGATGTGCCAGTGTTTGTTCGGTGGAACACGTTTGTTTTCTCGCGTGTGTTAAAGCTATTAAGTATTTCATGATTATGATTAGATAGTAGATTTGATATGTATGTAAATAAGTCTAGGAATAAAATAGAGCAAAAATATACTAGGATCTCTTGAGACGTGATCTAACCATGCTACTGGAAAATGTTTTAAAAATAATTATTTTCTTTTTAAATTACTTCAATTGCTCACTAACAAAATTAACTTACAATTCTAGAAAGTATTTGTATTAAAAATTGTATAAACTTGATTTTTATATACATATTTGATACCAACAATCTTTTTATTCGATTTGAAAGTTTCAGTTTCGGAAAAGCGAATAAAGATAAATTCACCTGAGTTACTTTATTTTGCTCTTTCAATAGAAGTTTTTAGCAGTAAAAGGTAAGATGAATGCTCTGAAAGTCTTCTTACAATAAGCCCCATCAATTTAGCGACAATAATCGCCATTTCTTTCGTAGTCGTAAATATGTTAGTACAAAGGACGTAACGACGTCCCCGCTGCCGGGAACTGGGGGACGATGGATGGGAACTGGGGATAAATAGAGACAATGGGACGAAATTACAACCGGCCAATTGAGCCGCTTGTAAACTTGATCCCCCCTATTGTTTCCGCACGCGATACGTTTCAAACCGACGTGTCTTGATACTTGATTATTTGGTTTTTTAATGAGATATATGATTCGTATAAATTGTTAAATTCATGTTTATAAATTTAATATAGAATTTGAAAATTATTTGGTTTTGATAAGTATTTTTTACGCATACTTTAGAATTATATATCCAATCCCCATCGCATTTCATCACATTCTTTATTAAAGTATTATTATTAGTGGATTTTAGTAATTGCCTTTTAAATGAAATTTTCTAATTACGGTTGCATTAAGATTTAAAATAAGTGATATATTTTTAGTCTCCCATTTAGATCCGTGCTCACTTTGCTTATTAACCAATAATCATTTATGTAACTAATTTACAAGCGATACGCCTTCCGTTTACCTCGAATAGTATCTTAATGCATTGGAAGACCGCTATCCGTGTCTAAATTAAGCGAGTTGCGTCCTGCCCCACCGGTCTTATGGTTTCACACGAAGGCAGAACAGGATGGTGCAGTATTCCTATTAAACATTCATGCCTGGACAGAACAAAACTCTTTGTGTAGGTTTCGACTGCAGTGACACATGTGTTGATACAAATCATCCCTCACATTCTCTTTGAAAACAAACAGTATGTGCCAATACATGTGTCACGCCAGGTGAAATTTCAACAGCATGTATATCAGTACTGCACTCTATACTACTCTGTCTCCGCGTTCTACCCTCATGTACAACTGGCATTAGGGTTATGCAACACACGCACTCGCTTCCAATATTATAATAACTTCATACGCCGGTACCCATCAAGTATAATGCCACGACTTTCTATAAGGAAATACTATGAGAGAGGGACGGAACACTGTTACATGATAAAGAAATTTCCTGAAACAAAACCTAAAGAAATAGTCATTGATTAGCAGGTAAATGGGACGTCTATTAAAGTGGTAGGTACCAGAAACCCGTATCTCTCATTTCACCGCACATTGGTTTTGTGACGACTTGAAACTGAGTTTACTAGATTTAATATCACGATAATGGAAGTATTCATAAAATCCAATGAAACGTAACATTCCATTTATCAGTGGGTGAACTTGTGAGCAAATGAAGATCATTAAACTTCTTCATTAAGCTTCTTTTATGACTAAACAATCAGAATAAATATAAGAGAATATTAAAAGTATCAAGATTACAACACATAGTATAGAGGTGCAACACTCCTCATCAATTTGTGCGCGTCAACGCGTCTCTATTTAGGGCGACATTATTTCTATGAGATAATATTTATTGTGCGCACAATCAAAAAAATAATAATAAAACAAAAACATATCATTACCTGTTTTAAAAGTGTAAAAACGCTAAATATTTAGCATTTATTTAATCTGTGTCATAAATCCATTGTAAATGATCTCCTAATACGTTACGTTATTCTCAATTTTTTATTAAACAAATAAGCTTAAGTGCTTTAAAGCATACAAACAACGCATTAAAGCATGAATGATAATGTAGTTGCATTTTAAGTATGCCCTTACCAAATTTGATTTGTTAAAGCGTACAGGCAACAGATGTATTGGGAAATACCAACTATACACGCATTCTTGAATCCGTAATAAAATTTATTCAAGACCTAATCGAGTTATCCGTTACAAGACAAGCGCGAATACCGACTCGAGTCGTTTACTTTGCCAGTTAAGTACACCAATTAAAATCAAAGGATATAAAGCGGTTATCTCTCGTCTTTATAATCAGGGGATTATGTCTGGTACCAGTTCCTTGCCATATGCCCAGGTTACAACATTTTAATATGTCTAACTCAATGTGCAGTAGTCTTTGCGTCTTCCTGAGTATTAGCCTTTGATTACCGTTATTCAGATGAACGCAACTTTATTACGTTCAAAATTGATATCGCAACAAGGAGTTTATAGTTTTCCATCAACTCTCAAGCGACAATTTTCTATTTCTAAATCCAATTATCAATCATCAACTTCCTTTAATCATTATTATCATTGCTTATGTGATAAGAAATAGTATTTATAACTGTATAATATTTAACATAGCTCGTCAAAGCTTGCCTTCTAACACCATAATCACCTAGTTCTGACTAAATATTTTTTAGAGCTTTTCCGTCAAGTGAAACAAGTATTTTATCCGGCCATTATGAAAAAAGTGTCATGTAGCCGTTGTATTAATAAATCGTGAATCAACGTATTTTTAAATCTTCGGCAGTACGTGCATAAATCCCTTTTTGATTGATTCATATCGAATGTATTTCATCGCGATCGCAGGTAACTCATTAGCACCTAAAAAAATGAAAGCAAACAATCACACGTACAAACACGTCGTACATCGCAATCAGCGCCACATCACGAGCTAAAAGAAACATCTCGACAACAAATCAGTGACAGCCCTGTATCCGTTGACACACCGACCTAGCGTTTGGAAAGCATAAAAGATATTCAATTTATTCGTTAAAGTCCCGTTTCTTTTATAATTCACAAAATGCTGGAAATATGTGACGACAAAATAATTCTAATAAAAACGACGTTTTTTACTGGTGTCAATTGACCTTTGCGGGGGCAATAAACGTTAGTGTAGACATTCTGTCTCCAGACATCTTTTTATATCGATAGGACATACTAGACAAACAAAAAATGCGCATTTTCTTTCTTTAGTATGACAATACACCTGCAGTTCTTCCGGTGTTATGGTCGTTATTGTACGGTGAGGATCTCATAACATCTGGTGTCTAGCGGTTCGTCTGTATTCATGTCTATAAAAAAGTTATTGAACGTTGCTAGATGAACTACAAACGCAACTGTCGCGTGCAAAACAACACGACACCCAATTAAGGAGGGTTGAAGAGCAAATTTTTCACTACACAACCAACCCTATTTGGTTAACGCGCATTCGTCAAAGCTACACTCATACAAACGCCGATCAAGTGTGGATTCTTAACACTCCAGTCACTTTATAAGGCACCGCGTTTTAAATTAGCGGAGGCAATTGTACTACACAGCCCTGGGCGTCGTTAAGGCGTTGTTACCGCTATGCCGATTGTCAATCGATTCGATTTATCAGGTACTTAAGACGATGTTTGTCGGTTTATGTAGTGTTTACATCTGCCCCGGACAGGGCTGTCAAATGTAATTCTTGTTTATATGTAGGTCAGACGTACGCATTGTGTGGTATTGAAAATGAATTAATCTATTGTTTCAATGGCCTGCGTCTGCTTATTTTAGTTTGAAATTTCCAAAAAGAAATATTGTGATTTTTTACTTTTCAATGATTCGTAGGTACCTACTAAAAAGGTATTTGACTCATGCGTAAACATATAGTTTTTTTATATTCTAAGGTAGCAAACAACATAGACATCCTCAATTGTAGATGCAATGCCTATCTTCAATCGGCGGAGGAGGGGACGCACAGATGAATAATATTTGCTTATGCGTCCCCTCCTCCCTCAAATCTACTTCCATTTCCCTTCTTTTCCTTATAAGAAAAGGGTGGGAAGGGAAAGAGGAGTAAAATTAGGTCTTTTGTCAGTGGTAAATCCCGCAACAACAATATTTGTTGGGTGCACGAATGGGCCGGGTCGACCGGTGAAATACGACGATCACACAAAAGACAGGCGTGAGATGGAAGCAATTCCGCGTTTCTGATGAGTGTGGTGCCTGAGGCCTAATTTTAGTACTCTTTCCCTTCCCACCCTTTTCCTATTAGAAAAGGATGGGAAGGGGCAGTGAATTTGGCAGAGGAGGGTAAGCATGGGAAGAGGAAATATCTTCTTTCTGTGCGTCCCCTTTTCCATTGGTTAAAGGTAGGCAACGCATCTGCATTTGCGGATGTCTATGGGCAACGGTCGCCTCGCTATTTCGGCGAATTCAGGTGGCCGTTTGTTCGTTTGCCACCTTTTGATATAAAAAAGGTCTCTGGAACGCACACTCATTAGACGAAACGTGGAATTATTTCACGCCTGTCTTATGTGTGGCCCCGGTATTGCACCGGGCGATCTGACTAATTCGTGCAACGGATATTGTTGTTACTGACGTCTACCACTGTTGAGTATATAATTAATAATTATTATATTGTTAACATTTAAACGTAAACTTTTAATTAAATTGTAATGAAAATATATCAAATATAGAAGAAAGTATTGTTTTGCATGTCCCCGATAATGAGTAAACCAGAAATACAAGTATCCAAGTCCTATTTTAGAACACAAACTAGAAAGCGAAAACATGAAAGACGCATAATTCACATAGTTAGTACTACTGCCGATTCCCGTTGAAAACTCGATCATTATAGCTTTTGTTTGAATATACCACTGAGCAAGGTTCCTATTGAAATATCGAATACAATTGAAAATAATAGCTACACGACATCGTTAGTGGCCGGGACTTGTTTAGTTAGAAAGTTGGACTATTTTACACATAGTAGAAATTATCGCTGACATGTATGAACGACATATCCTTTTAAACGCTTGTTAAGGCTAATGTTTGAAGCGATATTACTGGGTGTGGTGGAGAGAAAATCTTAGGCAGATCGATTATTTCCTTCGGCCTTATTGCACGATAATGTTATATATTTCATAAATTATATTATAAGTCGTTATCGGTTATTACTGGATAAATTGTTATAATAATTATTTTAATACAGCTTGTATTTAATAAACTGGAAATAAGTTTATTTCATTGTTTAATTATGTTTTCAGCCAATGTTATTAGCTGATGTTGTCCATTCCTGTTGTTATGATTTTGGGTTACCTCCAGTCAGTGTTGTTAATGGGTACTTAATTCATCTCTTAGTGTAGATTTCTGTTACCAAACTTACTCTAAAGTAACCATTAAATGATTCTGAATAAGGTATCTATGAAAATCACTTGTTAGTATGAACATTACTTATAAATTAACGCATTTTTATGAAAAGGTCAGATTACATACGTATCAGTAATCTTAGTAGTTGTGTGAATTTATATGCAATAAAGTAAACGAGCGATTGTTCATGTCGCTATTGTGAGAAAATTTAATTAATTAATTTAAACGCACCCTGTATAAGTCAATATAGACATCATAAGTTAATCCGTAATTACTTAGGAAATCAGGTTAAATGCGTAAGAACGTATTGACTCATATTCAATGTACATGGAACTGCTGAGGAAAGTGCCGGTCGACATGAGTGATAGGGTTATACGATATAACTTCCTTCGAAACGGGAACTCACATATACCGCGCATATGCGCTGTCGTAATACATATAGTATTTGAATCGGTGCGACGAAAAGAGTTTTTTTTTTCAGACCTCTTGTGATGTTACTTTTTTCGTCGGTTTCGATTTGCTAATAAAATAATAAAAAGTACACTAAATAATAAAAAAAACATTAATGTCTATGAATTATAACTTAATTAAATTCGTAGGATATTTAATTATTTTTTTGTACTTAATTTCTTGAATAATAAAATCCTTTTGTCTAGTTAATTAATTAAGAAACTGAGAATATAGAAACACGAGTAGTATGCAATGATTTGCGTAACAAGGATCCTTGTAACAACAGACATGCACGCATGCTAAATTCCTGAAATAGACATGGCATATGTTAATGTAAGAAAGATCTACATACATTGATCGCCAAAGACTTTTGATAAAACAGAGGCCCACGACAATATTTTCAATATAAAATTTAACCATTAATCATTTATTACTTTAAAAATTCGCATCCTTAAACGTAGAATAAAGATAGGAAATTTTATTCTATTGTCACTAAAATCGGTACTCTGATGGATTTAACCTATAGTTTTTGTAATAAAGTAAGATTATGTTAAATTAGCAGTCGCCCGGGATTCCGTCCGCGTGGAATTAGAAAAGAAATCTAATTAGTAGCCTATGTGTTCTTCCAGACTATGTTCTTCATGTAAGTTAAGTTTCAGCGAGATCTGTTCAATTGTTTTGAAGATACCCAAGAACAAATATACATCCATCCATCCATCTAAATAAAGACATTGACGACGAGTAAGTTTATTAGTTAAATTGAATGATTTTTTTTGGAATGAATTTTTAAATAATTTGTGTGTTTGATTTTGCATGTCTGTTTTTTTATGTTTTATACGATGTGGCGATATTGGTGAACTACTGAATAAGCCGTATGGGAATATCTCGGGTAAGTTCTCAACTTGTTTGGAATCACGGTGGTGGTCGAGCACCCAGTTTTTGCTTCGACCCGGTTAATTCGAGACCTGCCTTTGTTATCTACTTCGTCTCGTTATCGTAGACTAGGAATAGATTTTATTTGCTTCTTCGGAATAAATGTAATGCTTTTTATACTATAGAAGAGAAATCGTTAAGTTAGGTTCATGAAGGTTTGTTTTAAAATATGGTAATGATTTTAGGCGGTCGATGTATGGCCATATTTCAATGTTCAGTGTTAATAGAGTTTTTTTAATTACCTGCACAATTGTTAATTTTACGATTCTTTAATGACTAATGTGTAAATTATTATCTTGCTTATCATAAGGCAAGATCTTTTTTTAAAACTTGACTTATATTATTTAATTTATAAAATAAATAAACTTAAAATACTTTGCGATACCGATTCGATAAAGGGTGAGTAATCGTTTCATTACTAAATTGCTGCGTTAATAAAGGCAAAAAGTCAATGGAAATGTAAACTAAATAAATACTAAGAAGATCGCCTTGAAAAAATGATTGCTGACGATTTGGTATTCAAAAACAATGTAATTTCGCAGTAGGTATCTCATGTGAGCTGAAATTAATTTAATTTTATATACATATTTTAAACTTACTTGCACTAATGTTGGTAAATAGAAATTTGTATGCTATGCTATGTATGTATTAATGTATTGCTAATAATCACATGTTACAACTTAAAATTGCACTATTCTAATATTTAGACACGTTAAAAGGACTACACGTTAAAAACTACGTTTGTAGTGAACTATATTGTGGGTATGTGTAAGGTAATAAGGATGTTTTGTTGAAATTTTAAATATTGTAAAACAGCTCTATATAAATTCTTTCCAAATATCAAACGATACTGGCGAATGCTCCGAATTTTTAAATTGGTTTTTTAACAAAATTAATTACGGCCCTGGACTGTGAATCCGATAGATTTCTTGAGATACTTAGATATGTGTTTTTAATGGCCCTCATAAAACTCATAGCCGACAAAATGCCGATAGAAAACACCTTTTCTCTTTTTATAACATAATTATTATTTTTTTAAACTCAGATTGAAGCCCTTTACAATATCGATCTACTGGATTGTAATAAATAATGTGACTTTTATTGCTCTTTTCGAATTCTCCCATTAAAGATGTATATAAATTGAATTTAATAAAGATATCACTCAATACAAATCAAAGAGTATCTGCAATCGTCAATACGGAGTTGACATTGATGTCTTTATGTACTGATGTAGAAGTTATGTTTGTCAGGATTTCGTATAAAGAAATTTCGTAGCAATTAGCCAGCTCAGTTAACACTTTAATTGTTGACTGTAGGATATGTTATTTAAAGTGAATGAAAGATTAATGAACGAACTATATTGTCTGTATCATCATTCATTCATCAGATCCTTAATTAAGACCTTAACTCCCATCTATTGCACGTCAGCTTTAAGCAAATCTCCCACCTGGTATTCAACTCGATAAAAGACGAAAAAAAATGCAGTATCGAGCATTCCTTGTTATAAAGTTAATTATTATCTAATACAGTAGCTCGTAATTTCCATCACACACTCTCGTAGGACGAAATAATAAATAATTCCAGTTATAACAGGTTTCATTAAGACAGCACTAAATCAAGCTATCGGAGAGGCGCCCGAGCTACCGTGCAACATAATATAGTAGAGTTAGCATAAAACTTCAATATCCTTGAAGGATATATTTTTCTATAATATCTTGTATAATATTTTAATGGCGTTGTCAAAGAGTCTTGAGATATTTGATGTTAAGTCCGACCATTAACCAATACTGAACCAGTTTAAATCAGGAATCTGATTTCTATTGTGACAACATCTCATAGAAATCTGTCTTTTCATAAGTTTTAACTTAACAATTGCCGCACTGGGCTTGTCATGTATTTTGTATCTTTTATTAATAAATATAAAAATACTTACTTTAAATAAAGTAAAATCGTTAGCAAACTTGTACAACTTTGCTAAATTGTCTCGCTCTTGGAGACTAACTTTCTTTATCAGTGTAATAAATGACTGCAAAATATTCTCTCTGTGGGAAGACGAGAGGCTAAGTGATGTTGAAAATTTCTAAATCTATTATGCTTTAAGCTGTAAGTTTTTTTTTTATTTTAGTAAAAATAACACCACGAAGAAAATGTAAATCTTGTAAAGCTAAAAGGGATTTTATAATACATATTTAAAATTACAACATTGTTATTTATGCAAGTTTCTTACGGAAATATATTTTTAATGGAATTAATTTATATGTAAGGAATAACGAAACACATTTATGATTTAAAATAGAATGAAACTTAAAAAAAATTATGTTGGTTTTGGAATTAAATCTAAAATTATGGTGATGCGTAAAATTGACAGATTTTGTTGCACTAAAAAATTACATAAGATTGTTTTGTTGACTGTACTTTGTTTTTAATCTGCAACGACTGGTGTAATACAGTGGAAGGAAATGGTTATTAAAACAATACATCTTAACAGTTTGCATCTTTTGAATCGGCAGGAATATTCTAATCCATTAGAATGTCATGTAATTCTTTATCTTGTTTATTATCGTGTTAGATATAAAATTTTCGAATATTATAATTCGTTAAATGTTACAGAGATCTTTAACAGAACTTTTAATTTTATTTAATCTAAGCAATATTATAATTATGGATGGATGGATATTTGTTAGACGGTATTTTCAGAACTGGCTGTATGGATCTCGCTGAAATTTACCTTATATGTGGAACATAGGCTGGAAGAACACATGACTAATTAAGTATTTATTAATTCCGCGAGGATGCAGTCATGGGCGTAGTAATGTAATAAAAGCATTCATAAAGTAAGCATGTGTTGATGAATTAACAATAGTGTAAAATCAATTGTCTTATACTAATATGAAGTCATTGTATTTTTGTTAGGTTATAGATTCTATTTTGAATAAAATTAAATATCATTAAAATATTAATAAAGTACAAAGAGAAGCTTCCTTATCTATATTTTAAGCACTTTGAAGTATAAAGAAAGACAATAAATTATTTAATTGAATTGAAGTGTCCGGGACGTATGTGACCCAGCGCGCCTAGTGCTATGTGACCCGCGATAAAGGGTTAATCTTGCCAAAGGGTTGGCCTATAAATCATGTTACGTTTTAGATGCACAGGGGTGGCTAGTTTATAAAATTGCGAATCTTCATGTAATACTCAAGTTTTTATGTCATATTTTAAGACTTTTAATGGAAAAAATTAATTATTTCTAGTCTTTATTTTATTTTTGATTATGATACAGACCATCAGATAGTCCTTAATTAATAATTTTATTGGTTGGTAGGAAAGAGACTTTTTAACAAATATACTTACGAGATTTTTATTTTTAAAAGGGCAGTAGAGAAAGTTATATGTTGATATTTATCTTTTTAAAAATATCAAAACATTTTCAAAATATATTTTTAATGTGTCAACCCTAAAATTGCAGTATAATAACTCATTCAGTTGACACAGATGGCGCTGTTGTACATCAAAATGGCCGCAGATTACTGTACCGCATGATTTATTTGTACAAAGTATTCGAATGTAAACGCTCGCTACTTTATTTATACGCTGTCTCCTTTCTGCTTATAGAATAAAAAAGCCAGGATTTTTTTTAAGAAAACGAAAGGAAATTTATCTACAATTCAATTTACATGTACCTGTGTATTTGCAAAAACAAACAAATGGTTTAACTAAACTCTGAAACAAAAGTCCCGGCGGTAGCAAGATTATTAATGTTAAAAAGTTCGATTAACTTGACATGTCTTCAGTAATTCAAAATATAAATAGCCATAAAATATATTTTTAATGCATCTAATACTTAATTTTTGTAGCAACGAACTCGTATTTGAATGCAGAAATGAGTATCGGTTCCATAAATTCCATTACATGGCGTCGTGCACCCAAAATGATTATTTATTCCGTGTTACGCGAGGGTCGTTCGCGAGCAATAATTCATAAATTGAGCCGATTAATTGATAGCAGTGGAAGGGTTAATTCCCCTCGAGTATGTTGTGACGTTTATTTTGACACGCACTCAATGTCACTTGTAACATTTATTAGTTGAATATTTATCATACCTAAAAATAAATTGCGGAGTAAAATTTTTTAGTCCATAGTAGCAGTCATCCTCGACTTCGTCAGCGCAGAATTAAAAAAGTAGCCTATATAGCCACTTGCACAGCTATCTTTCCATAAATGTCCCGTCAAAATCGGTCCAGCCTTTCTGGAGATTACCCGGAACAGACGCGGTATTGCGGACAGATATACGTACAGACAAATTACAGGACAGAAATTCGTGATCAAGACTTACAAAACAACGAATAGTGGCCGCCGGAAACAAAAAATGTACATTGCTAATCAATTACCTTAAAAATGCATGTTTTAATAGAATATGTAACGTGTAGATTAATAACCCAAATGCGTACGTGGGAAATAGTTACTGATATATATTAGATAATGATAAAAAACCCTGGTCAAAGTTATCGAGGCGGTATAAACCTTGTATTACAATTGGTATCCACACTGGAGTTCCGCAAATTTAACAGTATCGTAACGTACTTAAACCGATAGGTACACTGTCGGTTTCCACTGCCGTGATACTTGTAGTGACACAAATTGTTGTTCTTTTTTTTCAAAGAATCTGATGGATATGTGTCAGTACAAGTTTTACTGTAGAGGAAATCATAGTAAGTTAACCCACTTAACTACTTATAAATATCGATTAAAAAATAAATCGATAAAGACTTCAAACATAACAAGTAAAACGAATTCAGTTATTATGAAAAATCGATGTTTTTGGTATGATATCTTTAGTGTTTAAAAGGAAATGGGTTCACTGATGCAACATTGTAATGACGTTTGAATGTCATTATTGCAATAAATATTAAAATTCGAAAATAAAGGAAATTTAATCAATTGAGTAGTTTAAAAATAAATAATAATCTATGTTCGCCCTTACAAGGCTATGTTGGATTTCGATTAAGTGTCAAATGTGACTTATTAAGTTGGCTCAACTACATAAAATCGTATGTAATGTGCGTTTATTCATACCCTCACACAATAAAACAGCTACTCGTCTACAAACAGGCGTCTAAAAGGGACAATAATAATGTCAAAGTACTTCAGACACTCAATTTTACAATTACATCTCATTCCCTCTGGTATCGGGATAGCTTTTTATTGAATAATTAAACAGCAAACTTTGTTGTAATCAAAACTGAATTAAAACAAGCAAATTAGACATAATATCCTATCTAATGCTCTACGAATGGGGTCACAAAATCGCTGTTTAATAATGCACATAATTATGAGAGGGTGGATCGCTTTACGTTGTAATTTAAACTTTATGCTAAAAGACTTAAAATATTATTTCAATTTACAAAGATCATAAATGGCAAATCCCATGATGAATGACTCTTAGTTGGCCATGTGCTGTTTTAAAGTGATTTGAATTTAAGAAATTAATCCTATCTTTAGTTACTTTAAAAGCCTGTTTAGTAATTTGCAAAAGAATACAAAGTGTATAGTAAAAATAGTGATCTAATCTTGAACTTTATTCGATCTATTTTATTTCTTTAACTACGTAAAGACAGAAACGGCTAATTAAATTAATTTGAATTTAAAGAAAGTGGAATACGTTTACTCGACCCACCCATACATGTTACCACTTAGCGGCTAAGACTCGCCTAATTCAGATGCTAATCTCGTTTATAACTGGGCTATGTTTCCTTCATTCGCGTTATTATGACTAAATCGATTGCTTAACAAAATAACATCGCCAAGGAGTAGTTCTTAAACGATGTATTTATTAAAAAACTGTATAGAAAATTATTTAAAAATTCCCGCTTAGTAAATATTCCGTTGAACATGTCTTATTTATTCCTTAATTTGATCTATATTGCACATCATGTTTTACGTATAACTATTCTAGCGTTAAATAAATTGGACAGAAAAAACAAAAATGCTAAAAGTTGTTTTTGCCATAATGTGGTTAGAGACTAAAGTACTGCAATTTCAAATGTATTTATTTTATAGGTCACTAGCTATCGCCCGCGACTCCGTCCGTGCGTGATTAAAAAAAAACTTAATAAGTTGCCTATATGTTCTTTCAGACTATATTCTACATCTATGCCAAATTTCATCGAGATCCGTTAAGCCGTTCTGATTGGAGTTGATACATCCAAACTTTCGTATTTATAATATTAGTAAGATGTAATAAATTCTTAGTATAGATAAAATTGTAAGATTATCGACATATTTACACGTGCTACTAATTCGTTATTTCTATTCCTGTAGCGCATAGTTTTATAAATATTGAATATTTCAAATTAAAACGAAGTAATAAAGGAAGTCTCCATTCTTGGTTATAAACACTATGTAGGGTTGGCAATAATTGCTAACTGCTTATCAATTTCACCAAAAGTATTTTATTGGTAGATCAAAAGCCTTATAAACTTTATATATGAAGCGCTAAGCGAATTTTCTGCTTTTCTAACCGCAAATATAAGTGTGTTATTATGTAATGGAGAGCGGTTCGTCTCATCCATCAGTGCACGCCAATTACAAACTATCATGCTCTCATTCTGGTTGGCAACCCTATTTCCTTTGGTATTTTTTCTGCCTAGTGGCGTAATGCTATTTTCATTTACCTAATTTACGAATTTTGCTTTAATAATACACAGTTATGCATCGATAATTCGTTCGGATATTTGAAAACTCAAATGAAAATTGATAATTATCCTTTAAACTGGCAAAATAGAGTGTGAATTTTGTTCTTTGATAACATAGAATGCCATAAAAAGTATATTTTATTAATAAAATGTTTATTTGACAAATTCTGAGTCTAAATTTCCCAAAAGTTAAGAATATAATTATTTTTAAATTTACTATAACTTAACATATAATACGCAATGAATCTAGCAACTTCTAGGATTTCTTAGACTGAATTTTTAAAATTTTTTGATGACATTTACCTCTAAGACAAAAAAGGCTTACAGATTAGACAAGTTTAAATACGAATTCGTAGTCATAAGATGTATCCAATAAAGTTCATTGAACAGATGCCGTTTTTCCGGAAATCGATTACCAAGTGTGGGACATTTGCGTTTTCAAACATGGCCAATGAACGTGACTAATGCACGAGTCTCGATGATTATGATCAGCATGTCTTGCCTATTAAATCAATACCATATATATTACTAGAGGAAAATGAATTAGTTGAAATTTTCTTGCTTTATAGGTTCATTGACCGTTTCATTGAAATAACCTATGACTATTTGAATAGATAAATTAATAATTTATTATATTAAGTGTCAATATAGCTTCGTAATGCACTAGAATATGAGAAACTCTTGCGTTATGTTAAACTATTGGAATAAAGGTTTTTTGTATTAAATTTTCACTATGTACATTTCTATTGCTAAAGTGGTAGGGAATATTCTGTATTTTTATATTTTAATTATATTTTTAGAGCTCATTTTTTTTCTATGTATATTAAAAACTAGCAGTGGCTTACGACTACGATCGCACGTAATTAAAGAAAAGTATTAATATAGCCTATGTCAAACGGGAATAGTGTAGCTTCGTTTAGTAGTTTCGGAGCATATTCAAAGCAAACAAACAAACAATCAAATATTTTATTTTTACAATATTAGTATGGATAATTTCTGAACCTAGAGAAGTGCATAATTAAAATGTAAAAAGCGTAAAAATTATCACAATAAGATGTACATATAAGCCGTAATAATTGTAAGGCCATTTGCGACAATTAGCCTTAAATAATATAAATAAAAAGCCCTGTACGTTTATTAAATCATTTTTTTTTATTTGTATAATATATGTCTAGAAATATTATTGCGCCAGCGTTTAGCTCCTATATCTTTAAATGATACACTATAACCATTATACTGTCTCGATACCTTGGATTTATATAATGATATGCAAAATACGGCATAACTCCGCTATAGCTCCGGCTACATATTGGAGACAATATTTGTTGGTCTTTAAATGGATAAATATTTTAGAAGTGAGACTAGAACACATTATTGTCTCCAACACTCTAAGAGTATTTCTCCTTAGTCAAAATGTTTTAGATACGTTCTTTGAACACATATCTGACCGTACATTTAATACCATCATTCCCAAATAACGTATGAACTTAGTTTAAGCAGAACGTACTTTAATTAAACGTTGAATTCAAAAATATTCAAATAAGTTGCGTAAAGCTTTCAAAGAATTACAACAAACGAAAGCCTATTACGTTATCGATGGCTATAATCAATGTTTATTCAAAACGTAATAATGAATTGCAATGAAAGAGAGGTAACATTTAACTCTGTAACTGTTAGTCCGTACAGACATAGGCGGGTACTAAATAACTCGTAACGTATTGGAAATTATATCAATAGCGCAGTATATCTTGTGAAGCGTTCATGCAGTCGCTTAACAAGATTACAATTGAGATAAAATTCGAGTGGGGCCACGAGCTATGGCTTATAACCCCATGGCAACGCTCTCTGTGATAAACGTAGCGGATAGCGTTTTATATAGCGGGTATACATCAAATATTTTACTTGACTGCATTTTATTGAGAAATCTGTATATATAAAAGAAAGTCATGTTAGTTACACTATTTATAACTCAAGATCGGTCGAACTGATTTAGCTGAAAATTTGATGGGGAGGTAGCTTAGAACTAGGAGAAGGACATAGGAATTTTTTTATCTTGTGTGCATTTTTTTTATTCCGCGCGGACGGAGTCGCGGGTAAAAGCTAGTTTTATATAAAAATGTGAAAATGAGATATAATTTTCACAATATGCATAGTGTTATCACCATTGCTTTTGAGCTATTTGAAGAATTACGGATGTGTTTCAATTCTTTTCTTAACACAGTGAACATGAAGCATTGGTTTATATTATTCATGAACGTGAAAATTATCCTAACTTCCTATCACATAGGAAAATGTTACAGAAGTAAATAGTTTATTTCATTTGAATAACATATTTATCTGATTTTTATTTTGTTATAACATAAAATTGACTAAATTCAAATGGTTACAAGTCATTTGTTTTATCGCTCGGCTTAAAATATAGCTCAATACTACATCGTATGGTAAAGCACAGGTGAAGAGTTATGGTGAGTCGGGGTCGGCACTTGTGGACATGGGCTTTGTGATATATTACTTGTTTGATTTTATTATTTGTACAACCTGTAACATTCGTAATCGATTTATCGATCTGTTTTTAAAATGTGATTTTACACTCTATTTCCTAGTGTCTAAGGCTCGAATTTAAACGAATTAGATTTTATAGTATGCGTTACTTGTTGCCTAAATGTATATTAGCGTGGGAAAATAGTTTTATTTTTATATGTAATGTCTTATTGTAAAAGATAAATAAATCCCATCAGTAATATATTTTAAAGTAATCAATACAAGTTTTAAATACTCAATCTTTTAAATATGCATGACTTACAATTTATGATATTCCTAATCGATTTGTTCGATTAAAAGAATTTACTGTTTTTCACGGATGGAAAAAAAATTTGAAAAGTTTACTTAAGCTGTTTAAAATAAAAGTCTTAAATAAAATATATTTATATTTACAGTATCAAGAGAGTAGGATTTTGATAAGAGAGAAAAATCTATCTCTTTGGCTGAATTCTTCTAAAAAAGTTGAAAAAAAAAAACAATAATATCATCTCCTACACGTTAAAAGTAAGCTCATTAATATTTATTGTCGTCTATGTTAACAGTTTTCCTCAGCCCCAAAGCAACGATCGAGGCAAACAATTCAAAGGCATTACTCAAAGACTGGTGATCTGTCAACGGCTTAATGGTACCGAAACAATTTTCCAACAAAAAAGGAGGAAACACACGTCCCTACATGCCACTTCCGCTTCCGAGTCGCAACAAAAAAAAAGGAACAAAAACTTAGCGAAGAAATTCTCGTGTTAACTCAAAAGCCTTTACATAGAAATTCCAGTGAGAAGTATACTTTAACTAATTGTGTTAAAGTTCAAAGTAGAGTAATATGTTTTTTGTAGATAAGGCGTAGAAGTCGAGTGCCTTCATAAAGGAAACCATTATTTGCGAGGGGTTATACCGAAGGCATTTGTATCGCGAATTTGAAGAAGTTCGACAGTTTGTTTTCGAGTGCATTTTGTCATTAATCACAGCTTTGTTCTCGTTTCGCGTTCGGCTGTTTTATTTCTCGCGCTTTACCTGTTATTGCGACTCAAGTTTTGTGCTTTGACAGTTAAGATGTAATTGATTGTTTTACTGCATAACTTGTTTCATGTTTTTGTTTGTAGTTTGAGTGGCATAGTAAGTAACGATTTTCAGGCGACACCTGGGGGCCTAGTTCGAAAATTTGATCATCGACAAAATTTGTATTGGATTTGTACAGCGCCTATTAGGTGTATAGAGTACAAAGACAAATCCCATACAATTTTTGACAAATTTTGTAGGTAACGTTAAGAATATTTTCTCGCGAAATTTCTTGCTAGACCCCATGAGTCTATATGAGATAACCTCACAAATAATTTGTTGCTAATAGATCTAGATAATATAGATGAAAAGAATATTCTGCAATAGAGAATTATTATCAGAAAAATCTTGTACAGTCGCTCGTAAATAAATTTAACTTAGTTTATGATTTTTAATGTTGATTAAAAAATGAACTTCAAGATGAACGATAGTTGATCATAAAATATAGGTTTTCTTAAGGTTTGCGTCAAGCTGGGTAGCAAAAAGCCGATATCTGAGAAGTTATTACAACATGGACATGACTCACGGCTTTGAGCTTCAATCCAACGGCTGGTATTGAGAGATTTTCTATATCCGCCCGCTTTCCTTTATGCTACGTGCAATTTTATCCGGTGCTGGCGTTATGAACTTGCAGCGATGATGTTAATATAGATATTACCATTAACATTTTCAAGTGATTGTCATTTTTTAGAAATGATTTAATTTTTTTTAGTACCTAAGAGGCAAGCTTGTTTTTCAATCAACACCAATCAAAATTTAAGACTTTTAAAATACGTTCAAATGATTACCAATTTGTGTAAAAAGTATAAGTGAAAACGATAAAATAAATTATAATCATGACTGACAATTGTCACTTAAACGAATTAAACTGTATTTTAGGAAGCGTTGGATAATATTGAAAAAATAAATAAGATTTGTATTAAATGTATTCTATTCTGAAATACAAAAGCTGTTTAAATAATTACTATGGAAAAATTAAATTCCATATAATTCGTGTCCACATTTTGATATTGTATGATCGGACATCATTTTCTTGGTTCCTTTAAGAAAATGCAGCTGACTGGGAGACGCTCTATAACTTCATCTATTAATACAGCCTTATTTTTATTAGTATCTGAAGCAGGTAGCACATTTCGGTTCTTTGATATCAGAAAGCCAAGCCTTCCTTGCAATTACTGAAATTACTTTGTAAGATATTTCACAGTACTATTATCAAAACCTTCGACATTTATATCCATTTTGATGAAACTCTCGTGCTTTTATACAACACGAATGTACAAAAGATAAATAATATTTTAACTCAATATTGCTATTCGGGTATACGAAGCAGTTGTTTTAGTTACAGAAATCATAATCTTTGAATTATTATAAACCATGTATCCTTTGAATGTTATTATTAAAAAATATTTCATCATTCAGTGATAATAAATACGATATGTAAAACAGCTTCTTTCCGAAATTACCAAACTTCCTGTTCGGCAAATGTTAAAAAAATATAGAAATTGAAGTTTATGATAATGAGGTATAATCAAAGATCCGTATCGTGTTCTCTCGCAAGTAAATTATAAGTTAAAAAGTCCCCTATCAGCTTATTAGATCAATGCTATCGTATTATGCGCCTGGAGGACGATAAATTGATGAAATTGCGACACGAGAGAGTGCCAATTGAACGTGAAACCGACGACTTGTCGGAATATTAAGTTAAAGTTTCCTTTCAGATGTGATCTTAAAAAATATCAAATAAGTTCTTAACGACTTAATTTAATGTTGATTAACTTTACTTAGTAAGCATATAATTGATCCTTTGCAATTTTAAATATGGGTTCTGTACAACATATCCGTGGGATTTTCACTGCTGAAACAACTGCAAAAACTGATTATTATCTCTATTATTTCGACTATCGACGATAATATTTTTATACAAGTGAATTGATAGCGTAAACCCTTATGTTAAAAGTAATTATGACGATAATTTTAAGCCGACTTCAAAATTAAAATGATATATTTTTTTGTTTATAATGTTTGGAATTTTTGTTTATAGTAATTAATGTCTAAGACAGGGAGAGAGATCATTTTCTAACCAAACCCATTGGCGTCGTCACCAACTCGTATTTGATTTCAAATACAAGGACTACCGCCAGATCGTATCTATGGTTTGTGTCTATGGGCTCATGTAGACAACGGTGTAATGTGAGACCGTTTATGCTTTGCTATTAGTACTCATGGCTCGATAAAATTACCAACAAGTTGCGTCTTAAATAAAATGTTCGATTTAATGGGTCATGTTAAATAAACTTTGAATAAATTTTGTTTTGTTCGAGAGCAGCAATCTGGGCGACAACAAACTCATCTATTTGTATTGAACACTTTGTTATGAATACTACAATAATCTTTAACCATTATTAAAAGTAAGTTCGTAAAACTTTAAAACAACTAAATAGAGTAAAAGCTTTTTCCCATTAACATGATAGCAAAATAAATAATCGCCTTTAAAAAAAGTTCGTTCACTTACACTACTGTGTGTCCCATCACAGACCATCTCGTAACTTCAAGTCAATTGCCAATAAATCGATGCTTACTCCATATTAATTAGCTCGCGTGAGAGCAACGCTACCGTACACTCTATCCTAAGAGATTTATTGTTAGCTAAGGGACATTAAATTTATTTATGAAAAATGCAACTGTTCGTTGTTGCGCCATTGAGGTACGAACGCGAAGAATCGCGTGCAGCTACGAGAGAACTACAGAACTACATCGTAAATCCAAGTGTTCTGTATTGATGCTTATTTACTATTGACCAGAAATCTTTAAATTGTAATATACCTTGAAATATATGATTTTTATTAACTATTAATGTTTGATGAATTCGTTTCGTCTTTTCACTTTTTTCAAAGTCAAATGTTTTGGTTAAAATCTTAAATACAGAATCATTTTTACTCCTTCTACCACCAGTATTACTTTTGTTTCGGAAAATAAATGTCAAAAAAAATATACACACAGTCTAAAGCCGTAACCCATGAATGTTTTGGTATTGACGCACAGGATTTAATGAATACCTCGCTGCAATGGTATTAATGAATCAAGCTCGCGTGATTAGACGCCGCTACCACGACGCCTGGGGATGCTTTGAGTTCTGTGTTAATACGATGAATTGATAACTATATTGTGCTTGTCTATAGCTTTAAGCAATGCGTGGGAGGAGTATTTCTTGCGTTTTCGAGAAAGATTTCCTCAAGGCAAAGTCATTCTTAGTGCAGTACAAAATGATTTCAAAATTTACATTACTTCTTAAAGCATATTTTGGTTCACTTCACCTAGAGGGGTAAGTATTAAATTTCTTTTTGAAAGATTGGGAAACAACCCCCTTTAATGTCACATTTTTGCACGCGTTTTGCGGCCATGTATTCAGAATGCATTGTAATTTTTTATAACGATTAAACTGATGCTTGATTACGATCGAGTCTGGAGTTAAAATTGATAATGTCGAAAGATGGTACGCTATGGTATTATAGCTTAATTATTAAATTAGCTTTACAGAAATGTGTGTGTTCTTTTGATTCATATATCATGAGTAGGTTGCAGATATTTTAGTGGGAATTAATAATAAAATAAGGAGCTAATTTTAGCATATTGTCTACTTATAGCTATATTTTTTTACATCCTCACTGCACTAGCTGTCCTCTGTCTTACAATCTGAAGATAAAATCTAGATCAATTAAGCAACAATTTCCCACCGTGAATAATTACTTCTCGCCAGTCGTTGTTGGTTTAAACAAATATATAGGCTGCGTAGATATAAACAAGTGGAGAGTTGGTGTTTATGTTAATTGGAGTGGGCCCATGCCACTGTACCGAGCGGATCGGCCTGGTGGAACCAACTGTTTAAACTCCAGTCGAAGTCTTTTGTTGTTTAATCTTAAGTTAGGTGTTTTGAAGGATTCATTATAAAAAATGATTTTTCGTTATCAGCAACACAAATGTATCACAAAGTACGAAATATGTTTTTTTTTCTCGATATTACATACAGACACTCCAATTTAATTATTATGTATACATTCTTTCATAACAATGGATTGTGTAATATGTAAATACCTTCTAATGATAAAATTGCTTTCGGAATATAAGAAAAAATGGAATTATACTCGTAATGTGTTTGTACTCATGTCATATATTATTTTAAATTACAGGTAAATAGAATTAAACTAAGTTTATATCTTAGTTATGGAGATAGTGGTGCATGAAAGTAAGGGGCAATTCCTCGACCTCGCAAGACTAATGTTCGCACCGGGACCTGCTCTCCGCATTGTGCTTTATTTGTATTTGCTAATGTATACAATCTCTAATTACACGCAACGCCTTTAGTTTGATAGGGATGCCGACATACATATTTCGTTGTTAAGAATGTCAGTGGTCAACGTTAAGGGTCAAAAATTGAGTGAACGTTCTTAATTTAATAATTTTACAAGAAAACAAGGATACGCTTGAGTGAGATAGATATAAGACAGGCTAAGGTTGCCCAAAGTTATTAGAATATTTAAACTTCCATAAAATATAATCCGCCTTAAATCTTAACGTGGATTTCGACTGCTGTGACCATCGTGTTCATATATATTTTAGAATATTTTCCTCAAAGATAATTAAGAGGATGGGAATATGTATGTATAAGTGTAACTGCAGTGGAATTCTACATTTATTACGCTTAATTTCTATTAATTTGTAAGTTAACACCTATTTCTTATTTAGTTGACAACCCTAGGTATTAAACGCCAAGGCGTTAGTGCTGCCCTGCAGGTGTTGTTCCCAATCTAATTAGGAACGCTTAGGTGTTGGAATCTCTGTCCTCGCTCCGTCCTGTATCGTGCAGAAAATACCTTTGTACATGTAACCCCTCTGCCATTTGTTGTGTGGCTGTTGTCGCTAATTAAACTGGTCTTAATATTTAAATTAAACTCGATAATCTTTTTGAGAGAAATTTAATATAAGAAAGGAGTCGTCACTTTAGAAAACACGAATATCTATAAAAATTAGGATAGTTGCATTCCTAGCTAAAGGGAAGCAGTTCAGTATTCAGTAGTTCAATTCGGTTTTTTAAATATTCAGAATGAATAATTAAAGTACCGAATTTTCTTTGCGATGATTTAAAAAGGACACTTTAACATTCAAACCTAAAATCGAAAGCTTTTTATTCTCCAAGCTATGATTCTATCCTTTTTTAAAGTTTTCGTTTCAAATGGAACAATAATGTGAGCACTTCGCCTATATTATTTAATCACAGTATAGCTTTGGAATACCAAATCAGTTTGAAGCATTTAACAATTCACAAGTAGCAAGCATTGTATATTGAAGCTTGAAGCGCCAATGACACAGCCGTGGGTGTCGAGCGCTCGTTAACATCGCGGCATTCAAACCGTCACGAATTAGAACCTCGACTCGTGCGCATAACGGCGTGACGTGACTTTTTATGTTCTATTGTTTTTCAAATGTTGACACGCTATTGGCCAAGAAATACGCGGGAGGCGCCATCTTGTCCCCTATTGGCGGAGACTAAATGAATGCGAAATAATGATGGCTGCTAAGATTGGTATGACATGACATATTGTTGAATAAATAGACACGCTCCTTGAATACGTTTTCACGAAACCTGTTATTTAATTGTAATGCAAATTGTGGCGACTGGAAATGGGTCTATTAGGTTTAACTGTTATAACTTAATTCAACATTGTTTCAAATCAAAATGGCGGCTTTTATATAAATAACTCTAGCTGTTGCCCTCGACTCCGTCCGTGCGAAATAAAAAATAAACTTAATAAGTAGCCTATGTATTCATCCAGGCTATTTTATACATCTGTGCCAAATTTCATCGAGATCCGTTGAACCGTTTTGAAGATACCTTTTATAAGTAAAATTAAATTTTATTGATATTTTAGGTGGTCCGTTGCACGTTTGCCACCTTCTCCTATAAAAAAAAAACAAAAAAAAACATCCATCCATCCATCAAAAAATTCGCATTTATAATATTAGTAACATTTATTTCATATTAATCTATATAGTTTATGATATAGTTCAAGGTAATACAGATGCAATGTATAGCTGATGATAAACGTCGCTTTTGTGCATTCATAGCTTAATTCTTCCCTATTAAATTGAAAACGCTAACTAAACATTGTACTGATATTTCTTAGTCAACAGTACTAGCGAAATCATCATCAAGACTAATGTATACAATTTCTTATCTCTATCTAAAAAAAAATACTGCGATAACAATATTTATTGGCATTGCAAATCGTGCTCCCACTTTCCACCGTCACAAATTACAAAATAATAACACGCTAGGAGCAGTTAGAGTACTAAGTTACGCGGCGGACACAGCCGGCGTGCGTGTTTCTGTCCGTCTGTTGCTGTCAATATATCATATCTCTCGCTAGACATTAGCATTAGTTGCGCGGACGCTCGTCGGCCATCTTTTATTTAACATCTTTCATTGTCTAGTGACGTTCGTTGTATCGAAAGTACATTGCTAAACAAAATGCTATTAAAATGCGATAAGTAAAAATGTGATGATGATCTTTAAATGGCTTATTTTGATTTTTTATTTTTTACTGCTAAAAACCAATAAATTTACATTTGGTACCTATGCTAGGCTCGGCTAGACATTTGGTTACCATGAGATCGACTGTGTAACTTTTGCTTTTATGACCTGTAATTTATATAATACCAAGAAAATTGTATTGTAGGTATTATTGTATCATTTACTACAGATATTCATCAGATTTCAAAAAAGTAGCTAGCGTGAAAATTGATATCAAAATCGATAATCTTCGAAGTAAAAAGTATAGATTGAATACCTACGTTAAATTATTAAGTTTTCTGTGTTTCTACATAAGGAGTAATGTCGTAAATCGCTCTTTAAAATCTTTATGCGTATAATTTATAAACATTTATGTAATTAAATATGTTGATTTTTCTATTTAATTTAAATATAAAAATGACATTTTATCGTAAAATTTAATTAACTAATAGTGTAAAGCAGGCACATCACTACAAACGTAGGCACGTGGGAACATGGACGCACGTGAGAAATTACACGCGGCGTTTGATTAATGTGGATAAACGTTTTGGCATCACAGTGGCCGCCCGCTGACGGATTGGCGGAACAAATCGCCAACTGTAATGAGCTGCTTAAAAATTTCTAACATTAGACTCGCTTACCTACTTAAATACTTCATTATAATTGCTACTCAAGATGCAATGACTGTGCGAAGTTGCCAATTATTTTATAAAGTTCCATTCTTAAATACCTAGGTATACGTTATGACAAACGGATTCAAAGAATTTGTAGGTAACTTTAGTTTATTTAAATATCTGTCACCCGTGGAGTTTTACTTATTTATATTTTGGCACTAATTTTGAAGACCTATACTAAATCTAAATAAAAGGCAACGGAGGAAAAGATGTATTCAACTTTCTAAAAGGTATGCACAAGTAAAAAAACTCACTATCTCGATTCATTGCTTTGATTGACAATTGTTAAAAAGATGACTAACAATAAAGACGTAAATCCTTAAGATAGTAATAGTTGGTTTCTGAAACAAAACCCCGTTTTAAACTTGTTATCCACGTTTTGTCAAAGATAATGGAATGACGATATGTTTTATACAGAAATGTTGGTCTGAGAAACCAACGGTAAGTTGGAATTACCTAAACCGTAATGAATAAACCAGGTAGGTACAAAGCTCCGACAGTTATATAAAATTTACAGCGCCTGGGATACAAAGCTTACTGAGCTCCCCTGGGCACACTTTATTGTAAGCATTTTATTGACAATTACACTTTTACACCGAAGTTTATTATTAATTACAAAGTTTTATTTTATTTGTCATCGACGGGACTATTAAAAAATGAAAATGTAAGTCTAATAATTTCTCATAACTATGCAAAATAAAAAAATAAAAATAACCATCAGTAGGTGTCTTTTAAACTCCGCAATTTAATATGTAAATGCTATGCTATGAATTAATATGTTACAAGCAAAACTTTAAATAGGCGTTTTATGGAAAGTATTTCCACTGTCGAAAAACCCGTGGAAACAAAATTATTAAAAAAACGACAGATTTGACAATGGTAAATAAAACCTTAACGTAATGTTCTAATATAACAAATAACCGTTGCTTACATTTCATAAATGCAATGTTAGAGAAATTTTCGCGATACCCGTGCGCATAACCATTATCTTTTACATGCGTAAATAACGAAGCGCCGTTGTTATACCGTGAGACTTCTGACCTGCAGTACTCCTCAATAATTACTGATATTTCAATTCCTATACACACGCATTCGAAGCTTTTAACTGTACTGTGATGATTAAAATTGTTTATACATAATTCTAGCATTTGTTACATGATAATATCAATAGCAAGTATATAATAATCTTTTAACTTTTAAATAACTTTTAATATAAAATAACTTTTTAATATTATTAATGGAAATACGAAAATTACAAATCTTTCCGGTACTTGGAATACGTTTTATCTGAGCGGCAAAGAACAAAATAAGTTCGTTATTTATATGTAACTTATATGTAGATTTTAGAGTATCAATTTATTTTAAATAGGAAAGAATTTTAAATAATTTATGATAGATATTAGGATCATGTTTTTAGTAAATTAATTTTTTTAGACATGGCCGAATTAATTTTTTTTTAAATATAAAGTTGAATAAATTATTATAAAATGTATTTTATGATATAGATTTATTTCGCTATTTTAAAGCACGAGCTAATATATTTTTTCTTATATAGGAAGAAACACGTTTCAATTGACTTGAAAGATACATTTTTTTCCTTTTATTTCTAGAAATGAAACATACATTTTATTTGATTTATTTTACTAATACAGTATTACTAGTATTTAAATAACATGTTTAGTTTTGCTGTGATTTACTCGTATAATTTGTTTGAGCATTTAAGAATCACTAGCCCTTCTTCCACTTTATAATTTCATCATATTAGATATAATAAGTCCTCACTGAGGGGATTGGAACCTGCCATAAGGTAGGGCGGGTTGACTTCACACATATCTTTAAATGATGTTTTCCTTCACCTTAAGAAGTCTGGATAAATGTACATATGCAAATGAAAATTTAAAAACATATCGGTACATGGTGGTATTAGAAGCCAGATCCTGCAAATTACAGGTCAATTCACTTTTTTATTTAAAAAATCTCTTAGCGACGGATATTTTTTAATATGATCAAATTGGACTTGTGTAACTTCTTGTTGTTAAGTTTAAAGTTGAGTTTGTTAGGAAACTTTAATGAAAATTCTTTTCAAAGAAATTAAATAGTAAATTGTGATGTCAGAATTATGGACGCGTGAGATAAGTCAGTACGATTCGAAGTGGCCGACATAATCGCACCGCCGACATGAGCGATCGTCTACATTCACACCGCATCCGACGGGCCGCTGCAGTTGTAATTATTTTATTTATGTTACTAATAGTTTCCTTTCGGACGTGACACTCCACGATTTGTAAGAAAACATCGCACCTATTACGCTTGTAATTATAACATCTTGGAAATTGTTTAAAACTGTATGTATCTTAATAATTTAGTTTGTCTTCAATTCGTTTTCATTTTACGACATTGGCTGAGTAATTGAAATATACTATAGAGTGGAACGATAGATGTAAAGGTCATCGTAATTTTCCATTGCTGAATTGTCTGTTATCTAAGTTGCTTTAAGGAATGCCGAAAATGGTGATAGGATAATAATAAGAAGAACCTTCGTCTTTTTGCTTGTCATTTTTTAAACTCAACACTAATAGAGGATAATTATGTATAATAACAGATTATTTATCAAGCGTTGTGCGGGAGGAATTGGCGGACATTGTAGCTGTAGCGAGTCGCAAGTAACAATGAATGAAGAGCGGGGGCGTCGCTCGCGGCTGCGCACCTGTAACTCAATGCACGCGATATAAGGACACGTACACACGTGAATACATATTTTTAATTTAAAATTCATACAATGAATGAAACGCTATACGTAACATTAAAGCTTATTCGTATTTACTGACACAGTTAGGTCGATAAGAGATTGAACCTGTCGATAAATATGTACGGGATGAAGACGGGATGAAATGTAAAGACATGTTCTAGAGTAGTGCCAAATAAAAAGGTACCTCTTGTAAGTTAGTAACTGCTGCTTAGCACTCTAGATTAAAGGGGCAATCATAATATTTTCTTATAATAGGGTATAATGAGAGCATGTGTCGACGCCCTTATGTTCGGTGCACGTCGCCTGTGATTACCTGCGAACGGCCTCCGTTTAACTAATTCCTTTTTTAAAACTCGACGTTCCTGTTTCAAGAACTTGCGCCATTTATTCCCGCTTCTTCCTCATTTTGAATTTGGAACGGACAATGGCCACCGTTTTCCACGGGCTCTCATTTTTTAACTCTACTCGGACCCAAATTGGGCCAGTTAAGTCATGCAATCGGTTTGTCACTTAAGTGAAGACCAGTAGTCGAGACTTCGGGCATCTTTTGTCGTGGCACTGCGGTTACCAAATACGGTGGAATGGAACAATTCGTTACGTATTTCGTCTTTTTTTCTTATGTTTCCGATGTTGGCAAATTGAGAAAATTGTGGAGAGCGCTGTTGTCATTATGCTCGTGGTTTGTTTTTAGCGTCCCAAATTGATAAGCACTTATTTCATACGAGTGCTTGGGGATGTAAATTACAAAGAAATATAGACTTATTAAACATTAGAAATCTTTTAAGAGGTGAGAAAGATATATGACTATGGTTAGTAAAAAAACATATAAAGAAAACCAAGCAACATAATGCAATAAACATTTTTGGATACACATTTCACACCAGTACCAAAAATCATATTAAATTTACATGATTTCGTATTCAGCGTACTGATGCTGGACTGCCAAATTAAAAATCAGCTATAGACTGGTACATTGCATTTTATACGAAAATATACAAATATAATATGGTAAAACGGGAGCTGTATTTTGGAGAGATATAAAAAAAGACAATTTCATCCGAGCATCCACCCCTGATAACATCTCCCGACGATTTTTCATAAACAATAGCCATTTTAATATCGAAAAAAAGTCCATGGGCTATTGATAATACAAAAAATGCAATAATAAATTACCAGGCGGTGGGTAATAAACCGCGATTTGCTCCGGGCGACTCGACCAAGCTACCAGTACCGTCTTACAAAGAAAAAAAAAACACTAAAATAATACGCTTCATATCAAAGAAGGTGTAGTTCGTTAATGCATTCGCAGCCTTAAGGCTGGTGCGTCAATTTCGAATTGTCTTCTGGAATGCGACTTCGAAAATTCTTTTTTTAAATTCAAATTTTCGTACTCCTGAATGTATTTTTTTTATTAGATGACTGTAATAAACGGGCGCATGATCTTTGCGGTACACTTTTTATGCCACTAAACGACGAGATGAATAGGTCATTCACCCATAACAATTTTAATATTGGTACTAATAATTTTCAAATTCAAAATATTTCTGGAAGATGATAACACGCTTATCATTCGAGACTTAAGCCACGTTAGCATGCCTTTGTAGATTTCTCGTACTAACTTCACACTAAGGATTTTTTAAAGTAGTAATTTAACGAACATAAGTGACTTTATAAGTATTTTAAATTTAACAGTGTTTGTTGATTTCTTAAACAGACTATTTGCAATCAGTACCTCATTTATTTTAATTTAGAACTTGAAAATTTTAGAGTACTTTTCCTTTTGGTCAAGGCCTTCTTTCGATTCAACCCATACGAGTTGCAACTTGTTTTTAGTGAACGGAACCAATTAGGAAATTTTATTCCGGTCACGTATTGTTCGAATTTTCAAGTCATATAATTATTTGTTACTTTTCAACATTTCTGTGTCTTTATATAGTAGTGTACTGCAAGGACGAGCAGTAAGTGGTACTGATTTTGAGTGTTCCTTTTTAAAGGGCGATCGTAAAGTTAAAATTATGCGAGATAATATAATGTATTGTATTATTTGATACTTCAACGTGGATCGTGGCATCTGGAACAAAGAACTGGTTTGAAGAAGTGTTTGCGCATTTTATGCACATCTTTAAATTACGTATACGTTTCATTATAATACGATTTAAAGGTCATGTAAATCGTTATTAGCAGTAAAGTACATTGGAATTTCATTTCTTTAATTTTTTTAATTTAGTTACCTACAAAGGACTAATTTACTTTGCTAGTACTTATAAGTATCGTTGATAGTGGCGTCCAATTAATTAGATACACTGAAGTTAGCTTACACAAAGAAAAGGAAAAATTCTTAAGAACTATCATCCATTATTCCTTTTAAAGTAAACAAATAAATTGTTACTCGTATAACAAATGACTTCCAGCACATTTAAATGTACAAAATATTCAGAATCGACGTCGACCGTCGAAGTTAGCGGTTCTATTGCAAATCGTCGTGCGGTACAGGGCGGGTCACGGCAATTTGTCGGCGGGTAACGAGCAACAATGCGTTTCGGTCGCATGCCCCCCGCCAGCGCGCATTTGTACACCGCACGCTGTACCCGCGGGGACACCGGGCGGATTTAATACTGTCATACTAATGGGTATTTGCACGCGAGGTATTTGTAGTCAGTGTAAAGCGGTGACAGACTAGTGACAGAGCATTTGCCTTGTAATTTGGCAAGGACGAGTTTCTGATTTTTCAAAGAACAAAGCTTTTTAGTTTTTTTTTTGTAGTAATACATATTACCAAACGTTAAGTGATTGGAGATGAAACAATCTTAGGTATCATTTAACACAAAATAAGGTGTTATTTAAATTATTAATGATAATTAAATACTTCATATATTTGTTATCGATACCGTTTAATATTTGAATCTTCGTTCTTTGTACAGGCGAAAGTGGCACTGACCTATAACGACTTATGCTACTAGAATTTATTACAAAATTAGACTTCTCTACCACAATTACTCTTTGGTCACATCGTTATTAAAAAAGATAATGTTGTGGTCATTTATTGGATGAAATATATATCTATTATATTGTAATAATTACTCTCTCTGTGTGCTACTTGCCTAGTCCATTGCATACCGCGATCGGTTGTTACGCCTAACTAAGCAACAAACTATCGGTTATCCATTACAGTTATTGTGTTTTCTTTTGACAAATGCGCGGGCGCATCTCTTGTTAATACATTGCCGTTGCCTTCGCGCCCATTGTGAGTTACTGTACGGTTCAGCTGCAGTGACACTTGTATTTACAAATATTGTTGTCTCTATTTTTTCAAAGATAGTGTAAGGGATATCAGTATTTATATGACAAGAGTCGATGCAGTGGAGTTCTACTGTTATATTTCATTGTTTCGTTTTTTGGTTGGTAAGACAATCTATTAATTTATCAGTATGTATTGATATCAGGTTTTAAGTTTTATGAAAAAGATTCATTGACATTAAAAAAACAAGTTTTTTTTAATTGTTCGCGAATAATGCGACGAGTTTAATTTTTTCTCTGTCATTAAAGTGTTTCGGCTTTAGTTTCTTTTTTTAAATGTTAAGTTTGAGAAGATTTGTATGAGATAAATTTCCAGTCTCAATATGACAAACTCTGTTGTTTGCCTTCTGGATTATATTGTTAGTTTGAGGTATCAATTTTGCAAGGATTTGGCACCTTTTAAGCACCTCAAGAGTTTAATAATTTTACATTATTAAATAAAATCCAACCGCTACGTTTTAATTGAATTCTATGAAAGGAAAAACAATCTGTCAGTATAGTCAATCGTTAATTATTATTGAACTGCGCGTCGCGGTCGCCTTGTCTCATCGGCTCGTTACAAGAGCTGTATCAAATTAGATCCAATGATTGGAAACGGGTATCGGTCAACGTCCACTCGGATTTCGGGAGCTTTGAACTTGTTGATTATGCACTATGTTTTCATAATCACAAACTTATAGAAATGAGACAGTAATATAGCTCTGTTGTAAAAATAACTTTGTGATTAACCTTCGTTTAACATATATACCTTGTGACGTACTACTTAACCTCATTTCACTCTTCATTAATTAATGTCAGTTTCTATTTAATCAAAGAAAATAAGTTGTCAGCTAGTGACGCAATAATAATTTAGGTGACCATCTAAAATTTTCTTGTTAAAACTTGGCGTTTCTTACTGTTATTTATAAAATAACTAAATTATCAAAATGAAATTACTTTCTTGTATAAAAGATGACTTGGTGCAAGTTCGATAGCTTCTCGAACATTTGAAAGCAGGAAGGGAGTGTCCGTGTCGGGGATAAGAAGCTGAATAATCTGGTTCGGTATTTCCATACGATTCGCATTGCCGTCACGCGCGGTCCTCACCCTGCCGATAGCGGCCGATCGCAGATCATGGTGCATTGTGGCGACGATGAATAGAACGTCCACCTCTATTGTAAGTTAATGTTCTGAGACACGACTCTTTGAGATCCACTACACACTGCCGTAGATTTTCGCAAGCATCTTCGCTCGATGACGTTCAAACACAGTGTAAACTGTTACTAGGTATGAGATTTATTAGGTCTGATCTGAAAATTATGGCAACACTCTTTCACTTTAAGTTGACACCTAGCTTTATAAGAAATACGAGTACGAGTATAAGTTGACAATTAATTTGACTCGCGAAATTAAATAGGATGAAATAAGATAAGCAATGGTATTAAAAACCAAATATGTTTCAAAGTTGTTGTTACAATATGGTAACTGAAATTCTATTAACAATGGACGTAAGTCGTATGGATATTTGTTCGCCGAACTTAACTCAGTAAGATTTAATACTTCGCCTCGCGGTCCGTGATGCAGCGTCTACAGGAAGCTCGCGGCTTTTGTTCTCCGTTCGAAATGATAAAAACGTCAAGAATCTCGCCACTACTATTGTTTTGTAACCAGTTGTTGGACTTTTTTCTTGTTTTATTGTTTGTTTATTGTTGCGTGCGGTGGGCTGCAAGTGGCCAACGTTCGCGTATAAATATAATATGTTATTCGAAGACTTTTTTGTTCAACCTTTCAATCGAAGGAACAAACGAGTCACGTGAACAATCGGTTAAGGCGACAGTAATGAGTTCTACAAACTACATTGTCAAGTATTAAGAAGTAATTATTAAAACAGGAAAGTTGCAAGCAGTTCTGTTTCTGTCCAAAACTGTTGAGATTATTTCATAAGATTATTAACAAGTTTGAGTTGCAAAAGAAATTGTCAGTAATATTCTTAGAAAATATTTTTTAAGGACGCGCATAGCGGTAAGCGGTCGACCACATACTATAAAAAGAATTGGTGCAAGATTTAATATATTCAGGAGCGGACTGATACACGCTGATGATAATTATGATGACGAATGACGATGATGATGGTAAACACTAAAGATTATACGATTTCTTAACTGTAATGCAATCTATACCCATTAATTAGTCTGAGCAATCTACACCGATAGTCAAAAACGACATAAGATCGCTATCGCTAAACTAGAAGTGAGTTGGCGAGGTCCATGCGACAATGTCTGGCGACGGCACCTGCTAGTGGCCGCAGCGCTGATTGCCGCATTGTGCCGCGCACAATAACTCGATTAGAACGCCGGACGGTAGCCGGACATGCTGTCCCTTCGATTAGTGTGGACATTCTTCACTAATTTTCTAAGCAAACTTTAATAATCTCAATAGTATAACTCTTATAAATAGCCCCTTTGTTTTAGTGATTATGTTTAGACATAAATCAGGAGGAATGTTTGAATTTCGGAAAACTCCAGAATTTTTTTATTTCTTATATTAATTGGGGATATGTAATTTTTTTTAAACTTGTTTGGAAATTAAATGGTTTTGCTGTTTTTTCAGCGCTGTTTTATAAAATAAAAAGTTCGGACTTTAGCTTGACACGAACATTGATAGATTGATACGTAACAAATAACAATTCTGTATTTGGACACAATGTTTGGTGGAAGAAAACTTCGCTAATATTGAATTAATATTAAATTTTATTAATATGCTGTGTTAGACATGTCCACATTATACTTTTGCGTAACAACCCCCCAATTAGGTGACTACGGAGCTACTACGGCACAAAGGCAAAGATAATGGTCAGTTAACTGAGTTCGGAAGATAGTTCACTTAGAGCCAACTTAACTTTATCAAGTTGCAATTAAGTTCACTGGCTTAATTGAATATTCTCACGGCCCATATCACAATTACGACCTCGTGAACTGGACGATATTGATCGTAGCTTCTGAATTCGACTACATACGATGCAGCCATATGTCGGTGCAAATAATTTATGACATGGTAATTTGTTATGACACTAAATATATATTTTTTTCATTTGTACGAATCGTTATGCCTTACGATGATAGACTTAGACCTGCTTATTGAAATAACCTTAACTAAGTTTTTTTTATTTCAAAAGGTTTATAAAAAATTGCCCTAAGCAACTAGCCTATACGATATGCCACTTTATTTTTTCTTCTGTCTTCGGGGAATCTCATGAAAACAAGATTATTTCTATGTATGGTAAATTCAGTTATAATTAAAAATAAAGTATGACTATTGAAAACAACTCGAAATGTTAATGAAAATCTTAAAAAGTCACGCGGTGTTACAAAGGACTTTCTTTTAAAATTAATACACAGTTGTTAGTACAACTAGTGGTTAATTATGATAAAACGCTACCAGTCTATCTCGGGATGTTGTATTCAACTATAAAGTTACAAAACTCCTAATGAACTTCTGTAACATTGACACACGGCCGCAAAGATTGTCTGATTAAAATGATTTTTTTTCTTATGTTTTGAAGTATTAGTATTTATATGTAAGTTAACAAACAACGATCTTAAGTATATACATAGCGAAATTAGCAACATCCTATGCAGTTATTGTTTAATTATAATTTTGTGAAATAAGTTAAATAAATGAATATGAAGAATAATTCGATAATATATAAAGTGTGGTTGGGATTATATATATACGGAGGCAAAATAATTAACAACCTCATAATAATAATGATCATGCATGTGCATGATATTTATGGTTATTGACTCTTTTGAGTTATTGTTTAATAACCTAACCCTAACCTAGTTATTGTTAATTAACCTACGTTAATTTTTTGTATGAATTATCTTATCAACTAACTACTACACTATGATGTGTTCATTGTCGAAATAATTTTGTTTCCGCTTGACAAACGGACAGTCTGTGTATCACGTGTTCGTCAACCGCGAAATATAAATCTAATACGACGGACTTTACAACCATCATCGTAACATCAATATCTAAAAAAATTCGTCTCTCGACGTTTTATTGTACTAATTAAAATATCCATATAGTTTGTGAGAAACGAAAGCTTTTTCTTGTTTCTAACTGTCATCAAGCTTTTTAAGATTTGATATAATTAGCTACTCGATTGAAGAAATCTTTCATCTTGAGTGGTCTTCCGCAGGTTTTGTCGTTTACCTTTGAAAATAAATTACTTTTAACGTTATTTTTAATGCGGTCCCATCAAATATTTTATTCTTAAACAATCTCGGTTCGTTTCATCCATGACAGTGGTTTAATTTTGCCTATTAACTGTTTGTAATTAAAAGATAAAAAATGCCTTGTCATAATGTTATCAATAACGTCATAATTCGATATTAAAGCTGTAGTAGATAACTTCGCAGTCTTATCATCAGCTCACTATATGTACGTCCCCACTTAGGGGCTTGGAACCTACCCTAAATTAGGGGTGACTACGCCATAGAAAACCACGCTGGCCCAGTGCGTATAATTATTATTTATGGAGATTGATATGCAATTTAAAATCAGACAGTATTACTCCAAAAAATACAGATAGATACTGTTTCGTTAAACACGTGTTTCAATCCTTTGACCGCCGCCGATTGATATTATGCATGTCAACGTGTTTATAAAAGAGAATGTTTACTTAAATATGTATCACTAAAACTGCTTCTGAAATAAGTACTTTGTTATTTATTTGTTAATAAAATGCATTTCGCAAGCCAAATCATTTTTTATAAATCATGATTTCTAAATCGGCAGGTAAAGTCTAACATCTGCGTGCGATCAAAGGGTTTACATATATTATGTTTAAGCTAAAATGTAATTGAAGCACTGGCTTAGTTTTTTTGGTAAGGCTCCTGAACGTTTAGCTTAAATTAAATTGTATGGTACGAAATTCACATTTAAATATTTATCTTTTTAGAATATCACAATGGTGAATCAAATGAGACTTATTAATTAAGCAGACATTCTCGATTCACGATAAGCTTGTGAATTCTTCGTAAATTATACTCATGGAAATTTTGTAAAACGAATTGGGGACTTTAATCTACAGGGTGGTCATGTTAATTGAGTGTAATGTATAAGCATTGATTCAATTAACGCTTTATCAGTTGTAAGAAATTACAGAGTGAAAAAAACATAAATTCAACGAAGGTATTGCATTGTTGATAATTTGTATAATGATAGCTTACGTTTGTGAAATCGTAAATTTTGATTGCACGGTTTGAATGAGAGGTGTTTTCAAATTAATGTAAATATTTGGTATTTTTAATTATAAAAATGTAGAGACTGAGTTTAGTGGACATATTACTCTACATAATAATGTTAACTTATTTCAAACTCTATAAGATTAAACAGTTTTACAGTACTAAATAATTTCTCCAATATTTACTGAGAAAAAATAAAGTCATTATTATTAAACGTAAAAAGGGTAGATTAGTGAAATAAATTATAATTTTAACAACGAAACAACGTTGAAAAAACTAAAAAAAATTATACTCAAACCCCCCCATCCCATTCTTCATCTATCAAAATATTATATCATAAGGCGACTCTGTAGTATTCCTGTGCTAGGCGTGAGTTTGACGATCGTTTGGGTGAATGCGAGGACGGATGAACAGGTGTTGTCGCGCCCGCTTTGATACAAGGCTTTCTTTTAAATGCGCCGCTACGAGAGTAGAATGTGGTCCAAACTTTGAGATTAAATAGTTCCTGAATTGAACATGTATTAATCGATAAGTACTTTATTAAATTTAAAGTACAGTTTTGCACAAAATTTACTAATTTAGTATCTAATATTGTGCGATTCTGAGGATCTATCACGAATATCTGCGATATGTATTTTTCTAACGACATCGACGAAATTGGTATTAGATTTGTACAGCGCTCGTAAGTATTGGTCGTAAGGTACTAATACAATTTTTGACATTTCTTGTCAATGACGATACAAATATCCGACGTTCTTACAAAACATCGTGATGCAGACTGCACATATCTGATTTAATTACCGTGAAATATGCTAAAAGCTTGTAACTTATAAAATAATGGCGGCTTCGCTTTTCAATGTATACATGTAGAAATACTGTCAATTTGTTGCATATTATCTCCTAATAGACTGACATACCGACTGACGGATTGGCAAGTACGTAGTGCGGAGGGTACTTAGGAAAAAACAAGCGTCCGACTCTGGTTCAATGGTTTGAAATACCATTTAGAATAGTGGTGCGTGACTTGGAGTAGTTTTGTTTGAATTTGTGTTACTTCCATCCTTATTTCTTGACTTTAGAATCGTATATTTCAACAGTCCGTTTAGATAGGCTATTACCATTTCTGTTGTTGGCTTTGTTTATGCGTGAAGATAAAGTGATAATCTGGTATAATTAGGTCCTATTTACAGGTAAATAGAAACTTCATCAGCAATTTGCCAACATTACTTTAGCTAAAGTAAATTGTTTAGTCGTTTACTATTATATTTATGTATAACCAGCTGTCACCCGCGATTCCGTCCGCGCGAATTTAAAAAAAAAAACATAATAAATAGCCCATGTGTTCTTCCAGACTATGTTCTACATCAAATTTCATCAAGATCCGTTGAGCCATTCCGGAGAATAAACAAACATCCATCCATCCATCTAAATATTGGTATTTATGATATTAATAAGATATACGAGTACCATCTGACTTTTGCCAAATTATCTACCATAATATTGATAATTTTATGTTATTTCTGTTAGTCTCAGTTCAAATCAAATTTACGAGTTTAGTTTATATCAATAATTGTCTCAACCTCTTTTTTTAAGATTAACTGATTAAATGTTCAGATTTTCTGATATAAACATAATCAAGTTAAGCACTTTATTTTTCTTTTTTTTAAATCTAAATATTTTTACCAAGTCAGAAAATTGCAGCTTTCAACTTAATTGAAATTTATATGTAATTAATTATTTATATTTAATTAAATTATGAACTTAAAATTTAATTTAAACGTCAAGTAAATTTAATTACAAATTTACAATACATTGTTTCTGTTTCGATTAAAAAACAAAGTGGGATTTATAATAAAAAAACAAGACTGTAATATAAAAGACTGGCCGCATTTGCCCTTTATTTGTAACACTATCCCGAAAAAAAGTTGACGTTCGATATTTTTAAAGTCGACCAAAAAGAAACGAATCTAATCTGTGCTGTCATCGGGGGAAATAACGAAGAATATGAAGTCGGGGCTCTAATGAGACAAAGGGTTAATGAGGATAACAATGGAGGGGCAGTAAAATATTGGATTTATTCACGTGAGACAACCCGAAGAGATGATCTGATAACGCAGCAAATGTCGTCTTAAGGTACAACGAGCTACGAAATAATTTATGTTTTAAATGAATATTTGTATCATTCGAAATTTTATACAAAAAATTAAATAAAAGGATAATAATTCCTTATTATATTGCAATATATCGAAAAAGTGTTATCTACTTTTATTTTGTCATACATTTAACGTCAGCCATTGGCTCCTTTTCGGTGATTTAGGGGAGCATTTTTAAATTGTTATAACTCTTTCAAAGCACGGAAGAAAAAACGAATAATAGATTTTTGTAACTTGTATATATGTACTTTATGTAAAGATCACATACATAGTTTATTATTAGTACATAAAAAGCGAATTATTGTTAACTCATTGAATATGATACGGTAATTAATTAATACACAGTAATACGGTAATAGCATAGCTTGGCCTTAAGAAGACACCAACGGGCCAGCCACAATGATCAAATTTCGTTTTTATTGTTAATCCGGTCAGTAAATGAGCAGCCAGATACTCAACATCTAAACAACTGACACGACTGACCAAGAAACAAAAAAAAAATGTTAAAAACCCATTCCGAGCACTGGCGACGAACCCGTGAAATTTTATAAAGTCTCTCAAGACTTTTGTATCCACTTTATTAATTTAGCACCGGTTGCATATTTGGTATGTGATCAAGTTAACAATTCGAGTTGTAAATAAAGACCGTTTGATGTTTATTATAATAAAGAGAAACGAAAATACCTTTTTGTATGTCCATAATTGTAATCATTTTAGGTGTTTCATAAAATCATACTTGAGTTTATATGTAATGAAAGAGCCACGGAAATATTTTCGAAAAACAACGAGGACCACTTTCAATCTTTAAAATAATTCGTTCAGTAAGCGTTCAGATTTTATTTTTAACATTTATCTTGAAATTTGATATGATCGCATACGTTTCTGTAAATTTATTATTTAATTTCGTTTACTGATTTAATGATAACGCCAGTAATGTTAAAATTAAATAACAATTTTATGCGTGCATTTTGCTGGTTAATATTTCCACGGTAGCAAAGTGGTTGAAGTCCCTAGCTGTTACTTCCCGGGTTCTTAGTTTAGTTCTCAGACAAGACCAAACATTGATATGTTTTTCATCAAGGTGTAAACATTGTTGCTTAATAAAAAAATTAAAGCTTTTGTAATCGGTCAAGTCTTTTCTTGTGTAAGAGGACCGCCCACTGTAACTTGAAAAAGAAAAAAAATATCCCATAATCAATATTGCTGGTTAAAATATTCGATAGTGACCCTTTGCAGCCGCATCGAGCGCTGTTCATTTGTCACAGTGTAATCGCAACCATTAGCAGTAATTACCGGGGTCTCTTTATCTTACGCGGGGCCCACGGTGCGTAAGCGAGACCCCAGCGGTGGACATTGTGCCCTCCGGGTGCTAACAGATACGGCATTAAACCTCTTTGACCTAAGATAAATATTTAGCCAAACACTATCCAGGCTCAAAGGTTTACTGATGGTAATAAAACAACAACTACCTTATGATCTACCGATACTTAATATAATGAATAGCGGAATACTCGTTTCGAAAAATAAATAATTGCTATTTGTTTTATCGTAGATGTGATGGCAGAGGTGGCAGGTGGTAAAGGTGATAAGCACATTTGTTGAATCGACTTAGTCAATTTTTATTTGTTAATTCTTTCGTTTCCCAATCCTTTATTCGTCTTTTTAATTCGTGGTCATCGTGTAACTTGTTTTTCAGCAACAGACGTCTTAAACTCTTTTTCATAATGGCTTTCAGAAGGATGGTTGTTGAGGGTAACCGCAGGGCAAAGAAAATTTTCGTTAAATAGTAATATAAACAGAGGAAGTTGTATATTCGATAGACAAAAAGTATAATTCGTGTGCAGACGGATAGACAGTAATGGAAACAGTGGTCGAGCGGGCGTCGTCTGGCGGGGGTGAATGGGGCGACGCGGGACGAGGGTGTGAGGGCAGGTGACGGAACAATGAGATGTTGTATTTCACATTAACATTATGTTCACAAGGTAAATGTTGTCCGCTATTGTCCACTTATGTTCTGAATCGAAAAAGGTGTGGTTTACATGACGCTTTTTATTTTTGAAGTCTGAATTATGTATATGATTAACAGTAAAATATGTAAATTACTTGACAATGTTAAATTTTTTTATTTATTGGGTATTTGTAATCTTGATAATTGACAAAAGCTAAGTTTTTTGCTTCCTTTTCCTTTTTAGCCGACTTCAAAAAGAAGGAGGTTATCAATTCGACTGAATTTTTTGTTAACGAATTTTCAACTACAAGCATTAATAATAGTTCTATATTAATAAAAACTAAGGGTATATTTTGTACTACTTAGATAGATATAATTTTTGACATAACCTGAACTTATTTCAACTTTATTTAATTTTTTTTACTAGAAAGTGTACATTTATTTTTAAAGTATATTGATATAAATATTAAATCATGTAGACATACCCTTACATCTCTCATTGTGGCGGCATAGCCCATTGAAAGGCTACCTATTGTTGTTTCACTTTAATATAAGACAATGCGCAAAGGATTTCACATTGCCCGCGATCTTTTATTTGCTCTGTGTCTTTCCCTTTGTGCGGAGCCGCGCCGACTTTTTTACCTTCACGCAACTCATTAACTTGGTCAACTTTTTTATAATGTCAATGCTCATTCAATTTTAACTCGAAACAACGCAGATAGAAATCCCTTTTATGTAGCCCATTGACAATCATCCCTCTCATCGCTGGTTACATCTCGGTTCATGCAAACTTCTTATGAGTTTGCAACAATGTTGTTATGTCAACAGATCCTTCGAAAGATAATTTGCGGTTGAAACACTTTACATCAATTATTATTAAAATTGACGAAGCATCTTATGACAAGAGACATGCGTAAATAAAACCATTTAAAGTACCTCACATCTCCTGTTTTCATTTATATATCTTAACGATTTTATATTAATAAGAATAAAAGATTCGCTTTTAAATTTACATAAAGGCATTATAGTCCATCATGGCGTACTTATTTGTCCTATACACCGTGTATTCCAAAGATAGTATTGTAAAAGCTAATACAAAACTTATCTGGGTAACAAACGTCGCTCAATAAAAGGTGCGATGAACCGCGTCGGTAGTAACCCATATGAGAAATGTCGATACTTTAAAGTATCTTCTCGGAGTAGTTACAACCACCATTATTTAAAATTTAAATTATTGTTTTTCATAAAAAAAATCGTGATATACAAACGGATGGGATGTAGCCAATTGCAATGAATATGGTATAAGATTCGCGACTATTAAAATGGTTACATATAATTTTAATGTTTAATACTTTACAAAAGTGAAGTTTACAAGAGTACAGTTTTTAAATAAGACTGTTCAATTCTCAAAAGCATATTTATGCTAACTGAATTACTTATTATACTGATAATTTACTCCGTTAAACGAAAAAAAAAGATCAGCTCTCTATAAATCCACATACAGTCTTGTGAAGTACGCCGACCGGTGTGTAGCCGATAATATGGAGACAAATACAAATTGATAAACAAAAACACATACATTTAATGTTCGTACTTATTTAGTGGTAAACAGTCGGAGCATCGGACTGAATATTGTCCCTATCTGAGCTACCAGCGCAATACAGCCTGCATTGCTATTAGTAATAACTATCTTAGAAGTTCCTTTATATTTTATAAATTGTGAATTGTAGACAAAGTTCATCATCAACCTACCCTTATCCCTATGGAGGGTCGGCACAGTCTGTACTACTCTATACATCTCTATCAGCCGTCATATTTGAATTTTCCCTCTTCTTACGCATATCCTCTTTCACACAAACCATCCATACTTTCTTTGGTCTTCCTCTACCTTTATAGCCATCCACATTCAATCTCATTACTTTTTTTTTATTGTAGACAAAGTTAGTATTTTAAAAGAAAATGATACAGCAGACGATTGGTATTTGTAAAACGCTTAAAATGTGTATGGCGTTTAATGAATCTATTTATTTGATTAGTGTGAAGGTAGCGAAGTAGTCGTTTTATTCAGTAGAATAAAACTATAACGCCATAATTATGTTACATAAATTTTCATAATTGGAAATATTAATTTAGTAATCAAGGACTTTATTAGTAACTTAGTAATAGTAAAACTAATAATAGTAATTATGTTTAATTGCGTTAAAACACATTTTATAATATTGTTCCAACTGGGGTACAAGATGTAGTAAGTAGTAAGAAACAGTGGAAAGTGATAAGAACTTCCTAGGACCCATAAAACAGACGAATCAAAGGTTAGAGCGAGCCATTAGATGTAATTTAATGTCTATGAACATTTGCCAATTATTGCACCAAGACATCTATCACTGCTTATGTATGGCTTTAGCAAAAAGACCCTAAGGTATGGTCGCAGGCGCTATTGTCGGCGGACAGACGGACGGATCAATGGATAAATACTAACTAGCAAGAGCTGTGAACTTATACAAATGGTCGACGTGACATGGGAATGCGAACTGATGCCTCAAAGAGATACTTTATAGGCACGTGAATAATTTTGTTGTCGAAATATATATCTGTTTGTGCATAGATTTAGTACGACAATCTTAATAATATTATAAATGCGAATGTTTAGATGGATGTTTGTATCAAGGTATCTCCAAAACGGCTACATCGATCTGGCTGAAATTTGGCATAGATGTAGAATATATTTTTGAAGAGACACATAGGCTACACTTATTAAGCTTTTCTTTAATTCCGCGCGGACGGAATCGCGGTCGACAAACTTTTATAATAAATACAAGGAGGGTTTCCTTTACACTGTTTTTATATGTCAATTTTGCCGTTTATTGGGTTCTAGCTGAGGCTCAGAGCAATCTTTTTTATCTATGTCTTAAATATAATTTTTATGATTGAATGATTTCAATGACTTATTTTCATTAGCTTATTTCTTTCTAGGAAAACTACTGATAACAATTTTGGAAACGCAATCTTCGTTACAAGTTTTTATTTAACTTGCAACGTATGTATGTTTGTTCGAGTGGAATCTCACAACTCGATTTTGAAGTGGATATCTTCAACCGATTGAGATGATTTATTTCTATTTATATATTTTTACCATATGATTTAATAGTTTTTCTAGAGATTTTTCGGTAGTGGAAACGTAAGCGTCTGCGTTTGTATCGTTATAATTCTATATCACTCGTAATAGGCCCGTTGCGTTAATTTTAACACGTGCCTACGATTAAGTTTACAGCTTGTAATGACTAGATAGGCAATTATTGCCCGCTGCAATTGATAAATCTTCACAACACAATATAAAACAATTTTACTATTATGTAGCGATGAATCAAATAAATGGAGTTTATTGTTAATTGTTTCGTTTATTGCTCGAAATGTATTATTATGTTTATAATTTTAAAGTTTGGTAAAACACCAGCTTACCAAAATACGACAAGATTTGTTCAATAAAAAGTTTACGTTCGTATTTCAAAATTAGTGAGACTGCATGCAGAAGTGTTACAACCAAAGAATTCTAATAACGTCTTAATTAAGCCGTTGTATGTAGACATTGATTATACATAAATATTTTCCGGACTAGTTGGACTTTTATGTGATTATAGTATGTAGTAATGATATTTGTTGGGCTAATTGACGAGTACCTCGCACACTCAGGCCATAAACAACAAATTAAGCGTAAACTGAATTCAATTTTCAGGTCAATTAAGCTCAACACCCCAGCACGTTCCAAACCGAAATGAGTAAGGTTGTACGCTTCGTTGCGTACTGAATTTTGCATGCTCTTCGAAAACATTACTTATTACAATCGTCATAAAGGTCTAGATATAAAAGTCGTATACCTTAATGTCCATTTAAGTAGTGGGTTCATATTATCGCGCACGCGTCGAATTTTTTTTTAATTTGTGTTAATGATAATTCTTTATAAATTTGGAGTTGGTTTATGATTTAGCATTTTTAATATACAATTTAAATTAATTACTTATGTATTTTGCTACCTTCTACTTATAAGGGTTGTTTATCATGTGATAATTATTTCATAAATTATATAATAACAATCTTAAAAACACGAGTCATAAAATTGTTATTGGGAAATAATTCAACTTGTTGCCCTTAACCTCTTTTGTTTTATCCACTAAGTATATTCTATACTGACTTGTAGGGAGGACTACAATCACAGTACAACAACAACAACATAATTCACGCCCGTAACCCAAAGGGGTAGACAGAGACCACTTAGTCTTCTTCACTCTAATAGCTTGTACACACTATTTATCTGGTACATGGCAGTAGATTGTCGGATCAAGTTTAGTACTTAACCTGAGTGTTGATAGTTCGATTGCTCATAATGTGTCCCCGCAGTAAAATATCCACTTTCGTGACCCACATCATTATTTTGAAAATCTCATGACAAAAAACATTTCTGCCATATTATACAATTAAATCGATCACTTTGCTCGTTAACGGTTACCTGGATTTTGAGCCAATTTAGCTGAAACTAGTTCATACTTTCCGTCCAGTGTGGCACGACATTAAAGCAATTATTTCTCTACATAGTTGTGTCGCGTGTCGGGTTTTTATTTGCACAATTACAGGGTCAGCGGAGCATGTAATTCTGTGATGATTGTTGATGATTGACTACGCAAAAACACTTTTAATTTACACAAAATGGACATGCTTATCAAGTTTACGAGGTGTTAAACGTAATTACATTTTCTGTACACTTACTAACTGATTGAATAAGATGTAATTATTGTTGAAATATTATGTTGATTGAAATTTTATGCGTGTTTCCTTTTGTCGTAAACATGTTTATAAATTAGCAACAACTTAAAAGATTTGGGTAAATGATTAATGGAATTTTGATTTATAATGCTTTGAAAGAATACCGAAAGATTAATGACGATCAAATGTGAATATTTGATCACGTGTGTAAGTACGAAAATGTTAATAATATCAATAGTACAAACACTACTTTGTGTCAAAGACTGCCAGTATTAAAACAGTTTAATCGACAACGAGACGTGCTTCAAGATTCTATTAAATTTTGTCACTAAAGTTACTACTACAACTTGTAATTAGACAAGTAAAACGACGGCTAAGCTCCTATACGTATGGGCAGAGTTCTAAAGCAAATGAAATGGCCAATTAAAAGGATAAGTGGCATCGAGTGGACATGCACGCCACTTGTGTCGGACGCGTCTGGACGTATTGTGGCGTCGCGCCCCATGTCCCCGCCGGCGTTTGAATAGACCACGCTGTCTTACAAACGGGATGTTTTTAATTTAATTTCAAATTAATAAATATTATTTTATTAAATACCGCACTCAAAGTCACTGATTGATGACTAAAGCAGCCTACAGTAAGGCACTCTCCATATTGCTCCTTGTTGCAGTACGTCTTAATAAGTGAAGAAAATAAGTATGTACTAAAAATTGTCTGTAGATGTAACGCCTTCCAAAAGTGAAACAATTTTTACTTTATTTTATGGGCATAGATAAAAAAGTGTAACACTCTAAATTTATATAACGACTGCATAGAAATTTCGTTAGCGGGAAACAACTTTACGGCTAGTGTTTGTCAACAACTCAACTTCGTGAAGCCGTTAAAGTCAATTCGCGCAATAAAAATAAATTGATTTCTAATTTCAAACATCTTAAAAGCGATTCGTTGTTACGGTTACAATTCAAATTTCGAATTCAGGTGACGTTATAAAGCGTCGTAATTTTTGACTTTCACCGTCAGTTGGGCCGCCTCTTCCCACGATGGTGGTTGTATGGTAGGCAACAATTAGACAATTGTCGGCCATTTTAACGATCAACCATAAAATCGGGCTTCAGTCTCTCATTAACCGCATTCCTGTGATACTTCCGCTTTTATAGTTTTACTAATCAACGCTTTGAGATTAATACGGTCCCGTACGTAATGGCGTTGGCTATGTCGAGATTAATTTTATTGGTCCGGGCTCCGGACAATTGCTCGTATAGATAATTGAGTTTCGGATGGGTCGGCCTTTTTTCTGAACTTTCCCGTGTTTACTGTTAGGCCACTTATTTCTTCACTTATCATGTCCCCGCTTGAAAATTACCAATATTTAGATTATTAAAATGGAACATAAAGCCTTGTGAAAAAGTGTATTTTGATATCCAATGGTTACACACTTCGTTACCGGTATCGAATAGACCCCTTTTTATTAAAGCTTTTTAAATAAACCTTTCTTGTGATTTATTTATTTATGTTACTTTACGTTTTATTTCTTGTAATGTTAACTTTTTCAATCGTCTTACATTAATTATATTTTAATTTATGTGGTATTGTAATAAAATATTTATTTTTAATTAACTGTCATAAAAATGTTATGAAAGGTATATCTTTTTTATCAAAAAACTGATCTTTATTTTAAAAGGTAAATTACAAACAGACACTAATGAAGCCACAGATTTAGGCTAATACAGTGAAAATGAATAAAGATAAATATTTTTATGGCTACCAGATAATAATCGATTTTAATTAGCAATGTCCAATGGAGACTTCAATTGATCTTATCTAATATAGATGACGTCCGTGGTCATTAGATTGCTTCCGTTCATGTCATTTTTTAATTAAAATTGTACCTTATGTGTATTTATGGATTCTAATTAACCATTGAGAAGTAACTGATAAAAGATTTATTTTATCGATCTTAATATAAAGGTACTATCTTACGTCACGTACAACTTAATTTCTACTGCCAAAAGGTTTGAACAAAACATATTTGTCATCTCTTGCAATCATCATCAACCTGTCCTTATCCCAATGGAGAGTCGGCACAGTATGTACTCCTCCATACATCTCTATCCGCCGTCATATCTGAATTCACCTCCTTTTTACGCATATCCTCTTTCATACAATCCATCCATACTTTGTTTGGTCTTCCTCTTCCTTTGTAGCCATCCACATTCAAAATCATTACTTTTTTTAACTCTTGCAATATCTCTGAATAAAACTAAGTTAACAATGTTTTGTATCGATACTGAATACTTCGGCAGTGACAACTCATAACTCATAGGTCATAGGGTTTTTTATATAATAAGGTGGCAAATGAGCAAAGACACACGTTAATTAGCCGAGATAGCGAAGCGACCACATCCCATAGACGGGTGTCTATGAAATTGGAAACAGGCAACCTTTAATCGTCGGAGGAGGGGACAAACAGAAAGAGAATATTTTTCCTTCCTACGCTCCCCCTCATCCGTCTTATAAGAAAAGGCTGTGAAAGGCAAGAAGAGTAAAATTAGGTCTCCGGCACGCAAACTTATAAGACGAAACGCGGAATTGCTTCCACGTCACGTCTGTCTTCTCTGTGGTCGTGGTATTGCACCGGTCGAGCCGGCCTATTCGGACACTCAAAAAATATTGTTGTTGCGGGATCTACCACTGTTAAAACTTACGACTAGCTTCTGTATACTATATTTAATGAACGCTTAAACGTTTTTAACACATAGTTGTTAGTAATTTCGTAATCTTATGGTAATTGTGGGAAATAGAGTAGATATGAGTAGCTAAAGTTATATAGTTATATTCTTAAAGCCATGGGACGTATTGATAGATTGCTGTTTTATTATTATTAAACGGTGACTTTATCAGATAACTTTACGGTGGTCTGATATTTGTTTGTTATTAATTGACATCGTCATGAAATATAACCGTTTTTTGTTTAATTATAAACGCGCGTTTCACTTCTTATAATTGTGTTGCGTGTTGATTTATACGCTCTGATCGTACAGTGGGTGGACTTGCCCAATTTTATTGTTTCGATCATTCGGTAAGATTTAACGGTATACACTTGATATCGGTAAATTTATATTGGAACTAAATTGATTACAATATCGATTCATCATCGTAATGGAAAATCTGACATAATGTTTTACAATTGATTAATTTATTATTTTCGGATTTGCAAGTTTAAAAATGTACTGTCAGAACCACTTTTTGATTTACTCGAAAAAGTTTAGTAGTCTCTCTGTTTTCTCTTAAAAATAATTTGAAAAAAGATTACAATGAGCTAAAAACCATTTTAAAAATTCAAGGAAAAATTGAGCACCCACATTAATTTTATTTTTTTACCACAACTCGTGATATAAATAAGGTGTCTTCATGTTTGAGGAATATGCGACAAACGTCCGGTTTAAACGGATTCACTCCTTCTAATCGAAAATTCTTCTATTCTGCCTAATTAGCGAATAAAGAATTAAATCAGTTTATAACGAAAAGATGTAAGCAACCATATAATATTGTGATAAAATATTGATGACTGCTTTATTCGTATATGAGCTTGATTCCGTTATTTAGATGCAGATTGGCCAAAATATTTTGATGCTTACAATCATAAATCTTAGGAAATATTAACAGTTCTCATTTTTAAAAACAATAAAGTATCACTCGAAGTTGATTTAAAATGCGATGTAATATTACTTTTATTGAAAAACGATGACAACAGATACCTTTTTATCAAAATAAGCAACGATTTTTATACTTAATTAAAACGGTTTAAAAAATACCCGCTTCTTTGTCTTCGATCAAGTATTACAATACATTCAATTTGTTTGAACACAGAAAGGCGCAGTTTAGTATAGAGTTTTTTGTCGAACGGCTAATAAACAAGCGTCTAGTGATGCACGTCTCCCGGTCTAACAATTACGGTGGACGATGCAATTCAAGATATGTGCAGTAACATCGAGGCTTGTAATCGGTGAATAACGACCCCCGGTGTACGGGAAAGGGCCTGCGGGAGTCAACAGCCGAGTGACGATGCACCATTTGGGGCAAGCCTAGTTTTTGTGCCGTGTGTGCCGCGTACGTGCTTCGGTATTGTATTACAAATTGTTATATTCGCCATCTACGGCCGTGCGTGATGGATTACTATCGCTTATACAATTCGACAACTACACAAGTACCTAAAACTGGCGCTGTTTACATTTTGTTTACTCGTAATTCCAGTATTCCACCTTTGTTTTATTTTATTAAATTTTTTTGTTACCTACTTTTTCCAAATTTAAAAATTTACGTCATGCTTTTAGTTAAATTATCGCTTTTTATCAAAAATCAAGTAGGTTAGGAAGTATTTACTCTAATTCGAACCCTCACTTTTTAAAGAGCATTTGAACCGTTAAAACGTTGATTTAACACCTACTATAAGCATCAATTTCTTTTGTTTCTTGAAATGTGAAGTACAAATCCTATGTAGCTATAATACCTAGTAAATCTTCAAGCACATACAATTCACAGTCAAAGTATAATGTTTCAAACCTCACCTCTTGTACGGTGAACAAGAAAATTATTTGCATAGAATACGTAATGAGGGAAAACATAGTACTAGCGCCATAAGGCTATTGGTCAACCTAACCATAGGGTCCAAACTTCGAAGTCTAAAGCTATAAGCATCACGGACATGCAATAAGCTCGGCATACAAATGCTACTATTTAAATATCGAACACCGGTTTTTTAACTTACTTTTAATATTAGATGTCTTTAACGAACAACGTACTTCGATTCTAGATAATTTATACTTATATATCACAAAGAGGAATGGTTTGTATTTCTGTATTTTTGTATGTAACGAATAAACTCAAAAATTACTGTACCGATTTCAATTTTTTTTTGCCGTTAGAAAGTATTGTCGCTGAGTAACGTAAGCCGTATTTATTACAAGATTTTTATTTAATTCCACGCGTATGAAGACACGTGTAAAGGATAGTTATTTTGTATTTACATGATTATTTGATGTATAACTTTATAGATATTACTGATATTTTATTGTCGTTGATACCTGAATTGACAACAACTACACTAAGAAAGTGTTACGTTTTAAGTTAAAATGTTTGATTAAACTTAGTGTTAATATTTTATGTTACAAAACATTCACGTTCTGCGACTTTATTTATCATCCTAAAATGCGTAAATACATCTACGCAAATCTATGAACATCAGAACAAGTTAGTTTAAAATATGAACAATGAATGGCCAAAGGTCGGCACATTACTCTTATGTTTGAATAGTTCAATAACTGTAGATGACGATTGTCCACTAGATCCGGCTCTCGTCATAACAATGTGTTTGCTCATCGTCTGTACTCTGTGTCCATTGAATCGATAATCAACTGTATATTTTTATTAAATCGATTCTTTTATTACTAGTTTTTTTATAAATACTGTTATATTTTATTTCAAAAGTTGGTGGATGCATAGCCGCAATTTTGTTACTTAATTATATTTTGCATGCATTAATCGTTGACAATACTCCGGATACAATTTTAATGACTTACTCGTAGTTTAAAGACAAAAATTCTATGAGAAATGACTACTCATTAAGGGATGCGTAGCTCGTCATAATATATAAATCTTATAGAAATATAATTTTACGCTATAATATATGTAAGTAAAGGTGTAAAAAAGAGCTTTTTAACATATTGACTTATTATCTAAAAACCCATTTGTCCGTAAAAAAAACATTAGATTAATGACAAACGAAAAATATCTGCCGTCAGTTGAACCGAAACTACCGCAAAATCATTGAGGTTTTCACCTTTTATAATTAATGCTCAGAGACATGGAACGATCATTGTGTGGTGCCATTAAAACGGTTGGAATTGAAAAAAAAAATCACACATCTATTAAAGTGATTAGATTCCTATAGGTAATTTATTGTCAAGCCGTGTAAGCCAGTCGCTGGACTCGGCACAATGCCCGCTAGAGTGAGCTGGAAACATGTCCAGAATGAGATGGATATAGTGGGCCTTGCAAGGTGATTTCAGTTGCGTCTACGCAAGCTTATGGTTAGGTTGTTACGCACACTAGCGCGTTGATGCGCGCACGGATTCGAAATCGCGATGTCGGAAAAATAGTCCGGCATGCACCGGTATCGATTTTCCGGACACAATTTTCCGGATTATCAATCGGAATTGGATGGAAGTGTATGATGCACTATGGGGTTAAACTATTTCTCATATAAGTGCAAACTTTTCAGACTAGCTTAAAAGAAAACTTTCGCTACAAATCGTGTGATTACTTGTGAATGAATCGTAAGCTTCGTTATATGAAAGTGTACTTTGTTATGTCGCATTAGCAAAACTGATAGTCCTTGTGTTGACATGTGGATTGAATGCGTCTTTAACGAATGGACAACTAGCTTTATAAAACCTGTGACTTGTGAGTTTTTTATTTTGATTAACTGTGTAGTGCAGTTGCCGCTCAATCGGCTCTAGGCTTGAGAGGTGAGTATCTTAACAATACGCACCAACAATGAATCTAATGCGAATTTGCAACAATGTCACGTGATAAGAAAATGTAAAACTCTATTCTCATCAATAGAATACATTTTTATAGTGATGGATTTTTTTTGACATAATATGAATTCAATTACCAAAAGTGATTACTAAAATAATAGTCTACAGAAGGCGAAAGATCGAACTAAAATGATTTTTTATCAAATTTGCATTCAATTGTCAAAGTAAGAATATACGATGACATAGATATTAATAGGAAATTATGTTATTTTAGTTAAATTGCTCAATCAATGCTCAGTTAAAAGTAATAATAAAAAATTTTATGCTTATTTAAAATAATTGTTAATATTCCATGTTGACGTTGAAGTTCAAAAATATTGTCAGTGGGTTTTCATAATTGGACTGATAATGGAGAAAAAGAAATCTTGTTATTTTCTATTTTATATGAAACTATTGTGTTCGATAAAAGTTTAATAAGAAAGATTTATAATTTCAAACCATACGGACTCGGACTTTCGAAGTATTAATCGAAACTTCTAGTTAAAACTACAAGGCTTTCATCCTTGCGTTTCATTAACATTTAATTATTATACAATCTCTTATTTGATTGATTGATTGATAAGTTTATTTTTTCAGTTTAAGGCAATATGTTGGAGAATGAGAGTGTGTTTTTGTAAGAGATGTAAGAAAAAAATGTTGGAGACTTAATACGAGAGGAATGTGTAGTTCGCAAAATAGTCTCTTATAAAATGTACCGCCTACGTTATTTCTACGATCTTAAAAACGCTAACAACATTTTACAGATCAGTTGTCGACATTATTCGCATAGCTTTGAAATTGTTTATTTTTTTGAATAAATATTGCAAAGAGTTTATTACTGTTAGGAAATATTCATTAATATAAAAATGACTTGATTGTCTGTTAACGCTAAACTTTAAAACTAGTGAGAAATCTAAGCAACATTTTTTATCAACATATTATTCATTTTCTCGTTATAATTGCTAAAAAGTACCTACTTTAAATTACATCATTATTTAACAATTCTAAGTAGGTATTAATATTTTACGCAATAAAGGAAGGCGTCTATTTCTGTTGAAATCCACCAGTTACTTGTGGCGAAGATACATATCTTGTAAGGGATATTAAAGGATTTCTATATTCAATGGCTTAATGACGTCGTTTTAACTATTCAATGAAGTATCACAGAATAATTAAATTGTAATAATGAAATAGGAATACTTTCAAGTTATTATATGATAACAAATTCTTTAAGACATTTTATTATTAAGGTTTATATTGAATTTAAAGAAATAATCGTGTTTTATTTAATGACTTCTTCCTTCCCGTCAAAAAAGCATCTTTAGGAGTTGTTCTTCAATGTATTTTTTTATATTTGACACTGATGTTTCATTTTATAAAAAAATAAAATAAAACATCAGTGTTTAGAGACAACTTTATATATACTAATATTATAAATAGGAAAGACTTCATTTTTTATTTGTTTGCTATTGACTAAATATTTAATTTAGGCTATGAAACTGAAGTGATTTGGAAAATTCTTTCACTGTTCAACTTAGGCTATATTTGTTACTAGATTTTTTCATTCCGCACAAACGAAGTCGCGGACAGTTTAATTAAAGCTACACAGTTAAATTGAATTTACTTTAAAGTGAACAGATAAGTTATCGTATTGTTTAATGTATATAAATAAAGTAAGTTTTATCAGATATATAATCAAGTTTTAAATATTGTAATTTTAAAGGAAGTGATTATTTCACCATCCTTTGTATTATCATTTGTTTTTTTTCTTTATTTTCGGAGTACTACTTTGATAATTTGCAACTAAAGGAAGATATTCACTTTATCTCATTTGAGTTTAAAATTTATGTTAATAATAAAAAAAAACAAATAACTTAAAAACAAAAAAATATTTAATAGGACGCTGTACTTCTAGTACTAATTTCTTAAACAATAATATGCTTTTTTACTATATTAGAATATTGGAATAAATTAAAGAGGTATAAAATAGCTATAATACCACAAATTTAATATCTACAAAATAGTGTTTTGATATCGGTATAAGGTTGTACAACTTTAACCTGTGCGGGTCCTGTGGTTATTTATTGCAAACCACACCTTTGTAAAAGCTACCTATAAGCGAGAAATTTAATGTATTCCATTATTACAATTAATGTTGTTTAATTTATTATTATCGTAATTCGTAGAATTTAACTTCTACTTTTAGGTAATTTAGTGTCCACGGAGTGAAAAGTTTTGTTTTGAAAATTTTATTTTGAAATCAAAAACCTTTTTTATTAATAGTACTTCGTTACGCATTTATGCAAAAATAATAATATTATAACAATTGAACTTTACAAGGCAATTTATGTCAAGACTTTTTAACGTTGACGCGTTGAAGTCTTTTACACCGCCCGACGGAGTTTAACTTATTTTTCTGGTGGTAATTTTTTATTTTAAATTCAATAGAAATATTACCTAAAATAATGATAGCTGTAACAAAATAGATTTAATATCATAAGCTAGTTCACATTTTTCTATTTCAATACAAAATACATCATATAAATCTGAAAAACATTTACATTTGTGAAACAGTTTATTTTATTCTCACTAAGGTAGTAGGTATTAGCTATATTTTCTTATCTTTAGTATTGATTACAAATAGATCTTGAGTTTCTTTTCTTAAAGTAGAATCATACATTAAATCGGTTCTGTAATCGATACAGAAGTTATTTCAATATACCTCTCGATTATCGCATGTAACAAAAAGTACACCTTCTGTGCGAAACGGAACGCGAGGGGGCGGCACGCAACGACCCATCACTTGGTACCTTTTTTATTTAATTTATTCTTTCATTAGCAGGAATGCATCTCGCTTTTTGTAAAATATTATGATTCAAAACGCGATTTAAATTTACAATCAAACTGTGACAATTCAATGTTATTTATTTAATCATAATTTTATAAACACTTGTTACAAATAACACATTCCTATTTACGGTAAGAAGTTATCTGAAATTTGATATTTCTCCATTTATGGTGTAGCTATAAATTATTATTATGAAATTGTAGATAAGATATGAAATTATGTACATTTATAAAAGTTTTCCGTCGACGCCTACATGGATATAAAACTAAAGTTGTGTGTAACCACATGACGTAGACATTTAACAGATTCTAATTAATAAAATAAAAAACTGTATTTTTATAGCTTTTAATTAATATTTTTATTTTTAACAGAAAAAAAAATAATTATAAAAAATAAGTAGTTCAGTCATTTATGTTTTACTAAGTCTAATAAATAATCTAACTTAAATTAACAATCTTGACGATTACCTATATACGTATTATTACGACTTAGGGTCCTTCAAGAAGCGAGCGTATCACCTTCTCAAAGGCTGGCTACGCATCTGCGATTCCTCTGGTATTGCAGATGTCCATGGGCGTCGATGAACACCTCGGTGATCCCGCTGTTCGTTTGCCCCCTTCTCTTATAAAAAAAAGGTATACTCCCAAACTTTATTAGTACTTTGATCTCATCATGCAGGAGTTTACTGGAGAAAAGTATATAAAGGACCAATCATTGTGATTGTATAATGCATGTTATTGGAAGTGGCTAAGATCTGTTAGATCTCATCAACATCGAATTATCAACAACAACAACAACATCGAATCCATACTGATTTTCTCGAAGCCCTAAATCAGGGGTGAAAAGGTCGTTGAATTCGCAACAAGTATTAATCAAGGACATTTTTTATTACCTAGATACTTGCTTTTTATTATAAGACGAATAAAGACTGTACTTTGCATCGCCGATACTAATTCATTAAAACATTGTTTCACTTACGCACACATGTGCATTTAATTTCATACAACTTGTTTTATTAATGCACACTAAAACAATTTTGTGTTTTGTTCTATTCCTTCTTTACGACCCGACGGACCTTCTTTTGTGTTGGCTTCTTAATTTGTTTTGTGATTTTTTACTTGGTGTTATTATTCCATTGTTAAATGGCGTCAGAGGGCATTCGTTAAATTGAACAGTATTTGATTAATAATTTTATGTTCATTAAAACTTTACTTATGTATCGTGACTTACGTCTAAAATTAGTTTGGAAGATTTTAATCGAGAAGCACAAATAAAGTCACCAACTTAAACAAAGCAAAAACATTGTTATTGTGATACAAGTTATTAATATGCAAGAGTATCGTGTCAATAGAATTTAATTTAAATAATGAACCAACTTGGTTAATACAAAAAATACTTTGACATTTAATTTTAGAAACGTCTTTAACAATAAACATAATTTTAAATTAGAAAAAAACAATAGTCTTGTATGGCTTTTTTTTTCTAAATTGATAAATTAGATCTTGGCGTGAAACCCACGTAATGGTTAGTAAAACTATAAATATTCACAATGAATATTACTATAATACATTAAAATAAATACTAATACTAATAATCTATAATTTGATATTTAATACGTTCTCCAGTCAAGGCAATAAAATCACATTTGAGTACGCCAGAATAATATTTATATCCCCTTTCCCTAATCACGAGGCAATTTCATAATGTTACTCGTTTAATAAGCATTAGTTATATTTAAATATTTCTATAAAAGCTATTATTAATGTACCTGTTATATTGTCATGAGTTCCGACCTTTCACCTGCAACCATACTGCCTCGACGTTTCCCTAATAAAGCCGGTCGCACACAGATATACGAAAGCGAAGAAAACATGAAATGCAGAGTTTGCTCTGAATTCGTGTAAACCAAGCACTTGAAACCGACATAGAATCGATTGGTTGCAACGAACGAAAACAATGTGAAACTTAAAATCGCTTTCGTTTCGGGTTCCGTCGTTTTATACGGGGTTAGTTTCATAAGTGATTTTTTTCGCTTCTGTTTCGTTTCTCTTTCGTGGCTATGTGTTAGAGGTTTAAATTAAGTTTGACCGCAACATCGTAATGGGCGTGCGACCGCGGCTGCAGTTTTAAAATACTCTTAAGAAGCTATCATGCCAGTGTTATTAATTTGATTCTGTTTAAAGTTCTATTAACATACATCTGTTAAATTAAAAATAATATTTTAATAATCCTTAAGCACGCACACAAATCTAGTATGAATTTTGTTAGTGATGTATGGTCATGTTGGTTTATTATTATAAAACTAGCTGTCGCCCACGACTACATCCATGCGAAATCAAAAAAACAAATAGTAGGCTATGTGTTCTTCCAGACTATGTTCATATCTGTGACAAATTTCATCAAGATCCGTTATTCCTTCCGAAGATATCTTCTAACAAACATCCATCTAAACTCGCATTTATAATATTTGTGTTTATGTTGAAACGCGAAATTAATATGTCTTAATCATGTATTTAATAAGAACAAAGAAGGATCGGTACTTTTATAATCTAAACATAGTACAAAGACTTGTACAAACAATTTTAATTTAGACTATATAATTTATACTATACAAAAAACTTTGTAAAGTTAACAGTTGTTTTGTATTCAATGTCGAGATTTTTCAAAGAGCTTTTTTGTGATTGTCAACGTAGAACATATTATCTTAATGGTATCAATTATTTTATAAATAACACCTACAAGGAAAGACGGAATAACTTTTTGGTAAATAATCGTCTTTGCCAATGTCAGCCACAATACAAATTTACGAGACAAATAATCGATAAAGTCAACTATTTTATTAAACCAGTAAACATTTTGTGACTAGAGAACAAAGAAAATATATCTCATTAAATTTAATGTTTTATATTTATATATGATTATGATATAAATAAGTTTGAAAGTAAATTAACCTTCGTTTTAAACACCTTTAAATTGTTTTTACTCTAATTTAATTTGAGTTTAAATATTTTTTACTCGTCCCCGAAATAATTCTTGCAACACGTATCACAACTTCCTTTGTCATAGGTTTTTGAGTGCTTTTACAATGAATTATATTTTAAACAATTTTATAAATGTGTCAGAAAATTAATCTAGTTGTAATTTATACACTTTATATCTTAAGTACCGAAAACAAAAATTATTCAAAATCTAGTTTTCTGATACAGTTCAATGTTAAGAAAATATAGTATGAATTCTTCGCGAAAATTACAAATTCCGGTTGTTGAATTTCTAAAAAAACTTCTGCATTCTTCAGTTAGCTTCAGTATCTTTAAGATCAAAGACCACATTTATATTAGAGTATCATATCATATTTAAATTTTCGTAATAATTGAGTGTTGTTAATATAACACAGTGTAATAATAATAATTAGCAGCTTATAAGCATTAACCAACAAGTTATTTGTAAGTAACAAGTAGTTTTAATAACAATTGAATGCAAAGTTATTAGACAATATAATTTTATTCAAATTACACTAGGATATTATTTATATGTATATTTGTACATGAATAACAACTAAACGCAAATACTAACGCCACTCGCAAATAAAGTATAAACAAGAACATTACTAAAGTTAATTGCAATTCTATGTCTTCTTCATTTGCACATTGATAATAATTTACGTACTTTACATGTACAGTTGCGGTTGTTCGCGGTATTATAGATACAGATAAGTTTAAAAAGCGCTTCTTCTTAAAAAAAAAAATACATTGTCTTTCTGTGCCTTTTCCGTTGATTAAGGGTAGGGAACGCATCAGCAATTGCGGGTGTCTATCGGCAGCAGTCGCTTTGCTATTCCGGCGAATTTATGTTATTTGCTTCCATAATATTAAAAAAAAAATACGTTGTTACAGCACCGTCAGCAAACTTCACTGTACATTTAATTATTGTCTACTACTTTTCCCGTTAATGCTTTTAGACAAGAAGTAGCGAGTAGGGAGTCGCTTCTATTATATTTATCATTATCGTTCAATGACATTCGCAACAAACAACGGTGCAAAATGTGCTGAAGAAATATTGTTTTTTTTTTTTTAAAGCATCAAAAGTTAGATGATGTTTAATTCTAACAATTTCATGTATTTTTGACATTAATAAAGAGTCGAATGACATCAACATGTATAATAGAATAATTAATTTGCGTTTGTTAGTTGCCTGCATACTTGTTTATTGTTTTGGCATGTAACAAGTTTTATAACTTAATTTCAATATGCATATATACAATGTAGCAATTGTACGAGTAATGCCATAGAGATAAAAGATAATATATGAAAATATTAACGGTAATGCAACGCACATGCGATTATATAATTATTGTCTGTTAATTAAGTGCTAAAATATATAAAGAGTACTTGAAATAACTATGTCAGAAATTACAGGAATTGTAATAAATGTATAAGTTATAGCATTCCAAAACAATATAAATAAAAATAATTATATTGAAGTAGTGCACAATTATTATTAAATTTTAAGATATAAATTATACAAGTAGCTACTATAGGTGCTAATAACTCAGCAAGTACCTATTAAATGTAACTGGAAGGTTTAGACGCAGTGAAATTTTGCCAAATAAATTACACAATGTGTTTATTACAAAACTTACATTTTAATGTTTTTTTTTCATTAAAGACATTAAAATTGAAATGAAAATGGACCGAAAAAATAGTTGGACCTGTTCATTAATTTTACATTTTAGTGCTACAAAATAAATCTTTTTTATTAATAGCCAATCGCGAGGATACATCTTAGAAAACTATACATCTAACAATACTGCCGATGTCGATCTTCGCCAACATACCATATCCATCATAGTCAATAAGAAAAATTGGAATTACCTTTTTTTCCACCGCAATCGAGTAGGAAGATAAGGAATAGATGAAACAACCGTTGGTAGTGTGTTAGTTTATAAGCCTCGTCTAAGGTAGACGCTGACGTTCCAGTTTTTAGAGGTTCTCGCATCGACACCATATATGGTGGTCCCGGAGCGGTTTTCTTGCAAGCCAGGCTTGATTGTCGGCCGCGGTTGACGTGAAATGTATTTGCTATGGATGAGGTCTTCAATGGCTCAGCTTTTTTGTCACTGAAAGACGACTCTTCCTGTTGAAAATGTTTCGTTTCTGTTCAATTGTATTTATGGTGGTGTTAGTATTCTGTTTTACTAGTGTATAAATAACACCTATTTTTGATAATTTAATGTATATAAAATGTGCGATCTATTATATTCATTGTTTCAAGTTATTTATCTGTTGTGGGGTAGAGTATGTCTTATTCTGTTTTTGGACACAGTATATGTACACTTAAATGTTTAATTATATTTTGTCAAGTAAACGCAATATCCATAATTAGTTACAGTTAATATAAATTCGAACATCAACAAATGAATAGCAAATCATTAGAAACTGTATTCTACGAGTACAATATCTCGAAACAACTGAATGTCAGATTGCTTCCTGCAATTAACATGCGACCATTAATAAGGCAAGTTAAATGCCGGTCAGTTATTTCACTTGACGCGTTTCCTCTCACTGATAATGCCACATCAGGATGCTTTATGTCCCAAACATTGCTTCAGCTAATGGCCTTACTATATACGATTCAATCTTTCTTAATGTAAGCAAAGGTAAGGGATTTAAAGCTTTAAGATATTTTGAACAGCACTCTGGATTTTAGGTCCTTGTTAAAATGCAAATCAGTAAGTTCTTTATAGACGTTGTGAGCTAGATAATATATTGTAGGTCTTTATACTAAGATAGCGTTCAGACAGGAAGCTTGTATTGATAACCTAGTTTATAATCTGTACTCTGGGAATATCGAAAGTCGATAAATAGATACCTCAGTCTAATTAAGAACATCTTTACAGAGGGTAAAATAGATTACAATTTAGTTTATAAGTCGTTAGTACAAATAACGAACTGTTTGATTACAGCATTATCAATATGAAAAAAATACATATGGACATATGTATGTATCTTTAAATTTATAGATTTACACAAATAATTTTTTTATGTGCTAGCACAAACAATGATGTCAATTGTATTACATTTCTAGGTATTTAAACTGGATGGGTTTGTGCATTTTTTCATGTTCAAATTAGTATTTAGACTATATGTAAATATGAAAATTTTCTTCGAAATTATATTGTATTTGATCATCATCATCATTATCAGCCAGAGTTCGTCAACTACACAACTACACATTACACTGACGTTATTACTTACTTCGAACGGACGGCCGATAGGGCCGCAAAGTACTGGAATGGCGGACACGTACACGTACGGTGGGCAGGCCTCCCGCAAGATGGACTGATGATCTGGACAATGTTGCGGGAGTATCCTGGTTGCGGGTTGCATAGGACCGATCATCGTGGCGATCTTTGGAGGAGGTATATGCCCAGCAGTGGGCGTTACGAGGCTGAATGGATGGATGATTACTTCGATTATGTCTACAGTATATTTTTATTAATTTTATTATCTAACTATTGATTAAACTACAATTTATAATTACGATGCAAGAAGTATTACTATGGAAACAAAATGGAAAAACTAGCCTTGGGAGCAAAAACCGTTTCATTTTGTTTTAAACAGTTTTTTCGCACCAAGTTCAAAACTAATTTATTATTCAAATGTTCCGATAATAATTGTTATTGAAATAAAAACGTATTCTTAAACCGGTCATAAAGTAAACACCGCAAAGACCTCTTTATAAAAAAATGCACATTATTATTGTCATTCTCTTAGTCTTAAAAAACAGTGAACTAACAAAAGTTTTTTTGTCAACTGTAACCCACTCTTGTTTTCTATACCAAACCACAAAATTGACACCTCTGTTTATTATATTTCAAAATGAACTAAAAAAGATCATGTTTATCATATACTAGCTTTTGCCCGCGACTCCGTCCGCTCGGAATTAAAAAATTATTTAAGTACTCTATGTATTCTTCCAGACTATGTTCTTCGTCTTTGTCAAATTTATCAAAATCAGTTGAGCCCTTCCGGAGATGCCTTCAAACAAACATCCGTCCATCAATCTATCCATCCATCCATCCATCTAAACATTCGCATTTATAATGTTAGTAAGAAGTAAGATTGTAATGATAGCATTGCGTGTATGCAATTTTATATATCCTTGCATATAATTGTTCCGGCATACTTTAATAAAATTCTAGTTTATAGATGTTAGACCTTTAGAAAATCTCGACCGACCAGTCGTGACTAAGTAAATAAAATGTTTTGTGTGTTTACAACATGAGTGGATATTCCTCGTAATGGCTTATAATGGTCCATTGTGTGAGGAACAATAAGGAAAATATAATAATAGTTTGAACTGGCACTATGTTATATGACTATGTAATTATTTGCATGCTATGGAAATCTTATATCACCCACATCAACGTGACTGTGAAATACTAAATAAATAAGAACAATGTTTTTCAATCTATAAAAATCTAATTTCATTAATATTGTAAAGAAGTTAGTAATAATAGAGCTGTGTAATTAAATAATTAACTTTAAAAAATTAAGGAGCGTTAGAGAAACTAGTTAAAAGTGAAACAAAATTTGCGCGCAAAATCAGTCAGAATAAACATCAAATCTCGTCATATTTAAATTGCGTAATTTCATATAAATTTTCTAATTTGAAGCTTTGTCTATTTTTAAATCTGAATGTTTGAAACTTAAAAAAACAACTGTATATTAGTTAGTTATTAGCATAAAAATAAGTTGTAGAATTAATGCAGCTTAAAATTAGGGTGGAAATCCACTAGACTGATTCAACTAAAAACATAAGGCAGTCCACACTTAGAAATAATGAGGTCCAATAATAAGTTAATCGCCACTGACGCTGATAAATGGCGCCTAAGTGCGAAGCTATTTCTTGCGCTAGGTTTGTTGGTAACTGTATACGCAATCAAACATAACTTAGTGTGATATTCATTCAATCGCCAGCTTTGACGCTTACATTTAGTGTTAATGCGTCCTAAATGTTAGATGAAAACCAAAAAAAGGAAAAATAAATTGAATAACAGCTTTTGTTTATGGTTCTTGTTGTTGATTTTTACTTGTTTAATTTTTTTTTTATTCTCAGAGTTTTCTTTAAACACTGCGGTCACGACGTTTATATTGTCATCTTAGAGGATACAATAGAATCTATATACAATAGAAGGGTATATATATATATAGAAAGGTATTGCATGTCCCGGTGCGTTCCTTTGGAGATCCCGCGACTCTCACCAGTTACACTTGAGGATGGTTTTAGTGAGTCAAGTCTCAAATAACCCTGTCTTTCCCCCAGAAGGTAGGGAATCTTTTGAAGATCCCCCACCCCCTCGAAGAAAAAGTCCAGTTGCATGACTTGTTTGTAGTGTAAATACTATATAGGATAGATAAATATAAAAAAAACGTCAGAATGTGCAATTCAAATAGAATGGCCACATCAAGCCAAAAGGTGTACTATAAAATTTACAAACACCAACAAATAAGTACTACAATAATTTGTGTAATAAACCTCAAATCCCGTATTTGTAATGACATCAAATGTTAACTGCGCTATACAAATAGCTTTCCAATTCTCAAGTTAAAGTCAAGTTAAGTTGATACAAGAACGAGAATGTAGGTAACTTTGTAACTCTATAAAATATTGCGCTATGAAAGTTACAAATAACTTAAAAAGCTCGTCGTAAACAGTTTGGTAAAGGACTCTAAAACAATATTCTGTAATTTTAAAGTCTATCTCTAATATCGTATAGTTTTTATTTTCAAATATTGACCTTTGAAAGTTTAAATCATGGTAGGCAGCAAATATAAAAAAGAAGCATTTTTTTTTCAAAAAAAAAAAATCTGTCCTTTTTTTACAAAGCTTCTCTCAACGTGAAGTATCTACTAGAGTAACCAATTCATTCTTTTTTTAATGTACATTTATTAACATATTGATCGTAAACAAATTCCAACTATTTGTTATACGAGTACTATACGGCAAAGCAAAAATTTTTTAAAACAAGTTGCTAATTTGAATATACTAACACATTTAAGTAAATCCATCAAGGGTGTAAAAGAAACAAACGGGAAATGACTACCTAAAGACACTATTTCACGCGGACGAAGTCACGGGCACAGCTTACATAACAAATAGTTGCTTTGTATATGTAAGCTATATTATATATATTCATATATCATATACAAGATGCCGCTACACCGTCCGTCACTGACAAATTGAGTGACGTTTTATTTACACGCAGTAGGGCGTCCGTGCAATAATTAATATTACAATGGCGTAATATATGAGCTCCTTAGTCTAAGTAATTTCGTGTAAATCCATTTTGGCAATGCTCCACATATGCCTTAGAAATGAAAGACACATCATTTAAAAGTTAATTAAGTCTTCAGCAAGATAAATAATTTATTACACATTTGAGTGATTGAAATCTTTATGAAATAATTTGTAATTGTAAGTTACGTTAAAAGAAACGAATGATAAACGTTTTTTTTTTTTTTAGTTTTTTCAATTGCTAGTTTAGTCTTATTTATGCGGTGTCCGTTAAAAATACAAGTCAGTTGTAAAATGCGTACCTAATTTACCTTTTTTACTTCTATCTACTGTTACAAAAAGAATAAAACACTTTTTTCGGGGATTATCTCTTCTCCTTAAGTCTAACATTTCTAGTTTTATTTGCCTCGTAAGGTATACAGAGAGCAGATAAATTCCTATCTAACTATTGTATTCCTAAGCAGATGTAACAAGAAAATGAGTACAAGAATCTGTGCAGCGGTAACCCGTGGGAAACAATGGCTCAATCGTAGAGCACCTGTCGACTCATCACATGCCCGCACTCGGCTACCGGCTTCACGATTACATTCGTATAAATTGCATCTCTGTACACGATTGTATCAGTACAAGCACAAAGAAAAGTATTAAACAATTTATGACGAATAGTAGAATATATATGAAAACAAACTTTCAAAACGGATTTTACAAATTTAACGATGGGTTTCCACTGCCAATAGAAAGCATAATCATCATCTTCCTCATTATCCTTGACTGAAACTGAAATAACAATATGTGGACTTGTCTTTTGGCTGTAGAAACCAACGAAGGTAAAATCAACCGTCACATAGTTTTGTATACTGAAACTATTACTTTTTTGTAAAGACTAAGTATATATTTATCTTAAATATAAAATTCTCGTGTCACAATGTTAGTTACCATACTCCTTCTAAACGGCTTGACCGACTTTTATATAATTTTGTATACATATTCAGTAGGTCTGAGAATCGGCTACTATCTATTTTTCATACCCCTTTTGAAAGTTTTTAAATTGCGCGCGGACAGAGTCGCGGGCGACAGCTATTCATTTATAAAATAAAAAAACGAGTGAAGGCACGGTTGTAGCTGTGACAATTTTATACTAAAGAACAATGTTTAAAATTTTATCATCGATTACTAAAGTCTATCTACATACGTGATTCAATTGAACTGCATACCGATTGCTCAATTATATTTAAAGTGAGCCAATCACGGGAACACAATTTTACTGTCACATTCAAGATTCTCACATTTACACTTTTACAATGTTCTATTTTAATGAAAATGCTCATCAAAAAGCACCTGTAGCTTATGTTTCATAGCGCTTTCAACGACACAGTTTCTTCTATTTTATCACTACTATATAATTGTTAAATCTCAGCTTAAAAATTTGTCCGTCGCAGCTCGGCTCTTAGTTTATGGTTTTATTCGTGTTATAAAGAAAAAATCTCACGTAGCTTTGATTTATTTAATTAATGAATGAAGCTATTAATTAGAAAGATTTTCATGTTTAAATCATGATTCAAACAGTTAAAAAAAATTAAAAAAAATTGCGCAAGTCATCCGGACCATTCTTTGACGCGGTCGTCGATCGTGAATTTGGTTTTCTAAACAGTTCCGATGTTTGAATAACAAAATAAACTAATAAATTGTGAACGGAACATAAGTTATCTTACATACGTATTTAATTAACACTTCCTTGTAATGTTTGTTGAAAGTAATATGTTAATTATTAGAAACGTCGAATTTTTCTGTTTAACATTAACCTCTATACTATAATAAATAATAACTGACAATTTATTGTGATGTAAGTTTATCTGTATTATTATAATTTTAATTAGAAATGCTTCCATTTGCTAAAATATTAATTCCTTTAACTTGAAGTTAATTCTTCGCTTGTTAGTACTTAAGTGTCTAACAAGCTGATAATAGAAAAGAAAGTAGTTTAATAAACGTTTTAATGTAAAATAAAATTCCCAACAATTTCCAAATGAATTTAATATTTCAATATCTTTCTTAAAACCGAAAGGAAATATAAGACAAGAGTAATATAGTTATGACTGTAATATTACTCAATCTGAGAGACAAGCGATAAAAATGATACGATATTGAGCCACGGTTAAAAACGACAACCGTCAAACGACTAGCGTGGGCGCAAAAGACTTGCCGCTATTCTACGAGTACAGTGCGCACCATTTCTATTGGTACTTTGGGAACAGAAGCGAGACTTTGGTTTTGTAAAGCGTTGTCTATCGTATTCAAAATGACCCGTCAGTTATAATAACTTAGACTTTTATTCTTAAAAGTAAACATTACATAAGTAAATTATTTTGTGTCTCTAGTTTGAAGGCGTCATTTGACCTTCATCCGACCTTTTTTAAATTCTTCCACAGTTTGGCCGTGGGTAACTTTCCCCTAATTTGGACGAAGACTCCTAGAATGCGCTGACAGTTAACAGTTTTATATTAAGAGCAAATGACAGAGATCTCTCTACGTAACTTTAGAAGCTAAGGAAATCTTCATTGAAAGTAAAACTGTCAGACTAACGTGCCAACATCAATGCCGCGCACTGTACCTCTGTCCGCCGAAGAGGCGTAAAAACAATCAATTGTAACATGATATGTCCGATGATTTATACGTAATGAAATGTGGCTGATAACGCCTAAAGAATATAATGAAGAATATATTCTCACATGAATAGCTTTCGGTAGATCGATTTGTTGATATTTGTCGAGGCAGATAATACTCTAGAACGCGCTGGTAATTTTGATTTATAATGTAATATTATAGTAGGTCGAAAGAAATTATTTCTAGTATTATTTTAAGTCTAAATTAAATTAGAAAACATAATAAGCAAAACTAAAAAAAAACTTCATAATTTTTCTCATTATAACATTTTGAGTTCAAATAAAACTTTATCATGCCATTTCTTTAATAAGATTTGAATAATTTAGGGATTTCAGTGGAATAAGGTTTACAAAATTGTTCATCTGTTTCTTTTTGAACATATAGGGAAACATTGTCAGGGTAGATAATTGACCTCTCGTCGAGTACATCTCAGAACTGCGTTTATCGGCAGCTGAACTGAGCTTTCCGATTCCTAGAAACGGAAACAATAATGGAATTGATTGCGGACCGACTCAATGAAGAGGCCTCAGCAGATAAACAAGATGATTATCGACAATAAACAATCCCATTTTAAAGCTCAACCATTTGATTGCTTCAGACTTTATTGTCTAAGTTAATAGGACTAATATTTCTTTGTTTTTTTTTCTATTGTTTTAGCATTCTGAACTTTTACATCTGTACCTGGTATACAACCAGAGTTAAATGGTCCCAGAGAGAGGCGTTTAGTGTAATCTTAGTATAAGAAAACAATATAACCGTACGGATTTAGTAACCACTGCAAAAGTCAGAGTCTGGCAGTTAATGTGTTTATAGTTTTAATAATTTTACAATCCCGTACGAGCTTCTATTCTAGGTAATAAGTGAGGGTACTTTATCAACAATGACGAACGTAATGTGTTCACTGATGAAGGAAGTCTAGCTCGGAGGTAAATTGTCGGATCATTTACAATGATAACGGTCGCCGCGCACCTGTTCATAAACAGGGTAATTTGGACAATCTGCTAGATGCTTATTTGTTTTTACAGACTGTTGTACGGGACTAGGAATTGTTTTATGCATAACTTGCGTTCGCCCGCGACTTCATCTTTACAGAATTAAAAAGTAAGTAGTTTAATCAGACATCAAAGTCCCGTCAAAATAGGTACAGCCGTTTTGGATATTACACGTAACAAACCCCGCTTTGCAAACATAAAAAAGACTGGTTTTCAACAATACGCTAATACATAAAATGTATATTTTTATTAATTTGTTGATATTACATACAGACACTCCAATTTTATTAATTGTATTGGTTTGTTAAAGAGTAGGAAGTTGTTTTAAAATGGAATTGATTTTTAATATTTGTATTATCACTACATTTGGCATTCTCTATATTAGGTAATTATGGAAAAATAGAGTTGCAAATTAACATAACTATTGTCTTTTGTTTTTTTTTCTCATTCTTTCTACTTCTTAACTGTAAGCAGTTAAATAGCGGTTTTCTGTTATCCTTACAAACCTGAAATAAAGCATCAATTGTAAAGTTGCATTCTATTCAAGTATGTAACGTTACAACTTGCGGTACCCACTTTATAATTACCTATAATAAACTTTATGTTTATACCCACAATGGAGGTCAAATTACACTAGGCCTTAACTCGTTCCATGCCACTAGGATTTTCTCGTATTAAAGTGAAATTGCAATACGAGTGAACAGTGAACGTGTTAATTCGGTTTATCGTAAAATAAGAAGTAAAAAAAATAATATTATTCACTACTTTGTTACGAAGTATCGTAACGAATCGACTGATTATATGATATTTAAATTGTCATAGTCCTAAAAATTAGGCCGTAAATAATTATTTTCACCATATATTCTATTTAACACAAATCTATTTTTTTTTTTTTCTAAAAATGATGGTATTTTTTTTTCTATTGGAAGTTCGTTACAACTGGTTACAATTCAAGTTTTTGGGTTAACAACATAAATAAGTTTTTTTTTTAATTTTATGTTAATTAAATTCTAATTTGAAAGTTAGACGATACGTTATTAACCTGTAACAACTATATTAATGGGTATCAAGTCTTTATAACCATTAATCTTTAACGTGACAAAGTATTGATATAAGAGTAAAGTAAACTAATGTGTAAATAAGGTTCTATGCAAGTTCGATTTTCCATTGCTTCGGTGAAAAATCTCACGGGATTATATTTTACATTTGAAAGCTACGATCGAGGTCATTCATAAAATGACTCTATCGAAGCGTCTATTGTTGAAAACCAATGTTGGCGTCCAATTCGATCGTATTTTACAAGTTTATGTGCGTTATTTCACTTTAAATTGAATAAGATTCTAATAAAACGCCGATGTAAACTTTAAATGTAACATAAGTGATACATTTTACCGTAGAATTATACCCTTGTGACAATTGTATATATGAACAAGATGTCGGCCGTCTTTTTCAGCACGGAATTATATAAAATATTTTATAATATTCCCGCATGCATCAGCTAACTTCCCGTCAAAGTCCCATCAAAATCGGTCCAACCGTTTCGATGATTACATGGGAAAAAACGCAGCTTTGCAGACAGACGGAAAGACAAATAAAATTTTTCTTTATAAGGAACGCAAATATATTATGTTTCCGAATAATGTTTTGTTTTCGACATAAATACAGACACCTCAATTTTATTAGTGTATATAAATTTACGTATTGGTTTTAGTCGAAAATGTAATACAAGTGAGGCAGTGAAATTCTACGGCTAATGTTCTCTGACGCCTTCCGTAATATACTAAAAATGTTACTCGGCGTTACCACACCAATTCCGTAACAGATTGATTTGTTATTTATTACACATATTTATTTGAAAATAATATATCGTATTTGTCAACAAACTGCGGAACCTTTATTTTTTGTAAATACATTTATTCATATACTCGTTGCATTTAATAGACTGGCATATTGTAAATTGATTTAAGAAATGTTATAGACAACTTACTATTGATATTTATAATTAAAAAAATAATAAATGTGATCGATTTGTCAAGAAAAATAAAGATATATAGGTATTGTTTGATTATATTTTTAACCAGCATTCGGTCATTTTATTTTAAAAGGGTAAGAATTAATATATTTTTTCATATTCTTAGTTAATCACTAAAGTTCAATTTGTAATTTCTATTTATACATGACGTACTCAATAGAATTATTGTGTGAAAAATTACCTCCAACACGTTGTTAGGTCAAAGATCATTGTATACATTGAAAAAATATTTGTCACGAGAGTTATCTGTATGAGATAAAGATCAAATGACATATGAGAGAGACAAATATAACTTTAAAATCGATATATCGATGTATTCGATTTCTGAATACGCTCAAAGATCGATGTTTACGGCTTTTTAATTGACAATCGACGACGAAAAATTCGAGACAATTTTACTTAGTCTTTATTAATGTTACTTCGGCGTTACGATGTAGGAAATTATTTTTAGTCTTGTATTTCTTATACTAGCTAACGCCCGGAACTCCGTCCGCGCGGAATTGAAAAAGTATTAGAAGCCTATCTGCTATTCTAGGCTATAAATTTCATACACATCCATTCAATCGTTCTGGAGTTAATGGATAAAAAAACATCCATCCAAACTTTCTTATTTATAATATTAGTGAGATAATTATAACGTATATTATAGCATATAGATTTGTCTAAACGTATAATTGAAAACTTAGTAGTTACTTTTTGATTACTTAACTACATTTAATTTATACATTACATTACCAAGTTCTGTTCAGAGTGACAGCGTATATGATTTTTTGTAAACATTATTGAAAAAATAATACAGCGGTTGCACGTCAAAACACTAATTGTATTTTCATATTTGTTTTAACTTTATAAATATTAAAGTTTCTGTCAAAACAAAAAGCTTTAGCGATCTATGATTTTACTTGATCTATGGTTGTTTTTGTTTGGGTAAAGGGTATTACTGAAATATTTTTTCTACCAATAATAATTTTAGGTGTTTCCACTGCCTAAACATCTGTACAATAACATAATGCCATCTCGGTTTTTTCCAAGGGAAATGAAAGGAACAACAAAGTAGATTCACACATTTGTTTTGCCGATAGTAATCCATGTTTAGATTGTTTTTGTAACTGATCCAATCAGAGTAATTTAATAGTGAAACCTTGTTATGTAAATAACATAGAAAGGGCACCAAACACTACGCCGAAAATTCTCGTTCGATATGTTAAATCAATATGAAACTTGTTTTGTATTTAGATATAAGGGAAACATTAATTGGTGAAACGTGAATAATCGCGAAAGGAAGTAATCAATTCTTAAGAACAATTTTGTCTATAAGTTTTATGAGAACGATGTTAATATTTATTAAGATAATTGAATCGAGAGTCCGCTTTCTTAACTCAGAGTCTCTGTGTCTTGATAAATTGATGTGGGGGCGAATTATAGTGTCAAATGCATGTCGCCTTATGTTTTATATACGTTAATCCCTACAGGCTTCTGTCTGATGTTCAGTTCGAGTTTAATCGCTAACAAGTGGTCGCCGCTTAATTCTTACAAAGTAAGGACGCATACACAATTCACATAATGTAGCTAGTAATAAGTTTTATGTTACGAAAAGGGTAAAGCGAGCAAGTTTCATCGTCGTTAAGGTCGAAATTTGTACATCAATAAAGCTTCAAAATGCAACCAATCTCAAAACAATTAAACATAATATTATCGCTACTTGTGTGAACTCGAAGCTGTTCGATAGATTCATAATAAATATATTATTAGGATGTATAAGTATTTAAAATTATATATACTGCAACTCTAGCGCACCTACTTACCGCACCTGTCTACTTATCAATTAACTTCTATACAATTACTTATATCTTAGACTGAATGCCCCGCGGCGAGGCTTTTGTTTCCTTTTTTATACTTGCCTTAGACCTGCGAATCCACTTGTTTTATTGTTCTTGTACAATCCGGTCTTCTAGCTTATTTTTGGAATTATAATATTTTCAATAATAATACATTTGAAAGAATAAGTATTGCTGTAAGTCATCGTTACAAGTTTGGAAGATTTATTGAAATCTGTCAAGTTAAGAAAATGATATTGAAACATTTCCTATCACTATCTTATAATAAAACAATGTTTCCTTTCCAATTATGTTTACCTTATCTTGGGTTTCCACTACCGAAGCATCTATTCTAAACATATTAACATTGCTCTTATTGTCATTTAAAGAGAGATGAAAATGTTTTTAACACAGGTGTGGTAGAGGAAATGCACGGTGGCTAGTAGGCAAAATTATTTAAACATGCCAAATATTGTTAATATAGAATTACTATTGCAATGCAAAACCGGTAAATAAATCATTCAATACATTAATTTCAATGATACAACAGAAAATGTATTGCAAAAACATAATTACCTGCCGAAATGATTTTCAATAAATGATTTTGTATTGCATTTACCTTGGAGTAACCTTACTGTCGAATTGTATTAAAAATTAGGTACTAATAATAATAATGGATTTATTATTTATATCTGTAATTTAATATACTACAAGGTTACGTTACTTTGACAAGACTAGCCAAAGCGTGGTTCAATGCTAAGAACTAAAAAGAATAGTATCATTTTTAAACAGATATTAAGTGTGACAGAAATTACATTAAAATGGAGTAGTGATTTTGTTTTTTGTCTTTGGTCATTGATCCTAGAGAAGTGTATCTACATAGTTTGACTTCTTTCGTATAATTAGATAGTAACATTACGGTGGCTGGGGCTTGATTTATTAAGAAAAAAGTACATTTGCTACCGATATATTCTACTACAAAATAAAGTCTTAAAGTATTTTTAAATACATGGTGTTAAGAATACATTAATCTTAAGTTTCAGTAAATAATTATAAGCTTTTATATGTATGTTATGTATAAAAACTTTCAACAAGTGTACATAGTAATTGAAATACGCGATTAGTATTTGTCACATTATCACAATGCCAGCGCTTTTTCAATAACATCGAAACTTTCAAAATAAGCTGCGCCTTTTAATTTATTTTAGCTTAAAATCGTCTGGCATACTTTCGTTAAGTACAGGTACATTAATAAATGTTTTATAAAGCCTTTCTTGTCCGACTAAGTGTGCCTTCACTATTCATTGTCAAATGGAGCGGCGTATGAGCGTTGCGCTGGACGGACGGCAACCGGGATTAAACGGATTAGTATCAATCATAATCACAAATTGGTTGTTGCGTCACCGCTACCAGCATACGAAATTAAGACCTTGTTTTGTGTAAGATATTAAGCCGACACTTTCTTTCGATTGTTAATTGGCGATCGTTCTATGCTTAGCTGTCGGTTATTGTGAAACACAAGCTTAAAGTCTGAGTGCCTTCCGGTTTTGTTATTAATGTAATAAGTTTTGCGATTAAAAACTGGCCATTAAAATAGTTATTCTCTGCGATTTTGTTTGTATTTAACAATGTCGATATTTATTTTTCTTATTATAATGACTGCATAATTTTTATACAAATTTATAAAGTTAAAAATATGTTTCTACATTCGGCACCAAAGATAACAATTGTATATTTAGTCATAGCCATATCTGTTCATTTTAATATAATCGGTAACAATATTTACGGTTAATCTTACTTCTTACTAAAATTATAAGAGCGAATGTTTGGAGAGATGGATGTTTGTTTGAAGGTATCTCCAGAACGGCTCAACGGAGCTCGTCGAAATTTGTCATAAATGTAGCTTATAGTGTAAGAACACAAAGGCTATTTATTATGTTTTCTTTTAATTTCGCACGAGTGACAGCTAGTATATGTATAAATTATATTCACAATTAATTAAAAACATTACCGTTATAATTGCATATTGTTTAATAACTATAAAACTTTAATGTGGCCAAATAATTAAATGAAATCGGAACAAAGCCCATCGATCTTAGGACCACCGGGTCGGTGCATGTTTCTCTATTAAATTCTTCGACAGTTTCTCAAATTTATTACAACCATTCGTATTGTTTCAATTATAAATACCGAATTAAATGTTACTATAGCGACGCCCAAATTGCTATATCTTCGTGTCATAATTTAAAATGGCTTTCTATTGTACAGATAGTTATTTATTATAAAATATCAATAAGCACAAAAATATTCCCTAAAGCGATCTACGTAGATATTTGAGGCACGCCTATATTGTGTTACTGAGACCATCATTTTTGATTTGAGTCTAATTTTTTATATCATAACTGTATATGAATATTTTATATTTAATGCCTTTTTTATACTCAATGAACTATTTCATCACACTTTTAACTTTTCTTACATACAAATACCAAATTCGAAAATCAAGATGAGAATGAAAAGTAAATTGCTAGAAAGATATCGTTTGTGATTTGTCAGGTATCAGACATAGATTCACAAAGTTGTCTGACCTGATGGGCTTAAGTCAAACTATATTGTGAAAGCCCACTAGCGCCCCTCAAGCAACGTCAAAAAAGTGTCACAAAATCCTTATCGTACTGTAGCTTGTTATGTTTTATTTTTTATTAACTAACCGCGATAGCAGCGCCTCCTTATGAGGCTAGATAAAATTGTCACATTATATCAGTATATCTACAAATTCAACACTAATATAAATCCAAAGCTTATATCAACTTTGACATATTAGTCTCTGAAACTATTAAGTATTGGATTTCATAAAACGTCTTGTCATCCTTCTCTATTATTTAAATTAATAAAACGTTATTAATTGTTATAATGCTGAAGTTCATTAGGTGATTTTTTATTCTATAATAGAATTTGTTACACAGGTTAAAGATTACATTTAAGATAATTTGAAGTTTATAATTTATAATGCAACATTAAAACCGTAAAGGCATAACGGTGCTAGATATTGCGGAGACGAACGGTTCGTAATAATAAGCTGTTAATGTATTGTAAAAGTAATTACACTTGAATTGTTCTTCGTTACGATCGTATGTGAGCGGCCATTTGCAAAATTACGGCTTTAACACCGTCAGCTATTAGAAAATACCAGTTTTGATACATTAGTGTGACGCCCATGGGAGCAATTTCATCGAAAGTATATAAATAACAGAGATTATACCACCTTGATTTACTTTAATAACATAGCCTGATTGACAGCGCTTGTATGTTGAAGCCATAAAATTAAAAAAATACTATTACTACCTACGTACCTTTTGTATGGTTTTATTTTCGTATTAATTAGTGTTGTGTTGGTCAAATCGATTGCTTTCACGTGTAGTACAAAAGCTGTTCTTTTTTTAATTGACGGTGTTTATAAAAAAGAATAAAGAAATTCAATTAAAGCATACCTAGTTATTAGCGATAATAGACTATAAAAATTGCATCGATCAAAATCATTAGACGATTTATCAGTAATTTCCATTCATTCTTTTTGAATTGATTTTATTATTTAATGAATAATAGTAATTTTGATGCGAGTATTCTGCAAATTTGTTTTATCAAATCTTAATCTTACTAATATTATAAATGCTAATGTTTAGATGGATGGATGATTTGTTAGAAGGTATCTGCAGAACGGCTCAACGGATCTCCATGAAATTTGGCATAGATGTAGATTTTTTTTTATTCCGCGCGAAAGGAGTTGCGCGCGCAGCTAGCGTTACAAATTATAAAATCAAAACACGAAGAAATTATTAAAAGACAAATTTATGTCATCTCGTAATTGAAACAAAAGAAATTGACACTAACCTAATACGTATGTAACTGGGATACGCTAACACTGTTAACAAATGCTGTAAAAATCAATCCACTTTAATTTCTCGTGCTACTAATAGACATGCTTCTTAAATTCGTTCCCTTGTAAACGTTATAGATTCTATTAACTAGAGCAAAGAGTATAATTTTGAATAATTGACAATTGTTAAACGGAAAAAACATCGTAGTCATTCACCTGTCGACGACAAACCGCGTTCGGACGTATTGGGCAATGTGACACCTTGTCTTATGTGTGTAGATTTGTGTATGTATGGGTGTGTAATATAGATAGAAAGTCGTCAACACCGTGCGGTCCACAATGAGTGGAAACTAACGCATACCGCGGATTCAATTGAACCATTCTACCATTAAAAGTATGGTCAGCAGAACAACACAATAAACAATAAACAAACAAAAAGTATCATAGTCATTTTCAATAATAAGGTCTTAGATAGATGTTTATCTTCAAGATCAAAATAGCTCTAAGACTCTCTACAAAGATGGGATTTTAGTCAAATAATGTCACTATCGGATATTTTATAAGAGTAAGTTTATGACAAGAGTTAAAAGGCATCGTTAATTTAGAAATTTTGATAAAATATTTATATGAACACTAGCTGTCGCCCGCGACTCCTTCCGCGCGCAGTTAAAAAAAAAACTAAATGGGGGGGGGGTATGAAAAATAGATGTTGGCCGATTCTCAGACCTCCTGAATATGCACAAAAATTTCATCAAAATCGGTCAAGCCGTTTCGGAGGAGTATGGCAACGAAAACTGTGACACGAGAATTTTATATATTAGATATAGAAAAACTCTAACTAGACTTTGAATAATTCGAGCAGGCGTTAACAAAAGGTACTTATTTACTTACTTACAGTACTTTATTCTATATTTAAGTACTTTAAGTTTTATTATTGTATTTATATTTAAGATTAAAAAATATACGCTTTGTGTTTTATGCTAACGGTACCAGATGTTTCTTTAACTAATTACTTTGCGTGAGTGATTTTTAATTTAATTGTAATACCTGATTTTGTCCAACCAAGCGTAAGAAGGCAGTACGTTGGACAGATGTCAATCTGAACTGATAGTTTTTTTTTTATATAGACTCGTTATCTTTTCACGGTTCATATGAATGGCCGGCTGGGGACTTGAGTTTTGTTTTTATTGTCTCGCCCGATGAATTAAAGTCACTATCACATTTCAAACTTTTTGTAAGAAGATATTGATTATACTGTTGTGTTATTTTGGTGTAAAAACTATTGAGATTTTTGCTAAGCTCTAGTAACAAACTCTTATCTACTTTTTGGTCTACTATGCTAATTCTTTCATTCTTCTGTCTATAATCATTCAACAAATTGTAGACCATTAACAGATAACGTTACATTTCCTTTATATTAAAATTCAATCTTATGAATTGTGAATAAAGAAAATAACTATTTTGTAAACGGGATTCGACAGTAGAAATTTGCGGTTATACATGACATAATCTTAAATCTATTTGGCTAAAAATTTGAATGTGATAAGCTCATAATATGTCAACAAATATCGAAGTGTTAACAACTCAAACAATTATCTTTCAATTGACCATCACACAGAAGGGGAATTTTAAAGATTATTTAAACAATTAATAGATAACTACTTTCGCGAATGAGCGTTCAGATTTAATCTACGAAATTTATGTGATTAGTTAATAATAATTTATACGATTTCTTGGATTTCACTTTATTTTGATTTTATTATTTTGATGCAAAATACTTTATTATTAATAATATTTCAACTACTTTCTAACATTTCAGGGCTTACTGTAGTCAAAATTCTCCTACAATGATAAAAAGACATTTTTTTTTTTAAATAAATCGAAGAAATCAATTCAGGCATAAAACAATTTTCGGCAATCCTAAAACCTTTGTTACATTTCACATAACAGGGTATCTGCATGGATTAAGTCTATCCTGATAATTATTTTCATACAATGCATCCAGTTGAGTTACTTGCCCGTACTAAACATAGCATAGCCAGGGGACGTAATAGCCGACATCCGAGTTACGCGTTTGCGCAAACATCGCCGCCACTTCCCGCGCTTACGAAACCCGCACGAGGCGAGATTTTTCTCCGCAAAACTCGTCGGCTTGCATTCACATGTGACGTGACTCATAATCGGCGGGACAAATCCTTTTATTACGAAATGCTGCGCCAGCGCATAGTTTCTTATATTCAACTGTATCCTGCCCAGATCTTGACTTACGGATCAAAGATCCAAAACTTTTAAATAAAACATAACTTGTTAACAATAAAGTAAAAAAACCAAACAGTTTATTTTTTTATAATACATAAACTTCTAATAAAATTCACTATGATAATAAGCAATGAAATGTAGCAACTACAAAAGTTAACGACATATCAAAATCGAATCCATCAGTCTTTAAATTATAATGATATACCTGAAACTGTCGGATTATTGTAGAATATAAGTCTAATTGTAACAAAAAATAAGATAAAACGTTATTTAAATAAGAGACGATAGCAAAACGGATTTAAACAACATTTTGTGATTCAACATTCTTTTGTAAACCTACACGTTAGTCATACTTCTTCGTATCACTTTTCCTCCTAACAAAACCCAAGCCACCGCTCATCTCTGATCGTTGACCTCACAGAAATTAATCCATTGTTCGGAGATTAATAAAAGCTATAAACGAAATTTATGTGCCGGCTTGTACGTGGCTACGAAATCGACAGTAACCAATACGAATCGATTACAAAAACATTTTTCTCCGACCGCCGTAAGCTGCGATTATTGTCGGTGTACACGTGTTTAAACCACGGTGTAAAATATGTCTATTAACTACACGATATTTTACGATGAGACAAGGCTTTTTTTTCTAGAAAACATTTTTTTTCTAACGAAAAAGCTCAAGACAACATTTTATCCACAGAAAAAAAAAACCTTGTCACATTTTTATCGCAAAACATTTTCTAAAATTAAAATAACGTATGTTGTAAAGATAAAAAATAGAGCTCTGATACATCTGACATAGAAATGATTTTGTGAATCATCTGTCAACGAAATCGTTAGATTTCGTAAGTTCTAGATTTATTCCAATACTCACAAACTGTAGTCATTTATCTCCCACACTCACAAAATGAACCTACTGTATAAGATAATAAAATTGATTTTTAATTTTAGGCATTGACAAACTACCTTAGCTTATGAGGTGATAAGCGTCAAATTTAAAAGAATAACAACTAAGCTTCAGTTTATCTAAGTTGTTTTTCCTCACGTCGACGCGCGGTACAACACTAAGAGATAGTGATGTATTCATATTTATGCGGGAAGGCTTTACGGCGATATCGAGATTTAAGTATAGGCTGTAACAAATTCCGAATTAATAACATTCCTATAGACAACGCTGTCTATCCTTATATAGGATGTTGCTTTGTTTATAGTTTCAGTTAAAAGCTTTCTCGATGTAGATATCTTGATGAATATCTGAAAATAATTTTTAGAATGAGGGCAGCGTAAACTTTGACTTGCATGAATGCAGATTTCTTCTGCAAATTCAAACTACGAGAATTTTAATGTCATAAAAAAATCTGATAAAATTAAAAAAGAAAGTTTATCAACATCAATGTAACCTTAATAAATCAAAAAATAATTTCAATTCACAATATAAAACTAACTCATAAAATGTAATTTGTTACGGTCCATCATTTGATAGTCATCAGTAGTTAATAGTTACTAAATTATACACGAATTATCCAACTTAGTAACTTTTATAACATACAAAAAGCTCTCGGTTAATATTGAGATGAATTAAATGTCGACTTTCTAATGTAATCAACTTGAACATCCTGTATATTCACGCATCCACACACCTGTTTTACCGGCCCATATAAATAACCTAATCGAGGTGAAATCCGTTTTGTCCACAGCGAGTAGAAAGCACACAGCATTGTCGATTCGAGTGATTAATCGACAATACATTTTGGTAGCTAATCTCATTCGATTTACGGCTCAGATTCACCGATTCGAATCGACAATCGACTAACTAAAATAAAGCTTTGTATTGAATTAATTTTACGAAACGAATCGTTAATAGTTATCGACATTGAGTTCATTGTTGATATGTGGACAGTTAAAGCAAAACGAGAGATTTTACCGGTTTTTCTTTTAACTAAGCCAAGGTCGTTTAAATAAACGTTTAGAATTTGTTATAACGGTGATAGATATTGAATTGATGATTAGGGAATTTAAAATAATTTATGTTCGTTTGTTATTTAGGAACAAACATTGTTTATCATATATTTCAAATTATTGTCAAGCAACGATATAACAATGTCGTAAATTAAACATATTTTAAGTCGTAATAAAAACATGGGGATTTTCATATTCTTAGATCTAAAGATAGTTGTAATGTCGTCAACTTCTTAACTATGAATCTCCGCCATCGAAACATCTTCGCAACAACATATTATTCTTATCTCTGTTTTCTTGAAAGAGAGAAGAGGATGACAACGTATTTTTGGGCGGTAAAATTTTAATGTTACAAAGTATTATCGTTGCCAATAATCATTTAAGACAACACAATATGTATTGCTAAAAAAATATTTATAAGAAACTAGCTTTTACCCGCGACTCCGTCCGCGCGGAATAAAAAAAAATAGAAAACGGGGTAAAATTTATCCTATGTCCTATTCCTGGTTCTAAGCTACCTGCCCACCAATTTTCAGTCAAATCGATTCAGCCGTTCTTGAGTTATAAATAGTGTAACTAACACGACTTTCTTTTATATTAATAGATATAGATTAACTCTACTTATTTTATTATTTTGAATTTTGTTTATTGTTAAATATGTTATTAAAATAAGAAAAAGTTATTTCTGCAGACATAATGTAGTACAGTATCAAAATACAGAACATAAAAAAAACGCTATGCCAAAACCATTATAGAATAATTCAAAGTATAAAGATGCATGAATGTAATACAAAAGCGTACTCTTAACATTATAACAAATTTAGAACGTGCATAAATAACACTAATCCATTATCGCACCTATCCAATGAATGAGAACGGTACATAATGGACATTAAATTTTGTCTACGACAGTCATAAATACGCTGTGAACGACGATGTTTAAACAAAGGCCGGCATTGTTTCGAGACAAGAGATAAATCGTGGACGCTAAAGAGGTCAGACAGAGTAACAAACGTCACTGATTACGGCATCGCATCTTACAATCTGATCGGAAACCGCACCTGCCGTACCGGTAGCAACTCTCTCCGCATGCCATTAGCTATGACCAACAGTTGTAACAATTGGTAAATTCATTGTTTAAGTATACGTAACTGACCTATTAAGACATGCTTTTGTAATGAGAGTAGTTTAAAGATCATTAAAAGCGTACCTTAGTGAACACTTAGTATAATTAATCTATTGATTAAGTAATTCAAACGACTTTCTGATAATTGGTTTAGGCTTAAGGTATTGTAAACTCGTTCAGTACTTTTAGTATTTACTAAAATTCTCCCTTACAGACCAAACAAATCTAAGTGCGGCTTTTATTAAATATTAGTGAATGTTTAGACAAGTATGTTTTTTTATTTTTAAATCTAATTTAGTAATCTACATGTTCTATCTTACTGAAGAATACTTCTTACTATGATATCTAGATAAAATTTGGTAAAGACGTAGATTAGCCATTAGCGAAGTTTTTATTTAAAAAAGGCAAATGTAAATCATTTGTTAAAGTTCTTAAGTCATAAATAATATCAATAAAAACTTTCCAAGCAACAAATTAGGCATCGACACATCAAAGTATTTTGACAGGCAAGTCAGCTAAATTTGTCCGTATAAATAGAGGCTCAATAGGCGATTCCGCAACAGACAAGATCAATGGACAAATTACTTTCGCCACTTGCCAAAAAGCACATAGAACATTCGTCATAGGTGACGGCGCCGACCGACTGTGTCTCAATCTTGTCATTCGACCACTTATCATAAATCTCGATCATGATAAACGACATTTAGGATTTTAATGGGCCTTTCAATTTATTAATACGTTCGTTGGCCGCATCGGAATGTTAACACTAGTCTATATGCACCCTTTTGTTAGTCAGGTGTTTTTTAATTGTTTCTATTTCTAATGTTGTAGATTAGAGATAGTTTAGGCGCTTATCAGAACATCTTACGCCCACGTAATGCATTCTGAAGCTTATCAGTGAAATCAGTTATGTGAGTTGTGTTTTTAATGTAATATATTTAGTTAATTCTTAAAAAATGGTTTTCGTTTTACGGTATGTTCTGATAACAGAAAAATGTCTACTATTTAGTTAGGAAAGTAAAGAGTACAGAATTGATTTATATGAATTATTTCTTTATCATTATGTTAAAAAAACAATTACAGTGGAAACTGGATAAGCGAGAGTTCACACAGGTTAGACATAGTAATTAAAGCTTTAAGAAAAAGTTCACATTGACCATAGATCTTAAGAAACCTTATGACATTTCCTTATATTACTAAGAACAAAGGAACATAAAGTGGCAATAAATTAAAATGGCAAGAAGGTTAAGGAACAAAATGAATATTTACTTTAAGTATTATCTAAAAATCAACACAGTTTAAAGGATTTCAACGATAAGCGGCAACATCAAATATTTCATCTACTAAACCTAAATACATTAAGTTTTTTACAGCGGCTACTATGTAAAAAGCTTAATTTGTGTAACTATTATTTTAATATATTATACATATATCAAGTTTTACACAATAAGCATAAAACTATAACTTGATATTCAAGTGACTAAAACTATAAAGATAACAAGCTTATCTAATATACGCAAGCCGTTTTTGTTCTCCATTACGAATGCAAATTATGCCATATCCACAAAATAGGCGCGCAATAGTATACTTGAACATGTCAATACATTCTCGCCTAGTACATTTAAGCTTTTGTCTGCCCACACTATCTGTACAAAGGCGTGATGTCATAGGAGCATGTATTACGAACAAGCGAATACAATTTACAAAGATCTATAACTTCTAAAAGCGATGATAAATAAATTAATTTGCTCATTTAAAAACTTTTAATCAATCCGCCATTTTTTTTTTAATAACGGGAAAACGTAAAAAGCCTTGCCTAATTTTAAGTGATCCAAAGTCTTTTAAAAACTACACACTAGCTGATACTGTGCCACCAACTTTTAAGTACAATATGTCACCTTTGTGAATATTAGTTTTCTTATAACTGTTCTGTTTTATTCCTAGTGTATGTGTTACGAGAAGTCAGGTACAAGTAAAAATGAAACAAATGTAAACTTTCAAAGAAATAATAAATACCGAATTCGTGGACAATAACAATGATTTAACGACACGTTTTTTCTTCTTTTTTTCAATGCAAAACAAACGGGATCCCGCGGTTTTAAAAAAAAAATTCTATATCGCTGTAGATTTGGTTTACACTAGCTGCGGGCAATAAATATCGTATACTAATCATAACTTTCGTGAAAGTTGAAACTGTTGCTAAATTATATTATTTTTTAAAGTAATTGTTAAAAAAAAAAAAAAAAATTCTTTCTCAAAATTATGCTATCGATGATACGGCCATCACTATTATAACAGTCTCTTCCAATAATCGTATACTACGAAAGTGTAAACCGCTAGTGTGTCGTAAAATCAATGTTTAGCGCGAACCTTACCATTTGGACCGGCGTACAATGTGGCCCAACGATGTTTATACTATCCCGGACCTGTATAACACAACTAAGTGAAATATTTATATATGTACTCTGATAAAATAAATCAGGCAACTTATTTAAGTACGCACTGTTATATTTGCGTTAGAGTCATAGAGATACCGACCAACTTAATCGGTTACAAATCGAATTAAGTTAGTGTCTACAAATGCGTATTGTGTTATGTTCATAAATTTTATATGTTACGGCAAATATGCTTTTTTGTACACGGGTTTGTCGCTAAATATACGATTCCATAACTATGATTACATTGAAATCCGTATGTTAATATTTATAAAATAAAACTCACAAAATTATACCATCGATAATTACAAAAACAAATATAATATTAAATATCTTATGGTGGTCTAGAAATACATTTTAATTGTCTTAAGAAACAATGAAAAACAATTAGTATCATCGATTAACTACCAAATAAAAGGCGCTTTGAAAACTCGTAACATTTATAAACAAAATTATTTAAGTATTCTCTATTATATGTATATGTTCATTAGAGTCTATAATAATAACAGCCATGAAAAATTGCAAAATATACGTGTGCAAATCGATAAACTTTATATTTCGTAAAAGAATCCACAATCAATTAAATTCAGGAACTGAGGAACGTAACTTGATCATTTACTATGGATATACGTTTTAGCTACGAATATTCCTAGTGATGTATTACGAGTAGTCAGGTACGAGTAAAAATGAAGAAATGTAAACTTTCAAAGTAAAAATAAATACCGAATTCGTATTAGTAGCAAAACAAACGGGATTCCACGTTTTTTTTTAAATTTTTCAATGTCGCTGTAGGTTTGGTTTACACTAGCTGTGGGCAATAAATATCGTATAGTAATTATAAGATGTCCTCTGGATCAGTGTGACTTATCAAAACATATGTTTATCATTACTTTCGTGAAAGTTGAAACTATTGCTAAATTATATTATTTTTTAAAGCAATTGTTAAAAAAAATCTTTTTCAAAATTATGCTATCGATGATACGGCCATCACTATTATTTGATAGCGCAGGTACGCGTGCGCAGGCGCAGCTCGCCGCGCGATGTAAGCGTCTCGCGCAACAACCGCCAATTATAACCGGGGAGCGATTCGTAATTATTTTAATGCCCGATTTGTTACCCGTGTCCATTGCATTTGCGATTGTTTTGAACGTCAAATATTTGTTTGTCTAGTAATTTTTATCCGACACGCTTGATTAATTCAGGAACTAATCCTGTGGTTTCTTTAGATTTGATTTCTCAGTAATTTGATTTATAATTGTATTGAGAAATGTTACGATGTTTAAGACAAAGAACATTTCTAAAATATATTACCTTAATATGCAGTGTTTCAATTAACCTCAAATATTAGCTTTCTTTGTTATTCCAAAATTATTATTCAGTAAAAGTAAAATACATTAGACCGTATTCGTATACGCAATGATGAAGAAATAAATTTTTATTACATTTAAACAGATAATATGCAAATAGACTATCTTTAAATATACAATGATTAGATATATCAATCGAATTGCTTTCATAAACCAGTCCAATCGACGAATATTTAGTGTTATATATATTTTTCTTATCTTTTATAAGCGATATTACGGGTAGCGCGACACAAACGCGCTGTAACACCCGCCCACGCAGGGAAACCAGCGTACGATAACTAGTTTTAAACGAAAGTGACAACTACCATCTGGTTTACAGGCTCTGTATTTGACGTCCTTGTAAGCCTATAAATTTAATTTCATAATTAATTTTGTAATGACCTGAAGTCTACTATAATACAGATTTATAAATAACTTTTTAAATTTTTACTTAAAACAAGATTGAATACTTTTGATAGTTGCTAGAAAATGAATGGTCAATGCTTTAGTGCTTTTCTTCTTTTTTTTTATCTTTTGTATCCTGTAAATAATAGAATGAATGAAAATCTCGTATCGTCTCAATCAATGAACACCAGCTAACAGTTTCCAATGTCCAATGTGATTACGGTGGAAACGGAGAGATATTTTTCATTATACTTTACAAACCCGACCGGTCATTCCCGTTCTACTGTGTAGGAAGGATCTTTTATCTTAGACAGACTATCTAAGCTTCAAATAAATTAGAGTACCTACCTACTATTGAGTAAATCTTCATAATTGTCGGACACTTTGCAAGGGTAATTTGATATTTATTACATCGTAAAATTTAATTTGATTAGCAATCGTAATGAAGCTAGTAAAAAATTTATTTGAAAAAATTATACTGGTCATATATCTGTGCCCTATCTTCCTTTAAAATAATTCTAAGTAATAATAATATTGAAACTGATTTGCAAGTATTATTACTTTAATAGAAACTTTGTATAATTTGCGTATTTGTGGACAATGATCTTTCTGTAATGCGTTTTTTTATTCAAAAATCAACATAAATATTTTAAAGTATCGAAGAGAGATTTATAGATAAAAGCACTGCTTAAGTAAAGTAATTTAAATTACATTACTTACTTTTTATTATACTATATTAGTGCTAATATTGGGATATAAAAGCAACCGCCTATTATTGTTTTTGCCAGACAGACAGGAAGATCGAATGATTTTTCGCGAACATTAGGCCTTTTGTACACAAGGCTTTTAGTATTACATTAAATCTTCGAAATCCAGCAGTTTTGGTCGCTAAGCGATTTAAGGGATGCAATGTCATAAAGCTTCGTATATAGCCAGGCGTCGCTGATATTTTATTCTTTATTCTAAAATCAATCGCTCGCAACCTGTTTGTTAACATCGTAACAGAAAAGTCGTTGCGATTTTCAAGATGGCGAAGCAAATCTATACAGTTAAAATGTAGTCGCTACTAATCGAACAGACGACTCGTAGCAACGATTCAAAGTTGTGCGTACACAACGCGATACTCGCAACACAAGGATACAATATTAGTTTCGAAGATTTACGTTGCCTTGTTACTAAAAGACTTACTTGACTAGACGATATTCAATTCGTATTCTTCTCCAGATTATGACAATAATATTACAATTAGTCGTACTTGTTACTTTTTTAACAACTTACCACCATTGATACAGAGTTTTCGTATATTTTTTTATTCATTTCTAATCATTACCGAGATTAGTTAGTTTATTATGCTTAGTTCAATAATATGAGTCACAACAAACCTGTGTCATTTAAAATTTAACTGAGCTGTATATTAAGTATAAATATAAAGATATAAAGGTACTAAAGTAGACGCCATTGACATTCGAGGTGCGGTATGAATACGATTTTCCAACGTACACATTGAGGTCAATAAACTTTACATATGTGATAATGTTTTTACTGCGTAAATACTTAAGTAAATATATGAATAATGTTCGTAACTTCTTTTCACAAATTTGTGAGCAAAAATAAGTCAAGCGTAGATCTATTTTTTATTATTAAATAATTTTATTTGAAATAAATAAAAAATCACAAAACAATTTATTCATGTACCTAAATTGGATTAGCCAATAGAGTCATTTGTTTTTGTCACCAAGTTCTATTGTACGTGATACATTATATAATCAAATTGTAATTTTTGTTAATCATACGAACTGGCAGCGGTACTAAATAACCCAGTAACCTGAAAAGACGTTATAAGCTTATACTTCTTAGTAGCTATTATGTTAGTCACTTCAGTCTGACTCATATGTTCTAAATTGCTTTAAATGGTCGTCATTAATGTATCATTTAGATATAAATGTATCGAAATCCTGTTTAACATTTGCCGCGCAAAATAAACTAGAGGAAAAAATAACGTAGTAATTGTAATATTTCATCTTACTAATCAGATCCCCATTATTATAAATTTAAACAATCGTTTAGTCCATATTTAATTTAGTGCGTAGTATTCCAGAGCAGAAGGTTATTACGCTACGTTCGTACTTGAATGAAATGGCTGATAATTAATTTCATCTCCTCTCGTAAAAAAGTAGGTTATTTCTAGTGAAAGCCATTAGATTAAAATTAAAACCTAATTTAAACCAATAAAATGCTAAAGCGGACGGATTTAATATAATTTTTAAATGCTCATATATTGAATATATTTCTAAAAAATATTTCATGAATATGTACAAAAAGTACAAGCGCGTAACATAATGTTGAATTAAAATAGAAAATACATGTTTTTTTCTCCAGAAAATATCAAACATGAGCAACAAACTTTTCATAAGCAAAGCATGCATGTTATGAATCCAAAGATGTATAATAATCTTAAAATTATATTAGTTTATAAGAATATAGGTAAAATGTCGTATATTATAATCTGGTTCAGACAAAAAGGCTTATTTTATCAGAAAATTTTGAAAACCAAGATGAGAAGTCCATTTCAATGTGTTTAAAAAGTGATTATAGACCAATGTTAATTCCGCTCATTAAAACTTGAAACATATAATTTACTTAGCTAATATATATGTTAATAAGTAACGGTTATAACTTAGGTTAAAGTAACGCTATTAAAAAATAATCGTGAACAGCAGCTCGAGCGCAATGTAAGCTCATCCCGTACTTGTTCGATTCGGATTAGCGAATGAGTTTACCGGCTATTAGTGCGTGATTTATGATGTGAGTCGTGAAGCGAACGGGCCCCGATGGAACGGCCGGCACAGCGTGAGGCCTAGGCACTACACTGTTATTTATCGACATCGATAATTTAATTTAAATACCAATATTATTATTACATCATATTAAGTGCAATATAAATATATTAATTTAATAGACCGATCCTGTCAGATATAAAATACATCAAGGATTTTACTTAGTGACAAACTCCACCACAAATATGTCAATTAAAGGTGTTAATAAATTGTTTGATTTAATTTTCAAAATATTTCTAGTACATTCCTAAAAATATAAAAAAAAATATATTTAAAAAAACAACTTTACTAATTAAAATTTGAATCATTAACAATTTTTACCTTCGTTATAAAACAGATTCATTAATTTGATGTTTTATTTGCATATAAACTAAAATAAAGATATATTGTTAATAAAAATCTATTTCTCCAACACTCAGGAGATCAGTCTACAGGATTTATAATATTTTTCATTAATTAATGATTTGTATTTTTCGATATTGATATATCGATGTAATATTACAACACTATAACGGGCAGGTCGACCGGTACAGGTGCGTTAGTTTCTCACCAGGCCGTGCGCGCTGGTGTGCGTGCCGTACACACGACGATTTGTCCACAGATAAACATCTCGGGATCGCCCCATAATAAAAACAAATTGTTTAGTATGGTAGCCGTTGAAAGTGATGACATTAGACTTAGCTTGTAATTATAGTATTCATTTAAGTTATAAAAAATCACAAAATAATTTAATTGGTAGTTACCCAATGTACTATATACTTGACTAACTAAAATGGATAATTTTATTTAATTGTAAAAAATTTTTTTGAATTTTAAACCAAAATATAAAAAATACAAAGATCACGATTTAAACTATTTATGTACATATATCTGCGAGTATATTCAGACAAGAGAAATCTGACAAATCGCAAGTTATGTACTTTATTTCTTTTTACAATTACCATTGTGTGAGTTCGTGTATAAATTTATATAAGACTAAATAGATTTAACTAAAAATATAACAATCTCTATGCTACAAAAACTTCTTGATTGCAATTATTAAACGTAGAGAAATATCTTATACATCAAGACCACTTTAGTATTCAACAATACCATTTTGCGAAGCAATTTAATTGAGCACTATAATCAAATACTCTTACACTAACATATTTAAACTTATCTTTTTTTGTCTTTCGACTACCGAACGGTAACTATTAATGGAATGTTTTAATAATTGTATCTCTTTAACTAACGACTGAGCTGCTTTGACTATATAGAAACGGACTAAGCAGACGTTTATACTAAATACATTCTGCTACTTTTCTCTTTTCTGACACTTATGTCTTTATGAAAGCATAATGATTAAAAAATTTACACATGATAAAAAAAGTTTAGCTTATTGTTCGTTTTTATTTGACTGAAGGGAAGACTCGCGCTTTACAGGTCTTGTCATTTAATAGCCAACGTTTTTAACGACTGAGCTGTCAAACTTCTAGGAAGCCGTACAAAGCTGAGTGATTCAATTTCAATGAATTATTGCCACTTGATACGTCGTCTTGTTTCAAATTGAATATCTCTTATTATTTATTGTCTTTCTTAGTTTCACAAATATGTTATACAATATGATTTACTCCTGTGATATTGAAGGCAAATTACGTAATACATTTATCTGTCATACTCAGAGTAGTTGATGGCTGTTGAGTGTTGAGAGAACCTTAGTGTTGATTTACTATGAATTTCAGTATGTTCCTAACGAAATAAGTTATTTAGCCTTGTTTGGTCTATAAATTATGAAGTAATTAAAAACGGCTAAACTCACGTATTACTGTTACTGTAGTAACTATACGTGAGTGTAGCCGTTTTTAATTAATTTTTAGGATTCCGTTCAAGGTTAACGTTTTGAATTTGGCCAAAGATGTTAACAATTGCAAATCTGATTCAAGACTCGTGTTAAATATTACAATAATGTATTGTTTACAGAGTTTGTTGCAAATTTGTTCAATCGATCTTAAGATTGGTCTTAAGATAAAGTTTATTTATACGTTTCAGAACAAAGCAAACAACACAGTTAACCGGTCCCGCAGTACATGCAAACTATTCATAGCCAACCTCACTTTACTCCCGCGCAAATAAATATCTATTTTTATATCTTTTTAGGATATAAAAATAGATATTTATTTACATACGCTTTATATACATTTAGACAGTGGTATATCGCTAATATCTAAATCTTTATAAAATCTTGATAAAAAATCTTTTATTGTATAAAAGATTTTTTCATATCTCTTGTTAAAAATAAAACATGAAAAGCTAAAATAATTATGAAAATGTAAGCTAAAATCTAATATATAAAATTCTCGTGTCACAGTTTTCGTTCCCGTACTCCTCCGAAAAGGCTTGTAAAATATAAAAGCTTAAATATTTTAGAGTTCTTTTGCTTAATCTAAATTTTTGTTACACAATTAATAAGTTCACCGTCTTATTAACTATCTGCTCGTAATACTCCTGATTACTACTGTCCTAGACTTTTTAATGTCTATATATAGATAGAAGCTTCCCTCATTTGTTTAAAACGAGACAACTGCAGAGTGGACGGTGTAAAAAAAATATGTAGAAAGTAGTATGACGAGCTGTTCTCACTTGATTAGCTCTAGTGCGAACTTATAGAGCCACTGGAAGTGAGTTGATCTTTGTATATTCTAAGTAAATTACTAGAGACTTCGCTCTATTAAGAATAAATGTTTTGAGAAAAAAAATTGTATGCTAACAGCTCGTCTGCTTCTATGCGATAAAGATTTTAACACATGCATTTTAAGTTTGATTATAAAAATTGGCTCAATTTTATTTCAAAATAGTTATAGGTAGGTAATTCGCTCTATTATTTTTGTATGAAATAAATATTGTGGCACACTTGGGCTATGAGCTTATGAACTGAAATAAATATTGTTTGCGAATAATAATCGCCTAATTTTATTTTAGTTTATCATTTTAAGCGAACTATAGATTAATCATTAATAATACTGTAATAATAATAATTGACAAAACATCAAGTTCTTTGCTTAATACATCTACGAATATAATAAGCACAATAAACAAGTAGAACATTAATTTCGCTATTAATCATTTAATTTCCACCCATCTGCCTTGTGTTGAAACTGGTACAAGCCTAATGCTGCTCCGTCTAGACAAATGAAAGTATGATTAATGTAGTGTGTACACACATCTTTCCTAAGAATACCTATATAAGACTACAAGAGGCTGTGACTCGTCTCCGTTCGAATAACTGGTTAGGAAAGTTCAATGGAAAAAGTGCTATTCATGATTACGGTAAGACCGCGTTTCGTTGTAACTGACGACAATTATTTTTACCATTACAACGGCAACTACATTAAACCAGACATGTTTTTGGATAGAAAAATCTTCCAATTTAAACAAGAATCGACACTTTATCCCTTACTAGCTTTTACCCGCGACTCCGTCCGCGCGGCATAAAAAATAAAATAGAAAACGGGGTAAAAATTATCCTATGTCCGTTTCCTGGTTCTAAGCTACCTGCCCACCAATTTTCAGTCAAATCGATTCAGCCGTTCTTGAGTTATAAATGGTGTAACTAACACGACTTTCTTTTATATATATAGATTTCAATTTACTTATTTCACTTCAGAAAGGAAAAGCAATGAGAGACAATTACAACGATTTAAAGTTTAGGGGAAAATTTAGATATAGATATAGGTATTATTTACTATATGGCGTTCTTAGTAAAAACATAGCATAAAACATGTTTTTTAGCTTTCCTTGAAATATAACCTTGGTATTCAACAATATAGAAATTTTGCAGTTTCAAACCGCTACGACTTAGTTTTCTTCAAGAAGCCAGCTTACGTATTGTTCGAAGGCTGGCAACGTATCTTCGGTTCCTCCCGTGTTACGGATGTCCATGGGCAGTCAACAAATTTTTGATTAAGGATCCCAACGCTCGTTTGTCCCTTATTCTTATAAAAAAATAACCTAATTGATAACTCTCTTGAAGAAGCGTAGGCTCACGTTATTATTTTAATTATATGTCCCGTTTAGTAGGCGGCCGATCTTAAAAAGGGATTGTAATAACTAGACGATTATTTCTAGACGCGTTTAAGTTAATTACTAAGCAACGTGCAATTTTTTTTTTTGCTTTGTCGGTGGCCTAAGCGTATACCTAACACATTAGGGTATAATTTATTGTTTTCTTCTGTTTACGATGTCATAAATGAAAACCGATAAGGTTGCATTGTAAAGTGACTTTATGCGTCGTAAAAACATTTTCCTTTAATAATGCATTGCCATAAAAGAAATTGAGTTTCATTAGATGACCATAAAAATATTTTCTTGCAAATTACGAAGCTCTTATGCCAGTGACATGGGTAATTATAGTTTAGACGATGCTTACATTGGCTTTAGAGAACATTTTAACAACCATTAAACTCGATAGATTACTTACACGTTCTGCTTGCTGTGTACTCGTATACTTTGTTACAATTGCATGCAAAGTAAGCCTATGTGTCATGTGCCAAGACCTTAATACCATACGCAGTACACTTTGATCTTTATTTTATTTTTTATTAAAAGATTATCGCATCATTTTTATCCTTTTTTAGATCTTTTTTATACTATTTTTATTATGCTTATTTACAACTAGCAGTCGCCCGCGACTCCGTCCACGCGGAATTAGAAAAAAAACTTTCTTACTAGCCTATGTGTTCTTCTATACTATGTCTACATCTATGCCAAATTTCAGCGAGTTCCATGCGTTATGGATGTACTTTGTACCAAACATCCATCCATGCATTAATCCATCCAAACATTCGCATTATTTATAATATTAGTAAGATAATTTAGACAACTAAATATTTTTGTCTTGCACGGTAGTGAAATCGTAATTGCTCTTACATCGTACACAAATTACTGGTTACATTTAAACCCACCTAAACTAGGTGAAACTTACTCTAAAAATTCTAACAAAAAGCGTGTTCAAACAACAGGCATGACACGTAAATTACGTGCGCATTACATCCAATATCGTTGTGCCCACTGACAATCTGTCATCGATATAAAACTCCTGACCTCGGCTGGCACGATTGTTTCACGGCTGTGATTGATGCCTGCACCGACTAGTGGGCAGCTGTTAGGTCGGCCCAAGCAACAAGCGACTAGCAGATTTTTATTTAAAAGTTAAATAATTCAAATCATCCAAGTTATTTGTTACGCAATGCTGTTATAGATGTAATCTGGTTAGGTAAGCGGTAAATATAATACTGCTACGCCTTACAAAATTATGAAGCATTAGTTAATTATATTATTTGTCTTCTAATATTATCTGTTAAAACTATCTGTAGCATTTCTGGAATTATTTGCTAGGATATTTGTCACAATTATTTTCAGACCATGAAACCTTAAACGTTACGAAAATGTGTGTATTTCCGAAAATATTTTTATATTAGGAAGTTATAGCCACAATGTACGTATTTTTTTACTATTTGATTGCAGTAAGAAGCTTTAGACTTGCACCATTGTCAAACTAAGCGTAGCGCTAGTGAGAAATCAAACATCATTCTGCTAACAAATTGAATATCATACTTACGAGATGTGTTTCTCAGCTGGTGACGCAGTTTTATTGTGATTTATTTGACGTCAATTTGGTTATGATCTCTGACCATTAGCTCAACTATTTTGTATGAAAATTATACAATACTATTAACGTAATTCGTAGCCAAAATTATAAAATTTTTAGAACACCGTAACAAGATTTCTAAACAGAGTAAATTCGTTTACAGAATTCACTACACTACGAACTTTTTCAATATATCAGAAGTAATGTTACACAAGATATATGTATTTTGCCATGCAACTTAACATATAAAAGAGACAGAGTACTCAGGAGTTAAAGAAGGTGTGGTTCCTTTTTAAGATCAGTATTTTAAGATACGATAAAAAATAATGAAATAAATAAGTAGCAAATGTTTTGCTTAAATTCAGACTTAGCTTAGAACACTAATAAGACATTGCGGATGACAACCCTAACTCTCATCGTCAACAGCTACAATATACGTAAACGCAATTAAACGTAGTTGCGTCAAAAGAACTTTCATGAAGCCATTCACTGACTAACGACATTGTGAACAGTTCATCGAACTTTGAACAGAATCAAACGAGCATTAACGATCTTTGTTACAATAACAAAAATCAAAACCCCAACAAAAACTAATCTCAATGTTAAAAGGCATAAAAAGTGACGGCTTTCCATCTTGTAGTCTCTAATGACAATATTATTATAACTTGATCAATCTCGTACATATTTATTGGCAAATACCATATTATTTCTGACAATTGTTACTACGTCTTTACGATCTACAGAGTTAAGTTCTTAAAATGCACTGTAGATTTTTACTTCGATTTGTGTACGGTCAGAAAATATAGGTAAAGAAAAAACATTATAAAAATTTCCAAGCTTTAATTTTTTTCTTAAACCAACACTTAAATCCTAATAGCAATTTATAAGAATATAAATTATAAGGAGGATTAAAAAAATTATACTCTAAGTAACATTGTTATAGTAATTTTAGCAATGGCTGCAAAATCGCTTCAATTTTATATTTACAAAAATAAAGTAACAATTCTTCAAATGACCTTTATCTTTACTATCTTATTAAATATCCAATAATTTTAAAAAAATTTTTAGTTTCAACTAACCAAAAGAGCAAGGAAAATTCTATAACTACCCGATATCTTTTGCTGACCATACTTTCTAGCATCGCGCCTATACAATCATCGAATCAGAATACAATCTGACAATTAGATTATCAAGTGTATATTGCTGAGTCAGCGCGATTAGGAGCACGTCGATGTGAAGCGAGCGTTGCCGGTAGCTTTTGTTACCGTTTTATTATCTTTATGACTACTTACATTCAAATACGGAAGTTTTTATTAAACAGTTTCAAAATATTTATGCAATGACTATCTTTTTAACCCTTGATCGACTGAATGAGATTGTGAAATGATTGACTTAGAGAGTATATACTATCATGGATGCGACTTTCATGTAATTGAATAACTAAAAAATTACGGTAATTTGAACTCAACCTATTATTGTAAAAAAATCAGAAACCTATACTACAATTCAAAAGGACGTAGGTTTAACCAGTGGATATATAAACTTCAAAATAATTTAGTATTTGATAAACAAAGGTACACTCAGGGTTTTTCGCGATGTTCCACTTACAGAAACATTGCCTTGTTCCTTGCAACGAGAAAATTCCGCCCTTCTTACAAAACAATCAATAAACTATCAGTGAGTTGCGCAACCGACGGCATAATAGTAAAACGTGTTTAACGCTGACCGACCTTTTTTTCATACAGACACATTAAAAAGCTGCGTTCAAGCGATTTAATGTATTTTTAAGGTGAAACCACCAGATTCCCCGATAGTACTTAGGACGCTCGAACTTTACTATTCCAGACAATATTAAACTTGTGCCTGCCAGTATACGTGAGCGATTACAACCGTGAAGATTCGAAGCTTACGTGAATGATCGTAATTCTAACCTAACCTTCAATTAAATAACAATATCTTACGCTCAACGGTAATTTCGCATTCTAAAAGATTACATAACGCTAATAGGTGTAAAAGCGCAAGTTCGCCCGGGAATCGAAGCGGCGTACTGCGACCTCTATGGGTCACGTAACATAATTGATTTACACCGCTTCGGACTATGCATTAACATAAGATAATGCTTAACCTCTGACACCGGTTTTAAAACTTCACATTACCAATTTAACAAGAGACGGCCGCACTTACGTGTATTGGAGCGTTACAAAATATATTTGTATTGTTTCTAATACATTTGCTACAGAGAAATTGTTTTTTATTTATTAAACAATCTAAAGTTGAGACTTGAACTTTTTTCAGAAACTGTTAGCCTCAACTTTGGACTATAATTTTAATAAACTATTTAAATCTAAATGGTATTTGAAAGACTGTCTTTTTCTCCATGTCCCAACTATCTTTTTATTTGTTTCTCTTCTTCATTTTGAAATAAAGTCAGTCCTGAATTATTAAGACCGATTAAATAATTAATTTACAAATAATTTCACAACTAGTTCTCGTTCATACCAAGAAGGATTTGATCTTAGAACACGCTGTATAACTAACTTCTCCTATAATCGCTTCAATATGATGCAGTAAAAAACATAACTAAGTAGAACGCCGTATTTCATGTTTTCTTTAATCGTGTGTAATTACTTTACGCAATCAATCAAGATTATTATTTTATTAAGACCATCGTAAAGGCCTAGCGTTTATTTATAATTATTTTGCTCTTTTTACCGCAATTCTTCGAATTCCAATGTTTTTCTAAAAATAAAATAACGAACGATTTATAAATTTTAAATAACTAAGAAAAAGATAGTTGTACTCGCCTTAATTTGTTTTAAATCTCTGTGTTAAAACCAATGTGCTGTCGTTTAAAATGAAACGATGTTGTAATACTATTCAATTCATTTTGATGTCTCTGTTTTTTTAAAGACGGATCTGAATATCAGATGTCGGAGCACTGAAAAATCTTGACAATATTTCAAAATAAATATGACACACGTCGTAATCTATAGTACTAAAAGATGGAACGTGTTTTAAAACAAATGTAGTTATCTTTGACTACCCCATTAAGATTACATAGTAGTAAGAGGTTTTTCCGTGTTTAGTACCAATGATTAATAAAATAGAAGCCTGGAATTCACGGTAAAATAAAGGCTTTAGCTCTATTCATTGAATAATCACATTGAAAACTGAATGCAAACTTAATACGGCATGTTTTAATTAAAGATACAATTTATCCAGAACAATCGGAATTATTTTGCCTTATTGTTTTCCATCTTTGCCTTGGCTAGAGCCAAATGAGTTCACAATGTTATGAGAAGACTTATTTGATGGTATCTTAAAAAGGAAGCCGCTGGTATTTCAACACAATGGTATCATTTGAGGCTGCCTTCAGGCAAACTTGGTGTAACAGTATCTAAGTAGTTTCTTCTTCAATGTTTCTAAACCTTGTGTTACGTCACTTTCTACTTCGCGTGTAGTAATGATTGGTAAATTTAATAATCTTAAGCTAATATTTTTGCAGTATTTTTGAACATATCGTATCTCATGATCTCTTCTTTATAATCTTATCTATTTTCAAATAAAAATTAAAACTACAACTATCAAAGTAACGTTGAAAAAAACATAGAGTTGATAGCTTAAATTTTTAAATAATCAATTCTCATTTCTCAATTTATAACTTCGTGTGTATACATTATAAATATTGATCCATTTATGAAAACCACTTTTGATCAACAACGGAGAGTACTACGCAAGCTATAAAATATGTATCTACATATATTGAAGGCATTAGATATATAGAATTCCAGCGATGGGAGCATAGGTCAACGTATAATGGACGTATGTTTTTTGTGATGCACAATGGTTAGTGACCTTTACTTTTAGAATGCCGAGTGTCCGTTTATAATTGTTGTTTATTTTAGTGTACGAGTGCGTCGAACACTAGCGACCGCCCGTGGCTCTGCCCTTGCCTCTGACCCCAACCGTCGAGGCTTTACTTGACCGCTAAGTATCTGTCAGTGCAAATACACTGGTATACTCTTGATGCCTGCTTAGATTTTCATGATATAATTAATGCAATGTCTTAAGCTATAAGTCTTGTGGGACTCATGTGTTGTTTCAGGCGAATTAATGATTTAACATCTAACTGAATGTTTCGAAACTCAGCAGGAGTCTAGTTTGATACTAATTTTGGGAGCAGTTTAAAGTAGTTTATGTCATATTATAAAAGATGGCACTGTACAGTGTTTTATTATGCTTTTGGTTTTCTTATGCTTTTGCATTACTTTGTGGGAACAAATCATATCTAAACTACATCTTAATATCTCGTGTCTCTAGTCGTATCGAAGTGAAGTTATTCCGTCTGATATGTTTTGACAGTCTTTACCTTTACGTCATACTATAAAGTTAGAGTTTAAGAAACGTTTTTAGTAACATTTTTTAACTGTTAAATTGAAAGTTTTAATGATTAATCAATACAAAATCGATTCATTTCAAAGTACATCACAAATATTTGTACTCAATACATGTCAGACAAGCACACGAAACGAAATTAAGTTCGCACTGCGCACCATTCGCGTGTGAACACAGAACTATGGACATATTTGCTTTGTCCACATTACAAACAACCTCTGGACGCAAAGCAAACAAGAAAACACGCTGTGTGTTCGGACAATCGTTACGGTGGTCGTGCCATTGTTGAGACCACCGTAGTGTCGTGCCTCGCCCGCACCAGCCTTTTGTTTAAGCAACTTTCACAATTAACTGGAATATGTGAAAGGAATTTAACAGCTGTAGTGAAAAATAGTCAATGCGTGTACTTGATTCTGTTATTGCAATTAAAGAACTTTATATTTTTTTATGCTAGAGTACGATTATAAGCGAAACACGTTTCTTTCAACATTTAGAATTAAAGTGTAAAAGAATTAGAAATTAATATTTTTAAAATCAAGGAAAACTCTCTAAAACAAAATGCGCATAAACTTTGTACATAGTTTGAATATTTTACTTTGTAAGTTGTTGCATTTCTATCTTGATCCTTTAAATAAAACAAGTATTAGATATGTTATCTAAGATCCGTTCCAACTGAATATGATTTAAAGTTATTAATATTATTTTTGACATTAATATATCACGGTACTACATCCGTCCAGTCCTGACTTTATTTTACGACATTTTGAATTGACGACAAATCAAAATGTTACACATTAAATTGTTCAAGTATTTCGCTGGTTTAGTATCACAGCCTTTGACTTCTAAATGACAGGACTTGTCAAGCGCGCTCTTTCCCCTCTTTCAAATAAAAACAAACAATATAAAAATAAGTGTTCGTTTTGTGTGTGTAAATTTTTGAATCAGTTTAATTTCAGAAAGATGTAAATGTCTACATAATATACACAATGTGTACTTGTCATATTTAACTCACACCCCTAGAAAAATGACAAACATTATTTAGTACGTGGTCTAATCCGTTTATCTATAGTCAAAGATTACAGCAATGCTTCTGCTGCGATAGAATTCAATGTAATAAAAATTCAATCGCCAATACAGCGGCTAACTGACTGTTGATGAAAATGGATGAGGCGAAAGTTGTGCCAGTCGGGTTTAAGATATGTTGTATACATTCTTATCTCTGCCACCTTATCTACAAGATTTAAGACTTGAATTTACGATACCTTATGCAGGAATCGTCAACCAACCAACCGCATAATAGTAAAGTATGGAAGAATAAGTAAATACAGTGTTGTATTGTTTCACTCAAAATATACAAAGCCACTATGAATTTAATCAATTGTAAACTATCAGAGGTTTTTAAATTATAATATCTAATAGTTAAAAAAGCTTCATTGGTAGACGAAGAACTACCCTGAGTTAGAACACTAAATTATTCTTGAGGTCTGGGAAAAAACTTTTGCATTTTTTAAGTGATATTTGTATTACAAGCGTTTTTCCGTAGAAAAAAAAATCGATGGCTTAATGATCTCGTATGAATTGTTAGGCATCGTCAATGTTTGCTCATTGTGTTTCGTAATTGAGACCATCGGTGGAGTGCACTCGGTTCATTCGAGTACGTCGTTAACTCTTAACACAGTTAACACAATGTGTCGATGACACGACGTAAGCGGTTACTGTTTATGAAAAAAAAACGTAGTGATGAGTAGCTACTTGCGTCATTACGCTTGATTGAACTTACTTTGTGTCCGGGTTAAGTTTGGATGAACTTAACTAATAACTGTGTGGGGCCGTTTAGGATACACATAGATTGCATTAATATATTGTTATCTCCGATTTTATAAAAGAGAATGAGGGGGATGACAATATGTTTCTGCACATATTCTTACATTTGGAAATGTTTTTTTTATATTACACGCTTGTAAACGAGCAAGTGGTCACCTGAACTAGCCGAAATAGCGAAGCAACCGCTGCCCATAGACACCCGCAATTGTAGATGCGTTGCCTAGGTTTAACCGACGTTCATACTATAAGCTTTACTTTGTTTTTACTAATTTTAGTGATATTAATGTGGAGTTTCTTCGTTGGTTTCCGGAGATCCAGCTTTCTTTTCTAAAGTCTACGTGACTATCAATATCGTCTGTCATGGAAGTATCCATCCGTAACTTATAATTTTTTTAAATACATTTCTGGCACAAGGTTCTTTTTTTTTGTATTAATATAGTAATGATACATCTTAATATATTTTATTGTCGACTTTATAATGGATGGGTTATATTTTATAAGCAGTCAATAAATAACCTTTGGCTAACAGCGCTATCCAATAGAAACATCAGCTGTCAATCAAATATGAGGAATTACTTGTGTCGTATTTCAATTGCCTTTAGATGATGGAAATTGTTGCAGTGAATAATGTAATGTGTGCAATTTATTATTAACTAGCTGAAGCCCGCAACTCCATCCGCGCGGAATTAAAAAAAAGTAGCCTACGTGTTCTTCCTATGTTCTACATCTGTGCCAAATTTCATCAAGATACGTTCAGCCGTTTCGGAGATACCTTCAAACAAACATCCATCCATCCATCTAAACATTCGCATTTATAATATTAGTATGATTAATTAATTAATTAATTAAATAATATTAAGTGTACAATTGCTTACCAAGTAAACGCTCGGATGACCGATCCTGTGGTAGTAACTAAAGCTTCGAGCTTATTTGGATGATTGCAATACCTTAGTGTGGGATTGACAAAAATCTAGCAACTTTTCAGTTAAAAAACAAAGGAATGTTTTATTTTTCATTTTTAATTTTAAGGTGAATTAGAGAAAATAAGAAGAACAAAAACACGTCATTAAAATTTATGTTGCAATTGATGAAGTTTTTAGTTAAGTTTTACACAAAGATTTTAGTTAAGTTACTATTACGGTTTACGTTCTGTTCATTTTTAGCCATGCAATATTATAACATAAGCTTTGTACCATTCATCATTAACTTTCAACGGAAAATCTAATTTGACATAGTCTATATTATAGGCCGACTAAAGTTTACATTATAAGATGACTCAAACAAAATTTGTATTTTCCGTCTCCGTATCCATTGTTATCCAATCTTTTGTTGACTCATATATCGCGAATAGATAATAAAAATATCGATTCATAAAAAGTTGCACAATTAAGGTGGGTTGTAAAATACCGGACGCTAAAATGGCGCTTTACGCAAAAAGATAATATGTAAGTCAACTTTTTTTTGTGTATTTTTTCTTCATGTATGCACAAAAGTTGTTATATTATTTGGCGAACTTTAGATGAGATATGCATTTTTCCTTAATAGAAAAGAATAGTTACTTCTAACTATTACCTACCTTTAATCAACGGTGGAGGGGACGAACGGAAAGAGAATATTTTCCCTTACTATGTGTCCTCTCCTGCGACAAATACCCATTCTGTTTTCATCCTTTTCTTAATACGAAAAGGGTGGGAAGTGGAAGATAGCTAAAATTAGGCCTCCGGCACCACACTCATCAGACGAAACGCGGAATTGCTTCAAGTTCATGCCTGTCTTCTGTGTGCTCGTGATATTGCACCGGCCTATTCATGCAACAGATGTTGATGTTGCTGGCGTCTAACACTATTACTATCAAATTTGATGATGAGTCATTAGTTTTAGCAGAGACTATGAGACATGAATTTTATTATTATTATTTTTCTTTTATCTATACTTTCTAAATTACGTTATACAGTTAATCATCACCGGTCCATTCTATGCCAATGTCGTTAACCGATTTAAATAAATCGAAATTATTTAAACGTATTCGCCACAGCGGTCGAAGTTAACAAACAGGTTGCTAAAAGTAAATTTATGTATTCAAAAAGCATCATTTTAGTTGCCTTTATCTTCATACACAAAGGCTTTCAACACTTCTTTGAAAAAGCCAGTCATCGCGAATCCTTTATTCTCGTTTTAATTAAAATGGAATTTTTAATGTGTAATTTATGAATGCTACGCTATAAATAATTCGTTAAAAAACAATGTTTTAAAAAAAAGACTTTTGTTTGTTAGTAATGGATAAACTGTTCAGAAAATAGTTACTATTTTATTTATTATAAAATGAATTATTACTATTGTATATCGTACTATTTGTATTGTTATTCATTCGTATTTAAATTCGATATTTGACTTCAATGGTTTTTAATCTCTGCAAATCGTGACTTCAAAGAAATGTAATTTGATATGTATGAAGTCTTGAAATTGATATTAATATATCGATCACAAAATGTATAAAAACCTTTTTTTAATCTATTTAAATTGTTAGCTAATAAGCATAAACAATATTCAGTTAGGATGATTGAGTTAAGCTGAAAAAGATACACTAAAGAAAGATATACAACTAGATATAGTTTAGTAGAAATCATTATCTCATGTGATCTAATTTTATTCCCATTCTGCGGAAATAATAATGAAAATGTTATTACAACGACTAAAAAAAATAAAAAAATTGGAATTGGTATGTAGAGAACACCTATTATCATACTTTATTTTACTAAATGTACATTGCTTTATTTTATCCTATTATTTACTATCTAATTGTTTTAAATTACAGGTAGGAGATCAAAAAGAAAATGCTTAAGCTTCGCTGATAGTAAGGTAAGAAAAAATATTTTATATCTACTGTCTATGAGCATCACAACATCTTAGGGCAAAATATTAAAAACAATGGATGCAAATTCTCAATATGTAAAGAAGTTAGTTATTTTATAGTCCATCAATTTAATTTACGATCTAAAACAATATTACTATAAATTTGGTATCTTGTTCACTAAATTTATATAACAAAAGATAGTATTGTGAAAGTAATTGTCGATACCATTTTAAAATTTATTATGTCACTTTTATGTTTGAACACATAAATAAGTATACTTTATTTAAAAAGAAACTTGAGTGCTGACATTTATGTTCATTATATTGTTGTCGAAATATTTATGACCATAATTTATTTCTAACTTACAAATGTATAACATTTACATCATTTGTTAAGTGATGCGTTGAAGTCTTTTTAACCAAAACATGGATCGGAAAGAATAACATTACAAACAAAAACAATATATTATATAACATATAAATATATGTTTCGATGGTCATTACAGTTGTATTGACCTATTGTCTCTGCTTCTATAAGATAATGAAAGAGATGGCATTGTATACAGTCAGGATCTTTCGCGGTGTACCACTTACAGGAAAATTGACTTTGTTCCTTGCAATGAGACTCTGCCCCTTTTCACAAAATAATCAAGTAAGTATCAGTGAGTTTCTCAAACGATAGCATAACAGTAAAAATTAATTACTCAATTACCACTAACCGACCATTTTTTGTATACACACATTTAAAAGCTTAGTCCTATTGGTTATTGTTTCTGCTTCGTCCTCCTAACGCTTACAATACGTTTAAACGACTGTCACTTTTAAGGTGGAATACTGCCAGTTTCCCCGATAGTACGTCACTGCAGTCGAAACACATAGTAAGAATAAATCGTCAAGACAAGTGATATTATAGTACCATTAGTGTATATGTTAACAAAAAACATACACTGGCGTAATACTTAGAACGTATACGTACGTGACACAATCATATTACTTTGAGTTTACATTGTCGAAAAACTTGTACAAAAGCATATCATATCATCTCTTTCATGCTATTTGTGATAACAGAGATAACTATATGTTGTGTATAGTTGTTTTGGAAGTGGACTGTGAACAATATTTTCGATTGCAAAATCCTAACCTCATCATTATTATCTTCTAGGAATACGATTTCCTAATACTTCCCACCATAATAGATCCTACGTTTTATCTAATCGCTTCCCACGAAGCCTAAACATCTTCATTGCATATGGAAGGCCCTACGTCTACCTTCTACCGTGGTCAAAGGTTGAATAATAAATGACCAAACGCATTGTCTTTGTGGAAATGTATCTTGTTAGAGTTAGAGATATAGAAAGTTGACAATCCTATGAATTGAGCTATAAAATATGTAACTAAGACTTCAAAAACAGATACATAAGCAAGTGATAAGAAAAGAGTCAAAATTCATGGGTTCATTTCGCAATGACTTTAATTTCAAATATAAAAAAAAAACGTTCCAAGTAACGTTATGAAACATCTATCATTTATTAGCTTACATATGTGTAATCAAGAGCAAATCAATGCAAACAAAATTATCTAATTGTATTTGGCCACCTATCATCGATTTCTAACTCTGCACGCTTTAAAAGTTATCTAAGCGTTACAGAACCACGATTGTTTCGCGCTTTCGCAACCCGGAGCGTCCACTCTCGATCGAGTGCGGCCGATACTTGCGAATACCCATCTACAGCGTGTTTAGAAAGTCGTCGGATTATTTAATTGGGAACGTGTGAACGCTAGCCTATCATTTGTTCGACTTTAAGCGCATATCTTCATCATTTCAAGGTTGTCATCAATAAAATATAATTAGTATAATATTAGAAGAAAATGTGGTTTACATTTAACTTGAATTTAATAAAAAATTTAACTATGCAACCTACAAATGATTTTCTTAAATCCTTGGTAATAGTTTATGGTTATGTTAATTTCCTTGCAAATATGCATTTTGTAGTAGACTCTAGTTTCAGTTTTATTAATATAATTTATTTTGTTCTCTTTTTAGAATTATGAAATTCTTTTACAGTTTTAAAGAAAAACGAAACTAAAATGGTTTTGCCATCAAGCTATATAATGAAAGACATTAAACAACTGAACAGAAGTTGTTTTACGTCATTCCGAGCATAGTTTATTATGAGAAATAAATAGTGGACGATAAACTACGTAATTAGGTAATCGAATTACACCTGTTATTTTATAATAGCTATTAAAAATATAGAAAACAATCGTTCCCACGATCACTTGATTATAGACGAGCGGCCAGAAATTAAAATATTCGAACTCTAGCTAATTAGGAAGTACGCATTTAATTGTAAAATTTATCAAGGAAAACGGCAATCGAGGAACACACCTTATATTCAGTGGCCCTATTCATCAAGAGTTTTTTTTTATTTATTAATCAACAAAATTTACAGTAAAAAGTTTGTTTAAATGTGTAACTTAGTACCATTAAACATGGAATGTAATTTTAGTTACTGACGTGGTTTCAGTTAATTTTAGTAAGGAAGGAAAAAATCTACAAGCTAGCTGAGATTTAAATTAAAGGTCATTTACCCTTTAGTAATTTTATTACACAAATCGATAACTTAATTCAACAGAGCATCGGTCATTGTTAATAAGAAATAATGTCCAAGTGAGATTTCTCTTAGAAAGCCGCCTTAGTAAAAACAACAATCAATTTTTAATTTATTCACAAACATCGAGAACAATCGATCAGTCCGGCGCCTCTATAGCTCTATAGCCGGCACTATGATCGATTACTTGTCACACGACAATCGATTTGACGGGCATCGATAATTAATCGAGTTCTCGATGTTCGATGCATGCATATAACTCGGTGTGACGTATTTTTAACCGAGTCATATTTTAATTTAAAATATTAAATGAAACTGCCAATACATGAACTGATACGGTTTACATCATTACTCATACATGTGAGGGTTTTATGCAAGATGTAATCAGTTTTGTTCTGAATTAATTTTACACTAAATCGTTAGTTTCTCTAACAAATTAAAGAATATAATTTATTTTTTAGTAATAACAATTAACTCAAAATATATACTAAACTTAGCTTAGTCGTACTAACAAGTGAAACATATGTGTTTAACCGTAGAACCCCACTGCTGTGAAACTTGTATTACATACTATCATCCCTTTCATTCTCTGACAAAGAAGAGACAAAAATATGTATTAAATGTGTCACGACAATGGAATTCTACGGTTAAGGCTTGACCTCCACACCTTGGAATCTACACAGCCAGGCATTACTTGGTAGCCACTCAATAAATTTGTGCAGCATTAAAATGTCATTTAAGCATTGATTATTTCGGTCCGACAACCATAACTTATTGTCAACCACCAAATGGTATATTTAAAGTGTTATAAATTATTAAAATATAAGGATATTGTTGTGCTACTGTATGTTTTATAGTGCAAAATATATTAATCAAAATTACTATAAACCACATGTTGTAAATAACTATATCGTTCATGTCCATTCAGTTATCGTATTGCGTAAATTTTAATTTAGCTAGAATTAAATTGAATCGTGTACAATTTATTATTTAATTAATCTCACGCAACGGCAGACTAACACAAAGCTCTAAAACATTACGATCTTTGCAAACGACAGTAATAAAGCATAACGAACTCTATTGATCTTGGTAGGAAACGGGCTCTAAATCAATTCCTACATTCACACCTGTACCAAGACTACATTTTGCTAACCCAACTTGCAATAACAATATAACACTAAATCCTAAAGCGAACGCTCAACTGATGTAGTGCGTAAATCAATTTTTCGCAACAAAAGCTTGCTGAATATTCAATAAGACATACCGGACAAATTAAATTAAATTAAATTTCGACTCTATTTCAAATGTTTTAAAGTATAAAATTCAATAAAGTAGTACTAGTAGTTGAAGCTATTCAATAAAGAAGGAAGATAACAATGCGTACTTGTGTCCACTTGCAAGTCTTGAATGCTTGCGCCAGATTTGAGTCGAAGTACCGGCACAGGGACTGCCGATGTCGTATTATGTTAACATTTATTTAGTACCATGCCATTAATGTAACGGCAAGATGAATAGCTCTACGTAAACAATTGTATGTTTATAACGCAAATTTTACAAGTTATAACATTAAACGTTGCATGTAAAAACAAAATACGATAGACAATGGAAATTACAAAATTCTTCTTTTTAACTTACTGTACTTAAAATCTTCGAAATTAAAATATTTTCCATATTTTGGTAATACAATGTTTGTTCATTCATAATAGAACAAAAGCGATATTAAAATTGAATTAAATATAAACATTAACCAGTCCATTACCTTTCTCAATATACACATGGCTTTTCAGCCTTGACATAGTTTAAGTCAACTATTGTAATGTTTTATTCAATTATCATCAAGTGAACTATCATTACAAATACGTTCACTTAACAAAACATGCTCCTAATACAGAATTCGTGCCATATGTTTCGTTAGTTAGTTAGTTAGTTTTAATGCAATATGAATAAAGATTACTTTTGTTTCGATTAACAAAGACAGACGCCACAGTAACAACATCTGTTGCACGAATTGGTCGGCTCGCCCGGTGAAATACCACGACCACACAGAAGACAGGCGTGAAGTAGAAGTAATTCCGCGTTTCGTCTGATGAGTGTGGTGCCTAATTTTAGTCCTCTTTCCCTTCCCACCATTTTCTTATAAGGAAAGGATGGGAAGGAGAGGTGGATTTGATGGAGGAGTAGATGCATAGGAAGGTTAAATATTCTCTTTTTGTGTGTTCTTCGTCGATTGAGGGTAGACAATGCATCTGCAATTGCAGATGTCTATGAGCAGCGGTCGCTTCGCCATTTCGGCGAATTCATGTAACCGCTTAGTCGTTTGCCACCTTATAATATAAAAAAAATATTAAAAAATGATTTAATTTCTGAACCTATTTTAAATTTAATTATTAAATGACATTTACAACACAATAACAGCATTGTCCAATATCAAAATTTTTGGCCCATAATTGTTGTTGATCGTGATTAATTAGCCTAGTTAATATTTTCTAATAAGAAACTAAACCTTTTTTTTTTGCAATATATTATATTTAACATTTATTGTATAAATTCATAATCTCTAGGTATTCTTCTGTTCCTGTGTTCTGATAAAAAGGTTGACAAAGGATATTGTATGGAGAGAGGCTGTCTATTGTTGTTTGTTTTTAGCAAACAACAGCTCTACTCGGTGACAAGATGTTGACTTGAACGAAGTCGTATGGAACATTGCTCTACTTACATGAAAATTTATATTTTTTAATTATGTTGTTCAAATCACACTGAATATCTTATTTGATAGATAAGTAGTATTAATAAACATTTTGTATCATGTGAATTAATAAAATTATATAATCAGGTCAATCGATTGTTTTTACGAAATCTATTGTAGTTTTTAAACACGACTTTTACGATACAAATAAAAGTTTTAGAATAAAGATCCGTAAACAACTTTCGCTTGCCAAGTTAATTTATTTTAAATATTATAATATCTACTAAAACAATCGAAACTATTTTTCAACTTACCAGATTCAGTTAAAATGGTTCGACAATAAAATGAATTTAAAATTTAGAAACGGTAGTTTTATGGTACATAAATCTAATATTCCGTCTAAATTTATTCAAATTTATATACATAAAAAAGTCTACGAAGAATACAGGCTAGTAAACACTACATTTTGTGGTGTCATTGTTGAACAAGAAAAAACACAAGAATGTAAATTACAAAGTGGAGCACTCAAACCAGTCGTACAGTCGCGAACAATGGCAACTTTAGTGGGCAACGACTCGAGATTGCGTTTGAAATATTTACAAACTCATTCCGCGCCCGTATGTCTGACCATAACCACAATTTTTACAATTTTATTTCATCTGTCATATAATCGAAAATGTACTTTAATAGATACAAAATAAAGACGATAGTGCAAGCATGATAGATCGTAGAAATTTTGTAGAAAATTTTTGAATGTTTACTACTGTATTAAAATGTATTTATGCATAGTAAGTGTGACCTTAGATAACACGGTGTAGCGACCCGGGGGATATTGATTTTGGTTGTCGTTTCGTTATAGATAGAGAATAATTTGTCACGATACTTTCTGGGAAAGCGTTAATCTTCTCACATGTTGATACGACAACTGTTTATTTCTGTTTTACGAAATTCTTAATTCTATACTATTTGATGGTTTGTCCTGATATTTATTTAAAGCAATATCACGAAACACCTATTTTTAATAAAAACATTTTTACAGAACATCGTATCGTAATCTTTGTGTGGCAATAAATGTTTTTTTCTTTCTTTCTTTCCTTTTTCTTTCTTTATAATCTCTGAGTCAGAGACATAATACTACTAAGTAATATTTGTCTAACGACTTGTAATAGTTGAACAATAAATACTCCTTATTTATTGTTCAACTATTACAATGACATTGATATTCGTTACTCAAAAATTTATTTAAACTTCTACACAAGGAGACTTTATGGATCATTAAAAAATAAATTGTTTAACATATTCATATTCGACCAGTATATATTTTATTATTTGGTACAAAATATAGAACAATCAAACTCAGAACAGACAGACAATAGTACCACCGATTCGTACTCAAAGATTAGTTAATTTATTTATCTGTTACATGAAAATATAAAGATAGCAAGCACTTAGCATCTTGACATATACAGTCCCTTTAATTTATGTGTCTGTTGTAAAATAAAACGTCTTCAATTATAATTTTATATGAATTGTTGACCGTAAACCTTGAAAATTTTAATTTTAACAACTTAATAAAGCAGTTTTAATGCCTTGTTAACTATTTAGAATTTTTCTTAGCCCACTTACCGCCGTTGTGTAATTAAATTTGTATGTAATGTGACAAATACATTTTTTTATGACTTCTCAACTTGACTGTACTAGTATCTATACTATGTTTTTTTTAATAATACACGAAAATAAAATGTAATACAAAGTGTATTTACCAAAATAGTTGAATGTTAAAGTTATAACTCCGCGTTGACTCCAATTAATCAGAAATGAAAACAAATGATTGTGATTTACGATAAAAAAAAATTGCCACTTTTGACAATTAAACTAAATATCATTTATTGTAACTATTGCTTTATAAGAAAATGACAAAGGTATTGTTTATAATTTTATGTTTAATAACATTCACAGGTGGATTATTCTAAGGAGATTGAGGCACTCTATCTGTCCTAACATTATAAGTACCCTCACGTACCATTTTACCTTCATTTTACCGTTACAACTCAAAACGCCAACAAAAACCATTAATAACTCGTTTATTTCCATATCGAATTTCATATGGCGTCGGGAACCATACTTCATAGCGGCAATAACCATTACTTAAGATTATTTGTATGGAAATGTACGTTATATGTGTGTGTATGACAGAAAAATTATTTAATTAGCGACCCCCTATTGACGAAGTTGATTATTCTTTCAAGCATCGACCTCCCTGCGATTTATCCCTTAACTTTAATGGCTACTTTATCATGAGCCATGTAGAAATCTACGCCATTCCGTGAGTCCTAATGTGAGAATAGACATGAGAAGTGATGGGAGGTCTTGTTTATCTGGCGTTTAATCAATAATAGTAACTCATTAGGAATGTATTACGGTGTAATTTGTCGAGTTTCTCACGTGGCGTGTGGCGACAGCGGGTGGTGGTTTTAATGTAAATAAAGCTGCGTTCGTTTTGTTCGAATCTAGTTTTCTATCCTGTTAATGATTAGGCCCAAATATATCGTTAACTCAATAAATTTTATACCTTCTATCAACGACTTAAAGTCGTTTTTTATTCAATCTGTCATCGAATATAAAACTATTCTACAATATTCGTTCATCCTTTACCAATTTGAAAATTTATCTCCCTCAAAATACTAATATATTAAGTTATTTGGATTATAATTCAACTTTGACTAATAATAATAATAATATTAATATTAATTAATAACTAATAATATTAATTAACTTCAAATTTCATAAAGTGTCCTACCAGAACTGGTGAAAACTTCCTTTATTTTTCGTTCGCTTATTCTACTGGTTAGGATGTTATTGAATTAAAAATACAAAAAAATCCCATCTATTACATTATGTTCTAATCATTATCGTGTATTTTTACAAATGTATATAATATATTGTTAATGTTGTTCGTATTCAAAAAACAATCCACCCTTCATACAAGAAGATAATAGCATTGGAACACAACCGGAAAATGCGAGAGTCCATCGCCGGACCCTTCCGTCCAGACGGGAAATAGATTTTTGAAACTTGTCATTGATGGAAAAATCGATTCAGTTTTGTTTTATTTTCATTCAACAAATTTAAACTGAATTATGATCGAATCGATTCGAAGACAAAACTATCAAGATCTTTTAATTTAAACATCATTGAGAGGAATTAGAATCGTCCCAACTTTCCTTAAACTTTTCTCAAATTATATCAACGTATTGCTGGTTACATTCAACGGTTACTGTGTTACAACAATACCACTATTGATGAAAAACAACTGTAGCGCTAAAAAGCAAGCTCGACTAATTGTGGGTTTCTGAGAACAAAATCACCGTTTAAAACATATTGAAATTTATGTTTTATCAGAAATAATGTCAGGGACATATGTTTTATATACAACATATAAGATTTTGGTCTTAGAAACCAACGGTAAGAACGTCTTAAGTACCAATGTTTTTTTAGTATTGTAATTTTATTTATTTGAAAAGATAGATGTCTTTTTCTACAATCCACGCTTTTTCCTTTCTTATGAAAAGTATGTTATAGTTAATTCTTGCAAATACTGCCCATGTTTACTAGCAGCGACATTTTAAGTCGTTTGCTCGTTCATCTATCACTAAAGAAATATATTTATCAAGTATAAAACTTATTGACTTGGTGAAAGGTATTAATGATACAAAATCAATTATTCATATTAATAAGGTTAAAGATGCAATGATAAAGTTCAATTTCAGAACAAGATTAAAAACATGTTTGCATGTTTGTATTCAATATATTCTAGATGAAGTAAAATTAATTAGATTTATAAATCATATTAGAAGCAGAGATTGTGTAGTTTATTTATTTACTATTAAAAAAAACGACTCCAAGTTTTCGCTTTCATGTAATTTTTTATTGGAAATTGGTTTTTATTTTAGAAGAAGCGTAGCCATTTAATGATGAACTGCCTCTGGGTTGCTTCTTTAATAAATTACAATCAAATAAATTGTTCAAGATTAAATATATAATTATCATACATTATTTATCCTTGTAAATAAATATATTATCATGATGTGCATTTATAATTGCCAACATTACCATAAGTAAGCGATTAATAAAATAATTTCATCATAAAACTTTACTAATTAAACTAATAACGCTAAAAAGAACCTACTTTTTCCGAAATAAATCTATGTTAGGTCACAAAAATTATTTATAGCATATCGAAATATATAAAGAAAGTGTGAAATTAATTTTTGCATTGGGATAAAGTTTTTTTTTTTTTTTTAGTTTTAATACATTTGTTATGATTTCGTATACGAAAATACTTGTTGCAAATAAACTTTTACATTAATAATATATGTCTTCGTTTGTAAGTCAAATTACAATTACAAAAGTTGACCAGTAAAAACAAGTAGGGTAATTTGAAAACATTTTTGAGTTACCTTTTTATAATAAGTAAAAAGGATACAGTAAGTATTAAGACTTTCTTTTATACCCACAGTAGATCGGTAACGAGAGAATAAAATGTAAGTGGCCCCCTCTTAATGGATGCAATTGGATGCAATCTTGCTGTCATCGGCGTATTAACAATTGCTTTGTTGTTTGCCGACAATCGTAGACTTCGTATCTTTATGGTTGCTTAATTTTATATCTTTCTTCCTTTTATGGATAGAATTTCTTTCAATACTTAGAATTGCCAACGTTCCTTAAACACACTAGGGGTTTGTGGGTCTTGAAAGTCAGTACGATTTTGATGGCACACCTACATAAAAATGAAGTAAGGCAGACATCACACTGCCTTACTTCATTTTTTATTTACAGAAATTAAATCGTTTTATTATTATTTAATGAGCTATTTGAAAACAATTATTTTACTTTTGAAGCGTAATTATCTTAACGGTTAAGGATTAGGATAACAGAACACGTGGCCGTGGGTACGAATGTATTATTCATCTTTAATTTATTGACTAGTTTTTTCAGAGACTGTCCGCGCGGAATTTAAAGCAACTTAATAAGTAGACTTTGTGTTCTTCCAGAATATGTTCTATATGAGAGCTGAGTTTTCGAGATACGTTCTAAACATTTGCATCCATCAGCAATTCTTCTATCCATCCACCTAAACATTCCTATTTATAATGTTAGTCAAATTATAACTTAAGGGGTTTATTTAGCGACAAGTAGTTTCTATATTTATTAGCCTCAATTTTGAAAAAGTTTATTTTGAAAGCAAGAGTAGTATTCTTATTTTAGAAAATTGTATGCACAAATGTATTAGAACGAAGCATTTAAATACTTTAACTCCAATATATTTTACCTGCGCCGAGACAAGGCAGTCAGAAATCTCGAAACCGGTCCCAGATAAAGATTGAGATTAATTAATAATGGTTTATTTTGTACGGGGTTTCGACGAGCAGGTGCAAACTGGCTCTTAACTCTAGGGTACAGTGACACAAACGTTTCGATTAGATATCTTATGTAATAGATAAATAAATAGAATAATGGAGTTCTGATAAATTAAAGAAAGCATTGAAATAGGAATTAAGAAATGCCAAGTAAGAAATGCATGTTTGATTATTAAAAAAAAATTGCAGATTCCTTTTCGAACGGGTTTGAAGTTTACGGACGGGAAAACTTAAAAGCGCTTATTTAAGCGCAATTTTAAGAGTCCACCTTTACCATTGAGTATTCATATATTACCTACTTTTTTAATAAGGTTTTTATAGATTAATATTTTTCATTGGATGTTTTTGGGAAATGATTTCTTGATGAGTAGGACCTGTATACAAGCAAATCTATCAACGAAACAGAATCTTTCAATTTATTTTAAATCGATTTACTTGTTCTGTTAAATGATTTTTATATTTTTTAAGAGAAGGGGGGCGACCTAGAGTCTCGTGTGACGGGAACACCGCGTTGATCATCGATGCCCATGGACATCCGCAACACTAAAAGAACTGCAGATGCGTTGCTTGCCATTGACAAAAGTTACGCTTGCTTTTTGAAGGGCCTTAAGACGCCTCATTCCGTTAGGAACTTTCGCAAAAACCGCTGAGGAAAATATAAAAAATTATATTGTCATGTTAAATTGGGTCCCCCAATATTAACGACAAATTGCTTTATTCGTAAGTCGCCAAAGTAATTGAAATTTTATTATACACGATGCTATTTGGTCTGCGGGGTGATTAAAATTTTATTGTTCCATTTATATACACCTTTAATGTGGCAAAACTTGACTTAAATTCTCTCGGGCAAAAAAAAAAGAATTGTTTATACATTTTATAGGACGGGACATACCACGTTTACAAAGATAACTGTCTTAAAAACTATAAAGATGCCAACCAATGGACTATGTATTCATACATATTTACTTGTACTAACAATAAATTTCATGATAATAGCTTTTAGCTTCATAGCATTGTGTAACTATCTGGAAAATATTAAATAGTTAGACAGCTCTTATTTTCGTAGATATAAATTATGTGAGTTTTTGAATTATCACATCTATATCACCTTAAATTTTAACTAATGTTTTTATACGGACGCAGTTCCAAGAGTGCAGCGGTTCCAAGAGTGCAAGATGCTCTAATGATCGCTCACCTCCCTCGCAAAAGAAGAGTGTCTTAAAAATGAATAGGAATTCCAAATCAAACTTTAGCCAGCAAATTGTAAAGGAAACGTCTATTCGTAATACTAAAGGAAAGGACTTTTGTTGACAATGTAATAATCCTCGTCGTCAGATCAAATATGTCCTTATAGCGGGGCTCGGAGCCTACCCAAGTCAGGGGCGACTAGGCAATAGTCAACCACGCTTGCGCAGTGCGGGTTGACTTCATTCATATCCTAGAGTACTTTCTGACCGAGTTCGCAATCTAACCTCTTACCTGTGCATCTCTATAAATGCACAATTAAATGTGCGGAAAACCAAACGTATCACAATGACGCAGCTGTAATAGTTAATCGTTGGATAAGCGGTTGGTACAATTCATAAATTTTTTACGTAACATTAAACAGTTAAAGCTAAAAAAGGTAGGGAGGATGAAATGTCCTATTATCATAACATGTGAAAATGAGAAAAGAGATAGATTTTTGAGGCATAATAAAATACCTAATATTTATGTTTAATATAGGAATGATCGTCAATTTTTTTCAGAGCATTAAAACAAAGTGTATTAATAGACTTATAGGTACTGACTGCCCTATACATTTTGATTATCAATAACACCTTAGCTAAACGCGACACAAAAATAGTATGAAAAATCACATGATTATATCTTAAAGAATTCATCCTGAAATTCCTTTGTGTGTAATGTGTAATTAAAGATATTACTGCTACCCTGTCCTCGGCCGCCACGCGCTCTTGCCTTACGACTCGCGGGTAATCGTTAAAATAAATCTTAGTACGATAATGCCGGACTAACGAGTGACGCTACAATGCTGCGACAATCGGCGGCGGGCCCTTTCATCTTGACACTTTGTCTTTTATACTGATGTCGGCGCGCATCGGCCTTTGGAGGACGTTTTGTTCGATTAAAAATTGTCGTAATTATTAGGGTTGTGGTGGCTATGGGAAAATGAAAGTTTTTATTGTTTTAAGTGGTTCTAATTAGGTTATTATTTTCAGTTAATGTGTATCTTGTTTTAGAAGTTTTTATTCTATGTTTTAGAAAAAATGTCAAATTGTCACGCGGCTTATTTTATAAAGGGGTGTTTTTAAACATAAGGAAAAAATTCTTTCACTAATGTTTTATAATTGAATATATTACCTGAAAATGCGTGATTAACTGATACTTTTGCAATATTTGTATTTATAATATTATCTTTACAACTTAACTTACTTTAATAAATTAATTATAAATAATAATATTTATTTTAATTTTACACTGGTCAATTCAAGAGAGGACTATTATACGCGTTATTGGTTTATCGGATGCCCGGGTAATCTGCAAATTTCGCAAAAGAGTCGGCTCCTTTGTTCCGTCGCGTGTGTGTTTTTTTTAAATTATCCACCTTCAAGAATCAATTGCGGGCTTGAAGTGATCACGATCAGAATGCGCCCGGTGAAACTCAAAGCATAACTTAGTTTGAGTGATCGACGACTAAGTTTTAAGTGCATTTTTATTAATTTACACCGAGCACTGTTTTGTGCTCGTTTAGAGTGGAGTTGTGAAGTTACAAAGTTTTACGTTGATTTACGAGTAGGTATTGATAATTAGTTTCTGGTTGTATGCCGTTTGAAATTATACACACATACTTGGAATTGCCCTTACAAGTCGTCAAAACAAGGCAGCTATTGCTCAATTCTTTAGGATATTCATAAAAATTAACGATTTTTTAAATAAAAGGTTAATTTTCTTTGCCTGACATACATCAGAAAATAAAAGCTTCATATGGACCTATAGAATGTATTAGGCTTAAGAGCTAAAGGTGTCGCATGTTGTATATAAAAACGAGTCATGATGAAATGTTAAAATTTTAATAAAAATATAACATTTGTAAAACACGACTACGAGCAATTGTTTACAAATTAATATGTAAAATATTACTAGAATAAACAATAATACCCTTAAATTCATATAATTAACAACTTTAAAAATATTCAAAGCCTATAATTATTCCATTAGAGCCTCCATAAAAATCTATAACAGTTAAATTATTCAATAATCGTTTCTTAAACGTTTACCCCATACCGTTACGTTACACGAACGATTTACAACAGTACATTAAATTATTAAAACAACAAAGTTATTTGATTACATCCTATTTTGATTGCTTGTTAGTCTATAGTTTTATTGTGGAATTTTATTTTTCTATTATGGCAATATTAACTCTGTCCAAAGTCGTTGAGCTGTGACGGTTAATTGATTAGAAACTGCAGGAGATCAAAGTACATTGGTTAATTTAAGATAGAGGACGTAACGTTGTCTTCTTTATGTCTTAATAAGATATTTACTGTTGTAATTGGGATTTGTAAGTTAACAATTAATGATAAATAGTCAATAGAGATTGCATCCGCTAAACCGTGATTTTAAAGTTACAATGTAACGTTTAATTTGTCTCTGGTAAATACATCAGTCACAGGAAGTAAGGTCTAAATTAGTGCTGACACAGTATTTATATTACATCTGTGTGGATGAGAATGGTTGAGCTGCGTAAAGTTACTTTTACGATGCCCTTTTCTTAATTAACTGCTTGGCGGTACTACTATTACATTATAAAAATTAACAATGTTACCATGTAAATAAGCCAAAAAGTAAATACATAAGATATTAATCATTTAAATACAAATAAAAATCTATTGACAAAAAGTTGTTGACCTACCGTGGGTTTCTGAGACTAAAATCTCCGTTTAAAATTTATTGTTGTCTTTGCTTTGTCAAAGATGAGAGGGATGACGATATGTTTTATATAGAGATGTTGGTCTCAGAAACCCACAGCTAGACGTGTACGTGTGTGAAAAGAAATTTCACCAAAATATTTCGACGCTAGCAAGGAATTTGAGTTCGAACCGCTTGAAGAAAAAGTACAAAATGTAGCCGATATCGATACTGAGATCTTTGGCCATTTGCTAATTACTATACCGCTGAAGGCTTTGTGGGTAGCTAACGAAAAACTTTGATCCCGCTTACACACGTGTGGTGAAAAAAAGATCGATAGAGCCTTTCCAATTAGTCTAGAGTCAGAATCCAGTTGAGACATTATTAAAAAAATAGAACTTTTTTTAAATATGTCGTAATTCACTTTTATTATCTACGAATACCAAAGTTTTCGATGAAGAATGATGATAAAAGCCTACAGTGAAAAGACGAGAAAGTGTTTTTGGAATAATAAATGTGTTTTTTTATGGTCTCAATTTTGCTAAAAACAAAAAGTTAATCAATGTCAAATTATTCATAATGACCTTTGAATAAATATAGCGACCGATCACAGCCAGGACTAATGTTATAAATCTTACTAAAATTATAAATGCGAATGTTTGGATGGAAAAATGTCTGTTTGAAGGTAACTCCAGAACTGCTCAACGGATCTCGATGAAATTTGGCATATATGTAGATCACATAGTCTGGAAGAACACATAGGCTACTTATAACGTTTTTTTTAATTCCGAGGACGGAGTAGCGGGTGACAGCTAGTATTGAAATAAAATTAAAATATCTCGATGCAATTAATAATTCTCTTGCATTTTTTTAATTTCCCTGAAGTCAATGACATGTTAGCTAGACGATACGTCGCCGAGCCGTGAGAAATGTCCAAAAATGTCTGACACCGATATCCAATTAGCATAATCGTGTTCCGAACTCCGAAAATTTACGGGCCTCGTAAGCCGAGTCAATTTTACATCCAGTACATAATACGTTCGCCGCATTTGAATAAGAAATAAATACTCCATTTATAATATTTAAATATACTTTCAATAATAAATATTTTACACAATATTTTATTAAATGTACATCACAAAAGAATTTATTTATTTTATTGTAACGCAGTTTATAAACAAATTTAATCAGGTTCCATCAGAATTTACAATTCTTTATAGAAGTAGCATTTAGTATATGAAAAATCATCTTAAAGTTCAAAAGTCTTAATATTTAAATCAGAAGCGACACCACAAATGCATTATACTATGAACATTGACCTCCACGGAGGTTTAATACACACTTTGTATTCTTCCGAGATAAAATACTAAAAAGCTGTACAGATTTAAAAACACAATTAACCGTATAATGGTTATTTAGAATAGATATTAGTGGGACCGCATTATCAAAATGTTTCTTTTATTACACACATACATAAAGGCGCGGATTGTTTTATTACATTAAACTACCGATTTATTCATATATGTTAAATTTAAAGATAACATTTTAACAAAGAATCTGTTTTATACTCGAAATGGCCACTTCTATATTATTATATGACATTTATATTCTAGACAATAGGTGAAAAATAGACTAGATAAATATCAGTATTATTTCCTCTATATCTTAAATTCTAATATGCTAGCTTTTACTTTGGCATTTTATTTTGCTTTCAAGAATTTTACAAAAAAAATTATGCATGTATGTGAATATCCCATTTTCTATAAAATACCGATCAACATTTTGTATCCCGCTTGACTTACGCCTATTACCTTTTGTGTGTCATAGAGTATAAACGTATGTCGCAATAGTATGTAAAATTTTAGGGACAGGCTTTTAAATTTTCACAAGAATTAAATACCCTTCTAGCTTTTTACTTTTTTTTTTACTATCTATCTAATCTCAAATTTATATTTAATAATGTAATCTATTCTTACTTACATTTAGTATGCAAGAACGTCAAGAGTTAAAAATACCTTCACTGTTTAGAATTTCACTTTTTAAGTCTGTATTCTGTTGGATATTTCTAAGTTTGTTTTTATTTATCATAACAGTCGCCTTCGACTACATCCAGTTAAAAAATCCGATAAATTAAATCAATTTAGGAGTCTATTCAATGCTAACAAATAAACAATAACATTTTTCTTTTGTTTAATATTAGTTCCTATAGATAATAGTTCTGTAAGCAGCTTCATAAGATAACATCAATGTGCCTAGAAACATCTCTGCCATAAAAACAATTAAAAAATAAATATAAATTATTAATAAATAAATTAGTAAATATCTTTCATTGACATATTTCTTATATCGTATGTCGCATCTGTTCTAAATAATCTTTGATACACTACTCCTATATTGGTGGTAGGCTTTCTTTGTGAATTATTGCGGGCCCCGTTCGCAGAGCCGGCCGCGTCAATACCTTAATGGTGCCCGCGTTTTTCACCTGCGATACACCAAAAAGTAAAAAATGGGGGTCTCGTGCTTTCGAAATAGAAAATTTATTCGCCAGTAGTATTAAAAACCTTATGTCTTCGTACGAAAGTAATACATTTAGTTGAATACTATAATTAAAATGTTCTTTAGCTATAAAATATAAAGTCGAAATATTTTATATTTTAAATGAAGATGGAACAAAAATTAAAAATTATATTGTAGTGTTTCGTATGTTTTTTAAAAGGTATTAAAAATATTAGTGAAAATTTAATTACAATTGCTTCTAATCTAAAAACGTTTTCGGCTAAACATCTTAAATCGATTATATAACGTTTTAGTACATAACCTCTTTCAAAAATATATATTTTTTTAAAAAAGGAAAATAAACTGTTTCCAATTCACATATCAATTTACAAAATACACTAAAGAGGGGCGAGTTGAAACATGTCTTAAGAGCTTCTTGAAATTTTCATTCGTATTTATAAACTGATGACCATAATATCATGATCTCTACGATTTCATTGCTTATCCCCTTTTAAGTTTATTTGCAATGTCCAAAGAGGGGCATGGGAGGTCGGTATAAATGGACAAGCGTAGATCACTTCGCAAAGGTGGGGTCGTGGATTTACAACCCTTTTGCTGCAGATTTATGAGACGTACGTTAGGTTAACCCTCACATGCAGAAAAGATAGTATTTCTTTATTTTATAAATTACCAGCAAAAATAGATCGAAGTTTTCAGATATAATTATTTAGTCTGTAAAAAATATTTATTTTCTATTTTGAAAAAATAAATATTTATTTTTAATTTATTCCTCCCAATTAGGTTAATTTAAATTCCGTGATCCCACAAACTGTTTCTATTAAAACTCACAAACAATGTCTTACTCTAATTTATTACCATGTACCTTTTAATAAATAAATAAAATAAATAAGTTGGCGACAGACAGGCTGTAAAAATTAATCCAAAACATTAAGGTTTATAAAAGCTTGTGCCCCGATCCCTCTTTAGTGGGATAAAGCCAGGGAGAATAATAAATGGTGAAAAATAGATCGAAGTTAAGAAATTTGTACATATTATATGTTACTTTAAATACAGATAAAATAATATATCGGCAACTTATATCTAACTGATTATTGATCAAATGTTACTTAGTACATTTTCATGAAAATATATGCATTGTTTTTGTCGCTTTATATTTTCCGTTTATATTTGGTTAATTTCACAATTTGTTTTCTTTTAGCGTGAGAATTTTTTACCGTCCTTAATTGAACAGAATGGTTTGATATTAGAACAGAAATTAAGTAATACTTTAATATAATAAGTAATACTAATTTTAATTGATAATTAAATACCACTGGTTTATCCCATAACAGAAAAGCTTGACTATGGCTTATATCATATGAACTGCTCTAATTAATACTAGTATATTAAAACTCCTCTCTCAGTTCAGTCGTAGTTTTTATTACTTAATCTAATAATTAAATAGATATTGTTTAATATATACACAATAAAGTTGTTCTGATTCATTTATATGTTAATACCAAGTTCGATTATGATAATTTAATTTCTTTTTATGCATTAAAGGCAGTCTTTATCAAGTTTAGTTGCTCTATGTGAACTTAATTGATTTAAGTAATCAAATGATAATAATATCATTAGAGCCATGGGATATATTTTTATTTTTACTTTATACCTCCCTGTTGGCGTTAACATGTACTAGTGAGATTCCATTGGTTACATACTTTTATAAAATACTAGCTGTCGCCAGCGACTCCGTCCCCGCACAGTTAAAAAAACTTAATAGCGGTATTAAAAATAGATAGTAGCCGATTCTTAGACCTATTGAATAAGAATATAAAATTTCATAACCATCTTTCACGTTGTTTCGGAGGAGTATGGTAACTAACATTGTGACATGAGAATTTTTTATATAAGACTAGCTGTCGCCCGCGACTCCGTCCGCGCGCAGTTAAAAAAAAATTAAATGGGGGGGTTATGAAAAATAGATGTTGGCCGACTCTCAGACCTACTGAATATGGTCTCAAAATTTCATGAGAATCGGTCAAGCCGTTTCGGAGGAGTACGGGAACGAAAACTGTGACACGAGAATTTTATATATTAGATAATGTCAACACTGTCATTCACTTAAGATTATGTTATTTACTTATAGTTTCATTATATAAAAATATTAAATTCCAATCGTAGATCCTTCAATCGAATAAAGTAATAAAGGATATTGGTACAGCAAAAAATCCTTTAATAACTTCAAATCTTTCAATACATATCAACTATAGAATAAATTTACTCGATTATTGAACAATGGAAAGAGATACAATGTATTATGTAATAATTACATCGAGTTGCAGTAACGTGTAGAACAGATATCAGCACTCATTACGAGCTCCTCCGCGGCCGGTGCATGTTCGCCCTATCGATGCCTGTTAATTTTCCGGCAAGTGTAATTACCGCGTTTCGCTTTGTTTTTGCTACCAACTTTATTTGCATAGCGAAATAAGGGGAACGATCCTCTTCTGATCGCACAGCGAATGGAAAGGAGTCTTCTTATAAAATTTCCACATCTATTGACACACAATCAATATTTCTAAATTAATAAATAGTCCTTTTACTTTTGAATTAAATGTTTTATTTTCAGATTATGTAGTCTTCGTTTAATACGATTAAAGACACGTCACCCACTAAATTACTTCTTTTCTAATTCACGCTTAAAAGGCGTAATATACCCGGTAGTAAATTTCCAGTTGGTTTGGTTTTCTGATGTCCACCATGTGTCGTAAAATACCTTTTAAGTTTAAAACAAAAGACGTAAATGGTATAAAAATAAAAATTGTATATTTTGAGGTGGCTCAAAGTCATTTCTGTTCCAGTCTAAAATGCCAGAATAAGCTAATAGAGACATTGTTCGGTGGCTCGTTAGGGCGATCAGATGCGCGCGCGCCGGGGGTCTCGCAGCATCGCGCACAACGATCTCTGCCCACCTCGCCTAATGCAGCCGTGCACTTAAATACTATTTAGTTCATGCAAAACCCATTCGCGGACATTAATTAAGAAATGAAGAACAACTAACGAACCATTTTTAGTATCACGATATACTATATTGTTCTCTGTTTCAATCATTTGAAAATTGATTATAAAAATAAACTAAGTTAAATCTTAGAAGAAATTTTCATTCGATCATTAAACTTCACACAGGTTCAAATTTTCAATTTTCATCATTAAGATTCTCGGTAGTGAACGGCAGTAAGGACAACTTTGTTACCGCTTGTCAACTTTTTTTTTAGTATATTTCGGTATTGTCATATCTACTTCTAAATTAAAACGTCTTTCTGGTAGCTGTCATAAATGTCCTCACTTCGGCCGCATTTCGTTTTGTCTACAGTTGTCAGTGATGACATCTCGTGTTACAAATAATAGAAAGGTTAATTTTAGTTCAACTATTTTAACATATTTAAAACACATCTTTGATAGTATATGTATATTATATAGACAAAGACGTACATTTTCTACATTTACTACATACATTATAGTCCTAAATTGAAACTTTTAAGGTGACAATTTGCTTTACGATATTCGATTCTGAGTAGGAAGCATATTAAATTCTTTGACTGTATGTAACAAACAAACTGTACTCGTAGGTTCATTTAAATTTTAATGAAAAATATAAAAGTGTAAAAATCTCTTATCAAATATTAAAGGTTCAATAAAGTTATTGATTATGTACCGAAAGGATTGGATACAAATTCTTAAAAGTAGGTCGGCCATTAATATTAAAATATTTGAATAGATCACCACTAGATGTTTGGACTTTCAGTAACTCTCTACTTACAGTTCTCATCTACTTATTATTTAAAATATGATGTAAATATCTAATGCCTTATTAAATTATGTTAAACGTTATTGATTGATAAATATTTAAATACAAAAATCTAAAAATCCTCTTCATTTAGTGACACTAACTTTTAATAAATTTAGGTACTCTAAATTTCTCTTAGAACACATAAAGCCTGTATTACTGTTTTACTATTTCATAAATTACAGAATTAAATAAATAAGAAAAATAATTAAATAATTAAAAGGAAAACTTCCCATTAAAAAAGTGTAAGTTTGAAATATTAACGTTGGCCATTAAAACGAAATGCGAGTTCTTAATTGAGTCACAATGACAGGGGAAGGATAAAACACTCGGATGTACTAAAATAGAAAGAATAACAAACAGATGTTTGAGTTGTAAAAAAGGTGTGCTCAAGTAACGGGTTAAGACGACCTCACACGTTACATTCGAATTCATACCAAGGAGATCAGAACTTGTCTTGCTTATGTATATTTGTATTGATACCTAATTTCATTATGTAACTAATTTTTTTACATGTAATCACGAAAAATATCTAAATAATCTTTTTATGTTTTAAATAGGTACGATGAGTATTTAACAATTGAAGCAAGAGTTAACATATTGTTTTTATGGAATTAAAAAAAAACTTAATTTCTTTCAGACTATGTTCTACATCTATATCAAATTTCATCGAGATACGTTCTAGAGATACCTTCTAACTAACATCCATATGTCCAAACTTTCGCATTTATAATGTTATAGTAAGAATTATTAAGATAAAGCTACGGTTGTAGGAAAGTTTATTCGATTACAAATTAAGTGTTATTTATAATTTAGAAGAATAGTGTAAAAGGGCCTTAACACTCAAACGCACCTACAGTAGTATTTTATTTGTCACCGACTATTTATTGTTTCGAAATCGCTTCGAATTACCCTCCAAAAAAATACGCTTCTTAAGAACAGGAACTGGTTAAAATTAACCCTAAACTGCCACCGATTTGTTAATTGTTGGGGTGTTTTTTATCTAGCAATTTTTCCTGCCGTATTTATTTATAAACAAAAACGGCCCCTTAAGGAGAAGGGTTGATGCTAATTTGAATTTTATGAACTTTATATTTACAACCGGGGTATAGTCTCGTGGGATGTCGGATTTAGTAGCAATAATTCACGATTGTCTTTCAAACCTTGTTGAATACATAAATATAATTAATTTTGCTTCAAAGAAATTCTACAATTATTTATTAGGACAACGCCAAACGATTATAACCAATGTAAAAAATTGTTTTTGTAGTCATGTTTGGATAAAGATATATTTTTCTATGAAGTTACTTGAAACAATAACGAAGTTCGTAATATGTAAGATACCAGAGTTCGCGAAAGTTAGATTAGATCGTGTTGGTAATCCTAGGGATTGTGTAAGATGATATTATTAGCACAGATAATAGGTAAACATACATATAAAGTTCTGCTACTTTAAAGATACCTTGCTTACTGTGGAACTATCAAATAAACTAAAAATTTGAGTGACAAAATCCATGACTGATGTACGTAATATGTGTCAAAACAGTGATTTTTTATTTCTCTCAAGAACACTTTGTCTGGCTGTTATACCAACAAATTAAATACTAGATTATAACGTTTATTAATTTAGATGAAACCATTATAATAAATGTGGCGAAAAACAAAAACCATTAGGCAATTTGTTAAAATTCCGGAGGCCTAATTTTAGTCTTCTTTCCCTTCTCATCTTTTTCTTATCAGGAAACGCAAATGATAATTACGTATGTCTATGAGCATCGGTCGCTTCGCCATTTCGGCGAATACAGGTGACCTCGTTTGCCACCTTATATTTTATGAAATAATCCAGTCTTACCGTTGGTTTCTAAGACCAAAATCTCAGTATAAAACTTATCGTCATCATTGTGTTCCCAAAACAGGGATAATGATATGTTTTAAATGTGGATTGTGGTCACAGAAACCCACTATAAGTCAATCTCTAAACAAAGAATTAATAGTTTCTTTATTAAAAACCTTAACTGAGATTTCGCAGTAAAATAAAAGTACCTTTAATAAATTTATTAGTTGTTTAATTATAAAACTTTGATTCCAATTTCTTTATGGATTATGTTACAGACATTAAGAAAATTATTTTAGTGCGCGATTTTAATATGGAAAATTACAAACGCCCTTATCACGAACATAAAATGTAATAAGTTCTCTGGTTTGCGCTTTTTTTCGAGGCTTGGCTTATAATTAATAACTAATAATTACTCATTCTTAGCAAACAAAATGTTAACAAAAACATAATCGATAGAGGAGTGCGTTCTTATCCCTGATTTCGTCTTATAAAAATATAGCTCCGGGAAATTATTTCTGTATAACAAGGTAAATATGGATATATTAGATATATTTTATGTATTCCTTTTCTCATTAGAATATTTCAAACGAAGTTGTTTACATATATTCAAAAACTTTATTAACGCCATTACAACTAAGGCAAATCAAAAATCCTAATCAAACGTCCGATATTAAAACATAAACAATGTGAAAAGGAAATTCAAAAGTCGATTCCGTAAGAATAACATCAAAAGAAATTCAATTTTATCACTGACGAAAGAATATCTGAATTTATTAGCAACGGAAACAAAAAATAAAACGAATAATAAATCGTACTGTAAACCGCCTCTTCTTGATATTTTCACCAGAGAAATTCCAATAGAACTATAAAATTATCGCACATACAGCCGTGTAGTATCATACTTAAAAGCATAAATAATACTTTTTTTGTAATGAATTATTATATTATAGTATACAATAAAATCCTGGTCTGGTAGTGTAAAGGATTTACCGGTCTTGATATTTTAAAATAATGCGTTTAATTTTGTTCCAAACATTCAAATTTGAATGTATCAATTAGAGCATATCAATCAGAAACAAATTTAGCATTAATTTAATACAATTCATCTGACATTAGGTAGTCATTTTGTTTAATCAAAAATTATAATCAGATTTTGAATTAATATGTTAATCTAAAATTCCACATAATTAGTGCAGGTTTGGAACTTTTCTTTACAAAATATTTAGTCAAATGTTTTCTAAAATATTTGAATTTACAAACTTGGTTTGGAAATTGGTTTCGATTCCATTTCTTTTACTGATTTAACTGTTAAGATCCGTATTTAGAAAAGAAATTGTCATTACTGTCAGAATTTCTATAATTCAAATTTTAATGGCGTGTAAGTTTATATTCGGCTAGTATCAAAATGTCTGGAGCGTCGTTATCCAGAATTATGAATTACGACCGTGGCCTGCTCATCTACGACACGTATAAAATTATTCCCAGTTTCTAAACTATTTATAATATTATAATAATTTTCTGCTCCAATTATTCCGCCGCTGACACGTTTTATTAGTTACGATTGTTGTGCGCACCCCGCAATAAATAATTTTTATAATACGCTCGACTTGACAATATTATAAACAAAACTCACGGAATGCTAAGTCGAATAAATTATATAACTAGCGCTGTCAGATGCATCTGACAGGAATACTCCTGTAAACATGACTGTGTGTCGTTTAGTTTTCACATTTTACTTTATAGGTTATTTCGGAGTTTATTACGCATTTAGTTGTAAATAGTTCACGTGTGCTGGCTTAATATGTTTATTGAATGTTGCGGTTGTATATTATAAAAAAAAACAATAGGAATACCTTTCTATAAAGTAGTAAAGTTTGACTAAATTGACTAAAATGTCTAATATGTTAAAGGACTTGTCAAATAAATGATTTTAAAGAGATGTCAGTGTTATTTCACGTAACAAAATTGTTGTCATAATTTAATTTAGATACAATCTTTTTTAAAATCAGTTTTATCAAATCGATGAATAAATCTTCCTCCTAGGAGTATAACAAACGTGTTACTCTTAAGCCGTCACCTAACAAGAAAATCTAATGTATTAAAGTGTTATATGTGTGAGTCCTTATTATACGACAGAAGCCATATTATTACCAGCTTCGCGTCTTAATCAAACTTTGAGGGAAGTGCGGTGCCTTTATTATCGTGTCGTTAAGAATGATTGCCTAGAATTAGCTGGGGATGAATTAGGGCTCCCTCATAAATAACAATGTCATAATTATTGTAATGAACACAATATTATATTGTAGGAATACTTTGACTTGAATATCAAGTTCTAAGCTTTGAAAATAAATAGGAAAGTATCAAAACTGTTTTGTCCGTAGATTGTTTGTATTATATATATTTTAAGTAATTTAAGGATATTCCTCAATAGTTTGGTTCCTTTTGTGTTACATACTTACCTTCCCTTTATTTTTGTCCATAAGTATAAATATCCATACCCACAAACAAACCCACCATACCCACAAAAAGATTTTAGACCAGATTTTCGATTAGTAAATGACTAAATCAAAAATAAAATTTTTACAATAATTAAAAAAGATTTATAAACACTTAATAGCAGTGGAAACAATTATCACTAGAACAAAAAGCTGAACTCATTAAATTGGGGGTTTGAATGCAAAATAAAGCCCATTGAAAACAAACCCCTCGCCTCGGCGGGTAAATTTGTGGCGATATGACACTACAGAGTGGTGTGCCGACAAGTTGACACCGACCAGATTATATTTTAAAAGTACAAATATTTGTGTAAATTTGCTTTTTTAAATTAAGTACCGTAAGTTATTTTACTGTAAATTTACATCTTGAAAATAATACAGTTTTGCACGTAATAATTTTAATGTCTAGTTCAATGTATTTTAAATTTAAGGTAGGCTAGAATAAGAGGGCAAAGAGTTTATAATGTTTAGTTAGATGCCTCGTTGGTATCTAAACAGTTAAGTTATAACATCTATCCTGTCTAAACTGACATAGAGTATTGAGCAAAGAAAAGGGGAGCCGTCATAATCCCTAATATTCGCGAGCTCTCGATCATAACAGTCTGGAACCGACAAAGGTGACGTAATAACGACCGCTAATCCCCCATTGTAGCGCCATCTCTTGACGGATTGGGACTGAGTTCAATGGAGATTACGCGGCGCACCGCTAGGGGCCGCTTTGTCGTCACTTTTATTAGAGGAAAAGCCTATTGTACGGCGGAATGCTGGGATAATTTGTTTTTCGCCGGGTTCACTGCGTGTTTAAGGATTAGAGTTTTGCAATAGAGCTGTATATGACGTGTTGATGACACATAAAGTGTGTGCGAAGTCGAGAACAATTCATTGAGGTTACAGTTTAAGGAAATGTGACTATGGAATGTTGACTTCTACTATTGAATTGACAATGTTTTAGCAGTCATCAATATTTTGTCATAACAAGTGCATGAGAAAGAATAAAGGCCCTTACTCATGTGATAACATAAAAACATAACAACTCTTCAAGCCAAAAATATCAGGAGCTTACAGAGGTAAGCTCCTGATATTTTTAGTTCGATTACTTCGTAACACTATGAGCTTTCTCACCGATGCCAATTCCTTCAAAATACTTAACTAGAAAATGTTAGTTTATAAAAGAAATATTCTTCTTAATAAATTGCATCACGTATAAACATATCAAATACATTAAGCATTTCAATAGCAGAACTTATTTTGTAATCATAGGATTAAGTGTTTAACCCGAAAATTATTTAGTTGTGTTTCACGTCACCGCGATGATGGATCGCGGTAATAATTGCGTCAAGCGCGCCGCTACCGCACCCCCGTGTAATTTGTTGGAAAAGGGGAGGGGGCGGCAAGTGGAGGGGGATTATTGATGGCTTCCCCAAATGACGGGTTACGCTCGTATTGTTTTTTTGTTATTCCACGATACTGCCTCGTTGATTTGTACGTTTTACTATTGATTTTAGTGCTCAATGTAGCAATGCTAACATTTTATTGAACGATTGAACTTTGTTGTTACACTCGAATTGACAAGCTGTATAACTTAGATTTGCTTTTTAATAAACAATTGTCGTGTTTAGTTTGTTTACTAATTAATAATTTTAGTGAAAAGCGAACAACGCAAGCTTTTGAGTGCATTTTTAAATATATGCTCGCATAATATAATTAGAACGTAATATCATTTTTAAATCATCGGCTTAAAATTCTTAAGGTGCCAATCAAAACCACATTTCAACGCTAAAGTACACTCACGTGCATAAACTTCGTTTAATAAAACATAAACGTACCCCGTCATAATCGGATACTTCGCGTTGTCACGTTACTGCTCGTATTTTCTCATGAAATATCCAATTTGTGCGCGTAAAATTAGCACCCGACTGTACAAAACGTAAAAATTCGTATTATTTACGATTTTTTTGACTCAACCGTTGTTTGGATTTCGTTTCTTGTTGTTTTGTTATCCGTAATTGTAGACAGGTTTACGTTCACGCGGTATAGTTGTTATTCGAACACAAAGTCAGATCAAAAAATACCAACTGCCTTATATCAATTTTCAAGATACTTTTAGAATTTTATAATCCAGATTTTACTTTTGATTAAAATACCTAAAATCCTTCTGAGGTTTTTAACACCACATTAGATTAAATATATTAGGGGTTTTATCATTAAGGAACATACACATTTTTTTCATTTAAATATATTATTATAAGTAAGATATGGGAGATGGAAAAAACAAGCTGTATGTATCCAATTCTTTGTTTATTTTATTAACAGTATATAAATATCATATGAATTAGGAAGCTAATAATGTATCAAAAAAATAATACCAGAAATATCACAACTCTATGTTATATCCGAAATAATTTATTAGTCAGATTTTGTTGCATGGAATAGACGTGCGTTATATATTTCGTAGACAAGTTTTCTATTCTCGCGACCGTTTACAAAAAGCAATTGTAATAAATTCAGTTATTAGCTTGTAGCATTTAAAGTAAATTATAACATTAAATTGGTGGATAATAATAATAAAATATAAACATTGTGAATGAAGATAAACGGTAAACGTATGCTCTGGCCGATTTGTTCGTGAAATATAAAGCATTATGTTATTGATATTTCAAATGCAGTTATCGGATTTGTTAAGGCGAAGTTATTCATGAGATACCATTTAATAATAATCTTGTATAATTAGTTTAAGATCGATTAACCGTGAAAATAAAAATATCTATGTTTCTCTATGTTTCTTTTAAAATCGTGAGAGTTTTCCTACCGATGCCCGCAGCTGTGTAAGCGAAAGCCATTCTCCGGTCCCAACGGACGACCTCCGTAAGCGAGATCCATAAGAAGCGATCAATGAATCAATGTAATAAACAGACATGTACACATTTTGTCATCCCTTACATTATCTTAGAAAAAAACAGTGACTACAGTATGTCTTAATGCAAGTATCACTACAATGTACGAGTATTAATACGAGTGTCAGTACAGTAGAAGTATAGGGTAATATGTAAAGTCGAACCTGGATAAGCGAGATTCCGAGAGAGACCACAATTTTTTTTCTCGCTTATAGAGGATTCTCTCTAATTCGAGTTTCTCGCTTATAGATTTTTCTCTCTAATTCGAGTTTCTCGCTTATAGAGTTTTCTCTCTAATTCGAGTTTCTCGCTTATGGAGGTCGTCCGTCGGGACCGGACAATGAGTCTCGCTTATAGAGGTTCCCGGTGTATCCAGTTCTCGCTTGTACAGTACAGTCGTATTCACAAACTAAAGTTATTAAATATCTTTTGAATATTTACGGCGAAAGTTATATTATTACTACATATAAAAACAATTTAATGTATCAAATTTAAAAATAAAACGTATGTGTTTAAGTAATTGCATATTGAAATAAACACAGTAACATACAACAAGAATCTGAAATTATCAGAGTTGTTGAAAATTTTAATCGTTTTAAATATCACCAATAGTCTCGCGGAAGATATATCCCTTAAAACAAATCAGAATGTCACATTATAGAAGAATTATGTCGTAGGAGTTGCGATACAAAAAACACAAAAACTGGAGCATTTGTCTGACGTCAACAATACTCCTGAATATATTATGCGCAGTCATATATTAATTGCTTGTAGCGAACGATTAATTACATGTTTATCGAATTTTACTGCAGTTTATATTATGTGACGTCAAAACATATGTTTCTATTTGGAATTTCATTAAACCGTACGATTGTACAAATGTCATTTGAATACGCGAATTAATTTGTGCTGCTCAGAATTTGGTTCATTATTTTTAATTTTTATATCGCTTTTGTTTTATGCGTTGGCATTTGTTATTTGTCTTAATGTCTCTGCTATCTTTTGTTTTTTTTACTACCAAGATTTATTGAAGTTAAAGTCATAGATCCAATTAATTTTATTGAGCCATTTTCGAGTATCCAAAGGATGTATTGTGTTATTTTCATACACTAAAAGACATAAATAGTCGAAAAGTTAAATCATTTCAAAATTGTTTATTTTATTCAGAATGTTTGTAACGGCAAAATGTTAAGACGGTTGAATTAATTATTTTTTCCCGCCCAACGCTTTCGCTAGTGACATTCAGAAATAAACAAATGAAGGCACGTAAGCACTGTCATAGTACGCTTTCGGCGACAACCACCTTGATATTATAATCCCCTAGATTAACGTTTCTACTGAAACGATTCGATATACGCAACAAAGAAAAACAAAAAAGCAGGGAAAAGAAACTTCTTAAAATAATCTTTTAATATTTTACCGCACTATCTTCTTGTTATGATTTTACGCATCAAAGTACTAAAATACAATTATTCACCGATGTGATACACTTTTAAAGAATCTTTCCAATTTCACGAAAGTGCACGCCGAAACAAAAGCAGTAAATAAAAAGTATAAATGTCTTAATAATTCATTCAGAGAAGCCAAATTATGATAACGTAATACGGTAATGCATCATCTGCTACGTATTATCTATAAACAAATGAAAATCTAGAAAAAAATAAACTTCGAAACAAATTTTTAAGAACTTTGTATTGGAAAAATCCACACGGTAATTTGTCAGTCATCGAAGTTCGACGTTTCATAGACGATTAGAATATTATCTGTAATTTTCACCACGGAGTTTCTTTACGATCATTGCCTGTCAACGCTCCGGGCCTATTGTCGTCGAGACAACAAAAGACATAGCAAAAAAAAGTCATAAACAAAGATTTATGTCAAGTAAAATTAAATCCAATGCCATAAACCATAAGACATATTTTTGAATAAAACTAAACTATTCGTCTTCGTAAGTGTGTAGTTTTATAAATAAAGAAGAATATATTTTAGTGAAGAGTAATCTTCGGTTTCTGAGACCAAAATCCACGTTCAAAAACAAATTGCTATCTCTTTTTTGTCAAAGATAATGAGAGGGATGTCGTTATATTTTATACAGAGACTTTGGTCTCAGAAACCAATGGAAAAATGTATTCTACATTTAAAACAATAGCTCTGTTATTTCTGGCGTCGTTCAGGAATGACAGGTGCTGATTTGTTAGTGATACTTTGAATACCAGAGTACAGTCGAAAGTCAAAATAAACATATAAAATGAAAAGAAATGTGCTTTGTTATCTCGACGGAGTGCGAAATTCCACGCAAATTTACTCAGATATGTCTAAAATTCGTATTATTATTATATATCATTCCCAAGACATTAATTCGCTTGGAAAAGGGTTAAACGATTCTTGAACTGTACGCTATTAGCTAGGGTTATGGTTATAACCATAAATCAGGTAATTAAGGTTAGAAAGAAAACACAATACAGTAATGAATTAAAATAGCACTCGAACCGTTACCTGTTATTATAATATTTTTGGAGACTTGTGAACAAGTATACTCTTTGGATTGATGAATAATTGCTTAACAAAACGCACCCAATGTTCGTAATATTTTTAGCAATAACTTAAAATCCTAAGCTTTTTTTTTTATTAGGATAATGCACTTGAGCAACGTTTTTCCTCCATTTTCTTTCTTATCTTTATAAAAGATCTATTGAATTGTCTATTAATTTTAAAACGAATTACAATTTTTTCACAATAATAAATTACAATGAAATAGATTGTGGTATAAATATAAAGCTTTTAAAAAATCATAAAAATTCTCTAATATTTCATTTTCTTATAATACTAGGAATAATATGAATATCATAATAAATAGCCAAAGAGCTGAGGAGCGTTTTAAAAACAATGACAATTTTAAATTACGAAACACAACTTGGACGACAGCTAAATATAAAGAATACAAAATACAACCGCGCCGTAAACAATAAACAAAATTAATGTGGTTTTTCTAAAGCCATACACATTCCACTTTTAAGATGGTAACATTATGCTATCATTTATAATCGTTAAAATGCCGCCGTAATAAAAATACCCAGTTATTGTTTAAATAAACAATGGTCGAGAGACTATAAAACGCTAAAGAATAGGCCACAAAATGACATTGTGCCTGACGTGTGAAAATGTAGATCAAACAAGAAACAGAGGCTCGAATAGGTGGAAAAACTCTATTTCTAGTTGAATTTCTAGGATACGTTTAGCTCAATAGTAATAATAGTGTACGGCTCTGGCCAGAATCTTAGTATTTATTTGCTAATGTAGTAAAACTAAATTGGCAAAGTGTTGACTTTAATTAAAAACAGATTATTTTTTCTTACACATATGTATTAAATTACTAAATATTGTTATAACTTTTTTAAGAGTATATAAATAATAATTGTGTAATCATTCAAAAACAGGTGACGAAACGAATGATCTAGCGTGCACTTACTCTTTGAGCAACGGAGTGGCGGTCTTGCAACAAAAATAGCCGCACAAAAATATTGAAGAGCGTTGAAAAATAGATGTCAAACATAAATGAGAATAATAAGACGCGACGACAAACACTCGATATCTGGGTTATGCCGCTTATGAATTTCGTTACCACGAAATACTGTTACATTGACAAGCTTTTATAGAAACGTAAAGAGATTTGAATAACGTACAACGTAATGGAATTGAAATTCATTCGAAAAAGGAACCGTAATTATTAAAATTTCAACTTAAAGCAATTAGAATGAATTACTACCACCACTTGGGGTTGTTAAATGTTCGCTTAAAGCGACCTAAGGGTCGCTTTAAGCGAACATTTAGTGTAGAGTTCTTTTTTAAATCTTAACATAATAATGGGTTCGCATTTAAAATGAAACCATATTGACAATAGAGATTGATTAGTAAAAAGAATACTCCAAAATTAAATCATAGTTATTTCAACTAAAAGAAACACCTCGTCTCGCTTTTATTATCATGAAGGAACATCATTCTTCTAATACAACCGACTTATGTGTTTTGCATTCGCTAATAGTTTTGTAAGAGACACGTGTTATATTTAACAGATACATTATATTTGTGTGTGATAGTATTTTTTCGTCATAAAGAGTCACTAATAGCGTTGGCGGTGCGCGCATCTTCATCAATCACGCGCCGGAGCCGCAACAATCTTGTTTATAGGAATGTTAACCGTGTTTATTTCAGCCACCGAGTCTATTACAGGGTGGATGGAAACTACATGTTTTTTCTTTATACATTATTTCAGTAATTATCATTTTTCTACATATGTTTCTTGGTCTATTGGCTTTGATAATTATATTTAAATTTTCAGAAAACAATATATTTGTAACCTTTAAAAGATTATTACCGTCTTATCGAGACTGTAAATAAAATCTTATCAAGATAGTCATTTTATATCATTTCTAATTTTAATTAAAATTGTCATAGATACATTCTTCAAACGAAAGAAACAAAGTTTTGTCTCTGACATGTTGATGTTATTCCTAATTTGAATTTTTAGGTATTTATGGATAACTAGCTGTCGACCGCGACTTCGTCCGCCCGCAGTTAAAGAAAATCTTAATAGGGGTATGAAAAAGAGATAGTAGCCGATTCTCAGACCTACTGCATATAAAATTTCATGAAACTCGGTCAAGCCGTTTCGGAGGAGTAACTAACATTGTGACACAAGAATTTTATATATGAAGAAGATTATCGTTAGCATTCAATTACTAAAACTGCAATTTTGCATCACTTTATTTTAATTTTTATAGCTGCTCTAAATAATATTAGACATTTGTAGATAATTATAGTTGTTTTTCCTAACTTATAGCGGAGCAGATTTTTTAAAAAACTGGATAATAATGTTTTAACAGTCTTCTCAGATATTATTTTATGCAAAACTAATCGTTTTCTTAAGATTAATATTACATCACATGGTTATCTATTAGTACCTGAGATGTTACTCTCCATAAAAACACTCTGTATATTTATTTTTGGCAAATACGTTTTATTCTTTTGTTTTTACTCTTTTCTCTAAGACATAGGAGTTTAGACGATTTTCCTTTGAATAGAGATGCATTTGATTGTTGTTTCTTTCTTGATTCTTTACTGCTTAACATTTTCCATGATACTAAGTTCATATAATAGTGAACTAGCTATAGAGGTTGGTAGCACTAACCGTGTTAAGTAAAATATATTGTTAATTGTGTTCTTGTGTTCAAAATGTTGACCCTAATTACTACATTCACATTTTGTTACTTTAATTTTTGTCCTATTAATAATGTAATTTAAATAACGTAATGACAACTCAGTGATATTCTTATTTTTTAACGTGTTCTTTTTTAATATCCTTCCCCCCGCATCCTGTACCAATAGACGCGGAACGGTATCTTGATAAATACAGGGTGTGCCGTGACAAATGGTAACAGAGTGTTTTTAAGTATTTTTAGAAATAACGCGGCGGTGTGGGCCGCTTCGTTACTAATTGGACACACAATACGTCTTCGGGCAGCAGCTAGGACGGGAATCTCATGTTATTTTTGATACGCTGTACCGACCTCGCAATTACTGCCGTCTGTCAAATTCGCCAGCGGGAGACAAAAGATTTTAATGAGACGTTTCCAGGCCGACAGCAACGTCTGTCCTATCATTGTTTAAGTGGGTAACAAATAGATTCAAATAAAGTTGTAGAAAATTAGAAACATTCCAAAAAATACTTGTCATCAACGAAAGCGTCAGGTGAAAAGAAACGTTACAAACAACTCGTGAATTAGGCTTTGGTTCGTATTTTACATAATAATTGTTGCTAAAAAATATATGATAACATTAGCCGAGAGACGGGAATGTAGCTTTTATGAAAAAAAAAAAAAAAAAAAAACACCTTGAAGTAATAAAAATAATACTTTACCACTTTTATTATTTACTTATCAAATATTTATCTTAAATTATTTCATAAGAATTAAAGCCCGTGTCATATCGACTATTATTTTTTTCCTAGTGTTAGTAATTTATGCATATTAACGAAAATTTACATTCAATTATAAATAATTTGCATACATAATAATTTGATTCGTAAAACTATAATATCAAATATACATCTTTTTCTGAATTAAGGAAGTATGGTATTAATTGATTTTAATACAACATTATCATCTGAATTAGAATACATATTTTTAATATACTGTTCATAAGAAACGGGATTTTACCACGATTAGGCTGTTTCAGCTCCCGATATTTCGGCACAGTTGCATGCGCCATGATCACGGGTCAGTCAACCCGTGAAATATCGGGCTCAAACAGCCTAATCGTGGTAAGAATCCCGCGTTTTTTATCTTGCATAATCTTTTGTTTAATATAGTTATTATACATAGTTCAACAAAATAATGATATTATATAATGAGGCGAGAGATTTTTTATTCATCCTGTACTTAGCTGCAATATATATGTAGTTCAAATCTTAAAAAGACGTCCAAATAAACTTCCGCGCATTCCTCTCAATGCCAGAGATAAGTGAAATATTAAAAGATGAATTGTTGACGTGTGGAGTTAAAATAATATTCTGACAGAGAATATGTCAGAATCCATTTGTCATCTTCAAGCACCACTCATAGGGTATTTCCTGAATAGAAAATCACAAAACTAACAAGATATTTGTAAAGGGAAACTTATTAATATTCTTATTTGATAGATTTTATTGTTACCATACTAAAAAGTTCTAAGATGTTTAATTTATTTATTTACTAACTGTCACCCGCGAATGCGTCCGCGCGGTATTAAAAAAAAAACTTAATAAGTAGCCTATAAGTAAATGTGTTATTCCAGACTATGTTCTACATATGTGCCAAATTTCATCAAGATCCGTTGAGCCGTTCCGGAGTTACCTTCAAACAAACATCCATCCATCCAAACATTTAAATAATAAGATTTGCAGATCCTGCATATATTACAAAATTATATCATTATCTTGTTTTAGTGTAAAATAAAATGTCAAGGTATAGTGTATTCTAAGGTATTGCAGAGGTAGGGACAGTGGTTTCAATCTATGATTTAAATAAGATTACGTGCTATCAAATTATCTTAATATGATATTATAAATGTCAATGTTTAGATGGATAGGTGGATAGATGGGTAGATAGATGAATCGCTTACGGAGTCATGGGCGATAGCTAGTGTAACAATACATGTAAAAAACATATATTTAAGCTATAGAATTCAATCCTCTAACGCTGTGGAATTGATGTTATATTGTACCATACTCTTTTAAATTAAAAATATAATTAAATAATATGTCACTGCTGTCAACAAATCTTTGCTTATGTTTCTTTATTTACATGCAATTAAAGCCATAAAATAAGAAACAAATTTGACTATTAATAGACGGCATTGTTAATCTCAATGGGTGGGCCAGCGGTCTATTTCAGTTAACGGCAGACAAAAGTGGCTTCTTAATATAAATAACTGGTTTTTCGGACAATTAATAATGCCCGCTTCACTGTGTCTATCATTAGGGATTATAAGGCTATTTGAAGTATTTGTTTTCTTTCCTTCAACTTACACAAATTGGGGAAATGTCAAACGAGTGTGAATGCTAGAAAAATATTCACATAGGCGAAGAAGAAAGACATTTTTAGAAAGGGAACAACAACATTTGGATATCTTTGGGAAATAATTTAAGGAAAAGAATTTTCTATTATATAAAGTTTAATATATTATTTATATGACAGAAAAGACATAGCTAATTGCTTATCTATAAGGTAAGAAAAAACAGATACATTGTCTATACTAAAAGGGATCTGTTCTCTTGTTTTATATCTTACTTATATTATAAATGCGAATGTTAGGATGGATGGATGGATGGATGTTTGTTTGAAGGTAATCGTATTTCCAGAACTGCTCAACGGATTTCAATGAAATTTGGCATAGATGGAGATCATAGTCTGGCAGAACACATAGGTTTAACTTTTTAGGTTTTTTTTTTTAATTCCGCGCAGACGGAGTCGCGGTCGACAGCTAGTATCTTCATAAAACCTTGTTTAGCTTATGTTAAACGTAGGCTTCCATTGCTAATACATCCATAAAAACATATTGCTATCTCGGTTTTTCTAAAAACAAATGAGACACGAATAAAATTTCTCATACAATTTATTCACAGTAAAATTTATGAAAGCACAATTGAAAATGCAAACGACTTAGTCTTTAGTAACCAGTAGCTACTTCTTTAAACTGTTCTACTTGTAAAGAGTAACAAGAATTGTTTAATTTGAAACAGTGACTTGCATTTCGCACAAAGCTAGACGGTGGCTGATAAAAACATTGTTAATGGGTTAAGTTTGAAAGTATTCACAATATATTTGTTTGCCCCGGTAACAAATGATTGTTATAATTGCTTTGAAAACGGTAAAAATTCATGAAGTTAATTTTGGTTTGTTTAGCAATATTTGCTTAAGCAGAAAATAGGGTGTAACTAAAAGTAAAATTCTTAATAATTGAAAGGAAGAATAAAGTATTGAATATATTTTCTAAAATTTGACGCTCCTCAAACACGATGTTAACAAGGCGTGTAACTATGTCCGCCATATTGTCAACTTCAACTGTCACATTAGATTAAAATACGCCCTCTATCAACTAGAATTTAAAACTTTTCAACTAGTATTTTACATCTCGAACATAAATTTACTACCCAGAGTTTCCACTGCGAGGCGTTTATACAAAAACATGTTGATATTTTTGTTTGTTTTCGAGTAGCGGAAACACTAAGGTGTTCATCGACGCCCATGGACATCTGCAATGCCAGGGGAACCGCAGATGCGTTGTCGGCCATTCGAAATGATGTTGATAATGAAATGCCAATTTTTAAAAATTTTGTCAGTCTGTCCGCAAGTCGCCTTTGTTATCACCAGAACGGCTGAAACGATTTTGGTGGAACTTTGACTGGAAAGTAGCTGATGTAACTACGCTGACGAAGTCGCGGGCGGCCGTAATAATAAAGAAATGCTTATTGTGTATCCAGATTTTCTTATTATAAAAGTTAGCACAAAAACTCTCACAAAATAAGGCAATCTAATAATAAATATGACAAGTTCGTTAATTATCTTTAAAAAATAACTCAATTGCCAAGAAAGTGTCGAAACGGAACATTTAACCCTAAAACGCGACAATCAGCAAGATGCCACGTTGAGTTTGCACGTCGTGTAAATCAAGTGCAAAATCAGAGCCAAACAATTTCACGGCAGAAGTATTTTAATATAACAATAAAAAAGTGCGGTGATGTTTTCAATCCACAAATTTTGTCGCTCAAAACAACACATCCTTTTGAACTCCTTCTACTGAGAAATCACGGAATATTTTTTAGCGATATTTTTTATAATTTGTCGTTTTACGTTTCATTAATAACAAGATGACTAAATTAATTTTCAACATAAACTATTATTTGACCAATAACTAGTTTGGCTTACGTTAGAAGCATTTTAAATGAAGTCAATCATTTTTTTCAACAATATAATGTAGCAAATACATATAAAAACTAATCGTTCTGAATGCAACATCAATAATGTTGTAACAGTTGTTAAGATGGACAAGCATGTCTTGTAGTAATAGCTAGCAACAAAAAACCCTAAATATATCCTATTATTTGCATTTATAAATAAGAGTAATAATCCTACAAATAAGACCATTATTTAAAGCAAATAAACTTATGACTCAACAGACGATCTTTCATACAATTATTAAGATGTGAAAATATATTCCAAGCTTTCTCACCGAGGAATAAAACAGTAACAATTAAAGTTTTTGTTCGTCCAATCGTATTTACAATTCCAGTCTCAATTAAAGATACGAATACACCCACGCAAATGCAACTGATTTACGTTTCGGGCACGACGTAAAGGGTTAATTAGGGATGCACTTGTATTGTTAAATTTATGCGCTCTCTTCACGAGGACAATTGATTACGATGCGAAGGCATTTGACACATTGTTGGTCAAATATTTGGACAAACATTTGTATTCTTCTGTGAAATAATGATCGTGCCTTTTTCCCAAATGTCAATAAAAGTGTTATTTAACTGGTAAATTGAAACATTGAAAACTGCAGTTGTCTTTAGTAAATATCTGTTTTGATTTTTTCAGGTACGTCTTCATATTAGGTATAACTTTGTTCCGGTGCAATAAATTATTATTTGAAATATCTGTTTTCATCACCAAAGGTAAGATTAATGTTTTAAAACAAAGTAGCTAATCTTTTTTTCATTTTGAGAAAATTTGCGTTTTCTCTATGCATTATAATAAACGATGTTATTTTAAAATTCGTACCATAAATCCGACTATTCGGTTCGTATTGTTAACGCGTGACTAGATTCCAATAGAAGGCAGTTAAATGGCTATTTACATGAACGTCCTTTAATATTTATTATAATTGTGCTAACTCTGACCGTTGCACACTACGAGCAAATTAAACGATGACTTGACTAATAATGCACCTTTATGTTCCAATTTATTTGTCTGCCAATGCAAGTATTATGATATTTTAATGGTATAAGTAACATATGATTTAATATTTCTTTAAAAGGTATGTTACGAACTAAATTTGGACACTTGAAACTATTGCAATGACTTTATATTTATCAAAGCAACGCAAAGCAATCTTCCGCAACGCATCTTCGGTTCGTCTAGTATTGAAGATGTGAAGGTTTTTCGTTGAACACCTCTGTGTTTGGCGTCTTATCTTATAAAACAACTAATATTCCCGCTACATAAAACATCTAGATGTTATTTTTGTAAAAAAATTACAAGTTTAAAATTGGAACAAAAGCCATAAATGTTTATGAAACAATTTTCACGATAAAATTTATTATTTTTATAACAAAACTTACAATACTAAAAATATAATAATACTCGGGGATTGTGAGAAATATGATTTAAGAAATACCCAACGAAAGTCACGCAGTGAAAATATATTTCATCAGGAAAGATTACAGCTAACACCCATTATGACATTTTATATGACACCGTAAGCGTTTAAGTGGGGCTATTTTAATTTTAGATTTTTTAATAGCTGGAATACTTTAAAAAAATATTTTAGTTTTATTATATTTAGTTTACAATTACATACCTACATATATATTGTTATATAATATATTAAAATTATAAGATTCTAAAAGGTAACGGGAATTGCCTAAAAGCCTAATATAAGCATATTTGCTGTCGTATTAGAAATTTAAATTTAATTAATTACGAATTTAATATTAAGATATTATTGACACTTGACTTACCGTAGGTTTCTGAGACCAAAATATCTGCATAAAATGCTGTCATTATCTTTGACAAAATAGAGAAAATAATATGTTCTAAACGGATATTTTGGTCTTAGAAACCCACAGTTAATAATTTAGTATAAACGAAGTATTAACACTAACAAAATTTATATTAAATAATGTACACTAGCTAATGCAATGCCTTATAAGTGAAAAGCTTTACCAGTATCGACGATAATAACTTTCGTTTGTACAATACGCGACCTCGGACACCTGAGAGCGACCTCTATTATCTGCCGCTGTAATTAGCGTATGGAAGGCTTTCTCTCGTAATAATTAGATAGGTTGTAACTAACGTGAAATATGCACCGATACTAAAACTAGGAAGTGCGAAACATTTTCGAAACATCCAAAGTGTTTAATAAATAAAATAGCAATTTCATATCCAGTTAAATCTAAAAACTCTTAGAGTTTTTTATTCGTCGCGCATTAAATAACTTTAAATGGTTTTATACTCTATTTCATAATATATAAGTTAAATATAAAGTTAAATCATGTTTTTCTTGCAAATTGTTTTTTATTGAAAATATGCTTAAAATTATACCATGAGAATGGAACTTATGTTCAGTCGGAACTCTATTCCGACAGAAGGACCTTCAAAACTAAGAACGGTCGTACTCTCGTTGATAGCAATATTTGCCATTTATTATGGAGGCCATTATCTTCATTCATCATAAAGTAGGATTCCAATAAAAGTATTGTTTGATAAAGAAGAATACTGTAAATAAGTGTCGTTGCTTACGATGCGACGTACTCACGTTACATGTCGTGTTATTCAACGTGAATACAAGTTACTTGACAACTTTTGAATAGTAATTCTGAATTATATTGTTTGTCTCCTTTTAATAACAGTATGAAATTATTTTAATTACATTGCCACTTGATATTTATTGTAAATATTTAAGTGTGTGTGTAATTACAGACACTTCTGAAATATGCAATTATAATAAGAAGTATATAGTAACAATTATTTGTAGTAACGTACAATTTACATGCATAGAAATTTAAGTCAACAAAAATCGAATAACACAGTCTGTCTATAAGGAAATATTCTCATTAATTTATCTTTTTTTATCCAAGATGTATTGTGAACACACTGTCTCGATGAGCGCGTAGTGATGTGACGCGTAGCGTCGTTTTATTTGCTGCATTTTTTTAACTATAATTTGAATTAATTAAATACAAGAAGTTGGCAAATGCAAGTCACTTGATGGTCACTGCGGCAACAAGAAAATGAGTTGCAGATAGTTTTTTTATCTACATTGGATATAGTTTAGGACAAACAGAAAATGTATTTCCTTTTTGTTGAAGATGTTCCACAGAGAGTCCTTGTTTTGTTGAAATTTAAACACCAAATTAAATAAAACTTTCTATTTCTGGAATAGTTCAGAATTATCGATGTATTTTATAATACTAAGATTATTATAAAACTATAATTCCAGTACAGTGCACATCACTAGGACGATCGTATAATTACGAAACGACAAAGTGTGGTTGACATCAACTCAAATGTTTAAGAGAGTGTATATTCTATACAACGCCTACAATACCTTTGAAGCGACTTTGTCTCACTCCGCAATTATGACACCCCTTATGTATCTCAGCATAGTCTTCTTTGCGGCTTCTATTTACGATATGCACTCTATTGAATTAAATTTAAAGTCGAAAATTTAACTTAAATTTAGCATAGTTGATGCCGATGCGCTATACCACGCGAAGGTGGTAACAAAAACACGTCAGGTTTTGGATTGTTCAAGACTATTTCAATGGTCGTTATACGTTAACGTAGGTGATATTTTTTTTTTGATGAATTTATTAACAACCTAAGGGGAATAATTTCTTTAATTACTATTTTTAAAGACTAGTTTTTCCTTGCTATTATTAACAGTAATTTGTAAAGGTAAAAGTACATTTCATTTTACATTTAACTCAGACTAATTCATTCTATGTTTTTAAATTAAATGTTAGTTATTGATATAAGGGGTTATAAAAATTAAAATAAATATATATTATTTCCATACAAAAAATAAAATCAGTCATTGTCGTTGGTGAATCATACATTTTAAATACATTCCATAACATATTCCTTGAAATTAATTTAATTATTCCACAACAGAAATTTAACGAAATTTTATTGCGAAAATTATTCCTATAAATTATTTTTTAATTATCAAAAGGATAGCGTATTATTAGTTATAAAAGTTTTAAAAGAAATGCTAACTAGAAAACGTTTCTTTTTTCACCCTTTCCTTTTGGCGAAATAACTCGAGTCCAATATTGTATAACTTCACATTATCTTGCGTATGATTTAAATTATTTATATACTGACCTGTCCCACGGTACAAAGACGCTATAAGCATAAACAAAAAAATAACCGGAGGGTTCAGCGAACTAAAAATTTCACGTAGTAATGAGAGTGGGCCAGTACATTCATATTTAATTGGCGCGGACGCGGTCGGGCTAGTTTACGAGTCTCTATGGGGCTCGGGGGTGATTTTAACTTTTTTTCAAATGCCCGATAGGTTGAAGAGGTATTGTGGAGAGGACAGTGTGAGAGCACGTTTGAATAACATAGACAAGTCTTATTCAAGGATGAGTTATTTCAAATTATTCAAACGTAATGAAAACGGTGTTCTCTCTTCCCCTGTTTTCTATTTTTTCTATTTCGATATCTGTCAATGATTTCTGAAGGACTTTAGCAATACAGTTATCATCAAAATAATATTGCTATTGAAAATTTACTTCCACTATGATTAGATGCATCAACTTTTAAAGTAGACATTGTATTGAATTGGCATAATCTGGTTTCACTTCTTATCAGCCAATATTAAAAATAATTAAATAATAAGAAATCATTTTTTTTCAAATAGCACTGTTTTAATTTGAAAAAATTCAAGGTCGTATCCACATTATTCTAACAACGAAATATCATTGCAATAGTCTACGGAGCGAAAAAAAATGCGAAATAATATCGAAAAGCAATAAAAGTGAGAGCGATACCGCTATAAAGTACAGACAAATACGGAAGATAATCGAAGCGAGTGCTCGTGGAGTACGTAGTATTGTGGAGTTTATAGCACCGTTATATTTTACTACAGGTTTGTTCGTGAGCTTTTAGAGTGAGCTAAAGTGGGCGCTGTAAAACATTTATATTTCTTTATTTGGTTTGATACACATAAAACATATGTTCTACGTGTATACAGGAATAAGTACTTAGTGCAATACTAAGGCAGTATCTTAATATAGATTTAAGTAGAAAGCTACCCTTAGTACCTTTAGTAAGCTGCTGTGAGTATAGAATTTTGGGATAACATTGTTTTTTTATAAACACTGATTATCCAAGTTTAAATCTTGTACAATCAAATCCTGACAAATTGCTTACTTGAGTACAACAACTGAGGTGAGGTCTCATTTAACTTAAGCTCAAGGCAAAATCAATCGATTGCGGTTTCGAATCCGTAAAATCATGAAACATTTAAATCTGATGCCTCTGTTGCCTCCTTTAAATGTGTTAATACTTAGAGTTTTCAAATTGCCCCTTGAGTGTAGATATAGTATAAGAATTCTACGTTAAAAGGCTTTCAGTAACCAATTAACGTGCAGCAGTAAATTGTAAAATCTCCTCAGGGGCTTAGAGATTTTTTGAACTCTATCTTGTCTGGTTGTAAAACATTTTATCATCTCATAAATAACATATAATCCCTACGACACTGTAACTAGCAATCATTTATAAAACGCATCAAATAGGCGTGAAAAATTTAGATTATAATTGACAGATACATTGCACGTTGTGTATTAGAAAGGTAAACTTTAGTTCTATTTCAAGCACCAATGTATAACGAATTTATCGAAGTAGAGGGTGTGAAGCATTTTAGCATGTATTTCATTTGTACAACGATGAACAAATGTAAACGCGCTCTAATCCATGTATTGTTAACAGGAATCCAATTTAAAATTCCATTGAGCGATCAGACAAAGCTTGATTGATCGTCGCTTTAAACGTATTTGTGAAAGCTGATACTGTAGAAAATGTTTTTAATGTTCCTTTGGCAGTTGTATGATGGAATTTTGTATTTTAATCGCTGAGGCCAGCGCCTCCGTCCGCGCGCAGTTAAAAAAAAAAGAAAAAAAGAAAAATAGATGTTGGCCGATTCTCAGACCTACTGAATATGCTCACAAAATTTCATGAGAATCGGTCAAGCCGTTTCGGATGAGTACGGGAACGAAAACTGTGACACGAGAATTTTATATATTAGATTAAATTGAACAAGTCTCAACTTGAAACAGCTAACATTGTTTCTTCTTTGTTGTATTTACAGGCTAATTACTTATTTTTATATTTTTTAATTCATCTGTCACACTTAAAGTCTTTATAATTACTTAAAATAGTCTCTCAGTTATCATTTCTGAGTTTATGTTTAACTATTTTACTAAAAGCTATTGTAAATTAATAATTGCGTACATGCATTTCTTACATTGTATTTGGTTGATTGATTTAGGTTTTATCGTAAACTGGACTTGAATAGGGCATAATGAATTACCCAATTTAATCACACGTTTCTCTTGCGGCGACTGAATGGAGGGCCTTTGTATTTCAGTTTCATATTCAATATTGTCTTATTGCTTTGTACCGTCTTCCGGTGGACAATTGCCAAGATTTGAGCTACATTGTCTATTTCGCTCTAACTAGTGTTAGTTTTATATATCTATCTCGCATTGGAACTGCGAATTCCCTGAATGAAAGTTTGATTTGATCATTTTGCAATACCGTTGGATATGAAGCCAAGTAGTGAGTGAATATAATTTTGTCAATCCTCGCTGCGGTGGCGGGTAATGAGTGTTCGTGTTGCCAACTGAGAGGTCAGTCGTCAGGTTGCGAGTCCGTAAGTGGTGGGTATTAATCATTATTATAATTTAATTACTGTGGCAAAACCCGTATATATTGTGCGGTTACTTAACACAATAGTATATTAAATAAAGTTTGCTAAGGTTTAGTCGTTGAACCAATAGAAAGGGTGAAAATTTATGTTATTAAAGTTATATATCAAAGAAAATCCGTAATAAGAGTAGTGCTTCTCATCTTCAACTTAGTTCCTACGCAGGGTTGGCAGTATGTACATCTATATCAACTGTCGTTAAAATCACTCCCTTCTTACGCATATTATCTTTCACACAACCATCCACATTTTCTTCCTCTGCCTTTGTAGTCATCCACATTCAATCTCATTACTTCTTTATTTATGTGAAAATCATGTCTCCGCTCAATATAACATGGATGTAGAATAGTTGGCGAATCCTAATTTAAAAAAGTCACACTTGATAAAAAAATAAGTATTGCACATATGGGTTATTACAATGACAAAAAGAAAAATAAACACTAAGAAAATTGCTTTAAAAACATTGAATTCTTGTACACACTGACTGTATGCGTAAAGTAAGAATTTATATGCACATATATGTGTGTAAATTTCAAAAATGATATAAACAAAAAAGTCACAAATCAATGTGCGTTAAAATATTATTTCATTCGAGTTCCAAATTTTCGGTTGTCGGTCTGAATTCGGAATAAGGACGGATATGCGAGATATCTTTGGTAGTTAAGTATAATTCTCAAATATCTGTCAAGGTATATAACATCTTAGTCTGTCCGCGATCAAGGAAGCCGAAATATAAACGACACGTCAGAATGTGAATTTAAATTTTGTAAATATTTTGAACTTTAATATTTGATATGAACATTGAAACAAACAATTCAATTAATGTCTGGTGTATTTTTTGGTATGACTTTATTTGTAATTAATTAAATCCAAAACCGTTTCTCCATACTCCATACTTTTGATATCAAATGGAAAAAAATTCACACCAACGGATTGATATCCGCATTGAGCCGACCATTAATGACAGTATTAGGTAAAAAATTGTGATAGTATTGCATTATCACATAAAACGAGGTTTAGGCATAAACGAGGATTAAACGAGGTTAGGATAAGCGCCATCTGCGCCCGGCCACCTCAAGCCCGGTGAAACTGTAAATGCCTCCTCAAGACAAACAGTGACTACTCAGTCACAAAAAAAAAGAAAAAAAAACATTATCACATCACATTTTTTTACTTAATTCATTGTTGTCTAACTATAAAAAAAATCTAGTTCAGTCTAGAAATGTTTAGTATAACAGTATTTATATAACTTTTAACGTTTTATTACACTATTTATTACCGGCAATTATAATAAGGTTACCTAAATTCCAATATAATTATAAAACGGGAATTTATTCGACCATGTTATTCTGAGAAGTCCGCAGAAATTCTGTATGTTATATGACTGTGCCTGCAACGTTACGTGAGAAAAATATTAATTCATATTATATTATTGTAGGCAAAATATTTATATTAAAAATAAATACAAATAATGTCAGATTTGGCTTCTGTATCAAAAATTACAACATTCCCAAAAAGTAATATTGAATATACTTCTAAGAAAGTTGAAATTATTTATATTTAAAAAAATAAATATAAAACGATTAAATAGAATACAAGATAAATTCTGATAAAGTCGATGACACCAATCTTACTAATATTATAAATGCGAATGTATGGATGGATGTTTGTTTGAAGGTATCTCCGGAACGACTCAACGGATCTTGATGAAATTTGGCTCAGATGTAGAACATAGTCTGGAAGAACACATAGGCTACTTATTATGTTTGCAATACCGCGCGGACGGAATCGCGGGTGACAGCTAGTTTTTATATAACTAAAATAAATAGCAAAGTTAAATGGCAACAAATTTATCTCTACTTAGGTTGAGACATTTCTACAATTGTTAGAAATCACTTAGTATTACTTTAGTCTGACATTACAAGACTATAAAAATGTAGTTAACGGGAACTTATAGACGGACAGACATAAACAATACTTTACTATTAGCCATGAACATTAACGCAGTGAATACGACGGCACGGATGCTTCAGTTTACTAACCAATAAACGTCTTCACTTAATTTACGTCACTTGTAAGTAAATGAGTATCTATTTAAGGTTATGCTAGTGAACAATTTACAGAGTTATATATTGCTAAGCTTGGAGAATTTAATTTACACTCTTTTATGGATTGGCTTTATAAAGTATACTAGCAGTTGCAGCTGTTTACCTACGTGTGGAATTAAAAATAATATAGCCTATGTCATCCGTGAAAGTAGTGTAGCTTCGCAACAGTGAAAGAAACTTTCAAATCGGTTCAGTAGTTTTGACACTTATTTAATACAAATAAACAAATCTTTCATATTTATAATATTAGTATAGACAGTAATTAATTTAATTTTGATTACTTAATTGAACAATTAAACTACACAAAAAATCTCATACTAATTTTGACATCTATCTATCTATCTATATATATAAAAGAAAGTCGTGATATTTACACCATTTATAACTCAAGAACGGCTGAATCGATTTGACTGAAAATTGGTGGGCAGGTAGCTTAGAACCAGGAAACGGACATAGGATAATTTTTACCCCGTTTTCTATTTTTTATTCCGCGCGGACGGAGTCGCGGGTAGATGGATGTTTTTTTGAAGATATCTCCGGATCGGCTCAACGGATCTTGATGAAATCTGGCATAGATGTAGAGCAAAGTCTGGAAGAACACATAGACTACTTATTAAGTTTTTTTTTTAATTCCACGCAGACGGAGTAGCGGGTAAAAGCTAGTAATCTATATATATAAAAGAAAGTCGTGTTAGTTACACTATTTATAACTCAAGAACGGCTGAATCGATTTGACTGAAAATTGGTGGGCAGTTTGCTTAGAACCAGGAAAAGGACATAGGATAATTTTTACCCCGTTTTCTATTTTTTATATTCCGCGCGGACGGAGTCGCCGGTAAAAGCTAGTTGGTTATAAAGATACGTAAACGCTTGTCGCAAATATTCGTGCTAGGCCCACTGATGAGAATGAGTTTTAGAAGGACAGTTGTCAATAGTAGTAGATTACCTATAAGGTTACTATACTGAGGAGTCAATTGTAAATCCATGACAAAAATGACAGCACTAAAAGTATCTTAAATAAATCATAAAATAAGACAATTATATTATAACATTTGGGATATTACGTTTACCAAATGGATAGTTCTTCGTAAGATCATTTACATGACATTAATACTAAAATGGTAATTGCATATGAACTTTTAAGAAACATTCAATCTCCGGTCGTGAAGTCGAGACAATTGCAATTGTCCACAATTATATTATGCGGCTAAACATTTGCGTGTGCGGCACGACTGCTATAAAATCCGGTAATCTCGAACTCGAGTAAAGACACGCTTAAAAAGATCGTGACACGTATTAATGAAATTATTTAATAAATACAGTATTATTACGGCAAATTCTCTAGAATTATGTCTTTGTTTTTCGGAGTATCGGTGAGTTTCATGTCATCACACATATATGCGTATAATTTCAACATAAAATGTGGTATTTCCAATTTGCTATGTTGTTTAAACTTTATTTTAAAAGATCGCCAACGAAATACATTTCGCGAACATGTATTCAATGTAGGTACAATTAAAAATAAATCTGTAACATTGAGGCGAACAAGTCCGAACGCTGGATTAAGCCATGTTTAGCCAATACGTATCAAATCATCTATTGTAAGCGAGGTTTGTTCGCTAAATTCAAAACGTAGCCTAGTTTACGATTACACGTTCAGCAAGTGCAACAACATGCGATTGAGATGTCGAACCCACGCGCTATTGTACGAACCTATAAGTGTGAGATATTGAATTTTATACCAACAAAAACATTATTTGTTTGCTGTTTCTTACAAAGCTTGTATATATATACCTTATGAATGTCTGTTTCTATTTATATTAAATTTATTATCTTTTATATAATTTAGCGAAAAACAAAGTCAACAAATATCATTCAAGGTTCTTATGTTTTACTATTTAATCGCAAAAAGGAATTTCATATTGTGTTTGTTAAACCAAAGTACTAAACATGTTGTCTTCCTTTTCACTTTCTTTGAAAAAAGTAAAGATAACAATATACAGTCGAACCTGTAAAAGCGAGAGTTCAAAGGATCGTGATGTTTTTTCGCTTATAGAGGTTTATCTCTTACCCGATTTCTCGCTTATGGAGGTCTTCCGTCTGGACTTTACAATGATTCTCGCTTATAGTGGTTTCCCTTTTATCCTGATTCGACTCTAATATTTTATCACAGTGGCGAAAATCGATTACATTAAAAAAAAACTTATCAGTGATAACTTAATTAAAATTCATTGCAAATAGTTACTACTAAGCAAAATATAGTTCACACACTGTTTAATTCAACAATTAATTAATTAACAAATTCCACGTTTCCATATAAAGATATAACAGACTTGTCAGTAGAAGGTGACCGAAGCAAGTCCATTTTAGTTCTACTGAAGATGACTTGATGGCAATTAATATTCAATGATAGCATCGTAAGAGTAGATACTAAGAAGGCACGAGCTTTAAAACCTTTTATAAAGCGACGTAGGCTGGTCATATTTACATTAGAATGTTACTACAATTCGGCCTTTATTTCGATGCTATACGACATTTAGTAGTAGGTTTTTCATACTACATCTGCACTTAGGGATACCATTCAATGATTCTGTGTGCGACTGCAAGAATATGATGTTTATGCACAAAAATTTCATAGCCATATTAACTGTTGCCCGCGACTTCGAAGCGCAGAATAAAAGAATGCCTAAGTTACACACATACACCAGCTACTTTAAGTGAAAATTCTCGTCAAAATTTTTCTATCCGTTTTGGAGATTATCCGTAATAAACGTGGACAGACAGACAATCATTTCAAATATTAGTTTTAGTTAATAAAATAAGAGTCTAACACCTCAATTTTAATAATTAAATCGATTTAATATAGATATATTTATCTGTTACGTAAATATCGTATCTATAGATTAACAAACCAATTATTGTCGTAGGCTTTTACGGCAGCAATACCTACTCGTATAAGGACTCTATTGTCATCCTTTTCAATATCCTCGAACGGAATGAGATAAAAATATTTGTGTTTTGGTATGGTGTGGTGTTTGACAGTGAAAAACTTTCTATTTCGTTAAAGTATGTTTTAAAGTTATTTATTTTAAATATTTGGAACCTTATTTGAAATGTAATCTACAATGTTTGAATTTTCCCGAAGGTAGGGTAGGAGCAGGCCCCTTATCCATTTGATATAAATTCATTGTTAGGGCAAGCAACAAGTGAACTCATGCCGTTAGTTTAGGGTTGTCAGCCTTTTAATGTGGCACAGATTTTTAAAATTTAATACAAAATAAACAAAGGTGAAGTAAATTTTTTATTTAAATTCATAACCTGAGAAATGCCATAAATATTAAATAGAAACAATAATTATTATACTACAAAATATTAGAACTAATGAGAAAAATATTAGACACATAGTACAGTCATAGCACTTGGCGGTGTTCTACTTACGGAAATATTGACTTGTTCTTTGCAATGCGACAAACACGTTTTCGCTTCTTCGTCTCACGAAACTTGCGAAAGACTGTCGCTTTTAAGGTGTAAAATACTGCTAGATCCCCCGATAATGCCTAAAAAGTATATTGTTTATCTTTAATAGTGACAAAGATATATATTTAAAATATAAAAGTTTTGTGCTGCAGTCACAGCCCTATGAACAATGCAACCCTAGATAATAGGGGTTGTTGGCAAACATTTATCAAGCTGTAAAGTGATTCCACGGCAACAAGTCGCTAATGTCATGTTGTGTTCGTGTTCAACAAGAGACAAAAGAATTTCTTATTTTATTTAAGAACTAGGTTTTGTCTGCGTCATCGTCCTCGCGGAATTAAAAAATCTTAATAAGTAGTGTGTTCTTTCAAACTAACTTCTATATCTATGTGAAATTTCAAAGAGACGTAATAACAAATATCCATCTATCCATCCAAACTTTCGCACTTATAATATAAATAATAAATTATTAATAAATGAAGATATTAAAGATAAACTATTTTACACAGATATTTCTTCTCTTTTTTTTCTCATTGTAATGGTCAGTAGTTTTAAGTCTTAAATTGAAATAATAATCAAACTAAAATTGCTTATCATCGATATATCAAAATATATTAGTTTTTTGTTGACTTAGTAATATGAAAAAAAAATAAACATAAAAAATTGTATTACACCTAATTTATACAAAAGTTGTCACGGCGATTTGAATAATGAAAACAAAAATGAATCATAAATAAGGTCGGTTCTTAATTTTTCACTAAGTATGATGGATGCGCGAAGACTAAATCCGTGCGCAGGAAGCGATTGTACGCTTGGGTAGCGACGGAACCGCGGACGTTTTGCGACATCGCATCCGCCGTTTGTCATCAACAAAATCTTTTATTTTTTTCTTAAAATTAATATGATGATAATTCTGGTAGAAAAAGCTCGTATATGGAAGATAAAAAGTACCATCTACAAATTTGTAAACACTAAAAAATTCAGTATAGATATCGTGCTAACAAAAAAAAATCTTAAATATGTTTATTAAAAATAATACTGTATCTAAGATCTGTATGATTTTATAGAGAGTACGAAATTGTATGTATAAATTATTGACGCAGGAACGCAAATCTGATCCGGTCTTAATTTCAAATAAAATCAATAAGTGCGCGCATCCTTTACAGAAATGGAGTGCATAAACATACTCGCGTTCACGCAGTGTCCATTCTTAAGAGAGCACGCCACCAGAATAGATCACAATAATTCATAACCGTTATGCGCGCGCGCTGCCCGATAATACCGCAGTCGGTTTGTTTCATATTGGCCTTTGCCTTGGCCGTTACTTGCAAAAAGTCTTAAGTTCGGTACTCACAAGTAAGTGTTGTAATGGTTTTAAACATCCTTACTCGATAAGTAGCCGTAATCACCTAACGTCTATCTATATTACCATTAAATCATACGTTTAAAGTACTTGTTTGACAATTTAATTGACAATAATCTGAATATTCAATACTTCTTGATGGATAATAAAATTATATCGTGTTTACAGTTTTCGGTAATGTTCACTCAACATTCGATGACCTACCTTATTTAATGAAATATTGTTTTAAGAAATGAATTCAAGTACCAATATGCACTTGTTAAACTATAGGGACTTCAAACAAAGCGTGCTTCTGACGTCGCGGCTGCAATAATAAGCGGAAACGTTGCCAGAACGGTACGGCCATGTCTCGCACTCCGCACTGCATATATAACTACATACACTATAGTTAGTAATACGCCGATTGACAGATATATCACGGGAAAGAAAGGCGAATGGATCGAATGAAAGGTATAATAATATAGCATTTAATATGCTTTGATGCTAAACCGATTCCATCCGGGATTGGGACAGTTACATATGGAACACATTATCCTTTGTCTATTCATGCAATCTTAATTAACTAACGACTTCTATTAGCGTACTATACACTCTTACTGTAGTCAATATATTTGGTTAAAGAGAGATCTCTGCCATCCACTGGTTCTCTCCCTTTCTCTGTTTTAGTACTTTCGAATGTTTCTAGTATTAAAGATAACTAAGTATTAGGTAAGCGTCCATTCAAAGATACTATAACTAGGTCGTAGGTAGCCTTATGTCTTGTATTTAGAGTAAAGATGAGTTTTCGTTGCAAGTCAAAATTTAACGTTTTCCAAGACGACACATTAAGGTTGTGAGAGTGTTCTGTTTCAATCATATCAACATGCTGTAAAGCTGTCTGTCTGTTCGTCTCGTTGTCGCACAATACCGGCATTGTCACGCGCGCAGGACATGTTCTAGGAAGGGACGCGTGTCATAAACAACACTGTAACATGTTCCAGCGAAGCGGCAGCTAAAGGAATGCAAGATGCTACCGATGAAAATAATTCTAGCAGGCGTCTATTTCATTCACAATGAGATACGAATATTAGACTTTAGTAAATCTTACTAATATTATAAATGCGAATGTTTAGATGGATGGATGGATGTTTATTTGAAGGTACCTCCAGATCGGCTGTATGAATCTCGATGAAATTTAACATAGAGGTAGAACACAAAGGCTACTAATTACGTTTTTTTTTTTAATTCCGCAGAGACAGAGTCGCGGGCGACAGCTAGTACTTCATAAAGACATAAAATTATCATTGTTGTAGGTAACACTATCACATTTGCAAATAGATAATGCATATTCGATTTTGTGTATACTTTTTTTAATTATCATCGCTAATTTCTATAATTAGATAAATAAAAGCCTCTGCAAATTTACAACTATCTTTTTCTACTGGAACGTGTTGTAATTTTTCTTTTACCAAAAAGTGTTGAAAACGAAATAAAAGTACTGAAAAAAACCTGACCTTCGAACCTTAGTCCGGCAAATCTTTCATTGAACACTCAATTTTGTAGTTCAGTGTTAGTTGCAGTTGATAATGTTCGTGTATTGTACAATTATGGGACAAAGTCACACAAAACAATAAAAACCAGACTCGCCCGGTGCAATACCACGACCACACAGAAGGCAGGCGTCAAGTGGAAGTAATTTCGCCTACAGTCTGACGAGTGTGCGTTTCGGAGGCCTAATTTTAGTCCTCTGGACTTTCCATCCTTCAAAGTAGGCAACGCACCTGCAATTGCTTTTTGCAATTGATATCTAGGCAGCGGTCGCTTCGCTAATTCGGCGAATACATGTGGCCGCTTGCTTGTTTGGCACCTTGTATTTTAAAAAGAAACGTCCTCGACTGCACATAAGGCTGGGAAACTGAAAGCTAAACTTACGCAGTGTCGTGAGAAGTGGCCAACAATTTAAGAAAGTCGCATATAACAAGAAGTACCAGTCCGTCCCGGTCTTAGCCTTAAGTTACACATCATGCTGTGGGAAATCAGTTGTATATAGAATATTTTACATATTTATTAGGTAGATACATAACACATTATGCCTTAATTAGATCACAAATGTAAAAGCAAAAGCAAAGCAGCTGTAAAAAAAACTTAATATGGGTATGAAAAATAGATGTTGGCCGATTCTCAGACCTACTGAATATGCTCACAAAATTTCATGAGAATCGGTCAAGCCGTTTCGGAGGAGTTCAAGTTCGAACCCCGTGACACGAGAATTTTATATAATAGATTTTTAGACGACTTGTTAATTAAATGCAATTTTCCTTTTTGAATTAGTCTTGTCAATACACATTAAATTAAGTCACGACAAGGAAATATTGTATTTTGATTTGTTAACATAACTACTTAATTTTGTTTCATTGCTATACTCAGTCATTAAAAATTTTGCATACCTACTTATCTGATTTTTGCTGTGTCACTATTTCAATTTAAAAAAGCAATAATACATCAATGTCGTTATGAAAGTGAAATGTCAGATCGAAAATGATTACCTAAAAGAAAGAAACAAAAGACAAACGATTAAGGTATAAAAACTTAACTAAGCTTTGTACAGAAAGCATTTTTACTATACTTACTTAATCCAGACTGGATATTACTTACCATTTTTTTAGACTTTAAATATGTGCTTATTTGTAAACTTTAAATACTTGACACAATGTTGCAAAATGTTATTTCTTTATTTTTGACATGTTTTAAAAACTTCTTTTCACAAGACAATCAGGTTGTTTATCAAATAAATGCGAACGTAGCATAAAAGATTATCTCTCACAACGAAGTCAGTCTCGATCAGTTTTTGCCTTATTTCAGAACAGATTTAGCTCACACAATTGACTTTGTTCGCCATAAGTCAGACATAAAACGGATGCCAGTGTCAAAGTCAGAACTTATTGTGTGCTTGAAGGATATTAATTATAACGAAGACGTTATGACTGAGAGTTTTGAATACGGCCACAGGTTAAGGTTGTAGAATATTCACCATTTTATATTAATGTAAGTTTTCTTTTATGTACAATTTAGCACTTAGTAGTAGGGGCTCAGTTCTCCGCAACTCCACGACAAGCGCGTATTTTGCGTGAAAATTTAGCACTTTCAAATATTACACAATGAAGTCTTCTCGTCGTAATTGGCAGAAAGTAATGAACAAGTAAACTATATGACAAAATGATTTAATGTACGAGTATATATTGAATAAAGTTTTCTGTAAATCTATATATATAAAAGAAAGTCGTGTTAGTTACACTATTTATAACTCAAGATCGGTCGAACTGATTTAGCTGAAAATTGATGGGGAGGTAGCTTAGAACTAGGAGACGGACATAGGAACTTTTTTTATCTTTGTGCATTTTTTTTATTCCGCGCGGACGGAGTCGCGGGTAAAAGCTAGTTAGTAATATTACTAATTGTACCATAACGATACATGTCTATTAATGTATAAAATGCTAGGATGTAACGGACTGTAGAAGGCTAATGTGGCTACGTTAGGAAATAAATATTGAACAGTCTTGTCTTGTCTATGTCTTATGTAGTCTTGAAATCGCATATAGATATAATACTATGAAACAATAACGTCATTGTGTAGGCGTGAAAATATTTTACATAAAATCATCATCAAACACCAAATACTCATTTTAATTTGTTCTTCCGGCACCTGATCATTTTACATTTTAAAAAATAATACTCGTAACTTTAATGTTCTCCAAATATCTTCTTAGAGTTTTCCATATTAGTTGAATATAATAAATGTATTGACAATTCAAAGACAAAATTTTACAATTTAGTTTTGTTTATTTATTTTCTTCACTTTCTTCTAAAATATGAATCTGAATAAAACTGAATAATCTGTATTGTCTACTCTGTGACTGCGTAGATAACAATGTGAATAAATCTCTCGTACACTGAAACACACTGTCTTCATTCGTTTTAGACAGGCCTTAATTATTCACTGTAGAGGCGATTCCAATCAGACGGCCGACCGTCCCTCACACGGGCTCGATATTGAGCCTTCAGTTAGGCCACGACTGCGACACCTATTTCTGTTAAAATTGCCTGGTTTTTTTTTGATCTAGTTGTTATCTAATTAAATCATTACTAACAATGTTACTAATATTAAAAATGCGAATGTTTAGGTGGAGGTATGGATGTTTGTAACAAGATCTCCAAAACGGCTCAACGGATCTCTATGAAATTTGGCATAGATGTAGAGCATAGTCTGGAAGAACACATAAGCTACTTATTACGTTTTTATTTAATTTCGCGCGGGCGACATTTAGTATTATATGACATTTCCCACATTGATTATGGAAGTGCGCGTTGGGTATGGCTGGATAAGAATGGGAGTAAAATTATTGCTGTGGAAATACGAACTTTAGGAAGCATTAGAAATACTGCTAAAGGAGGATGTTGTGAGTAGAGTTGAAAAAGGTATTATTAGAAGGTTTGGACACGTTGAAAGGATAAATTACAGGAAATTTATGGTGCGAAAGTAAGCGACAGTGTCCAACCTTCCCAGGCAAAATTTTACCGTCCAGACTGATCAAATAATCAAGTAGGATAAAAATACAGAGTACCCGAAACCGACGTGCATGTATGCGTAGATGTAGGAATGTAAAATATGCGAGAGAGTTGTATCAAGACCGCCCCAAATGGAGTTACACGATCTCTGCCTACCCTTCTGGATTACGAGCGTGAGTTATGATGATGTTTTTGTTTATCACTAAGAATAAAGAAATTTTGTTTCTGAAATCTTATAGCCTAAAACAAATATTGTACGATATCTTATTTATCATTAAAATTAAAAAAAGAAGAAATTGCATTGCTACAATTTGTATAATTAATTTATTTTAGACTTAATTAACAATTATATCATTCCGAATGACATTATGCCATTATCATTTCAAATAACACCTCACAACAGTGACATAATGAGCAGAGACGATACTAACAAAATAACTTAATAAATAATATTACTTCCAATAAATAGCATACGTAGACCATTAGGGCGTCTTGGTGCCTAACTACGGATCTAATTGGCCATAAATTATGATAATTTGCGTTCCTGCCCACCCTGTAACACTTCTGTTTATTATAAATGTAATTATTGAGGTTAGAGAAAAAATATTGTAGCTATGATTTATGTTATCGTTCCAGTAATATTGTGCAATATTTGCGATTGTTTTGTTTTAGTTGGTACGGGTGAATTGATTTAGCTTACATGTGGTTTTTTTGCATACTGTATTTAATAAGTAAAAACTGTAAGTTATGAATTCGTTAGTTGCAGACAGCAAAAGTAACTTTGTATGATTGAATTAGAAATATTTCATTAATTATTTACCAAATCATACATAAAAAAATACTTAGTATAGCAAAGGATGACGATATAGCAAAAGGATGCTAGCTAAACGGAAGCAGGGCTAGATTTAACTGACCCTGCGCTGATTTTCATTTGGAACCTGTTATAAATAATTATTTTTCATGCTTGGTTACGGTTTTATTTAACCGAAGAAAAACTGATTGGCTGACTGACTATTTGAAAAAATGGTTAATTTAATTCCTATATGCATTAAGAAACAAAACACAAAGCATGAAAGAAAAGGTCTTTCGACATTTTCTAAAGTCAACCATTAGAAACGAGTCTCAATTAACTGCAATAAAATATTTTGCATTAGCTCTCTGTCCCTTTGAATTACTTTATATTAAAGGTAAAAAAAACAGGAAAGGTTCATCAATGTATACCCAGTACCCACATATCCCTACATTATTTTATGAATCAACACAAAGTGTCTCTTAATTTCACCTCCCCACTGCTTTACAAAGTTGTATCTGGAAAGTACCGATAGAAGAATATATTTTTCAATTTCAATTTATGATTTGCTTTGATAATAATTTATAACTATAGTAGTAACTTTGGCGTTTGACGAGCTGATAAGCGCGGTAATATGATTACCACGCTTATATTTTTGTATATTTTATATCGATTCATATTAATACATTTTTCATAAATGGGTATCAAATATATAACATTTCAACTAATGTAAACCGTACAAGAGTGATATAATAATATTATTCAAGCTATAAGCTACGAATAAAAAATTAAAATTCCTTTCGCATTCAACTTCTTTAAATACTTACATAAAAAGTTTTTAAATGCTTTATAACATATGAATAAATTCTAATTTGCTAACTGTACTTTGGGAGGGCGTCACACAAAGACCCGACTGCTCTCTTCCTCCGCGCTCTTCCTTCCACTTTTTACTTTTCGGCCCTCTTGTCTCCTCCCTGCACCCGCACCCTCTGTGTCCTCTCTCTGTTCTACGCGAGGGTATGTTTTGTTTTATTTTTTCCTTTCCAACATGCGTATTTCCTTTGTTATTTACATTACTTGCTGTATAAAATCGAATTTTATAAATAAATATTTAAATTTAATTTAAGTAAATAAGAGTAAGAGGTTGTGTAATTTCAACTTGAATATATTAAACGAAATATAAATTGTCCATGATAAAAATGGATAGGCACATTTTACAAAAGGCACAACTAACTACCGGATCAAATACACAATCAGTGACTTTACAACGTAATATGCTCACTGACAGAGGAGTGTATTTGTAAAGTCTCGACTTAATTTGAGTATTAAGTAGAGAGTATATTAAGGTTTACGCGCACTCGTTTTTCTATAAGTTATCTTATCACGTGTCTCCATTTCATATCACAACAAGGTCGTGTAATGTTTTGTCTTTATTTTAAACACCTTCAATGCAATATTCGGCAATTACTAATCGAAGTGGAAACAGCGTTGTGTTGCTGGACGTAATTACGTTTATTTATTTCCACTCCCGTTCGCGTGACGCGACGCTCAATCGGCGAGATAAGACGTGTCAGTCGCCGTGTCGGAAATACAAAAAGCACTCACGCAATACTTTCAAATTTCGCGTTTCATTTGTTTATATTGGATCGCCAATCTTTAACAACTTGACTACCATCAGAAACGTGAAGTTTCCCTTAGTGCAGATTTAGTGAGAGAAATCTCTTCTCTGACCAGAAAGGCTGTGATCTTTATTTAAACGGTATGCTTTTTTGTATTTACTTCAAATGAATGTAATATATAAATAATTATCCCATTATGTGGTCTTAAAAAATATATAATTATATAAAAAAAGCAGACTTATTGAACGGGATATTTTATTACACCTTTTCTTATAAGTAAATACTAAAACATTCTTAATTCAAAAGGACCTTAACATCCATTCAAATACAATGAAAAGAAAACCACCACATTTTCATACAAAAACGGTACCTATCTATTTCGCTTGAAAGCACCGAAGCAAGAATAAGGGACAAACAAAATGTCTATAGAGGCGAGACTAAACATTTCCAAGACGATGCTCTAGGGGGCGCTGGGGGAGACGAGCGTAGGGTGGGGGGTGGCACAACACACATATCTGCACCACAAACTTTCCAACAAACCCCCCAAAAACAAAAAAACAAGCAATTATAAACTCTAACGCCAACGAAATAGGACCAAAATAAGTGGTTAAATATAACTTTGCTCAAGTCTAAAACTGTAACACATTGTCCATTGAAGAAAGGTCTCTGATAGTGCATTACACCACCCCTTAAAGAACAGTAGGAACATATATGAGGGGGACGAGGGGGTTCATGTTATAATGGTTGTTTGTAGGTTTACAATTCGCGTGTGTGAGAGTTTCGCTTATTTGAAATGAAGCAAATCTAAAGCCACATAATAAGCAAGTAGATTCACAAGAAAACGCCTTTACAACGTGTACTTAAGACGTAATATTATGTTTATTACGTACATAAGTATTTTAGTTAATAATTGATAGAAGTAGGTTGATATTATGTATACTACGTTAAGATGGTTATATTAATTTATGTAACGAATGAGAAAATAGTGACAAGTGAATGCTAAGTTATACAATAATATTAAATCGAAGAAGCGATTGACCTTCGGCTTTATAATGTATAACATTGCATGAGTGCTTTAGATATACATTTTAAATAAAAAAAATCTCTATCTACGTCATCCTCATCATCAGTCCACTATACGTCCCCACTGCGGGGCTTGGAGCCTACCCTAATCAATTTCTTTCCAGATATGTTCAGGTTCCATCTCGACGTTTCCCTTCACCGTAAGAATTTAACATAAATGTGCATGTGTAAATCTAAAAACACATTGATACATGGCAGGATTCGAACCCAGCCTGCAGATTATAAGTCAAGTGCCTAACCCCTAATTCACCGACGCTCTATCTACCTCAGTACCGTTAAAAAATCCTACGGTAAAGTTTATACTCGTGTATTTTTACGTCTAATATCATGACTAGATACAAAAGAGCTTAACCGATTTTTCGTGGGTTTCTGAGACCAAAATTCCCGTTTAAAATATATTGTTATTTCTGTTTTGCCAAAGATAATGAGGGGAATGGCGATATGTTTTGTACAGAGATTTTGGTCTCAGAAACCAACGGTTAGATAAGTCACATGTAATTGGAATCGTGTTTTTGTTCGAGAGTTTTAAGGGTATAAAATAACTGAAATAAAAAGAACTTTTATTTCGGACAAGTTACATTGTAGAGCCAGGGACTTAAACACTAACTACGAAAAACTTGAGTACAGTCGTGTCGAGTTTATTGTGAATACAGAGTAGATACAGTCGCGCCCGGTCGATAGCGCGGCGATTTGTCGCCGTCGGACAGTCAGCGACACCTGTCGGCAGCATCCGGCCATTGCCCGCTAATGAGCGCTTGCTTTTACTGCACTCGGACATGAGATTGTTATAGGCCATGTCCAAGCTATTCTTACTTCGGTACTTAGTAAATACATATTATTATAAATTCAAATGAATGAAATCTTTTGTAGGTATATACGAGAATAAAGTAATAGAGTTGACATATCTATAAACAGTTGTGAGTTTTTCCGAAATAAAAAATATTTTAACCTTAAAAATTATTAGTACCTATTCTACACGTGTGTACCGTATAGTGATTCAAGTGTAGGTCACTTGTACAGTCGCGTTCAGCGGTTGTCACACTAATTGTACAGTCAGCTACACCTGTCAGCATCCAGCCGCGCTTCACGACTTTTGTCCCAGTTGGGTTGCTTATAATTTCCAACCAATGAAATATATCAAGTTTGTTAATGTATGGGAATTTATAAATATCTAAAAGTTGATGCGTATGCGCATACAACGTGAATATTACAACGCTACAAATACACGCAACTTAAGTTTTTTTTTTCTAGTATTTAATTTTACATTTACGTTTGAAGGTGATAAAACGTTTAATGTGCACAGTGGCTAAAAATAACGTACCATAATGTGGCGGTCAAAGGTTCAAGCCCAACTCTTACACTTATTTACCGTCGTAACATTCAATTAAATAAATATTACATAAAGTTAAAAGTAGTTTTCCTCTAATTAAGTTAAAAAAGTTTCAGAACTTAGTCACTTTATTATGGGATTAACTAAGCAAAAATAATTTCAATAAAAAAATATAAATATTAAAAAAAAACTGAAATAAATTGTACTATGTGTCTATCTAAAAAACAGCAGTACGAGCAAACAACTATGTAATCGAATATGACGAACATCAAACTTTAGAGCAATTCCCATTCTAAATTCGTAAACACAATAGCATATGAGCCAACAATAGAGAGGCAGGCATTTCAATTCGGTGCGCTATTGTTGTGCGACTTCGCCATTGGCTGGGGGGCACAATGGGCCACGCCCGCCGCACAATACCCTATTGTCCGCTACCTGTGACCGCGCCCATGGGAAAACTCTACGATCTCACGTTTTATTTTTTTAATTTTTCATCTCTACCACTTGTTAGGTATTCGAATATCATAGTTAACAGAGTATGTTATTAAATACGAAATAGGTTTGATCATATTTTAAAATTAGAACAAAGATATTTAACCGTAATATTCGACTGACAAAGAAATGACTAAATGTAGTAATACAAGTAATTAGTAGGAACAGTAGAGTCCGAAAAAAGATAGTGACATTAGATAGGTACTAATATTTATAAACTTTGCTAAATGTGGAGCAGGATTGCATCTACCTACGTTTTATAATATCGTAAATTTTTTTTTACAATTAATGTCATGTTTCTTATCTGTTATATTTTTTTTTCCTGGTCACAGATTATGCATTTTTATTACGAATACAACGCAAGATGGTAATGGATTAATTATACGATATCTGCGACGAAGTAAAATGCAAATGTAAAAAAAATTATATCTGATAAAATCATGCTATTTTCATATTCATTTAGAATAGATTTATAGCACAATTAAAAATTTCTTGAATTTATAGAAATTAAAAAAAAACGACAAAAACCCAAAAATAGAGTGACATAAGGTCATTGCCCTTTTTTGTAACCCATGAAAACTTGCTTTCTCTCTTCGATGTTAATTGTATTCATGCACTATTGAAAACAACGACACCAACACATATGTATGTTTTAAAATGTAAGGAAACATCACTAAGAGAAACATTATCTCAAACGTCTCTAACTGCATTATAACACAGAGTTTACTGTAAATAAAAATCTTTTGGGTGATAAAAAAGCAAAATGGTTTCGCTCTTAAGTGCTCTAAATGGGATGCGACATCTACTCATTTTTTCCTGTAAAAGCATCGGTTTTTTAACTAAAAAAGTAAAAAAATATCTAAGTGATACAGGATCGGACATCATCTGCGTTAACTACCTTCCGAAATAATATCAAAGAGGGCGCTGGGTTCGCTACAAATGAATATTAGTCAGACTAATGTATCCATTTGCGTTAAGTTAGTGAAGATATTTTTACGTCGAGTCGCGTAAATATCTCACAAACGAGGGGAACGGAATAAAGTCAATTGACTTTTGTACGGAACAGGGAAACTGTTAATATGGAGACTTTTTTAAGATTAATAGTTGGCTACATTTAAAAATAAGTTTACAAAATTCAATATTGATACGTTGAAATTTATAATACACTTGAACAACCTATTCTACGGATAAAAACCGGGGATAGTGTAGCTTCCCAACTCAAATCCCTTCTGTAGTTTCGAAGTCTAATCAATGCTAACAAACACTGAATTAAATCTTTCCCTTTTATATTATTAGTCTAGATTTATAGCATTAATTGTCAGACACAACTTATTATTAATTCATATATATACATAGGACATTATTATAATATTTAAACTATGGCAAAAATAACATAAAATTGTGGATAGTTCTTAGCGAAACAGTTAAGATAATGATCATTATTAACAAACTTACAACATAGAAGTATAGATAAACTTACAAACATCAATTTACCTAAATCAAGTAAAGTTTCGTCTTGTGTTCAAAGAAAACGCCTCATCAACTCTCCACAAACACGCACAACTTCATAAAGCGACCATATCTGCCCCGATATAATCCGCATTCCTTTAGACAACATCAAAATGAACTTAGTTTGTGCGAGTTTGATATGGGAAAGTACATCACAAGGGGAAGGGTGAAATGAACCAGTTATGTTGAAAATGAGGGGGAGCATTATAGAGACGAGCGGGCGTGGGGACAATCTTCAACTTTGCCAGCTTAATTATGATGAAACGAATACAAGATGGATCTGAACTTAAATTACACTGAGTAATGTAAGAAATGCATCAGTAAATATAGCACACAACTTAAATAATACATTAAGTATGTTCAGATATTGTATATACGTAAAATTAACCTCATATCTTTTAAATATTTCGGTTCTCACTTAAAGATTGATACAGACTTTTTTTTGATGTTGGTTTTTAGCGCATAATTGCAAAAAAATGTCACATTAGCTCATAAGCTTCAGAATCTGCAATCGATTATTTTTTGTATGATATAAATGGAGATAATTCTAGGAGTGACAGAAAGTCGGCCTGCCGCGGCGAAGGGCGCGCCTCCGGCTAATTGGCGTCACTTAGCGCGGCCGCTATCTATTTAAAGATCGCCGAACGCTTTGAATCTAATCCGCGCGTTCACGTCGCATTGTGCCACTTCCTTCTCCGGCCCTGAGACGAGATTGCCTTAGCTACATTTTTTATTTTTTTTAATTTAATCTTACTTTAATATTATAAATGCAAATGTTTGGATGTATGGATGGATGTTTGTCAAAATCGCTGCAGAACGTCTGAAAGGATTTTGATGAAATTTGGCATATATATGTCAGCTGGAAGAACACATAGGCTACTAATTAAGTTTTTTTTTAATTCTGCGCGGACGGAGTCACGGGCGACAGCTAGGTATTACTAATAAGAAAGACGATGGTATTCTGATTTATGGTCATAAGTAATTTGATTATTTAAATGTAAATCAAAGACCGCTAAGAATCTGTGTGCTTTTGTTTGTTTAATTTTCAAAGCTGATTAGAAATCGAACTTTACTCCGATCCGTATTATTAATATTTTAAATCTTTCTCTTGTATAGCTGTAATCTTTGTTGCGGTGAAACTTATAAAGGAGCACCTCACTCCACAAGGTCCCTCAGTTCCTCCAGTTCAAACAAAACACCAAAAACCAATCAAGTAATTGCTCGCCGACCCCCGGCATCGGTAGCGCCGCTTCCTCCGTCGATAATCTTCATTACCGAGGACAAAGGGGGGTTTGGGCGATGGGGGAATACGCCGCAGCGTCTACCTGGTATAGATGGCAGATTTTTGTCTCCGTCTTGCGATACGGGTCACGAAATAATTATGCCAAGCAGATTTTTACACGACAAAGACTTATATTAAAAACTTTTTATCATTCAAGCATTGTAATCAAATTAGCAAAAGGTGTCTATCGTTATTTTTAATCATTTTTCGTGCGATTTTTAGAACATAGATTTCATAGTATAGCATTTCATTTTTATTTAAAAGGTACTTTTCCAGTGTTACCGTTTTAAAATAATAAAAAAAGTATTCCCACCAGAATCAAGTTCTAAGCCGTAACAGTAAGTTACAAAAGTCGTCGCTCACAAAAGCTACAGTTGTAAGCTACATACATCCGGCCGTGTATCTACAGAAACGTAGCTCCGAATAAAAGCTCTCCATCCGACCCGTGCGGAGCTTTAAACGTCAAACAAAAAGCAATTTTCGCTGAAACCAGTATAATAAAGGTACAGAACGGAGGGGTCACCTCACACCACGGAGTAGATAATACGAGCACATACGCGCGGATAGGAGTGGGGGTTTGGGGGGATACCCCGAGACACACATTCTTCCACGCCTGCGCTGCGCTCCAATATGGGTCATATTGTCCTTACGTTTACAAGGAAGCCAAGCCTGAAACGAAACTGTATTCAATGCGACGGAATGCGGCTGCAGAGAAATGTTATTTCATATCATATACATTGACATATAATATGAGTTTCTAATATACTTTTGTGTAGTTACATTTTGGGGTTCTTTATTAGAAACTAGCTTTTACCCGCGACTCCGTCCGCGCGGAACTAAAAAAAAAATAGAAAACGGGGTAAAAATTATCCTATGTCCGTTTCCTGGTTCTAAGCTACCTGCCCACCAATTTTCAGTCAAATCGATTCAGCCGTTCTTGAGTTATAAATAGTGTAACTAACACGACTTTCTTTTATATATATAGATTATTGAAAATTAGTACCTACTTTTATACTTAAGCAATCTTTCTTCAACAGTAAAACTAAGAAGATATATAGATGTATTTATTGCATACTAAACTGTGAAAATACATGGTTTCCTTTTAAAGTTTCTTTTCTATTGCTGGTAATGGTCCTAACTCTGTCGTAATACTCTAGGTTATCTATCAATCTACTGGATACTAGTGAATATAGTCCACTTTGTATTATATGTAATAACATTGAGCGTGATTCAGATGAGTCTTTAGAAGCCGAAGCAGACTAAACGTCAAAATTATGTAATGAAAATTGAAATTGATAAAGCTTTACTTTAGTGGTTCAAACATTTTTAATTCAAATATAACTTATGATAAATGCGATAAATGATAACAATTTGCCAAAAGATAATAAGAAACGAATTTCGTAATAAATATAATTTGTCATAAACACATGAGAAACATCCGCTCCATATTTTACGGAACGTGTTAGTGTATTTTTAGCAAGCAAACGAGACGTTGAAAATTCATCGCCTACTTTCTTGTGTAAAGACCCTTGTAGTTTACATTTTGCTGTTAAAATAGTTACCTACATATGATTCATATGTTCATGTCTACAAGATGTACAACAATAAGATACGTATTGTGACACTAACGTAACCTGTTTTACGCGATTTAAAAAGAAATATTAAAACTTTTTATCACAGTATGCAAATATTTATAAGGGGACGCCAAAAATACATTCGATCGCGGCGTATTTTATAGCGCAGTCGGTCCGATGGGAAAGCAAGCCTCGACAACAATAGACCGCGCCAATGGCACAATAGAAACGTTTTCCTTCGGCCACGCCTCGCCGACACAATGCCAACACGCCCAGTCAACGTCAAAATAAAGAAAATTTTCTTCACAAATACACGTAACGCGAACGATTGTATCGACTTTTTAAACGCCCTCAGACTAGATCGCACTCCCACCTGTGCCTCATTGTGGTGTGCGAAACGTTTTCACAATGCCGGGCGCCGGCACGCACACGCTGTCCGCCGGCGCGCCTGGGCGGGGCCACGAGCGGGACGGCGCGGCACGCGCGCGCGCGCGACAGAGACCGCTGCCGCGCACACAGCGGTGCGCGCTCCAAGAGGACGGCTCCTACTGCTTTCTATAGATTCTCCGCTGTTATTCCTTATAGACAATTGATCGTGAGCGTCTCTTTGATAGCGCGGTGATGAAAAGGCCGCCTCGGCCCGTCGGAGACGAGGTGAATCCGGATTCCTGGGGCCAGCATCAGCACAGCTCGCCGAAAACTCGGACTCGCGTGCTGGCAGGCGAAGGCATTGTCTCCAGGGCAGTGACATCGGCTCGGTGCGTCCCTGTCGCTCGCAAGCGCGGGGCGGCGTATTGTGCGCTCGCTTCGATCTGCCGGCATTGTGTATCCGCCGCGCGTGCCGGACGGACGTTCGCTTCGTTGCTCGCACGATCGCACCTTTCGAACTGTTACATCGACGATTTTGTGTTCCGAAACTGTTCGTTGTGTTTGTTTATTTCTTTATTTTTTGTGTTAGTGACTGAAAAGACTGTGTAATTATGCCAAAGAATCGTTGTGATAGAACGATTTTGATTATGTGTCAATTTTAGTTTTTACGTTTTCATTTCCTAAATTTTTTCATTTATTTTTGTTGGTTCGTGCCTGCGTTTTCACCGATGTTCCGAAAGGCGAGAGGAACAATGGTAACACAATTAAAGGTATGTGTTAATTTCATTGATAATTTTTGACCTATCGACAAATAATAATTTAAGTGTTAGATTATTATCATAACATGATATTGTAGCGGTGAGCTGATGCGTTCAGTTTCACTTTACTTCGACGTTTCTTTTAAACGAAAAATTGTGGAAAAGATTTGGTAGGTAAGCTTTAATTGGTAGGTGTCAAGACAACGTGTTTTTTAAGAAACTTTATTAAGGGTAGATATTATTTAAAGATGCATTTACCTAAGCAGCTGTCAAAGCCTCACAGTTCAAACTACCTCCATTTTTTCGAGATTATGGGTCAATGAATTTTCTATTTATTTTTTTTAAATTATCTACAGAACTTAAACCAGAAATTTTAGTACTACCTAATTATCGACTGCATTTAATTTTAATATCACTCAATTAATTCTATATTTCAAGTTAAGTTTTGTAAGACAGTTTAAATTTTAGACGAAGTTGAACTAGATTATAATAAAAAATAATTACCTACGTATAAAACAATGAACAAAATTTATGTATGACCGCAGCCTATTGTTGGTAGAAACCAATTCTCTCAATCATCAGTGGCCGAGTTATCTACCGTAACCATGTGTTTTGATGTTAACTAGAGTTAACGTAAATAATAAAAATTACTTCTATATCGCCTTGACGAATCAATGTTTCATAATTAATTTCTAATGCAAAACATTTGTACACAATACAGTTTTTTTGTTTTGCAAATAAAATGAAGATTTTTAGAGGTGACAAAGTATCGCATTTTCAATAACATTTTCAATTGAAATATCGTTTGTGAATTTCCAAATAATAATAAGGAATTTTTCATATCCAAATATTAGTTAATGAACAAAATTCTTAACCTCATAAGAACGGAATCGGCTATAGTATGCGATGGGCTGCATGTTATGGAAGGTATTGGGGAAGGCTTTTGCCCAGCTATGGTATAAAGGGTGATGATTTATCAATCCTAATTAATTAATATTAAATATTTTATTTTTATTCTTATTAACTGACAAGGATACTAATTATTGTTGACGTCTGCTAAGGTAATTAAGGTAAGTCCCTTACGTAATTAATTTGTTTTAAAAGATCCTCTTAAAGCTTATGTTTTGATATTCATATTCCGTAGGTCTTAAGATTGGGCTTTCGTCTATCGTATTATGTTACATAATGTATACAATATTAATAATAAATAATTAATGTAATTACTGGTTGAGAGGTGACAGATTGTTTAGTTTATTTAGCCTTATGATTATTATTTTTTTAAATTAAATATATTTAAGAAATATTTACAGCAGCTTGTATATTTGCAATTATGTTAATCAGTATATATAGAAGTAGTAGCGAAATTACTTTTGTAATTTGGTTTGCTTTGGACGAGAAACAACTTACTTTAGCGATATTACATTTTTCCATTGCATAATAGGTACTGAACCGTATAAGACGTAGGATTAACAGCTTAAATCCATATTCGATCACGAATAATTTTATGCTTATCCGTGGTATTTTTAATTCATATATTTAATCCAATTAATTCAAACTTCCCTGATCTAAAGAACGCAATAGCAATGAAAACAGTTTTGAGGGCGATCGAATAATTGTTATGCTACGTTTGTAGATAAATAGTTAAATTAATTTTCGGATCTATCTTAAAGGTCCAATATTGATTTTGACCGTTAAGGCGTACAATACCTACTATGGTGTTATGATCAAGAAAGGAGTGATGTTTGAGATGACCGAAAATTAATCGATCTGAAAGACAGAAACCCGGTGCGCCGATCCTACATGAATAGGTAAGGACAGGCAAATGATGACATGAAATGCAATAGAATTACCTTACTATACGTCGCCAATGAGGGGCTCCGAACTCTAATTTAGGGGTGACTAGGCCATAGTCAAACACGCTGGCCAAATGCGGGTTGGTTGACTTCACACGAACCTATGAATTGCATGTTGTTTGTTTGTATTTTTGAATTTCTTCGCAAATATGTGCAGGTTGCATCACGATGTTTTCATTCACTGTAAGGACGTCGGATAAATGTATATATGTTAATCGGAAACAGAAAAACACAATGGTACATGGCAGGATTCGAATCCAGGACCTGCAGTTTACAGGTCAAGCTTAACCATGTGCCACCGACGCTCTGGCGATATGGTGACATCTATACGGAGTAACTTCCTGCAGGCGAAAGATTTATGTACAGGTTGAAAATCGTAAAAGTGTACGTACGAGTAGGTACATACAACAGAATACTCTCATAAAAATATTTTAATGGACAATAAAAGAAATGCACGATGTATAAATAATTTCAAAATATTATACTAGCTAATAAAATCAGCCAGTACCATACAAATCCATTATAAATAATGGATTAGAAGATGTTATTTTTGTATAATTTGAGCAAACATTAACCCCATAAGGTTATAATACAATTCTGGAAAACATTAGAGTTAGAAAATATTGCAAGTTTTTCAAAAACATAGGATCATCAATACATAAGTTTGGATTTTTTTTTTTCATATAGCAACTTTTGATTTTTTATATATTATATTATAGTTCATGTTAACTAGGCGCGTGGTATATGTTTGTGTGAATACGCAAGTTGGAGTAGTATTAAAAATCAACTTTCATGTTTCAGACAACAGAATACCGCTGTAAAATTAAATGATTCGATCTCAATTTTACACTATATTATTTGCAAGACCACCTTGCACTATAACATGTAGTAATTACTACTTTTATATGTACTTAATTATTATGTATGTAAAACTTCGCACTTTCAATAGCTTTAAAGCATTCACTGTGACCAATTAATATTTCAAAGACATGATAAATACCCATCTGTCAAGTGTCCTTGTTGGTGCTGGAATAAAATTGGGTTTTCACGTGTTAAAGTATAAACGTTGTCACCTATATTGTTTGTCGGCGATTGTGTTTTGCATTGGACATACTTTAGCGCCGGCGGCTACTTCGGTTTCAAAGGAGTTCGCGTATTGCGGTATTGGAGACGACGAGGTGACGGCAAAATTACTGTATTTACAATTTCAAATTAACCAGCCGGTAAATTAAGGTGAACTGAGCCGAGTTCTGAATAACTTGCTGGTTGGATGGTGAATTTATTTTCTTATACTTATTTTCAATTATTTATATCGTAATGAATATTGTTATTGTGGTAACAAGTAAATGCTGTTTATTGTGTTAGTGATAAAAGCCTAAATGAGTAAAAGTTTACTTATTATTTAGAGTCCATCTACTTCTCTGACAACGTATTTAAGACTTCATGATAGTCACACCAAATCGGGAATGAAAATTAATCTGATCTTAACAACTCATCAGGCGAGGTGTATTAAAAATACATTGTACTGTCGGCCGCGACTCTTTCTGCGCGGAATTAAAAAAAAAAACGTAATAAGTAGCCTTAGTGTTCTTCCAGACTATGTTCTACATCTATACCAAATTTCGTCAAAATCCGTTGAGCTGTTTCGGAGATACCTTCAAACAAACTTCCATCCATTTGAACATTCGCATCTGTCTGTATGTATAAAAGAAAGTCGTGTTAGTTACACTATTTATAACTCATGAACGGCTAAATCGATTTGACTGAAAATTGGTAGGCAGGTAGCTTAGAACCAGGAAACGGACATAGGATAATTTTTACCCCGTTTTTTATTTTTTTATTCCGCGCGGACGGAGTCGCGGGTAAAAGCTAGTTTATAATATTAGTAAGGTTTTGCGTTATATAAAATAGTAATTCTCTTATAACATTAACGTAATCCGTATATGCATTTAAATTATAATATTATTTTAAACATAAATATTTACAAAGTCAAATTGATAATTTCCTAGTTTTACAAATCAGTCGTAAATTATACATATAAAGAATAAATCTCTAATTGTAATCATCGATTAATTTTAAATATGCATAACTTGTTTTTATGATTTAAAATACAAAGCTTTCATTATGTGTGTTATTGCAACGGCTGCATTATAAAAATGTCATTTCTTATTTGTTATTTTTAACGATTATAACAAGATTAGCTGTCGCCCGTGACTCCATCCTCGTGGAATTAAAAAAAAAACGTAATAAGTAGCCTATGTGTTCTTCCTGTTGTTGTGTTGTTGTTCTACATCTGTACAAAATTTCATCAAGGTCCGTTAAGCCTTTAAGTAACTAGAACTATTATGAAGTTATTTGTGTTGATATTAAATATTACTTTCGTCTGATGATAATAAGCTGATGAGTAAGTTACCAATAGTCACCATTTTTTTACTCCTTTTTTCACTTTTTCAAATAAAACCTCTTTCTTCTGCTTGTTGTGTTACTTACAATTACCATCTACAAGTTGTTTCTACTAATTTAACTCCCTCTAACAGGTATGATTCCCGAGTGAAAAGAACCGGACCAGCAATTGTTTTTAATAAATATTATTTATCATATTAACTAACAGGAAACAGTCTCACATATTTATATTAAACAGTGCCCGCAATGAAAACAGTCGTAAATCCAATCGAATATAAACCCTAGCACGCACCGGATGCGATGGTTATTAAAATAAAAAAAAAATTGTAACTATTCGACCGAACAGAAATACTAAATAGACAGCGTCAAAGATGCTGCAGCCGTAAACACGTGAGATGCGGTCGATTTTATAACCGATTTATAGACTTTTAAAGTAAAAAAATCCGTCGGATGTGGCAACGCCTTTAAGAACGTTATGCTTAAACACTACGTTGCGGTCCTTTAAAATGTTTTGATGCGTCATAAGCTAATGAAGCATTGGTCTGGCCACACTTTACGTATCGCTTTTATAATTTGGCTATAATAATAAGTCGCTCCCTCAAATTTGGTAAGTGGGTTTATGATTATTTGATGTATTTGCAAAGCTTAGTATAATTATGTAAGCACGATTTGCTTTTGATTTTGTCCTGTTTATATTATTTTAGTTTACGATCAGACATCGTTACTCTATAACGCTATCTCGTTATTAACCAGTAACCGTTTGAAGTTATCTTCGATTTTATTGACTTTGCTAATGAAAATAACAAAGAAAACGATGATTTCTTTTTTTTTGGATTATGACCATTTTATTATTTAATAACGGCTACAAAAGTTTTACTACTATTCAATTTGACATCTTTTAAATTAACGGGCTAATTTGAGGTTATAAAAAATATCACCCGATTATAATCTAATTAGGACAGGTTTAATTTTATGAGAATTTGTATGGTGTTATGTACTTATGTAACTATTACAATATTTTTTATCAATTTCCATATTAAAACAATGTGTTTTAATTCAAAAATTTAACTCTGTTTTTCGTATTACCCGTTTACAAAACAAATAACAAAAGTAAAGTCAAAATCAAGTAAGTCAATCACGTAGCCCGTTACAATTGTGACATGTAATTCACGTTACTCGGCATCGTAATACCCACCCCATACTGTTCAAGATTTTTATATCAATTCATAGCACGTCTTGCTGCCTCTTTGTTCGTTCTATCTTGGTTACAGAAAATGGCTTTAAACATATACAGTACCTAAAATTCCTAAAAAAAATGACTCTGCAGAGTGACATTTCAGCGTGCGTTGTCAAAAATTAATTGAATCGATATTTTACCAAAATAAATCCTAAATTTCATTGTCATCGTCATGTCAGCGACATATCACCCACTGCTGGGCGTAGGTAAAGATTTTTTTTCTATTAGTAACCGTATAGCATCTTAACAGAATAGATACAATTTCACACACGTACCTACTTTATAAAATAGTTTATATAAAATCGTTTATAATAAAGCAGCAGCAGCAAATAAAATGTGACAATGACTAATAAAAATTAAATTGATTATCAAGATTATATTAATGGGTAACTAAACACCACAATTCACATCGTCTTCTACACATCTGTATGCAGCTTCTGTGAACTTCGACTGGCTACAACTAAATAAATCTCATGTCATGATGATTGGTCCTCGGCCGCTCTAACCTTGATCATATTATCTGTCCATCTTCCGGCGGGCAATTTGTGAAAATTTTGTATAAACTAAATTAAACAGTTAATTATGTTTTAGTAAAGTTCGTAAGTTCACGGCTGTAACACAATTTACGTCTATTAAAACAAATTCATTCAAATTTCACAGTGAATAAATTTAATTGTGCCCATGACAATAGCTAGGCCCCCTGATCACAACCCCTTCCGCAGTGTCGTAGCAGGCGAGAACCTTCCGTTTCTTTCGATGTACAATCTTGGTGAAGGACAAATGGGTTTCACTTGTGGTACAATGACAAGCGAAAGCGTGCTTCAAGTGTTTGATTTCAAAAATATTTGAAAATGGAATGTAAACTTTATTTTTATTTAAACGTAATGACGAATGGAATGTTTCATAGTTTTGTATTCAACCTTCTTTCTTATCATATGTTAACAGTATACTTTGCAATACTTTTTCAGAATATTGTCTACTATATTATAGTTAATTTGTACCATCTATAAGGTAACTTTAAAATTGTATATTTTCGTATAATTAAATGAAAACTAAATGTACGTCGATTTTTTTTTACTGCTAAAGAAATAAATTTTATGTTTGTTTTTCGCCTTTTGACTAATCGGTATAAATATTCATGAATAAATACCGAGAAAGAAATGCAGATTTACATTCAGATATTAGATATACCGAGTGATATAATAATCTATAAAAATAATGTGTCAAGTTTGCGTTTTATTTCGTTGCCTTATATCAATGTCGTAAATCTTATGAATTTTATAGTTAAATCATGGAATTTAATTTTATTAAAACTTCGTCTCATCTGATTGTGGAGGTAGATGTACAATTAATTTTTTACAAAATCTAGTTTGTAACATATATTTTATATATCTAAGTATTGAAAATGTGTTTCACTAAATATCTTCGCGCGGCAGCAACAAGATACTGATGGAAATCGAATTCTAATTTTAATTTTGAGTACTGTAATGTGAAATCCTGGTCCACCACATAACAAAAAGTGATACTTTGGTGCTCTCTTATAATGATTCGGCACCCTAAACTCCTGTCTAGGCCTTTGGACTATCTTGTAGGAGTTCTCTTACTACGTAATACTTTTAACTCTAATTTTACAATATAGACATTTAAATTGACGTCCATTTACCGTTGGTTTCTGAGTCCAAAACTTCTGTATAAAACACACCGCTATCCCTGTCTTTATCTTTGACAAAACAGAGGTAATAATATGTTTTAAACGAGATTTTTGGTCTCAGAAACTCACGATTAGTTGCAAATGTCATCACTGATAGTTGGATAAACTCGCTATATTTTATCGCTTGTACCACAACAGGTTAAAAATTGTAAGAGGGTTGTAGGTGAAGTCTACTTTTAGCCGCTCATTGTTCCCCGGCGCCGACCCTTCGCAGCTAGCACGTGTTTTATTGTGCAATTACAGGACAAACATTGTGCGATCACCGCATGAATACTAAGGAAGTTCTATTGTTAACATTCAAAAGGCTCATGCTTCTGATTTAATGCGCATAAGAACACTAGTTTGGATGTACGCAGTAAATTCCCGAGCAGATAGTGCTTATATTACAAGATACTTTGAAAACTTATAGATAAACTTAGACTTAAAAACTAACTGGGGCCACGGCTTCGTTCGCGTAGAGAATAAATTAAAAAAAAACTTGAAACACATATGTCTATCTATATAAAAATAAATTGTATTTCTTTAGCAAAATGCCAAAGAAACATGAAACAATTGAATAATATGGTACACTTTTTAAATAAATAGGTAAACAGATATATTATTTTTGAAGAAAAACAATTTTGTACTGCGATTTATTACTTGAAATAGGAGTATGCCATGATTATAATAGAATTATCAAATAAAGCACAAACAAAAATTATAACAATAACACGTGTCGAATGGATTGATAATACAGTCATTATATGAAATACCTACTACGTGCTTTCTCGATGTGCCTTTGGATTCAAAAAATAAAGGGTTTCCTGTACCAATTGTCAAACGACATTCGACCCTATATAAAGGAAATGGCCATTATAACGCACCTTAACAATAAGGCAGCATGTACACGTGCTCCGGTTTCGAGTTGTGTGAGAATGAACTCTTTTATGGGACAGATCGAAGCCCTTGAGATTATTTTGTCTGCTATTTATTTTATAGCATACAGATATATATTACAGATATATTGTAATGTCTTCAAGTAAATGTATGGTGCAATTAATACATAAAAACATTGTGTGATTACAGTAAAGTATTGTTTTGTTGAATTGTACTTACAAATTTCATCTACAAATTTTATAATAAAATAGTAAAAAAACTCACATCTGTAAGCAACTGATTTATTACCATTGGCTTGTAGGCGAGATAATGCATTATTTAACGGTATAATTAACCTATCCTAAATCAATCCGTGCACAATACGGAGACGGTATGTCAATCGATTTTTGTTTCGTCAGACATTTTTCTCGCGTACAAACAAACAGATGTCCATATAACCGGTGTGTGTTTATTTTAACTGTCTCTTAATTTCCTACAAGATTTTTATTAGATTGAAATCACATTTATATTTATTTAGCTTAGTAAAATATTGGATTGATTTTTAGGTTACTTATCTGTTGGACATGACTGTACTGTAACGTTTGAAATTCGAAATTCGTCGTTAAAGTCGACCCGAAAATTATTCTTTTAAATAAAAAACCATGTTTTTGGTTTAATGTTGCAATCTTTAGAATTTGAACCAAATAGATTAAAATATTAATAAAAGTACCACCGATAAGCGAAAATGATTCAAGGTCGATATTGATTTTGTAAGTTCTACATGTTTATTAAACAAAAGAAATGTTTAGGGATTACTAACTTTATTAGAAATAACTCTTAGTTCTTATTGACATTAAACCAGTATGCATTGGAAGTAGAAGGTGCGCTTGGCACATGTCCGCGGAAGTTCATAATCTCTAGCCCGATTGTTGTTATAACATTTTTTTCCATAAAATAAAACTATCGCTCCGGCTCATATTTATAATAAAGAGTTTTACGAGTTTACGCATCGAAAGATACTAAAAATATTAACAGGATGCAGGACCAACGGCTTTATTGTAAGAACAATGTGTTTGCTTTTCATCGGAACACCTTTATAGTTTCAAGTTATGGTTTTTATATTATCTTCCACTCGAGTTCATAGAAGTAGCGTTCGGCACTGATCTACATCCGTGTTTATGGAAGACGAATCTTGTGTGTTTTGTTATGAAGAAATTGTTATGGTCTATTTGATTTTATGCATCTATACATCCATAGATCTACCAACGCAACGCTAAAGGTCTATTACTGTGTACAGTCCTTCTAACGATTCGTTGTGAGTAAAACTGCTCGTGAATATACCAAGATGTTAAAACATATCAGGTCATTACCACATATATTTTTTTATGTTTGACATACGTCGTCTACTACGTCTGTCACCTGTTTTCTTCAGCCTTCTTTTTAATGTATGAAGATGACAGTGCAAAATTCTAGGCACTTTCCTAGAATTTTTCTCTTCCTATCAAGTCTTTAAATTCGTTTTGCAAAGTATTATGTTCAGATGATATTCAATTGTTAACTATAATATTATATCCGTGACTGTTATTTATAATTACATTCAACGGGCATTTGGTATCTATTGAGAAATTATTTCCTGAAAATAACCCGCTGTCGCCTCCCGGTTTTGTCTCAGTTTTATGGCGACGCTGACACATTTACCGGCTTTCTCCCTTTAAACTCGGAAACGGTACTGCCGGTTCATTTTACACTCAATTATACTATTGTTATGAATGCCTTAAAATAATTATTAAACACTGATCAAAGTTAACTCAACTCTTATGAGAGATTTGGTTTCTTCTTCAATTTCAATGTTAGACTGCAGCGAATATACCGAACTGGAGATATTTATGAGTCTATTAATCTACACACTAGTAACCTAGTATTTAAATCAAGCAATACCTCCGTTAAGGTATTTTACGTTATAATACACCTTACTGTACCGAATTGCACTACTTTTATTTACGTAAACCTAGAGTTGGAAAAGCTTTGTAACGATACATATTAGCCTGACTTACGCTGTTTTGTATTGAGGAAGTTCGGAGTTTGACTGTGTTCAAAAAAATAAATTAAATGTAGCAGAAATTCATTGACAATTTGATTACATTCTTGATTTCCTCGGACCTCTTCAGCATTAACTATAAAAAAATTAAGCTTTGAACGTAATATAATCTACAATTAAAAATAACATAATCGATTCTAAAAATAATAACGAACAAGAGAACGGAATCGGTTCGTGCACTCAAAAGCATTGTATAGAAAGATAAGCTGGCACATGCATTACATTTACACATCTGGGCGCCCGCCACTGACACAGACGGACAGAAAAAATATCCAATTTCCAAACTCGACTCTCGTTTTGCCATTTTTTTCATTAACGCACAAATACGGGTGATGTTTCGTTCTTCATTATTATTGAATTAAATTAATTTACCTACCTTTATAGTGCAATTCATTGTTGTACTGAAGTTTTATTTCTACGAATATAGCATTTTGTGTTTTAAGAAATCGACAGTGACGAACAAGACTCCAGGAATCATGCTTTTGCAAAATTAGGATAAGGAAGGCCGACCCCAAATAATTGGAGAAAGGTATAGATGGATTATGATAACAGTATTTGCTAAATTCTTTTCTATATTGAAATTCTTCGCGTTATCCGTCACCCATTACGTTACTTTAGGAATCTTATTATTCGTGATCAAAATATCAATTTTTATTTTATATATTCACGGGAATGTTCTTCTATAACTTTTTTTTATATTTGATAATACATCTTCATAATTTTATTTAAACTTTTTATCTCATTACATGATATATGTTGATTTTCATAATGTTTTTTTTCATATCTGTTTCATTCTTGTAGCCTTAAGTAAGTGAATTGTAATTTCGATTCTTATTAAGGAAAATAAAGATTTCTTAAACCATATCTGTTTCAGGTAACAAAAGTGTGGCGTGTACACGTAATGTAAGAAATACTATTAAAGTAGTCTTAAGCTAATATTAACCTAAACTTATTTCGTTTTCCTTTTTTAATTGTTGAAAGAATCGAAGACAAAGGTTCGCAATTTATTATAAAATATCTAAAATAATTGCACTGTTCTAAATAAATGAGTCAAAATCAAACCGCATTAATTAGAATGCATATTGAATTACGGATGGCGCCTTTGGGGCAAACATTACAAAGGCATTTTGTCTCTGGTCAAGTGTTACCAGACGTCTGGCCGGCATAGACAATAATATCTTTGTGAAGACGAGTGCTCGTATAAAGAGCATTGTGGCCGAATCAATTAACCCATAATGTGGTCATTGTGAAATATGCGTGTAACATTGTCTTAATGTATCTCTTTGGTGTATCGTAAAATATTTTTTATAGTTCTATTTATGGCCGGCTTGAATTTATAGGACAGATAAGTTTCGGTAGCTTTTTCGTATAGAATTACTTATCAGTTGCCTCGGTGTACTGTTTTCATTTATTTAAAAACGAATAAAAACAATACCTAAGGCAAGTCTTTTGTTATATTATTTAATACGTCTATGAAACAGTTGGTTTATATTTTGTCTGAGGTAAGAGAGAATGAAACTCAATATCGAATAACACTAAAAAGTCTAAACCGGGAAGATCAAAGCGCAAGGAAGATGCATTGACACAGGCATTAAAGAATATAGAATACAGCGTCCAAAAGATGAAGTTTAATGGACGCCAGAGATATGGGAAACTTTAAAGAGTCGCTGATTATTGTGTAGTAACCCAAAACCAACACATGTGTCACATATCGTCCAGGATTGCGATGCCACATGTGAAATGAAAAAAAAATGACTAAAATCTGTTGTCACTACTCCCTAAGGTATGAACAATGCTTCGTTCAATTCCTGTCGTAGATTCAAATTTAATATCAACTTTACCAAACAAGTCATATGGTTCATAATAGAATTTGGTTGATAGAGTTTACGGTCGATTTCAAAGAGACAGTACGTTTTGTGACGATTTTTTTGTTCAACCTTCCGTAACCTTTAGCTTGTGACAAGGATTGTAGATTAGGCATATTGTTGACCTTTTTGCATCCATTTTGGTTGCACGTGTATATTTGGTTTTTTGTTTCTCCGTTCAAGCGATTTCAAGGGTCTTTTGTTTTTGTTGAAGACACCAACAGGATTCGCATGTGTTCAAAATCTAAGGAGAAAGAATTGCTCGAGAGAATGTAATTTGCGAAAGACGATTTATCTTTTTTAATTAGCTGGTGTACTGTTTCTTTAAAATACTTTTTGTTATGATCCTTTCATAGAATTAGATTAATATAAGAAATAGAAGTTTTCACTAGCGTACCTACTTCTTAAGTGGTGACAAGAATATTGCCTATTGTCCTAGAATTTTTTTTATAAACAATAAAAATGAAATCACTTCCATGTTTACAAAATTAATTTTTAACAAGTTTAACATTCATATAAAAACGATTGTCTCATTTCACTTAAACAATTAAATCTCATTAAGCAATTCGTCTGCATAATTTTATGTCCGCATTAATTAAAAGCAGACATTTAAAACCGTCATAGAAGTGTTCGCATAAAATCTCTTGACAATAATAAAAATAGGGCTTAAAAGAGAGTACTATAACTGGTCTATGGTAAAGATATTCAAATGGAAATCAAGCTCCCCATTAACGTCCTAACTAATTGGGTGTGAACCGACGCCTTGTGTTCTAGGAATCCCCATTTCCATACTATTAAAGGTGGAAATGTCTGCCATCACAGATTTATGGGCGAATCTCCGAGATGTGTTACGAATAAAAATAATAGAATTGTCGTGTCTAATAATATAGCGGTCGTTTCCGTTCGGCTTTTGGTTTATTTTGGTTTGTGGACGCGAATATTATAACGCTCATTCCATTCATGTGCGCGCTAAGCGGACAGATTTACCTAGTTTATTGCGCGTTAACTGTGATTATTGTTAATGGATTGTGTAGGACTGCCGTTTAATTAGCTCAAAACATATAATGTGAGTCGTTCAAAAGGATATAATTATTTTCATATCGTTAGTTTTTATTTCAATTACCTGACTTGTTTCATTCAAATTTTCATTCATAGTTTTTTTTTAGTTTCATAAGAGAAAATTTAATCTAATCTTTTTCATTGTGAAGTTTGCTTCTGAGATGTGAAAAACATTCAGAATTACTATTCCCTTTATGGTGACAAACACTAATATTACACAAACGTAAAATTTACTGTAATACTATTTTCTTTAAAATTAATTGGCGGACTAGAACCGTACTTAGGTACATATCAGCGTCCCACGTGGTGGAGCTAGCAACTTCATCTTTCCAACGTTTTGTTCTCTGACTAATGTTGAAACAATAGTAACTAGAAATAGTAACAAGATCTATCATCAAGTGTATTTCGAGCTGAATATCATGTTTGAAACTAATTCTTTATTATTTAAAACATTAAAAATATTAAATACTACTTTAGCCTTACTATGAGTTCTCACTGTCATGTCACATGTACAAAACATATTGAAATCTTTCTCATTCTTTCTGAAATAAAAATAAAACAATCATGACGTGATGTATGAAATAATATATTTCGTGTATGGTAATAGATGGAATTAAATATCGCTCAGTAATAAAAACTTCATCCTTCTAAGAATATAGGGGCACTTTCGCTAATGCCGAAGTAGAACGAACCACTTCTGTTTTATTGTTGGAGCCATACTTTATGACTGGATTGTGTACAGATTTAGAATATAATGCTCAGTTCACACTGGGTATAACATTAATTGTTGTAACTGTATCATAGTATTACTTAATTTTTGTTCTCAATTTTAAAATAACTCTTGACAATGTAATACTGGACCCAAGACAACATTTAAACACTCAGAAGGTTGAACAAAGATTATTAAAATTTACAATTTTGTGACTATATTAAACATCAAAGATAAAGGAGAGATAGGGGAGGAAGTATAAGTCAGGACGTGCTTCAGAATGTGTCGTACACCAAACAAAACTTGTTCATACTTCACACATATATTCTGTAAGGTTTCAGTTTAGTATTTGCGACTACGCCCAAGACATGGTTACCAAATCTGTTTTACAAAAAAATTGATTCCTTTAAAACTAAATCCAGCCATAAAATCATGTTTTTTTTTCTTGTTATGCTTAACTTTCAATTGGCAACTACATTTCCACTAACAAGTTACTTTATAACCTAGTGTAGACTCTAAATTTAAAAAAGATACAAAGTGGTATTTAAATCTAACCTTAAATGTAAATCGGTTCGTGTGCACCCGCCGTGCAGTGTTCAATCACACGTCTGTTCTGGTATCTTTGGGATTAAAATGAAACTTTTATAGCTTCGATTACGATATGCCTAAACACAGCTGCCTTACAAAGCATTACTTTGCTTTTTATACCTTCAAATATATTTTTATCGGCTATGTATCTATAACTTGATGATGTTGTAGCCAGGACCATTTGATATAAACTTATCGCTTAGAAGGTTTTTACTTAAGAAATGTTTGGCTTAGTATTTGTTTTGTTGTAATACTATTTATTTCAAATCCATATAACCAGGTAATTGAGAAGCGTTTGAACAAAAACCGATAATTCACATTGTTTTTTTTTAAATGTGTCAAAAGTTCATTGTTCACAATCAATTGGTATCATAATAAAAAAAATGTCAAAATGTGATTTATCGGTTTTTGTTGCGACGCTCCTCAATTGTTTTAAGATATTTTTCAGATTTTGATCTTTTAATTTACTTAGTACCTACAGTTTTTAATAAATGAGAGAAAAAATATTAAATTTAAAGATATTAAGTTGCCATAGATTTATGATGAGGCAATAGAATTTGGTCCATGGATTAAGTAGTCATCTTGATTCAATTTTCGTACAATTGTATTTTTGTTGACATTTCTTTATTACAAATCTGATTATCGTCTACTTTCAATGAAATCATTATTAACCTATCATATTTCACAATGATTAAACAATCTTTAAACTGATGTTTATCATAATTAGTCGACTACCTAAATGATTATTAGATGAATTACTCAATAACGATTCTTTGAAATGCGTTCGATAATTTATTTGGCATTCTTTGTTACTGCATTGCTTTAAAACTGCGTCAACAAAAATCCAAACACCAACTAAATGTAATGACGTTGTAGATTCTTCCAATAAAAAAATCGTATAGTAACAAATAAAAGCTGACACAACAATAAGTATTGTACCGACGGTTGCAATCATTAGTATTGATGACGCAAATTCTACAAGATACGAAACATTCGATGAAGAAAAAATATTAAGAGCCAATCAAGAGCGTACAGAAGCGCACAATGCGATGTCTATTAAAGAATAAGATGTATACAAATGTGTAACCTCGTAATAAAGATGGGGAGCGCATAACAAAGATGGTAAAGAACGTAATGATTTGGAAGAGAGTGGACGTGGAAACGTGAATACGAAGCGAACCCGTGAAGATTAAAAGCGAGGCTCAATCGCTGCCGCTTCTTTGTGCGGCACAATGTGGGCACAGCGCTCGGTCAAGGGCTTGCTGCTGAAGGACAAAGGGTTGAAGGATTCTGTACGTAGCTGTGAACTTTGCGCCAACGTTTAAGCTCTTGAGAGACACAAGAATAAAAAATTCACAATATATTCGCGTATTGACGAGTTTATAATATTAGACCGCTATTGTATTTCATATCTTTGTTGGATAACTCAAAACTTAATAAAAATATTTGGAACCATATTCCATAAATATTATAACATAGGATAGAAACCATAATAGGTACTATTGTTAAAACATTTTAATTTAATGATTAAAAGTATCACAATATAATTTAAATAAGTGTTTATGAATACAGGCTTCGATAGTAAAAGGTTATGCTAATTTAGTCGCCATCAATTAAAATGATTGCAATTTGAAAATATGCAAGTCAATCGTTATCTAAAACCAATGCAGTTCGATCTATACAGACGTTTTGATTGTTGTGTCTAAATTTAGAAGCATCAAAGTGAGATCAGCGCGAATAAAGGCATCTGAGCTGGACCCGAGCAAAGGGGTAGTACACAATGTCGGCGAGGTCCAAACAAAAACTGACAACACAATACGGAGTGGCCCAACAACAGTGGCCGCTCATAAATCAACCTCTGACAAAAGTAACAATGGTATTGAGGGTACCTTATAAGAGATCTTAGTATTGTGTTCATTCTTTGATGTGCACTAATAAAACCTTTGATTAATATCGTATAGACGGAACCAGTTGGTATGCAAATAATGGGATACAAAAGGTAGGAATTCCTCAGTAGTCGAATCACACGTGCTGGGGTGTGGACAAAGCAGCTAATGCTACATCGTCTTCACAATACTTTTTGTTGGCGGTAGACTTTATTCTAACTGGACGTGAACAAGCATCGATTGGACCAAATCTTCGTGGAACCGTTACAAATGTCTTCACTTCGTTCAATGTTACTTTATTTGTATGTTTATTTTTGTAGCCTTTGTGATTTGACCTTTGGATTTAGCAATCAAGAATTGAGTGCGGTTTCAGCAACCCATGTTGTCTTCTAAAGCTATACTTTTACGTAGAGTAAAAGTTCAGTGACCATGCCAGACTTTTGTTAATTTTAGGTCAGAGGACCGCATATTCAAATAGTTAAAGATTTAAACATTTTTAAGATTTAAATGATTACAAAGAGCAGAAAATTGTATAATGTAATAAAAATAAGTCTCATTGTCATGCACAATCGAACTTCTATATTTAATTTGGTCTCTTGTGATACGGGTCAGACATTTGGTCGATCGGCGACCTGCAGATAATGCGGACTTTTTGTGGTTGAACTGTTTTATTGTTTCCATTTTCGTGACATTATCAATTGAATTGTGTCTGTTTAATTTAGGTTACTTGAGATAATTTTGTTATTAGTATATCTTGTTATTATGTAGATTACCTTTTGTTGCTATGTTTTTGAGTATTCCAGTATTTACTACGGTTGTTTCAATATTGTTTAATTGATTTTTTAGAACTGTATGTTGTAAAAACTAAGTAATACAGCTTACTTTTAATAAGCTATAGTTATCTGATCGAGATAGTACGAACTAATAGACTATTGTTGTAAAATAGAATTATTTGTACTGCGTTGCATACAACGCTTGAATTTCTTTTCACTTTTCACATTGTTTTCACTACTTTTGCAATGTATAGGTATATTGAAAACAGGACAAAATGCTCACTAATTAAAAAATATAGTTACACTGCATTATGTCAAAAACATTCAATATATTGCTATTGCTATATAGCTGAGTAGATTCATTAGCAAAATATAACTTCTAGGTTATCACAAACTTCCCTATTTCTTCTCAATATATTTTCAATTTGGGGTTATCAAACGCTGACATCATCCAAATTATAATAACTATTGTTTCTTATCTAAATATTAATGTTTTTATATAAAAATACCAGTGCAATGAAACTCAATTATGAATTGTATTTTCTGGCCTATTTTCCTAAAACAGTGGGCTTTTTAGTAGTCTAACTTGCCGCATTCGTTTAGTTTCTGTTAAGAGTGATTCTTAGTGTGGTTTTAGTATATACGTATCTAAAGGTTATATACATCTAAACGTTATTTTCTCTTTATTTTCATTGAATTAGACATGTTTCTAGGATTCATATCTGTTAAATTTTATTGCAAAATAAACGAATCAGAAACAAAAATTAACAAAACATCCGCTTCCCAAAGAACTGAAAAATGTTTGTTATTATAATATATTAGTTATTTAACATAGTTTGGTACTGGGTACATACAATCCATCAAATGTTCAATGTTTCACATATTTTTTTACTGAGATTTTGGAATAATATTTGCCCCAAATTATGTGAACATTTTACACCAATTGAATTATTTAAGGCTCTGTGTAAATAGGTTTTTAAGGTTATTTTTTTTTCTTAATGTAAAGGAAAGCACCGTAATCATATATGCGAAAAAAAATCAAAGAAAACTGTGACTTCAGTCAATCTATCCGCATTTGGTCAACGTGGTTGACTATGGTCTAGTCACCCACGATGGGTTCGTAACCGTCGTTTGGGACGTTAATAAGCTGACAACATTGGAAGGTTGAAAATATCAAGATAATTTTGTAAATAAGACGAGGACGAACCTACTGTAAAACACTAGTATGTCATAAATCTCACTTTAAAATAATCCAAATTTAACACGCGTTGACGATACACAATTCGCTTTATTTGTTAATATAATACACATAAATCAAGAAGTTTACAACGTTTCAGCGTAAAAAACTTTTGATCAGTGGACGTCGTGTACCACAATATCAAAGTATCTCAACCACTTGCCACGGTAATACAATGTTGACGATAATGTCCGAAAAGTTCTTGTACCTCATAATTCTATTTGTCATTTGCTTTGTTTCCTTCAGAAGAGCGTGCCAACCGCCTCGTCTATTTGTATAGAAATTCTTGTGATGTATTAACATGTGAGAAATAAAATATAAAGAAAATCTGCTCTCTTTATATAACACTGTTTTACCTCTGGTATGGTATGTAATAAATTATAATAAACTATGCCAATTGTATGTACTGAATGATAGTAAAACTACATATAAAAATAAAAATAACGTCATCAAAGAATTCCGCAGAGGTTGTAACAACCTAAGGAGATCACAGAATTTTAGTTTAAAAAAAAATTTGAGGATCTATTATTTTAAATCACGCGTTACGCCGTTAGAGAACGTAGATTTGGCTCTGCCTATGAGAAATATACGCGTCATTGATTTTTGTATTGTTAGAATGCATTACAAGAGTATTGTCTTCCCCTTTGATGTTGACATTTTTATTTTTGTTATCAACACAAATTGTTGCTTACGTGTTCTATCTGCCGTCTTGCCACATTATGCAGGCTTCACACGGTAGGTTTTGGATGAAAGTTTTATCCTTACAGATTATAAGAAGCAGTCATAACAGAGTTAAGACTGAGACGAGCTAAGGTATATCTGCAGGTTATGCATCTAAAGTCCAAACCCATTTGCGAAACTTAACGTGTGTTGCCTGAATTATTATTGTCGTAAATTTGTTGAGAAACAAATAATAAAATAAAATAGCTACATACAGAATAACAAAAATATCTACTTTTATAGTTACATATTTATTTAAAATAGTGGGCAAACAATTAAAATTCGAAGATGCAAGCATAGTACCTACTATATCATTAATATTTTGTCATAATTTGTTTAAATTATAGTCGTTTACAAAAAATAAAACTAAAATATATCGTCAAAATGTGACAAAGAGTAGAAACCCAGTGTACATTATATTTGATAAGAATAGTAGAGAAATAATATTGATGGAAATATTATTCCGCTTGATACAATGGACCCTCGGCTCTTTGATGTGACAAGAGAAACTAATCAATGGCTAGAAAACGTGCGCTTTTTGATGTCTGGACAAAAGTCGTTTGTGATCTTACAAATATGAACTGTTCATAATAAATATTTCGTCATTTCATATATTTCTTTTCTTCTTAATTTATTTAATGGTGAGTGCAGTAGCTCAAAGGTTAGGCGAAAACGATGTTCGGGGTTCCCAACTATTTTTTTGTTATTTTATCATTTTGTGTGCCGCTTTTGTTCATAATGAAAATTTGATCGCTTATAGTGGATAAACACGTTCGTACATGCTTGATAAACTTGCACGATCTCAATCAAGTACAAATCTGTGTACCATGCAAGTCTCAATATAAATGCTTCAAGACAACCAAAATTCGTGGTAGTTACACACATACGTACTTGCTCGGCCTCGAGGTCGAACAAGTTTATTGAAATGTGTACGTGTGTACTCATGACTTTTCTTCAAGTAAAACATATATTATAATTCCATAACATTATCTTTAAAGTTTGTGTACATGTGGTTCCTTAATGAAAACTCTCAGTAACATTAATTATGTAACATTCCAATATAAATACCAAACATACAAATACTACTTTGAAAGAGAAATGTACATATTGTTCGTAATAGTGTAATAACAAGCGTACACAGTCGAACGCACTATCAGAATCGATTCTAATTCGAATCCATCGAATTGTATCGTGTTGAATCGAGACGCGACACAGATGAGCCCTCTTGTTTGTCGCATCGATTATTCCGCATCATCTCTCTTTTATTGGGTACAAACAAGTTGGGGAGTCCTCACTTATTATGTGACAAAAGTTTGTTGCCATATTGTAATCGTGATCTTTTTTTAGTATTAAGTATTTTTATCGTATATGCGTGTATAATTATATAAGTCAGGCCAACTGATAGTAAAGTCATTATGAACTTACTCTCTATTTGATCCCATTCTACGTGGGGTCCGCGTACCAGATTTTTGTCCCTCAGATGGATTTATTACACCTTTCGTACAATGTTTCCATCTAACTAATAGTAAACTATTTAGTTGATAGGATTGAATAAACAAGTCCAAACAATTACTGTTCTGAAAAATTATTCAACCGACATAATAATTCAAGCAAAATTACAATTAACAACCACAGTAAAGTACTTAATTTACGTGTGAACAAGAAGAATTATAATTATCACGAGTCATTTGAACGTGATCAACATTAAGGGCATTATAAAAGGCTCGAACAAACGTTTTCGAGTACAGATTACCATCAAAGTAACCGCAGTAAACACGATGAAAACGTTCAACTAAAATTAAGACGAAAATGTCGCTTCAAAATGAGACGTTAAACGAAATGTTTAAACGCATTACGCTACGACTTGACAAATAACCGCAAATTGTGATTGTGACTCCTTGAAAGGGTTAATAATGGACGCGGAGGCGTGGGATTGTGCTCAGTCTGAATGTAATTCAGTTAGAAAGCTCTCTTGTACGTAGATTGAGGCATTGTGCGCTTGTGTTTGGGTAAACAAGACATTCGGCCCGAGAATTAATAGTTGTTTCGAAATGTTTGCTTTAGTATCAATAGATGTTAAATTGATGTAGTATTACATTAATTTATCCATAGTTATGTAGGTATGTATATTAAACAATAGAAATAATTATAACACTCTAACAGAAATCAAACGAACCATTTACAAGTTTTGTTTTTGTAAGTTTCCTTCCGCGCCGGATCATATTAAGCGATCCGCTACTCGTTTGCACTATTCTGCTATAAAATATGTCGTTTCCTTTTTCAATCGCAAGGTAAGAGATATTTTTGAATTTAGTTCCTATTTTGTAAAGAATTAAGTATATTCTTAAGGAGCACCAAAAATACCGCATCCCCTATAAAAATAAGTCACTTTTGGTTTTAATATTTACTAACACACATAAAAAAAAAATACAGTCGAATCGATAACTTCTTTTTGAAGTCGGCTAAAAAGGTAGTGGATGCGCCGAGCTGTATGCATTATAGATACATGGAAATTATTATATGTTTTTCAAACCAACCCTTTATATTTTCTTTGCTAGTTGTAAATGTTCTTTACATCATTTAAAGCAGCAGCAACTAGCAAAATTTTTATTTTCACCGGTTTTTATGGCGTTATATGTAATATTGAATTATTTTTTTTCTTTATTTGCTCATACATAAAGGACTATTAGAAAAATTTCGAATGAATTAAACTCATATAAATCTGCTTTGAAGTTGAATTCATACGGAAATTCAAGACATATTTGAATATATGTATATTAAAAATATTCTAATTGTTGATATGAAAAGCGTAAAATAACACTATTAAATATTTTTCAAACGCGACATAAAATTCGTGAAACACTACAAAATTTACACAAACAAGTTGCAAACTACATATATTGCTAAAGCAAACAAGTTAACTCATAACATACTTCTAGTTTTACTGTTGCTATTTATGTAGCTTTAAAAATATGTATGTACTACATAAATTATATTATACAAAGAATAACCTACACTCTATATAAAGTGTAATATATTTTGAGTCAACCCGTGAACATGGCGCATGCAACTGTGCCGAAATATCGGGAGCTCAAACAGCCTAATCGTGGTAAGAATCTCGTTTCTTACGAACAGTATATTTGTAATAGATTTGTCTTATTACCAGCATTTTCTTATTATATTACATCAAAATATTAATACAAAATCATCGACGAATTGTAAATGTAAACATTTTATAACTATAAAGGAGATAAACGTTAAAAGAGATTTCCCCAAATAATTTAACAAACGAATGTAAACGCATCGTAGACAATTTGACGACTCATTGACGTGTAATACAATCACAAATATAAATATGTCGAAACCTTAACTTTCTTATAAATCGAACAATATGCTGTCGGAATAATACCTTAATTTTCCTTATAAGTCATGTCGAAGTGTACACTAAATCTTCGGGGTCGGTCGGATGTGGGAGTCCGAGACGCTGACACAATAAGTGTCCGGCGATCCCATGGGTCGTTTCCACGTCCAGTATTCCCCCTTCGATATCTTAAGTTAATACCGATGTACGAAAGTATCTTTTATATTGTCTGACTTTGGATATGACCACACAAAAACTACTGTAAAAACATGTTTTTTTTAATATTTTTAGTCTTTCTCTTAGCTTTTAAACATTAGAAGACAGATTATTAAAATATTAATTTTAAATTAGTAAGTAGATTGGTAGGCGAATTATTTTGAGTTCAATAATGTTTTTTTAATTTGGTAGTTTAATTTTAAAATGTATTTAATATAGCGCTCTATTTAATTTCAATTTCGCCGAATACTGTTCATATTGTACATATATACGATATCATACAAATAGTTCTTCAATAACTGTTAAATAAATAAAACATCTAATCAAAAATGCTATTAAACTAACGTGTCTACTGGTAACTCTGTTCTTACATTAATGTAAGCAGACTGGTCGCACTAAATACCCTTGAGATTAGACAATAATTCCGCTAAGCGTCTGTTATGTCTTCTGAATGCCGAATTCAAGCTCCTTGCATCTTCTTAGACCGTATTTCAATTAAGATTATTGCTTCGATGCAATATTACTTCAATAATCCCTTGTTTGATGTCTTCGTGTAAATTTGATTAAAGTTAAATACTCAAGTTTTGGGTTTCTATTTCTTAAATATAAAATTAATATAGTACATTTAGATAGTGCCCCATGTTGACTTTGAGGGATAAGAGAGGTTAAAGAGTTTTCTACTTCAGTTACATCTTAAGATAAAATATCAACCGTAAATTCTCACGGAATTGTTCGAATTGATTAATTTACCGTAAGTTTCTGAGACCAAAATCTGTATAAAAATATCGTCATCCCTGTCATAATCTTTGACGAAAAAGAGATAACAATTATGTTTTAAACAGATATTTTGGTTTCGTAAACCAGCGGTAATGAGCACAGAAAAAGCTATATTATTTAAAACATTTGATTTAATTATATTACTAGGATTACTTATATATATATTCCGACTTTAGTTGATTAATTTACAATTCTAATTACTCGAAAACATCGGCAAATGATCTAGTACTCAAAGATGAATAATAAAATTTGTACTGTGTACTTTATTCATTGACCTCTCGAAATTAACAGAGATAACGTTCACAAAGGGCCGGATTGAAAGGGGGCACCTTTCACCGAATCGCCACTCTTTAATCTTCCATCGAAACAAAACTTGGGATCGTAACAGGATTGTCTGTCTGCCCGTTCATTTACTTAGCAAATTATTCTTTGTCGAACGGAAGAGGAGGCTTTGAATCCATTAATTCTATGATGGGGTCACAAAAGAGGTGGTACGAATTAAAATAATGTATTCTACGACTTCAATAGGGTACCCCCTCCGTCCGGTAGCGCTGTTATTACAAGAATAATGTATTTAAATCAGTGTCTGCTTTCAGATGAAGATGCCCGCTTTGTGAGGCCGGCGAAGTGATCACGTACGGATGCCATTAGGATGTGTTTTATGTGCAAATTATAGACCTGCCGTTTTTAAATTTGCTCGAATTTCAACTCGCTCGCTCTCGTGAACAATTCACGTTCGTTAGAAAGTTTAAATGTGATGTTTATTATGTGCTCATGTTTTATGCTCCGGAGTTTTATGTTACATTTCATTATTTATTACATTATTGAAAAATAAATTACCAAAACAAATATAAATAATATCAATCTGTTATCAAAAACTTAAAAATATCCGCATTTTTTATTTTACTTGTTTAAGGTTATTCATTGTATGGTATTGCATTCTAAAGTCCCGTTTACTTTAGCTTTTTGTATTTTGATTTTTATCATCTTGTATTGTATGGATTTATATGATCTAAAATCAGAGTTTTTAAACGCTATAATGATTATTATCAAAATAGACTGAAAATTGGGAATAATATTTGAATATCAACGGTTTTTAATTGAAATTGCGTCACACAAACTAATATATGAACGGGAAATTAATCCCAACCGACAAAAGGGTTTTGTGGAACTACCCTCTGTTGGCGGATAATTTAAAATATGATCACCCCATTGCCGAATATTCCAAACAAACATTTCGATGTATTTATTCTGGTGTTTATTTTGAAGCGTAATATGTCGTGTTCCACTTTGATGTCGTGAAATCGCTTCTGTTCTTTGTCAGATGATCAACGAATTACATCTATAAATTTGATCGTTTAATTCTGTATTTTAACGTCTTCTATTTTGGATCGAGATTCCTTTGTAGGCCTATCGAGGTTTACTGCTTTACGGTTGTCGCCGGGCCCGTATGGAATTATTGCATATGGTTGGTCGGAGCTTGTTTGGCGGCATGAATGGTTCATTATACTTAGGGATAGTCAGCTCGGGGTACGGATAATATTTGCGATGTACACCATTGTTTATGATTTGGACAATTGTTTGTGTTTCTCTGTCAAAGGATGTGCACTTGTTTGTTTTGCGAGGTTACTTTGAGGGGAGTTGAGTCGAATAAACAATGCGACATAGTTAATCGTTTATCATAAAAGACATTGCGTTTTAGGGAAAGAAATACGATAAAAATATAAAAATATACTAGCTGTCGCCCGCGACTCCGTCCGCATGGAATTAAAAAAAAGATTAATAAGTAGCCTACGTGTTTTTCCAGAGTATGTTCTACATATGTGCCTTATTTTCGGTATTATGTTCCGGAGATACCTTCTAGCAAAAATCCATCTATCTAAACTTTCGCATTTATATCTTATATTAGTAAGGTTACTAGTGGAATCATCAAATGTAATTTAAGTCTCATAGTCGCAATAGTTAATGAAATAATACGCATGAATTAGTTAATAATGTATGCACTCGGTCAAGTTTTATACAACGATGCAAAAGGAATACCTTTGAGTGAAATTTCCCTCGGCTCTAGCTATAGTACTCCAACAAAATTCTTCCATCGAAAGCGTTCCTTTGCGGGCAACGGAGCGGCACTGTAGAGGCATCTCGACTTCAACGCGACTCTTATTTTCATGTTCAACTATGAACCTCGCTATTTTGTTGTTACTGTTTTCGATTACGAATGCTTTTAGTGAAAACATATCGTGCGACTTTGCGCAACAAATGTTAGCATTTTTAAAGTAAATGGAAGAAATTTAATAATTTAATATGTGTTAATCATTTTCTTCAGAAGTTTTTCAGTTTTATATGACCTTCATGCAGTGCGACTCTGAGAAAAGACGAAACTCAGAAATATTCTTAAGTTTTTCTTAGTATTTTACGAATGTCTTATTTCACGTATTTGCTGAGGTAGATGATAGACAATGAAAAATGAAGTCAAGCTTTCTCGTAAGTAAAGTAGCTTTCTGTTTGGACAAGAAAATATTAAATTGGTTCAATAGGTTTTGAGCTTATCCGAAATAAACAACTTATTTTTAACTTTATAAAAGTTAATTTTACTAATATTATAAATGCGAATGTTAAGATGGATGGATGGATGCATGGATCTCAATTAAATTTGGCATAGATGTAGAACATAGTCTGGAAGAACACATGGACTACTAATTTTTTTTTAATAGCTCGCGGACTGAGTCGCGGGCTTCCGATAGTAGTATATATAATATAAAATATGTTACCGTGTCTAATAATATGTTAGTCTATTCCTACATCAACATAAGTCTTCATCAGAACAATTGAGCTAAATACAGTAAGGTGAAATTTTCCTGCCTTACCCCAAACAAGAGGGTCTGATGAATATAATAAGGTATTGTGCGCCCGTCCTTAGGTCACTGCAGCGAACGAAATTGTTAGCGATGAAAACAATTCGGGGAAAATTTGATACAGTAATTTTTTAATTACAATCAAGCCGAATACAATGTTTTTTTTATTTGGTAAAGATTATATATTTTGTAGCTTTACGTTACTTACCTACTTTTTAAACAAAAGAATTATGATTTAATAAAGGAATATGGGTCTAAAAACCTCACCCGAAAACTGGAGCTGGCGGTTTCAATAGTATTACTCTGGTTAATCAAACAATTAAATAATAATAAAACATACACTTCTCAGGTGATTAGAAACTCATGAAATATACTGATTCGATTCCCAAAGCCATATTTAAGTGTTAATATTCAGGGTAAGAACTAAGAAATTATCTTAATATGGATTCCCCTTTAGTTACAATTAAATGTTTCTTAGTTTAGCATTAAGCAGTTTTATAACTTGGGACAGTTTCAGAAGTCAAAGTTTTAGCGCTAAGCTGTCATTACTTGAACCTGTTCAAAAGATATTAATGTGACGTCGGTGTATAACAATGGTGCTTACGGGTGATTGGTGCATTGTCCACGCGATATTAACTGTATTGTTTGCGACGGAACAATCATAAAGTCGTCATTACCCTCCGAGGGACGACAGAGGTCGGCTCAGTAGGCATGGAGACGACTTTTCTTGCGTTTTAAATTAAATAGTCAAACTTTTTTAATAAGTTATTGCTTAGCTATGAATACATTTATGAAATTTAACTAGAAAAAGTACGCATTCTATGATTAATATTTAATTAAATATAAACTTTCACTGCTAAAATACTGTCTAAATTGTGATTTCATTGTGGAAAGATCAATATGAACAAATTAAGTAACGATTTATAAAAATCGTAGATATCGGTTTTAATACGGTTGAGTTCTGATTGTGTTCCTTTTATCTTTTGTTACATTTCAATTAAAATGTGTATAACTTATAAATATAAAAGAATTGTATATTTTTATCCATATTTTCCTAGCTGGTAGTCACTTGGTACACTTTGTCGCGCACCCGATGGGTAATTTCCCCCATTGTCAATCACAAGAAAGTCTACAAACAATGATGACTTTTTTTACTAGAAGTGCTAACTTATTTTAATGAATTACTAAAACTTCAGTCTTTATTTAAAAAAAAAACTACACGTCTCTAAAATAAATTGAATCTAAAAATGTAATATTTGAATATTATTGGTATAACCAAAATACTAATCTAAGTTAAAATTATTAAATAACGATGATATAAATGCTTTTCAGAAAAAAAACAAGACAAAATAAATTATATTTAACTAGCTTTTACCCGCGACTCCGTCCGCGCGGAATAAAAAGTAGAAAACGGGGTAAAAATTATCCTATGTCCGTTTCCTGGTTCTAAGCTACCAGCCCACCAATTTTCAGTCATATCGATTCAGCCGTTCTTGAGTTATAAATAGTGTAACTAACACGACTTTCTTTTATATATATAGATGTAAACGCTGATAAATATGGCAATTTAAAAAAAAACCGTGACACATCTAAAATAACCCATGCGATATGTTCACTGGTAATCTTATAACTTGTACAATACATAAATAAATTAGGTGAGGGAGTTTTCTTGTAATTTTCCGGCAATAATTCCAACTCCCTTTGCCGTACTCAATGGATGCCAATTGTGCAAATGCTATGCTGTTCTGACATGTCATTTTATATATAATTCTTTTGAACTTTAACGTGTTTTACTGTATAAGATTAAGAAGAAATGAAAGTACCCAAATTCATTTAAACAAAATGGTATAGTAATTTCTCTTCATAGATATTGACAACATTTTTTTTAATTCTTAGTAAGCTTAGAATAAAAAAAGCAAGAGTTTAACGCAAACTAAAGAATTTTTTCTATCGGTTGAATCCAATTTCTTAAAGACCGAGAAATTTTATTTCAGCTTATTGTGAATAAACTTATTATTCAATAGAATAATTCAGTTATTGGAACTCGAAGTGAATTTCTTCCAGGTTTTTTTTTTTCTTGAAGAGGACGAGAAATGCTTTCGCGTCCCTCATCGAATTACTGTCGCCTCACAATATTTGTATTAAATTTTTATTTTTCATTGTACTACGAATGAACATTCTTGAGTGTTTTATTTGTTTATTTGATCGGAACATCTTATTCTATTTCTTATTTCAGGCTTTTAAACGTAGAAAATATTCAGACGTAATATTCTGTACATCGCAGTTTACAGCTTTGTAGAAGTGTATGAAGTAAAACAGAAGCTCTTTAAAATCAAATTTACCTAAAAAATATCAATGACAGAATCGAAAATAGATTAAATGTCAGACGCCCGAAGGTTCCCAATAACGTAATTAGTTTTACGAAGACGGAGCATTTCTAACGTTTAGGTTCGACGAATTATCTAAGACGAGTCATAGGCAATTTCCTTCAACTAATAGATTGGAAACTAGAGATTCGTCACGATTACTTGGACCTTCCGATCGACCATCTCTGATTGGTTCCTAAACGGATACACAAGTTAATATCTTGTATAAATCAAAAGTCCTCGTAAATGTTGAAATATCAATCACCAGTAAGGAATCATTAACTTAGGAATACGTCTTTCGGTCGGGTATTTTTTTTAGATTACCAAATGCGCTATGCTTTGAAATTTATACTAACTTTAGAAATGTTACGGGGTTTTCGTAACAATATAGAGCAGGGGTGTTCAACTTGATTAAATCAGAGATCAACTGGTTTTGACGTAATCCTGTACTATTTACCAAATCCAAACTACTTGATATCTTAATAAGCATAATTCATTGCAAGATTACTATATTTATTTAAAAGGGAAATTATAAAACTGACAATTATTTATATAATTGTTTACATTAATTATATATATAATAAGTTAATAGCTATTTATATTAGTGTGAGCATTACTTCTGATCATCATACGCTACGTTATTCTTTACGTATTGGAACGAAGTTCCTTATCGCGTGTTGTGAAAGGTGGCTAGACGGAAAAAATTCTTACGAAAAGTTGTCACGACACATTTTGCTATAGTAAGTATGTTAACGACGAATGAGCGCTACTTCACCATGGCAACGACGTGACAATATAAAACGAAAATTCATAGAAATAAAATGTACTTCTTGTGAAGACTTAAGTTTTTTATTCATAGAATAAACATTGGTTCTTTCACTAATTAATCGAAAGGAACTTCGTTCCATCCGGGTGTCCCTTGACACGTCTCAAGTTTTTTATATATATATATATTATTTGCTATGATCGACTGGCCTAATAATCGCGAACGACCGGTTGGATACCCCTGATAAAGAGGTTATGAATGTTATTTATAACACAAATGCAATTAGTAACTTAATATCTGTATGTTACAGTACGTGTATGTTCTTCATCATTCACTTTATAAGATTTCTCTATACTCGCAAACTTCAATAAGGAACGCAGTCAATGAATATCCATTTTGCACTTGACAATAATAACTTTGAAACTGATTTATAGAAACGATTTGCGATTGTATTCACGTCATTCTATCCCTCAATAGTTTGTTTCAGACTTGCAATGTTATTCCAAACATTGATTTATACGATTTTCGACTTTATTGCTTAAGCTCAAAGGATATTTAAAGTGCACGAATGAAATGTGAATTGTAACTATTAATTTCCTTTCCATTACGGTCACAATAACATCACGCGGTGACGAGAACAATATGGCCGTGTTGGCGGGAAAATTGTCAAGTCAATTACTTTCGGAAAATTGGTTTGGAGGCGAAGAGGTGTCTTGACGATATTGATTTTTAAATTATTTTTTATTAAACAGTCTCATATTACCACTATGTTTTAAATCTCAATTATATAATTAGTGTTGTACCTAATGGTAGCGTTAACAATATAGACTGCTCTATGGAAATATCCAAACTATTTCATATGAGTATAAAAAATATATTTTATGATTTTTTTTAGATATCAGATTACGTTTTAAGTTATTTCAACTTTAGATTTTACTTTATATTTATATGTTTATTGTATCAGATTAAGTCATTAAAAATGAGCATGACTATTATTTTACCACGAGTATAATATTATCTATAATTAGTGAAATTAGATTCTTTTTATTTTTCTAATAATCTTTGTAATCATATTTAAAATTTTATTTAAGTCAAAGACTCGTTGAAACGTTTGGAAATAGTTCAATGGGGCACAGCTGATTTCAATTTTGCGAGGCAGGGGACGCCAAGTGGGACAATGGCGTAACAGAATTGTAGGCAAATTGTTTTCGTTAAACGAAACGCATCGAGGGGTGGATTGTTGACTGTGTGTAGTGGAAAATATGATTTATTAATAATTAATAACATTAAATATATTTTTATGAATATTTAAACACAATGAGTAATAATAAAACAAATTAAGTCCCACCTTAAAATGGATTTATAACTTATTTACAGATCAGATTTTAACGATATTCAATATTTTCTTGAATAATTAAGTTAGAACACTCCATTTGTAAAAATGGAATAACACACATTTCACTAAGTTGAAGGTTATTTTTCTACTTAATTTATTTTTAAAATAAGTAAATGTTCTTTTATTTGTCTCCAACAAAGTTATTGATATAAAATGTGCGCTATCGCGCAAATGGCAATAATATTGCCGATGCAATGAATTCTATCACGAGGCGGTTGTCTGTTGACGCGGCAAACTGGACAAATTAGTTTACTGCCTAAGAGCTACGAAGCCAATTTATAAGACAAATGTTATATATTTTTAATTTTAAAAGTATTTATAAGCGTTTTATTTCATAAGAAATAAAAAAACTAACACTTTAAAAATAATGAAAGCAAGCTTGTATAAATGGAAATTTAAGTTAGATGAAAAATAGACTTTCTCTTTCTATGAAGTACGAGCAAGTTTATATTGCTAGTCCTTTTTTTACCATTCATTTTATTCTCTTTGGAAAATAGTGATAAGAATATGTTTTGTTCAGGTGTTGCCAGTCAAAACACAACATGATAAATTCGTTTATTGACAAGTCCATTTTGTTATGTTTCGTACATTGGTTACTACGATCGCCCCTATTCTGAAGAGTGCAGTAACACAGTGCTCTGTGTTACTGTGACACTATTATATTTAGACAGCAATATAACATCTAGAACTACCTACTGACTTTGTTCCTAGTGATTTCTTAATATATTTTTTTTCAGTGATATTTGCATCAAGAATTATAAGGCATTTGATGAAGATTTTTGTGTTTACATGTGTTTTGTTTTTCTTGGAACATAATAATTAGAATGTTAAACTTGTTTTGGTGTTGACATTTCTATAGTCATAAATGTCACAAAAATAATCATGTATACCTACTTATTTCATACTGGCTGTCGCCTCCGACTCTGTACGCGTGTCATTAAAAAAACTTAATAAGTAGCCTATGTGTTCTTCCAAACTATGTTCTACATATGTGCCAAATTTCATCAACATACGTTGAGCTGTTCCGGAGATACCTTCAAACAAAAATCCATCCATCTAAACATTCGCATTTATAATATTAGTAAGTTTATAAAAAAAATTGTAATGCGATGTTTTGTTAATAGATTCGAAATATCCATGATTCCAGTTTTAAGATAAAGAAATCCGAATTAAAAATATAAATATTCCTGAAACATAAACAGAACTAATATTCGTTAAACTCTAAATACGAAACAAAATTAACTCAATGCGCACAACTGATTCGAACGCAAACAAGCTTCAAAGCGGAATCTCCAGACACTGTCGGAACAAGATATTCGTTTATTGGCACAACCAATGAACACTTCCCATCCAGATCTCAGCGATCCTCATGAATTTACAAATGGCACCGTCACTACCCGAATAAACACATGACGGTCTTCAATCACAAGTCTTCGCGGTTATTACGCACACATTAACAAATCGTATTATCTCCTCGACTGATTACTAGTTTAATTGGACCCACACACCCTCCTTCAGCCCATAGTAATACAGACATTAAAGAGGAATTTCATGCAGCATCCGGAGATCTCGTACGATTGGTTGGTTCACATAGTCTAGCGGACACCTTAAGTCCAAAGGAGGCAGAAACTGCAATTAGTACAATTAGCAGAGCCCAATTAGGTGCTTTAACGAAGCGAGTTTCCTAACTAGTCGGAGAGTTTGGTGACAAATACGACGTTTGACGTCCGACCTGACTTGGTCGTTACGTTTCAGCGTTGTGTTTGTGTTTGTAGAAATAAATTTACAATCGTTCAAACGAAAACTTAGATTGCTATTGATATTTTGAATGAAAACTTTAATTTTTTTATTTTTAGGGCAACAAGAATGTAAATAATTAAGTTACTACGTGAATTTGTAACATTTTCCCTAGTCTTCCAGTATTTATTACGAAGTTTCAATGTACTAATTTTTTTTTCTCTTTTGTTGACAGAAACATGTCATCTAAACGAAAATCGCCACCGTCGAAATTGCAAGACGGCGCCGCCGACACTGAAAAATCCGAAGCCGGCCCGGCCAACCTAGAGTTTTCCGACCACCAAGAGTCAGACGACAACGAGCAACAAAACTACTATAAATTCTCACCCAGCTCCTCCACAAGAAGCTCTATCAGTGAGGAAGATCCTTCGAACTTCGAAGACGAGCGACCCACCAAGAAGCAACGATTCGAACAAACATTAGACATGACAAACAATCTTCTAGTCCCATCGTCTTTCCTTAGCCTGCACCAAGTCAATGATCTGCAAGCGAGAAGACGCGGCTCCTCTGAATGCAGTAGTCCGGGTGCCGAAGCGAAAGTATTAGGACTCTGCAATAATAACAATTCATTGCTGAATCATAATAGTGCGTTATTACTCGCGCCGCCTCATAAGCGGTCGATGGATGATGTTCTGAAGAGATTAACGTCTAAAATGAATAATAGTACTATTAAAGAAGAAAAGCGGCCCACGCCGTCTACTACTCCGGTCAAACAAAACAAGTAAGTGAATATATTTATTACGTTATATCCTTTAGCATTTCTTTGTTCCTACAAATTGACAGATAACCCATTTTTTCAAGACTACCGTTTAAATACAAAATTTAGTCACCAAAAAGATTCTATAACGAATATAGATTACACAGATCTGTAATAAAAATAACATCATTATCTGTTTATTTAAGACATTGTTTGTATTTTGTATGGCATGCAATGACGCCAGTGTTACTATGTATGTTAACAACACTGCGTATGATTAGTAATTATCAGCGGTATCAAGTAGGCATGATCTTCAGTCACCTTCGTTATTGGCAATTTCCTCTGTCAGTTCATTAATCGAATGTTTTGTTTCGTAAGACTTATCAACCGGTACGGGAACTATTATATGATAAACTTTATTATAAATCTAATTATACTTAAATGTCAATATTATTAGGAACATATTCATTATTGTCATAATACTGCAGACTTTCTTATCTAATAGATTTTTTTATATTTTTTATCTGAGGTTACATTTTTTATTGCAAAATACTAAAAATGATTTTTTCGTTCAGTAGATATATAGACGGAATTTCAGGCGACAGTTAATATAGATTAGTTACGGAAATCGCAAATTTCCCCGATTCATTCAATGATAAGACATTACTTTGTAATTTTTACGTCATTTACATTATTATAGGCATAGTTCTTTGTGATAGTTTGAGCTATAAATTTGCAACAGAGTACACAATCAAACACATCGTTAACCACCTAATGGGGGTCTGATAATATTTAGTTAAAATAAACCTAAATCGAGCAATGCGACATGCCACCGAGATCTTTTATGACTTCCGTCACAAAACGCTAGCTGACAACCCCCTTAAAGTCAAATAGCAATAAAAACCTAGTTAAAGCGGCGCTTAACGCTTTTATAGTTTAGCTTGCGGTGGTCCGACTCTTAACATTGTTTTTAATGAGTCACATTATGACCAATTAAATTATGCGTGTATATATATCCTTAGTTACGTGTACACGCTTTAATTTTACTACAAATTTAGCGGTACACTAAATGTTGTACTGGTTATTAAAGTGTTATTTTACGTTACATCTTTGTTACTAAATACAAAAGAGCAATTATTTTTAAGACATAGTTTTATTTACAATCTTACTTAAATTAAGTTTATAAAATTATTGGAAAATTGGCAAATAATTTAATACTACTTTTATAAAATAAACAATTTACGTAAACGGAAGAAATAATCTCGTAAGACACTTATTATTTAGTCTAAGAAGTATCAACTTGTGGACTGTATAAATTGCAATTAAACGTCCAGTATAGATGGATCTCTAAGCGTAATTCTTAGAGAGAGTTTTGTTATCATAATATTAATGTCATAAAAATGTTATGTTACTAATTCAAATAAGAAAAAACGTGGCAATTTTAATTAAATGCACAAAAATATGTGATTGATTTATCGTAAAACAGAATAGTAAATCTCTATTAGTTCTAAATCTGGAAAAGCTCTTGATATGTTTGACTAAAGAAAAGGTTTACTAGAATCAAGTAATGATTACGTGGACGTCCTGTTAACCTTATCAGAAGTCATTATAATTTGGTCGCAACTCACAATAAAATTAGATATAGATAATATTTAATAATAGAGACGATAATTGTACGGGTTAAGGCGGTGTCAAGCGCGAACTATGTCAATATTTGTATTTACGTGCTCTCTATATCACAGAAGAGTGCTTATCTCAGTAATTAATAGCTTTTGTTGATAATAATGATTGTTGTCGCGGATGCAAGACAGTTACTATGGAACTTTGTTTTATACGTTATCTTCAATGTTATTTAAACGAAATTTATTAAAATTAAGAAATGCGTAATTGTAATGCGCATATTCCACTGCGAGGGACAATATAATTTGTCACTCAATTCCAGACGGTAATATAACACTTATGTAAGCAAATAAAGGATTATAAGTGCATGTATCTTTAGTAGTGCCCGACGTGATCGATTTTTGGTCAGATTGGATCATTGTAATCGAACTATACTTTCCCCTCTAAGCCCTATAGGAGGTAGCATCTGCATTACTGTATGTCTTCAAACATCCTGTAGAGGCAAAAATTAGTTTGCATTGAGGCTTGTTTAAATCGCATTTCTTGTTACATCTAAAGGCATTTTCAATTATTTAATTTAGAACAAATTGATGTACGTAAAACAAATCAGACCAATACCATGTTTTGAAAGTTAGTAATTATACATTTTGCAACTTAGGTACCGACTCCAAACCAATCAAACTTCGCAATACATATTCAATGAGTAATTACACAATTACATTCGGCAAATCAATGGCATATAATTAAAGATAAAGCAATCAGCCGTCTGTTCCCTAACAAAAGACCTTAATACCCTTTCTCGGGGTTTTGGAATATTAAGACAAATGCTGGGGCTATTGTGCCACGGGCGTTGTACTAATTAATCGCCGTGTTAATCGCCATCGTCTCAGATTAAGACGTGAACGCGTAATGTGCCTCAATCCATCTCAGTTATGGCTGTTTCGAGCATGTATTATGAGTTTTGGTCTAAGTGAAAAGCTCGAGCGGGTTATAACTCATTTCAATATATTATCTTAAATTCGCCTTATTCACTTAATATTACAAAATTGAACATACTTTGAAATGAAATTAAATAATATGTTAAATTAAAAGTAACCAGTACAAAATAATTACTTCTTAATCTTTTTTAAAAAAGGAATATAATACACTTCAAAAGTTTATTACTAACTTGTCAAATTCCCAATTTGTTTAAGATCAAATTCACATATAAAACGTATAGCAGGTTCAAGAAACATCGTCATTTTTTATTTTTTTTGTTAGTTGTAATATCAATAATTTCTTTCAATTTGTTTACAATAACTGACTATACATATTTTAGAAATTATAAGGATTAATATGTTATGACTTGGACCCCACATCTTAAGCCGGTCGGCAACAATGGAACAAGCCGTAATTTGTACAGTGATAAATATTTTTGAAAGCACAATATAAGTATTCGAAATTATAAGAGGCTGGCAACATTAGTTAATGTGAATATCATATTTATTATTGTTGTGAGCGATCACCTCCGGCTTTTAACGTTGTATTTAAAACAATGCTTATTCTACATTCGACGAGATATAAATGATCTCATTTTTTGCGAACAATGTTTTCTTTAATTAATCAGACTTTATACGTATAATATTACGTATACAGTCTGTTTTTCTCAATGGTAATGCGTAATAAGATTTTTTTATAGTATAGTTTTTATCTTTACAGCACCACATTGATTTTGTTAGTTAAAAATGTCGCTCGGAACGGAACGGAGGTCGCTCGGAACGGAACAGAGCCCGCTCGGAACGGAACGGAGCTCGCTCGTTTATAACATTTTACATTGTCTATTAAAATTAATAATAATAATTAAGCTAAGTCGTGGCAATTACTAATTATAGTTGTTGCAACATTCAAGTTAAAAAGCGATCTTAAACTACGCGAACAGAACATAATTCCTTTCAAGACGGGTAAAAGTAAAAGTAATCTATGGGTTCCTCTGGTGTTGTCCAAGGGCATCGAATCATTTGATGTTAGACGATCCGCTGCTCGTTTACCCCTCTTATTCTACATTAAAAAAATGTAATTTTTTTTTTCATCACTACGAAAGATTCGGGAATATAATTGTATTTCAGTTGAAAGAGTTTTTTTTTATTAGCTAGAAATTAATCTTTATCAAGTCGAAAGAAAAGAAATGATATGTATACGTTACGTGCTGATCGTGAATACCTCCAGTTTGTAATTTGCCTAAGCAAATTGTAAGCGTTTCTTTGTGACTGATACATTAAATAGCTTCACTCATTGCTTTTAATGTATGATGTTATCGATTTATTTTCTTCTCCGGATTAACATAATTGGGTGCGGTTTCTAAAATTAACTGTTACGTATGTGAGAAATCCATAGTATACTAAGATCATGAACACATACAATATTGTCAAGGCGAAGATGACCGACACGAAGACAATAGACAAGCTGTGCAAACAATAATCCTTTGTGACCAACAATGACGCTTTATGACCAATAACAAAGTCGCATTCTGCAAAGATTTGCCACACAAATGGACAACCTTCCTTATATTGTATTAAATAGAATTGTCTGTTTAAATTTATGTTTTATGTTTATTGAATATTAAGTGAAACATCGTCGATGATTGCATCATATCGATATACTGCTGGATGTATGAACAAATATTGTATACAAAACCAATTATAACGTTAGGAGGATAGAAAAAAAAATTACAATATTGTTGCACAGATATGTATACATGAAAAGGGAATATGGACTTCCCATTGACCAGTTTCTCTTAAAGTATACATACAAGCATAACTTTGCATAAAGGCTTACAACTTTGCAAAATGGTAAATGTATGTTTAGGTTACCGATTCATTCTGATGATCCTTCTTGCTCTCAATGGCAACTAAAAAAAAAATAGTGATCTGAAAATTTCTGACTATTATACATGGACAATTTTGTTCTTAATAAAAAACAAAAACATGGTTGTCAGCAGTCACAAATATTTTTTATTGAGAGATAACCATAATTACTTTGTACCAATTGATAGCCCTATTTTTTATTTATATTATAAATGCGAAAGATTGATGTATGGATGGATGTTTGTTAGAAGGTATCTCCAGAACGGTGCAACGGAACTCGATGAATTGAGGCACAGATGTAGAATAGTCCGGAAAAACACATAGGCTAGTTACAACGTTTTTTCAATAGCGCGCGGGCGGAGTCGAGGGGAACATCTAGTAATCTATAAAAACTGTAATTTAGAATTATTAAATCAAACAATCATACTACATAGTAGTCGCTTAGTTGAAAATTTCAAAAGCACTCAAATGCAAATTCCATTTTACACTACTCTCAGTTATTAACATAACGTGAACAAACCATTCCACAATATACTGGCTTATAACAGTGAAAGGAAAGTTATTTTGTTACATAGATCTCATTACACAATACAAAAAGTAGATTTAGATGTAAAAATATACTATTAACAGTTATCTAAAATATCCCGACTGATTGTACCTTCCATACTGCGAGAAAATATATGCAGATCAAATGACACCGCGGATTTAAAACTCGGAAATTATATGCCAAGTATTATTTATGTATTCTTCCTCGCAGTATCGAATATACATACATAAATAGCGATTGGAACCCTCATTATTCTAGTAGAGTTCCTAAAATGTATACAAACTCGTTATAATGTATAATTTTAGTCAGAATCATGCTAGAATTTTATTCAATTCAATGCTAAATTATTAATAGGTTAAACTGTTTTTCTTTGCGATATCAAGGCGGTATCAACTTTAACGTTCAATAAATCGAATCGAAACGAAATAATGGACGCTCCTTATATAGATAATCAATCCATATAAAACTTGGACAGATGGTAAATTATTCGCGCGGTTAGACTTAGATCATTAGTTAGTGTCAACGATCACAATGGACTAGGCCTTAATTAGTATTCAAAGATAAACTAAAGTATACCAACACAATAGGGCTTTGCGAATATTATACAATGCTCAGTTAATAGGATACTGACTAGATTCTTTGTCTTATGATAAAAATTTACATCTGATAAATGAAAAAAGAGCGTCGGTAGCTCAGGGGTGTGACTTATAATCTGTTCCTAGGTTCGAATCCTGCCATGTACCAATGTGTTTTTCGAGTTTCGATTTACATATGTACATTTATCCGAAGTTCTTACGGCGAAGGAAAACATCGTGATGCAACCTGCACATATCTGAGAATAAATTCAAAGATATGAGTGAAGTCAACCAACCCGCACTTGGTCAGCGTGGTTGACTTGTCTAGTCACCCCTAAATTGGGGTAGGCTCCGAGCCCTTCATTGGGGACGTACCTAGCTGATGATCATGAAATTAAAAAAATTAAAGATTAAAGAAAAAAACACGAATGTATTTTAAAACACTGGCATGGAATATATTTATGCTAGAAGAAAATATATCAAGCTTTTGTCACAAAACAGCTGTGTGAAAATTAGTACGTTATTTGTATATAAAAGCCAAGCAAAGTTAATATCAGGACAAAGAAAATCAAATACGTTTAAATTGTATGTAAAATTATTAAGTATTATGTTACAGTTATATATATAACTTATTAAAAGTCCATTTACCTCATAAAATTGACAGTACCGAGTAATAGTCTCAATCACGTATTCCGCTGTGGCAATCTAACAGAAAATGTAATGACTCCTCATTCCTGAGACATTATGTAAGCTCAGTATCCGCTGCTTTTGCCTAAAGATAGTAGCTTTACCAGTTCGATTCAACGATTCGACTGCGTAACGAATTATGCCTATTGCAATACTATTACATTGCAAAAGAGCATTTTCTGTCTACGGTTTCCCGCCTTCATCATTTGAAATTGGAATGCAGCGTTAAGCGCAGCCCGGTGATTGGCTCATACAATATTCAGGGCGGCCAATCGCAGCGCGCCTGTGTCGCCAGTGCATCAAAAATTCTATCTGAATATACCGCCAGTGTGGCGAGCACTAAAAATGATAATGCCCTAACATGGACAGCCATACAATTTGAAATGAAGAATTCATGCAATATACTCCGCGTTTACATTTCGTATGTATTTTTATCGATAGCACTGAATTGGACAGAACCGGTCCATTTTATTTATTGAGGTGATATTCATAGTACGTTTATGACGCGATTCTTGCAGAACGATTTTTTATTACGACTCGTGCAACTGGTCTACTCGAACGTACGGTGAAGTGAATTTAGATGAACATGAGAAAAAAATTAAAACGAATTTTATTTATAATCGTTAAGATTTTAATTTAAAAATTATTATAATTTGCAATTTCTTTTACAATTCATTTTTAAAAGGATCCTCCATGTTTGTCAGTTTTCCCTAGCAAAACATCGTGAATAAACCTTTCAATTTTCGAACGTCAAAGCGGGTTTTCTTTCTGACCTTAACCTGATTTAAAATGCTATCAGTGGGCCCCCGGGTCGGTGCTTCAGTCCTGTCGCGGCCTCAATAAAAACGCAAAGACATGACGGACGACGGCGGCGACTGCCTTTTAAAATAATAATGAGTGCATTGTTGCTGGAAAGAATAGTATGGATATGACAAGCGAAATTTTCTTTGCGAATTTTCTTTAATCTGAATCTTAAAGCTAAATGCAATTGTGTTTTTGCTACATTATTTCGAAAAGGAAAAGGAAATTATAAATCTGTCGTTTGCCACAGTTACTATCTGTAGCCATTATCAGTTTTTGAAACACTTACGGGACATTGCACCTGACACCATATTATAACATTTTTAAATTATATTCCTACAGTATGTTTTAGATTTTTTAGGTGAGTATAAAAACAAGTATGAATGAAGACAGCCAATGACAGTAACAATAGCTTTTTATTTAGAGTCGAAAAAATATGAAGTCGTATCCACACTAATCGAGAAGACCTCTCGCGAGGGGCAAACAAGATGAATAACCCTAGCGAGTTACCGTTGCGTCGCCGGCGTTAAGGGATTTTTTATTGTTGGCCACAAATTGTGTCGGCGCGCGGCAGCCCTCGCTCTTACATACTTTATACTGTATGATGGCCCACGCTACCTCATGTCATGGCCCACGCTACGTCTGTAAAGTATGCGTGCACTTGACTTGACTAGTCATTCTTATGCATCGACATATCATTAAACATGTAAGTGTCTCAAATGTTTTGGGCTAAATAAAAATCGTAAATGTTTATCGCTGTTGTCTTATATTTTCGAATTTAGTTCCTCTCTATTGATATAAAAAAAATAACAGGTGACTAGTGTGCACCGATGGGGAACACCGAACAAATCTATATAATGGTAAGGAAAAATAATAAAAAGAAATCGTAAAATATTTAGATTTTATCGTATATAAGAGCTTGTTTTCTGTGATCGTTTTCAATATTACAAAAGGTACAGTATTAAATCATTATGTCATTATTAATTAACTTGGTATGAACGTAAAAAGCTAATTTAAAATAAAATTATGCAAGCGAAATCAATCTCTCCTATCCGATTAATTGTCAATTTTCTCGACCGAGGAAAAAAATACATAATTATCTTTCCTCAGAGCTCAAAGAAGCCTTGTCTGAGAATAATACATCTTGCAATTATTTTCTCATTTACTTCCTTCTTAGTTGTGAGCCATCAAAGGAACGATTAGAATATTGATCGAAATGAGGGGACGGTGATGAAAAAAATCAAAGTACAGTCAATTGCCAATATAAAATGAACTTTCATAAGGACATGTTTCGAGAAATACAACGTCAGGTGGGCCCGATGCCTTCGATATTGGATCGGAGTTGATTTTTTCTACTTCTTTACTTTAAAAGACATCGAAGTTTCGATAACAGGGAAATTTGAAAGCGAAACGAACTTCGCCGTGTTCATTGGACGATACAGGATGTTTGATAACTTTTGTAATTTTAACGATGGTTACGAAAATAGAACTTTTGATGGCACGAATTGCTATAAAATTATTTTCCATAATTTCATCTCTAGTGTCAGATATGACTTTAGATTTGAGATTTATATTTATTTTTCAAGTACGAGGAATGTTGAATATGATTATCTAAAATCATTTGTTTAATTTTATGTCCTGATAATTGTGCGAATTAAAAAAATCTTTCTTACGGGCTACCTACCAGGATACTCTTGGTTTTAAAAGTCGATAGTAATTCCATTTTACATAATATATTGTTTAACATTAAAAATCGACTTTAAAATTCTGCATACGTGTTAAATGCAAACGATAACAAACTTTGTAATATCATGTCTTACCCCTTCTTGTATTTGCGTACAAGTAAATCAGACTGTATAATGTCAAAATTCAACACGCCAGTCGCCCCTGTCGACATCCATTTTAATGACGTCACCCCTGCGCCCTGCGCCCTGCGCCCTGCGCCCGCTAGACGCAACCCTTGAGAGATTTGCTTGTATTCACGATGCGTGCCACTTGCCTTTTGTTTTCCATCACGTTATAAGCAGGTACTTTGTTTACAACAAGTTACTTTATTTATACTAATAAAAATGTTATTTACGAAATATAATTTAGTCAATTATTGGGAATTACTAATTTATTATGTAATATAATAATGTAGAAGGCAACCATTTTAGTAGAAATTCGGAATAAATGGAAATATGAACGGTAGTAATGACTTTCTAAAGTTTAGACTATAATATACCAATCACTGTCTTAGAAAACTTACGATAAATGGTCCTGAAACCTTACCTACCTATTAATATTTCTTATCAAAGTGTAAGCTTGTTTAAAAAAATCTTAACTAGGTTATCACTGTCTGTCAATTTAGTAATAGATAGTCGTGTTATTACGTAGTACATTTGTAAGTTTTACTATAACTTTATGAACTATTTACTACAATAATAGACATAGTATTCGATCATATACTTTAAAAAGTTGTACACTTTAAAACCGTAAAGGGAATTAACTAAAGCGAAGGTAAGTGCAGCGGTGATCCGTGAATCGGAATAATCGAATCGATTTTATCGAAACATCGAGCGATAGTGGATTGCTCTATTAGTCACCCCTGTAAGGGGCTGATGAAGTTACAGTTAATGTATTGTTTTAGTGGAGAGGATAACCTTTTTACTCTATCCCTTTTATTTCCCTCATTCGTACAAATACGGCGTGACAATTGTTACTCTACTACACTGTAAAACCATTGCAATATTTTTTTTTGTGAGAACAAAAAGTGTTACTAAAAACTAAATGTGTTCTTAGCTTTCTTTTAACACAGATAAAAATATAGAGGATAAAAGGAAAAACAATGCGACTTCAGTAATTTACTCATTAAATTAAACGTAGAAATTGTTCGCCGGACTAACAACCGTTTTTCGACAGTTACTTAGAGACAGCTAACGACTCTGAAAGCGGATGTAAGTCGTACTTTTGGTTTTTGCTAAAAAAAATAATAATAATTGAAGAACAGTTATCCAGCTATAACCAGATTTTTAAATTTTAATTGTTACTGATTCATTTGAAATTCTAGTTAAAAGAAGCACTTTTAGACGAAGCAAAATGAAACTGGACAGTATGTGAGAATAGAAAGACAGGTGCGTCTATTTAACTGAAGACGGTAAATTATTAGTGGCGTTCCAGTGAGCAGGAAAATAAACTACCCACGCTCCCTCAGGCAAGCGCGACTTAAAAGAGACAGCCCTACGTACTTCGTGCTAACATTTACTGTAGGTTGACTTATCGTGTTATATTTATATATCTTAGGTAATAAGTAATTTTAAAAACCTCTATTGACTTAACGACTTATGACAATTTTATATTTCTGTCTACCTCATTAAGGCAATTTTTGTAATGAAGGTTTATTTATAAGTATACATTTAGAAGTAGAGCTCGTTTTTCGAACTGTTCTTAATTACAAAGTTAATTATATGATACATCCACATTGTGAGGCACAAAAAATTATTATGCTAATGAAGAAATAAGATAAAATTATGACATGAATAACATTTAATTAGCTCTCATTATGTTTGGTACAAAACTGGTCGATGCCCTTTACATTGACAGGTGAAAGCAGAGAAATGATGTTTGTCTCCACAGGACATTTAAGTGGAGTAAAATATGAAAGTGACCGGTGCGATTTATTTCGATTTTACAGTTTGAACTGATTTAAATTATCTAGACTGAGTAAAATTAAGTGGAAATAATTATATTTCAGACGAAAAAAAAAATTACGGCTGTGGTCAGAGTTAAAGGTAATTTAAAGTTGCCTGAAGCGATTTTACGTTGAAGAAATTAATAATCGATATATGTTTACCCGACTAAAAGTAAATGTATATGTCCGCTGAATTGTGACTTCCTTTAGTTGTAATTAACTAAAGGAAGTAGGGTAATATCTGATTTGCAGTCAATCGAGTTAGTATTTTAAATTCTTTATTTCTTATATAATCTAATACACGAGCTGGAGTCACAAAAGTAATACTAAAAGCAAGTTGTAAATGATAAGTCGGTGTGTTTAACCTAAGAAGTAGAGATATAAGTTATATGACAGCGTCTTAGAAGAGCCGAGTCGCAAGTCCGGGCGCTGCATTAATAATTCAGTCCAACTTCCGATGCATTTGTCTGTGGCGCTGCACAAACTGCTGCGGGAATATCTTATGACGTCTCACTACAAGTTTATATGTCAAACAATATGATACTTATGTGAGGTAAACTATATTTAAATTTGAATATAGAGGATTACATCAGTAGAGCTACGCCTAGGAAAAGATAAATGATAGATGACGATGAAAGTGTAAAAAGCATATTGCCTAATTAGATTGACATCTAGGGCTGCTTTTAATAATAATTATTATATTTAATTAAATAAATTAATAATAATTACAAAATAGCATTTTTAAATTTAAATACGTCCTTTATACTTATTCTATTTTTTAATTTAACATTCGTCAGTGAAATTTTATTATAATTACGGATGATATGATTTTAGTTACTATTATTTCGTATTTATATTTAGTTAACCAAAATATGTCCAAAACACCCTGTAATTTCAGGTAATTCCGACTACAAAGAGCTAGTTTGTTGTGATATAAGGGTATTATAGTTGAAGGGTGTAACAGCCTCCTTTGTCGGGTTTACAACCTGTTCACCGCTGCCTCAGAACGGGGTCGCCATGAATTATTTAACAAGAGTCATGGACAGCGCGTAGTGTAATTTCGCTTGGCAATTTCACTCTGTATTTGTGCATTCACTGAGGTTTCTTTTGCAAATTTGCGATATTTAACAGTTTTTTTTTAAATCTAAGTAAGGGTGATAGGTATTTTGATAATGTTTTGTTAAATGTGGTTCAATTATCACTTTTCGTATTCAAATACTTAAAATACAATAGCATAAATTTATTTACATTTAGTTAAATTGTCTTTTATGAGGATTATAAATTATATAAAACCAGAGTTACGGGTGAAAAAAAAAACATGAAAATTGAATGATATCCTATAAACCACGATGGTTGTTTAACTTAAGTGATAATGTACGAAATCAACACTCAAAATAAAATAGATACAAAACACATAAAAGATTTTTTCAAACTCTATAGTACAATATTGAATAGAAGCATACTGAAAACATTCTTGTAATATGCTGATCCTTTTTCCAATTATTTCCAACTAAAAATGACGTGCATTTTTGAGCTGAGCAATCCATAAGCAAATTATCGTTAATGCAAAATCCTCATTCAAAATCCAGCAACCGTCGCTTCCAGCCGTCGTATTTGTGCATATGCACAACACGGAAATAATTTAAAAAGCCCTTTAAATCATATCCGTGCGTGCGTTAATCGAAAATACTGGAAAACATTTGAACAAAAATCAGTTTCAGCGAACAACCATTGATATGTACAATGGCATTGATAAATCCCTCACAGCCCCTACTCGAAGGCAATACACGCGGTTAGATACCGTCTCTATTCAACCCAATCCACTAAATCCCAATTAGTGGTCGACACGTGTTAATAGAACAAAGAGACACCCACTATAACATTTCTCACACGACGTATCTAAAGCCTTCTATGAAATAACATGTAACGTAGGAATTAGCACTCCGAACGTTGAAAAGTAGTGAACTGTATATTACCCTTACTTACAATGGATTTAATTTAGTTATAACTGTGACATAATTAGTTGGTTAATCTTAAAACTTACCACAGAGCTTTTACAAATAATAAGTCAGTTTATCTTAATATATATAAATCTCGTGTCACAATGTTTGTCCTCAATGGACTCCTACACCACTTGACCGATTATAATAAAATTCGCACACCATCTGCAGTTCGATCCAACTTGAGAGATAGGATAGTTTAAATCTCAAATTTTAGTCGCAATTTTAATTTATTGCTAATTATTTGTCTGTTATTATTTGACAGTCACAATTATCTGTTAACTCCAAATGATTCTAACAGATGTCGATACCTTTCGACTGGGTTGAGTAAGTAATCAATAGATGGCGCTGCTATGGTAAATCTACGAACGTGTCATATAAGCTTATTAACTGCGCGCGGACGGAGTCGCGGGCGACAGTTATTGTATTTCCTTAATTTAAAGATTTTTTCTGAAAATAATATAAACATTATATTGGTTTAGTAGTTTTAGTAAGGTAGTTTTAGTAAGGCGATCGACGTTCTCTTCAGTAGTTAGTCGTAGTGCTATCTGGAATCTCAGAAGTACGTATAATTTTTCCGCTATCGTCTAAAATACGATTATGACTTGTTTACATTATGCCAGTAAAAAAGGACAGTAGCGTTGGCCTGTCCTGGACTGTTTTGGCTCACCAGTTAGTGTTTATGTTATGCCAGTTATATGCCAGCGCTGACTTTGAGTGCTACTGTCTTACTGTACTGATTTAATGTAACCCAGTCATTACATATAGTATTCACTTGTTTCTCACTTTTCATTCTTTCCAATGTACTTATATTGAACAGTATTTGTGCATTTTTGTAGCAATATTAAACATCCTTTATTTTAAAGCAGTGCATATTTTCCAGCAGTATGTACAAGATTGTCTCTTGTTGCAGCGAGCGAAGAGGCGTGCTGGAGTCTGCAGCACTGCAGGCGCTTGCGGGGGACAGTGTGCTTGAGAAGGAGCGCCAGCTGTCCGAGATGATTCTGCAGCTGCAGATGGTGCGGGAACAGCTGTTAGCGCAGCAGGAACATGCTAAGGTTAGTAACCATGATGACGTAACTTGCAGTTTATTATGTCGTATATAAAAGCATATAGTCTGTCAGATGTAAAAATACTACAAAAATAAAATTATTGTTTGTACCAGGGTCGTTTTACATTTATCAATTCTTTAAATTGTTGTGGTTATATTGGATAGAAATAGCAATTTAACATTTTAACAGCATAAAAATTGAAAATATGGACAAAACAAGAATTGAAACGCCACTTCACGTTTTTAAAACTTTCTTTCCTACAAAGAAGGTGACTTTATTGGAATTCTAATTTACATCGTACCCAGACTTGTTTTGTTGTTCACCCTTTCTGTAAATTAGGTTTGTTTCGCACCGCTACTGTTAGAAAAAGTACACTCTACCCTCTGAAGAGTTGAAAGGGAGATTACAATTCATCTTAAAATTAGATTTAAGTCACTGCGTGGACATCAGCACATAAACTGCAATAAAAATTTGTATCAAGCTAAGACAACTTCAGTGTGTGAAATTATCTATTATTACTGTATTATTTGTAACCCTTTCGTAATGACAATCTCTAAAAGTAAACAGCGTAGTTATCAATCTTTGATTAAAATTTAGAATACGAAGTCTATCGTAGTTATTTCATACAACAACTGACATTTCCTGTTAATGAAGTGTCTAATACGAGTATTAATTAAATTCTGTATTACGAGTATAATTATCGGATTGTCACAGTCATTATCTGTTTAATTAAAATAATTAAAACAATCCTAACTATCTGTTGTTGTAATAAAATATACAATTATATCTGATTCGATAATAAAAGTGTTTGTTTGTACATCGGACGTGCAATCTGTGTATAATTTGACTGGCGCGGCACAATGGGCTGTCGGTCTTTCATCTCGAATCAATTTTCATGTTGAATACTGCGCGGTAGGCTGCGCTAGGGCGCCGGTTGCAACAAAGACACTCTCATACTAATGAATCAGCGATAAAAACTCGAACAACACTCGATCACATGCCCTATGTTAGGGTTGCCACTTCACAGTTATCATTTGCTTTTTTTTTTGTTTATTGATTTCCAAATATAAACTCTGATTCTATAAAAATAAACCAATCTAAAAATATTACTCCAAAAAATTGTGAAGTTCACGTAACGTTTGTCATTAACCAACATCGGTCCGATATTTCTTATTAAAATGGTAAAGAAGTCAAAATCGTGCAAAATTAATGTAAAATAAGTTCTATTTCCTAAGTTTAATGTGTGTAGTATTTTAAATTTACCTAAGAAAATCTTCCTACTAGTGATACGAGATTTAAATTAAAAAAAAGCTTTATATGTCTATAATTTATGACAATAGATTATGAAGGTGTACTTTTAAGTTGTTTGTGGCGTTTGCAGTAGAATGTAGCGACATCCCTGCGATTGTTGACGGTGCAGATTGAAGAGGCCTGCCGCTATAGATGCGCTGCAAATGGGAGCGGCTAATGGCGGACTCACGTTCGCATTCGCGCGCTTTTTTTCAAATACAGAACGTCCCTTTGTTGACTTCCGGATCCATTCGGTATAGGAGTAGTCTATCGACTGCTACGATTTTATATTTTTCTTTTTTCTTGTTGTCAGACGTTGTTTGTCGTAGGCCGGCGGCTTTAGCAAATGAAAAATGCATTATTCGAGTTTTTTCTAGAAAATATGTGTTGAAGATTGTTTCTAACGCAAGTAATTATTAGAGGACATGTGTTAGTCTATACATCACTAAAGGCCCTATTTAAAGATAGACTTAAATCATTTGCATTTGTATAACAGACAGTCAACAATAAGCATGATATGAATTGAGCAATATTCAAGCCATACGGATAATGTTAATCCGTCTGGAAGAGCACTCATTCGAATTAAATATCAGAACGCGAAATGGAGAGCAGTGTTGATAACTACGTGAAACACCCCACATTGTAACATCTCTCCCCGTCACTCCCCCCAGACAACCAGACAAACGGAAATATGAAAATGAAACGTCGAAACGGAAAAACGCATCAAACGTCCGCACTCGACGGCAGCCGGACAAAAAATGAACACAAACGCCGGTTAATTCGCAAAAAGCCCGTTTGATGTCGCTAATTGACAATCAGCCGGGGGACGCGTCTCATTGGTCCGCTTCCGCGTTCCATTTTTAAAAATTAAAGACAAATAAATTACCGGGGTGGGCATTTTTGCTTTGTTTTTGATGTGACACGATAGGCAGGCACTCGTTACGCTATAATGCAGCCAGCATAGGCGGAAAATTCACGTATAACTATAACTAATAATTTTTTGCAATATTTTAAACACGAGAATATTTATAGATTTAGTGGAAATTCTAATTCTGACGTTTTATAGAATGTCTTTAGATTGAAATGGAGTGTAAAATTCAAAAATTTCAGATCAAATCGAAGCCAGGTAACTTTATTCGTTAGTCTTTGCCTGAAATCATCAAATTCAATTATAATTAATTAAACGTACATAAAATCGTAAATAGAGTCAGTTACTCGTGACCTCATTATATTATGAACACATGATTTGTTAAACGTAACATAAATTTTAATTCTTAATTGACACTTCTTAAAAAAACATCAAAAAATTACGTGCAATATTATAATCGTTGTAACGAATTTCTATATTCACTTGAATATCTTTTAAACGATAAAATACTCTGGCGTCGCTCGTTGCGTTCTAACAGCGTGTTCCAGAACACGTAGCCCGTTTTAAATCGTCCGGCAGTGTACATGTGTCGACAAGCTCCGCCACCTTTTAAAAAAATCCTCTCATATGAAAAAAATATGTATTTCCCGACGTTCAAGGGTTACCGGTGTCAGACCAATTAGTTGCTGAAAGAAATCTGAAGGACCGACGGACATGGTGACAACGTTTTTTATATAACTTTATTAAAATAAAGTTAAAATCTTTCAAAGAATATTAAAAAGTTACGGCAATGAGTGACACTCTGATGTGTCGTGGAGGTGAGTTTCGTTAAAGCTTTCGTATTAACGCCATGTGATGTTGCCTCAAATATAGATAATTTTTTTTTCAACTTATAAATATGGTAGCGACACACGCTATTTTTTTTTTGCAATAAAACATTTACGTATTTTATTTATCTATACTAACATCATAAAGGGGAAGGATTTGATTGTTTGTTTCCATTGAATAGGCTCCGATACTACTGAACCGATTTGAAAAATTCTTTCACTATTGGGAAGCTACACTATCCGGGTGAATTTCTTTTTATTCCACGCGGATGAAGTCGCGGACATTTGCTAGTTGTATTGTATTTTGAAATCGTTTCTAATTTACAAAATAAAGTAATAATAGGCAAATAATAGGCAAAATAAAGTATTAATAGTCGATAAACAAGTTTGTTATGTAATTACAATTACTACTGAACAGGCGCAACAGTCAAACTAATTTTGTATCTAAAATCTGTAATTTTTGTTATGAAAATCTCTTGTCAAAGCTGACGCCTACGAAGTCCGTCGCCAATCCACTTTCTATTTATTCCACAGCTCTGTTTATACCTAAACCTCTACCCATTGTTTTCCCAATGATGTAGACCGAATCAAATTATTGGCCGCATACCTTCACATGTCATGGCACGGCACTATAAACCTTATTGCTTCACATTTGTATGTAAGCTCGGTGAAATTCCAACGCAATACTTTACTAGGGCAGTACAATAGAAATGGTGGGGATAACAATTGTCTATTGTGCGATGCCTATCTCTTTTGCGCATCGCTCGTCGGCGTCTTTGTTAGAAAGGGACACGCGTATATTTCTATTGCACTCAGACACAATGATCGGTGGAAATGGGCAACGCCTTTGTCGTTTGAAATTTTCCAAAGCTCCGTCCCATTTCGTGCCGTTTTCATTTTATAAGTCACGTATAACTGCGCATGTCTAGTACTGGCTTTACGTAATGTCTAGGTACATAGAAACATATAATTTCCACATGTAATATAAAAATATATAGGTACAGTTTAATCATATTTGTAGTCAATCAAATTATCTATTTATTAAATTTTAGTAGTTTTTGACTTTAGAAAAACGTATACATACAAAATTTACCTTTTCATAATCGTAGGTACTTAATTTATAAATGCGAAAATTTGGTTGTTCGAATGGATATTTGTTAGAAGGTATCTCTAGAACAGCAGAACGGATCTCGTTGAAATTTAGTATAGATGTTGAAAATTGTCTGGAAGAACACGTATGCTACTAATTCATTTTTTTTATTCCTGGCGGATTGATTCGCGAACAAAAGCTATTAATAGTAAAATTAGAATAAAATTCAAAATAAACCTTGAGTATTAATTAAATTTGTTCAAAATACGTAAATGGTCACTTGAAATACGTGAATAGCAGGCAAGTGATCCATGGTACTTACTAAAGATAGTGGCTGCCAATCAAAGCTAGGCTTTGAATGCCTAATAGTGCTGTCAGTGCTCTAATCGCAGTCCAGCAGCCGAGACTTAATTGCTTTAATGTATTGATGCGTTCACATTCATATACAATATAGAAACAATTTATACACTTGACATTTGGATTAATTCAACTTATAGGCGGATAGAAACAAGAGTCACTTATTTCTACACTAACTTTTGCTCGCGACTCCGTCCTCGCGGTATTATAAAAATATTAGTAGACCATGTTTACTTCTGGGCTATGTTCTACATCTATCCCAAATTTCAGAGCGATACATGTAGCCGTCTGGAGATACCAAACATCTAAACTTTCGCCTTTATAATATTAGTAAGGTTGTATCTAATTCTAAGGTATTTTATTAAGTATGCGATGTAAAAAAGAGGTTTCTCACTCTGTACTTTGTCTATTAGCGTAATATAATTTGCAAATATTTCAACCTGGAATTAATCACGATGAAAAAAATAATGATAAAATTTTCCACTTAAGTATTCTAGATTCGAGATTGACAAATATTTTCCTCTACAAGTAATCGAACATTATAGAAATATTTATTTGATCTATTAACGCGGATAGATTCGTATTCCTAGTGAAAATTTTTGTACCGACGGGCTCATGTCGCTATTTATAACGCACATCTGTTCGCACTCGCCACCTGCGCTCGCGGACACCCAAATCTCATTTCATTCTATACTTAATCGGTCACGGTCAATAACTCCACTCTTATTATTTAACTAACGACCGAGGATTTCGTAATTGCAGGACATTTTTTAAACCAAACAAATGAAGCGAGAAATTTGCACGCATTTGTTTCGGATGAAAAAAGATTGCATGTAGCTGAGTTGCGTATGCTAAGATGGGTGTGTGGTGTGACAAGAAAAGTTAAGAATGAGTATATTAGAGGATGTTTGAAAGTAGCGCCAGATATCGTGAAATTGAGGAGCAGAAATTAGCGTGGTTTGTCATGTTTTGCGGAGGGATGCTGATCATATAAACAAAAAAGTAATGAGATTGAATGTGGATGACTATAAAGGTAGAGGAAGACCAAAAAAAGTATGGATGGATTGTGTGAAAGAGGATATGCGTAAGAAGGGGGTAAATTCAGATATGACGGCTGATAGAGATGTATGAAGGAGTAGTACATACTGTGCCGACCCTCAATAGAGATAAGGGCAGGTTGATGATGATCATTGTAAAATTACATCCACAATCGCTGCTCACACGTCTAGTATGAGGTCTGAGTGTTATATAATGAATGACAAAAAAACGCACTATTCCCTAGGCATTACTGAATGAAATGATGAGAATGATTCTAGAAGAAACTAATGTTATAAAGAGGTAAGATTTGTAATTTTACTATTTTTTAGATTTTAAAAGTCTTTTACCTTTAGTACGCTACATTATCACTGAGTAACATAGACTATAATTTATTACTATAAAAAACAACTCGCGGACGACGCCGTGGATAAAAGCTACAACGAAATAAAATTGTATTTTACGTATTTAACTAACTGTACTATATCTAGTTTATAACGAACATTCAAGTTGATGACACCTAGTAAATACTATGCACATTTCCAGTCCACAAGTCATATCTATAACGGTCAGACCTTAGTTCGGAATGATCTTCTTGCACTTACATGATTTCACCTTTGTAGCAGAAGCTACTTAATGGCCACATTAATCTATCACTGGCTATCAAGAATCGAGATTGTGATTCGAGAAAAAATTGCAAATACGACGTAGCTTGCTGCTTTTATACGACGTACTTGAGATAGGAATGCATACGAAGCATAACTTGCATCACAATTTTATCAATACCACCTTTGTATGGTATCGTAAGGTAGCTAACGTGGTAGGTATGCACTTAGTACTCATGTGGTATACTTTTTCATAATTTGTAGTTATCACCTTTTAAGTAAAAGTGCATCTAATATAAAAATCTATCTTTGTAAGGATTATGTTTTAGTTATACCGTACTACATTAATGTTACTATTTAGGGGTAACGTAATTTAAATTGTACCTATATTAGGTTTTATGTAATTTATGTTAAAGTATAACCTTCTCTAATAATAAGTACCCTGATCCGAGATTTAATTCCTACTTTTAAATAAGCTATCTCACGCGACCCAATTAGTTGTAGCAAGATCTTAACCCTATCAAGAGATGCATATGTTTTTATATGATTCATAAACTTTCAGAATTAAGATTAAAATTAACAAAAAGTTTCTTTGTTTTATTGTTTAGTAAATAAATAAACATTGGTACGCCAATAGCATTTTAATATCGCATTAATTTATGCTTTCCAGAAAACAAAAAATTCTTTGGCAAATTTTGTTAATCGTTTTCGGTGGCTATATTGCCAAATATAAAACACTTTTAATGTCAATTAATTTACATTCATCAAACTCTAATATGCATTTGCAGATTTTAATTAAATATATTATTATTCGTATTTATTATAAAGACTTGTTCAATGGCTTGCATTTTGTACGAATTCATTCTAATACAAGTGAACGTCTGAAAGAAAAACCTTTGAGAAAATCATATTTTCTGCCTCTTTCTGAAAGTCGAGAGGGTATATAAAGGGTGGTGGGAGGTGTTTCATAATTAAATAGTGTACGCTTAGTTACACGAAGAAGTCGTAAAAGTTGTTGTGAGCAAAATTGTAAATCGTGTTCTGCTGAGGGCTGACATTATGAGGATCATTACTAATTTACAAGTTTGTCGCATTATTCTTCTGTCGCTGTTAATTAAGAGTGAAATGTTACATTCAAAGGAATGAATACCGTCGTGAGTTTTTATTCTTCTTTTAGACTTGCTTCAATTCAATTCGAGCTACTGCTGCCAATTGAAAATACAATAATAATCTTTATTTTATGTTTCCTTTTATAAATCAAATAAACCTTACATTTGTACTTACAAACGATAATTTTATATGATTAGTGTAAACTCTAAATTAAAATTAATATTTGTAATAAAAGTTGAAAATTGAATTAGAATGAAAACTCAGATGTTCTCGTCAAGGGTGCGGTGCGTTCGACAAAAATCAAAATGAAAAGCAAATTAACCTTTCAATACAAACGAAACTCATTTACCGATACAAAACAAGCGAGCGGCCAATAGAGTTCTGAAATCGGAAAATAGGAACGTGCCGAATGAAAGGAAGCCTGAAACCGGTGCCGAATCAACACTGAAACACGCCGCTTTGTCAGTGCCATTCAGCCGGAGGCGCACAAATGCTTTTCTTGGGGCCTCTTTCACAGTTTTCTATAGAGGCAATAAAGGTTCCCACGGACACAATGCGCTGAAGGCAAGGAGTGATGAAAAGTTGGGAATGTGGGCCGCGCTCCCGAGTCGCTTTAGAGATGTGACTCTTTCTATTTCGCATATCGATGTTTCTAGTAATGAATTATGGAACAATAATGTTTCTTAAAAATGTTTCATAATGTTAAATAACGAAAGTAATAAATGTAGTATTAAATTAACTTTATTAAATATTTATAACATACATGTATTAAAAATGTCCTCCTATTAACCTACAATAAATCCTTTTATTAAAAATGTATAAAGGTAAAATAAATCATTTAAATACTGCATTAACATTCTCTGACAAGATTTTAAGAAATAGAAAATGCTATCTAACTTCTCGTCATTATCTTTTACAGAACTGTTGTTCTCATTAAAAATGGTAATAGCATATTGTGTGATTATAAAATTACAATCGACAATAAATAAAATAATTTAAATATCGATAGACATTTCAAGTCCGCCCTAAACCCGAGTCTGGTTATACCCGTCACTTTCCAATTATTTTTGCGGGCTTTCTTCGCTACAGTCCGCGATGAATGCGGAACAGAATAGCGCCTGGTTTTAAGGAATTACCCGCTTTGTCCGCGAGTAAATGAGAGAACCGCTTAGTTTTTCCTTTTCTAGCAACTTGCGGTTAATTTATTTAATAAGTTGTTGCTGAATAGACCTCCGCGAGCAACGAGTGCCGGGATGAATCGGATTTTCCATTTTCTTTTTTTTTATATTTCCACACACAAAAGAGTCTTGTGTTTTCGGTTTTAAAATATAAATAAGACATGCTTTCTTTTTACGACAGCTTTTATCCGGTGAAATCTTATTTTGAAAATTAGCAGCGCTAAGGTGAACTCCGTTTACATTTTATATTTGAATTTTCTTGAAAAGGTTGTTTTTTATTTGTTTGTAAAAAGGGCAAGCAAGAAAGGAGGTTTTATATTAAGGTAACATGGGTAATTCCCAGTATTACATGCTAGCAAATTCAATGTTTGAATACGAACTTTGAATATGATTTACTTATAAGCATAAATAAATATGAGTTTAGTGTATTTAAATTTCAAGTATATTTTAAATAATTCCAAAACAATATTATGTTTAAATCTAGCAAAAATATTTGCAGTGAATGTAAAACAACAATCCAGCTTTAAATTTGTTGATATTTGAAGTCTTTGGGTACAGTAATGTATAACCATTTTATGAATTCATACAGTCCTTTGACCTGTATCTCCGAATTTGGTGATATACCACTAAAGCCAGCTTTGTCGTGACTTGCAGGAACATAACTGTAATATTCTTTTTGTGCTTTATTGTGAAACGAACAGAAATTTTCACCATTGTAGCCAATTAACGTGGTTCAAACGTAAAGAATGAACAACATGCCGCTTGATAGCTAAGGGTCGTTACACACTAGAAATTTTCATCGTATATTTTTTATTTTTTATAAATTAATTGCGTTGAGTAGCTACACAAGTAATTCGATTTTACTAAAATATGCGTGTTCTCAAAAAAGGGGTTCATAATAGTTGATATGATATACAACTGGTATTTCACTATAAGGTATTGTTGTATGTGAGTAATGATAGCAGCTCCATCTATCGGTTGAAAAAGAAATCCTGCGAGCAATGATGATTGTCAACAATGAAATCAGAATAAGAAAAATTCTCCCATAAATTCAGATTGCATATGTGTTCGCAGCTAGATTGGTCGCTAGTGTGTGAGTGTCTTTAGGCATCCGAAACTTGAATTCATCAAAATAATGCGTGGAACGTGATCTCGTGCGAAGTCTCGGGATGAGCGTTTATTTCGTGATGCGTTTGACGTGGAGCGTTTCAACGTACGGTAGTTGCGACGTTCAGGTTTCTTTAAAAAAAAAACTTTTATTAATTGCCCATCCATTGTTGGGTGGCCGGCGGTGCGCTTGTGTTTACGAGAATGTGGGAACGATTTTCTGCAGTCCTATGAGATTATTTTAAATATTCAGCTTATACTGTTGAGTCGAGTTATTTATTTCGTATTTTTTTTTATTTCATTTTTACGTCGTTCTTAAGCCGTAACAGCCACACATGTCGGATGAATTTTCTTCAATACCACTAAGCTCATTTGTTTCGTGTTTTTTTTATGCTGTTTTTTTACTCCTATTTTTGCAGACAGTAACTTGTTTCGGTTATAATCGACCTAATGACCATAACTTTTGTTATAGTTGTGGATATTACGATTATCCTTTAAAATATATTGAATAAGAAAGGTCACTATATCCACCAAAAGATTTTAATCATATCATGCTAAAATAAGGCCGCGGGCACGAAATTAGCGACGGGCGGGCGGAGTAAACAAAAGTACTACTTTGTTTCCGCAAGTTTCGAGGACGTTGCTGTATTGTGCCATACCTTTGATTATATCGCCCCGCTCCGCCAGTCGCGCCGCCCCGCTAGTCGCAAATTCCGTGCCCGCGGTCTAATCGCTTAAAAAATTCAGATTAAAGAAAAGAAAATCGTTTCTTCGAATAAATGCCAAATTGGCCGAATTTCACTTGTGTACAAATAAATCCAACTTATTGTAAATATTGCATTCGTGTTAATTTATTGTCTGTCAGTTATTGAACCGCGACTTGCAACTTGCGCGAGATTCACTTGATCTTAAGAGTCATGTGTTTCATTCGTCATATATTTTATTAGTCATGTTTCCTGAATGTTTCGAATTTATTTCACTTTGATATGACAATTACAACATGAATTACGTTTACGATGTGGTTTATTTTAATTTTTATTGCATACTTGTGATATTTAATGAGTATCTGTGCATTATTGCCATTGTTACCATTTCAGTTTAGAAACTTATTTTCATAATCATCTCTCTCGTAATATATGCAAGTATGTGCTTAGTACCTAATATTGAAGAACCTAATCAAGGTCAAACAATAAGAGCCTACACATGAAAAACTTAGCCATAGTTTCAATTAAATTTTATCTCATACCTACTCAAACGTAACACGCAGATATTACATGTGACCAGAAATCATGATTATTGAATTATTATGTTTATTATGCGGCTGGCAACATACCTACCATCTTAATTAAATATAAAAGTACCTAATAAAAAACATTATCTTTACAACCACGTTGACTTAAAACACGTGATTAACTTAACAGTGTTTAACTGTTTTTTGGAGTAATTAAAATCTGTATTACAAAAAAAAAAAAAAACCAGATACAAAATATTGTTCAAGAAACAATAGAAATAATTTCGGGAGAAAAATTAAATTACAATGTCATATTTCTTTCAAATGCAACATCTTCCCGGATATAATAAATTTGTCAATACCTTTTCGTGACAAAGGAAAGCGGTCGATTTTGTCGTTGACTGTCCAAAGTAGGAACGTGACGAAATAAGAAAATATTTTACTAATTTTTGTACCGTTAAAAAATATATAAACTTTTGTTGAGAATTATGTGTACGTTCTTCAATAATAATTTCATATTAAATATTTTCGTTAACTCTTTTAAATACATTGTTTTTTTTTATTCTGCTCCCTATAAATATATGTATAGTTCTGCCAGAAAGTTTGAATGGTACTAAACGTATTGAATAAAACCGCGGTTCGCATTTCACTTGTACCACACTGCAGACATTAGGCCAGTGGGCCGTGAATCAGTCATCAGCGGTCACGGGAATTCTGCAATATATTTCTAATTCTAACCATTAGTATAATAGACATCGGTCGCTGCAACTGCTCACCTCCTATTATTTAGAGCTTTATTTTATTGCGCGTTTAGATTTGAGCTTTTATATTGAACTCAGTAAGTAGGTGTATTAAATGTTGGCTGATTGATTGATATATACATTTTTTTGGAAAACGTTTATTAATGTATAAAATTTGTAGTTGTATTTTTTGACATGTGTTATCCTTTTGGATAGTTTTGTCCCTATTTATACTACTTGCCACAAGCAGAGTCAAGCGGTCATTAACGGAGCCACTTACTGTACTTTTAGTACAAAAAATCTAGACTAAGCGTCTGTTTACGTAATCATTAAAAGGTTCTAAGTCCGATTTATCATGAAGCTTTTAGTTGTTTATGCAAAGCAATTAGCATCGACTGTCTATATCACGGGGGCGAAGTGGTCTAGCTGATTGTCAACTCAACGATTAAATGACGCTATATTGAATGTTATTGAAAACTTGTTAAGCTTGAGGGCATATTGTTGAGATTTTTTTTTCAAAATTTCCCTTGCATTATTACACTCACGTGGTGTCGGTGCATAAGGTTTTATCATCTTTAATGTTTTGGCTTAATTTTAACGACCGGTCGCCTGTCTGTTAGCCATACTTGGGAGCGAGGTTAAATATTTATGAATTAAATAATTGTTGAGAAAAAATGTTCTGCATATTAAAACAAAAACTAATATAATTTGTCTTAAAAGTATGTACGTAAGGTGCAGGTTACCTTAATATTATACCATCTATTCCTCATCAAAAATATAACAAATTATAAATTTCTCGCAGAATTTTTTTGCATTCTGTTCTGGACAGATTTATGAACAGACGTCTAGTCTATTGTGGCTAAACATTTTATTATTGTCTACCGTATGTTTCATATTTTAAAGTCGAGTCGTTGTGGATTGTAAATGTTTAATACCAACTTCTAACGTCCTCTTATTAAAATTTACAGCTTTTTGTAAATCTCTTGTCTTTGGTTTTATTTATGTACAAAGCATATTATGTTGTATTATTATTTTAGTAATAAACTGTTCTATAATAGTGTTTATTTTCAGAAACAACTTTATTATTTACATATACAATGTTTTTAAGTAGGTATATCATGTAATAAAATGCTACAAGTTTTTTCTCATGGTAACATTATTTATCACGAGAAAAAAACAATGTTTATTCCTCTTCCATTAAATGTTATAAAAATGAATCTACTTTAGTGCTAATGTTTATTTATTTATTACATAAGCAGTAGTTTTAGATGTATTTAATAATCTCCCGTCCTTCGGTAAACATATACCCTATTTAAATAATTCACAATAGAAACTATATTTGACAAACACCAGAAATCCACCAGGATACTAGTCTAGTGTCCAGACATGTCTTGTCGCTGTCATGTTCGTCGCCAAATGTTATTTCTAAAATGAAACAAAGGTGTCAAGTCCAGTTTTTAAGTTGCCAATACCTATATCACAAGATTATTAAGCAATAGGAACCAAACTTGCCAAGAAAACTGATACGAAAGTATAAAATGAATTAACAATTCTATAAACACAAAATAAAACGTCCACGTCGGTCCATATAAAGAAAAATAGCTAAGATAGCTTGTTACTTAACGAAATAGAAGAAGACATGAAAGTAGTGGCTCCAGTTACAAACTTTGTTTACTGTTATCTTTACAGAGAGACTTTATCTGATCGATCGTCGGTCCATTTTCTTATAACAACATTTTTATTGGACGGTCCTTTTTATTTATAAATGGATGTTTGTAGTAAAAACTTTCGTTTAAATAATAAAAGTTATTTCTTTGTATCAAAGATACGATTGAACATGACATTAATTTGTTTTTTATGTTTTTAAAAAAAAAACAAAAATGATTTTTTTTGGATTGCAAGTATTATGCAAGTATGGCCCATTGTTACCTCCTATATCTAATAAATTTAAAATCAAGTTTATTATAATTTTGTTACAACATGAAATGAAAAAACGTGGTCATGTCTTAATGTCAAAATGACAAACACACATCGATTTTGCATAAATATCTAATTATAATGTATTTATTGCCACATAAAAATGTTGGCTCAGTAGGGTAAGGAAACATTTTAATAAATTCTAACATTTTTTTTATGTTTTGTGCCAAAATATTATCGATAATACCTATAATATTAATGTTTCCTTTATTGCACAATGACGTCCGTTACTTTATTGTTGATGACGTCAGAGATACTAATAAAAATATATGTCGCATTAAAATCAGGAAATAGTTTGCCCTATATATTATATTGAAGGTCTCAGGATATAAACAGAATTTTAAAACTGGCAATAACCACCAAACTCTATTATTTAATTCATTATTCATATAATGTTTTTATTACAGAAGGAAAACATTATCAATCAAGAAAATGTAACGATATCTAATCTAATTGATAAATGAAAATTAAACGGATTAATATTAATTTTTATTCTAATTTTGAGTTTTGTTGACATTTTAATGGATTAAGGCGCGTATTTAACTTTTCATCTTTTAAAGTTTGGTCTCAGTTGTAGCATTATTCTATGAGGCAATAAACGTATACAAAAACATCTTTGTATATAAAAAATATCAAGTTAACTAGTTCAGATTGAAACTGTCTCAAGTCATTGCGAAGCTTTCTTGATTTGATGTGTCGATGAGACAATCGATTTCCGGTGTCGACAGCGCGCGAGGCAGTGACAAGGTAAACAGCCACGAACAGAGGTTACATTGTAAACGAGCCACGCGAGGTGCTTCTTTGATCTCGCCGAATCACATTATAGGGTTGTCACTTGTCATATTTTTGTACTTAATACTTTTATTCAGAAGTGGTAATATTAAGTAGCTAGTCTTGCTTTGACCAAATAATTACTACCTCTTAACATCTGGTATCGCCTTCAATTGCTAGTTTACAACTCAATGAAAAAGAAATCCGATTTAATTCTGTATATCGTTCTATTTTTAAATTGAATTTTGTAATGTGTTTAAGATTGTGGAATAAAATTGACAATATGCAGTTAGCTTTGGTTTTAACATTTATGATATTTTCTATGACACGTTTTAATTTAATTTATTTTTAATCATTTCCATAACTTACTTGCTAATAGCATTAGCTTCACAATTAAGATGATAATATACCATTATAACATTAGCTTACACAATTTCTTAAATCTTTAAATTAAATAACTTATTTGAATAAGACTATAATATTAGGCTTACGTGATAGAGATAGCATTTAAAAACGTTATGCTTAAGTATTTTAATTACAAAATGATGTATAAAAATATATTAAGTGTACCCATTACACGCCGGGGGCATATAAATATGTAAATTCAAATATCATTAGTGTAATTCAATTCGTTTTCGATTCTCTATAATATATATTGTCATAAATATTACTACGCATGCGCAATAACATAAGAATCTAGTGGAATGAGGCGCCCGCCCATAACCGTCTCACCTCCCCGCTAACGCCCATGTTTCTACAATGAGCGAAGCGAACAAAGCTTTTCTTTGTTTTGTACTCTCTTTAAATTGACGATGTAAAAACATTTTTTTCACTGAAGTATATGATGTTTCTGTACACGTTTTTTTTTTTTAAATACAGATCTTGGTAATATAAAGAGAAATCATTGACAATTATTTGATTTGAAATTTTTTCACACTTAAAACTTTTATCAGTGAGTAACCGTAAGAGTAACTGTTGCTTTTTTGAATTAATTTTCGAAATAAATTGGTCGATTCATTTTTATCGATATCTCAGTTGATCGAAGCAAGAACAGCCCTTAATAATACAGAGTAACGTAGATCAGAGTTTACATTGCCATCATTCAAATGTATGAAGTCCGCTATTTACGTTTGACCAGAGCACTCATTACGGATTGTTATTGGAATAATAAAGAGGGAGATACGTATCCGTCTAGATGTGAGATCGTAACGCGTTTCCGAGTATTCCCTTCCAATTGCGAAACGCTATCGCTTTATTCCCCGCAACGATTCCGCGAACTGACACTTTTGTTGTTGTTTATTACTCTATGTTTATCTGTACTAGTTTTGAGTGAAGTCAGATCATTTGATGGAATGTTTAGAAATTGGTGAAGATTTTTTCTTTCTTCTTTAAATATCCTCAAATAATTTTATTTGCTTATATTTTGTGAGTGGATTATCAGAGATGTGTTATTTTAAATACTTTAAATTTTAATCAGACTTGTGTATGAAATGTTACATATTCAACGTTTGTTTGTTAGATATTTATCAAATTTTTGTTAAATCTAATTTTCATATATACACTTTTTATATTACGAGTATATGGCAATACGAGAGATACGAGATGGCAAAAGAGCAAGCGGTCACATGAACTGGCCGATATGGCGAAGCGACTGCTGTCATTTATATCCGCAAATGTAGATGCGTTAAAATTCCGCTTCCCTTTCACAACCTTTTTATTAAAAAAGGTAATAAGAGAAAGAGGACTAAAATTAGGCCTCTGGCACCCACACTCATCAGACGTAATGCGGAATTCCTTCCACTTCACGCCGGTCTTTTGTGTGGTAGTTACACGTAGTATTGCACCGGTCGAGCCAGCCCATTTGACCGGTGCTGCCAACTAATGTGGCTGTCGCTGGCGTCTACCACTGTCATGTACCTATTTCTTCTTAATAATAATCACGTTTTTAGGTTTGGTTTTTGTGGTATAGGTTATAGATATAAGAGGATGAAAGGGTAATGACAATTCATGTTTTATTGAAACTTTACTGGTTTTCCATACAAGAAACTTTTGTGTGATAACATAAATAAATAAATGCTTTATTGTAACCCTCATTGACACGATTATGTGACAACCTTGGTCCCGAACTAGGGCTGAGCCCTGTTTTTCCAGAGCCAATCCTTTCTCCATACCATTAATTCGATTTTACATTTAGTGAACATGAGATTAAAAACTAAATTAAAAATAAAGTAATGTTTTCTACAATACATTTTTTTAATACAATTGAAAATAACAGACCGGTAAATTGTAGTTATTACTTTGAAACATGTTCATGATAACTTGTCCATAAAAAGTTAAAGCTAATCAAATCACTTTTAATGTCGTTATTAAAACAGCAAAAAAATTAACACGCGAAATGAGTAATAAAATTTTATTATTCGAGTTGCGAACACAGTTTTCCATGTCACCCAAATAGGTGTTGCCACAAATCCGTCTGTAGATCGTCTCTTTATAACTGATGTCGTCGGCTTTCATTTTGTGACGGTTACAAGTGATAATGTGTAGAAACGGAGGACGGTTAGCGCCGCGACATTCGCACGTCTCTATACCAGCTCGTTTAATTTGTCAATGATGTATCAAAAAAAAGAATTTGGCATATATCTCGTGATTTATATAGCTGAGAATTCAACAAGATTGTTTTATAACGCTAAAGTAAATGTGTTAACGCATTAATAAAGACGTTGTGGAACAACTATTTTAAAGTATATTTTTCGATATATCAGCAATATTATTTGTGTTTTATTCCCATACTAGCTGTCGCCCGCGACTTCGCCCGCATGGAATAAAAAAAACTTATTCGTAGCCTGTGTTCTTTCAGACTAAGTTCTACATCTATGCCAAATTTCAGCGAGATAAATGCAGCCGTTCTGGAGATACCAAACATCCTTCCATCTGTATTACATTATATTATATATTACTAGCTGTCGCCCGCGACACCGTCCGCGCGGAGTTAAAAAAAAGAAATGAAAAATAGATGTTGGCCGATTCTCAGACCTACTGAATATGCTCACAAAATTTCATGAGAATCGGTCAAGCCGTTTCGGAGGAGTATGGCAACGAAAACTATGACACGAGAATTTTATATATTAGATTAAGAAATTAGGATTAAGACTAATGTGTCGATGTTAAATAGAAAGTATTTCAATAATTTCTTTCTTGGTGTGTTTGTCTTTTGGTATGTTGAGGCTGGCCTGTATTAACTAACAGATATAAGCAAATTATGTCTAGCCTAGTCTAAGAATTTTTAATTCATAATATAAATATAAATTATCATTTACGTCAAAAAATATAAATTCTGCTGTCTCTACAAATAAGCTTTACTTCGAGACAAATTTTTACTGAAGTTTTTTTTTACTTTACAAATTAAGACAAACATCTTATTGTTACTGAATTCTATTCGTTTTGAATAATAAAATATTAATCTTATTTTTTTTTTCTTTGAAGTCCCACTACATGTGCCATTAAAACGTCTGCGTCTGGCTTTCTAAAGGCAACTTCTGCCAAAAGGCCGGCGCGTCAACAAAGTGCCTTAAATTTTTTAATTGCGAGTCGCCTTATGATTATTATTCGCCTTTGTGCATTCAGAGGGCAACATGTGTGGAGGCTTTGCAAAGTAATGTGCGAATACTGTAACTTTTTAGCCCAAGTTAGAAGTGCATAGCGATTCTTAAAATTACTACAAAAACATCTCAAAAATATATTAAAACATAAAATATTAATTAAGAAAACTTTTAAACACTTCGTTAATTTTGTTTTATTTCACAGTTAAATCATAGTTTATAATTAAAAAGTAGTGGGCCTATTATTAAACACATACAACTGAAAATCGTTTAGGTAGAGTATAAATTAATGTTGTATAATATTTTTCTTTTTACTGAAGATGCTCAACCTTTGTCATTTTGATGCGGAGTGCTGATAATACTGCACTTTTAAAACGTAAAATCGCTACCGCTGCCGCCTCCGCTCACTCTCCTAGCATGAACCGAAGCATTAGAATTTAATAGCGTCGCTCCTTAAGCGACAAGCGACACCCCGTACGTGGACCTAACAAGACTCTTTTTCAGTCGGCACAATATTATAATATTATGCTCATTAGTGGGCATTTATTTAAGTTTGTTGACACACCCTTATTATGGAAACGCGTCAATTTTTCACGGACGTTGGAAAAGAAAGACATGGTGCGTACATATGTTCTGACTTTGTAACGTTAGCGAGTTGCCCTTGCTTCATATTGCATAGTATATTATATATGAATAGCGATATCCATAATGTGGACAGATGTGTTGGTAGAGATAGGCTTTTGTGATAGTTGCCGTGGGCAAGAAAGGAGTGACTGCTGAAAAAACGTACTGCCAAGGAATGAAAGCTTTTTTCTTTGTTATACCGACCTATAAAAATTGGTAAACAAACGATTGTCGATAATTATAAACATTAGCGATTATTTTTTAAATTTTGTTTACTTATATAATACTAATACTAAAACCGAGAGAAAAAAAATAGACAGAAAATTTTATAAAGTTAAGAATTAAGAACCTTATAAGTTGACAGTTTTGGTCAACTTTCATCTATTTAAAAATTCAATCAAAGCCTTATCTAAAACCAACTTTCTCAATTAAAAGTTACTTTAAGTATATAAAATAATTGAATTTTTATTACACTCAATTGCGCGGCGATGTCGAACAACGCTCGGAGGCCAAACTAATTACAAAGTCACCGAACACCCTCAATAAAAAGTCAGCGTCGTGATGTGATCTGATAAAATTAGGATGGTCAAGTGCCATCAAGTGCCTAAAACAGTCGCTAACAGTAATTAATAAACGAAGTTCCCACAAAAGTACGGGGAAACTTGAGATCGCTTACAACATTTCACTTTTAATAGTTCCCTTTAATTGTACTGCTGTACACTTGACCATTAGGCATAATACCTAATCAACAATAGCTTTTAATACAACGACATAAAGTCTTTTATTAATTAAAAATTAAACGGAATAATTGAGATAAAACTTGGTAATTTACTATTGTAGATGACGATGCGTCGAATCCCTGTCATCAATCCAAATACGATGTCATTGGATTCTAAAATTTAATTTGTGTACATTAAGATTGAAATTTGAATTTAGATAAAACTGTTAAGACTTATTGGTAAACTTTCATATAATAAACTAGCTTTTACCCGCGACTCCGTCCGCGCGGAATGAAAAATAGAAAACGGGGAAAAAATTATCCCATGTCCTTTTCCTGGTTCTAAGCTACCTGCCCACCAATTTTCAGTCAAATCGATTCAGCCGTTCTTGAGTTATAAATGGTGTAACTAACACGACTTTCTTTTATATATATAGATAAATGAATAGAATCTAATAAATGAATATTAGCTTTTTTCTTAAAACTGAAGAAATAGTCGAAAAATATATGTTTCGACAAAATAAAGTTAAAAAATAATACAAATACAAAGTAGATAATCCTATATTAAATGTGACTGTACTAAATCAATCATTCACTAACTAATCTACGTTAAAAATATACAAAAAAAAAATATTAATTTAGTAATATCAGGAAGTTAAACACATCTTATCGAAACAATCTTAATGGCTTATAAGCGAGATGATTTATAATTACCATTTATTTACAGATAAATCATTAATTATATATACAAATTAAATTACATAACTAAAAATTTAAAAAAATACAATATACATCTACGTTTCCGTTTCATATAAATTTTATCATCAAACATATTATTCGTAACATACCAACGTCAATTTTATTTGATTTATCCCATTCGTAGATAATATTAATGATCAAGGGAAGAAATATTTAACAGAAAAGTGATTCTTAAATTCCTACCATTCGGCAGCCGAGGATGGCAGGTGGAAAAATAATGTCTTATATCACAATCAACTTTAAATTACCGACGATTTGGTTAAGATTAATTGATATATTAGTTGAGAATTACATTCCATAACAGAGACGCGAGACGAATTCTTTATATTTATAATGTTTTATTAAGTACTAGCTTTTACCCGCGACGCCGTCCGCGCGGAAAAAAATAGAAAACGGGGTAAAAATTATCCTATGTCCGTTTCCTGGTTCTAAGCTACATGCTCACCAATTTTCAGTCAAATCGATTCAGCCGTTCTTGAGTTATAAATAGTGTAACTAACACGACTTTCTTTTATATATATATATAGATTTAATTAATTCAACACAATATTTTAAAACATTTTTTCTATGATATTCTAAATCTTTCTGTTATAAAAATATAGGTTGAAAACTAATAATATTATTTTCACTGCCTAAACAACTTTAGAAAAACATATAGCTATTGGCATCCCTTTAATAATCTATGGAACAGAGACCACAATATGTTTTATACCGTTTGGAAAGTAACACATGATGTATATGAGATTTACAATGAAATCATTATTATTTATAATAAGGAAAATTCTTTCAATATCATAAATTATCAGTCGAGTATTCAGAGACTAAAACATCATAACGTTAAAATAAACTCGCCTCAGCTTTGCATAATCTTTAAGCGAAGGTATTGAAGCCTTCCTTACATAAGTATTCAAAGGCTGTCTTTTCAGTTGTCCGTCCGTCTGTCAACAACAATAGAGATGACAAAACAAGGGATATTTTCCCATATGGGCGTACAATAGCTCTTTGTGTATGCGCGCGCATCTTACAAATGGCACCGCACTCCTTAGTTATTGTTTTCTTGCTGTTTCTCAACCTCTTATGAGTTCCTTGTTGTTTGTTGAGGATTTTAATGAGCGTTTATTAGTTGCTATGTATAATTCAATTGTAAAACTCTAACATCGTGGATGTATGCTGACAAGACTTAGGATTCATTAAATTTGAAACTTGATTAGCTTAAAAGAATATTCTATCTTAGCATTTTTTTGATGATTTTTTTCTTATTATTTGTGCTATGGGTTACCAAATAGAAGTATCGAAAAGATAATATTATAGTAGTCTAAGTACTTTGGGTTTAACCCTTTCTTTGTTTAAAAAATAAAAAAAATTGACATTTTGAATCTTAAAAAAAATTGTAATTACAAACAAAAACCTATAAATAGTATATATGTTTTGTTTTGATCGTTTGGGGAGTTGTTTAAAAAATTGCAAAGTTCTTTGAATATATCCTCAATGATTCCGCCGACGCACAACACAACAATACGACACGGCGTTCGACAAAAGAATGAACCGAGTAAAGCATAGACAACGAGCGAACGTTTTGTCTCTGGCTAAAGACAAAAGAGTCTTTCATTCGCGAAACAATGAGGAGTTGTCTTTACCTCATTTATCATACAAACAGGTTACTTTCATACACCGATTGAAGGACTTAGATATGCAAAGAGATGCCATATCTGAAATGTTTGTTAAGTTTCGTCCTTGTAAAATACAACTGAGGTTTCTTATTTCCTTCATGACGAAAGTTAAAATATAATACTAAAGTAAATTGAACATTTCGGTCCATCCAAAAATTAAATATTACACAAGCTACTTAATTCAGTTGACTTAATGTAGTCAAGTCGACCATTATCATGTTATGAATAATAGCCATGATCGTATGACGCATAAACATTTAACTATAAGTGGCAGTAAACATAATTAGTGGCCGACGATGACATCTATACGATGTCCCATTCTATTAATTCAAAAATGGAATGCATTCTAAAAAAGTACGTCATTGAAAAAGAACAAATACTGTTACGTCTAACAGTATAGACCTCTCTGTATTCTTGAATTTCGTAGAATCAAAGGTCTTATAAGATTGGTGTTGTCACTGGCCACTATTTCGTTCGAATTACGTCCGAGGTCGCATTAGGCGAAGACATTTAGTTAGATAATAATTCCTAGAATCACATTACACCCGTTACAAGGTGAGAAATGAGTAGAAACTTGAAATTGGTAATTAGAGGCCTCCGGTTCGTGTTCCCACTGATATAAAAATCGTTTTGTATTATACTTGTTTCTCCACTTTTATGGAATGTATCGTTCAGATGCAGCCTGATATTGTTATGGTTATTTTTTTCGTCCAAGATATTTGATCTCAGGGACAGAGATTTTAATGTTTTAAGTTTTATTTGTTATGGCGGTTTGTGGTCAATTGCTTTAAGTTTCGTCTTATTTCTGTGATAAAAAATGTTACCTTTATTTGACTTTAGGACAAATATTCAAATTTCATTTTATATTAACTGAAATAAAAAATATTAATTATTAATTTAGTACCCATAAAACTTTTTACAAATCGTCACAGGAAGTGATTAAAATTAAATTTCTTATATTTGTAAGCGTTTATTAACTAAAATTAACAATGCCAAGTACGTAACTTACCTATATGTAAATAAAAAATAAAAAAGAATACTATATATTCTTATACATATACGAAAGAGCGTCGGTGGCTCAGAGATTAAGCACTTGACTTCTAACCTGCAGGTTACTGGGTTCGAACCCCTCCATATACCAATGAGTGTTTCAGTTTTTGATTTGTAAATATACATTTATTCTGCACATATATCTGAAATAATGCAAAGATATGTGAGGGTGAAGTCAACCAAGTTTTTCGTTTTCGTTACATCGATTCGTTACATGAAAAAAATCATTAATCGTATTCTAGTGACAACACAACGTAAACCACAGTATCACAGACAACAACATGCATATTTAAAATTCAATTTAAATGTAAAAAGGTTCGTTCGACAATCGAAAAACAAAAGGAGCACAGTCGCTCAGTTGACTCCGCGGGCGGTAAACGAGGAGGCAAAGGCAGAAGCGATTTGCAGCCAGTCGGAAGCTGTTTGTAGCGCTGGATGCTTCACAGGAACTGTATTGCCGTTGTTCCGAGTGCACTTGTGCGCTAATTGTTTGCGGAAAGGGTTCGTCGAGTATTGTTCCACACAGTTATTAGGGTCAGGAAAAAAAAACGGTTAATTGAAAAAAAAATACAATTGTTTTTTTTTTGAGATACATTGAATTATTTGGTTAACAAAATTAATTAATATATGCAGTTTGAAATCGACTATTTGTAAGAAGTCGTAATAACAATATTAGTAACGTTTTAAATCTCAAACGTAAATACATAATTGCACATTTTGTGTGTTTATTGAATTGTTTAGAAGTCGTTTGATTATCTCGGCGCTCGTGCTTACTAATTAAGCGACTAATTTGCTGATTGATTGATGGAACAAACTGGTTGGAACTTTCGCGTCTGACCGTACCCGAGGCACTTGCGCATTTCGCAGCGGTAATTTTTCTCTAATTAAAATTATTCCGATTGTCGTTCTGTTCGTGCGGCGTTCGTTTGTTGTGGTCCGTGACGCGTGCCATTTCGAGCGCTCTTGTGCTTTTTAGTGCCTATATTTACCCTTCGCTTTCGCTGCCGAAACGACATCGTACAGCGAAAATAATGGCTCGGTGGTGGCTTTTTTTAGTATTTTTATCGCACAAAAGAGTTGGCTTTTAAAAGATACGCAATACATTTATTGCATAAGCCTTTACGAATTCTCTATCGTATATTCCTTTCTTGGAAAATAAAATTTTACTTTTAATTTTTGTGTGAAATTAAATGTGAGCGCATTAAACATACAAAATACTTTCATTTAATACAAATAATATAAGATAATAAATAATATAAACTACGTAGAACTGGGTGTATAAAAATCATAACATGATGCTCTTTGATCGATCTTTGACGTACTTATAAAAAGTGTCTAGAAAGCGATCGCTTTCATGTCTAAGTCTTATCTTCTCAAAGTTTCTTCCAACACATTAGCGCGTGAATTTAGACCTATAATGTGTACGCATGACAGCAAGGCCGACCACGCGCATTCGCGCCAAAAAATTCCACAGATAACCATAGACAAATCGTGGCGGAATGACGCCGCACATTCGCTAATGACGCAAAAATCTCTTATCTTCCGTCAGACTGGCGTAGGGGGAGACAAAAATGCTTGTTTAAAAAATGGGGGCCGTGAAAGCACTCTTTGTGGCCAATCGTACGGTGCACGTGATTACTATGATTTTTCTCACGTTAGATACTAATGGACATTTTATTGGGATTGATGAATACGTATTTGATTGTTTGTTTTTTTTTTTTTAATCATCGATTTCACTGACATTGAGCTACTGAATCAAAATAACTATGTAGATATTTTTTTAATCAAATTATTTTTTTTAATAAAAATTATTATTTAGCATAATTCAAGCTTTGTAATTACTTAATTACGTTAGCATAATTCGTAATGATTCACTATAAAGCTTAAGTAACCCTGCATCAAAATATATAGATGATGGGCGAAGACAAAACACCTTGTTTATGAGGGGAGGTTGGGGGATCGGAGGCACGATCAACCGTATTAGCCGATCCTATTTAATAGGCACCCCAGAACAGGGGCAAAAGCTAACACAAGGAGCATCTTTGTTTAAACAGATAAAATCTCTTTGACAATTTGCGCTCATTCAAATAAGGATGTCCCTTGATACATAATGACGCAAATTTCTGTTGAATCATAACCCTCGTTTGTTTAATCTTAACCGTGCGTTTCCAGTGCCGAAACATGTACCATATTGTTGTCCCTTTCATTCTATTTAAATATAATAACGTTACAATTTGTTTGAATGCAAGAGCTTCGACTGTGAAGTTTTGAGGTAATATATATGTATTTAAATCCTATTGTTACTAGCAACTAGAACTCCGCCTTTCTTCGACTAAAATATTATTCAGAATTAAAGAGAGCGATAGAGAAATAGTATGGTCGTTTACACATAACAAAGTTCCTCTGGTATTGCAGATGTCCATGGGTATCGATGAACACCTTGGTGTTCCCTCTGCTCGTTTGCCACCTACTCTTATAAAAAAAACATAGCCTGTTATTATAAATTACAAAATGTGTTTTTTTAGTTCATTCGCATATTTAATTATCTAAAAACAGGCTCTACATAGACGTAATTTAACTCAACAATCACAGAGTTAAAGCAAATAGAAGTTAACCGCGCCTCTGTTTCTACGTTAGATGAAAAACGCCGACAAACGGGGTACGAATTAACAAAACAGATTACAGCGGGTAGACAAAGCGGTCGGGGGCGTTGTTTGTCGCCGATTCTTTCCAGTTACACGAGCTTGGGAGTTAGAAAATGTAAAAACACTATTCGGCTAGACGACTGCTATGTACGGTATTTTTAGACAGCATTTCTATTAAACCTTATTTTTATTGCAATTGACGGTTTGTTTTACAATTATAAAAAAAAAAAATTATTTGTTAGTTGTGAATAAACTCAAATTAAATGTACTAAACCGATTTAAATTTTGACCACCAAGGCTAAGCTTACTTCCAGGCTCTAATTAAACTAAAAAAATTAAAAGAAAAACTAAAAAATACATTGATTAGATATCAAAAAGCATACCTAGTCGTAAATAATACAAACGTTATAGTTTTTTTAAGGTACACGATTAATATATTCTAATATAATGTTGTTATTAAATTAGAATAAATATGCTTGATAAGTTGAATGGTGAATTAACATCGTCTATCCTCATTTGACTTCGTGTCTTTGATTGCGTAAGCGTTTATGTGTTCAAGGGAACGCAATTCGGTAACGTTTCGCAAGACTAATATACAAATTCAAACACAAATCCGTTCCGAGGAGCGTTACCATTCAAAGCGTTTGTCAAATTACCTCGCGCTCCCTCATCGGGCCCTTGTTTGTGAATTCCAATTCCATCTTTAAAATCGTTCCTGATTGTCTGTTTACATTTCTCTCTGCTTGTTTTGAATTTAAAGACGTTAATTCGACTTAGACCTATGAAGTTGTACTCCGCGTCGTCTGCGAATCGATACAAGGGTGGTATAAACAAAATGGCGACTTTATTATCGTTTAAGATATCGTGCGAATAAAGAATACCTAGATTGGTATTGGGTATTAACGTTTTATGTCACTGTAAGTCAACTTTCATTGTTATGGCAACATTTTCAATATAAAATTATGTGATATTTAAAAGGCTATCAGTTACAAATTATTTATTTGTAAATAGCAATACTCCGAACATTTTCTGCACCATCTTGTATTGAATTCGTTTGCGTATGAAAGAAATTACTTAAAGATTAAAGCGGGCCCCCTCATTTCGAACGCTGACCACTTGCATAAATTATTTTATTTGAAAGTCTATCAAAGAGATAGGCGTCCTTTGTATAGCTCACTGGATCGGGAAAATTAATTTGGGATATTTTTTTCAACAGCCCCATTATAAACGTTATTATAAAGGATCGTCTCTGTATTGACATTTTCTTTTGATGTCTTAGATTTTATGAATAATGAAATGTTTGTCTTTGATATTGTAACTTTATTTTTTCGTTTTTACATTAAGATATTGATAAATCAGGTTATTTAATATTGTATTGTATTCTTTTCAATTTGGATTATTATTACCAAAATAAGTTAGAAATGGTAATAGAATATGTAGACTTCTACCATTATTCCATGAGATTTGTTACATCAATCAGTTCACCAGCGGAAGTAGCAAAACACGTAGAAATCTATCGTCAAGTCGCAGTACCACGTGTGGGCTATTTACAAAGATATTAACCTTTCACCGGCCACAATACGCGGTCAAGAGTAAACAATTTATTCCAACACAATCCCAACTGAGGTGCGTCCGAAGTACACTCAAAAGTTTAAGAATAGTTACTGAATAAAAATTGGTGAATGTACACAGAATGCGTTCGCTTCTAAACGCTTCAAAATAAACACAACTCGCTTTGTAATGTACGTATGGACATTACAATATATGTACGTACATTGAAGCACTTTATAAAATAACAAACAAAGTGTACTGTTCAGTGTTATGTTCCGGACGTATTTAAATACTGCTTTTTCCAACTAAACACCATCCTTTTGTCTATCCAACTGTTCGCAGACTTAGAATGATAATACATACAATTGTAGAGATGTTTCACAATGTATGAACAGTACTGAATAAACAATTTAAAGTACTTGATATAAAACAGAGACGTGAGTAACATTTCATTCAATTGTTACGATAGCTTAATTATGTTGGTTTTCTTTTTATGTCTTCATATATTTTATTCTGTAACCAGATTACCTGTTTCAGCACTTATTTATCTTTTCTAACCCAAAAACTAAACGAAGGTCAAAAGTATATCGTGAATTTACATTTTGGTATTGAGATTCTTAGGTCTTTACCAAACCCGCAACTCTTGTTTATTTGTCTGGTAAATTTTCTTTCCGTACCTCCTTCGTCAAAAGCCTTGTAAGAGCTAACCATTATTTAAATTTATCTTGCAGGCGCAAAATGCAAAACCTTCATTCAAGTCCTAAATTGTCTAACTTAAAACGTTTGTAGACATTCGCGGATCGTAAATTATGTTCTAAAATAAAGTTTAACTGTATTTACATCGTTAAGTATAATGTAAATGACAAATTCTTAATGCAACACACAATTATTGCAGCTCCCCGTCTCGCCTCTCTAAATTTAAATCTCAATAAAGTGTGAGATTTGTCGGCCATCTTTAAAAAAACAAGATATCGAAGCAGAATGGCCGGTGTCATTTTAAAGGAACCCCCCTTTCTTCCGTCCGCACCGATTTTAATAATAACATCTTCGCGTTTTTTATTCGTTCTTTTGAAATCTCTTTTAAGCTGAAGTAAGTTTATTACTAGTCAGATCAGGAATTTCAATCTCACATCCTGAGTTTATCGTCTTTGATGTAAGCGGTAGTAATATAAGTTCAAATATAGACTTTATTGTTATAGTGTTTGAGTCTTGAATGTATTGTAGCTTTCGTGATATTCACTTTTCTGAAGTTGAATTGCTTGGTGTGACTGAATTTGCACTATGATTTGATTATCTATTGTGGATCATTAATGTTGGTTCTGCGAAAATACCTACAGATTAAAATTACATTATCAAAGTTCTTTCTGAAATTTTGTGACTGTGATGGAATTTTTAAACCGCACAGATCTTTTCCTTTTTGTTGATTTAAAAAATACTTTTAAAAGAAAATCACTGACATTAAATATATTGACTCTAATGAAACATTCAAATATTCTAAACGCAATTCGATCCCAACTGTTTCCAATAACATTTGAATAGAGGGTATCGCTACTTACAGAGCGATTGTGTACCGTTTGCAAACGCGTATCTGTATTGTGAGTCTCCTGCCGACCGTACCGCAGGACCATCCGGACGACCGGCTTTGAACGGAGTGATTAGTATTAGAGGAAACACATGAATATATACGCGGATTTAAGTCTTTATCTGTCAAAGATGAATTTTGATACAATCACCTTTATGAATCGATTTTAATGAAAATTCAAATTCAGCATAATATGACGATCTCAGATCTGCCTGCTCCAAGTAGTTTCGATCAGATTAGAAGAAAAGATCTGGTAAATATCAGAAGTATAAAGTAACTACCCATCCTATTCCCAACAGAATTTTCCAGGAAGGTGCAAAGTGTTGAATTTTTAATAAAAACAGAAATATTTCTTGAAATTTAAGTTTTACATTTACACCAACAGTTGCAACATAAATTAAATTCTAGACTTTCATTTTTTTTTGTTTTTCATTTTAGAAGCAATGACATAGACTTCTTACGTAACAAGATTTATCAGTTTCGATCAGTTCCATTTCGTATTTATAAACAAAAATCCATGTCATTCGCTGAAATGATTCCGCTTCGATGAACTCGATTCGTAAAATTAATCTCATTGATATATAGACAACCTTTTACTGCAACTTGAAGACGGATTGCAGAGCTTCGTAATTCTAAGAGGTAGCACACACTATCGGTACAAGATTAGTGTGTCAACGTAACCTTAATATTTCAGGAACATCGATATTGCTTTATAGTGAAATCAATAAATGTTGTTCTATAAACAAGTAATTTCATTTCACAATAAAATTGGTGTAGGATTTATTGATAGTCGAAAACATATAAAACATTATTACCATAAAAAAATTACTTAATAAACTTATCGAATAATACACAAGTGCTTAATGACTATAAAATTTACAATAAAGTGTCATAGAGTGAACAATCATTAATGATAGCAAGCTTGAGTCAGATTTAATCAACGCAGTGTGAAATCGCCTTTATATCGTCAGCCGTCAATCTGCGATCTTTCATTAGAAAAGCATTATTCTGATTGTTTATTATATCAATTTAATAACTGCGATGATTGAAGAAGAGTTCACATTGTAACGCTTCCAATATTTAATTTTCTATAATCATTCAAACCCTTTTGAAAAGTTACAAAAAAAACTATGCATAACTCAAAATAAATGTTACTAATATTTATTTTACAGACTTACAAGCACTTATGGAGTGAAAATGCTTTGTTTTCAATTCTAACATCATGTAAATTTGCCAAAATTAGTTCTTTCTTCCTTGCGTCCTTTAAAATGTTTATTTTCCATAAAATTAAGAAAAAATCTTTTTAATTTTAAGACATGTGCAAGTTACAAAGCTTGTAACAAACATTTGACCCAAGTCGTGATGAAAAGCTGCACAAAGAGCAGACATCCATCTTGAGGGCGCTTGCTTCGTTGCATCGCTCGTTACTGCGCTGCCTTTACCCAGGCTTGTTACCCGGACGGTTTGCAACTTGCCTTTTTACCCGGATAACTCGCTTGTTACCCCCATCCGGGTGGTTAGCTCGAGTCTCCTCCAATTATTTCAGGCTCAAACCGGCTGGAAGAGGACTGCTTCTGTCTTTTTTTTAATATTTTTCATGCTCGAAACTTTGACTCGAACAATTTTCAATTTCTGGGTTATTTAGGTTTTTTATGTGCACACTTACAGTTCGATGCTGCTTACACGAGGGCGCTTTAAAATTGTTCAATTTTTTAAAATTCTTTAAGAGCCCGTTTTAAATTCTGATGCATTTTTTTTGTATTTATAATACGCTACTATAAGATTTTTTAAAGCCAGTGTTTTATCTATACGCAGATAACCTAGCAATCAGATACTGTTGCGTTGCATTTCAGTTGATTTTTTATATTTTTTTTAACTAAAAAAGATTATAGGTACTTACCTTAACCTTGCCTATATTAATAAATCATATACGTCAGAAAAAACCTATGAATAGGTATATTTTCGTATATCAAACTTATTGTCGGCTTTCAGCTTTGCGGAGAAAATAAGTGCAGCCGTAATAATAAAATATAAAACTATATTATTTTCTATTTCACATGTTACGTTGGCAGAGATTAGGCGTGGGTCCATTAGCGACAAAGGGCAGGTGTTGCGCTAGTGTGCGCTAAGCTTTATTAATCTTTTCTTTCCATCGCGTCGAGGTTTCGCACTTTTGTGGAATCAACCTTCATTCATGTCAACTCAGCTTTGTTGATATTATTTTTGCTTACGTGATTTTTTTTTAGTATATTATAGCGACTTTTATCTTTATATGTTTCTCACTAAGGTGTTATTTTAGAAATAATTTCTAAAGGCTTCTCTCTCTTCAGACTCTTCAACTACCATTTATTCTTAATTAAGAACTGTTAAAACTTTAGAAATAATAACCTCAAATCTACAACCAATAAAAATTACAAGATGTCTTTCAGAAGGCCTATACAATATTCAACTCACAAAAGAACAAACCTCTTTTAATTTAACAAATCGCGCTGTCTATTCCCGGAGTTCTTCCGCAATTCTATTATACGGTGGCTGGTTTGTTTAAAAATGAAGTAAATTATAGGATTGAATGCAAACCAGAATAATGACGCCTCTCAACAAACTCTATCGCCCACAAAAGGTCATCTTGAGTTCGCGAAAGAAAAAACAGGACATGACCACATTAAAGACCATCAAAATTATTGAAACACGTTTTAAATTAGAAAAAAAATACTGAAATGTTTAGCTTAAGTTCTCGTTGCGTGTTCTGGAACTTTGCTTGTAATCGAACATAAAAATAGAAAAGATCTCATCTTTTGTTCTCAAGTATCCTTATGTGTATTTCATTCAATAAAAATATAGTTTTATAAAAGAAATCAAGAAATATGTTCAGGAGTAAACATTTTTGGACAAAATTTCGAGTGGCAACTTTTTATTTACATATTTACTAAAATTTGCAAGTCGAATATTTAAAACGGAAAGGAAACTGAATATTTCGGGAATATCCTTAACATTCTAACGTCATTATTTCCGCCGGCTAACGGAAAACAAAAATAAACATAAGAGTAGGTAAGGAATAAAAGAAAAGTTGAAGTGAGACGAGCATCCGGGCAGCAGAGGGAAGAGGCAAGACAGGCGGGTGCGGGGGAGAGGAAGGGGTTGCAGTGGGAGGGGGAGGGGGTAATTCTCTATGTTTAAGCGAATCTCGTGGGAGTTTCAGCGGTCTACGGTCTCCGCGCCCCTTTGGATTTAGAGACCTTCTTTGTTTACCGACTTGATATTTTATTTTCTGTGATATTGCTGATTAGGTATTTTCGTAGACAAAATTTCGTATACTTTTAATTATGTTAAGTGACAAGTAAATTGAGCAAATTTAAAGATGTGTTGTCAATTTGCGTATCAATACCGCGAAAATGAGATAGTTAACAAACGAAAAAATAAAAAGCAATGAAAAGAAGGAGCACACTGTATCATCTTATTTTTGTTTATACTAGCTGTATAAACAATAATTTTTTTTTAGAATTTCATTCTTAAGAAGGAATTCAGTGATCATCAAAATAATTTACCTACGAATTTGTAATACTGTACAGATCATGAGATAAACAAACTGTACATTATATTTTGAGATTTAACAAAAACAACAACAATCGACTCGGAGCACTTGAAAAGACAAAAATTGCGAAGGGGACATTGGGGTCGCTTTAAAGGAGTACTTATATTGTTTTTGAATGATCGCCGCCCCAACGCTGCGGTTACCAAATTAGTGTTGTGATTTCACTGGGCGGCGCTCGGGCACGTGTCTACTGCCTTTTATTTCACACGCTCTATGTAACTTGCTATAACATTCACGCATTCTGCATTATTAATCATATATTAAAGCAATAAAATCATAGGAACAACTTTCTTTTCTAAATATCAAATTGGCTAGATTAGAAGACGGTAGAAGAAGGAGAAAGGAAAGTTTTAAATACAGTAAGAGTTAAAGATCGCAAAAGAAGAAGAAGATTATAACCTTTGTCAATACCATCCAAAATTTTATATAATTTTACTAATATTATAAATGCGATTGTTTGGATGTATTTTTGTTTGAAGGTATATCCAGAACGGCTTAACGGATCTCGGTGAAATTTGGCATAGACGTAAAGCATAATCTGGAGGAACACAAGGCAACTAATTAGGTTATTTTTGGAGTCGCGGTCGCCAGCTAGTGCCTAAAATTGGGCTATAAGCTCAGCGTAGGGTAAATCATGATCAACATAGTGTTCCATGAGAGACCCCATTAAGCCCGCAAAACGCATAATCACCGCAACGCTGATGGCTGATACGATCGGTGCATTAAAAGTTGCAACTCACGGTACATCACAATAAGCGGATCAAACTTGCGATAACACGGACAGACAGGCGGACACCCGCAGGGAAACCGGGATGAAGAACTGCGGCTCTCAAACAGCGCACCACAAGTATATCTGTATGAAATGTTTTATTTACATGGCGATTAATTTTTATATTAGAAGGTGACAAACGAACAAATGGCCATATAAAATAGCGAAGTGGCATCTTATTGCAGATCCTGTGTTGCCATTCAATGAATTTAAACATTCTATTTTAAATATATTGAATAAGTTAACACTAATTAATATCTGTACATTATAGGTAAAAAAAATTGAACTAAAAATAGATTACTAATACAACTACATACTAGGATGACGAAGTAAACCGAAGTGTGCCTCCGACAATAGAAGTGTCCACTTTCCACTAAAAACAGATTAGAAAATATTTATAAGCCGCAGACCGCAGTTTGAGAAACTGTTCAGTGACTCATTATATACTATTTATTTATTTATTTATTTAATTCTAGGAAGACCAACAGCCATTTTAACAAAGTAGGTAAGACAGTAATTAATACAAACATAGCCAATAATAGGTCCTCACAAATAGAAACAATTTAAACAATTCTTTTGCGCGAACAGAAATATAAAAATACAAACAAAAAGTCAAAAGAAAAGCACAAGAAACTACAAAGATTACTAAAAAGAGAAAATTGATCTAGTTTAATTATTATAGTTTACAGTTTGTTCTTAATGAAAAAGTTTCGATAGAATGCCTGTTTTACAGAATTAGTTGTGGAATTAAAAATATCTAAATTAGAACTTTTAGAGTAACTGTTAATAAGAAAGCCAGCGCGCCACATAAATGAATTTTGACGATAGTTAGAAGATGCCATAGGGAGATGGATAGGATTGTGGTGACGTGCTGATTTCTTTGGTACAATAAATGATATGTTTGTGAGAAGAGAGGGACAGTCAATATTACCATTTATAATGTTTACCATGAAGGTTATGTCTGCTACTTCGCGTCGAACAACAAGAGGGAGAATATGAAATTTACTACATAAATTTAGATAATCTTGTGAACGATAATTGTAATTTAACCGGAAGCATAAATATTTAATAAACTTTTTTTGAACATTTTCAATGCGGGAGATGTATATATTATATCGCGGGTTCCATACTTGACTGGCGTACTCGAGTATGCTGCGTACATAAGAACAGTACAATATCTTATAGGTCTTCGCTTTCTTGAAGCTATGTGACGTACGCATTACGAATCCTAGAGCGTTATATGCTTTGGATATGATGGCCTCAATATGATCATCGAACAATAATTTGTGGTCATGAATAACACCTAAATCTCTAACTTGGAGACATCTTTGCAACCTTGTCTGTTTAATTGTGTAATCAAATGAGATCGGATTAATTTTCCTGCCGTATGTTACAACCATACACTTCGAGGGATTCAAGTCTAATTTATTTTGGATACAGTAATCGCTAAGGCGATTTAGATCAGACTGCAGTGCAATAGCGTCGTCAAATGTTGAAACACAAGAAAATATTTTCATGTCATCTGCGAAACAAAGAAGATGTGAATAATGGAAACATTTATCGATGTCGTTGACAAAGATTAGGAACAATAGAGGCCCGAGCAAAGAGCCCTGTGCTATACCGCTAGGCAATGGTATCCAGCTAGAAACATAGTTATTTATGACAACGGCCTGCGAGCGATTAGATATATACGACGAAAACCATCTAAGAAGGTCTCCACGTATGCCTATCAGTTGTAGCTTGTATAGCAACACCTTATGGTCAATTCGATCGAAGCATTTGCTATAATCAGTGTAAACCACATCGACTTGCTTTCCTTTGTCCATCGCTCCAGTTATAATGTCATTAATGATGACGAGATTGGAGGTGGTGGACCGACCTCGAAGGAACCCATGCTGGACGCTACTAAATGAATGTTTTAAAGCTGCGTATAGCTGATTGTATATTATTTTTTCAAGTACTTTAGCAAGTACACACAATTTTGAAACTGGTCTGTAATTGGTCACATCGGTTCTCGAACCTTTCTTATGAACAGGCGTAACATATGCACGTTTCCACAATGTTGGGAAAGTACATTGAGACAAGGATTTTTGAAATAACAGCGTAACCGGGACAGACAAAGATTCGGCACAATTAATCAAAAATATCGGCGGCAAATGGTCCGGGCCGGCAGATTTAGTGGTGTCTAACGATTTTAGGTATTTCTTTACCGCAGCGTATTGTACTTCGATAGTAGCGATATCAGACAACGGATCACAAGCAATGTTTTGGCGACGTGCATCAAAACATGCTTGTGGCGCTTGAGAGTATGTTGAATTGAAGTAATTCGAGAATAAGTTACACACTTCGATGCCGTTCGATGCCACTTGGTCGCCATAGTAGACCGACTCGGGGATTCTTGTTTGTGCTTTTTTCGTTTTAACGTATGTCCAGAAGTATTTAGGGTTTTTCTTAATAGACTCCTCTACAGTATTGATGTACTTGTCATAACACTCTGTCTCTAATTTCTTTACCCTATCCCTAAGTAGCTTATACGTTTCGTAATCGGACCTGTTATTATATTTTTTAAATTTCTTGAAGTATTTGTGTTTCTCTTTAATACATTTTTTGAGTGCCGGGGTGTAATGGGCAGGAAATGATTTACTTTCATGTACAATAGTCTTAGGAATATACTTGTCTATTAAGTTGTTAATAATTGAATAAAAGCGATCAAAACATTCGTCTACATCAGTTGAGTAAAGTTCATTATACCAATTGACATTTGAGATTTCTTCATTAATTGTGTCGTATTTTCCCTTATTGAATAAATATTTGAATCTTGGGGCAGGCTTTAATATAGGCACATCAATGGTCGGCACGTAGCAAATGATGGCCTTGTGGTGAGGATCAATGGGAACTAAAGGTTCGTCACACTCTGCGACCTCAACAAACTGATTTGCTAGGACGAGGTCTAATAATCTTCCGTGCATGTTGTGTACGTGATTGTACTGGGCTACGCCTACCGTACTCATCGTATCGAGCAGGGCGCACTCGTTTGCGCCGCTCGCGTGGCCGGTCAACAGAGCGCCCTTCTCGCCGTCCTCGCTGCGCCATATAATGCCACTCAAGTTAAAATCTCCCAAAATAATAAATTTGTTGTTTACGTTATTAAACATAGATTGTTCTAATTTTTCCAAAAAATTATTTAATTGACAAGAAAATGATAGTCCGAAGTTTTGCGAACATAGATACAAAACACAAATATTAATGTTATAACATAGTTTACCGTCCGCATTTTTAATAGGCAATGTTATCCACAAGTCCTCCGCCGACGAAGCATAGTGCGGTTGCAGAGAGGCGGCGAGATCCCTGCGCGCGGCGATGAGCACCCCGCCCCCGCGCGTCTGCCCAGTGATCGCATACTCCCTGTCTCGTCGCCATACTAAGTACCGATTGTCGAAAAGTTCAGAATCACTAACACCGTCTATTAACCATGTCTCCGTTAAGACTATAATATCATAGGTAAATAAACATAGGTTTCTATAAAAAATATGAGTCTTTGAACGAAGTCCACGAACATTTTGATAATAAATATTTAATTTGGTCGCATTATTGTAAACAATCGTTACATTAGCCATTGTTGCTGTGTGATATTAATGTCACTCCAAGTAGCAATACAAAACGGAGAAAAGGAAAAATATTAATAAAAAGTGATGACAGTGAGACTAGTTCATTTACAAAGTAGCAGCGACTGAGCATTAACTGCAATAGTTGTGAACGAGAGCGGTTATCAATATAAAAGTTAAACACGGAAGCGAACGAAATGTCTAACCTCTCTTTCTCACGTGATAATTGTATATGTAACATAAAGTTAGTGAGCGAAATGAATGGTAAATACACACAGTGATTGGATACGTAAAATGATTGGGTTTGTAATGCGACGACGCAACGTAAAATTTTAACGAAACATGTTGCCGGTTCGGGATAAATACCCACAAACATAATCGACATTTTTCGTATCTTTAATATGAAGGCAAACAAGACAAATAGAAGAACAACACGACTTACGACCTTAATACTTATACAATAAGGCATAAAATTACAAGATAGGTTTGAAACAATAATAAGTTGGTAACAAATCAAATTATTTTGTTTAAATCGTTTTCTTTCAGTATAGTAAACACAGGGCTAGTATCGTTCTTTCTGACGTGAATCTTACAGTATTTTACCCAAACGTATTTGTAGCCCTTCTCGAAGCAAAGTCGCTTCGTTTTAGTAAGTAGGGCTTTGTGATGCGGCGTGAGATGGTCATTTATGAAGATCCGTTGTTTATCACCCTCGAAACCGATATCTTTCGCGTACAAATCCTTGTTGGCCCGCGCCGCGGCGGCGAACTCCTCTTTGACATAGCGATTCACAAAGGTGACAATAATAGATTTAGCACTCCCAGAGAAAGACGGAACACGGGCAATGTAGTTTATTTGAGATTTATTAAACGAAAAACCGATCTTCTGCTGTATTAATTCAATCAAAGAAAAGAGGTTCTCATCTTTCTTTAAGGGCACTCCTTTGATTTCGATATTGTTGAGTCGCGACCACTGCTCCTTGTTGGTTAGTTCGGTTTTTAGGTTAGAAATTTCTAACTGGGCTGATTCAAGGGCGACTCGTAATGGCACAAGTTCCGCAACACTCCGCTCGACTACTGTAATCCTGGATTCACATGATGTTATTTTTTCATGATTGAATTCCAATGACAATTTTAAGTCGGCAATATCTTTTTTTATGGTCTTCACGTCATCCGCGAGGGAATGAATGAATTTAAATTGCGCCTTCAAATCGCGGATCTCGCTGAGGACCACTTCGATGGACGCAACTCCGATGTTGGTATTTGGCGGCGATGCAGCCAAGGCGGGCGCCGACGAAGTTGAGGCAGGGCTGCGGCACTGAGGACATCTCCAGGCGGCCCTGCGATCGGCGCCCAGCTTCCTGTAGCCCGCCTCAGTGATGCTCGCGCAGCCGAAGCACAGTTCTTTATTGCACCATCCACATTTGACACAGTCACTCACCACCGACTTGCATAGCGAACAGTGCATTATTGGAATAATTTCTTTAATACGTTTGACTTAGGGTAGTTACGCACGAGCGTATCGTTAGGCGTTTCGCGACTGACTATTGACAGGTTAATTGAGTATGATCATAATATTTTGTGCAATTTCAAAACTGTTGAAGTTGTCAGTTTGAAAACCTTTGTTCAAGCGGAAAATAAATACTGGAAATTTTTCTTTTTAACATATTTTTATATTTTATATTACTAATTAAAATGATATTCTTGGAATTGCAATCGATATTACGAAATTTGATGTAATTAAAAAAAAATTACGTTTTTTCGAATGCGCTAAAATCTGTGTAAACAAAATGAAATGTAATGAAACAAAAATATCATAATTATTCATTTATTTATTTATTAATAACTAGCTTTTACCCGCGACTCCGTCCGCGCGGAATAAAAAATAGAAAACGGGGTAAAAATTATCCTATTTCCGTTTCCTGGCTCTATACTACCTGCCCACCAATTTTCAGTCAAATCGATTCAGCCGTTCTTGAGTTATAAATAGTGTAACTAACACGACTTTCTTTTATATATATAGATACACATTGTTAACCTTGGGATTAGAATAAAGTCCCACAAAACTTATTTCTGTCGATAATACTCAACATTGTCTTTCTAATACAATAAATGCGAGAGATTAGATGGACTGATGGATGTTTGTTATCACCTATCTCCAGAACTAAACGGATATGGATAAAATTGTATCCATAGAATCAATTGGACCAATGGGAATTTAAGCAGAATGTAGGTCGATTGGTCTAACGGGTAACACCCTAGAATACATAAGTTACTATTTTTTTTTATTTCCGTGCGAACGGAATCGCGGGTTACAGCTAGTTCTAAATAAAACTAACAAGACTTGTAGACGTCAGAAAATAAATTGTATATAAATCAAAACAATATAGATGCCGCATCATAATTGCAAGAACGTTTTTCCATCAAAGGTTTTTACATTCAGCTATAGAATGCCAATCAAAAATCGTTTACATGTTCTTACATTAGATGCAAATGCTTATGAGAAATTGAAATTAAAATAAGAACGAGTGAAGGTACAAAGAGGTTCGGTCGTCAACACCGATGCAATCTGCCGATCGATTGGCCGGAGCAGATAAAAACGAGTCTCCGTATTGCAACTCAGCGATGTTATAATTAATTCACAGCATTATTGTGCAAGGCGGTCGCGATATTAAAGTACATTTTACTTGCTCGGCCTGCGCAAATCGCTGAAGCAATTCTCTACTACGGGTGGTCTTTGAGCGGTTCTTTTGTCGATATTCATTTTTAACGGATACAAGACTTAAGTTATTTACTTTGTAACAGTTTTTGAATTCATTAGCTTGCATACCTGGCTTCTTAGAGTTTTGAAACGAAACATTGTAAACTTGCTATATGACAAATAACTTCAAATGTTGCATCAAACGATATATAATATTCTATTTTATCTTTTACTAATTTTATTATTGCTGGTATTGAAACAAATTGGAAGTAATAAAAATTATTTTTATCTTCCACTACGCGTCTGACATCCATCGTACCATCGCGCATTAGCAATTCATTTTGATTTATCAACACATCACTTAATACCCTTTGAGGAGGCCTGTCGCTGCCCTTAAATCGATTCAAGCCCTTTTTGTGTCGCATTATACCGATTATCAACACATTTAGATCTGCCACATTCGCTGGCCATCGAGAGGGCAACGCTATAGTTGCTACGTACGTAAATAAACGGAATTCATCTTTGACGGACTCATTTATGATTCATTGCTCCTACATTACATTACAAAGCTTTTAAACACGTGACATCTGTCATACAATGCTTTTAGAGAGCTCTAATTTATATGAGTATTCCCTCCTAGTATTAGAACACTTAGCAATATTCTGTGCTAGATAGATATTATTCTATAGGTAAAATCCAGCAGTCTGCTTTTTAGGTTATATAGAAATATAATATTAGTTTATAAAATGTAAGCTAATAAACATGTAAACTACCTATCTACTATAAACTTAAAGGCAAAATAGAGAGTGTGTTAAAAAAATAACACGGAACTCAGAAACATGGATGAACTGATAATGCCAACAATGACAAGATTGTCATGTAAATCTGAGAATTTGGTATTCCAAATATCAACTAATTCTCCACGTTACAGACATTCTAAATGAATGACCAGAATAATATATCTAGGAATGAGAACGTGTCGGCCGGTGACAGTAAATATTATGATTTCACCCAAGATCTTGCATCTCTTACGTCAATGTGACGTCTGTTTCATTATAAAGCTTTCGGTGTATTTTCACCTAATCTTTGCAGACTGCACATCGACCTTAAGACATGCCAAGAAGGGTTAAAATCGTATGAAATAGACTCAAAAACCGGGATTACACTATTTTGATATCGGTGCCGACTTTATAAATTATGTCATGGTATGTCCGGTCCTCATCTCTGATCTCTTTGTTAGCTCAAACTACATTATATTCTTCGAGTCTAAGGTTTTTGATGTATGCTCTAACCTAATCCCCGCTTTCATCTCGAAACTAAAGCGTTTTGTTACCGCGTCGACAATGGCTCGTGGAAAATTTTTAGATGTTCCATGAGAATTAATCATTGATTATGAAATATGGATCCGGCGCGATGCGGATGCCGCTTCAAAATCGTCCGGTTCTCTTGATAGTCAAGGACGTAATGACGGATGTTTAAAGTTTCACCGGGTTATTTATACCTACCCATCTGCATCTTTATCGATTGGACATCGACGCATACGTTACAACACGTAACATTAAATCACGCCCAGCCGTTTCTATTGGTGAAAATATCATTCGCCGTTGTTTAATAGTATCGTTCAATATTTTTCGACGTCTTACGTTCTTAGCATCGTCTTATTTATGACAGGAGAACTCACCTGCGACCGGGACGCGATAAATTCAACACCGGCCGGTCACCTCTATCAAAAACCGCATTTTTATGTCATCGCGTACATTCATAACGCTATCAAAGCGCGCTGGAAACGCCAGAACGACGGTCGACTGTGAAATATAAACAGCGACGGCTAGGCCATCTCCGCGCCGCTATTAAATAAAAGTCTTTTTACATTAGATAAATCGCGCGCGTTATTCGGGACCATCTGTCCCTTGCCGATTACAGCCATACATTATGCCCGGTTTGTTGTTTTTAATAAAAAGTTTAATCCGTTCGGTTATGACGGCAATTTGTCTGTCGGATGGAAAAACTTGGTCGATTACCGGTGGCGGTGGCAGCGCGTATGTTTAAGGGGCACCTATTAGGATTCGACGTCTTTTTATTCGCGCATTTTTGTCATGTTTATTTATGCTTTCGCTTTTGTCTTCCATTAGCGCTTCGTTTTTATCTGCGCCTTCGATAATCCACTTAAGACTTTTTTCGGCTTAAGAGGGGCATTTGCGCGGCAATTGCTTTTTTCTTTTAATATCTGAGGTATTTTGTCATAATTTACGCTAACGTTCTTTCGTCCGGAAACTGGTCTCATCGAGTTGTATCGATTTCATCACATTATAACGCGGGACTCTGTACAACCATTAACGATTCAATACTGTCTTAATGAAGAGCTGATAAAATGTAAATTGTTGCATTCGTCACGACTGCCGAGCAATTAATCGGTGCTTCTTTTTCTTTTTGTGAGCGCCGGTTTATAGGCGTTAAGATTTAGTGACCGTCCTCCCGCTTGATTTGTGCACATATTTTACCACGCTCTTTGTCACGGCCGGCCGTTTGATACTGCAATATATCGTCAATAACAAATTTTGCGTGGAGAGATTTCTCTGCAAGACTGATTGTTGGATGTATCGCAATGTCAAACCGGTTGTTTTTTGCTAACAGTATATTATTTTTTATATTTTCCTCCTTGCTTTATATTACTTCTATCGGCATTGCGTGTTAATATTTTTATTAATATGCAAACTTATTATACATGTAACGTTTTCACTTGATAAATTAGTTTATTTCTTCATTATATATTGTTGTTTCGCTACGTCTAATAACAAATTAACACAGAATTTGATCAAGTTGGTAACGTCACGTTCCTTAAACACAAAAACAAAAGAGTGCTAAATGAAATAGAATAGACTAAATTAGCGCGTGCTGTGCTTTGTATTTCGAATCCAGCGCTACCTATCGTCAGATGTGGTCAAGTGCTAGTTTTTCATCTTTAATATATGAAGCTTGATTGACCGACATGGAGATTCGAAAACAGAAACTTATTGTGCGACCTCTCATAAAATGATAAAAGTGTTTAGAGATGATTTACTCGTAGTTAGTTTTTACAAAATGCAGACCTTGACAGAACACCGTTCTTAATATTATTAACGGAGTAACGGCGCGTAAAACTTGTTACCTAGTGGCTCTTGTTGTCGTGTCTATTATAATTGGATATCTTAGTATTAATATAAAATATTTGTTGTAGAACATGGGCAACGTGTCAGCGGAAATGGAGCTGCAGAGATTGCAGCAAGAACATCTACGCCGGCAGGAGATGGTCAGGCGTAACCAACACGGCAACCAGCACTCCTTGTACGCAGGTCACCCACTGGGCCTGCTGCCGCTGTTGGAACAGATGAGACCACAGCCGCCGCAAGCGCCTCCTAATGTAAGTAGGGTAGTACTATGAGGGTAGACGAAAACTCTTGAGGTTTTTTTAATGATAGTTATTATAAATATCTTATCGCTAGATATTGGTAATTATCTATGGTATTAACGTGAAAGATTTATTTTAGAACAAAATTCATTGTTAAATCTGAGTGGAACGGTAACTTCAGTGTTACTGTTACCGCTCCAAAAAAAGTCGTTTAACAACAACAAATAAATAATCCACATTAATTACTTTCGTTCGAGTAAAAACGAGTTTTTGAAAGTTGAAGCGCCGAATGAACGAGATACATACAAATATAAATGCATATATCGTAGTAATTGTGCAATTTTGTGACCAAAATAATCAGTGAAGGTGTACTTTTGGATACGAATATCGTAATCATGAATGAACGAGATTGGCCAAGACAAATTCGGGTACAGAAAAAGATAATTATATGACATTTTGATAAAAAAAATGAATGTAGAACTCGATTACTTACCAATTCGAGGTTTGTTTGTAACAAAAACTTTTTGAGAGACGAATAAGATTAGAGCAATCTGTAATCAAATGCAATTTTTCTTTAACTTCTGACATTATATAAGTTAAACACACGGTTGACTGAAAATAGTATAAGTTATATAATTGGTATTTATACATTTATTTTTATTACTTATGACCTTTAAAAGTTCCTTAAAAATATACACAAAATTTCAAGCGTTAACCTTACATAATGTAAGCCTATTTTGATGCTAAAAAATGAAAGTTATCACCAAATTTATCGACAACACTCTTACTCACAAAAACAATCGACAAAAACAATGGTCGCGGATTATTCTTCATACATATATTGCTTTCAAGATCTTGTATTTGAAGATGACTTCGTTTGTTTTACAATTCTGTTACTATTTCAGTAATTTACACTTTGTTACCTCACTAATATTGAGTTAATGATTGATGAAAACTTCTGTAAAAATGGTGTTTTTCGGTTTATTGATCACATGAGAACAATCACCGTGTTTACAATATCCGACTTATCAACCGGACTAATCAAAGCGTAGGTATAGAAAATATGTGAAAAATCAAATGAAAAGTGTTTGATCTCATTTAAATTATATTTGATGTTATTAGAGGAAGTTGGTCTTAACTTTAATCCATATTAAATGTCTATCGTTTCCGGAACATTATCCCAGATGTGTTAAAATACTCTCTTTTATTTCGCACAACTTAACCATTAATATTAAAACAGATTAAAAAAATATGTAAATAATATTTCTCTACAATTTTACTGACAGACAGATATGTGAGCTTCCTTTACAACGAAGTGCGAACAAGCTCCTGTGACGTCTATTGCAATACGTATCAAAACATCAAAGACAAATTCTCTTTCAAAAAATACGGAACTGATCACACGCCTACATTATTTTATTTTTATAATAATCTGTTTATTTTCTATATATTTAAAACATTCAACATAATGTACAGTATGTACGTTCAGTCTACAGTATGTACTACAGTATGTACTGTACTGTACTGTACAGTATATGTCACTTGACTAGTAATTTAGTGGACAAGAGGTTTAGTCGGGTTTTATGTTTGTAAGGTAATAAAAATCAAATGTATTTAATTCCAGGTCGTCCAAGCATCTCCGTGGCCGGCAACCGCACAGCTGGCGCAGTTGACTGCGACAGCGCGCTCCCCTCCTCCCGACCCGGACGCCCCCCTTAACCTGAGCAAGCAGCGCTCGCCGTCGCCTGCACAATCCTCCATCATGCTGCCCCGATTCGTGCCCTACCCGCCAATGGATGAAAGTCCACAATATAATATGCAAAAGGATGACGATTTCAATGCGTCGTGTAACAGTAAGTAATTAAATCTTACAATTTTACATTTACATTTACCACCACATTTTACAAGCTAAACAAGGAGGAAAAAGACCTAAGGTAGTTCAAAGTCTAGGGCTAGGTCGAGACGGTGCGAGATCGAGAATAATTGAGACTTTTTGTTGGAGACCAAGGTCCACTTCGGATGGCTGTGCACTCCAGTTAGTTAGTTTTCATTGCAGGAGAAGCCACATTATGTTACCCGTGTGTTTTCTCTGTCAAAACAGCTTAACAAAAACATAAAAAGTGTATCGTTTACAGAGCTTAAATAATTCATATGAATCATGCATTGTGTTGATCAATTATAAATAGAGTAATTAATGTGTGACAGATTTTGTCTGAAAACAACGCTATTCATACAATATAATGAAGCCAACAGGCGTCATATGCGCGTAGATGATCTAAAAATATTAGTACGGCTGTCCAATCAATTTGTTTTCATCACCATTTTTATTAATATGAAAATAGGGATTTAAAATACTGTACAAATTAGTTCCTGACAAATTGATCAATTAATTATTATCCTCATACCGTTATTGTTCTCGGCTTTCATGTGTTTAGTTCTAAATACTTTTCTTGACTCATTTTTTATGCTAGAAGAGTCTTGCATTTAATACATCGTTGAAAAGCTTGCTCATTATGTCATTGAAAAGTTTATGGTTAAGAAATACACGTGAAATAAGCTTTCTTGGCTTGACTTAGTGGCGTAAGTCGCATAACACAATCGTAAGTTTCCACTTGCGAAACACTCCAACATGTCAACATTCTTTTTTTTTCAAATAGAATATGACAATGTTTTTGTACTAATTTCTCAACAGTGGTTATTCACGTAAATAAACACTACTTTGTATTTTTATGTCAATTCAAAGATTTTTTTATATTCCACATAATTTACATTCCTCAAGTTTCACTAAAAGGAGTGAATTGATATTAATAACGTAGAATACATGACGCGTTACGTAATTCACAAGCTAAAATAAACAAGGAATCGCTAATAAATAGATAGTAACGTCTGTGAAATGCGAAAATGAAGTAATGTTCCGTGTCGCCGAGAAACATTTTCCCCGTTCCAATTTAATTGCTAAATATAATTAATACATCGTGAATTCTGTAAAGCAGGCTTATATTCTGATTAATATCAAGCGATGCTCCACTAACGTACGTCACTAATTGGGAGACTTCGACAATTATACTAAAATTTCCCGCTTTTGATTATCTTTTTTTTGAAATTAATGTCGTTAGATGTAATGTTTTTTTTTTATTTAACCGGAAGACGAGTGACAAATACGGTACGATATCTTTTTTATTACTTAAATAATATTGACGAGACGTTAGTGTTAAGATTTTGACTGTTCATTGACTAAACATTTAATAGTCACAGGCGCTTTAATTGCATTCAAAATTACATATAACGTCAGAACACTTTAAAAATACCGTAGGTCCACTACGGTATCTTCAGTAGCTATTTCTAATCTTGTGAATGGATAGCCTAAATATTCCGTTCTTAAAAGGTCGGTGCTACTCCGATTGTTATCTCTACCTACCACAATTCATGAGCCTGCGAATAAACGTCGTAAGCGCATAATGCGTTTATATGATTACCGTGGCATTTAGAGTATGTCACAATATGTCAAAATATTGTGAGATGGACTACGGCCCACATATGTGGGAACATTAATTGCAACTGATAATAATCTAAGTGTCGTTCCGTGAAACTGATTTATTTTTATTGCGTCACCAAAATGCTTACAATCTTGTTCTTGTTTTGTAATGCGGTTACAGCTAGATCTTTTACTACGAAATATTACACAACAACAAATTAGAGTATTGCTTTTTATCCTTTTAATGTGGTTAAAAATGTGATCATATACCATGTCTTACCAAAGAATATAAAACAATATAACTTACGGCCGCAACAAAGAGATGTAGGCAGAGACCACGGACTTCCATTCGGCGCCGATCTGACACACCTAAGGAGGTGTGACCAAGCGAAGGCGCTTCTTTTACATTCAAACATATCATCATCATCATCATTATCAGCCTGGATTTGTCCACTGCTGGACGTAGGCCTCCCCCATCGATTGCCACAATGCCCGGTCCTGTGCCGCCCGCATCCAGTGCACTCCCGCAACCTTGACCAGGTCATCGGTCCACCTTGCAGGAGGCCTACCCACGCTGCGTCGACCTGTCCGTGGCCGCCACTCTAGGACTTTTCTGCCCCATCGGCCGTCCGTTGTGCGGGCAATGTGGCCAGCCCATCGCCACTTAAGGTTTGCAATTCTTCGGGCAATGTCGGTTACTTTGGTTCTGCTGCGGATCGCATCATTTCTGACGCGATCTCGCAGAGAGACTCCGAGCATTGCCCTCTCCATTGCCCTTTGAGCGACTTTGAGCCGCCTAATGATGCCCGCAGTGAGGGGCCACGTCTCAATTCCGTAAGTCATCGCTGGCAACACACACTGGTCAAAGACTTTCGTCTTGAGACACTGCGGTAGATCTTGGGACGAGAGGATATCTCGCAACTTCCCGAACGCTGCCCATCCGAGTCGGATTCGGCGATTGACCTCCTTCTCGAAGTTGGACCTACCTAGCTGGACAGTCTGCCCCAGGTAGACATATTCGTCGACAACTTCGAGAGTATGGCCTCCGATGGTTATCGGAGTGGGTGGAACATGGATATTCGACATAACCTTCGTCTTATCCATGTTCATTTTTAGACCCACTCGTTCGGAGGCTCTATTGAGGTCATCGAGCATTGTACCGAGTCCCTCCATGGTCTCAGCCATGACTACAATGTCATCGGCAAAGCGTAAGTGCGTTATGTACTCGCCGTTAATGTTGATGCCAAGTCCTTTCCAATCGAGGACTTTGAAAACGTCTTCTAACGCGGCGGTGAAGAGTTTCGGAGAAATTACATCACCCTGTCTTACACCGCGCTGCAGTTTAATCGGTTTCGTATCCTGACTCTGTACTCGGACTGACATCGTGGCGTTTTCGTACAAGCACCTTAGCGCTTCGATGTACCGGTAGTCGATTTGGCACCTCTGGAGAGACTGCAGTACCGCCCAGGTCTCGACCGAATCGAAGGCTTTCTCGTAGTCCACAAACGCTAAGCATAGTGGCAGGTTATACTCCTCGGTCTTCTGTATTACCTGCCGCAGCGTATGAATGTGGTCTACGGTGCTAAAGCCTTTACGGAAACCGGCTTGTTCGGGAGGCTGGAAGTCGTCGAATCTGCGAGCGAGACGGTTCGTGATGACCCTCGAGAACAACTTGTAGACATGGCTCAGAAGTGAGATGGGCCTATAGTTCTTCAGGAGGGCTTTATCACCCTTCTTGAAGAACAGTACCACCACACTTCTGCTCCATGCCTTTGGCGTACGTCCCTCGAGAATGACGGAATTAAAGAGCCTCTGTAGAACTCTGAGTGCTGGCTCTCCGGCTGCCCTCAAAAGCTCTGTTGTAATTCCGTCATCCCCGGGCGCCTTATTGTTCTTAAGGTGTTGGAGGGCCACACTAATCTCGTCGAGACTGACGTCCGGGATGTCTTCGGTATAGTGTCGGGTTAATCTGGCTCTGGGGTCTTCAGTCAGATCGGTGACGGGTTTCTGCGTTGCGTAGAGTCGTCCATAGAACTTCTCGACCTCACTCAAGATGTCAGGTCTAGAGGACACAACCCTGCCCTCCTCAGTTTTCAGCTTAGACAGTTGGCTTTGTCCAATAGACAGATCTCGGGAGAACACTTTGGAGCCTTTATTCTGCTCAATAGCCTTTTTAACACGATTTGTGTTAAATTGGCGTATGTCGCGCTTAATACTCGTCGAGATCTGTCTATTGAGCAACCGATACCGTTTCGCATCATCTGGAGAGTGCAGAGTCATGTCTCGCCTTTCCCTCATGAGCTCAAGAGTGTGGTTCGAGAGTTTCCTGGACGAGCTTCTACGGTGGGTCTTAAAGAACTTAGTACCCACCGCCTTCAAACATATACAAAATAATATTTTTGACTTATTAGCTTGGCTTGCTGATAATTCATGTATTTAAATTGATATAAAAAAATAAAAAACAAAAAAACTTTCGTATTAAAATAGCAAACATTTTGGTTAAAGAAATATGCGTTGCAAGAATTTCTTAAGATAATGATGAGTCGCTCCAGCGCCTATTTTCTAATGGTGAAAAGTTACTGTTTGAAAAATTGCTATTAAATAAACGCAGGAGGCGTAACTCGCCATCAAGAGCACACCCTACGCCTATCTCATTTATACAAAATACCAATTTCCGAAACAAATTTCTCATCACAATTCTTATTTTTGTTCATTAATATGACATGGTAAATATTTTACCGTTTTTTAAAATCTTAAAGCGGAAATCTTCGTTATATTTTTTTTTGTTATCATTTACACATTGTCAAAAAATATATGAGCCCTCTCTGTATACTGAATGTTGTAAGAGAAATGATTTAAAATGCCTTCTGCGCGACAGAAATATTAATTTTAAAACGCGTTGATTTATCGAACCAAAGCCGACCGCAGGAAGTCGATGTCTTTTACAATAATTAAGAAAATTTCTCAATTTCTCAATAATTAAGAATTTATCTGCATTATGATAGGAACGTTGACGCCACGAGGAAAAAACCACTTTATTATTAATATAAAAATCGTCAAATTTAATATAACCGAACAGCAAAACAAATAAATGGCGGCTACTTTAAATAGTTGGCGCGAACCCAAACCGAAATGGTTACAAAATAGTTGATGTCGTTACGCTTCCTTTAAAACAAGAGAATCGCATGAAACGTAAAATAGATGGCGCTCGCGACGCATGTTTCCGCTCTCTTCGCTCATCCTTCTGCGGTACAGGCAGGAACATAAATTAATATCTCATGTCAACGGAAATAATATAATGTCAGACATAACTGTAAGCACTATTTGCGACATTCAGACCCTATCAATATTACATTTAGAGACATATTATAGAGTGATTCTTAAGAGGTGAAATTGTATCTTTTATGTCTATTTTGGCTGCTTAGTTTTGTTTTAGATTTATTCTCTCTTTTTTGTTTTTAATTATCTATAAGACCTGTCTAGCGTTATGATTATTCTACGCGACTGTCCAAGGTTCATTCAGAAACGTCATATCGCGCGCCAATCAACGTAGGACGTTATAAATTATCCAAGAGCGTGTCAAATTAATACAAGGAATGCGTCAGCTTCGAGAGCAGGATGTTTCCGTGCGGCCGAGCTTATTAATTGTGTGGCCACTCGCTTGCGAATCCGTCAAGCGAAATGTTAGAGGATCTGTCCACTGACCCACATACTGCGAATGCGGGGGTGCGTTCGACAGCGCACTAAAATTACGTAATTGCGTAAACGGTATTTGCAACTTGTGTTAGTAATGTATTCTAATAATCATCACCTCATTCAAATAATTCATTTATTTTTGAATATTGCCAATTTCAGTGTAGATAAATCGTACAAAATCTAATGTATAGGTAAATGAAGTTCCTAATGTCCACGTAGTCGTAGTTTGGCAGTTATGTTTTGTCTTTCCACTCAGACACATAAAAGCAACCGTATTTTGTATCTTAGAATGTAGATGTGTACCTTTATCATCAACATGCATCTAATTTGTTTTATACATAAATAAAACCACTTAAGTTTGAAATCGTTAAACAATTAATACGTATTCAGTTTGAAAGTTACAAACAAGATGAAATTCTAATCTTTGTTTAACGATTATTTTACGGCGAGCACTCAATGTCGACTATTATTTATCGTTCGGCTCAAGAGAGCTTCCGAACCAATCCAGCCTCGAATGAAGCTATATATTAAATTGTTATACATCTACAGAATTTCTTATCTTCATTATAAATCTGAGATGGTATAATATTAATTCTTAATTGGGAACAAATTTTAATGGTGACATTGTACTCTCGTTTAGGTAAAAAAAACAAAACGCGTAATTTTTTTAACGAAACCATTTAAAACGTAATTTTGTCTCTTTTTATCTTTATCACATTTAAATACACTAAGCGACTGATTAAGTAACCTTACATTTTAGGTTACATTTAACTTTGTCAATTAACGATTACATATTTTTTACCTGATGTACTTTCGACAACTATTGTCATTAATAATGTACCTTTGTATCTTTGCAGCTTCATCGTGGGGACAGTCACCACCAGAGGAGACGGAGAAAGCAAAGCTGATCCGACAACCGAAGCGGGACGAGTCCGGAAAGCCGCACATCAAGAGACCTATGAACGCCTTCATGGTGTGGGCCAAAGACGAGCGCCGCAAAATACTAAAGGCCTGTCCCGACATGCACAACTCCAACATATCCAAGATACTGGGAGCCAGATGGAAGGCTATGTCTAACGCTGAGAAGCAGCCATATTATGAAGAACAATCTAGATTGTCTAAATTACACATGGAAAAGCATCCTGACTACAGGTAATTTGAAACTTGTCTTTGTCGAAAACAATGTAAAAATTAGTGTTTTTAATAATTTTAATTAATGCTAGCGATATTCAAAGTGATTTAAATAATATATTGTAATATTAAATCACTTCTTTTCTCCTAGGTACCGGCCAAGACCGAAGAGAACTTGTATAGTCGATGGCAAGAAAATGAGAATATCGGAATACAAGAACCTGATGCGCACGCGCCGGCAGGAGATGCGGCAGCTGTGGTGCCGGGACGGCGGCAGCGAGCTGGGCTTCCTGCCCACTCTCCCCTCTCCGGGACCATCCAACACCTCCCCACCCCCCAACGGGGGAAACTACATGAATCCCGCGTTTTCACCCCCGCTATCGCCGAGAGAGGAAGATTGAGGTACGGCGCGCGGCTGGCCTTACCCGCACGCCGCGCCCCTCCCTCTGCCTCCCTCGCACCACCCCTGGTAACGTGAGAACCGAGACAAGATTTAGACTTGAATCTCATTGATCATTTCGTTCTAGTTCTCCCTTCACTCTTTGAGTATAATTATATTGAACGATCGTTGTAATCGTGCTAGAATTATCTATGTAAGAACCAACCTTTAGGTATCCTTTACCAGTATAGGTTGTCTTTTAATGCCAGTGTTGCAATCGGATCTCTCTTTTATACAAATATCTAATTATTATGAGATTATTCCATTAGTGGTTTAAGAAAATCCTAGGGGCACTTTAACCTTGTAATCGTATTAAAATATTTTTATCGGCGCTCCATTTGTCTCTATTCTTTGAATCTGGTGCACTCAAATAAAGCGAAATGTGCCAATTACGTAGGATAATAAACCAACAATTAGAAAATTAGAAAAACATTGTAAATAAAAATAAATTAAGTCAGTCGTTTTATCGAAATATGTAAATTAAGTCTGTATCGCGATAAACGGCTTTGTCTTTGTAAATAAGCACGATTCTTGTAGATAGTTTTAGGTATTTCAATATTTTACATTCAAATTACATTTTACATAATAAATTATATATAAGAGGTAGTATCTCTACATAACGTACTATCGTGTGGCCATGTATAAATTTTAATTAAACCCTAATCTACCTAATATATAATATTTAGAATCTCTAGTAATAATACTTAAATATATCAAACCAAAAATTTGAAGCGGAATGCTTGAAAATTTATGTGTTTAGAACACAAACTGATTTAATATATCCAGTGACGAGCGTTATAAATATATATTCATACTTCAACTAAATGCCGCATTCGGTCATATGTGGAAAATCTTAATTTGATAATATTCGAATGTATACTTAATTAAAAATATATAATAAAAATTAGCACGAAATTATATAATCTGTAATCATGAATAGAAGTGCAGTGTTGCCAACTGATAGTCAATTCGACAATTGTCAATTTGGTTAAAAAAATCAAATACGTTATTATTGATTTTTACAAAACCCTCCGAAAATGTGGGTTATCATCACAATCAAAATCAAATATTCGCTTTATTGAATCGTGCAATTTAAATTAGTAGAAATAGTCGCTAAGCTGTAGTAGAAAGCATAATAAAGTAGGTACATAATAGTAGATTGGTAGAAAACAAATTTGTACAGATAATGTAGAATGGGATACGTTTGATTGGTGATGTTGATTGCCATTTAGTTTTGTTATTTATTTTTGTAATTATATTTCTCTTTTTTTTTTTTTGTTTTCTTTATGTGATGGTGAACACGCCAGTTCGTTTATGAGAATTGTTTTTACTGTATGTTATAAAACCGATTTTAGTGCCTGATACTTTGTATATGGCAACATATTTAGAAACAAACGTATAGGCGGACCAAGTTATCTTTGACAGGAATGGCGGCGCCACTGTCGATAAAACGGTTGACATGAGAGCAATCGAAGTGACATTTCCACTAAGGCGTTACACGCGCGATTCTAGACGCAAGATAAAGTAATTTAATCCAACTTAGATAATTTGGTCTGTCTATAACGGCCTAGTTTTGTTGAGTTTTGACTCTATGGTGTGGTCACCTTGTTATTGTATGCCAGTAATATATCAGATGTGAGGAATAATGTTAGAATTGTAAGCGTAAATAAATTATTGTGTACGTGAAATTTAATCTCTTATTACGTAGTGTTTAGTATCACATAGTTAATGTGTAAGGTTTTAAAACAGTGGCGTTAAATTATTTATTTTTTATGTTGAATCCAATTGTAAATATGCGACATTTCGATGTAAACGTTTAATATTTGTGGTTATTTAAATGATCGATACTTAATCCGTATGCGAATCGCAAAGATCTCGTTCGAAAACAAACTTATTATTTATTTAGCCGTCATCGTAACGGGACATTTTTTAATCTGTAAAAACTACCTTACACCTTGCCATATCTTTTTTAAATGCGATGCCTATCAAAATACACTGTACTATTTCTTTTTTTTGCATGTACTTAAAATTATATCTTGTTAGTTTATTTGGTTTTAACTACATTTTTAAATGATTGAGATTATTTTGTTGATTTTTTTCCATATAGCTCTGCGAGCCTGTAAGTAGATAAATATTAGGTTTTATTACCTAGCAGGTATAAACCAGGTCACATTATTCAAAAATTGTGCCAAAACCCAAAAGTTTAATAAAAAGTAAATATTTAAAACGCATGTTTTTCATTTTTATACCACAACTAGCTTTTACCCGCGACTCCGTCCGCAAGCAATAAAAAAAAATGCACACAAGATAAAAAAGTTCCTGTGTCCATCTCCTAGTTCTAAACTACCTCCCCATCAATTTTCAGCTAAATCAGTTCGACCTATCTTGAGTTATAAATAGTGTAACTAACACGACTTTCTTTTATATATATAGATAACCAATTAAATCCCGACGTGAGGAAGTGTAATTTTTGTAATCATGCGATTGGTTGCTGCGACTACCGAATGCCAGGAAACAGTCGCGCGGTCAGTCGAGCTAGTAGAAAATAGACTTAAGACAGGGTTAACACGTGATATTTTAAAAGTATCATATTTTTATTATAATAATATGATTAGTAATACATTGGTTATTACAAACAATAATAATTACGATTCATTACAGAGTGATATGACTACATTTGTTCATTAAATTTATAACAACAGTCAAACCTGGATAAGCGAGAATTAGATAAGTCCTCTATAAGGGAGAATTGTTGTCCGTTCCTGAAGGACTATCTCCAATAGCTAGAAACTCGGGTAAAATAATAACCTCTATGATCGAAAAAGATCGCCGTCTCTAGGACTCTCGTTTATCCTGGTTCGACTATATAACTAATTTGTACAAATTACTAAAACGAAAAACAATTTTTCTAAGTACACATAAAACAAAATACATATTAAGCACATAAAGCTGATAAGATTAACGAGAGAGGCAGGATTGTTAACCTATAGATAGTAACAACTAAATATAAAATAAAAATGAAGGCACATTGAAATCATTACATGAAAATTAGTAATTACTAAATTAAAACTCACTACCACTATAAACAACTAGTAATAGATAATTTAAAAGAAATAAACCCGACTGACTGGAACTCTATGCCACTAAATGTGTCATAATATTTATGAAAATGTGTTTTATGAATTAATTGACATCTCTAAACTTCTTGAATTCATTTAGGCTACAGTACATCATGTTATCAACATTTATTTATACTAATACTAGCTGTCGCCCGCGACAATGTCCGCGCGGAATTAAAAAAAAAACACGTAAATAGCCTATGTCTTCCAGACTATGTTCTACATCTGTACCAAATTTCATCAAGATCTGTTGCGCCGTTCCAGAGTTACCTTCAAATATCCATCCATCCAAACATTCGCATTTATAATATTGGTAAGATAGCAAGATTTGTGATGAAAAGTTTGTTTGCATTGAATAGGCTGTAAAACTACTTTCACTGTTGAAGCTACAACTATCCCCAGTTGATAAAGACTACATTCTTTAGGATAGGCTAGATTTTTTTTTTATTCCGAGCGGTCGAAGTCGGGTTCAACTACACCTTACTAATATTAAAATGGATGGATGGATGGATGGTATCTCCGGAACGGCTGCATGAATCTGTAGATCTGTGGTGCTGTAGATCATAGTCTGGGAGAACACATAGGCTACTAGGCAACTAATTAAGTTTTTTTTAATTTCACGCGGACTGAGTCGCAGATGACTTCTAGCACTATACATATGTGAAAATACCCTACCGTCAGTCGGGCATAAAAAATATTCAATGCAGACAAATATGCCTTCATTAAAGAATCAACAAATATTCGAGTTATATTTCCAATAAACATTTTAAATACATCGCCTTAATTGATACACTGGTTATTTACTATACATACATACATACAATTTCTAACATGTTATGTTTATAGGTCAAACAGCAATTTAAAAAACCTTGCCATATTGCAGAAAAATATGAAACTAATTCTATTACGCACATTAGAAAGTGATTAAATAAAGCGATTGTAGCGCCCTCGGGCCAGATTTTTTATATTCTTGGTAAGGCTATATCAAAAGCATATCAATTTCTATCGTATGAAATATTGTCAGTGTGAAGATTTTAGATTTTATATTGTACAATTATTATCATTTACAAATACTGTATACTTAGTTTAAAAAATAATTTAAAACATATTGTCTATGAGTACAAATCTAACATGATAAAATTACAAACAACAATTCTATTAGTTTAAAAAACATCAAACATCAAAAAAAAATCTTAACCAGTCAATAAATTAATTATAAAAAAAACAGACTTATGTGTCGGGCATAAATGAAACTAAATTAGGGTCGTAGACCAGGCCAGAGAGCAGAGCATCAGCTCAAGCTTAATTTTATTTGCCATAAAATAATTTTATGGCAAATTAAGCTTTATTTGATTGAAACAAATGCCTACACTACAGCCTATTCAATGCAAACAAGTTTACTCTTCATAAGAAAAGATTTGCAAAGTAAAATTAAACATTGCGATCGTATAAAGCTCAGTTTTATTTCCGCCCTGGCTCATTAGCACACTAGCGCCCCTGAGTCAATATCAAAAAAGTGTCTCAAGATTTTATGTCCTGTGTTATTTCCTATATCTATGTAAGGTTGTAAGCCAAGATTTAATTTTTAATGAGAACAAGATGGGCACAATTTAATTTTATTTAAATCTAGACAAGCCCCGTGGAAATTATGACCGCATTTAAACGTCCATAGACCGCCATCTTTGATTAAAACCTCATTTTGTAAAGGTAAGCCGCAGAGAGAACAATCACTTACCCCTTTAAATAATTCAATCATGTTTATTAAAATTTCTTGTAGAGTTATTGTGTTTTCGTCCTTTTTAATAGATAATAATCTGTCTCTTAGAGGTTTCAGCCCCCAATGATCTGACATGGCTGCGACTGTCAGCGGTAACGCTGTATTCTTAATTTCACCAGTTTTAGTACATTTAAGCAATCGACAGATCTGAAAAATTAAATCATAAAATAAATAAGTTATATATTATTTTTTTTTATTACACAATTTACAAAAAAAAAAAAAACTGAATTAGTGAATTGTAAAATGCATCCTCAGATGAGGATAAACCAGGTATAATTTTATGATATAGTCAAACAAGGATATCTGTCCCGGTGAGAGTGGCAATGCTTTCGAGGTTAGTCCTGGCAGAAAATATATAAAACCTACTTAGACACAGAATTTGACGATAGACGATAAAAAAAGTCCAGACAGTACAATAAAGATATTGTAACACTTTTTTTGATAATGTAAGGGTGAGTTAATATGAGTTGTTATAATTTAGTTTAACTTAAGTTGGATCAGATATCCTTGTTGATCTAAATCAGGGATTACCAAAGGGATCGATATAGAACTTAATGCATTGCTAATTCTCACACTGTCTTCTTCTATTGACCTAAGTCATAATGAATAATTGATCTGAAAAGTAGGTATGGCCATGTGGGGGTCTGTGGTAACAATTCATTTTAGAAAAGTCCAAAATACTTCTGGAATCCCTGGTCTATATTTTTTCAAATCACATAAAACAAAAATCACGCTAAAATATACGTTAATTAAAATTTAAAATAATATTTACCTCCAATCTAGATTCTTCAAATTCATATGAATTGTATATTGTATCAACAAGTTGTGAAACTATTGTCACATCGTACTTCTCGTATAAACAAGCCAGCAAACAAGAATGATAAAACTTTATGGTCAGAGCGCCCAAGTCTATTAAATGCCCATGTTTTTTCATCAATTCAATTGCATTTTTTCCTCTGACTGATTTGATTATCAAAGAACCTAAATCATCCCAACTTAGCATGTCTTTAACTGATATATGGTCAAATTTTTTATTACAATTCAAACATATATTTGCATGTAACACCGCATACAACTGTATGGCACGATCCCATGTATCTAATGTAAACTGTGGCAAGAAAGAATGCAAGAGAGACTCATCTAACATTTGCAGTAATATCCTTAAAACATTCAATAAATCTTCATTTCTTCGTAGATATAAAATCTTTCTCCACAAATATGGCATCTTTTTACAAATATCATAACACTGTTCTTTAGTTTGGACCGACCATTGCCTCTCTATAAACTCGTCTATCAAATCAGAAAATATCGGCGTCTCATTAGTTCTAGCAAATGGTAAAGGAAAGCCGCATTCACAACCAACATTCGACAATTTCCGTGATTTTATATTTATCAATATGCAGGAATCTACAAAGTATTTGTATAATACTTCATCATTTATAATAGCATCTAATAAATCGCATTTGTTCGTTGAAATACATAAATATGTTAGAAAAATATTATTAGGAACAAATTTTGATTCATCTAAAGCCCCTACAGAAATACAGTAACGCTCCAAAGAAAGCATTAGTTCATAGATTTTACTAATATCACAGGCATTATTTTCAATCATAGAGATTAAATTCGTTTTCTCCATCTCTTTATTAACTAAACTTAATCTATGGTATTGATACAACGACTTGCATACTCTGTCATTGTCTAAACTATTATTATCTGTTTCTATGGCTTTTTGACTAGAATCTTTAAAAACAATATCTTGATCTAACGGTAATGGATATTCAGTAACTAATTCTTCATCAGGAATCTTTCTTGGTATTATTTCTTGAAAATTTTTTGTGGTCTCTTGAATACTTTGCCTTTCGGAATTAAATTGTTTCACCTTTTCTTCTATATCATCCCATTTATCTTTTAATATCTTTTTGCTAACTGTGAATTTATCGGATACAGCATTACTAAGGCCTTTTAAAGCTAGCAAAGGATCCGGTTGTATTGAATATGAGTCCTCGTTAGTTTCACATTTTTCGTCTAAAGTTGTCTGAGCATGATATGTGTTATCAACAACATAAATTCCTGATTTCATTTGAGTTGCTTCACTTAATTTTAAAGCATCAAGTTTTTCTAGTATATCTTTTATTCTATCCAATAATCCATTACTATCTAATTTTTCTCTCAATCCAACCAAAATATGTAACTTAGGCGATGGATTACTTGTAAGCAAATAATCATGATATAAGGCACATAAATCAGCACAAAGCGTGTATTTTTCATCTAAATAACATTGTACCAAAAATTTATGTAATTTCATAAATCTAGTGCAAATCAGAGAACCATTGCTAAGCCAAATGTATAATAAATCATGATATATTTTGCAATCTACAATATCATTATATTTGTCAAACCATAAAGTATCATCTACATTGTGTACATTTAAAAAATATAAAGCGTGTCTATTGAAAGAGAATATCGCCCCATTTATAGAGTACAGTTTGGAAAAAATTACCGATTGTCCGTTACTATTTTCATCAACAGATTCAACTGGGACATTTTCATTATCAAAAGAATCTGTTATGACTTTCATAGGTTGTTTAGCTAGTACTTGTTTAAACTGATGTGTTCTCCTCACCATACCATCAACTGTGGCTTCCCATAATCTAGATGATGGTCTAGCACAATATATGAGGGTATTCGAAAATTGTTCACCAACAGTAAAACCTAGTTCCCCATCAACAATATTATATTTCTTTACCTCAGTATAATCCTGTTGACTACTCTCTAATTCCCCGTTTACATTAGCCTTATCTTTTGTCACAAAACAAGCACCAAATTCACCATCTCTTAATTTTTGTCCAATCTGTCTGTACTGTTCTTGAATAATATTACAAATATAGCAGCGAGTTATTGTTGATACAAGTAACATACAATCTTTGGCGTCTAATTGACAAATTCTCGAATCGAGACTCAAAATTATTTGGGATGAACTTTGAAATATTGTTTTAGTCTGTAATTGAGAGATAAAAATTTGATTAAAAACTTAAAAGCAATGAATTTCTAAATTACAGCACTTTATCTATACTAATAAAATAAAGACTTGTATGTCTGTGTGTAACAAATAAACTAAAAAAACCACTGGACCATTTTAAAAAATTCTTTTCCGGTCAAACAGTTACATTTTAATACAGTACAGGTTTATTTATTATTAGTAAACATTTTTTTTAAATCGCGCGCAAACGAAGTCGCGGGTATAAGCTAGTACTATATAAAATAAGCAAGACTTTCACCTAATGTTTTGTTATTACAACTGCAACAAGTGTACTTGTTAGCATTTTTGTTTAATAAATCTTGTTATTTCAAATAGGTTGTTATTCTATATCAAGGTTTTTATGCAGTGAAACATGTTTTGTAAATGAGACATAAAATACTCACAATAAAACTTTGTAACTGCAAAACAGATACTCGTCCAACATCATCACCAGTAAAAAGCATGTTCCCGCTCCAAACCATAGCAGTGATTTCATTTCCATGGTGATCCTTGGAGGCTGTGGATGAGTGGCCTCCACTAAGAGTTTGGTCACATGCAGTGACGGTAACCATGCCTTTTCCATTTGCAAAACCAATATGTTTTTCATCGGATGAAATTGTCAAACGAGTTATTGGACCATCCTAAAATTTCAAATTAAATACAATGGAATAGTAGTACAAGATCTTTGATTTCAAAAAGTGAATATTGTGATAATATATTACAAACCTTGTTTGGTATAAGCTGAACAAACTCACAGGGACTTCTATTGTACACATATATACCTCCACTGGTTGCACCAAACGCTATCAATGATTTTGATACATCAAAACATGTAAACTGAAAAAAATCAAACAAACATCTTTAATTTGTTAATAAACAAACTATTACATATGATGTGAATTAAGTTAAATTTAATTCTAACTTTACAAACAATGATTTAATGAAGTAATATATTAATGAAAGATTACTTTAAGAAACATCACATTTTCTTAATTTTTCACTAGTACTGCTTACATGATTTTGGATAGATACTAGAGAACTCAAGTTTTTTTTTTCATCTCGTAGGTTACAAATGTAAAAGAAAATAGAAATATTAAAATATACACAAAAGTAAAAAAAACAGAATGAGATGTGTTTAAAGTACAATATAAGTATTAACATAAACATCTACCTTTGTCGTTTATTTAGGCAACAAAAGTATGGTTAAATTAAAAAGTAGTAGTATGCCTGGTTACTAAACTAGATTTGAGACCCATATTATAGGAGCCAGAACTCTTCCCGTCTTAGTGGTACAGTATAAGTGACTAAATAGATAGATACATTATAAAAAGTAGTTAAATGCCTAATTGCATGCTCGTCTTACTTAAGAATTAGAAAAATAAATGTATGAGAAAAATAAATTTTATGCTAAACTTTACTGTTATACATATTAGATAGATTTTAAATTAAATTAATAATACCCACTCTTGAGATGTCTTTATGTAATTTTTGATATATTGCCAATAATTTACTTATAATTACCTACCTTGATTCGATGCACATTTTTTAATGGGTAATTTATTACATCTGTAATATTAGGAAGTTCTTGAAGTACATACGGAGGCAATTTACAAGTCATGTTTTACTTGCATTTTCTTTTCAAAATTCACATTAACAATAAATTGAGCAAAATAAACATTCAATTATCTTGTCACTTTAATTTAATAACCTAAATTTAAATTCATGACAGATTAGAAGAATAGATTACAGAGAACATCAAAGAGCAACTTATACATAGACTGTATATTGAGAACAAGAACGACAGACAAAAAATCCTATAAAACGTTTCGTGTCTAGTCTTAAAAGTTAGCCACACTTTTATCGCGCGATGATTACACATTATGTCCATGGGTGTCCACCCTTTTCTTATTAGGAAAAGATGGGAAGAGGAAGTGGGTGGGAAGAGGGGACGCATTGGAAGAGCAAATATCCTCTATCTTTACGCACCTTCTCCGTTGATTAAAGGTAGGCAACGCATCTGCATTTGCTATTTTGGCAAATTCAGGTGGCCGTTTGCTCGTTTGCCACCTTTTGATATAAAAAAAAATTAAATTAAAATCGTTTAATTCAGACCATTATAAGTCCATATATTCTTAGTAGAGTAATACTTCTTCTTTTGACTTTTATAACAACTTTATCGCCCATAATATCAATCTATGACAGTCAAAGGATTTTTAATATCATAAAAAGCAATTTAACATTAATTAGGCCCTGCGCAACCTTACACTTTGTTTGTCCATGGGTGCGGAGTACGCTCAACTTAACTTATGTAACAAATACTTACATATTTATTATTGTGTAAACCATTAGTTTAATTATACAGTGTCTCACTGTACTTTACAAAATAACAGTTGAAATTCACAGATGCGAGTTCTGAACTCTGACTCTGAACTGAATGACAGTCGCTGAGCGGGAAGGTTTTGCAGTAACATTCAAATTTTATAGTTAATTATAAAATGGTATATTTTCTTGTAATTTTTTTTACCTTTGAAAGAAATAAAAAACAATATAAAACATTTTTTAGGCTTCAGTGTATTTAAATAATGTTTCTTAAAAACACAAGTATTACAAATTATAAAGCAAGAATTTTTTAATATTAGAATATTGAATTAAAATATTTTAAGATCAATTTTAATTGTATCAGAACCGGCCATGTTTTCTGCCAAACAAATATACGATCCCTCGTACGATTTTGATACATTATTCAAAGTGAGATCGTTTATAGAACTTCCCCTGAAATAAAAGATAAAACTATTATTCACATGTTCTATTGTTTATTTCAATTTTTTAGTTACTGAGAAAAGAAAATCATCATTATTTACCTCAATAAAGTTGTGAGAGTTGAATTTAGTGCTATAAATTCCCATTTAGTCGAAGGTACAGGATGACCGTAGTGCACATGACACTGTAAAGTTATCGATTCACCTGCTCTGATCGTTACTATTTTACGTGGTGGTGGATCAATGTACGGGGGAACTGGAATAAAAGAATTTAAAAATATATTTAGCCTTGAGTTCGTTTATCAAAGTGTATTGCTTTAAGTTAACCTCTGTTGATACGACCGGGTCAAGAACGGAATGTTTTGTTTGTGTACGGATTACAATGTTATCTAACTATTTGTTCAATGACTTTCTTGATACTTTATTATTGATATTTTTAACAATACGTGGCTAAGTGCTTGCCGATCATATTTTTTGATGATAACTCACCCAAAACATTCAGTGTTACAATTCGTTCCGCTCTTCCTAAATAGTTCTCCGCGATGCAGTAATAGTTGCCAGAGTCGATAGAAGATGCTGTAAACCTGTAAATTAGTCATAATCATTAATTAATATCTTTTTATATCATATTTTTAATTTTTAAATACTAACAACCATTTTATTTCTCAAATGTCACTAAAGTTATACTAACAAACACCTCATAATTATAAAGAAATAGACAATAGTAAACAGTTTTATTGTTTTCTTAGACTTTGCAATGAAGTAAACTAGATTATATTTTCTTGTACCTGAGCGTGTTCCATTCATCAGTTTCATGTCTACTATCAAGAGGTATGATAATGTCATCTTGTTTCTTTTCCCATTTTACTTCAGCTTTTGGTATAGCGTCGACTTCGCAAGATAATTCAACATCTTCATCTAATCTCACTATCTTCAATTTGTCATAAAACTTTATTTTCGGTGGATCTATAAAAGAAAATTTCTTTTAACGAGCAATTTCTGCGTATCTTTCATCATCTTACTCTTTCAACTTTAATTAATGTGAAATTGAATTTTAAAAAGACTCACATTCAACTTTAATTAACAATTCCTTCGAATCTGATCCAAAAATGTTTTCCGCTTCGCATTTATAGATACCAATATGTTCGGTCTTGACTGATGGTATTTTGAGATGATTTTCCTCAGCGCTGACACCTTCAGGAATCTCTTCGTAACCGTTTTCAGTTTTGAATTTCCAATTCACCTTTGGGGCAGGTTTACCTTTGTTAATTCTAGAATTGAAATAAGAAACGGTATATAAAAATATCAACTTTTCTATAAAATAGTTTTTTTTTTACTAAATTATGATTATACATATTATAAATATTATAAATATATTTGAAAAGTTTTATTGCTTTATTGTAAAGAAAACCAAGTAACCTATGGGCAAAACGCAATAATAATCATAATTTAGTAAAAAAATATTTTGTAGAAAAGTTGATATTTTTATATACCTGTGTAATTAAATTGGTAATTGCTACAAGCGAATAGAATATAATGAATTTTAATTTACTTACGTGCATTCAACATTAACCCAGTCGTCCAGTCGTAATACGAGCTCAGAATCCTTTAATTCTATTTCTGGTATTTCTGAAATGATGATTTTGAATAAATACCTAATTTAGCTATAAATTAGAATAATCGATTCAGGATTTCAAGTATTCAGAAAGAAAATACTTATAAATAGGAGAAAAAAAAATACATTTTCTTACCAACTCCTGATATATCTACTATTGCTGTATAACTCGCATTTTGAACATTATTACTGATTTCACATCTATACTCTCCTGTCAGTTGAGGAGTCATATTTTTCAATAAGAGCATACTTTGGTCGGGTATAATTTCTAAGTTGTCTGAATTTTCAACTAGCGAATCATTGTGGTACCATTGTATGGATGCATCTGGATATGCATCGACTTTACAAAACAGCTGACCCTCTTGGCTGTATTCAAATGTAGCATCTGAAATATTAATGAAAGAAAATATAATTAAATTATTCAAACTTTCGTGAGACATTATTACTAACTTATATAGAAACGGCTAAAACACTCACGTATAAATGTCCGGTGTCGTCACCGACTAGTTTCGAGCCCTTCGGGGGCTCTTCATCAGGGTGAGTGGGATTGGTATTATTTCGCGGACGCGGCCCGTCGCTCACTAAGTGAGCCGGACACCGGACATTTATACGTGAGTGTTTTAGCCGTTTCTATATAAGTTGAAAATATAATTCTTCATCGTATGGAAAGTAAAAGATTTGAAGAGCTAACTGGTGTTACTGTTAACTTATAACTTACATCTCTTTTATATTTCTTTATTTTCTAAATATGTCTTTCTTACCTTGTGGATATTCTATAACTTCAAATGTAAGAGTTCTATTGACATAAAGATACATGGTCAAAGTATCTTCTCCTTCCGAGGACTCTGCTTTGCAATGTATTGTGCTGTTTTCGGTTATCCTATCAATGTATGCGTAGCTTATAAAAACTGATCTTGTTTCGAGTAGAGCATCCTATAAATAATTCTCTTATCATCATACATTTCAAAACTTTTTAATAATCTTTCAATCAACGGCCACAGTGTTACGGGCGCAATGGCGGACTTTTGGAACATTAACTAAATCTCATTAATATTATAAATGCAAAAGTTTGGATGAATAGATAAAAGTTTGTTCCCACGTAACTCCACAACGACTGGCTGTATCTGGATGAAATATGAAACAGAAATACAAAAACAGAATAGCCAAAGGCGACTAGTTTTGTTTTATTAGACGTGACCGAAATCGCTGTCAAGTTTAGTATTCATGCATCAATATATTTTGATTTCTTACACAAAATTAAAAAAAAAAAAAAAACTTGTTATTTTAATAAAAGAAATAAGGATTTGTATATTTTCGATCATTAAGTGGGAAATATTAAATTTAAAATAATTATCAAATTATTAATGAGGACGTATTTACCTCAAACAACTAAATAAACCGATAATTTTAATTGTTAAGAAATAATAATAAAAGCGTTCGATACTCGATTTTAATTAACTTATGCACTGTAACTATCGGCCGACGTGAGTTACTTTTTTTTTTCAGATGTTAATAACATTGTAATTTCCTGTGTCCAAACTAATGAAGTAAATTATTTAACGTTTTTGTGCTTCTCAAGGTCTTATAAAATAACTTTACTTGGTGATAAAACCTAATATCTTTTGTGATGGTAATCTTAGATGATGTTAACGACCTTTAATACTTATTTAAATAAAAAGCTTTCCCAGTGATTTAGTCCACACGGAAATAAAAAAACCGAATTACTAGCCTATAGAACACATAGAGTATGTTCTAAATATATGTCAAATTTCAGCAAGATCCATGCAGCTGTTCTAGAGATACCTTTAAACAAACAAATGAATCTTGATCCCACAGTCAAATTATTTTATATAATTTTGTGGGACATAGTTCTATTTTAGGTTTTTATTGTATTGTAAATAAATAAATAATAATAATAATAAACAATATGTAAAATTGTATTGTAATGTAAAATTATTTACCTCTGACGGGAATATTAGTCCAGTGTCATCGGACCACGAGATATTTGGCTTGGGATAGCCGGACACTTTACAGGCAAGGGTTATGTTAGCCTTGTACTCCACTAACGCCACTTTCGGTTCAATCCATTCTATTTTAGGTCTTTGGAACTGGAGTTCTTGAACTGCAATTAATTAAAAGAAAATTTTAGAAAATTATTACAATAAATACAAACTAATTGGATAAACTAATGTATACACTTTTTACAGAATTTGGTCAGAACGAAGGTTAAGTAACATAAAAAAAACTTACTCAGTTTTTGAGTAGTTAGTGATCCCGTCGAGCCTTTGATGACTTGATAGGATTGATCGTGACCGTAAATCTAAAAAAAAAATATATAAATATTTTTAAATTAATTGTATTTTACTTCAAAATTCAAGCTGAAAATTCTTTTTCCATTGTAAAAATTCATTCATAGATTACTATTAAGATTCAAAGTTTCCAATCATGAGTAGGAATGGGTTTATTGATGAGATCTATTTGGACAGAGGGGTCCTTTGAGAAATATCCGTTCTCTTTTTCCCCATCTGACCTTCCAAGTTCTATAAATGAGAACAGCCTCTTACGACTTCAGACTGCTAAGATCTACATTGAATGTTATTTATTTTATTAATCTAAATTAAAATAGAAACATTTTAAAATAATTTTATATGTATCTTACTGTAATTTTAAAAGATGTCTCAGGTTCGAAGTATTCCTGCGCCGAATATAAACCTAAACTTCTATCGACAATTTCAACATCCACCTTCTTGACATGGCGACCGTTCAATTTTATATAAATCGATTTCAATTCAATTGATATTTCGGCTATTGCGATGGATATGTAATTGATCTTGCCTGAAAATCATTATCTAATATATAAAATTCTCGTGTCACAGTTTTCGTTCACATACTCCTCCGAAACGGCTTGACCGATTCTCATGAAATTTTGTGAGCATATTCAGTAGGTCTGAGAATCGGCCAACATCTATTTTTCATTTTTTTTAACTGCGCGCGGACGGAGTCGCGGGCGACAGCTAGTAATTTTATGATAATCCTCACAATTTGACGGTTAACTGTTATTATCTTATCATTCAGGAAATAAGTTGGCCTAAAATTAAACATTGCAACTGACATTCAGTTATCGCTTGTGAATAATTTCAACCATTCCATAAATTCCATTTTGCAGTTTCGAGCGATAACATTATAAAACAAATTGGCGTAATAATTTTACCCCCTGTTATCGGCTTTGGTTAATCACAAGTTTAAACACAACTATACAAAATAGGTACAGTGGCCTCCGCTGATGCTATACATCTTTCAGAAAAATTATTTTAATTGTAAGTGAGTTTAAGTGAACTACCTTGCCGTGAGTTACGTGAACTGTACCACTAACTTGTGTATAGTATACGTTACTGCTAAATCTTGCCTTTATCGTTTCAAGAAAAACAAGACCTTCGTACGATTATCGCTTTAAAAGTGTAATACCACTAACAAACGTCACTGTACCTACGTACTATAAGGCAGAGTAACGATAGCTATTATAACGATTTTTTTTTAATAATAATAAATCTTTATTGTACATTTTAAACATATATTTCATTATCTCCTTTACTAGATTTCCCTGTATTAAAAGAGCCAATGTCTTCCCTTACATGTTAAAAATATGTACAATTTTTATAAGGTAAATGAATGTTTTAAAACCAAATGAGAACAATAGTAATTTAGAAAGCAAAAATTACACCGTGGCAATATGCGTGTGTCTGGTGTTGATTGTGTGTTCGCGTTTATGTATGCGTGAATAAGTAGTATTGTTAATCATTACATATCAATGATTCACAATCGTTATAATCCATATCATCTAACCATTTCTTAGTTACTTTCCTCATTCGTTAAAACATTATTTTATGAGAACTCCAACGTAAATGGTCTATATTAATATGTTACTATTAATGTAATTTGAATTATTGCATATCTTATGCTATTAGGGCCGAAATACAAGGAATGGAATATTCTATATATACAGCTTCAAGTGGTATCAACGCAGTTTGCATTCGCCGCCTAAAATTTAATTAATAAATATAAGTCGACCCTAATCTTACGTCTTACTTTTATCATAAATGCGAAGGTTTGGATCGATGGATTTGTGTTCGTTAATAAATGTCCAAAAACAGCTGTACGAATCATGATGAAATTTGGAATAGATGTAGAACAATGTCTGGAAGAACATACATATAAGCTTTTATTTCCATGCGGACGGAGTCATGAGGGACAGCTAGTATACCATAAGGTAGAGTTGAACATTAAGTTAAAATTACCTGGTAGAGGTAAATTCGTAGTCTCCTTCATGCTTCTTGCCAATTTAGGTGAAAAACCTAATCGAAAGTTTACTTCTCTTCTTTTATAAATTGTTACCAGTGTTTTCCCTTGGCAGAATATTTTCACAGTATATATTCCAACAGTTGGTGAAATTAATCGTATAACCTTTACCAAACATAAATAAGTTTATGTATTAATACATTAATATATTTATCGGAAATGTAATTTTGTGAGAAAAAGGGACGCACAATTGTAACGTTATGTAACATGATAAAGTGTGGATAAAACGTTTTATTTAAGAGTTTGTTGTAAAGGATTACTAGTGCACTTTGTTTACAAACTCTATATTTCGACTTGGTATGAATTATAGCTAGTTCCGTTGGTTTCTCTGTATAACACATTATCGTCATCCCTCTCATAATATTTGACGAAAAAGAGATAACAATATGTGTTAAACGGGAATTTTGGTTTCAGAAAACCACGTTAAACTTACCTTAGAATGCAACGTGTTAACTATTCGATCTATTACAGGAGTTTGGCCATTGTCGTCCAGAATTTCTAAATTCGGGTACTCGCCAGTGACTGTCATAACCACGTCTTTTGTGTAACCATCAATTGAAATCTAGATAATTGTGTTATCCATATTAGTATTTTAAAAATAATCTAATAAAGTCACCTACTATTTTTTTCACGACCACGAGGATCAAAGATTTTTTTTTGGATAATGATTCAAATACATAACTCTGTATTGCTTTGAAGGTACTTATAATGCAACAAATCTGAATATATATAGGTACTTTCAACATTTAATCAATAACACTTACTGTAAACTGCTCTGGTCCAACTTTATTAGCCACAATCTCAGTCCAATCTGTTTTGGATATTTCTTTTATCATTCTAAATACCTGAAAGCAACGAAGTATTAATGTTATTATATCGTATTTTATATTATTTGAGTCCAATGGATTTCATTAGCTTAGCTAATAAGTAAGCTAGTAAAAGATTTTTTTAAAACCATCGTACATGATAGTTAATATAAACACAAGATAAATATAAATAAAGTTTCTTTTTTAAAAAAACGTTTAAAGGAAAGTGTACCAATTAAGGTTTCAAGAGAGATATAAATATAAGCAAATTTAGTCGATGAACTAGCTAATAGAAACTGAATTAATAATACTAAACAAATATCACCTGTCGAAAATTATTCAGCTGAAGTTGAATAACAGAACCGGAACAAGCCTTGGCAACGTCAAAATATGCATCAATTGTACCGACAACAGTCTTCGTACCACTGGGTACACATTTTCCACTCAGTAAAATTATGACCTAGAATGTAATATAGTTAGTATGGACTCTGGAGTGGAGTATGGTAGTAAGTAGAGTAATCCAAGTATCTAAAATTAAACACCTGACTGTTTGTGCTCCGGCACAAATTTTCGATAGAGTTTAATTTACTATTATTGCTTGCATATCCATCGGTGAATACAAATATCATTGAATTTGCTTTACTGGCTGTCAATGCTTGCTCTATCGCGGGCAGTGAATTCTCTGGACATTCGTTGCCACCACTGACTTCAACTATATTTACTACTTCAACAAGTTTGCTAGGTGTTTTTAAAATAATAGGAGGTCCGCAACCTAAAACAATAAATAATGGTTTTGTAACAGTAAAAGTCATGCGAACAAGATTCGGCCACCTATCACTAAAATAGCGATATGCCCATAGACTCATTGAAGATGCACGAGATTAAAAGGGTCCAGATATGCTGGTTGCAGATGGTGTAGCTTGTGACAAAAGAACAGAGGTGAGAATGCGAAAAAGGATATTTCTTACCTAAACATCCTCCACCAAATACACTTAAATGAAATCGCATTGACTTACCGGGATCATCGAAAGGTACCAAAATGTAGTTATCTATATCAAACAATGGGGTCTTCACGACTGATTCAATGTTTGATTTTATAATATCTATTTCTTCACGCATCGAAATTGTAGTATCTAATACAATGGTAAAACTCTTTTTGCCATATTCATTTGCTGTTACAAAAGCTGACAAATACATTACACCGAAAAATATTAACATTTTAATACGTTCCGCGTTTGGAAATGTGGCGAACGTGCAGACTTGTGAAGAAGAAATAGTTATGCTTAACTATAAATCTAACATCACAGGATCTCTTAAGGTGAAGTTGCAATGGAATAGATTTTAATAAGTTAAATTATCATAATATTTACATTTATGTTTGTTGTAAAATATGTTTTTGTCTTATTATTATTAAACTTAATATAAGAATGAGAGGGAAAACGAAATGTTAACATAAATGTTCCTGCAGTAGAAACCTCCAGTAAGCAAAAGGTTAAGGGTGCAAAGTATGTGGGTTTTATACACACCCATAACTAATATAACATTACATATATTGTTTGTAGCTTTTTCCTTATTAACTAATTTTGTTTTTTCTAAATATATGCTAGTTTAACTTCCACTTAACAAACACGCGATGATTTGTTGCATATATTGATAACCTTTGAATGATACATTGTTGTTACTTGATTTAGAATTAGTTTTCGAGAAATTTAACCCTATTCTCTGTTGCATTGCGAGCAAGATCTATTAGACACATAAAGGTCCATTGATATCCATGTAGCTGATAGCATTATGAATAAATTATTCACATTTAGTTGCAATTGAAAGGTATCATTCATAACATTTGCGTCAGTGGATGTCGGTTTCGATACACTCGCAATGTATAAACATACTTCCGCAGATATTTAATCACACTAAAAATGTAAAAAAGACTGTGAGCAGGATGCATTATTTTTCACTCTGCTGCTACCTACTGATTATGAAAAATGGATTTGAACGTGTAAATACTCGTAATTGGAAACAGGCACAACTAAAATGTATTAGTATTTCTTTGTATTGACTTTCCTTTTGGTGTTACAAATGCTACTTCCTTCCGCAACGATCCCAACTAACGATTGGTAATTTACCGTGAAGAGCAGACTTAAACTTATTTTCGGCGAACAATAAGGATAAGTGTGAAAAATTGATAATTGTTGTTGTGACACGGAAAAGATTTACATTATGGGCGGATTTCTCTTCTTGTTCGTCGTGTCAGGCGCCGTCAGAAGTTTGATATCTTACACCTTAGACAACAAAGCTTCTCAAATCAACGGAATACTATATCTAAGATATGGAATTTAAATGGAATGAAAAAATAAATGTCTCACACTTGAAAATGTCAATATACTGCCACCTAAAATCACCAGAATGACCTCATCTATAGGAGTCAATAATGTTTTGAAAGACACACAGGACGATTATCAAGACAAGTTGTATTCTATTTACTAGTTTTTATTACTAATTTTTATTTTTGGTGTTTTTTTAGAATAAATTTTTTTATTAATTAGCTATTATGTTATATTTAATTTTAAAAAAATTCCTCCCAAGTAGGGTTGGCGACAGGCAGGCGGCCGGCCGTAAAAACTTAAGCCAAAACTTCAAGGTTCATAAAACCTTGTGTGCCGACCTCACGTAAGTGGGATAAGGCCAGGGAGATGATGATGATGATGCTACCTACTGATTATAATGTATATTTAGAATAATCCAAGTTTTAATATCACTTGCTTTCACTAATACGATTAATAGAGTTAAGAAAAATAATTGTTAAGAGTGCCAAAAGCGATTCAAATTCATGTGAAATTAAAGCTCCTTTTTTGCTATAATAATATTTAATCAAATTAAAGCAAAAAAGAAAGAAGGAAAAATCATTTTTCCTACATTCAGGATTTTTTTATAAAAGAAAGTGGCAAGCAAGTAAGCGGCAATAAGTTAATGGTTGCAGACGCGTTGCTTACTTTTAATAGAGGAAGGTTGTGTTGTATTGATGTGTAAAAGGACAATAATTCCTATCCTTATTAATATACTTATGCTTTTTGCGTGCTAATATATTGTAACATATTGGCATATGTTTTTGTTATCGGCAAATGTATGTTCACTTAACAACCAGTGCCACCATCTCAATTGCCTTCCAAACATTTAAAAGTTTAAGTTTTTACATTTAAGAAATTGTTACATGATTTCAATTCAAGAGCGTTTTTATTTTAACTCTGAATTAAATAGGTATTAAATTTGTTCAAATAACAACGTCAAATTTCCTGTTCTTCCTGTCCTTATTATGAACATAGCAGGAAAATTACTATAAAGATAAGGCTACATAACTAATTTTATTATCTTAAAACCAACATACCACTTAAAAATATTTAATACCTAATAACTAAATTTTATTACATTAAAATACAATATGCATAGGTACTCTTATTCATGTAAATTTTTTCACTGCAATATTTTACTTTATTAAAAGACGCCATTATAGATAACATAGGTCAAATAAATCTATAGTCAACATTTTACGATGTGTTTTCTTACATGAGCACGAGAACCAATATTGTAAAACAGTATTTTCTTCTCCACATTCACATTTACCGAACCTAGACCGGTAAAGGTAGGCTCAAGGAAGGTATGGATGTATTGTGTGAAAGGTTACATGCTCAATAAAGGGAGTGATAATTGAAATGACTAATAGATGGATCTGTAAGACGAAAACTTGGTGCGCCGACCGTACATAGGGTGGTGTAAGGACAGGGAGATAATGATGATCATTTTCTCGTCTTTTCTTTTCGCTTCTATTCTTTTCTTTTCTTTTCTAATCTTAAAATTGCAAATATGCGAAAAATTTACAGCAGATAGTTACTGACATCTTCTTGTTGGATGGCGGATTGTTTTTTATTATACATTAGATTGGGAATATATTTCTTGGCAGATTTTCACGTTTCTCGAACAGTTGAAACACGATCCTCATTCAGCATAAGGAGATAATATTTAATGAAGTAGTAGCATAGTGGTGTATTTAAAAAAAAGCCGATGATTTTCTATAAAATTGCAATTTGTAGTATTTTCCATCAAATTTTCTAAATGAACTCATACAATTCAGCTGTGGGTATGTTTTGTCATTAATTTGAAGTGTTTGCTAGTGATTAATAATTGTTTTTAAATAAGGAAGTTTGTAAATACTTATTTTTAGATCCAAAGCTGTTGTCGAATACACATTCGTATCCCATCCCAGTAACCGTTTGGGTTCCGTTTGATAAATCTGTGTATTTTGTGTCGGCTACCGTGAGATTAATACGTTGTCCTCAGCGTTCAGCCAGCAGCATGAACGAGAGATTATGTCATAATATTCTTGTGCTGACCATTTTAATATGTCCAATCTTCTCTCAAAAAGTGATCAACAGTTCTTTAATATTTGTCATTGATAGAACTAAATCAATGTCAAGAGATATAAAAAATGTACTCAAAAGTGCTGACGGATTATTCGACGCCATTGTTAATTCCAATAAATCGGAAATAGAAAATTTCGTAATGGTTACATTTAATGACCCAGGTATTTATGACATAATCATATTTTTAATTATTTATTATTTTAATAATTTTGTATATTACAATTATCATCTCCCTGGCCTTATCCCACTCACGTGGGGTCGGCACAAAAGGTTTATAAACCTTAAAGATTTGACTTTAAGTTTTACGGCCGGCCCCTTGCCTGTCGCTAACCCTACTTGGTCCTCCTAATTTTGTATATTACAATAAAGTAAACAAAATCTCAGAAGATTAAATTCAATACAATAAAGGCTTTACTTTAATGCAATTATATTGGCTCCAATTTATGAAGTAACTAGCGCTAGTTATAGTCCTTGTTGGATCTAGCTCACTATCGGACTTTGTAAAATCCTGGAATCTTGGCAGGGTCGCCAGATGTTGAATTAACTTAAATAAAACACTTACTTCGTCCTTGCGATCCAAATCTGACTGTATTTTTTTTTCATATATCAAATTTTGACTATTTAACACTTCGAAAAAAGGATTATTAAAAAAAGAGAATAAAAAATGTGAGTTTCGTTTAATTATCTACGGTCAATTTTTAACAGTCCTTAAGTAAATATATCATTTAACTGTCAAATACGAGTTCACGTTGAGACATTGTCTAAATTCGCGTTCTTTCGATACGTGATATGAAAAAGAATGACTTCCCTTAATTAATATTTGCATTTTATTGAACTTTTTTATTTAAATTTTCTTAGTAGTAGCTTAAGAACCCAGTGGCTCAAGAGCCAATGACGGCAAGACCTTCTTTGGTCTATAAAAGCTGAAAGTTTTTCTGTACATTTTCCATGTACAGGTTAAATCGACCAGTGTCTCGAGAGTTTAGATTGTGGTTACTTGGGCAAGCAACAGGTAATTAAGTTGTATGTACTATAATCTAAAAGTAAACCATGCAGTAAAACAAAAGTAACAGCGTCCTTTCGTAAATACGTCTTTTTCGATGATGCCATGTTGTCTCGAAGAAAATTTAAAAATTAGTTTATTACGGTTACAGCAGATTACGAATTTAAGGTACTATTTTATTAATTAACTATAACCCAAAATCAATAGTCGCTGATAATTTTTACCTGTATTTTTAACTCATGGATAGAAAAACTTTCAACTTTTATAAAATAACGGAGGTCTGGCCGTCGCTGGCTCCCGCTCTATAGCCAAACTATTTCAGATGTCGAGTTACGTATCATAACGGATAAGAGAGATGAATTCAAAACTTCGTTACGGAGTCTTCGTGCTAGCGGAGGCGGTGATTGCCCAGAAATGGCAATGTCTGGGATAGAACTGGGACTTAAAAAAGGACGCCCTTATTCATATCTATTTGTTTTTACTGACGCCACAGCTAAAGATGTGGATAAATTTGAAAGAGTGAGAAATTTAGCGCTTGAATTAAATACAAAGGTGGTATCTTTTAAACTAATTACATATCTGAAAATTATAATGATTATATGTGCTTTAAGATTGGTTCTGCTGCTTGATAATTTTTAAGAACAGTATTTTACGCCAAAAAAATGGTCGTAAATTTATAATTTACAAGCTGTCGCCCGCGACTCCGTCTGCGCGGCATAAGCATAAAAAGGAATAAGTAGCCTATGTATTCTTCCAGACGATTTTTTTGACGACGCCAAATTTTATCAAGATACATTCAGCCATTCCAGAGATACCTTCAAACAAATATCTTTGCCATCCATCCATCCATCAAAACATTTGCATTTATAATATTAATATCAAGTATGATGTCGAATTAATTTTTATTTTTATTATGAAAATAAAGTAACACTATTATGTAAACCTGTTTTAGATAATTTTTTTAGTAACAAAATGGCCTTGTCCAAATCAAGTAAATATAGATTTCTCACCATACGAGAAATTGGCTCATGACACTGGAGGCGAATTTTTTTTTATGCAAAAGGAAAATATACCAGAGGTACCCGACATTAGTTTTTGTTTATTATTTTTTGATAAAGAAAATAAAAGAAAATCTAAAAAAATCAATAACATAAATCGATCTTCCAACAATTCAACATGTTAAATACTTTCATATTTTCTTTTCAGATTATGAAGTATGTAATGAAATTAGTGGACAGTAGGAAAGTTGAAATATTAAAAAAACAATTCAATGCATCCGATGACAAGACAGTTGTGGTACTTATTAAAATATAAATTGAATAAATAATAAATAACTGCTTTATTGTAATTGAATGTAACATGTTACTAATACAAATGTGGTTTATAAAAGTTTTTTACTTATCGACAAAAGTCATAAAAAAACCTTCAACATAGAATAAAATTACAATCGATCAAATATACATTTTTGTTTTAGTTAAGATTTAGACACCATTTTTTTTTTCACAAAAAATTACGTTTTCAGGTGCCTTTAGATCCTTCAATAGATAACGTTCTCATGTCAGTGACCGGTGGTGAATCAACTGTAGATGTAAAAGATAAAGACAACACTACTGTTGCCACAGAGGAAATCACAAAAATTAAAGATACAACGGTACGTAACTCGTCATATAAGGGCCACTGTCCACGGAGGCGTAGCTTCATAGACGCTTCAAAATACGCCGTGCAGCTTAAGCAGCCCAGCGTACTGATCTCTATCCACGAGGCGTATTGCAAGCGTACATTGTCAATAATTTGTGAGAATGCAGTCGGACGACGAAGACGTTATTTTGGCTTATCACTACATTCCAAGTCGACGAAAACGACGATTTTATTGGACCCATCCAATATAGAAAGAAATATCAACTGTAGATTTCTTTCGCCACCTCACTCCAAGCCTTTTCAGTTAAATCTTTTCTAGCATATTCAGCAAGATTAGTGTTATACAAACGCGGATATTTTACTATGATCTGAACAAATTTGGCAGCCGTTCCCGCCATTTTTTACAATAAAAATCACGTGCGTTCACTCCTTGTACGCCCAGGCGTACGACAGCCAGTACGGCAGGCGCCATGAAGCTTGCGTGCAGCGACGCGAGCGCGACGCTGCCGCTCCGTCGACAGAGTTACCTTGTTTTGTATGTAAGCTGCAAGCAAGCGTACACCAAGCGTACAATGACGAATACGCGTCTATGAAGCTACGCCTCCGTGGACAGTGGCCCTAATGTTTCCGTGAGTTTCGACTGCACTGACACTTGTTTGGACACAAACTATCATCCCTTACGTTATCTTTGAAAATGGCAGAGACAACAATATCTGTATTCTTCCTCGACGTTACAAAAGCCTTCAGTAAAGTAAAGCACAACGGGCTTATATTTACTAGCTACATGAGTAAGGAACGGAGTACAAGCGCACTCCGTTCGAGCCGGGGAGCCCCAAGGTTCGGTGTCAGTTCCAGTTCTCTTTACCCTCTACATTAAAGATATTCCGCACATACACGGTGTAGAGTTAGCTCTATTCGCTGATGACACCTGCATTTTCACATCCGGTCGTAAACCCAATGTCGTCGTCCAAAACGCTGCCAACACACTTGGTGCCTGATTATTTTTACAAGTTTTTTTTCTACAAATTTTATGTTTTCTTTTGAAATAATTTTTAATAATGTTGATAGTTTCCTTCAACAGGTAGTGTCATGGAATAATACAAATCCAGGAGATTACACGGTGGAAATAAATAGTACCACTAATACATTACTGACCATACATGGCACAACTAAAGTTACTTTTAGCTACGGCTTCTCTGTTACCAAGCCTAATTATTTCAACGAAACAACAAATAGACCGGTTGCAGGTAAAGTAAATATCTCAATTTATCTTAGTATAAACGATTCGAAATTAAAGTAATTTTACGGATTTGCACAGCTCAAAACAGTTGCACCTATCCTGTATGTCTAGCCAGGCGTTTAATTATCTATTATATTTAAGCCAAAGCCGTTGATGCAATCCAGGGTTAATTGTTAATTATCATTTATCCAAACAACCGCAATTTAAAATATACATTTTTATCGAATGAAATGATTGTAAAACACTTTGTCATAGGGCATTAAAAATTAATACCTACATTGAAATATCGTGTCTTTTCCAGATCAAAAGTCTTATATCTTGATAAAACTTAATACTGACGGTGAAAAATTAAATCTTCAAAGGTTACAAGTAGTGAATTTAAAGGACGATATATTATTAGATGAACTTAAGTTTGTTGCTCAGGAAGATCACTATTATATTACAGAACCAATCAATTTTCCGAAAAATACTTTTAAAATAGTGGTAAATATATAATAAATAAAAATAAGAAATTAATTATTCATAAATATTCGAATTTAGTCTTAAGTAACATTGGTCTATGAATTTACCCAGATGATAGCCGAGGATGAAAAGACGAAGGAAGTATTTAAACGTGCTTCTTTACCCATAGAACCGCAAAAAGTACTACCTGGTAAGCAGAGCTGGGCATTAACTCGTTAATCCGTTAATCGTTAATTAACGAAGTTAACATTTTGGTTAACGGATTAACTTTTAAGTTAACTTCAAAAAGTGTTAACGCTTTTGTTAACTTCCGTTAAACTCAACTTCCGTTAATAAAAGTCCGTTAATCGTTAATTAGAAACTTGGAGATGTGCTGTCATTTTGTTTAAATTACGTGCCACGCCACGCTCGTAAGTTCAACAATGTTGGGCGACTGTCGGCGACTCGAATGGTGAACAAACGCGTTGATAATTGATATATGTGAAGTTCGCGTGCAACTGTGATGCATCAGAGCGTCCGGGAAAGACGTGCCCAACAGGACAAAATCAAAAGAAGGTTCGAAATAGTATATTGCATTACGAGTACATATATAAAAGCACGAGTATGTAATAGTCCACATTCCGAACGCTCTTCATCCCTGCAATACGTCACTTTTTGAGCAACTGTATTAAAACACTGTTTTACTCGAGCTTTTTTCTTAAGCTTTTCCAAACTCGTGCGTTCTTTTTCCCAATTGTCAAAATAATGTCTATTAAAAAAATAAAACCAACCTCGAAGTTTTAAAAAAAAAAAAATCATTGAAGTTTTTATGATTCATGCAAATATTACTAAAAAGAAGCTCGTTATTTGTTACAATATCAAATTTAATGATTTGATTCAATGAATTAGGTTAGGTTTCATTTTATTTCATCTCATTAAATTTCATATCAATAAAAATAATCTACTGAAGACTTGGTTGTTTGGGCATAGTTCCCTTTGCCTACCCAGAATGGGTGAAGAAAACAAAAAAATCTCTGTTTGTATTCTTTTACGGTAGGCGCCATTTTCCAAACATTTTAGTTAGTTGAGTTTATTGTGTTTTTATTATACTATTAAATTGCTTCATTTTTGCGCAACTGTATCAAAAATAGTTTAGTACACGTGCGAAACTGTCATTACAACTTGTTCCAACCGTCAACCCTCACCTTGTCTTTTGTCTTTGTCTGTTGTCTTTGCAATGATAGGCTTTCCGCACTCGTATTGAAATATACTATAATGCATTCATACTTGTCTCTTATACTAATGTGTTATAGAATGTATAGTCAAATTACTATTTTAAACAAGTGTCGCCACATAAGTGTGAAATTAGTATGTATAATTTTGGTATGGTTAACTGTTAACGATTAACTTTAACTTTCGTTAAATTTTTGAGAATTTAACGCTTTAACGATTAACGAAGTTAATTTTTTAATTAACGAATTAACGATTAACGAAGTTAACTTTTCGATTAACTGTGCCCACCTGTGCTGGTAAGTAATATTGTTAAAAAAGTGTTAACAACGCACACTTAAGGCTTTCTTGTCTTGTCGCTTTTGACTGCATGTTACAAATGCAATTAGTATCCGTAAAAGCAATGAATTAGAATGTTCTTCATAAATCATACTTGTAAATATAATATTCACAATACTTCCTTCAGTGCTCTAATTTTTGTCAATAAATAAAAATAATAAAAAAAAAAATACATTTATTTCATAACTAGGTACTATGAAAAACGAGGCGCCTGCAGTTACTATATTTGGAGAAACAAAAGTCACAACCTCTACCGGAAATCCTTTGCAACTAAAATGTAGAGTGACCGGTTATCCTAAACCTAAAATTTCATGGGAAGATGCCTTCGGAACGACACTGACATCTACGGTAAATATTATTTTTTTTACTTTTAATAATTTTTATTTATATAATAGAAAATCTCTTTTATATATTGCCTATACCAAAAAAACATTCATATATTCAGGTATCGACTGTAAGGGAGGAATATGAATATTTAAATGTGTTAAACATAGAAAAAGTTCATCAAAGTAGCACTTACATTTGTAAAGCTAGCAATATCATTAGCAGCGATGAAAAAATCGTTGAAGTTGATACAGGAGATCGTTTTGCTGTAGTAAAATTTTCTAAAGGTAATTCGTCTATCAATTTTTTTTAATATTTAAACATAATCTATCATAAATTTTACTTTAATTGAGGAAAAGCTATTTAATAATTAATTTCTATTTACTTTTTTAAAAAAACGTCAACATATTTTACCAACAGATAAAAAGGTTGAGTATAATAAAGAGGAAAAATTATTTTGCAAAGTAAACGCCGACCCACCAGCTAATGTGTTTTGGTATCTAAACGGAAATCAAGTTGAAGCAAATGATGACTTCGATATATCACCAGACAAATCCACTTTGACTATAAAAAAAATGAAACCATACTATATCGGAACAGTTTTATGCGAAGTTCGGAACAGTGTAAAGAGACTTATGTATAATATGAAATTGTCAATGACTGGAGCTGGTATGTAACCTTGAAAATTCCAATGAAATAAATTATTTGATGACATGAAAAGTTGTTTAAATTCCTCATTTTACAGTGGGACCGGAAATAGATAAAAAAACAACTGAAATATTTGTGATAGAAGGATCCAGTGCAATTGTTTCGTGCAGGTAATAAATGCAGATGAATAGGAAAAATATATCCTCTGACCAACAAAAATTGACAAGTTGCTATATACAACAAAGATAACTAACCTGCTTTAAGGAGAGAAAAGAGTAGAAGAACGTCACATAATTTTCTTTAAAAACTTTTCTTTCTTTCCTTCGAAGAGGATGCGTGGTCATATTCACATTACAGCTGTGTTAATATAACTAACTAGCTTTTACCCGCGACTCCGTCCGCGCGGAATAAAAAATAGAAAACAGGGTAAAAATTATCCTATGTCCGTTTCCTGGTTCTAAGCTACCTACCCGCCAATTTTCAGTCAAATCGATTCAGCCATTCTTGACTTATAAATAGTGTAACTAACACGACTTTCTTTTATATATATAAGAAGATTATCTGATATTTTACTGAAATTTTTTCACACAGAACAAAGATATTGAGGATGAATTCAGTTATTTTCTGCATAATTATAAATGTTTGTTTATGTTTAAGGATTTTAAAAGGAAATCCAAAGCCGATGATTAATTGGACCTTCAAAAGTAAAAATAATGATACATTTTATGATATTAAAGAATATAATGAAGATATACGTATTGAAAAAGTTAGTACCAATGATGTTGGGACTTACAAATGTGTTGCGAAAAATGATATCTCCGAGGATTCTCACATTTTAGACTTAACTATTGAATGTAAGTAGCTTCCATTATTATTTTTAATATTATTTGACCCCAAAATAAAAACGCTTTAGCAGGATAATTAAAGACTCAACGATATAATGCAAACATTAAGCCGTTTCTCACTAAGGCAGCTCGAACAAACTTAGGCTTATATTCACCAATTAACAGATTAATGACTACATACAATGTATGGCATAATTCTTGTGTAGTAAAAGATCCTAAACAAGATCATGGTAGTCCAAATATCGCACGATCCATAAATGATGCGTCTCAAATTGATATCTTCTCTAACAAATTGTCTAGATTTAAAAAATATCTTCGAGATGTTATGATTTGATTTTAGTTGTTCCTCTTTTTTATTACATAATTAGCTTCATCACACAAATCTTAATAATTTTATTTATATAAAGTTTTGGTGTTTTCGTTTGTTACTTTATTATACTTGTATGATGTGTACACCTATAATTTGGATAAATTATTATTCAGTTTTTAATTTGCTTTTGTTATATTAGTTATTGTGCATGTGTTATAATTTACCTGTTGGTGTATCTAAATAAATAAATAAATAAATTAAAACTTGAAGTGATACTCAATATCTTATAGTTGGCCACCATACAGACTGAAACGTGCTTCATACGACTCTCTATTTATTTTGGGTCTGCTTCATGTTTGTGTCATCTTTAGGTCTGGACTGCTTAAAGGCCCGCATCCTTTGTTATCAAAGTTTAAAAGATCGACAAATTTCAATAAAACTTAGTGAGATTTTTGGACATTTGTCGGTTGTTCATTAATCAAAAGAAGTGAAAATCACTTTGTTTAGAGCTTACTGCACGAGCTTCTATGCGAGCAGCCTGTGGGCGACATACAAGCAAAAGTCTTACAACGACCTTCGCGTTCAATATAATAATGCCTTCAGGGTGCTGATGGGACTGCCTCGCTTCTGTAGCGCATCAGCGATGTTTGCAGAAGCCCGCGTCGACTGCTTTTATGCGCAAAAGATGCGCATCCCTGGTGCGCAGGGTGCGAGCCAGTCCCAACAGCATACTTAGCTTAATAGCAAGTAGCCTAGATTGTAAATATATTAATCACAGCCTAAAGCTGCATGTGGCGCTTGGTATATAGTTAGTTTATTGTATTGTATTGTATTGTTATTATTGTTACTAACATAGTTCGTAAGTAACTAACTAAATAATGAGCTTGTATATGTTGCTTGAAATAAAGATTATTATTATTATTATATTATTATTAACCTTCTGAATTTAGATGGTGATTTGGTTAACAATTAGAAATTCGCGTTTCAGATGCTCCTGTTGTCCTGGGACAAAGCAATATTTATATCAATCAACAAATTGGGCAAAAGATTTTAATATCCTGTGATATAAAAGGAGAACCAGAACCATTTATCAGTTGGTTTTTGAATGGACTAATGATCGTAGAGTCGGAACTTTACCAAATAGACAAGGATAACACTTTAACGTGAGATTATATTGTTAATAAAACACAGTACCTAAGGTCATTAACTACCGCACTCAGAGTTGTGTAGTTGTTTTTTTAAATGTTGATTTTTATGAGAAATATCCAGTGCGACAGAAAAACAAAGACTAAATAACAGGATAATAACACTAAATAATAATTTTAGAATAACAAAGGGTAACAAGCGAGATAGAATCCGACAAACCGAAAAATGGTTTCAAACGCCGCATGATCCTAAAGTGCATTTTTTCTTTAAATAATCATATACATAGCACATAATTGTTCCAAACATTACCCTCATTTTAGATCTATCGGATTTTACTTGTAAAATACAATATTCTAAAATAAATGCATCAAAGTAATTTCTAATTGATGGAATCGATGACTTTTTATGATTTAAATCCGTTGAACAATAATAATAATTGGCTTTTATATACTTTAGTTGGATTACATTTATATCGGATTAATTACAATATATTTTTAATTAGATTTTAACATAAAAATAATGGACAGCTTTTACCAATAACCAAATATATTTATTTGTTGTAATTGTAATGACTTACGCAAAAATAGCCCTTAAAATATAAATTCATCCACATCTATAAATATAATAGTAGATAAATATAGTTATAGATAGATAAAATAAAGTTTTTACAGTTTCGAGGCTTCCATTAAAACTATGGGACAATATTCTTGTGAAGGTGTAAATAAATTTGGATCTATTAAAAAGATTGCAAACGTAAGCGTTTTTGGTAAGTTTCAAAAACTATACTCCCAATATAATAATTATTATCGCTAGCAACTTTGTGACGGCCCAATCAGTTGGTGCTTATTTAATTATTTGATATGTTTCATGTGTTTGGTATACCGATTATAACTAATTCATTTTTTTAAAGACCTACTTATTTCTTAAGATAAATTTGTTAAAAGTTTCCCTAACATAGAAAAACATTTCACAAAATTAAACCGGGTTCGTAAACAATTCTATTTTTCAGAGCCACTCAAGATTGATTTAGGAGAAACGAAAATTAATATTGAGGTTGGAAGGCAGTTAAGCTTGTCTTGTCCAGTCAAGGGGTATCCAAAACCAAAGATACAGTGGACATTCATGCCACTATACGATTTAGAATTGAGGTACGATAAGGACTCCTACATTAATAAAAAAACTCTAGTTTAATTCGCTTTTTCAATTGACGTAAATTAAATCGAATCACCTTTTTCTACAGGATTAATTGATAGGTTCTTCCCACAGTTACATGCCACAGGTTTTATGGGTGCTATATATATATGAGTTAATTAACTAACTTGCTACTGTAAAATGTATTTAGCCTTTTTCCAAAGTGGCGCGGATGATGCGTTAATTGTGGGCTGTGAAATGACATCATGACTTCCTTAACTTTATTAATTTTAACTTTTTTTGTTTTACAGTTTATTTACACGTATTCTATCTCAACTATAATTATCTTATTGTTTTCGTTTTACATATCAATATAATTGTGAGCATTGGTACTAGGCACATAATATGTGTGTATACATTATGTAAACGTTGTTTTTTTTTTAAAAGTTGCCGATGCCCTGCCAACATTAAAAAAGAACGAAATACTACATTCTACAGACCCCTTCGTATATGTCCACTTCTCTGTCAAATTAGCTTTTGTTACAGAAATCTTAGCAGCAGCAACGCTCAGTTACAAATTCCAGAAGTTAAGACGAATGACAGCGGTTATTACTTTTGCACTGTGACTATTTCTGGTGATGAAAAAACCCATTTATTCTTTGTTAATGTTAAAGGTAGAAATTTAATTATTTTATAATTTGTTTAATTTCTTTCACTGTATTTTTATAATTAAAATAGCGAAGGGTTATTGATTTCTCTTGACCCTGCAACAATATTCTCGCTTTATTAAATTCATACTGTTATTAACAGTCAATACACTATGAAAATATCTTGTTCAAAATAATTAGTAAAATTATTTTTTATTTCAAAGTCAATTTTTTAAACTTTTACTTGTCACGTGATATTTTCCTAGAAAAATAGTAACTATAATAATTTTTCTTTATTGACTAAAATATGTTTAAATTGGTTTTTTAAATACATTTTTGTTAATAATTGTATTTGCTTTAAAATTTTAACCTTTCACAGAACCAATCAAGTCGACAGCCAAGAAAATTGTTGCTGTTGACGGTGACCAGTTTCTAAAAATACCGTGCGAGAGTGCTGCAGAACCAAAGTCAACAATATCATGGTTCAAAAATGGTGCACCTATAACTGTAGGTTAGAATAAACATTATTTATTGTCAGAGCTGGGCGTTAACTCGTTAATCCGTTAATCGTTAATTAACGAAGTTAACATTTTGCTTAACGGATTAACTTTTAAGTTAACTTCAAAAAGTGTTAACGCTTTTGTTAACTTCCGTTAAACTCAACTTCCGTTAATAAAAGTCCGTTAATCGTTAAATTAGAAACTTGGAGACGTGCTGTAATTTTGTTTAAATTACGTGTCACGCCACGCTGGTATGTTCAGCTATGTTGGGCGACTGTCGGCGACTCGAATGGTGAACGAAAGAGTTGACAATTGATATATGTGAAGTTCGCGTGCAAGTGTGATGCATCAGAGCGTCCGGGAAAGACGTGACCAACAGGAAAAAATCAAAAGAAGTTTCGAAATAGTATATTTCATTACGAGTATATAAAAGCACGAGTATGTAATAGCCCACATTCAGAACGCTCTTCGTCCCTGCAATACGCTACTTTTTGAGCAACTGTATTAAAACACTTTTTTACTCGTGCTTTTTCTTTCGCTTTTCCAAACTCGTGCGTTATATTTCCCAACTGTCAAAATAATGTCTGTTAAAAAGAAAAACCAACCACGAAGTTTTTACAAAAAAAATCATTGAAGTTTTTATGATTCATGCAAATATTTCTAAAAAGAAGTTCCTAATTTGTAACAATATCAGATGATTTAATGATTTGATTCAATGAACTAGGTTAGTTTTCATCTCATTAAATTTCATTTTCATTTCATATTTAATAAAAATAATCTACTGAAGACTTGGTTGTTTGGGCATAGTTCCCTTTGCCTACCTCTGGGTGGTTTTTTTTTGTTTTTTTTATTTTACGGTTGGCGCCTTTTTCCAAACATTTTAGTTAGTTTAGTTTATTGTGTTTTTATTATTTTATTAAATTGCTTCATTTTTTCGCAACTGTATCAAAAATAGTTGTTTAGTACACGTGCGAAACTGTCATTACAACATGTTCCAACTGTTAACCCTCACCTTTGGCTGCGCCTCGGCTCGGGTAGACTCTTTGTCCAAACTCTTTGCAATGACAGGCTTACCGCACTCGTAGTGAAATATACTATAATGCATTCATACTTGTCGCTAATACTAATGTGTACATTCTATTAATGTATATGTATAGTCAAATTACTATTTTAAACAAGTGTCGCCACATAAGTGTGAAATTAGTATGTATAATTTTGGTATGGTTAACTGTTAACGATTAACTTTAACTTGCGTTAAATTTTCGAGAATTTAACGCTTTAACGATTAACGAAGTTAATTTTTTAATTAACGAATTAACGATTAACGAAGTTAACTTTTCGATTAACTGTGCCCACCTGTGTTTATTGTATATTTCATAGAAAAATCGTGTTCACCACCCGTTTATAATTTGTTTAGGCAATTTGTAGACACTTCAAATTATGTATAGAATGAATTCTTCCACACGTTGACGTGTTTTATTTCGCTAATTTGTAAAGTTACACTTATTATGGTTGCACTATTATCGTTACCTGCCAATCCGCGATTCTTCATTGACTGTACAAAAATCACAGCCAATGAAATGTCACCTTTACAAAGTGTCGAAATATAACACATCACTTTGACAATGAATTCATTAACGTGCCGAGTATAGGCATGCAAGAGGGATTAGACAAAGTTACATTCTATAAGCGAAGTCACTAATCGAAAAGTTAAAAATGTATGGAAGTGACAATAACTTTCGATATATCAGGTATTTTTCCTATATATTATGACACATTTTGTCGATTCTACTAGTGATAGCGTTAGTCGAATGTTACAATGTCTAGACCGGCAGGATGTCTGACCTGGTGTTGGGCTAAGTCAAACTAATATATAATAGCTGACTTGCGCCCTCCTAACAATGTGAAAAAGTGTCACGAGGTCCTTTTCGTACAGCAGCTGGCATGTCGTGTATTTTCTATTATGTAATTTTCTATGTCCTATATCATCTCCCACCGGCAGCGGCTACAATTACAATTACAAGTTTTATTGGTGACTAGCTTATACCCGCGACTCCGTCCGCGCGGAATAAAAAAAAAAAAAACGGGGTAAAAATTATCCTATGTCCTATTCCTGGTTCTAAGCTACCTGCCCACCAATTTTCAGTCAAATCGATTCAGCCGTTCTTGAGTTATAAATGGTGTAACTAACACAACTTTCTTTTATATATATAGATATATAAACTACAGGTTATAAAAGTAAAAGTTATAAAATCTATCTTATGACAAAAAATCACAATCTCTCAGTCTATGCGTCTCTCTCACCGACACTGCGTCTCTCTCACCGACACTGCGTCTCTCCCACCGACACTGCGTCTCTCCCACCGGCTCTGCGCCTCTCTCTCCGGCTCTCTTGCCGTCTAGATATCCTTGTTTGACTATACATCAAGACCTTTTACTCAATGACTTATGCCTTTACTTTAAAATTTTCTATTACCACGTGCATAATGTAAGGACATAGATTTAAATAGTGACGGTTTAATACAACTAATACCTTATAAAAGGATGTATATTTTTGGCACAGGTGGGCACAGTTAATCGAAAAGTTAACTTCGTTAATCGTTAATTAGTTAATTGAAAAATTAACTTCGTTAATCGTTAAAGCGTTAAATTCTCGAAAATTTAACGCAAGTTAAAGTTAATCGTTAACAGTTAACCATACCAAAATTATACATACTAATTTTACACTTATGAGGCGACACTTGTTTAAAATAGTAATTTGACTATACATTCTATAACACATTAATATTAGAGACAAGTATGAATGCATTATAGTATATTTCATAACGAGTGCGGACAGCCTGTCATTGCAAAGAGTTCCGATAAATATCTACCCGAGCCGAAGCGCAGCCGAAGGTGAGGGTTGACAGTTGGAACAAATTGTAATGACAGTTCCGTACGTGTACTAAACAACTATTTAAATAGAATAATAAAAACACAGTAAACTCAACTAACTAAAATGTTTGGAAAATAGCGCCAACCGTAAAAGAATACAAACTGAGATTTTTTTTTTCTTCTCTTCACCCATTCTGGGTAGGCAAAGGGAACTATGCCCAAACAACCAAGTCTTCAGTAGATTATTTTTATTGATATGAAATGAAAATTAAATTTAATGAGATGAAATAAAACGAAACCTAACCTAATTCATTGAATCAAATCATTAAATTTGATATTGTAACAAATTAGGAGCTTCTTTTTAGAAATATTTGCATGAATCATAAAAACTTCAATGATTTTTTTTTTGTAAAAACTTCGTGGTTGGATTTTCTTTATAGCAAACATTATTTTGACAGTTGTGAAAGAGAACGCACGAGTTTGAAAAAGCACGAGTAAAAAAAGTTTTTTAATACAGTTTCTCAAAAAGTGGCGTATTGCAGGGACGAAAAGCGTTCGGAATGTGGGCTATTACATACTCGTGCTTTTATATACTCGTAATGAAATATACTATTTCGAACCTTCTTTTCATTTTGTCCTGTTGGTCCCGTCTTTCCCGGACGCTCTGATACATCACACTTGCACGCGAACTTTACATGTATCAATTATCAACTCATTCGTTCACCATTCGAGTAGCTGACAGTCGCCCATCACAGCTGAACTTACGAGCGTGGCGTGGCGCGTAATTTAAACAAAATGACAGCACGTCTCCAAGTTTCAAATTTCTCCAAATTTAACGATTAATGGACTTATATTAACGGAAGTTGAGTTTAACGAAAGTTAACAAAAGCGTTAACACTTTTTGAAGTTAACTTAAAAGTTAATCCGTTAAGCAAAATGTTAACTTCGTTAATTAACGATTAACGGATTAACGAGTTAATGCCCAGCTCTGATTTTTGGACGTTAGAAGACTTTGAAGAATTTATATTTGATTAGAGGTTAATATTTTTTTCGTAGATTCCTAAACTTTCAAGATTTCCCTTGCAGGAAATGAATGGCACACTTTGGAGTCAGATGGGAGTTTGATTATTAAAGAGATTAAAACACCCACTGCTGGAATATACGACTGCGCCAATGACGATCGCAGCAAAGTGTATGAATCTTTTGAAGTAAACGTTGCAAGTAAGTTTTCTCTTATCCATTTTATATTTTACCATGACCGTGAACAAGTCCAAGAAATTTTATATTAACTCAATTGAATAAAAGTTAAGAAAGATGGACAAATGATGTCTTATTAAATTGTATCTAATTTGTTTTGAAAAAAAAATACCATGATTTGAATATATGTAAATAGATCTTAAACATGTGAATGAATGTCAACTGTGCTATGCCAGTACTGACCGAATAGACTTCGCATGTCGACGATTCTACGTTTTGTGTACGGAGCGTGAGTTACGTTCGACGATTTACGTTGTCTTGTGTATGAAGAACCTCAGATAATTGAAACTCGAATGAAATACATATGATACTTATATTAATTACTATTTTAATTTAAAGATTATTTTATTTTGCAGTGCACCCGGATGCGAATAATCTGAATTATAACATAGAATATTTCATAGAAAATAAAAATGGAACAGTACCATGCAAAGTAGCGCAAGCGACTACTGATTATATACTGTGGTACAAGGTGTAAATTATTTACTTTTTTATTTTGAATTTCTATTATTAAACAATTTATTCATTTATTTAAAGTAATCAACAATAGATAATCTAAATTATGAGAAAAAAACAGAGTTCCAGTAGCAGGACTTAACTGCTTTAATTGTGATATAAAAGATTTAGTAAATTTGGTAGGAATAGCATTATTTATCGTGTCTTTAAGATTATATGATTCTGTTAGACACGTATCCGAAATCATGTTTAGTTTGAATTTTCATCGTTATTTGATTTATTAGAATCACACAAGTGAATTTTTGCCTTAACGTTTGCGTCATACGGCTTACTTGGTTCAGGTTGCCGGTCGTAAGCGTTTTGGCGGCTTTGCATATTAACACGTTCCCTGCGCTATAATTTTCAAAGAACTTTCAGCTGGTGCTTTGGAGACCTAAAAGATCTCAAAACTAACCTACCCTTTGGTGCGTTTGAGACCTAATCAGTCTCCTAAAGATACAGTTTTGAAAATAATTTATATCTTCCAAAAAACCAATGACATAATTCGACATTATTTCGAAGTTTTTGTGGGTGAAAGATAGCCTATTGCTTTATTTATAATTATAATTATTTATTTATTAATTAGAAAGCAAATATCTATATTTGTCTTACTCGTACTTAAAGAACTTTACACGTGAGACTATCCCGCAAGGAGTGAAACAACACGATTATATTCAACGCATAATACAAAAATCCTGCAAGAGATCTGATAGATCTCGTAATGCAACGAACGTGTTAAATTGTCTTTTGCGACATTCCGCAATAGAGTGTCCAATGATTTTACAGTAATGAAATTTGAGCCATGACTGGAAGAGTAGAATATACTGCTGAATAACCTTCCTCTTGATTATAATTTCTTTAAGTAACGCTAATGATTCTTTTTTAGAATAAAAAAGTGATTGAATTTGGTAAAAATATAAATTTTAATCCATTTAAAAGTATTCGTCATGAAGGCAGATATGTATGTCGAGCTAATAATGGAATTAAATATAAAAATGATGGAGTTGTTGTAAGAACAGGATCTATACCAAAATTTTCCTATTCCAATGAAAGGCTGATAGAAAACCTTATGTTTGAACAGGCTCCAGACTTAGATTGTTCCCATAGCGGAAAGCCAAAAACAGAGGTAACATTTTCAATATTACTTTTTCAAAATAAGTTGGAACCGAATTTTTAAAGTTTTGTATAAAAAACATTAAAATTATATATAATCTCTGGGACTTTTTCTTTAAAAAAACTAATAATATAATAATATTTTCTTAAACACAATCTTTTGCCTCTTCTCATCATCATCATCAGCTCATTATACGTCTCCACTGAGGGGCTCGGAGCCTACCCCAAATCGTGTTTTTCTTTGTGTGCTTTTGCCGAGACTTCTTTAGAACAGTCGTTGCATTGGTCACTGTACTAGTAGAGTTAATTACAGTATCTCATTAAACAGGTTTTATGGTGGAAAAATGATATAAGAATGAGTTTTCCTAACATGACCTATTCGGTTAATAGTAAGGTAAGAAACAAAGGCAAATACAAATGTGTGGCTAAAAATATATTTGGAAATGTTAGTCGACAATTTTATGTCATAGCCGATGGTGAGTTTTAATTTATTTTTATCTTATATATATTTATCATATCATAAATTCCTCTATGCTAAAAACGCGTAATGAGTGACAGCCCAAGCCGAGGTCCCCTCTCTGGGTCCCTTGGGCCTAGTGACTTCATGGAGCGTCCACCGAAGCGATCTAAGAGCTCGGTGACTTCCCACTTCGGTAATAATAACGAAGTAACAGCCCGAGCCGAGGCTCCCGACGCCCTCGAAGCCCTCGAGCTTAGTTACTCTTAAACGAGGTTTAGGTTTACCGCCATCTGCGCCCGCCTACCTCACGCTCGGTGAAGCTGTAAATGCCTCTTCAAGGCAAACAGTGCTAACTCAGTCACAAAAAAAGTCCTTTAATCAACAAACCGTACAGTCACCTCCTAAGTTGTCTGGCATTGGACAACTTTAGCTCATTAGACATCTTAAATAAAACTGTAACTTTAAAATTTGTATGTTTTGTCCTTGCAGATTGTTTGTTAAACGTAGAAACAGATTTTGATAGATATCATCCACTTATACTAACCAAAAGACATGAATTACCCAATTTTTATATAAAAGATGAACATTTAGCGATACCTATCAATACAACGGTCGTATTTTTCTGCGAAGGAGGCTTTAATAAATTTAGTGATCAATCAGTGGAAGCAACATGCAGAGAAGGTAAAACTTTTGAAATAAACAGAGAAATTGTTGACTATCCTAAATTAAAGTGTAAAAAAGCATTGCAGCCGGTCACGATTCAGGAAGATAATTGTGCTAGTGGGAAAGGAAAACTTTTTCGAATCGGTATATCGGTATCACCTGATAAAAACTTTATGGAAGTGTATCGGATATGTGTTGACAAGAAATCTAGATTCTTATACACCGAGCATAAGATAAAACCTTGGGCGGCAAATGTAATTGCCACAGGTATGCAAATAGAAAAATGGCTTCATAGTGACGTGTTATCTTACAATAATAACGAAATGTACGATTGCAAGCGACAACGACAGAAGGGTGCTATATCTGCAATACTAGGTCGAGCGTTACCTGGAAATGATGATGAGTGCTATGTTGCCAGACAACTCATAAATGAAAAAGACGTACCACCTGGATTCCCACAACTATTGACACACAGCTACCTAAATATTATCCCACATTGGAATTCTACTGCTACAAAAGTAAGTATTTTATTTTGTTAAAGCAATATCAGTTATTATAGGACCTCAGTAGCTATCGTTTAAAATATATATTTTTTTTGTAAAATCGTCAAAATCAGATTTTCGACTGAATTTTTTTTTCGAACCAACTCATATAAGAACAAAATATAGAAAATGAATATTTTCTCAAAATGTAGTTTAAGTAGTTAAAAAATAATTACTCGTTGACAAGCATTATTTAACAAGGAGTAATTATCTATATCTATACTAGCTGTTACCCGCGACTCCGTCCGCGCGGAATAAAAATAGAAAACGGGGTAAAAATTATCCTATGTCCTTTTCCTGGTTCTAAGCTCGTGTTAGTTACACTATTTATAACTCAAGAACGGCTGAATCGATTTGACTGAAAATTGGTGGGCAGGTAGTTTAGAACCAGGAAACGGACATAAGATAATTTTTACCCCGTTTTCTATTTTTTATTCCCCGCGGATGGAGTCGCGGGTAAAAGCTAGTTTTTTATATTGTTTCAAAAACTGCGCCCATGCGCGTATAATAAAACCTAAAAAATTCGCATTCGCCTCGCAATCGCTTTTCATAAAAAAAAAAACGAATTGAATTTATTTATGTTTATAATTTCCATTTCAGTATTGGAACATATTAGAAGAAATAATTAGAGCCGAAACCAAAAAAAGAATTGAAAAACGGACTGTAACTGTAATAACAGGAGTAAATTATGACGTTCCTGCAGGAGAACCACAAATTACTATTACGGATAAAGCTGGAAATTCGAACAAAGTGCCTACGTTTTTATGGAAGGTATTTCAATTTAAATTTAAAATCTATTTATGAAATACAATCTGTAAACATTTTTAGTCCACGTAAAACACATAATACTGTGCTACTCCAAAAATACAGTTAGACATTGTGTAGTTAAGTACGTGTTTTAACCTTTTAATGTCGGTGATTGTTAATATAAAAGTCAACTTGGTTATAAAAGTCTTTTACCCTTAAATATGTATCACTAAAACTGCTCCTGGTATAAGTACTTTGTTATTTATTTGTCAAGATCGCATATCGAAAGCCTATGCTAATCGTATTTCAATATTTACGATTACGAGCGATAAAAGGGTTGGGTTAGGTTAGATTGGGTTTATTGATTAAACAGATTAAAGATTTAAAAAGTCTGCCCGAGCGGACACCGCCGGCTGGGTCGCGGAAGATTGCGCAAGTGTTCCCGTGACCCAACCGCAAGGCGACGTGGAGGGCCAGAGAGGTTTTAGTGGGTTGACACAAGTCGCGAAAGCGTGCCCGAGGTCCTGTCCCAATGCGTTGGAAGAACAGAGGGGTTTAGTGACTATGCTTCCGATAAGGAAGAGAATCCCACATAGCTACAGAGTCCCTTCCTGAGCGCGGAGTATACATAAAACATTCCTCTCGGGACAAAAAAAGGGTTGACACAAGTTTTAACTAAAATGTTATTGAAACACTATCTAAGTTTTTTATAATTAATCACTTTGTTTTCGATTCTGTTTTATTAATACAGTTTTTTCTGTCGCCCTGTTTATAAATAATTGACATAACTAGCCTGCGAAAGATATTAGAACTTAATCATTATCTACGTCAAAAAAAGTATATTCCGTAATAAAACAACGCAGATAAGTTGTATTGTCTAAATTATCTACTCTGTTTTGGTTTAAATTTAATTATGACCTTTCAGGTGATTACAGACTCAATGACAGCTTCATCAGTAGCAATAGTTCAAGTCAATGCACCGGCCTTGTTGATTGGCGAGAAAATTAAAAAATATAAAGTCTGCGATAGCAAATGTAATCAAATAAATTGGTTAAGCGAAATGGACGAAGAATACATAAAAAGTGGTTTTATGCTCTGCTGTGACATTGTGACATTCGAAAAAATTTTTGCATATAAGGAATTGTTTAATGAAGGTCATAAAAAGTTATTGACAAGTTTTTAAAATAAAAAAAATAATTAATTGCTTTTTTTTCAACTCCCAAACCCAATTTTGCTTATTTATTTTTTCTTTACCGGAAGATGGCAAACGAGCAAACGGCTATGCCGTGTCGCTTAAATAACGAATTGACCGCTGCTTTAGACAATCTGCAATGAGATGAAAGGTTGAATAAGATGCTAAAATCTAATCTACGTTTAATGAACAAAAGAGAAGATTTACAGAAAAATTATATTTCCTCTCCCTATATACTAAATCGACTTCTCCTTACCAAAAATATAACAAGCACTGACGTCTATAGATATTCACTAATATTACTTTCAATATTAGTAGTACTAACCGCTACCATCAGTGCCATTAATAAAATAAGCACAAAATAACACGAATTGTAGCCTGTCCAGTGGAATATAAAGGACAGTGATGAAAAATCAAAATGGTGTAGAAATAAGAATGTGACATTTTGAAAATCTTTCTAAGTTCATTTTCTTCCACCAATCTCCACCTATACTTGACCCTTCAGTTCTTGTGAATCGTAAAATGAAATAAAACAAACTAAATTCTTTATGCAAACTTTTTAATTTGACCAAACGGTATTAGTTATCTGACTCGTGTTTAGAAACAAAAAAAAATAAACTTTTGAAGAGTGTCTTGTTGCCTTTTATCACTTACACTGATGACGCAACTTCTAAAATGGCTCTTTGTCTCCGACACGAGAGACCTCCAACGCTGCCTGTCCTGCGCTGTCTCCTGCCAGTCAATCGTTTGGAGCTCAATCGGGTCTGCCCTTTATTAGTCTGTCCTTATAAAAGCGTAAGATGGAGGGCAAGTTTTCTGAGCCTTTCCCAGAGAATGCACAATCTATATATATAAAAGAAAGTCGTGTTAGTTACACTATTTATAACTCAAGAACGGCTGGATCGATTTGACTGAAAATTGGTGGGCAGGTGGCTTAGAACCAGGAAACGGACATAGGATAATTTTTACCCCGTTTTCTATTTTTTATTCCGCGCGGACGAAGTCGCGAGTAAAAGCTAGTAATGAATAAACAAATGAACTGTTGTTATTTTAAAAATAAAATGCGGAGATGATGTTACATAACATATTATACACTTGTATATATATTGATAATTTGAGCTTTATTATTACAATTGGTGTTATACGAGTTAACTGTACGGTACTTAGTCTATCGTCGACACTGAGATCAATCAGTCGTGCAACATGTTAATCAAAATTATTTACATTTTTTTAACACTCAGTCTCAATTGTATTTTCGTATACGGGCAATTGGCAGATCAAAAGAGCAGTTTCGCTTTCGTAATAGATGACACCGGGTCAATGCAAGATGATATAGACCAAGTAAAGAGTAAAACGGAACTAATATTCGACAAGATTGTGGCCTCTGGTACATCATCGATTGGAAATGTTGTTTTAGTGACATTTAACGATCCGGGTGAGTAAGCTCTTTTAGGATTATTTTCCATTTAGAATTGCTGCTATGTACATACAAAGATTATTACCATAATAAAAAAGCATCCGATATTTAAAGGGCATAATATATCAAAATGGTAGGTAGAAGATATACCCGTTCGTTGTATAATAACAAGTCAACCGAGCATTAGAACCCTTAAAAAAGAAGTTAGAAAATAACATTTGCAGAAAAAAGTGTGTTTTTTTATAAATTGTAAAATGACGCATTCTATAAAAAAATAAATCAGGTAAAAATAAATAAATACGGTATGTCAATGATGGTGAAAGTGCCTACATTTAAGTTAAATTATTTTTTTTTATTTTATTTAATGCTGAGTTAACCTAAAAATAAATAAGGTTTTAAATCCTAATTATAAGTACACTAGCTGTAGCCCGCGATTTCGTCCTTCTATGTATTTTTCCAGACCATGTTCCATATGTATGCCAAATTTCATCGAGATTCGTTGAGCCGTTCTGGAGATGCATATCTTCAAACAAACATCCATCCATCTAAATATTCGCATTTATAATATTAGTATGATAATAATTTTTCCCCACGGGCCAAAAGTAGATAATCACATTTTTACATTAAAAAAAAAAACGATTAATATTGAGAATCTCGACTCCGAATAACCTTTTAACACTTCTCTCAAGTTAATTTTATTATAGAAGACTGGTAAAAAATAAACTATCTAAATTCCACAATCAAGAAATAAAGTAAAGTGTTCAGATAGTCCGCGAACTTTAGTAGCAAAATTATTATGTTTATACAATTGTTATCAACACTTTGATTACCCAGTTATTACCGCGGTATTCCCCATTTGTAGGCACAATATATCTTACGTCATGTGTTTTTTTTATTTCATTACTAAAAATGTTTTCTTACATACATTAATACAAACTCGTGTAATAAAGGGATGGTTTAATATTATAAGTATATAACCTATTTAGTTAAAAAAAAATTGATGACAGTTTTGGAGATTTGTTTTTCAATAAGATTCATCCAAAATTAAGTAATCACTTAGGCCCATAAACATTCCTAACACACAGGATCTACCTAGACAAAAACATAGTTGTGCTAATACTTTATAATTTTTATGCTAACTACTTAAAATGAAATTGATCACATGATTTTACCTGAATATATTCTTGCAAAATTCACGATATCTTACGACAGCGAAACTAGTTAACCGCGTTTGTCTTTGTGGACTTCACATCTTTTGAAAATCCCACTTTTTCCCAGTGTTATAAATTTTCAAGTATTAAAAGACTGAACTAGATTTTGTATACTTACTTTTAGTTCGAAACGACTCTACATGAGTGGGATTAGAACAAAGGAGGTGACTGATTCTGAATACTTATATCTATAGGTGTTCGACCGGCACTAATAACGACAGACGTAAATACATTTAAGACCACATTATACTCAATCGTTGCCGACGGTGGAGCGGATTGTCCAGAGATGGCGATGACGGGAATTGAAGTGGCTTTATCAAATACTCTGCCAAGATCCTATATTTATGTGTTCACCGACGCTTCGGCTAAGGACTACGAAAAATTCCCAAAGATCAAGAGAATGGCACAAAAACAAGGATCACAGGTTAATTTTTTCAAAATAAATTTATATGTCAGAATAGTTGAAATAAACGTGGCAGATCTTGGTTATTATGTGTCGAACAGAATTAAATTACCCCTTACGTTAGAAAACTGCGGATGAATGTGGTTTTAAGAAATGCGAACAAGATATTTCACAGTGAAGCTATGTTCACTATTAATATGTCATCGCATTAATCAGGAAACATCAGTAAGTTTACTAAAAGTTTACGTTTATATATAATTACTTTGTCTTACAGATAGTCTTCTTGCTAACGGGAGAGTGCAACCCTTTTTATGAATCTGATCCTGGTTACAAAGTATACCATGACTTAGCTAGTGCTACTTCAGGACAAGTGTTTCATGTTGATAAAGGCGAAATTGGACAGGTAACATTATGATCTTCGATATAAATATCGAAGCGAAAACTTTGCACCCCTCTTTAAGGGAAGGATGAACGTGAATATTTTGACACAGTTAAATTGGAGAAGTCAAAAAGTTTTTATAATAAAATATAGTCTAATACCGACTAATTGGCGACCATAAGTAATGAATAAAACGTAGACCCTGGTGGGCTTCTTAAAAAGGAAGTTAATGAGATTTGAAAAAAAAAACGTTTGATTTAAATGATAAAAAAAACTATTTCAGGTATTAGATTTCGTAGGTAAAACTCTTGATCAAAGACGAGCCGTATTGGCTACTGCAGTATTACCACCTGGATACGACAAAACCTTAAGCGTAAGTTATTATTCTATCTGATTTTATTACGATAAATCCTGATAAATTAAGTGTTATAGCATCTAATAAACGTTTGTTAAATTAAAACTGACATTTCTTATTGTATAAATAAATGCAAAGGAAAGAAGAAATAAAAAAAAACATCTGACTTTATCTCGATAACATCAACAACTGATTTACGCTTGAAACGAATAACATTAAATTTTATTTTTTGACATTCTTTGGGGCAAAAACAATCGTCTTCCTAGCGTCACCTGTTTCTACCAAAGTTTCATCAAAAAAGAAAGAGGATACAATTTTTTTTAATAATTATTATTGTTTTTAGACTACGGATACAGGACAAATCTTACACAATTTTAACGACTTATTTAACGGACACTTTAAAGGGGACATTATCGTCATCATTAACATAACTATTGGTTTCATCTTTCAGTTTCCTGCTGACAAAGAAATTGACGATATTCACATAGCTGTGTCAGGCTTAAAACCGAAAGCGGAAGTATTAAAACCAGACGGCAGTGACGCTAAAACAACTGATATCTTCAAAAATAGTAAGACTCTGGTAGGGACATTATTTTATTTGACTCATCAACTTTCCCTTGTCCCTACGGAGTCTGCACATTATTCCACATATCTCTTTCAGCCGTCAATCAATGAATTCACTCCCATCTTACTTACATATTCTTTCACACAATACATGTAAACTTTCTTCGGTCTTCCTCTACCTTTGTAGCTGTTCAAATTTAATCTTATTACTTTTTGTTCATTCAATCATGATCTCTCTACATAATATGTCCCTAACATTAATCTTCTGATTCTAAATTTTGTTTTCTTGTTAACTAGCCTACAATAGATCTCGTAAAATCTACGGCTGTAAAGAATCACCGATGGTAAAATTTTAGCCTATTTTTAAGGTAGTAGGTGTTGAAAAATTGGGCTCAGGAAATTTTACGGCCAAAGTTGGCAGTGAGACAAGTACGAGTGTTGTCATAACCGGAGCCACTGCTATCAACTTCCAACATGGTTTTACTGGGTTCAAACCAACTTCAATAAAAACCACCGTAACTAGACCCATTGCAGGTATTTATAGCCTGTTTGCCAATTTTTTCATATTCATAAGCGAGCTATCTTGCAAGTGCTGCAGTCCCTTCTCTTCACGTACAAATGAAAAAAGCAGTAAAATTAATTACTAATCTCAATTTGTTTTTTCCTTAATTGGTTCTGTTGCAAAACCTACCGTTTCAAATAATGTTTACAATTATAGACCGATAAGGAGATGCGATGGATAAAGGTCAAATTAAATTATAATAGCTCCCTAGCGCCCGCCTGTCAGAATCTGTCAGGTCATGTTTTTCTTTTATGCTATTCTCTATGCTCATGTATCTGTTTTACATATGTTTTGATAGAACGAACCTCAATAGCAGTGTCTCTCAGAGGCTCAGATATCCTTTTTTGAAGATACTTAGCACATTGATTTTTACGTTTTAGGTAAACCGTCATTTTTGGCAATAGAATTATCAAGTAAAGCCAAGGATGTTAAACTGAATGAAGTTGAATTATTAGACCTAGATGATAACGTTATCTCTGTACGACCATTAAAAGAAGTCGGCAAAGATTTCTATGTGGCTGAAAAGGAGCTACCTCCAACTTCGATTTTCAGAATAGCGGTGGGTATTTACTGTAATACTTTGTAATATTCAATGAACGATTTTTTCTAACAATCAATTTTAACTTAAATTTAGGTTAAAGGATACAATACAAAGACAAAAGAACCAATAAAACGATTATCATTTACTCCAATCGAACCTCAAACGCCATCAACAGGTAAGACATTTCAAACTGGTGCCTACTAATTTATTTTGAATCATGAAACTTATCACAAATTACGTTGAAACATTTCAGAAGAAATAGCAGAAAAAAGAGCACCAACCGTAACTTTAATTGGAGATCCTACAAGAGAAGTACCATATGGTGAGCCTTTACAGGTGCAATGTAAAATCAATGCGTATCCTGCGCCGAAGGTACAATGGGTAGATGAAAAAACTGGATTGACCATTTCAGAAATGGTAAAGTGTTTTCATCAGTTTTATATATGCAGTCAAAACCGTTTATGGCGACATCGTTTAGAACAACATACCGGTTAAATTGACCAAAATCAAAGGTCCTGGCTGAATGTTATATACATATCTTTCCTATTAATACCTGTCACCGGTTGTTACAACTATCGGTTTTTACGACTCAATATGAGTAGTCCCTTCGATGTCGTTATAACAGATTTTGACTGTATATTTAAAATTTCCTTGGTCAATAATATTTTAAACGTTATAGTTCCGTTCTATTATATTTATTTCAATTTTCAAATTTAGTTCTTGCAATTACTTTAATTATAAAGTAATGAACTGTTTTTAGGCTGTAGAAGAAGAACTGCCTTATGATTACATAAGTATACTTGATCTAGAGCAAGTGAAGATCAATACTTCTTATCAATGTCGAGCATCTAATGAAGTTGGCCAAGACGATACCACAGTTACTGTGCGACCTATTGATAGATTTGTAGCCTTGAACGTTTCTAAAGGTAATATATAAGTTTAATTTTATTGACGTACAAGTTAAGTTAAGGTACAGCTTTATATGCATTGCCTTCCCATTGTGAAGGGGACGTTTTAAAAGAGAAAGATAATACTTGCTATATGCGTGCCCTTCTCCGCTAACCTACTCTAAAGAGGAGAGGAGGAGAGGAAAAGAGGACCCTAATTATGCCTCCGGCATGCGCACTTGACAGACATAATGCAGATTTGCTTCGAATTCACGCCTTTCTTCTATGTGGTCGTGATATTGCACCAGGCGAGCCGGCCCATTCGTGCAACAGATGTTGTTACTATCGTCTACTACAGTTACAACTTGCATACATCAAAAAGACCTCTTCGATTATATAAAATTGATAGAAATAAATTAATTATTCGACTTTTCAGATACAAGTATTGACTACGACGATGAAGGCAAGTTGTATTGCATAATTGATGCGAATCCACCAGCACAGATCACATGGTATCTTAACGGCGACTTGTTAGATAATGACGAAAATTTAGAAAAATCTGAAGATGGGTCTGTCCTGAATATAATTTACATGAAACCAAAGTTCGAAGGAAAATACAACTGCGAAGCTAGAAACGAGCTAAAAAGAGAGATTTACTACATAAATCTCGTTATGACAGGAACAGGTACCTAATTGTTTGTCCGTTTTATGACGATTACTTTGTAAATGAAAGGGCTTTACGAGCAGATTATGGTACACTATGAAAAACCTAATTTGGCCACTTATTGTAAACAAACGTTTACAAAAATGTTAACGTTTTGACGTAATTATGTTTGCCACAGCCGAAGGTTCCAAAAAAAACCGAGATTGATTCTTATAATTTAATTTAATTAATAAAAATTACAAATTAAACTTATTACTAACTATGCTATGTTCCCTCCGAAGTCAGGAAAGGAATTGCTTAATCTATTACAATTAATAATTACGAAATATCGGTGCCAATGCTGCCTCAGCGCCTCGTGTCCACTTAAGTGGGTCGCGGCGAAGTCAACGCACTGCTGCGTCGGCGATCTTCCTTATAGGCATATATGTAACAACGTTTACAAACATTTGTTTACAAAAGTGTTGAAAAACGCAAAACGTTTTTAGACTTCCTTAAAATGCAGTTTTCATATATATTTTGTTTGAAAATAACAAGGAAATGTTGTTCTCAACTATTTCATTTCGTTTTATTTTACAAATAATCAAATGCAAGGCAAAAGATTTTCTTATAATTATTTTGTGTATAATAAATTACAGCGTGTCAAAGTTGAAGAAATAAATAATGAGTATGTATTGAAATAGATAAAGATTCTTTAAGATTTAAGAAAGAAAGAAATTAAACTTTAAGAAAATGATTGATATTTCTTTTTATTAGGATTGTTCAATAAAAAAAATACTACAATTATAACAATAATTTTGACGCGATATTTCAGTTGAAAATCTGTTTTTTTTTTTAAATCAAAATAACTTTTGATCCATTGAAAGTCGCGACACTTATGCACTTCGGGCCTAAACGATACCTATTAAGGTACTCTATCTCCACAAAGCTTTTGATCCGTCCATTAAAAATCGCCCTGTATATTTATATACATATATTTCTAAGTCTATAAATATGAGTGTCAATTCAAGATGAAACGTCCTACTAACTTGAACTATTTTCCTCAATTTTAGCTGTACCGAAAATCGATGATTCCGTAAATCAAGTCAACGTAACTAGGAAAGAAAATGCTACAATTAGTTGCAAGTAAGATTATTCTATTAAGGAACCTTGATTAATAAATAATAGTGACACTTGTATTGAGACATATTATATAGTTAAACAAAGAAATTTAAGACGACGAGAGAGGCGCTGCTGTCGCGGTTAGTTCTGTCAGAAAATAAGTGAATCCTTTCGCATTTTTTTACATCTACAGAGAGCATTAGTGAGTTGTCATAATTTAGTTTTACTTATGACCACCTGGTCAGATAGGTATCCTTGTCAGTCTATATGAATTAGCCCCTTCGCATACAAAGCAACGTAAATCTTCGAAACTATTAAAGTATTGTAACATTGAATTGCGTAATTCGCTTAGTCGCTGAACTAACAGGTTTTCAAAGATTTACGTTGCGTTGTGTACGAAGGGCCTTACTACAAGTGTCAAGTCAGTCGAAACTCAATGTTAACATCTAGAATAACACGTAGCATCTGTCTTCTAACAACTATTTCATCATCATCATCATCAGCTCACTATATGTCCCCACCGAGGGGCTCGGAGCCTACCCCAAGTTAGGGGTGACTAGGCCATAGTCAACCACGCTGGCCAAGTGCGGTTTGGTTGATTTCACACATATCATTGAATTTTTTTCTCAGATATGTGCAGGTTGCATCACGATGTTTTCCTTCACCGTAAGAACGTCGGATAAAAAAGAGCGTCGGTGGCTCAGGGGTTAACAACTATTTTATCTGGCAAAATTAATAAAAAGAAAATTCTCAGGGTCATTGAAGGCATACCACAACCAGGTATCCGATGGAGTTTCAAACATCGTTACGCTCAAGAGTTCGTTGTCCTTGATAGTTATTCAGATATACTTGAAATAAGTAGCACAGACATAAATGCTGCAGGAACGTATAAATGTGAGGCGTTTAATTTGTTCGGAAAAGCTGAACATGAAATAGAACTAGTAGTTAAATGTAAGTACTAAAATAACAAATAGCTTGTTTGATGCATTTTCGTATATCATCAATGACGAAATAAATAAAATCACCAGTCTACTACCCGTTAGTGTATGAGACCAAAATCTCTGTACAAAACATAACGTACTCGTAGTCTTTCATCTTTGACAAAATAATATGTTCTAAACAAAGATTTTGGTTTCAGAAACCCACGATAACCGTAAGTTAGTTGTCGTCATGCGGTTTTAAAATCTTATTTTGTAAACTCATAAAACTTTAGATATTCTAAAGTGATAACAGTCACATAAACTAGAAAGTATTGTTAACTTTGTTAGATTTTAAAATCGTATATCTTTTTATTTTAAGATCCACCAAAAATAACATCGAAAAGGCATACAATAAAAACTAAATCAGGTGAATATGTTTACTTAACGTGCCAAGTGGATGGAATGCCGCGACCAAATGTGAAATGGACCTTCAATGGAATCGAGATCAAGAAATCTCTACGACAACGAATTTATAGAGACAACATGTTGGGGTAAAATGAATACTGACCATTTTTATACCTATTATGTGCATATGTTACCAACGGAAAGTGAATGTCGACATTTTATCATCGGTCTACATAGACCCATGATAAAACAGTATACAGTTATACAGCGTTGTCATAGGTAAGGGACAACTTCGTAAGAAGCGCTTTGTGCCACACCTGATCAAAGGCCTTAGCCACGTCCAAAGTAACCGCTATGGCCTCCCCCTTTCTCTGGATGCCATCGACCTTAGATGTGTGAAGTATGCTCCTCCAAGCGATGGCAGTTAATGGTCTTTTAACCATTAAAACCAGTGCCAACGCATAAGCACAATGAGAGGAATTACGACAGGTCGACCTAACTTGTGAACACCCAGAGATTGCAGCGCTCTTCGCAATGACCGCTGGCGAAACTAGATTTATGGTGTTTGGACTTACAATGTTCTCAGTCTTCATTATGTTCACGTTTATAATATTAGTAAGATAGCTAAAATAATGTATCTCTTTGCAGAATGAAGGTCTCGATTAAAGACTCGGGAACGTACAATTGTACTGCTGTAAACGAGCTGGGATCCGATACTAAAATTGTGAACCTTACAATATACGGTATGTGCTGATGCATTACAAAATGTATTAATATTAATGTTTGTATGCATATAATATTTCCACTGTGCGATTCTTAAATCTAAACATCTAAACAATACGGGTTTCATATACCAAATTTTCTATTCTGCAGCAAGAGGCGTTTGATTAACAAAGTTTGGTCTTGATTTGAATGTTATGGATGATTTAATTGCAGACCCAGTTAGAATTACTCCACCAATCAAAAGTACGTTGAAAACAAAAGTCGGAAGCACAATTGTTCTACCATGCGAGGCGTTTGGACATCCTACGCCAAGTATAAAATGGGTTTTCATTAAAGAGCATGACCATTCCGAGTTACTAAGGTGAGTAAAGAGTTTAATTCACATATTGTAAAATTAACGATAAAGGGAAAGAACCTGTTGAACTAATTTTTTTAGCACATTGCATTATACCCAAATATGTAATAAGTATCTATAGACGTTTTATATTATTTTTGGTGACATTCAATTATTTCTTATTGTTCTTTACGTATTCATTACCTACTCGTAATTCTTAACTTTTTGCAATTGTTGTCACAAAGTATTTATTGTTATTTTTTCACCTATGTTAATTTGACTACTATCTATATTTCAGACCTAGTGATCCTTCGGGGTCACTGCAGGTGTCTCGAGTGCAACTCGAACAAAGTGGTCAATATTTATGCATTGCAGAGAATATAGGAGGTTCAAGTAATATAACTTACACGCTTCAAGTACTAGGTAAATTTAAGTGATTTTTATAAGATACCAATATCACTTGAGTACTTTGAAAGCTTACTGTCCTTGTACTAATATTAAATGAGAATGTTCAGATGAATGGATGTTTGAAGATATCTCTGGAAAGGCTCAACGGATCTAGATGAAATTTGAAACAGATGTAGAACATAGTCTGAAAAACAAGTAGGCTATTACTTACTCCATTTTTTTTTAATTCCGCGCGGACGGAATCGCGGGCGATAGCCAGTTTTTCATAAAAATAACTTGCTTTAAGTATAAATTTTACAAACACACACGCTATCATTTTAAGTTATTTGAACGATAAATAGGATTAATATTTTTAAAATAGAGATTTGAGAGTATAAAATTAGGGAATTCTCGTCAGGTATGTTTTCATTGGTATCTTGAAATATGATTTTTTCATGTTGTAAAATTCGAAAGAATGCATTGCTAATAGGTGTAATAAGATGACATTACTAAAGACATGTTAAATTTTCAGCTCCTCCTCATATTGTAAAGTCCTCAGTATCTAAAAGCATCACTGCTGTTGTCAACGATTTAATTTTGACCCTCCCTTGTGAAGCAAAAGGTAATCCGAAGCCGACAATTATTTGGACAAAAGACGAACTCAGAATCCCTTCAGGTAACCTTTTCAAAAAAATTTACATAATTTTCTGTTTACTACAAGAAAACAGTAAACATCATAATGTTTTTCTATTCTTCAAAGGAACATATTGGCACGATATTAAGGACGATGGTACTTTGGTAATCAAGAATGTTGATGATATAACCCAAGGCAGATATGTGTGTATAGCGGAAAATTCCCTGGGCACCGACACTGATTATTTCGATGTTTTGGTCCAGAGTAAGTCAGGATACTAATTTTTACTTGTAACATACTAATTTATACAGAAAACATATTACTTCCTCAGCGCCCGTTTTGTTTGGCATTGTGTATCAGGGTTTAAGTGCTTATCAGATTTTTCACGTCTTCCTCCTGATACGTAGCAGTTCAAAACTTAAGAACCATGAATCGTTAAAATTTATTATGTAATTTGCAGATTATCCCGATGCAAGTGAGAAACGTGGCGTTTTGGATGTTCAACTTGGAAGATCGACTAAAATTTATTGTGATATACCTCATACGTCCACCGATCGGTTAACTTGGTATAAGGTAGTTGAAAGGGCGTGGGCGCGGCTTTCTTACTTATGACTTACTTAGTTACAAACGTTTTTTTAATTAATTCGCTGAAATAGTGAAGCGATCGCTGCTCCATAGACAACAGCAATTGCTAATGCGTTGCCTACTTTTAATCGACGGAGGAAAGTGCGTACAGAAAGGGAACATTCCCCATTCCTATACGTCTCCTCCTCCATCAAATCGTCTTCCTCTTCCCATTCTTTAAAATCGACTGTACTTATTACATTCGTGTCGAGCCGAATCACAGTTTTCCGATTATTTAAACATAGAAAAATAATTTTGCAGGACTCAATATTGATAGCAACCGGTGAATTATATTTGAACGATATCAACATGGGAGATAATGGACTTTATACTTGCCGAGTTAACACCTTTTCTGGAGCAACAAGCGCCTCCAAGATGGTGAACGTTGGTTTCCCGCCATACTTCAATGAAGCAGCCAGTGAAGTAATATATTATGTAGCGGACGCTGAGGCTTATTTATCATGCCTCGCCACTGGTGTACCAACCCCAACTGTGAGTGCAAATTATATTTTAATTTCATAATATAAATCCTGTCAAAAACATTACAATGTAAAAGTATCTTTAGATAATCTCCTGGCTTAGTCAAAATATTATTTAATTACTATTTACATTTTCAGGTGACGTGGTTGCATAATGACATACCAATAGAGTTTACCGAGATGGCTTACCGATTTTATATGAGTTCAAATGATTTGGGACGTTTCTCGTGTACTGTAAGCAACAGTTATGGAACAATAAGTAGAGATTTCAATATTATTTCACGTGAGTTAAAAAATTTAAACTTGTAAAAATGTCCTCCATTTTCCCCTCCTCCTTCGACTCCAGATTTTAGTTCATACTGTATTTTATATAACATTCATCACTAAGTATCTTTTATTTCTCAAAGTAACCAATTATTGTACACTTTTTGTTTGCTCGGTTTACAAAATCTTGCTCGCCTAGATACACAGCTTGTAAAAAACATGTTGCTCAACTTGCCAAACGACATGTTGCACAAGTAATTGCCTTTTTCTATAGCGACAATTTAAATATCTTTCACAGAGTGCTCGTTTAAAGCTGAAATGAATCCTGATAGCCCAACAGTTTCTGTATTGGATGCTAGAGATACGACAAAGCCAGACGACGTTATTGTAAATATTCCAGTAGGGGAAGAAATAATAATCTATTGTATAAAAGGCTTTGAAATATTCCCTGGGACCGAATTAAAAGCAACTTGCGTTCAAGATACCATGCTTAAGATTGGAGATAAGGAAATTAAATACAATGATATAAAATGTAGAAAAGATGTAACACCGATAACAAAACCAACTGGTAAACGTTGTAGTCCAACAAAACGCGATACCGAAACAATAAAGGTTGGAATAGAAACAGATGGAAAATTCGATGAAGTATTTGAAATATGCTATGATAAATTTAATTCTATACCTATTTATTCAACACATAAGATAAATAGATCTTTAGCGGGAGTAGAACCTACAGATGTAAACTGGTACGATAACGATTTGGTAAGGTATAATTACGATGAATTATACGATTGTACAAATCAAATGTATCATATCAATGCAATCAGACCGTTAGCGAGAGGTCTTGAGTGTTGTTTTACTAAGAGGAAATTAGTTAATCCGCAAGATGTTTCCCCTGGCGTGTCCCAGATCGCTACCTACAGTAATTTGAATATAGTACCACATTGGAGCACATGCGGAACAAAGGTAATTTCTGTATCAGTTTTTACGCAACTCATAGTCACCATTAATTACTATTTAATTTATAATGAATACAGAACGGATAAGACAATGATCTAGTCAAGGCAATGTTATGTAGTTGAAAATTTTTTTTTTATGGAACAGAATTGGGACGATATTGAAATGAGAATAAGGATATTAGCAAAACCGCTGAACAGAAACTTGATCGTTAGAACTGGTACGTCAGGACAACTTCAATTTCCCACTACTTCATTAAGGATGCAGAACATTTTCATACATGATCGATCCAACAAGCGACAGCCAGTTCCTAAATTCTTGTGGAAGGTAAGTTTTTACATACTTCATTAGCATATTCAGCGTAAACGTCAAACAAGAAACTATGTTAGTACTCAATTCCTTTTTACGACCATTAAATTCTTACAGGTTTCTTAAATTTATACTGGTTTCAGGTTGTTCAAGATGAATTTTCTAGGTCATCATTAGCCATAATTCAAGTCAATGTTCCTGATTTGAAACTATCCGAAGCTCTTAGCTATGTGGTGTGCAAAGATATTTGCAATTTGGTCGAATGGATGAAAAGCCCAGTGTGGCGTGACGTCAAATATGGTTTCACTTATTGCTGCACTATAAAAGAATTTGAAACAGCTTTTGGTTTAGAAGGACAATTCAGTATCGGTCTCGAAGGTATATTCAGTGATACGTTAATAATACCAGATACAGGGCGAGTGTAACCTTAACAAGTCCAAAAAAGTATACAATGAACATTGTAACGATAACATTCTAATGTTTACCACAGTTATCCAAATATTATTTTAATCTTTAACCGTGGGTTTCTGAGATCAAAATATCTCTATAAAACATATCGTCATTCCTGACAAAACAGAGATAATATGTTTTAAGCAAGGTTTTTGGTCTCGGAAACCCACGGTAAATGTATCAATTTATTATATAGACAATAGGAATGTAAGTAATACGTACTAATATTTCGATTGTCTACTACTACTATTTATAGTACATACTAGTCATCATCATCAACCTGCCCTTATCCCTATGGAGGGTCGGCACAGTATGTACTACTCCTCCATACATCTCTATCAGCCGTCATATCTGAATTTACCCCCTTCTTACGCATATCCTCTTTCACACAATCCATCCATACTTTCTTTGGTCTTCCTCTACCTTTATAGCCATCCACATTCAATCTCATTACTTTTTTGTTTATATGATTATCATCCCTCCGCATAACATGTCCAAACCACGCTAACCTTCTGCTCCTCAATTTCTCGATAACTGGCGCTACTTTCAAACTTCCTCTGATATGCACATTCTTAACTTTATCTTTTCTTGTCACACCACACATCCATCTTAGCATACGCATCTCAGCTACATGCAATCTTCTTTCATCCGAAACCTTGGTGGCCCAACATTCAGATCCGTACAATAAGACAGGTCTTACGATTGACTTGTAGATCTGTCCCTTAAGCTTGGGTGGCATTCTTGGATCACAAGTCACACCGGTGACCTGTCGCCATTTCATCCAACCTGCATTTATTCGGCTTTTCACATCCCGGTCAACACCACCATCGTATTGGACGAGTGAACCGAGGTACTTAAAATCGGAGCAGGTTGGTAGGTCAACACCATTTAAAGCGATTGGAGAAAAGCTGGTCGGACCACCAAAATCGCAGAACAAATGTTCAGTTTTGGTTCTGCTGATTTTAAGACCAACTCTCTCCAATTTATCTCGCCATTTTTCCAACCTGCTCTGCACCTCGCATTCATCCTCCCCAACAAGCACGATGTCATCAGCATAAAGCATACACCAGGGTGCTTCCTCCTGTATGTCTGATGTTAGCGCATCCATTACCAGGAGGAAGAGATACGGACTTAAAGCCGAACCCTGGTGTAGGCCTACCGACACACCAAACCTGTCACTATCGCCAACAGCGGACTGGATGTGTGTATTGGCTCGACAATACATAGCACGAATAAGCTGCAGGTATTTCCCAGGCACTCCTTTCACTTTCAAAGCCCACCACAAAACCTTCCTCGGAACCCTATCGTATGCTTTTTCGAGGTCTACAAACACCATGTGCAGGTTTTTATGCACACGCCTATATTTCTCGCAAAGTTGGCGAATAGCAAAAATGGCATCCGTAGTCCCCCGTCCTGGTATAAACCCAAATTGGTTCCGAGTTACCTCACTCTCCTCTCTTATTCTTCCGTCCACCACTCTCTCCCAAGCTTTCATACTGTGTGACATGAGCTTTATTCCTCTATAGTTGTTACAGATTTGTACATCACCCTTGTTTTTAAAAATTGGCACCAGCGAACTCCTACACCACTCATCTGGAATCACCTCTTCCTGTAACAACTTGTTGAAGAATAGAGTCAGCCACACCAATCCGTCCGCCTTTAGGAGCTTCCATACTTCCACTGGTATTCCATCCGGCCCAACTGCTTTTCCGTTCTTCATACCTTGCACAGCTTTCTTTACTTCATCCACGCTAATCTCTTTCACCATACCAATATTAACCGGCACTTTTTCCAACACTCCACTCCAAATATTCTCTTCGTTCATCAATTTTTCAAAATAATCCTTCCAACGCTGTTTAATATCATTATCATCCGTCAATACATTTCCTTCATCGTCTTTAATACACTTGATGTGGTTTACATCTCTTGCATTCCTTTCTCTCTCTCTTGCTATACGGAACAGGCGTTTTTGTCCCGGCGGGCTGTTCAGGGATTCATATAATTTATCTTGTGCCTGTGCCTTAGCAGTTGCGATGGCTTTCTATTATTTCTTTTCTTTTTTTCTTTTATAGTACATACTAGTATTTATTAATTAATACAAGATAGTTATTATTATTTTCAAGAACAATCTAATGTATTAATCTCACTTTTATAATATTAAAATTTTTCTAATATTAATCTGATTATGATACTTTTTTATTTCATTTAAATTCTGCCCTTATTATTTAATACGAAAGCGCCTATTTATTTTACACGGCAATCATTTCTCGAAACTAAATTTAATGACTGTGCTATTGCTTTTTCGAAAGTATACTGAACACTATAAATTTAGTTTCTAAACAATTTGAATTATAAAGTTAGTATATCTATACGTTTGTATTTTCTTGTTCGACATTTCTTTAATCAAATTCCGTGTATAATATTTTCGAAGGATTGATAACATTTGTAATTTTTTTTTTTTTTTTTTAGTTAATGTCGCTAATAGTATAGTAGGAAATAAACCTTAAATTAGAAAAGACCAACTTCAAGTATTTTTAGAGCGGCAGATATAAAATTAAAACATAAATATTCTTTTTTTAAAGAACTTCAATTAGTTTACAAATTGAATGCCAACAATAATTATGTCCAAAGTAGAATAACTTACGAACACTTTAAAAGTTTCACCTCACGCATAGTTCACGGACAACGTTTGTTTCTGTGATGTTACAAAATCTAAACTGAATGGTAATGATATTTTTACGATGCACGAGTCGCTTCGTAACATAAAATTATTTAAACATTAACACGTTTATATTTTTAATGGTATACAAAATTAAGAGCATTTCGCGTACATTGTAATATTCTCAGCAAATTGTTCTGCAGTCAAAGAAATAAATTCGCTACCCACTTAGGATCAATGTCGAATAGCAAATTTTAGCACGAATGTATATTACTAATGAAAAGTTTTCGACCTAATTTTAGTAATATTATAAATATCTCTACAGATGTATGGATGGCTGGATGGATGTTTGTTATTAGGTATCTCCAGAACAGCTAAACGGATCTCGCTGAAATTTGGCACAGATGTAGAACATAATTTGGAAGAGCACAAGCTACTAATTAAGTTTTTTTAATTCCGCGCGAACGATGTCGCAGGAGGCAGCTAGTAGCATTATAAACGACAAATATAATTTTAACGGAATGGGTAATAAACTTATTCGAATACTTAGGTATTACATTATGTTGTACAGTTTGTTTATTAACAAAAAAGGGAATAAAATCATCTTTAACATTAAATAATAAAGATGCAAATTTTCTTTTTTTAGTTTTTATTAGTAAATAGGGTATGATTTTTTTTAATACTGTTTAGTTAAACACGTGTTTTAACTCTTGGACGTCGCAGATTGATATTTTGGACGTCAACGTGGTTATATGTAGGTATCACCCCAATGCTTTCGGTATAAGTACTTCATTATGTTGGGAAAGATAGCATTTCGCAAGCCTTACCATAATAATGTTTCAATAACCATGATTTGATAAAAATCCACACCTGGCGCTAGTATTACGGTAGAAAAGGGTTGACGTATGTTTATGCCTCAATGTATTTTAAACATAGTGTATATTTTTTATGGTAAGACCAGTAATATCTTATTTATTTAGAAGTGTACAATTTCAATGTCACATATTCATAATTTAAATTTAAATTGATTCGCTCCATCGTTCGTCCTCACTGAATGATATTTAATTCCATTTTGATATTTGCTATTGTGTACGCCATAATAACCGTAATAATTTAATTTATTTTATTATATTAATATGTGATGCTGACATTTTATCGATTTTTATTTAATTTATTTCATAATACAGGTGACTTGAAATACGAACGACCGATGAAATTAAAAATATAACGATGCTGAGTGATGAAATCGGTTTTGCCATAAAAAAAATCAATTGAAAGTTATTGAATAAGTTGGTTAATTTTTTTTTATTTAATCCTAAATTATTTAAAAATCATGTCTCTATAAACTTGTTCATGGTTGATAAGTAGATAAATTAATTTTATTTATCAGGAAATTATGGCGATGTTTCCGTGAATAAACAATAACTATATTGATAATATGTTATCCTTTTATGTACATTATAATATACGTGTGTACAACATAACTTATTTTATATTTGACTCCAGACGTTCTTTACAATTAGAGCTCATTATAATTTGGTTTATTGGTGTTTTGTTTCGTGGCCTATTTGAAGTATTATTACTTCCAGGGTTACACCAGAAACGTATATCATCAGCCACGAAACGGATTAAAATAGGGTTTTCACTATCATGAAGGTAATTTATTCCGGTTGGTTTATATAAACTGTCAATGTGTGAAAAATTTAGTATACATGAATGAACAGCGTATTACTAAACCCCCTAAAATGTACCCTTTTTTGACTTACGTAGGCTAAACCGTTAGTTACATAAAATGATTTATGAGAGTGTTGTGTTTATGTCGTTCACAATTTTCTCTAAAAAAACACTCACGTATTTTGCGGTGCTTTTATTGTTTTAATATAAATCCTTATCCAAATTAATGTGTTCTTAATAAGGAGGTATTTACAGTATGTAATTCTAATAAATTTTTGAGAAGATAACACATTCACAAATAATTGTGTAACGGGCTGGGTGCGGTTGTTTTTCGCAGTGTTTTTACTCCTAGATATCATCGAAATACTACAAATATCAGACATACATATATCCGCTATACTAAATACATAAATTGCTACCCGTACGAAGCTAAAGCGGTTCGCTAGTTGACAATAAAAGATCCGTTGCCTCTACAAATTTCACAAATTGTATTAAATAATAGTTCCATAAAAATTACATAAGATAAACCTTTAACATTAACAACAGTGATAACTCAAGATATTAGCGTCACAAGTGCTATATACTTAGTGTCAAGCTGAGTCGGATAAGAGAAAGTTAACTTGATTGATGCATGACCAGACATTTTCTAGGGCATAAAAGTTAAATGCCATGAGGGTGGGCCTGCATTCGAACCTGAATAGAACCTGATATTGTGTGACATTCCAATTACATCTTGATACAGTTTTTTCTTTAGTTTTTCCGAAACTAAAAATTTTTACAAAATATTTATAATTAAATAATAGAGCATATAATCATTTCCTTATAAACTCTTTAATCATAATTATCAGTAGAGAAAACATCAGAGGTTAAAATATCCCACTTAATTTGCGGGCGTTTCACACAAGACTTGTTTCTTCTCTCTTCTACCTTGTGGCAAGAAGTCTTTGATGTCTTGGTTCATTTTGACCCATCTGTTGATCCACATTGAACGACTGTGCCTCTTTATTATGGTTATGTAAATTAAGATGAATGTAGCGATTCTATAAGCATTCAGTAGGTCTTTAATATAAGTGCATGAGTCAGTTCTGATGCGCCAAGCGGATGCGGTCAACTCGCGGCCTTCACACGTGCCCTTTCAATAAGCTGCGCCCGTGTGAACATTACGCGAACACACCATCGTTCCGCCCACTTGCCGAAATATCCTCTAGCTGCCAATCTCATTCAGATTGTACTGATAACTTGAATATGTTTATCTGATTATATTTACAAATTGTGTTACACAATAAAAAACAAAACAAAAAACTACATTCATCACCAAGCAAATAAACTAAGATAAGAGAAATTTCCCATTTATCAAATCAATTTGATAAAATTGTTGTAAATTGCATACAAAAAAGTCGCTAATTTAAATAATAATTAATAATACCAGGTATTGATAAATGCTAATAAAAAAATTAAAAATCTACGTAAAAAGTCACGTATTCTTTTAATTTTCAAACTAATAATTATAATATTAACCTTTTAAAAAATACTTAAGGAATTTTAATGAAACAACATAGCGCATACATTAAAATGCAATTTTTAATACATATCGCTTATCTAACCGAACGCAATGTTTCCTATTTTTCCCTTAACTAAGAGTTTCACTGTTAAATATTTTAATAAAGTCCCGACAAGATATGTATATAAAATAATTTTTATAATAAAACTAGCTGTCGCCAGCAACAAAAAAATCCACGCAAATTTAAAAAAAAAAAACTTAAGTAGAAGCCATTCCGGAGATACCTTGTAACAAACATCCATCCATCTAAACATTCGCATTTATAATATTAAATAAGAAGTAAGATATGTATATGTTACAAATACTATCGTGTAGGGTGTGTACTTGGAATTTTTCAGCAGTACCTTCCCAATATTAGACACTCTACATAAAAAATTTCGCGAGTCTGTCACTTTAGCAAATCATTAAAAATAATTAGTTTATTGGCAAATGAAAGTTTAAGTTAAAACTAAGTTTAGACAATCTAATAATAAAGATTAATTACTTTGTAGTACAGACTTACTGAATATGTTGCAACTTGCAAGACGTATGATATATTTTTGAAGAGAAGCAAAGAACATGTTTCATAGCTATAAAAAAGGTCTTCGAAATTATACAACATGGTTATTAAAACACATTGACAGATCTTCGCAAACTCGTTGAACGGAAATTACTAAATTCCTGGCCTCCATTAAAAAACTCTGACCTACGTAAAAATGTTGAATGCTCATATTTATTTAAATTGGCACATTGAGATAAGTCAATTAATTGATTTATTAATCTATAAAAACACGGACTGTTGTATCCGAATTAAGTTTTATTAATTGTATTTATATAATTTAAATTGTTCTTCAAATACCCAAAAATTTTATAACTATGCGGATTTCATTTTCATGTCTTTTTAAATATTTTCCTTCAATCTTTTTTTCCCCCATAAAAATACTAACAAATTTATAGACTCGTTTGTGTTATAAAAAAATTATACGTAAATAACAACTCATTCATTTGCGGTTCAAATTGTTTGAACATTTAAAAAAAAACACCAAAGTTCACGGAATATCTCACCTTCATATTAGATGGAATATCCGTTTCTATTTCAATCATGATTAGATCATCATTTAACTAAACGTGGTAAAAAACATCTTTACGATATTCAAATAACAATGTGTTAATTAAAATCTACAAACTCTGATAATATTAAAATCACCTCATTAATTACTTCTCTACTTTGTCCACGAATTTTAAGATTTTTCCACTTCATTCATAATACATTCCAACCATCTAAAAAACAAAATCATAACATCCTAGTACGTTTGTAAATATACTAGCGACCACTGCCGATACCAAAGTTAACGTCAAACATTTAATTTTTCATATATTCTTGTGACGCTTTGCCATATTTCAGCAAAATAAACGAGCTTGCAACACATTTCATAATTTTAGAACTTTATTAAGACATGCTATAAGGTGAGGACATGTATTTTATGTTTATATTATAGAGTCATATATAGGTAAAAATGTGTACGATGTGTAAAAAAAACTGAATTATCTAATAAAGAATATTGAATCATCGCAAAGATTTGATCCGTAAAAGCAACAATGCAAACATTGGAATGCATCTTTTGTTTTTGTTTCACAAAAGGACCCGAGATCCGTATCATCGAAGAATTCAATTTTTCTAAAACTAGTCGTTTTTTCGCGAGAATCGGAGCGTAACTTGTTTTTTATCGTAACCTACATGCGTTAGGATGCAATCATCTTTACCACCACAAATACTTAAAAAATAAAGTAAATAAAAATCATACCCAATATTATTAGTCTACGACTGTCGTAGAGGTTATATGTTTTTTATTTATCCACAAACTAGGTTATTTTAATGAGAGGATTTTGCTTGCGAAAATAATTGGGTTTATCAACACGTTCAAATGTATGAAATACTAGCTGTCGCCCGCGACTCCGTCCACGCGGAATTGAAGAAAAAAACTGAATAAATAGCCTATATGTTCTTCCAGACTATATTCTACACCTCTGCCAAATTTCATCAAGATCTGTTGAGCCGTTCCAGAGTTACTTTCAAACAATCCATCTAAACATTCGCGTTTATAACATTAGTAGGATTTTGAAAGATGGCGCTAGTAATTTAGATCAGTTAGAATCTTGAGTAGATCATAATCTTGTGGCCATGATACGCTGATATCCTGTATGTAACGATCATTTCAAAACATACGGGAGTAAATTAAATGTAAATCAAACGTTCAAAATAAAAGAAAATCCAAATTAGTAAAGTTTGTAGAGGACGACAAGTTCACGAATTGAAGCTACTTTATATTTGAGGATCGTTATTTTTAATTACAATCTAAATAACAAGGTAAATGTCAAATATTCGGATTAAAACGTTTTGTCTTAAATGTTAAAAACGTGTTTAAGGCTAGTATCGATAGACAATACTTTGCGAAACGATTATAACGTGTATGAATCTAAAAGTTAAGGTTAATTTTGATTAACATAAGTCCGTTTGAATTTCTTAATTTGCCAAATGCTCTAGTTAGATCAGAAAAAGTGTACGGAAGTAGTTCTGGATATTCGAGTTTTATCTAATAATAATTAAAAAATAAGTTTGTCTATAGTAAGAATTTATAGTAATACAATAATCAACTTTGCGATTACATTCACCAAAAATTTGATACTTTCTGTCGTCACTCTGTCTATGTCTAATCTGACTGATATGATCTTTAAGTGACTTCGGTGTTACGGGTGCGCTTGCGAGTGTTTGTATTTCGAAACCGGCGACAGGTCAGTTTTTATTGGTATTGTTTAGAAACCATCCGACACTGTTAGCGGCCGGACGATAATTGAAAACACATCGCCTGTAAGTGATACGATCTTTGCCAAAAAAAGTGTTACACAACTTAAGTATCATCTCCGCCAAGTATAACTATGTGCAACGACACTATGATGCCATTTTTCACAAAGTATTAAGGCAAGCACAATTCGAAAAAAAAAATCTTGTTAAGTTCTATTTAATAAACGTAAAGTGATGTTTTATCGGTGGCTCAGATGTTAACCACTTGATCGGACCGTACCGAAATCTATGCGTCCAGATTCGATCCCCGCTATAAACCAATGTGATTTTAGATTTTAGAATTACATATTTAAACTTATCCGAACGTTTTTTCGTTGAAGGAAAACATCTTGATACAACCTATATAATTCGGCGAAGAAATTCGTCACCCTAAATTAGATAGGTTTCGAGCACATCGCTGGGTACATTTATAAACTGACGACAAATAAAATCTGATATAAAGATAGATACATAATTAGTGGTTATATGTGATAGAACATAATGTACATTCTAATTATACGAATCACAACACTGGCATTTTGTTTCAAAGGAATTAAGAATAAAATATGTATATACATTATTGTAATTAACAAGAACATCCTGCATCCAAGTATGTTATATGCTGTTAAAAATATTAATCACAATGCGCCACATCACCGGATTCCATATCTGCGAGGAAGTTAATAAACATTAATAAGGCAAGAAGTATTAAAACGATAAAAGCTATAAATTTCAATTATGACACCTTTACAACATTCCTACAATGCATTCATAGGATTATCATTTTTATTGTAGTATCTAACAAAACTGTAATACTAAGAAAAAATATTAAATTCCTAACCGCCCTTCCAGCCCAAGATCCACCAAATTGACTAAACTTGCGACTTAAGCAGTGCGACTTCTGGGCAATTGTAGCTTTTCTAGAGAAAAGTACTTAAATTGTTTGTATATGAACACAGTCGAGAGGTCATAGTGACGCTCTTAATCACGCTAGTGGAAATAGGGTTTTATTTGGACATTGTTCCTACCTTTTTTGTAACTTTACAAGAAACTATCAGCTAAAATAAAGTATGAATGGTGTTTATAGAATCTTAGCATAATATTATTTATATTAAACATGTTTTTGCGTATTTTAATTAAAATAGTAGTTATAATATATTCCTATTACAAATCAATTGTTATGATTTCCGTATAATCTGTGAATTTTATATTTTAATGAAAAAAAAAATAACGACAATCGAAGTCAAGATTTTTTGTAGTAGATTGTTTACTACGTTAATAAACAATTTTTGATTCCTTCCTGTTTTAAATATTTTATTGAATTGAGAATAAATGGTAATGTAATTTCATGATTTCTTTTTAATTGATGATTTATGTATTTCATTTTCGAGGATTTAAAAAATAAATCAGAGAAAAAAACATTAAATTTAACTACTACTTGACGTAATTGAGATGCTCCTACGAAATATCAGTTATAGAATCACTGATTGAACTTTTAACGCTCACATTGTATTGACTAATCCCAACCTATAATTGTCTGACATTTGACACGTGACTCAATAGAATAGACATTTCCCGTAGATAAAATATAAAAGTGTCTGTTTCCACACATCTTCTTAGACGGTAATGATCCATTCTCTCAATTAATAGACAATAGACTAATCTGAATACTTAATGATCATTTATTCTAGCTTTTGCCCGTGACTCCATCCGCGCGGAGTTAAATAAAAACTTATTTAGTAGTCTATGTGTTCTTCCAAATTATGTTGTACATCTATGCCAAATGTCAGCGAGATCCGTTGAGCCGCTCTAAAGACAGTAGCAAACGTCCATGCAAACATTCACATTTATAATATTAGTAAGATGAATTTAATAACTGTATAGCACATGAACCATCTTGAAGAGACCGATAGAGATGTATTTTTATAGCGTTAGATAAAGACTTTCTCTATCTATTACTGCAAAGATCGGGCCTCTGTTGCCTTCATCCAGTGCATTCGCCTTCTTCAACTGCAGTCTTGGCCATCTAATGAGAAGTTTAATCAAACACTTCCTTAATACTCGTAGAATTCATGAAAGCCCAATTCAAAGAAAATTGAAGGCTATTATAAAATTCATTAGAAACAATTTCGTAACTCACCACTCAATGTAAATATTGTAAAATATCAAGTGTGCGCACTTACAATCAAGTGTATTAAATCACTTTTGGACGAAGTAACTCGCAACATTGGTACAAGCAAAAGGTTACCATAATGATGCATAACATAAAAATTAATAATCTCACGGAATGTCCAGCATTTGAATGTTATACTCCGCTCCGAGTGAAGCAACATTGATACTCAATAGCTGTTTCATGCTAATTCGATTGTTAAGAAAAATATTAAAAACATTTTTACATGTTAACGATACGTATAGTATAGTAATAAATAAAGGAAATATCCTATTGTGTTAATTATTATGCGAATATTAACAACATAAAATAGATTTTATGAATTTTAATTTATTTATATTGTTGCGAAATTTTAGAAGTTATAATCTTTACAAACTAACAAACAAAACGAACGAAGATACGTGTATAAAAAATAAATGTGACATTCGAAGGTTCAAATGATAAATACACGCAATAAATATATGAAACTACGGGGAAATGTAAGTAAAACAAAATAACAAATTATAGGAACCCACAATAAAACGAAGAGACATACAAATTCTAACCAACAATTCGTTGAACTAATAACTTTTATAGACAAACCGAATAGTCAAAGAGCAAATTCGAACTCACGACCTTATATTTTACAGTCAGTAAGTAATCAAGTTTTTGGCATAATGCACATTTAACTTTTGTTTTACATCAGTAAGTAAACAAAAGCAAAGTTAATCAAGTCACGTTTAACGCGGTACTTAAAACTACGTGAAAAAACTTGTATGAATAGTAATTAAATTAAAGCACAATTTGAAGACATGTGAATTCTGTCAATGCAAATTGAATTTTCAGAATCTACATTTTTCGCTATCTACATTTTTTGCAGATTAACTAACCGTTGTAACAATTACAGTAAAATTCTACCAAAACACTTGTGGCGTTCCCCCACTGCGCAGGCAGACTGCGCATGTTAGATGATAGGTGGATAAGATGTGAATCAGTTGGAACTAGACAGCTAAATAGTAAGGTGCATGTTATGTATAAATGTGTAAATAAAGAATTGTAGCAAAGGTCTCTTTACACTTTTTCATTAATCATTCAAATGTACGAGTAGTATGAGCATGAGCCTGCCTGTATGAGCCTGCAGCCCATTGTTGTCATATTTTTTGTTCTGTTATTAATGCCTGAAATATTGTATTCCTCATGATGACAATAAAGAAGTTTATTATTATTAGACAAAAATCAAAATTTCGTTAGAACCGGTTGCTACTTTTTACTGTTATTCTTTTTCTTCTTATAGCAGTAGAACCCTTTGTGCGCTCTAGATAGGTCCAGCAATGTTTGTCACATCGTAACAACAGTTCACCATATTTGCTATTCCAACTTTTTCAGCTTCTCCATTCGTTACTATACTATTCACAAATAATTGTACAATAATTTCGTTGGTAATTTCATATTTTGTAAGATATTATTTGAATAGAAAAACACAGAGAATGTCTTCATTTTACAAGGCCATTTAACTTGGTATCAATTAAGTATAGTTTAAAAACCATTAATTATTTTCAACTATATACAAAGAGATGATTTACACTACTATTAATGGTAATGTTCATTACCACCGTGAGACTATCTCTTCAAAAATATTTTATAGTCAATCAACAGTACTTAAAGCTTATTAACGTAAAAACCGACGAACTTATCTGACCCGGTGGGCATACATTTCACTAGGTGAACCGAACAAGCCTTGCAATACTAAAGTTAAATAACTTCAAAAGATTAAGGCATAATTTGTACACAAGACAACGTAAATTTTCGAAAGTAATATTGTATCCTTGCGTCGCGAGTATCGCAGTGCACGCTCCGAACACACAACGTTGTATCGTAGACGTGAATCGTCTATTCGATCAGTACAGGCCTATTAACTGCATGACAACTGTATATTCTTCGTCATCTTGAAAATCACGGCGACATTTTCGCGGTGATCTGATAAATTTCGAGCGACTGTGGCTTAGGCGACGAAAGAACAAAATGTCAGCGACGCGTGCCTATGCACGAAGCGCTCTGACATTGTAATGCGTAAGTGGCTTAGCGAAAAAAGTGCCGGGTTTCCAAGATTTACGCTGCCTTGTGTACGAACTGCTTAACAGTGAACACAGTCTTCACTACTTGTATTTCTATTTAGATTTAATATCTTATTTTGTAAATCTGGTAACTAAATCCTAATTACTTGTAGGTAATAGCCAAGGACAACAAAGTCACGTAAACGTGAGTCGATATTCTAGCAATATTCTTAATATAAAGTTGAATCTTTTGGATATCTTAGATGAGGCACTTTTGCTAGCTCCATAACTGACGATACACATTTCTTTCCCAATAATATTGCTATTAAATACAATAGTTTGGTGGTTGTAAATATAAACGTGTATTAGATTATTGTATAAATTAACTACTGACATATATGAGATACTAGATGTCGCCCGCGACTCAGTATGCGCGGAATTAAAAAAAATTTATAAGTAGCCTAAGTATTCTTTCAGAATATGTACTACACCTATGCCAAATTTCATAGAGATCCGTTCAGCCGTTCTGGAGATACCTTCAAACAAACATCCATCCATCCATCTAAACATTCGCATTTATAATATTAGTGTGATAACTATGGCTTCTATCTGCTTGGGTTCGACTCGAATTCTCCAATTATGCTTGTCGCATACATAACAACAAGATTGACATCGATGATTGGCATCGATTCGGATCGGAGATCGATTATGTGAAACGAGTCACTAGCTGTCGTTTTTTCATTGTCCGCAGCAGTCAAAGGTTAAAAAGTCACAGGTCATCTCAGGTGAGGCTTACGTTACGCCGCCAAACAAACAAAAAAAAAGATATTTTTTTACTTTGACAATTTTACACTCTAAGAGACTTACGCAATATGTAATTGACATAGAGCTTCGTAGACAGGCACGCGGCGTTTACATTTTGTACCTTCGTCATCTAAGCCAGTCCCTCGCAATCAGTTTGTCAAAATCGTCGCGACAAAGACGCAGTGATTTTCAAGATAGAGTAGCGTATCTATACAGTTGACATGTAGTCGACGTCTTTGACGTGACGTGATTGAATAGACGATTCGCATCGACGATTCAATGCTCTGTGTACGGAGCGCACATCGCGATACTCGCGACACAAGGATACTGTTATTTTCTGTCTGTCACTAAAGCAGTCTGCATTAAGAAAGCGTTGTTTTTGTTACTTTCCATACTTATCAGATACAAAACATATTTAGAAAATTTTCATTGACTTGTGTATGAAATGGCTTTACTTGCAATACAAACACAAAAGACTAATATACCGCTACATATGTTGATGTTTTCAATATATAATGTATGTTAGTCAATCAAAACAATGTTGGACAACGATGGTTTACGTTACACCATTCATTTTAACCAATAACTGCTTATCTTTGTAATAAAATTTTCACAATAACAAACACTGAAACAGCAGGGAGTCTAATAAGATGTTACCATCTCAAATCTTTCGATAACCAAAGCGTTCATTGTAAAGCAACATTGTTATTTGTCAAAGATTTACTGCTCGTAAAACTTAGTTAACTATTTAGTTTTGAACGTAAGTCACTTTCAATTACATGTTTACACTTACAAAAAGTTACCAGTTTTCAGGCGGAGTAAGTTCTTCAGATATTAATCTGCGTAGCGCGTTTTGTGTTTAATGTTAATTTACAAATGTGTTACGATAACGAGTTAACCAACAATAATAAAAGACATTAAAACCATCTTTCATTACACACTTTTTGTAGCTAACATTATTTAACACTTGAATTTTTTAATGTCAAAGAAAAATTAAAAATCTACTAGTAGTAGGGGAGCCCACGAGGCTAAATGGGGATTTACTCGAGCATCGTAGAGACCTATTGGGATGCAAAGCTTAGATGATAAGAAGAAAAAAATGTTATATGATATATACCTTTACATCAGTGGGGGAAGCGGCTATAGATTTTTAAAAATGTAAAAAAAAAAAATTAATCGAGCGCGTCAGATTTTCTAAGGGAGTGTTAAGTGCACCAAAAAAAGCTCTCATTCAATAATGTGACGATTTCGATGGGACGCAAACTCGCGGTCATTTTTATAATGTGCAAAAAAAATCGCCATTTTGAAATACTCAAGCGCGTCAGATTAAGATATATATGGTTTATCTTTATGTTCTAAACGTACTGTCTCATAATCTGACGATTATCTAGAGGGATTCAACTGATCTGACAAAAAAAATATTAGAAAAACGGTTCGGCCTTATACATGGGCCTCATGTTTTGTGGAGGTACTTAACCGGGTACAAAGTATCCCCCTGTATATTAATCTGCCGTGCTTTAGGAAATCCCGAAATCCCCGCTTGGGCTCCCCTACTATAGTCTCCTAGTCATTTTAATAAACAAAAAAATGGGACCCATCTGCAAGCACTTCCTTTCGATTGCAATAATTGTTATCAAAATCAGACCACCAGGGGCGGAGTTTCGCGGTAACACACATAAAAAAAATACAGTCGAATTGATAACCTACTTCTTTTTGAAGTCGGCTCGTTCGTAATAAATCTATTTTTAGTTATATATTTCTTTAGATCAGATCATTTCTTCAGATCAGTAAGAATGATAAGTATGGTCTCTCGGTGATTAATTCATAACGCGCTGGTGAATTTTTCATACAATTAATTAAATCGAAGTGTCTGTATGTAAAATAAAAAAAAACATATTTCGCGAACATGCTGCATTTGCGTTGCCTATGACGAAAATCTATTTTTTTAAAACCTTTGTCCGTCTGTCTGTCTTTTTTTTGTGTGACTGCAAATCTGCGTTTGTTCCCGATACGAGTATTATCCAAAACGGCTGGGACGAATTTGACGGGACTTATACTGTACGTAAGCTTGTATATGCAGGAATAATATATCACATACTATATTTTTTATTCCAATGAAGTCGCGGTCAACCGCTAGTATTTTATACAATTAAGTAACATATAACCATCCTACTGGTGAAACTTGTAATGTCGTCATCCAAACTAGCCCAGCAATTATCAACGGGATCGTGAGAGGTGACGTTTTGTCAATTTTATGTTAATTTTATGATCGGAGCCTTTGTAAAGGCCAAGTGTTGGCGTAAATTTATCCCTTTTATTTGGTTATGAATGTGAAGTTACTAATATTAAGATAATATCTTTATTTATTTTAATACTTTTTAAAAAAAAAACATTGTTAACAAAGAAAATTGAATCTCATATTCATAAAAAAACTAAAGTTAAGTAAAGTTTAAACCCTATTTTAAATTAGTTTTAAGTCAAGCGTAACCTTAATAATATTTAAAAAGCGAATGTTTAGATGGTTGAATGGATTTTTGTGGCAAGGTATATGCGGAACGGCACAACGGATTTCAATGAAATTTCGCACTGATGTAGACATACAGTCTGGAAGAACACAGAACACATATAGGCTACTAATTTTTTTTTTAATATCGCGCGGACGGAACCTCGGACGGCAGCTCGTTTATTCATAATTTCAAATTCAACTTTACTTATTATTGGTTAATTATACACAATCATTTTTATTATTTTTCAAAAACTCAACATTGTTATTTCTTTAACGGGTATAGTTTTAAATACTTGTCATCATCAAACTTTAGCTGGCAACGAATACAACTCGTTTCAAATAAGCATCATTGCGAAACGTTATATCGTAAAAACTAAAACTTATTGATCATCTTTTAAATAAGTTAACGAAGTTATAAATTTGATTAAACGTCTTCATGACCTTCTTATCTTAATACAATACACAAAATACAATCAAATAATGTTCTTTATTAGCATTACTTATTTATTTAAAAAATTCGATGTGGATTTTATAATTATTATATAATTTAAATATATTATAATTATAAATATCCCAATTGCTTTTTGAAATTACTGTACACTCATGAATAAAAGATTGTCATTGCATTTGCAACTTTTTTGATTAAATCGCATGTTGAAAAGTTTCTAACTAAACCTACAGCACAAAACAATGGGTTTTTTTCCGTTGGGCCTACCGGATTCCCTATAAATAATTGTTCCCATTAGGCTAATTGATCGGTAGGCCAGTCGAATGGGAAGGACTCAAAACAATTCTAACATAGATTACTCGTAACTCATAAGTAAATATTTACTATTACTTACGACAACATAAATATAATATAATATTTTGCCGAAGTCTTTTCCAAAAGGAACAGGTTAAGGACAATAAAATATAAAATATTTGCACTTTGATTCTAATAAATTGCGAAAGCGATGTAACTTAAGATGTTAGTTCAACAGCTACTAAAAAATAATGATATGACCTTTATGACATGAAAAGGTTTAGTAAAACAAGCTATTCTACTAGCGATTTACCACTACGATGAGCGGAGAATATAAATTTTTTTTTATTGCAATGTACAGTCAGCAGTCATGAGTCCAAAAGCAGGGAATGTAAAAAGCGATGTGTCCGGAACGCCCTAATTCTCCGAGCATCATTCTCTTTATACCTATTATTTTCAAAAATTAGAATAAATTTTCACTAAGTAATTTTTTATTAACAAGCCTAGCACGCGACTATGGTTTAAGGAAGTAAGGAGGGAAATGGGAAAAAAATAGCTATTACTTGGTATAATTTTTAGTATCCTAAATATAGAATAATAATACCATAGTGCTCATCTTTTGAAGTACTAATTGTTTCGAGGTGGCCGTAACGCTGCAGATGATGCGTAATGTCAGCAGGTAAGCTTGAGTTGCATCTGTGAAGCTATATAAGCACTTTCACTACGCGAGCGGCCTAGTCGCGGGATGATACCCCGAAACATACGCACTCTGACCCCAGACACCGCGCGGGACGGACATACACTTTTTTTTTATAATTAAAAAAATAGTGCCAGTGACGTTGTGTCGTGATTTTCGTGTGTGCAAGGTGAGTCAAAATATAGTCAATTATTATTTTTAATTAACAGCCAAACTTAATTAATAATAGTATTCACAAAATTTGTTCTTCATTTAATAAAGATTTTATATAAATGTACAAATGCATAATATTTATGTTATTTGTTATTTAAATATATTTTCTAGAAGTCAAATTATTTGTAGTGCGAATTTACATATTTAAAACCATAAATTCAATAATATTACAAACGTATTCACATATTCTTTGAACATAATTACTTTGTATTAAAATTGTCCATACAAAATTTATCACCCGCTTGTTTTCAAGCAAAAGACATCAACGCACGCTCGCCGCGACTATTACAACATTGGTTAAATAATACAGATAAGAATGTTGCCAAAAGACGAACGGACATAACTTTGTTATCTCTACATAAAAGGGTATAATTCACGAATATTTATTTGACCTAAATTTGACTGTATTAAAACGTGTATTGCTATTATTATTTATTTAACCTTCAATTATTTGTACGTAAACAGAACTAAAATGTTATCACCTCTTTGTCCTTTATCCCCATATTGATATTAGTCATTTTGTTCATGACTTTTGATCCTTAATTTCTCTATCACTAGTACTATGATGTAACCCAAATCTTTGTAATTTTTATCATAATTGTTTTCACTACGATCTCTTCTTTCAAGATGACATAATAAATATATTCATCAGACTATCGCAGCGGTAAAGATTAAACAAATATTTAAAACGCACTTATGACATAATATGTCCCAGAAAAGCCTATTGACAAATGGAATGGCACTAGACCGCGATCCATGACATCTCTGCTTTTATCAATATTACATTTTCAATATACGTAGGTTATTTTAATTCATAATTTTACAATGTTAATAGAGAACATATTCAAAGAACATGTAAAGCTGCATCTTAATAATATGTAGGCAAAATCATAAATTAACTAACATCTGTATTAGAAAAATATAGTTGTAAGATTCAGTGCACAGATACGTGTTTAAAACATACGTAAATTCATGTAAAGGATCAGACATATTTAAAGTATTTTTTTATTAGTTTACGTCTTACCTAAAATCAATATCATTATTAACTGGCCTTGTCTCTACGGAGCGTCGGCACAGTATGTACTAATCATCCAAACATTTCTATCAGCCATCATATCTGAATTTACTGCCTTCTTACGAATATCCTCTTTTACATCCACCCATACTTTTTCGGTCTTCCTCTACCTTTGTAGCCATCCACATTTAATCGCATTACGTTCTTATTTATGTGATCATCATCTCTGCTATACGCAGATGCGCATATGTCCATACCATGCTAAAATTTGCTTCTCAATTTGTCCATCACTGGCGCTACTTTCAAACTTCCTCTAATGCCGGACTACCAATACGTACAACTAATCGAAAGTTAACTTATGTACTGCACAATCCATAATTCGATAAAAGTCTTAACAACAAATTATTAGTCTTTTTCAGCTAATAGTACTAATAAGGGTAGGTTGATTTTTTATTTTGTATCCAAAAGAATTACGAATGTTTATCGTGTAGAGACAATTAAGGGTTACATAAGAAAGTTAAAGTCGGTTCACATTGCAACTAATTCGTTCATTCAGATCTAAACTATCTTCCTTGACGTCTCGTTGGAACGTTATAAACATTATTGCGGTGGAATCGCCTTAATACAATTGCGACCATTCCCAGGCCATTCTCACGCTTGTTAACATAAGTATTACAAAATTAAAAAGGTACTATTAAGCAACGAATAAAGAAGATTCGTTTACGTGATCCGATACCGCAAAACAACAAATTACGATAAGCTTGAATCAATTAGATCTCAATTATTGTTCATTTTATAAGCTTAGTAAGAGATGGATTGTGTTAAAAGTAACATAATTAAGGGATTGATCACTGAAATAATGAATCAATCGATCTTAAGGATGAAAATTTGGTGCTTCGTCCCCAAAAAGAGTGTTAGAGACTGTTATAAAGACACGGGAATGATTGATTTCTTACACCTTGTAAAATCTTAATAGTACGTTTACATTAAAAATATATTTAAAAAGGATTACAGGTATGTAGGATAATAGTACTAGATAATTTTCGAAAGAAAATCTGATTTCAGTCGATTTTTTTTTAATAAAAGATAATTGTTTCGCTACCATATTACGTACAAATAAAATATAGGGAAAAAAGTGATATTTTTATTAATTATTTCCTAAATTCGTTGCTAAACAATCTAAAATTCGAATAAACTTCAACTCTGATAATGCTTACTGAAAGTTAAAATATTATTTCGCTGTTATTTTTTCATGTTGTTTTAGGAATATATTATCTTAGCTATATTCCAAAGACATTCAACATATACATATATCAATAGACAGAAAGAACATTATAAAGGAAACCGAAACTCAAATAATGTACAATCGGTACAGTTCCGATTGTCTCGGTTGACACTTGTGAAAGAAGACACAGACAGACAGAGAGCGATACTAATGTACGATTATGTCTAAAATAATTTAAAAAAAAAGTGCTGATAATGTCTGCTTTATAACTAGAAACTATATTTAAATCTCATTGTTATCGTCATTGGTCTGTGCATCTGAACAATGTTACGGAGGAATCTCATTGTCCGTGCACGAGGTAAAATACGTGAATGGCGTATGAACCGCTTCTCCATTTCATACAAGAATCCGCAAACTGTTGACTTTAGTTACGACTACAAAAATAAATTTAGATCCCTAAGTGCATTTGTATAAATTGAAATCTATACTAATGTTATAAAGAGGAAAGATTTGAATGTTTGTTTGTCTGCATTAAATAGACTTGAAAACTACTAAACTGATTTGGAAAATTATTTCACTGTTGGGGAGCTATCCCTGGGATGCATACGCTACATTTATTACTAGATTTTTGTTATTCCGCCGTTCGAAGTCGCCGGCAATTGCTAGTATAAAATAATTTATCAGGGAACGATTATAAGTGTATTTATATGAACGTTTGAAATAGTAAATTTTTGTTCGTCGCGAAGAGAAAAATATCGGTAAGTAAAAAATGAAAATGAACACATATTCCTACCTATTATAATAATGTATCGGATAATTAAATTATTAGATATTGATTATAAAAAAAATAATATGATGCAGGTAATAACTACTACAAAAAATATACTCCTAATAATATCTTTAGTATAACGCTACAAGAAAAAAGAACACTGCTACGATACCGTTTCTAAACACATAACAGGTTTACTTATTAGCTAGTATATACACTATTATGAACTCACTAATTTAATTTAGAATTCAGTTTAAATAATTAAGGAAAACGATGCTTGTCCGCATACGAAAGGACGAATAGCAAAACAGATGTTATCTCGGTCAAGTATAAATGTGCTCAACGTTGAGGTTAAATTATTAAAATCTTACTAATATTATCAATGCGAATGCTTAAATGGATGGGTGGATGCTTTTTAGGTATCTCATGAACGACTTCATATATTAGAATTAAATTTGGTATAGATGCAGGCCACAGTCTGGAAGAATTCGAAAAGATCGAAAAAGATACATTTGTTTTGTTTTCACATATTTATTAGATAGCTCTGCAACGGTTTAACATAGGTTAGTGAAATTTTACACAATTATAGAAAATAGTTTAGAATAATACGCAGTCTACTGTCTACTGTACACGCCGAAAAATTTTTGTGCAAAAAGCAAAATTTTCGTGACCGTGAACCCGATTTATCTGCAATAATCAAGTTATCTACTTGGTTGGAAGAGAAAGACATCAGTGAAAATACGTAATTATGTTAACAAGTTTTAATGAAAGTGAAACACGCAACTGTAATTCAAAACATTAGAATTACTTGAATATTTACACCGCGTTAATTAATTCGTATCGTATTATACCCTCATAATGGTCATTAAAGAAGTTGCGGTTAGTTATTTCATTATAGTGTTACTTGAAAGCCGTGTATTGAAGTTTTCCGCGTCTCTGCAGTTTTAGTGGGTGCATATTTTTGTGGTTGTTATTTTTCATAGTGTGTTTTGTCCTATGAAGTTTTCTACTTCCATATTAGAATGAATAAATCACGATAATATTTGATTTAGTAAGTTTATTATTACACCTAACAACAAGTTTTATTTTGGTTACTTATTAAATAAAATGTATAAGGATTTAATGTCGTAATTAATTATTTTTTATAGTCTAAAATACTAATATTTTATTGGAAAAAAAAATAACAAAAACCATGTAAGTTTTTGCTTATATTTTCAAATTAATCGTCACCTTGAACTTGCGGACGTTTGATGACAAGACAATATATTTTTTATATTTATTGTTTTATTAACTTACGAGATTTAAATCTATAATTTTTATCAAAAAAATACAATCTCAGCAATACATTTTATTATTCATTATTAGAACTTCGAGTTTTTTTGCGAATATTTCATTAAAACAAAATGTGTTCCGTGAATCAATACATCATTAGATTTCGTAGATAAATAATGCTATAAGTTCCTTATCTGACATTTCGTTTTGATTTTAGAAACATTAATAAATATTTAAAAAGTTATTTTAAAAATAAAACATACACATTGATGGGATACGGCTTGTGGTATATTGTATATACGTTTGTTCCAACAACAACTCCGTACAATTTACACTCCATAAAAAAACAAATATTGGTGACAATATATATGTAACATTTTCATACAAAGAAACATACGAAATATATGGTTATTTTGCCAAACTTTGGTACGCTCTCTACAAAACAATTGAATACGGACGTAATAGAATTCAACGCGCTGTTAACGCGGAGAAAATGTATGCACATTTGAATAACCGTATTCTACGTCACGCCTCACTTTGGTTTTAAAGCCAAAAATTATGCAACTTAAAGATTTACTTAAGTGAATGACGAACAGATACAAAATAACACAAGATTACAAAAACCCTATCATATAACTGTGGCATTTGACTATCAACTCACTTGTTCAAAAACATATTGTCATATCTTTGATTCATTTTGAGAAAAATAGAGACAAAGACTAGTTTTAATAAAAAAGGGTCTCAGCAATGAGACTTCATGGTGTATTTCATCTGTAAAGTTGTAAGATTCAAATATATGCACCAGTAGTGCAATCTTACTTCTTACTAATATTAAAAATGGGAAAATTTTGACGGATGAATGTTTCTCATTACGTATCCCAGAACAGCTAAACAGATTCTTATGAAATTTGGTATTAAATTCTAAAATAAACAAGTTTAAGACATTCCGTATTTTTATGGCCAAAAAAACAAATGAACCTCCCAATATAAAAACACCGAAAACTTGTTTTAACAATTGTATTTTTATTATAATGACTGTTTCAACGACATTAGTAAAAAAATATGATTTTAGTATTTACGAGTATTAAACCTAGATATTATTTATCCCTTCTAGACTGGTAATAGTCTCAGTATGACACTAAGACTCCTAAAACGATAGGATCAAGTGCCAGGGATTAAAGGGTTAAAACAGCGTTTATTTCGCTTTGACATTTCATCGTCATTAAGATCTTTAGTCATGACAGTGGCGTAACAAACTTTATATTCTTACCTGTCTGGTAGACCTAGTTTGTATCAGTGCATTATTATGCGAATTTATTGTTAATACTCGTAATTTTTTGTAAATATCGGAGGTGCCGACTGGGTGATAGAAATAGATAATATAAGACCGGCCGCATCTTGAGTTCGAATTTAATATTCAACCGTCGTACTTATCATAAGTAACTCCTGACAAAAGTGCCAAGAGTCTAATGGTTAAGGGATTGCCGATCTAGTGTTCGTAGGTCCCTCCATTAGACGTTTCAAGGAAGTTCCAAGATATGTTAGTATATCAACAACAATCTGCTAATGTTTTAATATTCAAAATACAAAAATATTTTAATAATAATATTGTAACATTATGTTTATAAAATTATGTCGGATAAGATGTACACTTTTTCTTTAAAATAAAAAGTTCACGCTACACAGTCATGGCTGTCTAAATACAATCATCAAATGTTTGTGTTGTCCACTAGCCACTAGTGTAATAATGTCAGAGTTCAATCGAAAGTGAAGATGTTACGTGTATCTTACGTAACCCTCCCGGTACGCATTGATTAGAAAGATTTGTCCGGGTCACTGGGTATAGGCTAATGACCTAAGTTGTTCTAACTAGGCGCAGATTTTATCGCGTAATTCTATAATATTAATTGAACTTTACGTAATTTTTATCTTTTTCCTCACAATAAAATTACAAATATTCTTAAAAATGTCTTAATTTTTTTACTAAGTAACAATATATTTGAACTGTTCGTCATTTAAGGTTTTAATTGTAGTTTAAAGTTAAACTAAGATTAGATTCTTACGAAAATCTCGAACTGGTATCATACTTAGTAATTTTATTCCCTTAACATTTTGTAATTACAAACAGAGATCCAAACTGTACTTTAAAATTAAACCTATTCACAGCCAGTCTAAAATCTTCATTTGCTTAATCGAATATAATTATTCAGTAATAAAACTTCAAACTAATGGTCTCTTTTGGATCGTCTCATAAAACGCTACAATGTAACCCACATTAAAAAGCAATAATACTCTTTGACCTTTTGAATCTTCTAAAACATGTGAATGCAATAACATTCAGTCTCAACTAGAGAAGTATGTAAGTATGCCGTAGGCATACTTCCGTGAGAGTCTGCAACAATGCCCCATACAGACTGACGACCTCAGACAACTTTATCTCCACACATTTTATGGAGAAAGGAAAATGAATTCTATTCGAATGTATTTATGTGTCGAAATAACTCTGTCTAACTCACTAATAAATACTGTGATAACCAATTTACTAATTAAAATATGTTCTTTTAATTGTTAATGTGAATGAATGCATGTCGTATATACAAAATTAAATAAGAGGTAATTAAAAATGTACGATTAAAATGTAAGCCGAAAAGAATTAGAAGGGTAATGTAAATGAAAATTACTATCAATCACCGATATAGTCCTTTAGTTATCTTAAAAATATTGTTATTTTGACTTATCCTTAATTTCCTTTTCTTAGGAGTTTAAATAATTTTTGACTACTTAAATGATAACATCAATTACGATATTTACTCTATTGCATTCGACGTTAATTTTATTTATTTAAATCATATATCATTTGCATTCATGCACACTCGACTGGATATCAACAATCCAATAATCGATCTTCCATTCGATTACAAAATCGATGTCTCGAAATTACGTGTGCCACTCGAGTCAACAGTAATCTTTTTACATTTTGAACCTTGGCTTTTGTATATCTTTATAATTAAGTACCTAATAATGTCAAACGAACTTTGGGTTCATTAAAAACATTCATTTTTCGACAGGTGTAACCTTTGAGTAATCACAAAAGCTCTTCTGTAATAAATAGCTAATGAAAGTTTTGTTATGATACTTAAGTGAGTATTACAAACGAGGATGAAATAAGATATTCTTAGCATAATATATTAGAATATACATCAATAACTACAAATTATAGAGTTGTAAATACCGTGTTTATCAACAACACAACATTTTATTTCAAAACTCAACATCTGCTTTATCTTAAGAAAATTGATACTGCATTTTGAGATAAAGTTAAAAGTCCATTAATTTAGATTATTTCATCGTTAATAAAAAAAACATAAGGTATAAATTTTGTACCTTGGACGTATACGTCTATGTATTTCATTTATCATGTTATGTACATTGCTGTTTAATTAAAAAAAAATATTAATAGACACTTACAATAGAATTATGAGTGACTGATCTTAATCAAAAAATAAATAAACAAAATTATATTTATCACAATAAATAAACATTTAGAAGTTCAGGAAGTTCACATGTTAGCGACATTTAACATTTTGACATAACTTATAGAAATCGAAAGTACATTATGGCACAAAATAAAGGCGAGATCAAACTATATCAAAATACTAAAACTGTAGAGTTTGAAATGTTCAATAATGGTAAAGATTTAAATAATGCAAAGTTATTTATTATTTAATTTATAATTTTATTGCAGGCATAATTCATGAAGAATACATATTTAATTATGATACGTTAAGACACGCTTCGGTGGTTTTGAAACTAAACTTTTAACGACGAGAAAGCTATATTTATATTAAAATTAGCTGTCATCCGCGACTCCGTCCACGCGGAAATAAAAAAAACTTAATTAGTAGGTTATGTGTGTTCTTCCAGGCTGTGTTCTACATCAATGGTAAAACATTCTCATTTATAACATTACTAAGATAGTGTGCATCAATGTCAGAATTATATTCTTTTTTCAAGTTTTTATTTTTTAGTAAAATAAATATTAAATTTCACGATCGTGTCACGGTCATGAGTATGTTTATATAATTTTATTCGATAATAGTTTTCAATTATAATTGAAGTTTAACAATGACCTTACTACCAGCGGCGAATATAATTACCATTTTGATACGCTCTAATGTGTCATTACCCTAAACGACACGAATAGGTCAAAACAAACGTGGAAAAGATTCGTCTCACACATATATTTCAAGTAAAAGCGAAAGCGACGACACGTAACTATGTGTTTAAGACTATTGGCTTATATTTACTGACTTATTGTTACGAGGATTGAAAGGCAATACGACAGCTAGACTTTGAGCATTCGATAACAGTTATTGAAAACTTTTAAATAACTTCTAAATCTATATTACGAAATATGCATGCATTTGTTTCGTGACATTTTTGTGAACGATTCGTTTTGATTCTTTTACATTTAAATTAAAATGTCTTTGAAATTTTCTTCAAATATCATCAAAAATCTTACTGGTAATTTAATACCAAAGTACGCCTTTGTGAATGACACTACAAAATTTGTATTACTGTTTTTTTTTTTTACAACTGAAAATTTTCACATGTTATCAAATTTTAACCGTCACAAAACAAAATATTATGTAGTCAACATGTTTCATCAGAGGCCGAACATAAACTGCATGGAACATTGTTATTTCTAATCGATAGTAAACCAAAAGGTAGCATTCAATGGGCACGCGTCGTAAAATACATCAACCACAATGCACATTGTTAACAACTACTGAAAACAGCCTACGCAATCCCTTTACACAGCGATTGTAAAATAACTATTGAAAATTTGAATATTGATGGCAATAAACATTATAGAAGTATCTGTGGCACAGTGATTAAGGACCAATCTTGAAATCTGTAGATCCGGGTTCGATCTCTATCATGTACTAAGATGTTTTTTCAAATTTTATATGTACATTTTTTCGATGTTCTTACGGTGAAGGAAAACATTGAGATACTACCTGCTCATATTAATTAAAAATGTCAATTAATTTAGTATGTTTTCAGTACGAAATTAACCAACCCGCACTGAGCCAGCGTGGTTGACTTGACCTAGTTACTTTCGACATGGGATAGGTCTCGAGTCCTTTGACGAAGACGATGGCACATGTCAAGGGAAACTAGAACAATAAATTTAAAATATACAAATGTATTGTATACGAATACATATTTAAAAGGCCGTCTAAAATGTCAATACATTTGAGAAATATATGGTTGGACTTTTAGATAGTGTTAATTTAGAAACTATATAATATTATGCATGGTTAATTGCCGGAAAAGTATCGAATTTCAAATGTCAAATGATTGTTAACAGTTTGCTAACCCAAGTGCAGTTATGTGATGTTTTGTTGTTTTCTTAATGACGCAAATACAAAGGTGCTATGTATTGTGACCGGATTTCTCTTATACGAAATACTAGCTATCGCCCACGACTCCGTCCGCGCAGAATTAAAAAAAACTTAATAAATAGCCTATGTGTTCTTCCAGACTATGTTCTACATCTATGCTAAATTTCATCAAGATCCGTTGAGCCGTTCCGGAGATACCTTCAAACAAACATCCATCTAAACATTCGCATTTATAATATTAGTAAGAATAGTAAGATTTGAAGACAACATACTATTTATCTTATCTTTTCTATTATCTTTTACTATTTTACTTTTTTATACTTGTATAGCCTATATCTCAATCAATGTACACCAGTTGCGTGCCAATTTAAACACAACTTAATTTTTATTATTATAAAAAAAACACATTGCCATATAGTAGGATAAAGCAAATTTAAATAACGTACACATACCACAAGGGCAAAACTGTTAAAATGTAATTGTTCAATTAAGAATTTTATTTACTTTCTCTAAATATAAACGCTTTCTTCTGAGACGTTTGCAACGTTTTTTTTACATGTTCTAAAACGAAAATACTTTGCCTAACATAAAAAAAAACAAATTTATATTCATTCTACATAGTAATTAAAAAGCTCCGTTTATATTTTTATTATTATCTATTAATAATTACGAAACAAACGGATTAGCTGATTCGTTAACATAATTAAATCGTACACTTCCTATGCAAAACTATAAAATTCAAATTATGATATTCAATTTACATAATTATTGACCACGCATCGCCGTTTTTGAATATAATGACCTGACCTATAGCAATTTGCAAGTTAGATATAGTGAAGTTAGATATTAAGGTGACAGGTGTAATACAAAAAATATAAATCAAAATACAGTCGATCTTGAAGCGGAAAACCTTTATAAACAAGAATCTTTGTATGATTCCGACGAACCACCTCCATAAGCCAATAAAATATCGCGGTCCCTTGAAATCTCGGTTATCCAGGTTCAACTGTACGTATATGACAGCTTTAAATGACAAAATTTTATGTTCACCTACAGCTTTGCGCAGTAGATCTCAAATTCAACGTGAAGACATGTGAGAAAGCACAAAAACTTATAACTAACGCTTTATTTACTTAAAAACAATTTTCATGTTATTATAAATTCTAAATTCGATTAAAATGTATATTATATATATTATGTATTTAGGCATATACAACTAGGTCTAGCTAAAACTACCTATAAAACAAATATGTACTACCGAACAGGATGCAATGACTTGAAAACTATTATGTCATATTTTAAATATACAATTCGATTCAAGGATGTTTGTTTTAAATTGAATGAAATGATTTTACATCAGCTAATCTGTTTGCCTGAAGTCCAGTTAGCATTTTAAACATTACATAAATTAATCACTTGTTAAATCAAATATAACTAAAGAATGTACAGACGTAAATAAATAAATCGACACACAATACCGTAAGACAAAGCCTTTTATAAGAACTAATAATGTTTTAAACATGCTGTACGCAAACGGATCTGTCATCGGAGCAAACGTGCGTTGACTACTTCTTGACATTTTTACACAATATTTACATAAATTAATTTGTTCAAAGCATTTAAACGTTCGACATTCTGCAACATGTCCGGACTAGGCGCTTACAAAATTCAACAAACATTACAAATGCACCGTTTAGTGTTATTGAAAACTGTTAATTTTATTTGCATACGTTTCGGTATTTGAAAGTATCGAAACAGTAATGTTTTTCTTCATTTTTCTATATTTTTATAAACATTTAAATAATAATAATAAAGTACTAATTTTATTGTTTATAATTTTAATCAACATATTCTTCCCGGAGTGACGTAGGGTTACAGTGAAACCTACTGTTTTTTCCAATTAATCGCTGATAACGACGTAGTCAAATTACATATTTCTATAGTATAAGTTACCAATAATCTTGGAATAAATATATTCAAATAAAACTCCATACATCAATATTCATCCATTGAACGACTGTATTGTGTTTAAACTTTAAAAAAGTATATTTACTATAAAAATACAATAACATAATTAGGCATGTTATTATACACTTGAAGCATATAAAATTGCTTATCTATTAATTAAAGTCACCTACACGTGTTCAGAACTGTGGCGGCTAAGCTCATCTGACCTCTGGCCTAACCTACATCCGTTAGGCGTTCTCTGGTACCGAGTTTCCTTCGAAAACATTTCGGATTTTAGTCAAACTATAATGTACGTGCTAATGAATACGTGAAACATCAAGGTTATTATTAATAGAGATTTTCAAGGTCGATGGAAGTTTTTTGGCAAACAATCATACAACCTGATGTTGGACATTAACACCAATAAATATTAGTAGAAAAAAGTATACATAATATAAAGACGGAAAAGAAATAGGACCATTTGAAAAGAACGTACTATTTGAAAACCAAAAATTTAACAATACTATATTTGAAACAAAACTGGAAATAAAATCTCTAAAATGTTACAATTTAATTACATTAATTCGGCTTCATAGCCATTAAGATACATATCATCGCGTTTATGTTTTTTTTATAAAATATTCAACCTTATCCTAAGATCATCTTAACAGGACGGAGGTTCTTTAATTTTTATTTTTAATAAAAAATAAAAATACTGTTGACACAGATAAGACAAATTTAAGAGACAAGTTGACCTTAAAGTCCGGCTCATCGGACAAATGTTGCCATAAATAAAAATTAATTTTTACGACTCGGTAATGGCTCCTTCAACGCACTATTGCAACATCTGTCAAAACTTATTTTGTATTTAAAATTATATAAGACGCACCTTTAAACTAGATAAGTATTATGTTAACATATTTTGGCACCTTCCAACGTCACCTAAATGATTTGAATGTCCCCTTATATTAACAAGTTTATACTTTAAAATTACTAGCGTACATTTCTTTCTTTTTAAAAAATAAGAATTATAACTTGATTGGTTAATATAAATATATAGGTATACTAGCTGTCGCCCGAGACTCCGTCCACCCAGTATTAAATAAACTTAATATGTATTATACATTTGTTCTTCCAGACTATGTTCTACATCTGTGCCAAATTTCATCAAGATCCGTTAAGCCTTTCCCGAGATACATTTAAACAAACATTCATCCTTTTAAACCTTCGTATTTATAATATTAGTAAGTTATACATAGGACATATTTTGCTGTGAATACTTACATACAAAAACGACTACATAATAACATCGGAAATGTTTGAATACTACAAAAGTCGAATGTATCGGATGAAATCGACAGTGCCAGTCGATCACGACAGAGAAAGTCGATGTCGTTGTGGGAAATAGACTTGAGATCGTCCATTGTCTGCCGATATTCGGATTACCTAATCTATTCTATTTAACTTTGACAAACGGATACAACTGTTGTTCTTGTTTTGGTAAAGTTTAAATTAGGTACTAGCGGTTGCTCGCGACTTCACCCGCGCGGAATTAAAAAATATATAACCTTAGTCACTTGGGGATAGTGTAGTTATCATAGCATAGATTAGTCATTACGTCTTTAATTATCTCACTCAGAGTTCTTTAAGTTAACTAACTATTGTTACTTTAGTAATGATTTCTGTATTTTAAACCTGAAATTATTATAAAATCAATAGACCCAAGAAATCCCTGTATTTTTTTTTATTTGGTGAATAAAATTTTATAGCAAATATCAAAAACAATAAAAATAATATTTTATTAGGTTACTTCAATTTGTTTCCTTATTGTATGCAAATAGAAGTCATTTAATATTATTGAATTAGCTCTTTTATTCGTTTGGTAAGTACTCATGTACCTCTTTAAGATTATAACTTCGTATTTCACATCCTTATTTTATTAAGTCACTTTAAACTTGTTCCACAGATTACTAACACCTGTAAACTACACGTTATATCATTGACTTGAATAGATGAAGCAGTATTGCATAACAACATTCAATAGAGCTTAAATAATACCATACTATCGATCAATGGACGTCCGTTAAAGTGAAATGAATGAAGCTATACAATTTGACTTTGAGCTCTGTCCGGACATTTGTAAGATGTTCAAATTAAATCAAACACATCCGTAGTAATAAGAACTAATGTATTTCCACTCTGCAAAACAAAACAATTTTACTTAAACGTGGGCGAGGCAAGTTTCGGAACGTTTTTTGTCTCTGTTTCGACAAGAAGTTTTTTAGTGAGCTGTCTATCCAAAGTAATATATATAATACAATTTTGCGAATACAACTTAAGCTTCTGATTTACTGCGTTAACGATTATAAAATATAAATGTTCCTTTGCCACCAAGAAATATTACCTAGACAATTCAAATACATTTCAACTACTTAACTCACTATATAACTTAAAACTTAATACATAAAAACAATTCAGTTAAATACATTTAATAAGGTGATTTCATATTTTAATATAAATTTTATTGTTTCAGGTAAATACAATACCGCTGATAACATACAAAGAGTACATCCAATAACAGAGGTATTTTAAAGTCACGATTATTTTATTTAGGGAAATATCCAAGACTCAGTCACTAATGACAATTGTTTCTTACCGTGATTGTCCAATTACAATTATGTACGAATATATAATATACTGTAGTCTCTGTTCTTTTAAAATAGAAGAAGAATGATAGCAATATTGTCTTATTACTGGTGTTATAACAGTGAATACGTACAGTACTTAATGTACGAGACAGTCACGAATTGTCGCTTTCACGATGTATTATTTAAGTGTCAAATCTCTACAAATATTTCCTTAACCGTTGTCTTTTGTGATAGGAAGTAATTGTATTGAGGAAGTAATTTCAAATGCTGGGCAAGAACCAATGACGAACCTATGAGTATCGATGAACCAATGAAGAACAAAAATACAACCTAATAAACTTTAGATTATTAATTACAACCAAGACTAAATAAAACAGAGTACAGAATACATAACTTTATGATTGCGCAGCTAGTATCCTGCGCCATTAATATATTAAAATATTAAAAAACAACTTTGGTATCCAAATTTACATACAAGTATACACTGCAATATACCGATTTATATTTATGATACATTCGACCTTTAGCATAATTTTGTACTTTTGTTGAAGAATTAATTTTGAAATATTTTATTTCATCGAACATACGTTCTAATGGATTTATTTAAAAACATATATACATAACATTTTGACGATAATTTTAGTCCACGTTGCCATCCCACCCTTTTCTTATAAGGGGACGCACAGAAAGAGGATATATCCTCTTCCAATGCGTCCCCTCCACTGTCGACTAAAGGTAGGCAACGCATCTGCAATTGAGGATGTCTATGAGCAACGATCGCTTCGCTATTTATGCGGATGCAGATGACCACTTGTTCGTTTGCCACTTTGATATAAAAAAAAAATACGTCACACCCTTGTGAATATTTTATATTTCATTTTATAAATTAAAAAAAAAATTAGTCGTCGGTTCACGCAAGACATCTTAATTCGAATCCTCTATCTTTTTCGAATAATTTAGTTATGATATTGACACAGAAATATATTTTTACGTAAAATACAGTAGCATAAATTTAAAATAAACAGTTTTAAGCGCATTTCATAACAAAACAGAGTAGAAAGACAAATCGTATGTGTAATTACTAGGTTAGCGAAAACAGGATTTTGTATTAATACCCTAAGCGGCAATATAAAAATAACATTTTATTTAAAAACCGTTTAAACGGATATTGTTTTATCATTTTATGGAAATGAAAACAAACATATTAAACAGAAAACTCGTTTTCATTCAAAACACTCAACGAACATTATCAACATGTTTATACAACACGTGATTAAAAGTGATACCATTGTATAAATATTTATATAGTTTATATATTGGAACGAAGTTCCTTATCGCGCGTTGTGAAAGGGGGCTAGACGGAAAAAATTCTTACGAAAAGTTGTCACGACACTTTTTGCTATATCACCATGGCAACGACGTGACAATATATAACGAAAATTCATATAAATAAAATGTACTTCTTGTGAAGACTTAAGTTTTTTATGCATAGAATAAACATTGGTTCCTTCACTAATTAATTGAAAGGAACTTCGTTCCATCCGGGTGTCCCTTGACACCTCTCAAGTTTTTTTTTATATTAACGTTTATGTTTTTAAAAATAATATTAAGCAATTACTGTAATACTTATAGCCAAGTTATACTACAATTATATTTTTTTAAGTATTACTTTTTACAAGATGGGTCAGGACGCTACTGTTAACAGTGAAATATTCTTTAAAAATAATAAAGGATCCATGTATTACCATATTAATATTTTGTAATGAACCACGCCTTACCTTAACAAAAATATTTTAAGACGAATTTTGCATATGTCAAGGACGAGTCAAAAAAACAACTGTTTTTATGTTAATAATAAATTATCTGTGAAAGGAATTCGGTGTTTTGACAAATACATGAATAGTTTGACAGGTGACTAATTTCGCTGTCATTTACCTTGATCTTGCGCTATGATTGATTTGTTATTAACTCAATTTAAAGCCCTTATTTTAGACCAGAGAAAACATTAGTAATTACTTCTACGATTATAGAGTTAAATAAATTATTACCTCAACCTATAATTCTTTATTCCTTTTTAATTAATTTTAACGGTGTGATTGCAAATTTGTTAGTTATCTCAGCGGTCATATAATTAGCATAAAATTTTTACGAAGACGATATAAAGATGGGCGAAAATTGTATTTGGAAACGGTATGTCGCCATTGCTCGGCCCTGACATGAGCCTACGTAGCCGACCCATGATATTGATGTCAACGTATCACCCAAACATGGCTATGAGGTCGCCTGTCCGACTATCGTTTTAAAAACCATTATTTTAAACTTTTAAACGAACATCAATACTTAATGTTACTTTATTGCCAATCGGTTCTATTAGCCAATTAAAAATATAAATAAATTGATGTGGTAATTTGATTCTGCTACTGCAAATTAAGTTCAAACACGTTTTAAGAGTAATTGGAAGGATAGACTGTTACTATCTTCCGATCTACTATACAAAAGATCACAATTATTTATGGACCTGTAGAGAAAATGCCTTGCTAATACAATACAATCCCTACTCCACAAGAATAAACAAATGTCTATTTTTCTTATTCCATTAACTCATATAAATGTCGTTTAAAAATTAAAAATAAAACTACTGTATGGCCGGTAAGTTTTACCTTTGATCACAGACATATCATAAATATGTGATAAAAATGAATGAACACCATATAAGGAGTGTATTACACATGTCATAAAAAATAACACCACATCGTATATGGCAAAGGATGGTACTTGTTAAGATTCTCACAGACGGATTCATTGCATAATTGATACATCCATCTTTATCGTTTAAACCACACCTTTTTATTGGAATCCATTGAATCGTGTGTTGAACTTTAATAGCCTTTTATAATCTGTTATTAAAAGCATGCGAACTGATAATATGTAAAGTGCAGAAGTTTATTTATGATCAAATACAGAAATACCGTGGGTTTTCATTACCAAAACGTACAAAAATATATCTGTATCCTTATCGTTCCCTCAGAAAAAAGACAGTGATAAGAATAATGTTATGAACGCGTATTACTTTGATAAAAAAATGAATATGTTTTTCAATAAATACCAATTAAAAGTATATTGCGCGATTAATTCATAGACTAATGTAAAAACAATTTCGCAACACGTACAAAGCTCTTTCAGTTTTTAGTGTCTGTGAGAATCCAACTCTTACATTGTCCAAGGCAATTTTGAAATGCCACCCACAAACTTGCTCAACCACTACCATTGTTTCAACTCGACGGCAATAACTTAAATAGGCACGCCCTTGAATATACTTACATAGTAATTAATCGAGACGGTAATATTAACAAAACACAGTGGGAACTGATGGTAAGGGAATGTGTCAATATGAGCGTGTTATACATTGATCATCTTATTCTTGATTTACTCACGATGTTATATTTACAAGCAACCGACAATTCAATGGACAGTAAACAATTACATCTGTAGATTCTCATACATTTTGTTGCTACATGAATTCAAATGCAGTTGATAAGACCTCGAGTGACGTTATCTGTTTTCTAATTAAAAATTAATCTAAACAAAGTTATGTCAACACTTACGCATCATATCATTGTTTTAATAATCATAAGATTGCTTTTTGATTAAATTAATCTCCCCTGGTAAAAGTTACTAAAATAAACATTACAATCATAATTTTCGTTATTTTTATTATTATAAATGTAGTACTGAAACCGTTTGACTTTTAGTTAAAATTTGCAATATCGTCTTCCAACTTCCGCAACTTGAACAAAAAAGTTACATAAACTACTAGTTTGCAAATTAAATGACTATTTCTAATTAACAATAGAATAACCAAGTACGAGTAATAAATAAGTATTTGATTGTTTGAAACGGCATGTGAACTTTATAATGGCTTTAATAAACTTTATAATTCGTATTAATCATAGGTCACGTATAACTTCCGATAGAATACGTAACTAAATCCGTTCGCATCAAGAGCCTTGGGATAAAACTAAGATAAATGTTACAAAGCAAGGCTGCACAGCATCACGAAGGTAGCCGTGATGCAACCACGTGTGAGTAACGACCAGTAAAATATAGATTCGCATCACAAAGTATCAATTGGTCTAATAGTACACATTTTAATGTCCATGTCTAAGTGATAATTTGAAACGAAATATGTATTGATTTATTATATGTGTTGAGATGCGTAATTGTCTGAGATCTTAGATGGAAAGTTTATGTGCTTATTTTTGAAGCAAGCATTAAATACGTAAATACTTTGGCACTTTTAAACAAACAATAACAGATACTTTTAAAATAGCATTATTTTAATGCATTTATATTGCACTTATTTTTCTATAGGCGCTTTGTTTTCTTTACTGTATATTACTCTATATTCCTTTATATGAAAAAAAAACCGACTTCAACGCAACATTCCATAAAAATAAAAGATAAGTTTTGATAAAAAATAACAGAATTAAGTTTCCACAGGAGATCTACATTTTTGATATTACTAGGGCTGGTTGAAAAGAATCCGAAACGACAATAAAAAAAAAAGAAATAAAACAAAATTTTACTAGAAACGTCATTTGCAGTCTTTTACGATCTCAATACATGTAATTTTAAGAAATAATAATTATTTGTTTAAAAAATATTCAGCTTTATAGTGAGACAGTTTTCATTTTCATGAAAATAGAGAAAACGGAGGTTCGTGCCGTCATAAAGTTCTATGTTTTAAAAGGGAAATCGGCGACCCAGATTCAAACTAAGTTGAATAGTGTGTTAGGGGATTCTTCACCTTCATTTAGCACTATCCACTCTTGGGTGGCAGAATTCAAATGAGGACGAACGAGCTGCAATGACGCTCCCCGTAGCGGAAGACCAAATGAGGTAACTACCCCAGAAATGGTCAGTAAAATAAAAAATATCGTATTAGAAGACCGTCGATTAAAACTCAGGGAGATAGCCCAAATTGTGAACATCTCATCTGAACGCGTTTTGAACATATTACATGAGCATTTATCTATGAAAAAGCTTTGTGCCAGATGGGTGCCGCGGCTTTTGAACGACGAGCAAAAGAAACAAAGAGTGAATGTTTCAAAGGAGTGTTTGGAACTTTTTAGACGGAATCCCATTGAATTTCTTCGTCGATTTATAATAGTTGATGAGACCTGGATCCACCACTACACGCCGGAGACCAAAGAGCAGTCTAAACAGTGGACTAAAAGCGGCGAACCCGCACCAAAGAAGGCGAAGACGACATTATCGGTAGGCAAGGTTATGGCAACCGTATTTTGGGATGCTAGAGGTGTCATCTATGTGGATTACCTTGAAAAGGGGAAAACAATAAATGGCGCATACTATGCAAACTTGTTGCAAAAGTTGAGTGACGCAGTGAAACAAGAAAGACCCCACTTGAATAGGAAAAAAATATTGTTCCACCACGATAATGCACCGGTCCACACTGCAAAAGTTGCGATGGCAAAAATTAAAGAGTTACGCCTCGAATTACTGCCCCACCCGCCATATTCGCAAGATTTGGCCCCCTGCGACTTCCATCTGTTCCCAAATTTGAAAAAATGGCTAGGAGGGCAGAAATTTTCGTCCAACACTGAAGTGATTGACGCCGTTAATGGCTATTTTGAAGGACTTGACAGTTTTTTTTTATAAAAATGGAATAATGGCCCTGGAGAAGCGTTGGTCTAAGTGTATTGAGCTAGGAAGAACATATGTAGAAAAATAAATTAAATTTATTCAAATATCTCTTTTTTTTCCTCTTCATTCCGGATACTTATCAATCAGCCCTCGTATCTTAACTTGAAAATGATCATAACCTAGGAATGTAGCTTAAACATCGCACAATGTAAGTTAAGGTCTTAACACGTTTCTAATTTAAATTAATTTAATTATATTAAGTGCCTTACATTTATGAACGAGTAATTTTTTTAACATATAAAGTTCTTAAGTTCAAAATAACACAAATGATACAAAATTAACAAATAGCAAGATATACGATTGAAAGATCGTGAGAACGAGGTAGTGTTTAAAAATACATAAGCTTATATTTATTGTAGCTAATGCTCCAACGATATAAAGGTCTTTGGCATTACAAAGCTTCTTACGTTCGTTAATGTTTATAATATTTTTATCTAGCTTCGCATTTATCTAGTATTTTTATCTTACGACTTACTGTTTCTTTATATATTCCATGGAATTAAAAAAAATATTTTGACAATATTTTGTTTTGACTTATACGTGCTAAATAATAGTATAAAGTAAATATTTTTACATACTCATTTAATCATAAGTTCAAGTTTCATATACTCAGAGTTATTTTAGGTTATGCGACACACATAGTCTAAAGCGTAGCTAACCATTAAAATTTGAATGCACATATTAATGTAAACGGTTTAGCATTTAAGTAACGTCCTCGCAAAGTGAACGCATGTCTATGAGATACATATTACTAAATGCATGTCAAAGGTTATAAGATGTTACAATAATTAAAAAAACTACTTGTATTTATCCAATTGAAGTTATTGATTTTATAAAATTCTGAACAATATTTAGAGTACACACTTTAAAGCAAAATAATAAAAAATAAATACCAGCTTGATACCTCCACTCGTTCCTGACAAAAAGGGTTTAGACAGACAGACGGACGCACACCAAAATGAACCTATAAGGGTTCCGTTTTTCATTTCGAGGGTACAAAACCCTAAAAATACTTAAACCTCGTCGTAGAGATTATCTTCGCTAGTAACTTACGGTACAAATTGAATCGATCTATAACACACAAATATAGAAAACATACAGACCGGCTCTGTTACACCAAGTACGTACATATAAATCACAGCGAATTGAATATAAACATTTAACATGATCTATCAAAATCGTGAGCATAAGAAAGTCGTCATTGTGTATATTTTACGAATAATGAAAAAAAAATATAAATTGAAAACTTAAGGATTGAAATTGTGAACATAATATACCAATCTCAAATAATTATGACTGATTGAGTTGTATAAAATAATTAAATTAACTTACATAACGAGTACTAAACGTTATAAAATATTTGTGTCATCACCGTAGTTAACTTTTGACGATCATTGCATAATCTTTCCTTGACCAGCGTCTGACCCGACCCATCATACTGCAGTTTTTTAAAATCAAAAATGTTTTTCCTTATTTTATTATAAGAACTTCTACATATCATGCCTATTACAAACTGATCTGAAACCGACAAATAATATGTAACATAGACATATGTACGTATGAATTGAGTAGCCAGTGGATTATTCAGTGACTGAACCCATCTCAATAAATCATTAATCACGATTTAATACATACTTTGGAATTAGATACATGCCAAAATAATCAAATACTCATGATTTTGTTAAATTCGCAACCAAAAACAATACATGATAAAGAAGATTTCTTGCCGTAATCAAAATTATAATGTTGACCCCGAGAGCGACTTGCGCAAGATGAGTGACGAGTCAAATTGCATACTGCATACTACGGGCTATAATTATGGGAGTAGGTTCTTACATAGGCCCTAAATGCTACGGATGGAGTCATCGCTTTGTGCAATGTTACTGTTATAAAATGAAAGGACACATTTATTATTACTGATAATATTGTCATTTCATGGTAGTAATAGACGAGGCGAAGCGGGGATTTTTGGATTTACATGGAATTCAAACATAAAGTTCCCCACCTTGTACCCAACCAAGTGATCCTACCATAAATGAAACGCTCCATAGTGAGCTTTGCTTTTAAGATAGCCGGCCAAAGTACTAAGTAAAAAAATCGGTTATAAATACTGTAGCGCATCAGATTTAGACAGGGTCAGGTAATTACAAACAGAAAAATCTATCTAATTTTAGCCCACTCGACAATGACAAGATGGAGATTTTATTCTTGCAAGTCTATGACTGTTATTTCCTTATGAATTATCCAAATTGACAGATAATTGAAATTTAGACTTTCCTGCATATAATTAACTGACCCCGTTTCAAACTGACGCGGTAGACCATTTATGACAATAGTTTTCTTTTACTTAGTATTTTGATCGGCTGTCCTAACCGCGCGGTCTAATATGAGTGTTGCATTTGTGGAAAGTGTTCTTGTATAGATGCAAGGTTCCCCCTTTAAGTTTTACCGTCCCAAAAAATCCCAAAATCCCCGCTTCTAATTAATTCTAATTCAAATTATCTAACCTTATTCATAATTCCTTAATAATTGTGAACACGTCAAGAAAAAAATACAAGACAACAACACAAAAAATACAATACAAACAAAGTGGTATAAACTGTTTAATGAAATTAATCTCATGACAAGTAAACCATAATTAAGTGTATTTAAATAACACAAAGTATTAATAGACACATCATAGTTTAAGTATTTTTCAAACACTTATGTTGACGGCTTCGTTGCAAATTTAATACATTATAAATTTGTATTACATTATAATACAAAATTATTATTAATTCGGCGTTGTGACTTGACCTTTGCCATCAGGTATTGTGATGAATGTTGTCGGAATCTTCTACAAATATTAATTTACAATGCGAATTCAATCTCACGATTACACACGAAGTTACTTCAGGGTCTACAAGGCATGACTGACAAACTATTGGCCTAACTTAACCTTTGTTGCCCTTTGCTTTTTAAGTTCAAAATTAATTTCATTTTAAACATCTGTATTTTATATGTGAAATATTTTTCATACGTTAAGTATGTTAATATTAAAGACGTTTTTTTTTGGTTCTTAAAACATAATTGTTGTTAATTAGATTCAATTCCAACTTACGCAGCAAGTACAGTTGCATTTTTTTAATATCAAAAGCGACAACAAACAAATTTAACACCTGATAGATATTCGAGTTGAATGTTAGTTTATTTAATTACATAAAAAAGTGCAACAAAAGCAGAGACTTATCTGCTAAAGTTACGTAAATAGGTAATGTAAACTATGCTATATTGAATGCAACAGACATAGAGTCGACGATAATTGATATTGGAAAAGACGCGATTAAGTTTGCAAGAAACATGACGTAACACTTTTTAACTTGACAAAGATAAATCGATCCCCATATAGGACCAGATCTACCTGTCAACAAGGGCTGTACCAACAATATGGAATATTTTAAATATGTAAAAAATATATAATAGTATTTAAAATATTATTTTTCATTAAACCATACGTAGTTAAAAAATAGGCAGACACACAATTATAATGTACACATTTAATCAATAATATTATACCTACATATTGTATATTTTCCTGATATGTGGAGAAGCGCTTAAGGGAGACAACAGTGATTACACTAAAATTTGCAGGTAACATCGCAATATTAAACTTAACCTACCCTAAAATTAAAAAATGTGTTGTAAAAGAATTTCAACCCTGATCCTGGACTAGCTCGTGAATGATCTCATTGTGACCGTGGCCCACATTATAATCGGAAATTCGATGACATCGTTCCATTGAACAATCGATTTTCGAACGTCAACATTATCAATCATTTGCATAATTATAAACGTTTTTGTGTTATGTAATTAATTGAAATTTAGTTATTTATTACAAGTCGAGTAAAATGTTAATCGTGTGGAGTACTAAAATATAAATCGTGGACCTTTTAAAAATCTAAAAACCTCTTTTTTTAAAAGACGAGCCAAATCTTCAAATCTTTAATTTGTAAATAGTAACTTATTTTATTTTTTAAAAACATAAATTAATTTAATTAAATATTCAAATATTTTTTGTACAGTCATAAACAGTCAAAGTTTACGATACAAGACATCTAAATCACCAATAAAATATCTTTCAAACAAAATAACTGATAAAAATAGTCATAATCAAAATATCAAATTCGAAGCAACTTACCTTGAAACATCTACCAATTGTACACTAAGATCGATTCAAAGCTATTATATAAATTATATTCGACCTGTCATGAACTCAATGTTAATATAAGACTTCCTTACTATATTTTTAATAATTTATTAACTATTAGTTTACCGATTGATGTAGATTAGTATATTATAGGTATTATTTTGTCGAGATTAATATCTTTTAGATTTCTTATATTCTGTTTTCAATTGTACTTTTCCACGTTGATGAAAATAGGCGAAAGGAATACGTCACCGATGACACAAATTTTATTTCTATGTGGACATAATTACACGCAATTTCTAGTTAAATAGTGTACGAAAGTCTATAGATTATGTGTTAGATCGTCGGATTTGAAAACAATTCAACTAGCCACGAACTAACAGTCTTTCGTGTCGAAATATTCCGCGGAAATATTTAGATACAAAGGTCCATGGATGACCTCACGAAGTGTAGACGAACGTTAGTACCTCGCAATTAGACAATACGTGACCCGACAATACGGTTTATCAATGTTTAACATCTTCGATTTTTTATCTTTCACGCTTGTTATTTTAAACATTGATTTTCGTATAAAATTGATTTCATTCAATCAGCAATCAATAATTAATATCGACTTCAGTAGCTGTTTTTAATTATATAATAAAACAATTATCCTTATTGGCATACATTTTAATAAAAAAACAGAATTATGACTATATTACTTTATGCAACTTTATTTCGTGTTTTATACAAAAGATGTTATTCTTGTTTTCGTGGTCAAATTAAAGTTCACCACATTCAGATTCATAAGTTCTTGGAATAAAAAAAAACATACTTGAAAGTTAAGTACTGAGTACTCAATCTTAAATTCTTATACGAATTTTAAGAATTTGTAATAACTTCATCACTTCAAAAGCTTCACTTACAGTTTAATTGTTGATAAGTACCAAGATGTAACCACATTTTAATTTCGAAACTGTAAGTATACATTAACTTTACGCGGCACAAACACAAAAATGTCACAATTTATTATACAATTTGTGACAATTTTCGTTTCACAATCGGTCGCTTCACTTAAATGTCTAAATATGAATGACACTTGACACTAATATGCGGCATACTGTTGCGTTCCTTCTAAATAGACAATTTATCACCTCTGCATACAAAGATTCAAACAAAATATTTAGTTATAGAGAGGACATTAACAACTCTTTCCTTGTAACACTTTATCAGTGTCAACAGAAGCACTATCAAAATTCAAAAAATTCAAAAATTATAAATTTATTTATTTGCCATAAATAGGGTACATCTAGTCAACCAACCCGCACTTGGTCAGCGTGGTTGACTATGGCCTAGTCACCCCTAACTTGGGGTAGGCTTCGAGCCCTTCGGTAGGGACGTATAGTGAGCTGATGATGATGATGAAGGGTACATCTGTTAGTAAAAAGTCAAAACTACTATTTGAGGAGCGTCGGAACAAAAACCGATAAATCACCCTTTTTTTTGTGTAAAAATATGGCCAATTTCATGGTTCACAACCAAATGGCGTCATAAAAAAAGAATAGTCAAAATATGATTTGTCGGTTTCTTTTCCGACGTGAACATGAGTACATTTTAGTTTCAATAAAAAAAATGGCAGATATATGTCCTTCAATAATATAAATGATGACTTAAAAATATGGAATCTGAAATACATTATTTGCATTTCATATAACATGTTAAAAGACATTGATAAGTAGCTTGTATATGTATGATACATACATATTTTAATGCTTTGCTTAACAAGTTCACCAAGATTTAAGTTATTTAAACGCAGCCAATACTATTATAATAATTTTAACTAACTAAAGCTGTGTTATCAACGGTATAGCTTAATCATTACAGACTACACAACGTTTACGATTACTACTAAATCATTATTAACATAGAATAGTAATTTTATATAATTTAAATGATATATAATACCAATGAACCAAAATATTAACTTAAATGTCAAAAATAATAGCTCTATTAATTTTGAAACTGACCTGTTAACCAAAAATCTTAACGATCATTTAGTAACATTGAAAATGTTATGTAAAAAGCCAGTGCACGATTGAATTCTAATAGCAACGATGATTTGAAATGTATGTATTTAAAATGGGGTTATATATCGTGTTTGATTTACAGAAATGTATCTAAAGAGAAGCAAATCGGCATTTCTTATATAGAGTAAAGTAATTTGTATTTGTTACGAGATATATCTTATATATATAAAAGAAAGTCGTGTTAGTTACACTATTTATAACTCAAGAACGGCTGAATCGTTTTGACTGAAAATTGGTGGGCAGGTAGCTTAGAACCAGGAAACGGACATAGGATAATTTTTACCCCATTTTCTATTTTTTTATTTTTTTTTTATTCCGCGCGGACGGAGTCGCGGGTTAAAGCTAGTTGTATATATAGTAATGAAAAAAAATATATAACTAGATAGAATTATAAATTGGGTACTATATTGGTAACCACTCGAGAAGATCATCTTTATTTCGTGAATAAAATTGTTACATTACCTATTTGATTTGACACTTCAGGCACATGGGTTCTCTTCTATCTACATCAATAATTACACATGTACTAAAACTAATGTTGTGTTTTATCTTGTTTGCAGAGCCCCATGAAGCGGCTGTCATGCACATAGCGACATTGATTGCATTCGTGCAGGTATGTATCACAAGTTTAGTACAATAACAAGTCATCTAAATTAAATTTACTACTAAACTCTTAGAATACATTAAATAAAGAAACATATAAGGTTGATAAAATACACGAATTTTTGGCTGCTGAAATAAGAAATTTTTATAAGTTAAAACATCTTTTATATTTTATATTGCTTTGATTACAACTTGGAAATTAATAAACCTTTTCTTGGGGTAAAATGAATAATAATTGAGATAATCAGCCGTAACAAAAACTAATTCCATTGAGCATCAGACCTCACATTAAGACAAGTAAGCAAGAAATATTATTACATTGAGGCTCTAACTATTACAAAACTATGGCGTAATAATATTGTGAAACGACATTGCACGAATCGAGCAAACAACACCTTCTAAAAAAGATAAATCTTAGAAATTGAGCAAATTATCTGATTTGTGTTATGATTTGTCTTTTTATCTAAACTTGCAAGTTTAGAAACTCTTGCGTTATTCATTTTTTATTTTATAAATCGAAAACTTAAGTAGAACATTGAACTGGTGATAAGTTCATGACATGTACTAACTAGTTAAATAACTTTACGGAGTTAAGTAAATAAGTTTATAACGGCAAATTGAAGATCGATCGAAAAAAGAGAGGCTGAGGGCGTGCTTTGTATCTAAGAATTTGTTGGATGTCATAGTAAAAGATGTCATATTAGTAAAATGTATGAAAAATCTAATAAACCCTAATTTACTAAGAGTAGAAACTATAAACACATAAAAGTAGAAATTCGTACGTCAGATTAGGTATTAAAATTGGCAGCCGCAATAGAGAACCGGTACAACAATATTGGCATGAATTTTTCACAAGACTCAAAGGTTTGTAATAACGCGAAAAATTGCGTGTGAATGGAAATATTTGCATTGTACGCGCGAACAATGTTCAGATACATAGATAGCAGGTGGATAAGGCAATAAATCATATAAGTAAGTCAGTAAAGGCGCGGTTCACAACAAGAGGCTCAATTCTGCACAAGTTTTACAAATGGTGAATTTCATATTATTATGAAGATCAAAGTGGCTTTGAAATTAACTAAGCCAAACTATTAGTAATATTATTTTATTCCTTGACAGAAAAGTCACTGTCGCAATCATAGTTAAGTGACAGAAAGGAAAGAACCTAATTATATATTAAGTACGAGAAGTCTTGAATAACCAACTTTTTGAATAACCATAAACCGGCTCTGAATGTAGCAGCATCATCAAAATTAGTCAAAATATTTGTGACAAGTGCCATCGTATCGTCACCGACAATATTTGTATTAAAGTGCACAAACTTTTGGGGATAAAGTACATCAAAAACTTATACTTATTTTGAAATAATTGACGATGATGATACAAAGGCGCTTGTCGCAAATATTCGTGCTTGGTCCACTGATCCTTTAACAAATCAAAGCAAATTAATGTTAAGAAATCGTATTCTATTGTGAACACTACGCGTAACACTACATAATTATTCTTATAATAAAACAAATTAATCACCAACACTAATTACCTCCTTACAAATTGCATAATGTCAAAACGATTAAATTGTACATAAAACGTAATCAGGCAATCTTTTAAGAATGGCGCGAAAAGGTTTACCTTCTCGTTAATCATTGAGAATTTTTGTAAGATATTTCTCAAGCGAGTTTATTTTTTGTTTATATCTTATATATTTTTAATTACATTTAATTTTAGATCGATGTTTACTTTTAAAATTATTACAGTCTCAAATTGTACATGTAGCACGTTAATCATATCGTAAAATTTTCCCATGTAAAAAAATGTTTTTACATAGAAAAAATAACATTAATAATTTCTCGCTGTAGCTGTCGCTTGCTACAGCTGTTTCAGATGGCATCCAGACTTTGACCGCTGCGGAACTGAACTTAGAACTGTCAGGTGACAATTCCTTGTCACCATTCTACGAGAGCGGCGATGACACCGCTGTGCACTTCATGCGAGGCTCGAGAGCGGCAGACTCACCTCTGTCACCTGACATCGACGTACAATGTACCGATGATTATATACAAGTGACTGTCGAATTCGCTGATGTTTTCGATGGTGTAATATACAGTAAAGGATACTTGAACGATCCTAGATGCAAGTAAGTGAACGGATTTCGTTAATACTTTGTTTTCGCTATAAAGCGGATCGGATTTTTAATCATCCGATACAAAATTTATGGATGGTGCATTGAAAACTTTAATTATGTAAGAAAAAGGAAATGGTGGGTAGATAAAAGAATAAAAAGAGGAAGGGAAGAATCAAAAGAGAAAGACAAAAGTACACAACAGCTCACTGTTTTCACTACCAACATTTTACTATTACTTGTATTTTAGATACGTATCATTGGGTGGAAGCGATTCGCGCTATGAGTTCAGAGTACCCCTGGACGGCTGCGGGTCTCGTCCGCTCTGTAATGCTTGCGGCACCATAGATAATGTGCTTGTCTTCCAAGCCGATGATTTCGTTCAAGGACCTACCGACTTTGCTAGAAAGGTATTTAATATTTTTGTCAAATAATATCAGCTATATCAGAAAAAATATTAGAGTTTGCAATTTCTCGATCTTCACTTAATTGTAATATTTGCTTTCGACGTCTTTCGTTTTTCGTAACTATGCACTGTTAACTATTATTTTTGTAAACTACCTCATTTTAACTTTACATTTCAAGATATCATGCGCAAGAACAACATTCGAAGTATCAGCTGAAGGGGCAAGGGAGGAACAAGGCCACGTGCTGAAGTTGAAGCCTTTCATGGTGGATATGTTGGAGGTTGTTGCCGTAGAGGGCCTCGGGAGCGGCGTTGAATGCTGGATGGACATACAAAAGGGAGTCTTTCCTAATGTAAGTTGCTACATTTCAAATACAAGTGAAGGAAGTGTACACGACTAGGAGAGTCACGATAACTGACAAAGTTATATTGGAACGAAGTTCCTTATCGCGCGTTGTGAAAGGGGGCTAGACGGAAAAAATTCTTACGAAAAGTTGTCACGACACTTTTTGATATCACCATGGCAACGACGTGACAATATATAACGAAAATTCATAGAAATAAAATGTACTTCTTGTGAAGACTCAAGTTTTTTATGCATAGAATAAACATTGGTTTCTTCACTAATTAATTGAAAGGAACTTCGTTCCATCCGGGTGTCCCTTGACACCTCTCAAGTTTTTTTTTACTTTATTAGATCCTTGTTACATTTGTAGGAACTTAAACATTTATTTCACATTTCAGACTACTCCTTTTGAAAGTTCAATAAAAATCGGTGAATACCTTACTATTTTGGTATATTTGAAAGATCAAAGAAATCAGTTCAACCTAAAAATTCATGATTGTTGGGCTTACGACAGTGATAATTACGACAGCCCCAAGACGAATAAGATACAGCTGACTGACAAACAGGGGTGCCCTAAGTAAGTATTATTATCATTCAATAAATCATTTAACGTCCTTAAAATATACAGCTGTGAACATAATTGGGTCGTTATGAATAAATAAATTAATAAAATCTTTCAGGAAAAAGAAGCTTATCGATCAATGGCAAAAATCAAGAAACACAGGCAAGAGTGGAGCAACATTGATTGCATACAGTAAAGTGAGCGCATTCAGATTCCCTGAAACGGATCAAGTGTATTTAACATGCAATGTGGAGGTGCGTAATATTTACATTTTTTAGACCGAACTCGAAATCGAATCGAAATGAATTTTATATATAAAAGACTTTGAAACCCCCGATAAGTATTTAGCTTAATATGTGTATAAAATATGTAGTTTGCTTAATTCAGCACGTTTAATTCAACGTAAATGATGCAACAGTACATTAACATATATCTTGTGAAAAATAAAAAAAATATATGCTACTAGCTGTGCTCGCGAGTTCGTCCACGTGGAATGTGTCGTCGGGTAGCATTTTTTAGGCTAATTATTTTACTTAACCGACGTACTATGCGTTGATGTATGGATGTAGAAGGCGAGGTGTGTCAGGACCGCGCCAAATATAGATCCTTGGTCTCTGCGTACCCCTCTGGGTTACAGGTGTGAATTTTGTTGTTGTTGTTGTATTTTAATTAAACTTATAAAAAATTACAATAAAACATATTAAACTTACAAAATATTCACATAAACATCATATATTCCCATACAAACTTTCCCTTTTATTATATTTCACCGCTGAAGGTAAAACTCTTACAAACTCTAAATGTCATATTTATTGATATCAAATTAGCAGCCTTAAAAATAAGTTTCAAGCTTCTAACTGCAAAAATTACGATACTTCCTTACCTATGTCCTTTCTCAGGCTCTAGACTCTCTGTGTACCAAATTTCATTGAAATCGTATCAGTAGTTTTGACGTGAAAGCTAGACAGACAGTCACTTTCGCATTTATAAGTAAGGATTAGTAAGGAAGTAAGGATAAGGATTAATTCAGGTTTGCGCAATGCTTTAGATGTTAGACTATAAGATGTATCTAAAACATTGCAATAACAAATTGTAAAAAAGACTGTAGATAATTTTTTACAGAAACAAATGTATACTCAAATAAATAATATTGCGAAATCAATCCTCAATTTTTTCGATATTAAGGACTAGAATGTCTTTACTTATTTCAGCTCTGTACGAATAACTGCGATTCAAGTTGTGATGGCGGCATAAAAGAAATTTCAACAACATTAAGACCTCAAAAGCAATGTTATCCAGGATCAACAGATCCTCAGTGTCCTACAGTAAGACCACAAATAAAATGCTACCCAGGAAGTACAGATCCTCGTTGCCCTTCGCCATCAACACCCGCTCAACCAAATTGTTACCCAGGAAGCACAGATTCGCGTTGTCCTAAATCAACAACTCCCGCACCTCCAAACTGTTATCCAGGAAACACGGACCCGCGTTGTCCCAAACCAACAACACCTGCTCCTCCAAACTGTTACCCTGGAAGTAGAGATCCAAGATGTCCCCAGACAACTTCCCCAAAACCTGTTTGTTACCCAGGTTCTCCTGACCCTAACTGTCCACAACCCTCACGACCTACCACAATCAATCCACCTACTTATTTACCTCCTACAACGCCAGAGCTAAAATGCTACCCAGGAAGAACGGACCCGCGATGTCCTAAAACAACAACTCCCGCACCTCCAAACTGTTACCCAGGAAGCAAGGACCCGCGTTGTCCAAAACCAACAACTCCCTCAGAGCCAAATTGTTACCCAGGAAGTACGGACTCGCGTTGTCCAAAACCAACAACTCCCGCACCTCCAAACTGTTACCCAGGAAGCACAGACCCACGTTGTCCCAAACCAACAACACCTGCTCCTCCAAAGTGTTACCCGGGAAGCTCGGACCCGCGTTGTCCTAAACCAACAACACCCGCACCTCCAAACTGTTACCCAGGCAGCACGGACCCGCGATGTCCTAAACCAACAACTCCCGCGCCTCCTAACTGTTATCCAGGAAGCACGGACCCGCGTTGTCCCAAACCAACAACACCTGCTCCTCCAAACTGTTACCCAGGAAGTACGGACCCGCGATGTCCTAAACCAACAACTCCCGCGCCTCTTAACTGTTATCCAGGAAGCACGGACCCGCGTTGTCCAAAACCAACAACACCTGCTCCTCCAAACTGTTACCCTGGAAGTAGAGACCCGCGTTGTCCTAAACCCACTACTCCCGCACCTCCAAACTGTTACCCAGGAAGCGCAGATCCGCGTTGTCCTAAACCAACAACTTCCGCACCTCCAAACTGTTACCCAGGAAGCACGGACCCGCGTTGTCCCAAACCAACAACACCTGCTCCTCCAAAGTGTTACCCAGGAAGCAAAGACCCACGTTGTCCCAAACCAACAACACCTGCTCCTCCAAACTGTTACCCTGGAAGTAGAGATCCAAGATGTCCCCAGACAACTTCCCCAAAACCAATGTGTTACCCAGGTTCGCCTGACCCTAACTGTCCACAACCCTCACGACCTAACACAACAAATCCACCTACTTATTTACCTCCTACAACGCCAGAGCTAAAATGCAACGCTGGATCTACAGACTCACGTTGTCCTAAACCAACAACTCCCGCACCTCCAAACTGTTACCCAGGAAGCACAGACCCACGTTGTCCCAAACCAACAACACCTGCTCCTCCAAACTGTTACCCTGGAAGTAGAGACCCACGTTGTCCTAAACCAACAACTCCCGCGCCTCCAAACTGTTACCCAGGAAGCACTGACCCGCGTTGTCCTAAACCAACAACACCTGCACCTCCAAACTGTTACCCAGGAAGCACGGACCCACGTTGTCCAAAACCAACAACTCCCTCACCACCAAATTGTTACCCAGGAAGTACGGACTCGCGTTGTCCGAAACCAACAACTCCCGCACCTCCAAACTGTTACCCCGGCAGCACGGACCCACGTTGTCCGAAACCAACTACTCCCGCGCCTCCGAACTGTTACCCAGGAAGCACGGACCCGCGTTGTCCCAAACCAACAACACCTGCTCCTCCAAACTGTTACCCTGGAAGTAGAGACCCGCGTTGTCCTAAACCAACAACTCCCGCCTCTCCAAACTGTTACCCAGGAAGCACAGACCCGCGTTGCCCCAAACCAACAACACCTGCTCCTCCTAACTGTTACCCCGGCAGCACTGACCCACGTTGTCCGAAACCAACAACTCCCGCTCCTCCAAACTGTTACCCTGGAAGTAAAGACCCACGTTGTCCTAAACCAACGACTCCCGCCTCTCCAAACTGTTACCCAGGAAGCACGGACCCGCGTTGTCCCAAACCAACAACACCTGCTCCTCCAAAGTGTTACCCAGGCAGCACGGACCCGCGTTGTCCTAAACCAACAACTTCCGCGCCTCCAAACTGTTACCCAGGAAGCACGGACCCGCGTTGTTCAAAACCAACAACAGCTGCTCCTCCAAATTGTTACCCAGGAAGTAGAGACCCAAGATGTCCCCAGACAACTTCCCCAAAACCAGTTTGTTACCCAGGTTCGCCTGACCCTAACTGTCCGCAACCCTCACGACCTACCACAATAAATCCACCTACTTATTTACCTCCTACAACGCCAGAGCTAAAATGCTACGCCGGGTCTACAGACTCACGTTGTCCGAAACCAACAACTCCCGCACCTCCAAACTGTTACCCCGGCAGCACGGACCCACGTTGTCCGAAACCAACAACTCCCGCACCTCCAAACTGTTACCCCGGCAGCACGGACCCACGTTGTCCGAAACCAACAACTCCCGCACCTCCAAACTGTTACCCCGGCAGCACGGACCCACGTTGTCCGAAACCAACAACTCCCGCACCTCCAAACTGTTACCCAGGAAGCACGGACTCGCGTTGTCCGAAACCATCAACTCCCGCGCCTCCAAACTGTTACCCAGGAAGCACGGACCCGCGTTGTCCCAAACCAACAACACCTGCTCCTCCAAACTGTTACCCTGGAAGTAGAGACCCGCGTTGTCCTAAACCAACAACTCCCGCGCCTCCTAACTGTTACCCCGGCAGCACGGACCCACGTTGTCCGAAACCAACAACTCCCGCTCCTCCAAACTGTTACCCTGGAAGTAAAGACCCGCGTTGTCCTAAACCAACGACTCCCGCCTCTCCAAACTGTTACCCAGGAAGTACGGACCCGCGTTGTCCCAAACCAACAACACCTGCTCCTCCAAAGTGTTACCCAGGCAGCACGGACCCGCGTTGTCCTAAACCAACAACTCCCGCGCCTCCTAACTGTTACCCCGGAAGCACGGACCCACGTTGTCCGAAACCAACAACTCCCGCTCCTCCAAACTGTTACCCTGGAAGTAAAGACCCGCGTTGTCCTAAACCAACGACTCCCGCCTCTCCAAACTGTTACCCAGGAAGCACGGACCCGCGTTGTCCCAAACCAACAACTCCCGCGCCTCCTAACTGTTACCCCGGCAGCACGGACCCACGTTGTCCGAAACCAACAACTCCCGCTCCTCCAAACTGTTACCCTGGAAGTAAAGACCCGCGTTGTCCTAAACCAACGACTCCCGCTTCTCCAAACTGTTACCCAGGAAGCACGGACCCGCGTTGTCCCAAACCAACAACACCTGCTCCTCCAAAGTGTTACCCTGGAAGTAAAGACCCGCGTTGTCCTAAACCAACAACACCTGCTCCTCCAAACTGTTACCCTGGAAGTAGAGACCCGCGTTGTCCTAAACCAACAACTCCCGCCTCTCCAAACTGTTACCCAGGAAGCACAGACCCGCGTTGCCCCAAACCAACAACACCTGCTCCTCCTAACTGTTACCCCGGCAGCACTGACCCACGTTGTCCGAAACCAACAACTCCCGCTCCTCCAAACTGTTACCCTGGAAGTAAAGACCCACGTTGTCCTAAACCAACGACTCCCGCCTCTCCAAACTGTTACCCAGGAAGCACGGACCCGCGTTGTCCCAAACCAACAACACCTGCTCCTCCAAAGTGTTACCCAGGCAGCACGGACCCGCGTTGTCCTAAACCAACAACTTCCGCGCCTCCAAACTGTTACCCAGGAAGCACGGACCCGCGTTGTCCAAAACCAACAACACCTGCCCCTCCAAATTGTTACCCAGGAAGTAGAGACCCAAGATGTCCCCAGACAACTTCCCCAAAACCAGTTTGTTACCCAGGTTCGCCTGACCCTAACTGTCCGCAAACCTCACGACCTACCACAATAAATCCACCTACTTATTTACCTCCTACAACGCCAGAGCTAAAGTGCTACGCCGGGTCCACAGACTCACGTTGTCCGAAACCAACAACTCCCGCACCTCCAAACTGTTACCCAGGAAGCACAGACCCGCGTTGTCCTAAGCCAACAACTCCCGCACCTCCAAACTGTTACCCTGGAAGTAGAGACCCGCGTTGTCCTAAACCAACAACTCCCACACCTCCAAACTGTTACCCAGGAAGCACGGACCCACGTTGTCCAAAACCAACAACTCCCTCACGGCCAAATTGTTACCCAGGTAGTACGGACTCGCGTTGTCCTAAACCAACAACTCCCGCGCCTCCTAACTGTTACCCCGGCAGCACGGACCCACGTTGTCCGAAACCAACAACTCCCGCACCTCCAAACTGTTACCCTGGCAGCACGGACCCACGTTGTCCGAAACCAACAACTCCCGCACCTCCATACTGTTACCCCGGCAGCACGGACCCACGTTGTCCGAAACCAACAACTCCCGCACCTCCAAACTGTTACCCAGGAAGCACAGACCCGCGTTGTCCTAAGCCAACAACTCCCGCACCTCCAAACTGTTACCCTGGAAGTAGAGACCCGCGTTGTCCTAAACCAACAACTCCCACACCTCCAAACTGTTACCCAGGAAGCACGGACCCACGTTGTCCAAAACCAACAACTCCCTCACGGCCAAATTGTTACCCAGGTAGTACGGACTCGCGTTGTCCTAAACCAACAACTCCCGCGCCTCCTAACTGTTACCCCGGCAGCACGGACCCACGTTGTCCGAAACCAACAACTCCCGCACCTCCAAACTGTTACCCTGGCAGCACGGACCCACGTTGTCCGAAACCAACAACTCCCGCACCTCCATACTGTTACCCCGGCAGCACGGACCCACGTTGTCCGAAACCAACAATTCCCGCACCTCCAAACTGTTACCCAGGAAGCACAGATCCGCGGTGTCCAAAACCAACAACTCCCTCACGGCCAAATTGTTACCCAGGAAGTACGGACTCGCGTTGTCCGAATCCATCAACTCCCGCGCCTCCAAACTGTTTCCCAGGAAGCACGGACCCGCGTTGTCCCAAACCAACAACTCCCGCTCCTCCAAACTGTTACCCTGGAAGTAAAGACCCGCGTTGTCCTAAACCAACTACTCCCGCGCCTCCTAACTGTTACCCTGGAAGTAGGGATCCAAGATGTCCCCAGACAACTTCCCCAAAACCAGTTTGTTACCCAGGATCGCCTGATCCTAACTGCCCACAACCCTCACGACCTACTACAATAAATCCACCTACTTATTTACCTCCTACAACGCCAGAGCTTAAATGCTACGCCGGGTCTACAGACTCACGTTGTCCGAAACCAACAACTCCCGCACCTCCAAACTGTTACCCAGGAAGCACAGACCCGCGTTGTCCTAAACCAACAACTCCCGCACCTCCAAACTGTTACCCAGGAAGTACGGACTCGCGTTGTCCGAAACCAACAACTCCCGCACCTCCAAACTGTTACCCCGGCAGCACGGACCCACGTTGTCCGAAACCAACAACTCCCTCACGGCCAAATTGTTACCCAGGAAGTACGGACTCGCGTTGTCCGAAACCAACAACTCCCGCACCTCCAAACTGTTACCCCGGCAGCACGGACCCACGTTGTCCGAAACCAACAACTCCCGCGCCTCCAAACTGTTACCCAGGAAGCACGGACCCGCGTTGTCCGAAACCAACATCACCTGCACCTCCAAACTGTTACCCAGGAAGCACGGCCCCGCGTTGTCCCAAACCAACAACTCCTGCTCCTCCAAACTGTTACCCTGGAAGTAGAGACCCGCGTTGTCCTAAACCAACTACTCCCGCGCCTCTTAACTGTTACCCCGGCAGCACGGACCCACGTTGTCCGAAACCAACAACTCCCGCACCTCCAAACTGTTACCCAGGCAGCACGGACCCGCGTTGTCCAAAACCAACAACTCCCTCACGGCCAAATTGTTACCCAGGAAGTACGGACTCGCGTTGTCCGAAACCATCAACTCCCGCGCCTCCAAACTGTTACCCCGGCAGCACGGACCCACGTTGTCCGAAACCAACAACTCCCGCGCCTCCAAACTGTTACCCAGGAAGCACGGACCCGCGTTGTCCGAAACCAACATCACCTGCACCTCCAAACTGTTACCCAGGAAGCACGGACCCGCGTTGTCCCAAACCAACAACTCCTGCTCCTCCAAACTGTTACCCTGGAAGTAGAGACCCGCGTTGTCCTAAACCAACTACTCCCGCGCCTCTTAACTGTTACCCCGGCAGCACGGACCCACGTTGTCCGAAACCAACAACTCCCGCACCTCCAAACTGTTACCCAGGCAGCACGGACCCGCGTTGTCCAAAACCAACAACTCCCTCACGGCCAAATTGTTACCCAGGAAGCACGGACCCGCGTTGTCCAAAACCAACAACACCTGCTCCTCCAAACTGTTACCCTGGAAGTAGAGACCCGCGTTGTCCTAAACCAACTACTCCCGCGCCTCCTAACTGTTACCCTGGAAGTAGAGATCCAAGATGTCCCCAGACAACTTCCCCAAAACCAGTTTGTTACCCAGGATCGCCTGATCCTAACTGCCCACAACCCTCACGACCTACTACAATAAATCCACCTACTTATTTACCTCCTACAACGCCAGAGCTTAAATGTTACGCCGGGTCTACAGACTCACGTTGTCCGAAACCAACAACTCCCGCACCTCCAAACTGTTACCCAGGAAGCACAGACCCGCGTTGTCCTAAACCAACAACTCCCGCACCTCCAAACTGTTACCCAGGAAGTACGGACTCGCGTTGTCCGAAACCAACAACTCCCGCACCTCCAAACTGTTACCCCGGCAGCACGGACCCACGTTGTCCGAAACCAACAACTCCCTCACGGCCAAATTGTTACCCAGGAAGTACGGACTCGCGTTGTCCGAAACCAACAACTCCCGCACCTCCAAACTGTTACCCCGGCAGCACGGACCCACGTTGTCCGAAACCAACAACTCCCGCGCCTCCAAACTGTTACCCAGGAAGCACGGACCCGCGTTGTCCGAAACCAACATCACCTGCACCTCCAAACTGTTACCCAGGAAGCACGGACCCGCGTTGTCCCAAACCAACAACACCTGCTCCTCCAAACTGTTACCCTGGAAGTAGAGACCCGCGTTGTCCTAAACCAACAACTCCCGCGCCTCTTAACTGTTACCCCGGCAGCACGGACCCACGTTGTCCGAAACCAACAACTCCCGCACCTCCAAACTGTTACCCAGGCAGCACGGACCCGCGTTGTCCAAAACCATCAACTCCCGCGCCTCCAAACTGTTACCCAGGAAGCACGGACCCGCGTTGTCCTAAACCAACAACACCTGCTCCTCCAAACTGTTACCCTGGAAGTAGAGACCCGCGTTGTCCTAAACCAACAACTCCCGCGCCTCCTAACTGTTACCCTGGAAGCACGGACCCGCGTTGTCCCAAACCAACAACACCTGCTCCTCCAAACTGTTACCCTGGAAGTAGAGACCCGCGTTGTCCTAAAGCAACAACTCCCGCGCCTCTTAACTGTTATCCAGGAAGCACGGACCCGCGTTGTCCAAAACCAACAACACCTGCTCCTCCTAACTGTTACCCTGGAAGTAGAGACCCGCGTTGTCCTAAACCAACTACTCCCGCGCCTCCTAACTGTTACCCTGGAAGTAGAGATCCAAGATGTCCCCAGACAACTTCCCCAAAACCAGTTTGTTACCCAGGATCGCCTGATCCTAACTGCCCACAACCCTCACGACCTACTACAATAAATCCACCTACATATTTACCTCCTACAACGCCAGAGCTTAAATGCTACGCCGGGTCTACAGACTCACGTTGTCCAAAGCCAACAACGACTGCGCGACCTAACTGTTACCCAGGAAGCACAGATTCTCGTTGTCCGAAACCAACAACTCCCGCACCTCCCAACTGTTTCGCTGGAAGCACAGATTCCCGCTGCCCTAAACCAACAACTCTTGCTCCACCAAAATGTTACCCAGGAAGTACTGATCCACGTTGTCCCAAACCAACAACAACTGCTCCTCCAAATTGTTACCCAGGAAGCACAGATTCTCGTTGTCCCAAGCCAACAACGACTGCGCGACCTAACTGTTATCCAGGAAGCACAGACCCGCGTTGTCCTAAACCAACTACTCTTACCCCTCAAAAGTGTTACCCCGGAAGCAAAGACCCACGTTGTCCCACACCAACCACACCCGCAAGACCTATTTGCTATCCCGGTTCAAATGATCCTAATTGCCCTCCATCTTCAACCTCAACATCCGTTATACCTACCACTGAAAATTCTCCTAATTGCTATCCGGGTAGTAATGACCCAAGGTGCCCACAGCCTAGCTCAACACCTAGTTCTTGCTATCCGGGATCCAAAGATCCTAATTGTCCCCAACCGTTTGCTCCAAGTAGCACCAATCCACCTTCCACGTATTTACCTCCTTTTCCCGCGGAAAATGAAATAAAATCAGCACGAACAAGTAGACTGGCAGAGAAAACTTTGGATTACTACGACGAGCCACTATTAGATGTTGGTGAGTATTTATATTGATGAGAATTACAGTGTATCGAACTACGATTTTTATATTTGACCTTGAATTTGTAATTTTCAGATAATTTCGAGTTTACTCGTACCAAACCCAGATCGAGAATAACCAGAGATATCAGTAAAGTTAACGGCGATTTAATAGAAGCGTCTACTGGACTAGGAGTGATGCATATTGCAATCGGCGGCTGCACCTTCCTAGTTGTTTTGTCTATCGCATTAGCTGTCTACGTATACAAGAGGTCATACAGACAATCTAATCAGACAAACCTGAGAGATCACCCTTGCTAATTTATATTATGAAAAAAATCCTATTGTGATATAACACGTCCTCAGCTATGATAACTCGATTTTATTTTTAATTTTGTTTTAAATTCGCATACTTATAAGCTGTAGGGATTAACTTATAAAATATTTTGATCACTGCCTTCTTAGCTTTATAACATTGTTTTATTTTCAGGCGCTTGTTATAAGATGCCTATTTTATTTTTAAATAAAATAGTGCCATAGAATCAAACTGTAGACTCAGTAGTATGTCAAAATTTTAACGAAACTCCTTTGTACATTTATTGAAATACTACTTTGAACACATTATTTGATGAAACACAAAATATGTTTGTAAATATTATCCCTAGTCAAAATGTTTTACAGTGAAACGAAATTACGGTAAAAATAACTTTTAATGTGTATTTTTTACGTTTTACTCATTTTGTGATATTCTTCTTTTTTTGTATATAATTTGCCAGTGTATTATTGTGGCCATTTTACTATAAAATATAGTTTTTAACTCAACAATTTGAATTCCTGTAACATTTAACATAGTAAAAATATTTACCATAGTGAATAAATATTTTTACAGTCATAAATGCTCGGGCGGAAAAATGATATAAATGAATTGTTTAAAGGATTGCTCATTGAGTCAATTTAAATAAACATTCTATGAATGTTTTCAATTGTTTTTTTTTCCACCTTTTATTCCTTATATCTTAATATATAAAAGAAAGTTGTGTTAGTTACACCATTTATAACTCAAGAACGGCTGAATCGATTTGACTGAAAATTGGTGGGCAGGTAGCTTAGAACCAGGAAAAGGACATAGGATAATTTTTACCCCGTTTTCTATTTTTTTTTCCGCGCGGACGGAGTCGCGGGTAAAAGCTAGTATCTTATATATAATTAAAAGCCATTTTTAAAAAAAGGCGTTAACGCATTAATTAAACTGACACTACTGATAATTTATCTGTTTTAAAATAATCGGAAAATCGGGAAAAAATTAGCAAATGTTGGTGACTAACCAATTACTAGTATAGAAACCAGGCAATGTCTAATAGTTTGAAGATTTAAAAACACTATCGAAAAACAAAATAACCTCACCTGGCAAATCAGGATGCCAACAACTTTAGAGTCTTCCCCACATTTGCTCTACACAGTTCACATTTCACTATTCATAACACATTACAATAGTAAAGTATGCATAGTAAAACTTTGTTAACATCTAGCGTGTCTGAGTTCACATATAAAGTGCTTCACCACACATTTATTTCAAACACTTATTTTATGGTCGCAATATTTACCTGTTTTTGACTTATGAAAAGTCATTTCGTTATTAAACTTGTATAACATTGATTAAACGTATCGTTTCGAACTATGCAATAAATATTTATTCACCATATTTAATTTTTAATAGAATCTGTCAAAATGTTTTGTTTTTTTCTATAACAAATATTTCTCACCAGCCAGATCATTCGTCGGTCAATGACATTAGATACTTATTGAAACTCCTTGCATATATATCTACGTCCACAAGTCCAACAAAGATGATAGATAAATGGATAAAATAAAAACAATTTTCTTTCTGAAGATTTTTAATGAAATTCAATTAAAAGGTACATATCAATATTAACAAAAAATCATTTACATACTCGTAATATGTTTAATGTCAAAGTGTAAAAAGTACCTGTTAACAATATCAATTTTGGCACGATAATAAGAAAATGTTTTCAAATCAAATAAAAAAATTCAAATCGTTTTATAACAATAAAAGATTGTAAAAGCACAGTTGATATCCTTCCAGTTTATATCCTCACCTTGTAAGTGCTTATAACAAAAATTAGTTGTATACTATGTTTATAATATATTGCAATTTTTTGATAGAAAAAACAATAATACTACTATACTACTAATAACTTAAAAATAAATTCTGATAAGTTCTACTTGAACTTCAGAAGGCTTATAAAGTCAGGCAAAGGTTACAAAATTAGAAAAATTTCGTTATACATATATAGAGAGCGCATTCCATTCATTCGTAGTAAAAAGTTTACAATTTATCGGTCAATAAATTTTAACCTTAGTGGTCCATTTGGTGTGTACATAGGATGTATATGATAGTCCAATGGCTCGTGATGATACTCCATCTTAAAAGCTTGCACGATCTGAAAATAATTATAAAATTAAACATTGTCCAGGAATTGGAGATTATATGCATCATGATAAGTAATATTTATACCAGGAATGAAAAAATCGACGGACCGCTTTCTATAAGCGACCTTCGACGGTATTCTTAAAGTTGATCAAAAATCGATCCTGACTTAGAAGAAAACTAATAAAATCATTACAGTTACGGCAGTAATTATTATTGAAGTTAATTTTTTAACATAGCGTTTTCAAAATCATGCTCCAATAGCCTATAAGTAGATATTTTCTCACTGAAATACTCTTATCTAAATAAACTCTCACTTTACCAGAAGAACTTAAATTAGTACTGATAGTTTAATTCACCTTGCAAAGAGCAACGTGCATTTCAAGTTCAGCAAACCGACGACCGAGGCACATTCTCTTGCCGAAGCCGAAGGGTAAAGATGCAAAGGCATGATGTTTGTACGTCGACCTCTGGATCCAACGCTCTGGTCTGAACTCGGAAGCGTCAGAAAAATATTCCTCCGAGTTGCCCATCACATAGTGTTGGAAGATTACTTGAGTCTAAAAATGACATATTTAAAAATATTGATTAATCTGTGCCTTAGTCACGTTACCACATGTAGAGGTAGAAATCAATTGCAACTTTTTCTTTTCAAAAATTTTAGGATTAATACATCAGCATTACCTACATTCAAATAAGAAAAAAAAACAGAAAACTTAATTAAACGATCAATCAAATAAAATCTCTTTGGTACGTGAAAAAAAATAATATATAAAATATACAACCTCCTTGGTTTAATGTGCAGCCATATAAGTTTAAATAGAAAAAATCAAATGAGAATTATGGAATACTGTTGTGAGATAGTTAAGTTAGTGATACATGTGACATTCGATTTTCCCAGTGTTATTGTATTTGTGATATAATTTAATGTAACTAATGCAATAACTTTTACATTCTTATTTAGCAGTTTTATAGTACAAAAGGTTATTTTTTATTAACATACAGATTTTAACTGACTGTGGTTTTAAGGATTAATTTACGAAGTCATCAATTGGTAAGTTATTTTTAATTTTTGTAGTAATCGTAATATTAATTTTAATAACCTACATTATACTATATTTATAACCTACAAATAAAGTGTTAAAGTAAGACGTTTAAATGTAAACAAAAAATAATTTTCCTTTATTACCTAAATTACGATTTTAGATCACAAATTGTCGTCTTCCAAAATAAAAATAGGTTGATTTGAATTCGTACCACTATTAAGTATGATTTATAATTTTGAATGGATTTTACGTAATTTGTGGTATTGATAAAACATACAACATAAATAATACGTACCCCTCTCGGTATGTTGTAACCACAAATAACTGTATCCTTCGTCAATTGTCTACCGTTTCCAATTACAACGGGAAACAATCTGAAAACCAACAGATAAAGTTAAGAATTATAAAAGTTAATATAAGAAGTATTATTAGGATATTCTTAGGAACAATACGAATCAATTAATCTAAATAGACTTGAATAAATTCTGGACGGTGTAAGAAAACACCACAAGAGATGAATTGTTCTACCTGTATTTACCTTAAAACCTCTTTAACACATGCCTTTAAATAAGGCATTTGATTAATATCGCCCGGAGCTAGCGGTCTGCCTTGTAACACTTTTGTGATCTCATCGTGAAGTCTCTCCTGGATATGAGGTCTAGAAGCTAGCTGATACAACGTCGAAGCAACAGCGTTAGACGTCTGAAAATCATACGATTAATTCATAGACAAATATAGACAGTGCTTTAAGTTTAGATTGGTAATTTATTCTTATTAAGTTTTGAAGTAAATAACTTGCTATGTAGTTTCAGTAATTGAATTTCATCAGAGCAACGTCAAACACCATACCGTAATCCACTAGTGTCACTTGAATTGTGCTCACGTTATTTGTAACCATAAATTGAGAATGGTTGACACGTGACAAAGAATGCTTAAGAGATAAATTAAAAAGAATTTCTGATGTTAGCTCAGGTCTGAAAGGAGGGATCACTTAGAACATCTTAGGCTGGCCCGCCTAAGATGGGTACTGTTCATAGATTATACATAAAAATAATATAACTTCGTACCGTATCAATTCCCACGAGGAATAGGTCCAAGGCAGCCACCGCGGCAACCCTAGGCCCCGCAGCCGTCACCAGGTCTTGTAACAAAGATTTGCTGCCGCCGTTCGCCTGGCACTCTTTGAGCGCGCGCTCCACGTGGCTTAGAGTTACACTGAAATTAGATTTAATTATCATTACAATGGGTAGGAATTGTCTCTAATTATAAGTGCAACGTATAACTAAAGAACTGTCTGTAAATGCCTTTTGAAGTTCAATACATTGGGACGGACCTACTGAAAGAGGCATAGATAACTAAAAATCGAAATGTTTTTTTTAATTAAATTATGTCCAAAGTTATGCCCAAAACAAATAATTTAATTCAATACTTGTCGAACAAACAGTACCAAAAAAGATTAGGATAAAAAAAAAAAACAGATTCATCGACCTATTGATATAAAATTGACTAGCTACTTGCCTAAGAATCGTATCTAAAGCAGCGACATATCGCCTAAACATTGCAGTCGGGTAGATCCTCCACCAAGGCGCTCGTAGCTCCAGCTCTCCCACGCTGATGAAAAAGGTATGTACCGCGTCGATAAGACGCTGGCTCTCTGAACCTTCGACTGACTCGAAGCATCCCAATCTAGTGTCTAATGCTATTAGACCTAGAGCTATGGACACAAAAAGTAAAATACCTTCACAGCAAATATTTTTAAAGACAAAATAATGTTTCTGAGAAGATTTTGACAGTAGAAATATAGGATTGTATATTTTGTCGTAAGTTAACTCTATAGAGCGATAAAATGCGAGGGAAGCTAAGGTTAACAGATTGTTAGAATTAAAATATTAGTATGTATTAATATTCGTTTTTATTACTCACATTCTAAGGACCATTTGTGAACTTCATTTAAAAAGTCACCCGGAGTTTCAGATTTCTCGTCTCGTATTTCACGAATTCTATAAAAAAAACTCAAATATCAAAGATCGAGAATATTAAGAAGAGTTTATAATAGAAACAATTATTTACCTATTAACAAAAGCATCAGCGACTTCAGCAACTGGTACTGTGTATTGTGCGGCGCTGCTTGTACTCAATGCCACCTTTGACACTTTTGTTCTAAAAGCCGCCCATGAATCGCCGTGACTGGGAAAATAATAGAAAAAGAAGATCTAAATTTTTAAATCCTTTACAAGAAATTATAAAAGAAAGAAATTGATGAATAAGAAAATAAATACATACACAGCAATAACTCCCGCGCAATCTTTTTCTGCACCGAAGAAATCTTTCCGAAGAGTGTGCTTATAGTAATTCAAAGACGGCATTGATGGTCTGAAAAATTATAGATAATTTAATTTTAACTCTCTTCAACTTCATAACCCCTTCACCTCACTTAAATTAAATTTAGAAACGTGACTGCCATAACTCTTCTCTTTTCCTTCAGCAAAGTCACATATATGTGCATACATTAAATTTGGCTATAATCATTGCTTAGGCGCGTATTTTAATCTTAGAAAATGGCAGTGTTATTATCTATCTAGTTTAATATTTGCTTGATTTTATATCCAATTTGCAAAAGCATATTCTCAGATAAATTTCTAAGAACAAAACATATAAATACACATATCATCACAACCAATATGTTAACGTACCTATGTGGGGCTGAATCTTCTCCTCTGAACACTCTTTCGACTTCCCCAGCATCGAAAACAAACAGCATGTCTGGTCTGCCAAGCAGGCCGGCCATCTTGACGCACTTGCCATATTTCTCGCGTAATGACAAGCATACTTTATCCACGTGCTCCACGGAATAACCACCTGCAAAAACAAAATAAAATAACATACTCATAAAAAAATATGGATATATAGTGAAACATCGTTTATCTACCCTACATCACTTATATACTTTTTATACTATTATTGTACCTTTCTTACTAATTTAGCGATATTAATACAAACCTCTATAATTTCAACGCTGTTATTTCATTCATATCTGTCTTAACAAACAGCTAAGTAACTGTTTTGGTCGTCATTAATACGCGCAGTAGAAATACAGTCGGACGTAATTTAAAAATCTTTAGCTATTATTACTGTAAACACAAACGACTAGAATTCATGTGAAAAGAGCGTAAACGCGCAAATTACTATAACAATAGCACTGAGAGAATTTCAACATTGCCTTTTGTGCAATTCAATTCTTTGATGATAAACGTTTTCCTACGATTCTATTGAAATATTCCATATCTTTGTGACGTTCTTGTGTTTTTATTATTAATATATCAAGGTCAATGTTACTATGATCGTCCACTGCCAAGACACTTCTTCAATAACATCTCCCATTCCTTTTAAACAAAAACAGACGTAACACTGACGGTTAGTGGAAACTCGCGTAATTTAAATGTATATTATACTTACTGTAGTTGTTGAAACAAAATTAAATATTAATCGCGTGAGTGTACATTAAAATAATTGCTATTTCAGTTATTATTTTAATAACCATAACTACATATCTTTTATCGTCTTAACACTCTTGACATTTTAATTTAATTGCACACCCTTTACCTTGTAGTAATCCAGAAAAGTCATTGCATTGCAGAGTACATTTACAGATAGTTAAAAATTATAATACTTAAGCACGTTGGTAATAACATTGAAATTTCCAATGAAAAGAAAATCCTTAGAACCTAAATAAAATTTAAGTAACCTGTTTTCGTACTAAACGTATCATAAATTAAGGTGACCTAATTTCATTGCCTAATATCTCTTTTGTTTTTCAAGAGAAACAAAGGGATAAGAGGTGTTTATGTTATCTATATTGGTGAGGTAGTGTTACAATTTTACACACACAAATATAATCAGAATGTCACCGCATCATACACGCATTGAATTAAAACAACAGCCTTGTCCTAATTTTCTGTATTTTTGTAAGCGTATTCGTTATATTATGAAATAAATTTGTATTCCAGTAGCGGATCACATTAAGTGCTTACGAAATATAAAGCAATGAATTTTATTGATGTTGTATAAACAACGTAAAGTATATGCGAATGTAGAAAACGCCAAGATTGTATGATGATTGTAAAACTGTACCTAATACATAGATTAGGCATTTGTTACTTATTTAATCCTAAATTTAAACATACTAAGTGTACTAAGTAATTGTTATACTAATAAATCTAATCAAAGCTGAAACAAGCACAAGAGCTACAGTTAGGGAACGTACCCATACTACGTGACCCGTTTAGGGGGGGGGGGGGGGGGGGTCTTTAAAATACTACGGTCAGTCACGGGAGGGGGGGGTGGTTCAGCTTTTTGTCACGTAGTCGATTTTAATGAGAGAAATCTCGTATTTTTTCGACCTATATTCGAATATAGCGCGGTGTTTAGCGCTTTGTAAACTCACAGTTGGTGCATGGTGGTGCAGTGGACAACCTGTCTCGCGTGCGACCTCTGCGGATTCTATCCAGGAGGCTACAAGAAGTTTTATGTGTTTTGGAAGTCTTTTGCAGTCTTATGCAATAAAGACGAGTATGAGTCAAATTATTTTTTTTTTCAATTTTTGCCTGTGAAATGATTAAAAATCATAATTATGAATTACTACGTGAAAACTAAAGGGGGAGGGGGGGGTCTTGGCATATACTACGAATGGTCACCGAGGGGAGGGAGGGGTCGAAAAATCTTAAAAAATAGGTCACGTAGTATGGGTATGTTCCCTTACGTTGACACTCTTTAGTTGTTTAAACAACTTCAAAAAGAATCCCCATTTTTCTGTCCTCTTTTGTTCTCGTTTTGTCCGATTGTATTTTGTTTTGTAAGAAAAAAAGGGATCCAAGTTAGAAATATGAAAAACGGAATGTTTGATACTACGGCACCTTTTGGTAGGTCATGGTACAGTCTCCCTCGCTCCGAAATAGCTTTGTTTATTTAACTACTGATGGTTCTAACAAAAGGTGAATTTCACGCTTTCAATAACGAAGTAATTAAAATTTTCTTACCAATATAAGGTACAAAGCGCCACGTGTTGCCGAGTAGTGGCAAAGGTTTGGGGCCAGGCACTTCCTCCCAGGATTTGATTGATGGAGACACGGTATCGAAGACTGAGTCGACCGCTGCATGAGTCGATCGGGCGCGATGACCTTGCACCGGACATTGTATGTTAGTGCCTAGAAAAAAAAGTATAATTTAGAAGAAAAGCGAAACACTACACTGAGAAATATAATCAAAGTGAAAAAAATTGTTTAATTACTAGTAATTCGCCTTTTACATATTTTATTGTAAAAGAGACAAGATAAAAATTCAACAATTAATTTAACAATAATAAAATGTTAACTATGCAAAACCTTTGCGGTCCAACGGTAACTAAATATCTATAGTTACGTAACTTTAATTGTTCATGTCTAACAAAACCCCAGATACCATGGTTCCCTTTCGTTGTCAAATATTCGGCTGTCAAATATTGAAATGTTAAAATCAAACAAAGGCGGTTAACGTTGTTCTGGGGATAAAAGAGAAAAGCATACGAACAAACAAAAATAGTTAACGAAGTACAAACTTATTTCGCTTCTGTCGGCGCGGCATTGTATGGATGTGCTCAACTTTCGCTCACTGATACCGCGTATGCGCCATTTTATCACGCCCAGTCTATTCCGCATCGCTCTACTTGATTATTTCCTGTAATATTCATACACATAAATACTGATTAATTAAACAATTTTAAACGAAACAAACGAAAAGAAAAATGTTGACAATCTTAACATCTTGATAATCAATAGAAGTATTTCAAAATGATTTTAATTGTTCCAAAAATCTTAAATTATGTATTCTGTCCCGAAATAAAATGCTTTAAAATGTATACACAATTACTGAATTACAGTGACACGTATTTATTCGTATTTATTTTTTGATTTGTTTACTTTACTTGTTAGTTTAAAGCGTTTACCAATAGGTCGGTCAACGCTTGATTGATCAACGATGAATACATCTATGGTGTGTGGGTGGGCTCGTGTAATAATTTACTAACGAAAAGAGTTACTACTTATACTGAATTAACACTTATATTGACACATGTTATATCTCTATTTGCAAAGAGAATGTAAGGGATATCAATATTTGCCAAGTAAACGTAACAAGTAAGACTCAAATTAACTGCCGTACTCAAAGTCGTATTTGTTACTTAGCCGTCACTGAGTTCAGCTTTTCTCAATTTCCACAAAGCCCTTCGTGACCACGAAACAACTCTGAACCAGTTAAAAAGAGATCTTTTAAACTGTCAATATGTAGTAAAAATGCCTATCTCAACCTAGACATGAATCATTTTTAATATTTCTCAGCAAGCAATTTTTTTTTTTGACGAAGTGGTCTTCAAAAAAATATTTGTGCGCGTTAGTCGTAACTCAACCGGAATGGTTACGCAAAAGGGAAATACTTGCGTGCGGTCGTAATTTTCATCCACTTAACTCTACTGTTGACTGGAACTAAAAATTACATTGTCGGTAATGAGCCACAAGTTGTATGTTGTTAAAATGTAATTTTTGTACAATCTTTTATTTAAACGTTAATTACAGAGATATCTTGGAAAAGACTTTTGATTTAAAAAAATATATTTCTTAATTAAACAATTCCAATGTAATTTCTTGTGCTGAAAAATGACTGACACGAATAAATGTAACCGTAATCTAACATCCATAGGATGATATAAGTTGATCAATTGTTGACTTTTACAAATAATTAACAAAACAATTTTCTATAACTACTAGTATACATGTATAAACAAAAATTTGAAGCCGTTAGACAAGATTTTATTATCCACGTACAATCACAAACAACTGTGAATGATAGCTATTACCTAACAAAATCATAATTTCTGCAAAATGATCAACAACAGCGTTCCCACTATTTACACGTCTAGGTTAGTGCGATTTTAAATGCACTTAAGATGATAAAATTGTAAAAAAAAAGTATTCCTAACCGGTTCAAACGAACCAAAGTTACATGTCAAGAAAACATTCGTAAAATTCTTTACCTTTTAAAGCAGTTCTCTTGAATTCGTTGAAGCAGGTGTTGATTTTTTATCGATTAAAATCCAATTTAAGTTCTAGAATAACGAAACAGAGATATTAATTTCGCTCTATTGCCCCCACAAAAAGTAGCTGTTAAAAACCTGAACCAAAAAGGTCAACCGTCTTGGAACCAGTTTATTAAATTGTACAAAAGTGATTTAAATATTCACAGATACTGTATATTGTAAAAATCATACCTGACTACTTTATTTACGTCTATACGAAGTTTAAGAATTATGTATGAAAAGTTTATGATGAATGTAAGACAAATAACACGAATAAACCATTTGTCTTCATATAATCTTACTTATTTTACTAATATTATAAATGCAACATTTTGGATTTTTATTAGAAGTTATCTCTCTTGTTCTCGCTGAAATTTTACACAGACGTGAAACATAGTTTGGATGAATACATAGGCTACTAATTTTATTTTATTTTAATTCTGCGCAGTCAGAATCGCGGGCAAAACCTAGTGTTCTATATTTTTCATAAATACTATCGAATTTTTATATACAATAAAATTAAAGGAATGTTGAAAATACTTTTGTAATATATCAACTAATTCACGACATTTCACAATTCTTTAAATAAGGTATTCAGCTATCTACGAGTATGTAACGGGTTATGAAGTAGCCAAATCCAACTAGTTAGTCTGCGTACACTGAAATGTGATGTAAATTTTGAGTGCAACTGTAGTTTCTTGTAAAAAAAGTCTGCACTAGAATTATTAATCGTTTTGTTTGATTACTTAGTAAAGGTCACATTAAATAATAATTAATTTGTAACTTGTTTTAAGAGACTAATTAGCACATTTATTTTACTTAGCAAAGTATTAAGTAAAAATACATCGAAAGACTTTCACGAATCACTTTGATTATAAGAAAAAATCTTCTTTCTTGCAGTCGAATTCAATGGAAATGCGCAATTAACAAAGCAATCTGAACAATTCTACCTTTATATGGCTGTAATCACAATGTCATGAAAAACAGACATGTTTGTGTCATCAATTTGAATGTTTAAATATTATAAAATTAACTTTAAAAACAATAATTGACATGTTAGGCAGTGACATGGATAAATATAATTTCTCATTTTGTTTTCATACGTATTTTTATGTATGAAAATCATATAAAAATGTAAAAACAAAAAATGAAATAAATAGCACCATACCTTGATTAATTATTATAATAACAAAAATTGTCACTTTATTCACAACACTTTTTAACTATTACTAAATAGGTAGTTAAAAGTTTTTTTTCGAAAAAGGTTACGCGCTTTGCTTTACGTTGAGTGATAGCCGCGAACTGACTAAACGTCTGCCTAGCGTCGCGCTACGATAGGAGTTGTTGCGTTTCCACTACCATCCGACACGACAATAAACTGTATCGCTACAAAAAGGTAACTAGTTCTAGTAGACTTAACAAAAACTAGCAAAAAGCGGTACTTTAGAAGGGCTCGCGCAGCTTTCTAATTTGTCATCGTGTGTAAAATATATCTTTTAATCCATAGATTGTTAGTATGCAATATTGTACGTATGATATTGGTTTTTCTAACATATGACAAAAAACTCGAAGTAAATAAAATCTTCTACATTTTTAGTGTTAAAAAAAAATTATGATAGATAACAAACACATTTAGAAATGGCACAATGCCAAATCCGAAATCTGAGTGAGTCACTTAGTAAAGTGTACCACAAAACTATACACGTAGTGGGTTAGTATAATACTCTCTTCGCTTGCTCTCATAAAATAAATATTCTTTCTAATGCGAATAAAAATGCGAACATCAGTTTTCTTTTGTTTTCATACACTTTTAAAGTTTCTAAAAAGAAAAAGTTAACTGTTACAACCAGTATTATAAAATCATGACTTTAAAACAATATTTTCAAAGAAATAGTTGTCAAAACATTGACATGATTCCCTATGTTAATATATTCACTTGACGTGTGATAATGGAACTGAGCACAATTATAATGATACAGATATGTCAAGAACAAACATGCATGGATTGATAGTTAATACACGACACGCGTCACGTTGATTACTTACTTACCTACTCCGCTGGCGCAGCGACCCAAAGTGGGTCTTGACTTCCGACACAAGAGATCACCAGAGTCGTCTGTCCTGTGCCTTCTCCTGCCAGTCCATCGCTTGTAGCTCCAGCAGGTCTAGCTCTATGGCGTCTCGCCAGCGGTATCTGGGCCGACAGATAGGTCGGCGGCCTGTCGGGGTCACGTTGATTGAAATAATAAAAAAAAACACAATTCACGATTCATTGACATTTAGTTAATAAACCAATATTCACAATATATCAATTTCTGCACACCATGTTATATTCCCCATACTTATTTCAAATTCTTACATTATAAATCTTACTAATATTATAAATGCGAATGTTTGGATGGATGGATGGATGTTTATTAGAAGGTATCTCTAGAACGGCTTAATAGATCTCGATGAAATTTGGCATGGTATTAGAACATAGTCTGGAAGAACACACAGGCTACTAATTATTTTTTTAATTGCGCGCGGACGTAGTCACGGGAAAAACTAGTTTTAGTATAACTAAGACTTTGTGGTTTTGAAGGTTAAGAGAGATCGATATTGTTTAAGATGTTTACAGCATTGATTTGTTTTATATCCCTATCCCATTTATTGATATTATTTCCATGCAATCTTTATTTCCTACATCAAGAGTACTTTCACTATAAGTAATTGCGATGTTCGAAAGTAAGACCCAAGAAAGTGTTTGTTATTAAAATTGTCATTATCTAGATCTGACTGCGCATTCCCTTTCACTTCCTTGCTATGCTTCATAATTATTTCGTAGGCATGACAATAGACACTTAATTATTGCGTAAATTGATGGCACTTTACGAAGAACAAAAGCCTTTTAAATATGATAATTTATGAAAAAACAAATGATCTATGTTCATTTGTTGGTTGATAGTTAAAGTTAAATTGTAAAATATTCTTAGAACAAGAGTGTGTAGCAATTAATATTTCTTAACCAATAAATAAAGTAATATGCATGCTTGCAAAATATTGCAAGTAAAACTGCAAGAGTAAATGAAATTGACACAGTAATTCACAAAGATGTTGCCGGAATCACGATCGCTACATAAAAATTCTTACTGCAATAAAAAGTTACACTTGTTTTATGCAGTTTTTGTTTATTGCTCAAAATAACATGTTCATTGCTTACGACGTTGACCTAGTAAATAATGACCAAGTTTAAAGCTTTAATTTAATATTTTACCTAAAATTTAACCTTTTAAAATCAAATTTGTTTATTTAATATTTGTTGATTTAACAGGTTTACAGGTTGAATTTGTCATATGTTGATTATTTTTCAAAGAACATGTGAAGGAAGGTAATAAGTGGGTATATATCTGCAGTCAAAAAATGTTTTGGATTAATCAATAAACGCGTTGATGTCTTTTACATCTGGACCGCAATTTCGTAACTATCTCTTTTTATTTTTTTTCATGTAACTTGAACTTTTGAAAACAATTATGCATTGCCAGTCAGTTTACTTATACGTTTTTTTTAATTCCGCGTGGACAGAATCGCGGGGGATAGCTAGTTTAAAATAAGAACGAAAAATTGAATACGACACGTTAGAAACTTCTAACAATGCAAAGGCGGAACGACCTACAAACCTTGGTATTTCGCCTCGAGACGTAAGTGTAATTAATATAGATTTGTTTTTAAAAGTTAAGGTTTTACAATCACTTTAAGACATAAATTTATGTAAGCTGCTTTAGTCTTGAAGTAGGGTAGTCTGATATGTGATATTTAAAAATAATGTTCGTCATTTGAAGTACATACAAATAAAATATAAATCATCCCAACCATATTATTTGACAATCACAGACAGCAGTATGTTTAATTACTAATGTTACTTACGGCAGTAAAACGTTTACAAATATTAAGGTTGAAGTTATTCATTAACCAATTTTAATTAAATTCGCTCCACTGTGCAACATTATTGCCAAATCCGTTAAACAAGTTGATGTTTTTGCCAATTAGCATTAATTTAAAATTTAAATCATCTGTAGATTTTCTATACCAAACTTAAATTAGTAGACGATACGTGAAAGTCTAAAACAAAAATGTTGTGTTTTAGTTTCGGAAGCGGGTTAACGATCCGCGGATATACGAAATGAATACAAATTAGCTACTCGTATATTAACCACTCTCACTGGCACCGGGATATATTGCCAATATTATTTACATATACAGTTAAAATACACATTATTAATAAAAAAAAAAAAAACAATAGTTTTTTACGCAATCAATTTGCACAAAATATCAGACAGTCTTTTATTTTTGTTGACTCCGGATTTTGTTTTGGTCATGACTATGCAAGACGATGGAAGTTTTTTCTATATTCATGTATAATAAAAATATTTAATTGTATATATCAGCAAATGGTAAAGTTATTTTTTTCTCAGTTAAAAGTTTTAAAATCTGTGACGTAAATTGTTAACGCAACTGAAAGTAAAAGTGTTTAATTTTCAAGTACAATATCTGGTTTACAAATCACATGAATGTGGTAAAATTATAATCAAACAGACACAACCATCGTCAATATGTAAACGTAGAAAGTGTTTCTCACATTAGTAGAAGTTCATAGTTTGTCTTGTCAAGAATTTTCACACTTCGTAATAATAAAAGTGTGAAAAATGCTTTATACGTATACTAATAGGAAAGTATGAATGAATTGTTTGTTATGAACTATGATAAAACTGTTGACAAACAGCCCGAAAATAAAGTCAATTTATTGCAATGCGTTTGCAATAACACGATACTCACGAGCAAAGTGGTTATATGTTCGTTGATTTGGTTGTTTTTTTAACATGTAAATTTTTTCAACGGAATATTCATAAGAAATACATAGCTATAAAATAATAATATTAATGTAGAATGGAAAGCCAATGTAAGAGAATATTCCTCATCTAATATTAAATTTCTAGCGAGATTGAATTCCGACTTAACTGGTTTCAATTTCCCATCGGAAAGCGCGGTTTCCTTTTAACCTCTTTTTATAAAGACATGTTTCTGTAAAGGAAAAAGTTATACCAAGCCATAGGTTTAGTTTCTATTATCACTAAAATAGCTATATACGATAAATAATCATTTAATTTAATCATTACTTGAGACAGAAATGTAGGTAAAAACAAAATGGGACTCATAAATGGGACAACTTCGTAATGGGACTGAATATAGTGTAGTTGTATCAAGTGTTGAGTTAAGCACTTACGCAAAATATAAATGAAGTTAATATCTTCCTTCATGTGCACAAAAACGTGTAAAACTTTAACTCAACCTTAACGTTTATGGTGAAAAGATGACGCAATCTACCATAAAAGCAGTTGTTAAATATTCGCACTTCGCATGTGTGAAAATTGTCTAAATCTGTCCGTCAGGTTTTTTACCTTTTGGAATTTCCAAGTCACTCCCTAGCTATAACCCGGATATAGCTTTACCTTTATTTTATTCTATTATATAAATATCTGTGTTCTATGCCATCGTATACCAGCAATTTTCCCACGATATAAATCTACAACTAATTCCTACAAACGCGGCTGAAATATCTGTTTATGACAGTGTGAAAAGATTTGAACAGATTGACCTATAACTCCTACATTTAGAACTCAAAATAAGTCCTTGACGTGGTTTTGAAGGTGAAGGTTAAGGCTCACATAGCACATATTTCTCAAAGATAACCAGCTTGTACCTATTTAATTTCCTCCAAAATAGGAACCATAGCAATAGAATTTTCCGCCGAAAATTCACAAATTAAGTAATGGTAGATAATTCAAGTGGTTTTATTTGATCGATAACGTTTCATATTATTTTTATAAAAAGATGTGTAGGTTATCATAATCACGACTTCAGCGGTAATGATGACTGCCAACACGAAAGGATTTTAGTCATTACCATTCACTTTATTTGAAAATTATTTAAAAACGTGATCTTGTAACCTTGTGAATGTATCATTGTCGGTACCTAAATATTTATAAACGGTTTTTAAATTAAAAAACATTCAAATAATATTATTCTGCATGTTCAGATAACATTAATGTTACCATGTAATAATAATTTAACTGTTAATATCAAAATAATGTATAAAATAGTTTGTTTTAAATTTTAAAACAATTGTGTTATCGCAATTAGCAGACCTATTAAAATTCGCTTAAATTTTCAAGAACAATCTACTCTAATTAAATATTAAATTCATTGCAATTAAATTTTTTTTTTCGTTATTGATAATAGAAACTTATTTATAAAACGTGGTAATTTTCCTTGGTTTGATTCCAAACTTGGCTCCATACTTTACCCACTCACGTAACGGCGTGGCGGTCTAAGTTTCTGGATGGATATGATTTTAACATATAAAATTTATGTAATAATTGATTTATTTATATATTTATAATAACCTCATTAAAATGCATTTTTCAAATAAAATAGAACTAAGAGTTCCATTTCGGAGTTTAAAAAGAAAAAGTAATTAGTAGCCTATGTGTTCTTCCAGACTATGCTCTACATCTCTGCCATATTTCTTGGAAATCCGTTGAGCCATTTTGGAGATAGATTGACTTTCAAAAACATCCATCCATCCATCTAAACATTCGCATTTATAACATTTGTAAGATGTAAGATAGACATAAATGGAAGATCACTATTAGGCATATATCGTTACAGGAGAAAGGGAAAAAAGATATGAGTGAAACAAAAGGATTACTTTAGAACGTAAAACGACAAATTTTTCAATGTTAACTTTATATTGTGACTCTCCTTTTTATAAACATTAAGTTTATTATTTTTAATTTTTAGTGCGAACTGTTTATTTTGCCAGATGTGAGATGTACGATTTTTATATTAAACTAGCTTTTTCCCGCGACTCCGTCCGCGCGGAAAAAAAAAAAAAAAAAGAAAACGGGGTAAAAATTATCCTATGTCCTATTACTGGTTCTAAGCTACCTGCCCACCAATTTTCAGTCAAATCGATTCAGCCGTTCTTGAGTTATAAATGGTGTAACTAACACGACTTTCTTTTATATATATAGATTAGAAAGTATTAAAAGGTAAATAACACAATTTTGTTATAAAACTTGAAAAATATTTTATTTACAATTTTTATAATAACACAAAAAACTATAAGACATAAAAATACATTAAGTAAGTAAGGATAAACAACGTTTAGACATCACACAAGCAAATCCCTGTTCTCTCCTTAGCTAAAACACTCAAGTCTATATTTTAAAACAATATGATAACCAAATAATTATTAAGACACGTTCTTTTATTTAAAACGTCAATTTAAATATTTTATTATCGCAGGCGCTTTTGAATAATATAGCTGACAATAGTCTAAGATCCCGCTGCAGGATTGGTGTGCTCATCGACTTTTTGTTTAAAACCAAATTTTTATGTCTATTTATAGTTAAGAGAATATATATTTACTAGGGTGCCTATCAAAATTTGGCCGCCATTATTTTTTTAAAAATTATTTTTAATTGATTTTTGGTAAAAAATTTCGTTTATTTATTTTTTAAATAAAATAACGTCTACATAACGGTAATTAATATCAAGATTCTAAAAAATCACGGTTGCCGTTGCGCACCTGGCCGCACCTCTTTGCAGCCAGGTGTAAACAGGTATGATTTCGATAAATTTATACGTTTATAACCTATTTTTATTAATTATATGTCAAATTAAAGCTAATTATTTTCTATTAATTATCATATAAAGTTGCTTAATTAAATCTGGCCGCAAATAAGGGTTACTGGCCCAACCAACATGGTTCCTGGGAGACTCAACTCCAACGCAAGTTAATAGTGTGCTATGTGAATCCACGAACAAAGCTTCCGATAACGACGATTCTGATATTTGTAGCGATGAAAGTGATAGCTCCGATTACAGTACAACTGAAAGCTCCGATGATTCAGATTTTTAAATAAGAGTTACGGAAATATAAGAATTATAAGATAAATTTATTAATTTTTTAATTTGCTTAAATGTTTAATTAATATGTAACAGAGAATTAAATACTTGAATAAAATCTAATAAAATTTTTGAATAATACTTTCGCAATAAAATTTTCTTTTACTTAAGTCACCTTGGTTTTATTTTTTTATTTTTTAAATTAATATTAAATATCGACGTTCTAATTAGCAAATTATCTAACTCCTTTTTAGAGAATCTTTTATTTGTACGAAAAAAACAATTACTTCAAAATTTATTATCATTTTAAAAAACCATTTAAAATTATTTATATCTAATAGAGATATAATATTTAAGTTTGAATCATTCAAATAATTTGTAATTGGATTATTGCTTCATCAAAATGTTAAAAAAATCACCCTCTAAAAAATTCAGAGTTAGACAAATTCCTAACTAGACCGTCGATATATCAAATCAATATTAATTTTTTGTTGCAATTTTTAAATTTGTCATTTTGAAAAAAATTACATATTTTTTGGAGTATTTATTATAAGTCGTCTCTATTACTCCCCGGTGGTTGAGAACACTAACGTTCGACGCATGCGCAATGGCTTAAAAGCGTCGCACAGCCGGCAATCGCTGTCCTCGTCTGACAAATGATGTTACGCGCTAACTCTCTTTCACTCTACCTTAAATATTTATTATCTTTAACAGCCAGTAACCCTTATTTGCGGCCAGATTTAATTAAGCAACTTTATATGATAATTAATAGAAAAAAAATAGCTTTAATTTGACATATAATTAATAAAAATAGGTTATAAACGTATAAATTTATCGAAATCGTACCTGTTTACACCTGGCTGCAAAGAGGTGCGGCCAGGTGCGCAACGGCAACCGTGATTTTTTAGAATCTTGATATTAATTACCTTTATGTAGACGTTATTTTATTTAAAAAATAAATAAACGAAATTTTTTACCAAAAATCAATTAAAAATAATTTTTAAAAAAATAATGGCGGCCAAATTTTGATAGGCACCCTAGTAAATATATATTCTCTTAACTATAAATAGACATAAAAATTTGGTTTTAAACAAAAAGTCGATGAGCACACCAATCCTGCAGCGGGATCTTAGACTAAAAGAAATAAAAAAGACAATATGAATATAGAAGTCAAATAGTTATGCAAAAATATAACATTTAGTTAGCCTCACTTCTAAAAAAATGTACATAAAATTAAATTTCTTATTAGAGAATTATGCGTAATAATTGAGTACATTCATTGAATCGTTCACTGATTCATCATTCATTTCGCGGCAGCATTCTCAGTCGCAGCGGTCCATCAGGCGCGTACATGAAGGTGACCGCGTACTCCAGGGGCTCGTGGTGGTATTCCAGTCGATAACGACGTAGCAACTGGAATAATCAATTATTTATTAAGTATATCTTGTATTTACTATCTATATATAGCCACGAAAATAGAGTGTGAAAGAATAAGGGCATACAATGAAATTGGGAAGACAAAATTTATTTGCCAGATTTGCTTAGATGACTAGTTTAACGATGGACGTTGTTTTCTGATTATTTAAAACATGAATTGTTCACCTAAAATTTTGTGAATCTTGTTCATTTTGAGCATTGTAAACTGTAAAAGTGAAAAGAGTAAAAAGTATGATAAACCATAGGCGAGAGGGATTAAAAATTAATAATCAGAAAAGAATTGATTCATAGGATATTTATCGATTAAACTAGCGCATGACTACAAAACCACTGATATTATTAGATGATGTGGAGGAGATGGTATACACTAATTTAGAAACCTTAGCCTTAGACAGTCATACCTTAGCCAGTAACACTTGTATCTCTAGATCCGCGAACCGTCTGCCCAAGCAGATCCTTGCTCCGAAACCATAGGGCAGCGAGGCGAAGGAGTGCAGCCTCTCATCGCTCTGCAGCCAGCGTTCAGGTCTGAACTCCTCAGGATTCGCCACGAACTGCTCCATGTTACCCGTCACTATCGTTGGGAACACCACTTGAACCTGACAACAAACATAACTGTTAAATAACAGAGCCGAATCGATGGTATTAAATTCTTAGCTAAGTTTATTTGAAGTAAATAAGAGGGGTAATTGTTTTTATAGATACAAGTTACTGTATTAACGAAATAGTTGAGCTTGAAGATTATAAACTTACGCCCTTAGGGATATGGTATCCGCAAATCACATCATCTTCCTGTAATGTTCTTCCATTGCCAATCACTGTCGAATACATCCTGCAATAAATTATGAACTTTCTGTGACATGTTATCATTATTGTCGACTTTCAGAAATAAAGATTGTGGTCAAAGATATTAATGACATACTTTTTAACCGACAAAACAAATGTCTCAATTTGTCTGTGTTTTTTTATTTTTGTTACCTCAGAACTTGACTTCTGGTTTATCGATTTTGAAAATTCTTTTTTATTCCAAAGCAAATTCTGACCGTGTAGTCCGATTTAATTATCATTCATTATTAAATCAAGATCTGCCAAATATTTTTCAAATTTAATATTATCAAGCTGTAAAGTATACTAACCTAAAAACTTCTCTTACAAAAGCCTTTGTGTAATGCAGTTTATCAAGATCAGAATAAGTCAAGGGCTGGCTTGGATCGGGTAATACTCTTCTTATTTCCTCCGCCATTTTCTCTTGCTGTTTCACTCTTGTCGCTGCTTGGTAAAGAATGGAACACACTGCCATTGAAATCTGTAAATTAAAAATTCGTTATGTTTATTTATTTTGTAAGAGAATATCGATCGTTTTTATTATGCTAAGTCTAAACGACTGAACGGATTTTGACGAGTGAGGTCTCTTTCTGTCTTCTGTGTCTTCTTCCCCGGAGTGTCACAGGGGCTACAGTCAGTTACGTTTGTATAGAATAGGAATTATATATAATAGTAGTTCTAACCGTGTCAATTCCAACAAGAATAAGGTCCAACGCCATTATGGTTGCAATCTTTGGATCACCCTCGCTACGTAAGACGCGTTCAAGCAATGAAAGTTCATTCTCCGACGTCACTTTCTTTGTCTTAAGTCGTTCTAACGCCTCGTTTATGTACCGGCTACATAGACTGAAATAAGAAATGTACAAATATAAGTAAAGTTATTTTCGAAGATTAAGCAATAATTGATTTATTTTTATTTCACAAATAATTGTAAAACCGATATCTAAATTAATAATAAGACAAGCGTACTCTATGAAGAAATTCATATTGTTGACGTATTTTGTCCAGAGAGGCGTCGGAAAGTATCGCCAGTAAGGCGCCTTAAGTTCCAGCACGGCAACGTTTCTCAACGCAAACTTTGCCGCATCAATAATCCTCTGCGGTTCAGAGTCTTTGGTAAGCTTCGGCGATAGACACCCCAGTCTGACATCTAAAGCAACCCGGCCAATGCCTGAAAATAAAAATAACATACTAATTAGATGTTTTAAATAATTACTAGACCATGTAAGATCCCTAACCTCTCTTTCTGATTATTTTCTTGAAGACTTTCACATCGTTATTCTATTTTGTAGAGGTCTAGTTTAGTAAGACATCACAATCCACATCTAGACATGTAATTGACATAAACATAATCTTCCAAGAAATATAGTACTAAGAGAAGTTGAGATAGAACACCTAGTTACAGCAAATTGGCCTTTTTAATTCAAGAGATTTCGAGAACAGAAAAAAAGATTGAAGTAAATTACTGCCGACTAAAAATAATATTTTATTTACATATAAAATGTAATTTTGGGAAGCGTTTATTAATAAAGCAAATATATTCCAAATTTTTGTTGAACTAAGACCAAGCCTGTCGCGAGTAAACAATAAAACAGTTTCAACTCAAAATAACACATCGTTATTCCATCACAAAGTTTACTATGCTGCAACATTTAGAATGTAATTTTCAACACTGGCCGTTTAAAAAGATTACCATGTTACACAATGATCACAGATTACACAGACACTGGATGTTGCGAAGTTGTTTAGTAAATACTTTGTCTATTATATTCTTAGAGATGATAACTCTTGTCTTGTAATCGACTGGAATTTATATTTCCTAAGTCAAACTAAAAGTTAATTAATTTTAAACTTAGGGATACTATTTGATCGAAATCTGGAGGAAAATATTGTATATAATAGTGCTTAATAACAATTCACTTCGGTGTTATAACATAATACAAAAATAATATCGGGTCTTATGTTTTCGTACCCCCATATTTGTTGTCACTATTAAGACAGTTCTTTAAAAGCGATCGATCGACCTACCGATCAATCGGTCCGATGGGAATATTTTAATGATTCTATGGACCAATTGATCGGTAGGCTGAAGGACCAACGAGGAACACCCTTAATCACATAGCATTAGCTAGCAGCTTGAAAGGAATAGTTAATTTAAAATTCTATTATACTGCTCTACATCTCAAGATATACGAGTAAAACAATACATACACTCAAGAGACCACCGATGTATGTCATTATCGAACTCATGCGGTAGATCTCCGTTAGCATCCCTCGCATCCTCCATGTATTTGATGAAGTCTTCTGTAACCAGTTCAATAGGAGCCACGTACTTCTTCACCGTCTGCGGTTGCAGTATCGGACGCTGCACTTTCGAACGAAACCTTCTCCACTGTTCTCCATGTCTGTAATAGAAAGAGATAGGTGTTATTTTCATACGTACGACCTATTTAGGATTTGATTTCATTAGATTAGTGCCAACTTAACTCGTTATTGCATTGAAGGTCAAGATAGATAAAACAATAGATTCCCTACGGAATTATGCCACTAAGAAATATACCATATATATTATATTTTAAATCGATTATTTAAAGAGGACAATTAAAACGTACTTGTATTTTTTTTTTACATTAACAGAAAATCGTGTTGGCTCGTTTGTCCATACGCGGACCCCTTAAAGTCCGTATATAGCAGCCCTTATATACTATAAATAAAAATTCGTAACACGAAGACAGTCGCGAGAGCGTTGCTTTAAAGAAATCGTTTCCAGAATAAGAAATATACGAACACGCGTTGTTATTGGCTACTCTCATAGCGTGAAACTATGCGCACAGGCAGATAGAAATGTATGCTATATCACGATATGTTATTTTTACAAATCAATGTAATAATCATATTTTATACTGGCTACACGCTCAAACGTCGTATATTTTCATCTTTTTTTCATCCCACAATTTGTGCAATTACCTAAGAAAAACAACGTTTTTTGACAATATATCTTACTAATATTAAAAATGAGAAAGTTTAGATGGATGGATGGGTGTTTGTTTGAAGGTATCTCCAGAACGACTTAACGGATCTTGATGAAATGTGGTACAGATGTAGAACATAGTCTGGATGAGATATAGGTTACTTATTGTTATTTTATAATTTCGCGCGGACGGAATCGCGGGCGACAGCTAGTAATAAATGTAAATAACACAATTATTTAATTATTGTCCACATGTTAACTTCTAATTCATCATAAGTATCTTAACAATTCAATAAATTGTTTATCGGTAATAATTATAAAAGTATTACAAAATCGTTTAATAGCCATTAAAAAGTCATAAATATATTTTATTACTATTTGAACAAATGCTATTAAAATTGGTCAACATCGTAATATGTTTTATAATATTAACCTTAAAGCATAAAATTTAAGTACAAATCATTTTAGTAGGTACCAAAAACTTTATTTACTCAATTCATTGATCTACCTACGCTGTGTCTAACTGTACAGAACTGCCCATAAATATAATATGTTGTATGACGTAATATTTTAAAAGAATTCATGAATTAAAAAATAAATAAGTGCCTATGTAAAATCAATTTCATATAAATTAATCGAACACATTTCAGTCGATATGTAAATTCGATACGAATTATTTCAACTGTAACATTTTAGAAGGCATGTATAATTTAGTAAAAAATAATTTATATACACAAACATTGGATATTTGTCACACATTACACCGTGCAAACTGGAGTTACGTATCACAAATATGTGTTTGGACAAACATTCGAGATGTTTGCCATGCTCCTTTACTTCTGACGTGTCAGTTTACTCATAAAGGCTTCTTGTGTTCAAGGTTATTAACTTAAACAGTGGTCAAGTGACTACTTATGTATCCGGTTAATTTATTTAAATAAACGATGGGCATTCCATTTAGCAATATTTCCTAACCTCTATCGCATTGTAACGTGATCTATAAAAGTTTTTGTGTTGTTTTGTCATTGTTTTTGGATCTTTTGTAATATGTAGGCAAGCAGCAACAGCCAAATAAGGGATAGACACCGTTAATCTTGCTATTGAAATTTAAACAGAACAAAAAGCTCTCAATGTGCTTTCAACTTCTTTGGACTTATGTGAAAGAAAAAAGAAACAATCTCTTCATTTGAACATATCTATGTTTCAGAAAAATAATTTAATGATCACAGTAGAGAATATGCAACAGAAATAACGGACCAAAACAACGTTTCTTGTAAAAGAACTGATCGTAATTCAAGTTTTACTAAAGGAAAGACTCGGGAACAAAGAAAGTTCTTAAGGTCATATAGACATTGACCGAGTAATGTTGAACTTTACGTAAATGCTGATAATACTGACATTGATATGTGCTGCCAAAAATGGAAATAAGGAATTCTAAAAGGTCAGGGTAAAAGCTTCAGCGGTCCTGCATAAGTATGTTTTAAGAAAGACTTTAACACCACCTTTATAATTAAATTATGGTACCAAAATCTTATATTTTAATCTTATAATAAATCTTCAATCTGTCATTTTACGAACGAGCAAACTTTGACCGCTTCCAATCATTTTTACCATCGATAAATAAAACAACTTTCGACATTTTCGTGCCATTTATAATGACAACTAGACATTCTAAGTATATAGTATCCTACAGTATTCTTGTACTGTGAGCAATACGATGACGCTATAATATTCTCACTTTTATATGGTTAATCAAATGAACCTTCAAGAATCAAAAAATCTACCAAAAAGTCTAGAGACCTGATCTCTTAAATACAAAGAGGGTTCAATTGAATATTTTTTTTAAATACAGTCGAATTGATAACCTCCTTCTTTTGAAGTCGGCTAAAAAGTTCATCCTCAAACTAATCCCATCAGCACAATAATCACGAAGTACCGTTGCTTTCGCTTCGCCCTGGTTCTCAAGTAGGCCATGTATCATGGCTGCCCGCTATAATGCTATCGAACACAATAACTTCATTGTAATATATATTGCGCAGTTTCCATTGATGATCTCAATACTAAACAATCTTCTAAATTGCCGTTTAATTGCTCAATGAATATTAACCAAAATGGTAGATATTTTAGCAGTGATTTCTTGATTTCGTACTGTAATTGTGACCAGTAATTGAACTCAAATGGTTCGTGTTGTTTGAGCTGTATAATTGTTATCTTACTAGCTTAATAATAATTTAATGCACTGAGTTAAGCAGGTTGTTATTTGAATCGATGACCTACTTTTAAAACCAGTGCCTTATTTGTACGTACTGGTGGCCAGTGTCTTTTTGTCATATTAACTTTTGACAATTACTGTTTAGAACTAAAAATAACTAAGGAGTTTTTATTTTAAATGATAAGTATTTTAAATTCCGAACACGAAGTATAATTTGCAGCCACCTAGATAAAACCGCTACTCTCACCGACTTGTTGGGACGAATCAAAAACCAGTATTCGAAACCAGTTTTTAAAACTTTTCGCGATATTCCATTAAAATAAACCTTCGTGTTTATATATGACTAAAAAAACTATAAAAACCCCTCAATTGAAGATGACTGGCAAAATTACGAGGTTATGTCATTTATCAAACGTCGGTGATAAATGCAGTGCCAACAACTTTTGTGTAAGTTTTCTATTGAGTACCATTGCCACAAATTTTAGCATGCTTAGCGTTGTGGGTGTGAATTCCTTCAATGTTTGAATGACACTAGTTTCCTATAGTATTTTTTCAAAGACAAGGACACAATATAACTTGGATTCAAGTGAAGAGAATATAATTCAGAAGGTTGATACATCCTGATAATAATGGTGATTATGTGATGTTTAATTATGTACCAAACATAAAGAGGTTAACAACCTGGTCACAAGACAACGCTTGTTTTTTTCGTCGCCTAGCAGTTGGCCGCCGTAATACTCGTATATAACCACCCGGTGTAAATCGACCACTGATCCACTTATTATCCCTAATTTGCAGCTCTTAAATGTTTTCTATAGTCTACAGTTTATATTATAATTATTGTGTGACTTAGTACGGTTTATAACATGCCTATGTTTTATACATTCTAGACATAGTGTATGGTGCAGAATAAACAAGAAGGATTGCATCACAAGTTACAATCTGAGCAGACCTCGGATAAAATTAGCGTTACACAGGATAAAATAATGAAAACAGTACGGACAGATAACACAATAAGCGAGAAAAAATAACACTTGTAAACAGTTAGGCCACAAATCTTTAAAAAAAAAACTCAAAACTCTGCTACAGTAGTTTAAAAAAGCTTAAAGATTTGAACAAGGTTTTTTTTAGTTATACACGTGTTTCAGCAGTGTAAAACCACGGTAATAATGCAACGATATGAATATGCCAAACATCTGAATTATAACGGTCGTTCAACTAATCCTTGGATTAAATAACCGACAACATCGGTCGGCGTGTCAACACACGCTATAGTGCCTTAAGGTAACATGTAATAGGATCTCGACACTGTATGAATTTAGTTTCACCTGTCCCGATGTTGTATAATCAAATTTTGCAAATTAAATTTGATCCACTTCCCGGTAACTGATTGAACTAAAATTTTGTATGCATGTGTTAATCGCGTGACAATGCAATATTATGATGATATAGTAATGATCTGATGATGAAGCTGCAAGGTGGACAAAGGAACTTCTAATCGAAACGACACAACTTCCTCAAGCTTTAGTTCTTTTATAATCAAGAACATAATAATAGCCAATTTATTAAAAAGGTTTTATTATTTTTTTATTAAATTTATGGCTTTTATTGTTGAGGATGTCAACTATGAGTGTTCGATCAACTTTTTTTTAATGGTTGAAGAATTTAAAATAGTGTGTGTTCAAACCTGTTCTACTTTCTAGTTTTTACTTAATTGGGCCATTAGCCTCGACGGCCTCAAGATGGGTCACCTTAAAATGTCATATACAAAAAGAAATAACACCCGTAAATAAAAGCGTCTAACTAATAAGATTAGATTCGTGTTTAAATAAAATTTAATATTTACCTTTATCGTTTTCGCGATGAAAAAGTATAACGTCAATCAATCGTTCGATTCGAGATAAAAAAAAATTAAGTGAAAGTCAGCAAATGGGTTTCTCTTTATAACGGCTGTAATAATGATAATATTGTGCCAGTAACAGCACTAAAATGTATAAAAAAAAGTAAATGTTATTTAGAGTTTTTCCCATTGATTTACCATAGCAGAAACAAAAGTTAATAAACCTCAATGACAGTATATTTAAGTGAAGGGGCAGCAAAGGAATTCATTTCCTGTTCACGTTTTCCAACAACTCTCGGACATACACTTTTTTACTTTCAAAGCTGTATATTTTTAAAGGCGCTATTACTTACACTCCAACTACACCAGGTAATTCTCCGAAGAAATCTTTACGAACTTCAGACTTGTACTTGACGAGGCAAGGCATAGCCGGTCGGAATGGAGTTGGTCCTTCGCGCCGGTACATCCTCTCGATCTCATCAGCATCATACACGAACAGAAGATCCGGTCTTCCGATCAAACCACCCAATCTTACAATCCTGCCGTACTGCTCCAGAAACATTTTTGTCACTTTCGCAAATTCTGATATGTCAAACTGCCCGATAATAGGAACCATTCGCCACGTATTACCCAAAATTGGTATTGGCTTGGGTCCGGGGACTTCGGAGTAGGGTTTGGCGTTTGCGAAGATTTCATCATTGAGAGCCGCGGTTGGGGCTACTTGGGAACGTTGACGTTTCGAAAAGGGACAACCGGTGGTGGCGTAGCGGCTGTTCGGATTTAAATAGGGACGCGCGTACGCGGTAAAAGAGTGCAGCGAACGACCCATAGCGGTTAAGGTCGCGCTATCGACTGATCGTTTGCCGACCGAGTGCGCCCGTACGAATGAGCTACGCACGCAACTACGCGCTTGCTAAGGACTGATTTCTTGAATACCGTTGCCCGCCGCCGCCGCCCGTCAGCCGCACCGTATCATATAGCTGTCGCAGAAGGTGGAACTAATTAAGCAACGCTCAACGCTCTCTTTTTCTTAGTATCATTTTAAACACACACATATGCACACGAACACGTTTGCATTCTTGAATAGTAAACAGTAAAGCCGTTTTAATACAACTTAGGATACCTGCATAATATTATGTTGCACTTTATACTATGCATTTTTTTTCTTTGAAAACCCTAATTTGTATCTATTTGCAAATACAGCTGTTCGTGATGAATAGTTTTATGCATAGATTTTCTGGAATAAAACCTTGCGCCGGGCTTTGGGCGGTGCGAGTCTGTGGAGGTATTTTTAGGGGCGCCAGAATGATTTGCCACCCAGACGCCCAATGTTTATAATAATTTTAATTACAATTTTTATATATATTTACAATAAACCTCACCTACAGAATGCTCACATCTTTTATGCCAACTTATCATGTTTACCTTTTAACCGTGGAATTTCATAATTTTAATCTCCACCCAGATGTGATAGTTTTTCGTGAACTAGTGAACTAGCATTACTCTGAGCTAAACTCCGGGCGGGATTGAAAGTTCTGGCCTGGAATAGTAAAAACGTTTTTGATCGTAGTTATTAAATAAGTCTTCTGGTCTATTTTTTTCTTTCTGGAGATGTGGAAGATTTCTTGCTTCTTTCAGAGAATTATTTTGAAATAAGAAAATCTTTACAAGCATTTTTAATATTATTTTGTAGGTATGTTTTTCCAAATATCTTGGCGAGTCAAGGTTATCTGCGCGCTGCGCAGTGTCCTCCCCAGATCCCTTTACCCGCTACACTTAAATTGTGTTCTGATTGGTTCTGATAAGTTACTGGTACTGGTACGATGTTCCGAGCCCCCAAGATGTATAAAATGCCGGTTGAGGTATAGTGGTTTCTATACCTATTCGAATTTTATTTTGTTCTAAAAACAGCTCGCTACCATATTGCTGAAAACCTACATAACTAATTTATTTGAAATGACATTGACAGTGTTAATTTGAGTTGTCAAAGTGTTTTATGATAATTACTGTGTAAATTTTAAGTTCGTGATTATTTGATGTGTTAATAGAAGTCGTAATATGTGTTTATCGTCGGGGAGAACGTATTGACGTATTGACGATTGGGGCACCCTCATTACAGGGTTATCGTTAACCTAAAATATAATCAATGTAATCTCGTGATTACATTGATTTTATTTTTGGTCAGGCTTTACCTACGTTTGCTTGTATGACAAAACTGGTAAAATATTAATCATACTATTGAGAAACTGGCAACCAAAGCTTCTGGCGATGATAAGATAAGATGAGATAAGATGGCTAAAGAACACCGATATCCAATGCCTTAATAAATTAAAAAATATGAGATGATGATAATTGACAACTGAAATTGACAGGTGACATTAACGTTAAGTGAAAAGCTAAAAAGTTTGGTTAAGTTTTTGTTTATTTTTTTATTAAACTAAAAGACTGGTGTTATATACATACAATTATATTATAGTTACAACGAAGCGAACAAAGTTTTAATCGTTTTAAAATAAACATTGTTCATTGATTCACAATGATATCAGAGTTCGCAAACGAAAAAGTATTTTGGACCCGAAAAATGAACTTGAAATTGGTGTACTTTATTAAAAATAACCCAAACGTTTGGAATCCTAAGCATCCAAAATATACGTCTGTCGAACACAAAGATCAAACCTACGCAGAATTTGCAGCTCTTTATGGCAATAAATTTACTGGTCAAGCGGTGAAAAACCGATGGACTAATATCAGATCAACTTTCGCAAATTATTTGAGGAAATTTAAAGCAAGCCGCGCAAATGGTGAGGAGGTCCGTAATCAGGAATCATTTAATTCACAATATCAGTAAAAAATGTTTGTCTATTAATCAAAAAACACTTTATTTTTAATATTATGAAGAAAATAACTATGTTTTATTAACAGAAACCCTAAGTATTTTTATATGGTAGTTTTTATATATTTATAATATTGTATCCAACATTTGCTTTCGGCTCAATGTGTCAATTCAAGTGTCACTAAATTATACTTTAACTTATATTTAGGAATATAAAATAAATTGGCACCTATGGGGACCTTGTCAATTTTTGATGAAAGTCAACAGAACAGTCAAAGATTCATCTTTAAACTTAAATCAATCAGATGAAAAGGTAAGTTCGAATATTTTATTTTCATACTTTTCAGTGATTATGATACCTTACAAATTTAGATTTAGATATTATTTGTTAATAGACTTTTAATTTTTTCAGAATTCATCATTAATACACAATCAATACAACAGTAATGATAATACGACAGAAGACACTTTTGTAGACAATACAAATACTAATAGTCATTGTAAAGCAATTGCTGAAAATCTTGTAAAGATATTCAAAAAAATGCAAAATGATCCCTTTGGTCTTGATAAGACTCAATATGGTGAGGTTGGTCAAACAGTGTCAAAGAGATTATCAGAAATGGATTCATATGATGCGGCTAAAGCTGTAGTGAAAATTACTGAAATTCTGTTGTTGTATGACGAACAGAATTTATTAAATCCAAATAATTTTAAAAATGAATTGTGAATATATATATCTTGGACTTTATCTACTGTGTGAAACACCACTATTAATTATAAATTCTCATTAAGATGTTATATTCAACAAAATACTAGCTTTTACCCGCGACTCCGTCCGCGCGAAAAAAAAAATAGAAAACGGGGTAAAAATTATTCTATGTCCGTTTCCTGGTTCTAAGCTACCTGCCCACCAATTTTCAGTCAAATCGATTCAGCCGTTCTTGAGTTGTAAATAGTGTAACTAACACAACTTTCTTTTATATATATAAGATATGTAAATACTAAGTCTGAAAATGTAATCTTTTATGTAAACTAGAACAGTCACAATTTTTCAAATAATGCAGTTGATAAAAATTCTGGTTATTAATTGAATTAAACTAAATACAAACAAAGATATCCTTCAACAAAGCTCTCGTCTTAATGTTCTAACAAAAAATATTTTCAGAATATTTTTATCAATGAAAGCATTGAGAGTTGTAGATATTTAATTATTGTCTTTCCATGTGTTAATAAAATATTTAACAAATGTAGGAACCTAAAATTTTAATTGAGAATATTAGGCAAAATTGTTGCCATATATTGAAATGACAGTGACAGACAGAACATTTTTTTTTAACTTTTGATTGAAGTGCTTAGTGGTAACGATAAAATGGGAAAAAACAAAGGCGGAAAGATTATATATTATTTAATTCATTAAAAAAGGCATAAAAATGTCTAAACCTCGAATAAAAATAGGGCGCAATATTAACCTAGATTTTATACAACTATACAAATCAACGTGGGACAAAATTCACGTGGAAACAGATGTATTTCGTTATAAAGTAGAGAATTTAAGAGAAAGGATTGTTAACGAAAAATATTTATTACAGGTGAGTTTTATAGTGCTTTAAACTTCACTATTTACATAATAATTAATAAAAAAAATATCACGCGAAAATCTATGTACAAATATTTCCTACAATAATACTTGCACTACATTGTTTGATTATTGATTAACCGTTATATTTATTAAATTATCCAATCTCTGCCAAAAACTAGATGATTAAACCATTTCTCAAAACTTGCAGCTTAATCCAGACAGAAGTATGAAGAGACGAATACCAGAGCAAATAGACAATATTTGTCAACCTTTTGATGAAAATAAGTTTAATTTTACCAAAGCATCAATAGAAGAAACTATGTTCATAATTGTCAATGATGATAATGGTGAGGTATAAATGACTTTTTACCACTACTAAATCTAAATTATAAGAAGTAGTTTATGAAAGATCAAATAGTATATTTCATTAAAAAAAACAAGTTGAAAATAACCAATTTATATATCCACAGTACTGGACTGTTTTTATTATTTACTAATTTTGTCTACTGAAAGAATTTTGATTTTACTTTTAGTCCACACAACTTTTTTTTTCTTTTCCAGATGTAGAACATGTTGTTTTAGTTAATGTCAGTCCAATATCTCGCTATCATTCCCTGTTGTGTCCGTCAATGTACAAATGCCTACCTCAAATTGTAACCAAAGATAGTTTGCAGTTGACAATTGAAATTATGTTTTGTGTTCGGGATCGGTGAGTAAAATATTTAACTATGTTATTTTACTATGGAGATATACCATGTATAAACTATGTCTCTCTAGAGTCGGTCCCTCGTGTCTGAGGATCGTGGTCAGCATCAGGGTTAGTTCTGGAGTAGATGATTCGTTTCCACCGACTACGGTCCAGGGCATCCCTGACTGACCTGTATAAACTATAGTAGGATATATATGTATATATATATATAGTTTATGTCACCTAGGGATAGTGTAGCTTCCCAAAAGTAAAAGAATTTTTCAAACCCATATAGTTTCCGAGCCTATTTGATGCAAGTAAAGAAACAAATCATTCCGCTTTATAATATTATTAAGACCTTCTTTCATAATCATAACCTAAGATAGTTTTAAAAATATAGATGACTGTTATCATAATATAGTCTATATTTCATTAATTAATATCTTATTTACAGCAATATAAGAATTGGATTTAATAGTCTATGTGGATTGGCATCTGTGAATCACCTACATTATCATATTTTTATAGAAGAAAATATTCTGCCAGTTGAAACAGCGGTAAGTAGGAAAATAAAACAATGCAAAAAAGAGAGGTTAATATAAATGTTGCCAGATATCTTAATAGATCTTAATTTCACTGCGCAGAACATAATTTAAGGTGTAGCGGGACGTAGCTAAATGGGAAAGGACACCACACTGCGAACCAAGATATTTGTAACAACTATCTAGATTTAAAAATCACTAAAGCTACTACTAGTTATAACTTGAATATGTGAAACTAAATTTAGCCATTATTTAATCATTTAATCTTGTTTTGATGTGAAACATCTATAGGATCACTTGTAAACCGAATTGTTGGCGTGGCGACGCTTGCTGTGGCGACGGGTCGCCAAGCTATACTAAAGTATACATATATATATTTTATGTGTTTAGTTTAATAATATTGAATATTATTTATTATTATTATTATTACTATAACTATTATTTTTATTATTACTACTATTATTATTATTATTCCAAATTTTTATTAATTTTCTGATTTAATACATTTTTATTAATATTATTTTTATTATAATTATTATCATTACTACCATTATCATTTTCATTATTATTATTATTTATTTAATTATAATATTTAATATTTTATGCATATTACTTGTACACATACGATGTTTGACATCTGCCAGGTGTCCCATGACGGCTCACAAGTTTTTATTATTTATTTACAGAAATGTAAACATTTGAAAGGTCCAGTCTACATTCTCGATGATTATCCAGTTCCAGGTTTCTGTTTTGAAGTGACATCACAAATTAATGAACCTTCTGAGAATATATATAAACTAATTGATGTTTTATTGAAGAAGTCTATTGCACATAATATATTTATAACAAGGGGACAAGCTGTGGTGGGAGATGGTGAAATAGTAAGGGTAGTTATTTGGCCGAGAAAGAGTAGTTCGGGAGCGAAACATCTTGCAGCATTTAATATTGCTGTTTGTGAATTAAGTGGATGGTTTCCTGTTTATGGTTAGATTGATGGCTTTTTTATTGTTTTCCTTCGCTTAAATTCCTAAAATCTATTTTGAAAATTATTTTCGGCAACTTCATCAGATAGCATATAACAAAGTTATCTTTTAATATTTAATCCAAGTGACATGGTTTTTTTTTATTTAATGATATTGCTAAATTATTCAACATATCAATATGTTTATACATAAATTAATATAATCACTAGTTTTGTGGTTATTTTCAGATATTGAATGTTTTGAAAAACTTACCGCTAAAGAGTTAGAAGATGAATTAAGAAAATGGAAATATGACAGATTTGAAGATCTTTGTGAAGATGTCAAACAGTTATATTAATAATGGAGTCAAACAAGATGCTGACATGTTGATAAGTAGTTGTAGGACAGAGATCCCCAAACTAATTTGGACAAGTGGACCCCCCTTTTCCAAAATGAACTGTTACCTCAGACCCCTACACCAAATTACCTACTTTTAAGATCAATTATTATTAATATTTTTCATTCTGACTTAGGTCAATAAAACAGACAGTGAAAATTAGCAATGCTTTAATATCCCAAGGGGTTGATATCAACCATTTTGGGAATCCTTGTTGACGGGAAAAACTTTCTGCAACTCCGCAAGTATTATTTTGTATGTAGACAGAATATGGATACATTACAACCAACTCTCCAAAGTGACGGAAGATATGGAGTTAATAATTATCAATTGAATTAATAAGGAAAAGATTTTGCATCTATTTGCTATCGTCAATTTTGCGTTGTTTTGTGATAGGATACTTATAGTATCGGAAACTTGATTTCATTCAGGAATATCTTTTAAAGTTATCCATATGAAATGTTTGTCTTTGTATAAGTTTTCAGTCCAAGATCGTATTGTACTGCAATAATGAACATGTTTTTAATAACCTCTTTGAACGCAGTCACCTGTTCAGAATTTTCGTTGTACTCTTTGAATTTACGCAAAATGGAAGTCATTTTCAGTGGGCAAAAGTCTTGTTCAATTCTTGCATTTATGCTATTCGTTATCTCAGAACAGTTTTCCAAAACTTCATTTACAGAAACATCAGCCATCTCTGTATTTTGATGCGATTTTGATAAATGGCCATGAAAGAATGAACAGCCCACAAATAGCCTTTGTTAAGGTCGTTTTCAAAAAAATCTCTCAAAGTTCTGGATGTATTATTCTTTTCATTTTTTTAGGAAATACGACTTAAAGAGGTTCAAACATTTGTCAAACAAAATCCTTTCTCTCGCTGGTAAAAGACTCAGCCAGCGCGTCTTTTTTTTAAATGAATGTCTAATTCTGAGCTAATACTGTTGAGTTCCTCTCTACGTACGGTAAATGTAGCAAAATGATTGTGAATCTGCGTGACAATACTTTCAAAACACAGTGGCAAGGAATTAAGAGCACTGTGGAAAGAATTATTAAAAATATGTGCAACATAGCCGACTCCAATTATATTCTGATTATTCGTTAGAGATTTTAATGTAAAGAAAACATTATTTTGTCCTCCTCTGTCTTTGCCGCCAAAATTTGTAGCAGCATTATCAGCGGAAAATGGAAGTTTGTCTGAGAGGTTTTGATATCGTTTCGGATGTCCCATTTTGTTGTGATTGAATATCTCTCTTCTATCTCTCTATCTTCTCTCAATCTTCTCCCCATAAGGTTTGGTAAGATTGAGTGGGAAAAAGGGGAGAGAAATATCTGCAAAAGATCTTCTAACTTGTGGATTTTTTTTTTTTTGGGCGGCGCTATGCCGCGCTCTCGTTCCCCTAACATATTTTTGGGTCAGGGACCTTAGGTGCTACAGTGTATTTATTTCTTTATTAAAATATTAAAAACCAAAATTACAAAATTACTTACAATCTACTATCACAATTTTTCTTATTCTAGGTTAAAACAAATAAATTCAAAATAATTAAAATAGCCAAAATTAAAATACAAAGTTAAAATCAATAAATACTAAAACTACACCTTATTTCGATTTATCACAATTTTGGCCAAGGATATGCAATACTCAACGAAGTGTCCACTACATTTGACATCACCAGTTTGATAGATTTCTGTCAAGAATGTTCAGGGCAAGATGTATCAATGGTTTTATGGTTACCAAAGCAAAACAAACAGATATAGGAGTTAAACTATTACAGTCAATATCAGAGTCAGATTTCGCACAGATAGAACAAAGCGCTTTTGAGTGGCATTACATAGCGACATGCCCAAACTTGCAGCAATTATTACATTGAATAGTTGGTAAAATATATGTCTGAACTGGGAGGGAAGTGTAAAAACCGTAAACCCTATCTGGAAGCTTTTGGCCAATAAATGTTAGAACAACTGTCGGAGTTAAAGTCCAAATAGAAGTGTTATTCCCAGTTGACTTTTTATTGAGCCGCCGGACTCTGATGATACGTCCAAAAACATCATGAACTTCGATGGAAGAAACTAAATCTTCTAGGGTCCACTCTACTGGGACGTTTTTTACAATACCCATACGGGCCCAGTGATTTTCAAGCTTATTTCTTTTACCGGCCCCTTTGAAAATCAATACAAAAAAAACCCCAAGCCCCCCTAACCCACATCAACGCCCACAATTTTTCTGGGGCCCTTAACGCCCCCTGTTGCTTTTCGCAAATGGGTTTTTAGTAATTAATAACTCTGCTCCTTATTTTTGTAAAAATGATTTATTTGCAGTGACCACACATAGAATTATTTTGACAATAAAAGTGACATAAAGAGTATGGCGGCTAGTGTTGCCACTTCATACTAGTGATGTGCCTTAACATCATCCGAGACCTTGGAAGCTCCTGCTTTCATCATTTAAAGAAGGACTATTACTAAGATTATTTTTGTACTCCTCTCATTTTATGCCAGAGGAGCTGTCAAGTTTGGCTGCGACCAAATGAATTACTAGACAATCCCATGACTCGGGTTTTTTACTTAATGTATTTAACTCAGATGAAGAATTATATAGATATGGCATGCGCGTTCACCCGTAAGGGACAGATAGAGAGTACTATAGACTATACCTATATATAAGTAAAAGGATTGGGGTTACCAGTTATTTGTTTTGTCCCGAAAATGAATAATTACGATATAATTTAATATATACCAATTTATATATTCCCAATTATATTGTAATTAATAAATATAAAAAACAATGCGTAATTTTTGTTTATGTGACTAAGATTACGTAAACAGATTTTTTTAGTAATACTTAGTCAGGTCATAAATTCTGTCACATGTTTAATATAAAATAATTGAAACAAGTTTATTCATTATGTGACCATTTATATACCAAAATGAACTTAACAAAACATAGATTCTTATGACACTAAAGTTTATTCAAAATGACCTCCGTGATTTTGAATACAGGCCTTCAATCTCCGCGGCCAGTTGTCTATCGCAGCACGAACGAGGTCCATGTCAATATCGGCGGCTGCCTTAATCTAGGATGTCTTGAGTGACTCCAAAAAAAAGAATTTCCCGATATTTTTTTCCCGCGTACCGCTTCAACAAAGCGCGGCATCTCTTCAGTCTTAGGTCCATTAGACCAGCATTCAAACGATGTCCTGTTTTTCTTCGATATGCACGAAGCCCTCAGTCTTCTTAAAAAGCTACAAAAAACATACCAATATTAAAGTCATATAATTTTAAATTATTCTGTATATCATTACAGTGAACACTATATGTAAAACTACTTAATATTAAACTATTTTGATTGTAATTTCTAAGAAACAAAATTTACATGGGACAAATTAAAAAGCATACTCTTTAAAATCAACGGGATAAGAAAGTATATTTAAAAACACAGCATTACCAGAATTAAAATCTCCTTTTGAAATCTGTTGAAAATAGTATAAAAAATGTGAATTGTTTCATTTATATACATTATACATACTATAATTAATTTCCCCTAAATTCAGGGTAATTTTTACAACAAGATGGTGGTATTATTTTTACGGGTAATAACCAACCAATTTGAAAAGAAGTTTAATATGGCCGCTTGTTTCCCAGATCTACAGTATATTATTTGACACAAATGACATCTGCGTTTGGGCGCATAATGTTCGAAAAATACTATTTTATTTTAGCTGATTTTACCCGTATTTTAACATATTAGTTATTACAAAGACTGTAAAGAACAACTAGTTTGTATTTTCTTCCTTATTTTGTATGAATACATGTGAATAAGTGCGTAGTTTCAGTACTTACGATTGAAAGGTTATGTTTTTCTCTTTTCGCTGACTACGGCTTTTACAACCAATAATACAGCAGTATACCATGTTTTATAAACTTTACCTAACTAAAACTGAAATATCAAAATATTTTTACACAATTACAGCCACTAAGTACTCACAATTTTCGAAAAATAGCACGAATGTCAAACTTTGTTAGGGACAACCTAGGTTGTTTGTAGGGGACAACCTTTGTTCCAAACAAACCCCAAAGCCTGGTACGCAGAAAGGGACAAAAGATAGTTATCCCTGTCTTTGTCACGTCACAGGAATTGGGTATAACTGTATCTCTCTCACTCACGGTATTATTATTACCGTGTCATAGACTTGGTATTTAATGCACGCAAGTTTTTAGAAACATGATCAATGGAAGCGCAAACCTTTAGAGGAGTCTCGCTGTAATGGTTGAATGTTTACTAGAGAGTGTAAATGGTTACTAATTAGCTGTTTTACATTATTATATCTCTTACAGAGAAGACTCCAAGCTTTATAATTAGCTGAACTAACCTCTAAATTACTGATGACCCGAGAGGCCTCTCTCTCAAGGTAAGAGTTCAAATAATAAAATTTAATATTGGTTCAATTTTCTCATTGTTATGAATAAGGGCACTAAATGTGTCTCGGAACTCAAGGCATTTATAATATGTTCCATCAAAATTTACTATTTTAATGGTTGGTAATCTAAAACCCATATTGCTATATTGTTGATTACATGAGTTGTGACAAATCACCTTCTGATGGTGAGTTGGAGGCTTGTTCTCCACTTTTAGACATGTTAGTTGTAAAAAACTGAAAGAACTGAACCAAAAATAGAAAGTGAAATAAAGAAATAAAACGATACGTTCAGCCAGTCTGCACTCTAACATGCTTGTTCATCTTGTTTAAAGCCAGGATGGTTGAGGATTGGGAATTATTGGGCACTTTCTTGATTCTTAGTTTGGTTAGTCCTGTCTTGATCGCGTGATGGCGTCGTTTCCTGAACACGTTGCGGCGTCGCGTCTTGATTATGTCATGCCGTTGTATTTCAATCACGTTGGCGATCGTCCTCTTACGATCACGTCGTGGTCACCAATGTTGCTTTTCGCAAATGGGTATTTAATTTTTAATAACTGCTCCTTATTTTTGTAAAAAATGTTTTTTCGCTGCGACCACACATAGAATTATTTTGACAATAAAAGTGACACAAAGAGTATGGCGGCTAGTGCCTTTGCCATTTCACATTAATGATGTGCCTTAACGGGCGTTTGAAACCTAGAGGGGGTCTCTAGGTTTCAAACGCCCCCAAGGGGGCGTTATCGCCCAATTTGAGAAAGACGGCATTATGTGAAGGAATAATAGCATTGTATTTAGCTGCGGCAAGACCTGGGTGATCTAAGAAAGAATTTGGGCAACAACAGTTTTAAATTCAACTGAGACTCGGTTTCGGCCGTTACGTTTAACACCGTCTTTAGCAATATCCTTGATTTCGATGTGGTGTAGGAAGTGACCAAACTTAATTGGGCGAAGTGTATCACTAGACGAAGACTCGCAATCTTTACTTACATGAATCAAAAAACAAGCATCCTGATCTTAATACCGTTTTCTGTTACCCTCATATTCTGGTAAAGTATACACATTGCTTCTGCGACTGTGTTTTTCTTTGGAGGATAAGAGGAATAATCGGAATTTGGAAGAGTTTGTCGTTTTCTAGAAGGATTGATCACCACCGTATAATAGGGATTGGAAAATTTGATGAATCAAGATTTTGTAAGGAATTAAGGATGTAACCTAAGGAAAAATCGCACTTTGTAGAAATTGTACACTTGTAATTTCAACTTTTCCGTTTATAATGAGTTTCTTTTATCTCATCTTCCTGACTCATTTGCATTTTTTAAATTTACCAACTTAAGGTAACTCTGCTAATATAGCCCTGTTGTAATTGGCTGCTATGATAATAGTTATTTTATACGTTATTTTCCTTTGTTAGGACTCTCGGGTTGGTCCCTTGTGTCTGAGTATCGTTGACAGGTTGCACCATGAGTGGGTAATATGCTTCTGTCCAGTGCCTCTCTGACGATTGTATAGAATTTGGAGAAAGCCTGATCTTTTCTGAGCGGCCGCGTGATCTTTTGTCTTCGGTCTAAGCACAATAAGTTTTTCTAAACTTATGTCTTATCTACGATATCTAACTACATAGAATAGTAATGTCGTCCTCACTATGTACCTATTATCATTTGGAATAAAAATTATGGACGAATTAAAGCATTTTTTCTTTCAATACCCTTATTATTCAGTTGTAAATTCAATGAAATTGCATCTGGGCTATTAAAGTAGTAATAAAAATCCAATTTGCAAAAACATTTAAATAGTCTTGTAAAGATTGTTGTGCGATATTTCTATTTGAAAACATGCAAAACTAATGCACAATAGAAAAGTGATTAATAAACGTAGATACTTTCCTGCCTTTGTACAAGTTACTCGTGTTGAAAAGTAAATGTATATATAGTAATATACAAATTGTACTTGCGTAGAAAAAATAATATAAATATCGAAAATACCGGTTTAAGGAAATGTTTTAAAGGTTTCGGTATAGTACAGTCAGCTTCATAAATATAGTGGCAGTCAAGATATCCAAATATATAGGAACACCTAAAGTGATCAATTATATAAGTACAACCAAAGTCACCAAATTAATTGAAGCATCTACTCTGCTCAAAAAGATCGAAGCGTTCACATCGTCATATATATGAGTACATTCAAAGTGCCCATAATTATAGTAACAGACATAGCGTCAATAGTAACGAAGCATCGAAAGTATGCAAAAATATCGTAACATTAGACAAAATTGAACTCTGTCTCTATTCACTTAAGATACACTTTGAAATATACTACTTCTGTTAAATTCATTTGACGCTTTGTATCAACATAATAGGTTGTCTAATAAGTTCGTTCCGATTTTTAATAGGTAGCTTAGAATAGACCCGAATATATTACAATTATTGAAAACATATGACATGTTTAGATAACACATCTATCTATATATATAAAAGAAAGTCGTGTTAGTTACACTATTTATAACTCAAGAACGGCTGAATCGATTTGACTGAAAATTGGTGGGCAGGTAGCTTAGAACCAGGAAACGGACATAGGATAGTTTTTACCCAGTTTTCTTTTTTTTTTTATTCCGCGCGGACGGAGTCGCGGGTAAAAGCTAGTACATACTAAACGAGGATAACTTCAGCCATATTTTGACAAATGGAAGGACACGATTCGTTCTTTTCTATCAGTTTTATAAAAACTGATTCACTTAATTTTTGCCGAAATACATAAGACGTTTTGCAATAAAATCGAACAAATATAATTTAAAAGACGTTTTCCAAAACTTAAGGGCCTTTAAAACTTCCCTTAAAAATGGGTACGAACTTATCGGACAACCCAACATTTTTCTTCTTATTATTATAAAGTTTCAAATTTATAAATTGACGATACATGACAGATACCTAATCTATATATATATATATCTTTATATATATAAAAGAAAGTTGTGTTAGTTACACCATTTATAACTCAAGAACGGCTGAATCGATTTGACTGAAAATTGGTGAGCAGGTAGCTTAGAACCAGGAAACGGACATAGGATAATTTTTTACCCCGTTTTCTATTTTTTTTTCCCGCGCGGACGGAGTCGCGGGTAAAAGCTAGTAAGTAATATCAAATTTTACTCTGTCACAATATGTGCTAATTTCAGTGTTTTACTATTTTCGCCGCAGTACGTAAGTTTAATGGTTCGAATCCCAGGCTTACAAGGTTTTTATTTTTCAAAATTATCAATCACATATAGAGCTTGTTTTTTTTTAATGAAAAGGAAAAATCTGGTAATGTACTTAGAATATGTTTTTTACTTAACAAAAACAGTTTTAAATTTTTATTTTTGGGGTATTAAATATTTATATAAAATTAATAACGATTAGGTTCGGCCATCTCGGAATAAAGCGAGTGGGCGGAGAGTGTTTTCACTTGTCATTGCGGTCTTGAAATACACTTTGAAAGTATACAAATTCTGTTAAATTAATTGACAATTTGTATCAAAATATTTTTCTCTTACTGTTAGGTATCTTCAGTCCGGTTGCAGTAGAATTTTCCAAGCATAGATTTATTACACGTATTCGATGTCGCCAGTGACATAGTCCGCGCGGAATTAAATGACGAAACTTACAATAACAAACGTGAACAATAAAAAAACATGCTAATGACGACTCGGTTAAAAAAAGGGACAAGGAATATTGTGGTTCCTTAATTTTTAAAGATGTCGTATTCGACTACTATGTAACCAATAATTGTTGCGATAAAGTTCAATTTTATATAAAGCTTTGATAATAAAATTAAAAACCTTAAAAAATGTAAAAAAAAGTTTGGGATTCGAATCGCCAAAACTGCGTATTACAGCGAACAGTTAAGCCGTACGGCCAAACTGGCATATATGGTGACAAATTAAAATTTGATATTGCTTATCTATCTAGTATCTGTCATGCGGGACGTAAACTTGTAGTAAATAGCAAAAAAATGTTTTGATATAAAATGCCAAATGAATTTAACAGAAGTAGTATATTTCAAAGTGTATCTTAAGTGAATAGAGATAGAGTTCAATTTTGTCTAATGTTACGATATTTTTGCATACTTTCGATGCTTCGTTACTATTGACGCTATGTCTGTTACTATAATTATGGGCACTTTGAATGTACTCATATATATGACGATGTGAACGCTTCGATCTTTTTGAGCAGAGTAGATGCTTCAATTAATTTGGTGACTTTGGTTGTACTTATATAATTGATCACTTTAGGTGTTCCTATATATTTGGATATCTTGACTGCCACTATATTTATGAAGCTGACTGTACAATGAAATAATAAGCCTGCCGACTCGTCATTGTTTATCAATAATGCGCAAAACATGGACCAGTCTGATATAATACCTAAGTGTACCCTTGACCCGAGACGCGGGGACGTGTTTATGCTCCCTCATAATTCAGTTCAGTAGTCGGGGAGCGCTCGGCGCGATCGTACACGAAATGAAGCTATTGGCTGTAGCTTTGTTTACATTGATCGTAGTTATACGAACGAACGAGTGCTCACAAAACTGGTTCCCTCAAAACCTAGTAACTACCATCAGAAAAGAAACCTCACTCATCAAGGATTATGTCAAAGAAAAAGGGCGAAACATAAAACAATTCTACATTGATAACGTACAGAAAAAAATCACATCATATTTAGGTTTGCAGCGCCGGGAATCCGAAGATGCGGACAAGTCTTCAAGATTTAAAAGGAAGTTCAAAGACTACATAGAAGATGCTCAGACGAAAGATTACATGGTATTCGACTCGATCGCCCCGGAAGTCCACAAGTATCCCTGTTCCAGAGACGATCCCACGATAGAGATGACCACGCCGCAGCTCATCGCGTTCTACGGCTACCACTCAGAGTCCCATACCATCGTCACAGAAGATGGCTACATACTAACCATACACAGGATACCTCATACCAGAAATACAACTGATCTTCGTCCGTATAGAAAGACAGTACTCCTACACCATGGGTTGCTCGGTAGTTCAGCGGATTGGGTGGTGACCGGCCCGAATAAAGCGCTCGCTTTCATCCTCTCCGATGCAGGCTACGACGTGTGGCTAGCTAACGCAAGAGGTAACACCTACTCCAAAGCCCACGTTTCCAAGAAAACCGACACTTATTCCTTTTGGAACTTTACATTCCACGAAATTAGTCAATACGATTTACCGGCGATAATCGATTATATCATGGAGAACAAGGGATGGGATGTAAAAATAAACTATATCGGTCATTCGATGGGTACGACGGTGCTGTTTGCTTTACTATCGACGAAAACTCAGTATAATAAAGTTTTAAGAGCAGGATACGCCCTAGCCCCCGTGGCCTACATGTCGCATGTCCGTAGTCCGATACGACTGCTCTCGAAATTCAGTGATAACATAGCATATTTGATGAAACTGCTCGGCGCTAACGAGTTTTTGCCACATAACGCAGTGTTGAGATGGTTGTCAAAGCACGCATGTGAAATAAATCATTACGAAGAGGCGATATGCGAGAACTCGATGTTCGTTCTATGCGGACACGACGATAAGCAATTTAATAAAACTCTGCTGCCTTTGATATTGGGTCACGTTCCGGCGGGCGCGTCTACGAAGACTTTGATACATTACGCTCAAGAAATACGTAATGATGGCAGATTCCAGCAGTTCGATTACGGTCCGGAAGGTAATTTCATGATGTACGGAGCGCCGTTACCACCGGAATATCCTCTATTTAAAATAACTCTACCGATAGCTTTACTGAGTGCAGACAACGACTGGCTGGCCGGTACAGAAGACGTGGACAAGTTATATGTGCGCCTCAAGAATCCATTGGAACGTTACGTCGTGCCTTATAAAGACTTTAACCATATAGATTTCCTTTGGGCTATAGATGCGCCTAAATTAGTTTACTATAAACTGCTTCAATTACTCGACGATGGTGTCGTTACATCGAATATTGATTTAATCACTAATAACGAAATTAACTAAAGAATTAATTTAATGTAATTATGTTTAATATTTTACTGTGAAATACTCTAAATTGTATTCCAATCATTTGGTAGGTATAGTTAGTTATGACGCTCCAATAAAAGTAAATAACTGTGATATTGCTTTTTATTATTGTTTTAGGTATAAGTTAAAAAAAAAATAATGTTCGTCAAAGACTATTAAATTATATCCCAATTGTATTTTTATGATACAAATAACACCAAGCTACTGCAATTATTTAAATAATTAGGTTGATTTAAACTGATTCAGATATTTTAATATAACTATATTGAATTGAAAAAACTTTTCCAATTATTTCCCTACAACTTTAAGAACCGCGCTATGAAATGTCCTTTTTTAAAATGCATACAAATCTTACTAATATACAGGCGAATGTTTAGATGGATTAATATATGCTTGTTTAAAGGTATCTCCAGAACGGCTCAACGGATGTTGATTAAATTTGGCACGGCTGTAGAACATAGTCTGGAAGAACACATAGCCTACTTATAAAGATTTTTTAATGCCGCGTGGACAGAGTCGCGGGCGATAGCTAGTCTTATATAAAAGCAGAGTTGTAGCAGTATTTAATACAATTTTAGAACACTTAACATTTAAAAGTAAAATAAAATGAACCGGTTTGTCCCTGTATTAACTACCTGCGATGTACCAAGTCTATTCATAAAAACAGTCATCCACTATAGGGGTGAACCTTGAAAGTCATTACAACTACAAGTTAAATAACTTTAAAAGGTTATAATTTCGAGTTTAAGTAAATGTTGCTTTTATGAAGACAAATATCATAAATAAAGTCTTCGTTCACGTCAAAATTTTTATAAAACCGTTTGAGTTATCTCAAACGGTTTCATAAAAATTTAGATAGGATAGATTAGGGATAGATCGAAATTAAATTAGCTGAAATTTATAAACTATCAAATCGTTTTTTTTTTACGAATTGTAACATAGAATTGAAACAGTACAAAACCAACAGCAACCCAAAAAGGTTCCAGAAATTATATCGTCATAAAGATTTTTTCCTTTTAAACTTTTTTCCAAATAACGTATTGATCCACTCAATAGTTCTGAATAATTAGATAATAAATATTCATGCAACCGAAATTTCTTACCTATTAGTGTTTAAACAATACGTTATTGTGAAGATTTTCGACTTCTATGTCCAACACTAATCTGCTTACATTAATTATCGTCGATTTACGATTAATTAGTCAAGTTATGAGTCAACAAGTTAAAACAGACAAAAGCAAACTTCAATGACTCATATGAACTTCATGCCCCTGATGTTATTGTCTATCATTAAATTGTTTGTGTCATCATATTTATAATTTATAACTATGTTACACATTACATTGTACACATGGATAGTCTTGTTATTTTCAATACCTTAAAGAAGAAAAAATATATATATTTTATTGCTTACGTTGTTCAGATGTGAAAATACTAAGACAATTTTACTAAATAATTCTTCCGCCCTATGATAGTTGCTACCTTTCAATTCTATGTTGGACTGAAGTAGCCCTTAATTATTTTATTTGACGATAAACTAGTTTTGAATAAATACCAAACGTTGCTACACGGTAGATTTGGTTTTAATTTCATGTGGCTGTCCAAAAAAAAATATCCTGGCTTCTTATTATCAAGTACTGTCACCTTATTCTTATACTAGCTGTGCCCGCGACTTCGTCCGCGTAAAATACTGTTTTCGGGTAGCTTTTTTTAAGGCTTATTATTTTACTTAACCGAAGTGCTATGCGTTGATGTATGGATGTAGACATTGAGAGAGGTGTACCAGGAGTGCGCCAAATGTAGGTGCTTGATCTCTGCCTACCCCTCTGGGTTACGGGCGTGAATTTAGTTGTTGGGGTATTTTAATTAAACTTATAAAAATTACAACAAAACATATTAAACTTACAAAATATTCACATAAACATCATATACTCCTAAACAAATTTTCATCCCTAATCCCTTTTGTTATATTGCAACATAGAGGGTAAAATTTTTACAAACTTTAAATGTCCTATGTATTAATATCAAATTAGCAGCCTAAAAAATAAGTTATAAGCTTTTAACTGTAAAAATGATGATGCTTCCATACAAATGACCACCCCCACTTTCAACCCCTTACATATACCTTTTTCGCGTTTAAAGTAGTATATGTTCTTTCTGAGGCTCTAGACTAAATATTGCTAAAGATAACAGCAAAACATACTAAACAAAACATTCACCAAAGCCTAAAATATTCTCAAACAAATTTTCATCCCCTATTATTATTTAGCACCCTTGAGGGTATAATTTTTACAAAAATTGAATTTTATATTTATTTATATCAAATGAGCAGCCTTAGAAAGAAGTTTCAAGCTTCAAATGCCGATACTCCCATACAAATTACCACCCGTGATGGTGGTTTCAACCCCTTACAACCCTTTTTTCGCGTTAAAATGTAGCCTATGTCCTTCCTCGGGCTCTAGACTATCTGTGTACCAAATTTCATTTTAATCGGTTCAGTAGTTTTGGCGTGAAAGCCAGACAGACAGACAGAGTTACTTTGGCATTTATAATACTAGCTGTGCCCGCGACTTCGTCCGCGTAAAATACTGTTTTCGGGTAGCTTTTTTTAAGGCTTATTATTTTACTTAACCGAAGTGCTATGCGTTGATGTATGGATGTAGACATTGAGAGAGGTGTACCAGGAGTGCGCCAAATGTAGGTGCTTGATCTCTGCCTACCCCTCTGGGTTACGGGCGTGAATTTAGTTGTTGGGGTATTTTAATTAAACTTATAAAAATTACAACAAAACATATTAAACTTACAAAATATTCACATAAACATCATATACTCCTAAACAAATTTTCATCCCTAATCCCTTTTGTTATATTGCAACATAGAGGGTAAAATTTTTACAAACTTTAAATGTCCTATGTATTAATATCAAATTAGCAGCCTAAAAAATAAGTTATAAGCTTTTAACTGTAAAAATGATGATGCTTCCATACAAATGACCACCCCCACTTTCAACCCCTTACATATACCTTTTTCGCGTTTAAAGTAGTATATGTTCTTTCTGAGGCTCTAGACTAAATATTGCTAAAGATAACAGCAAAACATACTAAACAAAACATTCACCAAAGCCTAAAATATTCTCAAACAAATTTTCATCCCCTATTATTATTTAGCACCCTTGAGGGTATAATTTTTACAAAAATTGAATTTTATATTTATTTATATCAAATGAGCAGCCTTAGAAAGAAGTTTCAAGCTTCAAATGCCGATACTCCCATACAAATTACCACCCGTGATGGTGGTTTCAACCCCTTACAACCCTTTTTTCGCGTTAAAATGTAGCCTATGTCCTTCCTCGGGCTCTAGACTATCTGTGTACCAAATTTCATTTTAATCGGTTCAGTAGTTTTGGCGTGAAAGCCAGACAGACAGACAGAGTTACTTTGGCATTTATAATATTAGTAAGGATTATTATTTAGCACCCTTGAGGGTATAATTTTTACAAAAATTGAATTTTATATTTATTTATATCAAATGAGCAGCCTTAGAAAGAAGTTTCAAGCTTCAAATGCCGATACTCCCATACAAATTACCACCCGTGATGGTGGTTTCAACCCCTTACAACCCTTTTTTCGCGTTAAAATGTAGCCTATGTCCTTCCTCGGGCTCTAGACTATCTGTGTACCAAATTTCATTTTAATCGGTTCAGTAGTTTTGGCGTGAAAGCCAGACAGACAGACAGAGTTACTTTGGCATTTATAATATTAGTAAGGATTAGTAAGGATTTTACAAAAATTGAATTTTATATTTATTTATATCAAATGAGCAGCCTTAGAAAGAAGTTTCAAGCTTCAAATGCCGATACTCCCATACAAATTACCACCCGTGATGGTGGTTTCAACCCCTTACAACCCTTTTTTCGCGTTAAAATGTAGCCTATGTCCTTCCTCGGGCTCTAGACTATCTGTGTACCAAATTTCATTTTAATCGGTTCAGTAGTTTTGGCGTGAAAGCCAGACAGACAGACAGAGTTACTTTGGCATTTATAATATTAGTAAGGATAAGGATTAAATGTTTGATGATTCACCATTGCTCCGGCCACTGATGTTTACATACGAGTAAACATTGTTATTCCTATTTTTGTGACGATACTGCCAGTATTTGACCTCTGCATTAAAAAGAAAAGAAAACAACAATGAGTAATCCGAGACTTGATAAATTCATTTCATCGTCAGTTTATACTGACGAAACCCCTGCATAAAAACAGGCATATGTCATTAATATATAATCATACATTACAGGTGCTTAAAACTGAATACGGCCATGGTATAATGACGATTCGTAGTCTCATTCTCACGTACGCCATCACTATCAGTTCTTTACATTCCTTTGATAATAAAATATTTCGTCTAAACACGTAAGGACATTTTACAACCGTTTACTATTGTAACTTAAAATAGAAATGTCTCTTATCGGTCAGAAGCTAAACGACATACCGAAAACAATCATTAGCGAACATATAATGATTCCCAAAGACATAGCAGGCCAAATAAATTATTTCTTCACTAAAAAAAGTATTTATATGTTTGCATTTTCTATGCCCTTTCTACTTCTTAGTCTTAGAAGAATTACGTAATTGATCTAAGCTCTTAGTTTAAATAATTATTTTCTCTTAAATCGACATGTGTGTTAGTTGGACCATAATCGAAGTATAGATCCGAATTTTGAACCTGCGAATGAATGTTTTGCATTCTATTTCAGGGTTTTAGTAACTTCCAGGTTATAGACTGACAAAGTTATCTGACCCGGTGATAATCAAACTAAAAAGTATCACAAAATCCTTGTACAGTAGCTGTGTTTCCACGAACTCTTTTACCGGTCCAGATAAAGTTGTCGCATTATACTTCAATAAAATGTTTACCTATTACATTTGAGCTGTTCGATTGAGTACGAAAGTGACCGAACGATTAAGTCATTCTTACGAATTGAATGGTGCAATTTGATAAATAGATTTTGTTTATATGTTGACTTGAGATGGCGTAATGATGATGTATTTTGTACGATAACACTCCAGTTAAATTATCGTTCAAAGTCTATATAATCAATTGTATTTATAACAAAGACATGAATATAAGTACCAGGTTATTTTAAAATCGAATATCAATATTCTCTGTGAGAACATTAATGTTCATTTTAATCTTTTAAGACAAGCCTCAACGAAACGAGATATGCAGCCAATGCGTGTGCACATCATCAGTATTATTTCTGTATAATTCAAATTTAGTAGAAAATTTAATAGAAGGTAGGCACCTAACTGAATGTATTTCAAGAATCCTCTCAATAGCGATTTATCTGTTAAGTCACGCGATGTGAAATCACACATGTATGGCGAGTATCAAGAGCAATAAGTTTATTTAGTAACTTGATACCTCTATATAGGCTTCAATTCACGGTATTCAATTTATGTATTATGTTACTGAAATTAGTCTTCTATAAATATCATTTTACTTATACCCAAGGCCTTGTATTTGTCTACATCTAAACTAACATTATAATGCAGAAGATTTGTACTTTTGTATGTAACGAATAAATAATATTGGATCAATTTTAAAAATTCCATCTCTGAGTAACATAAGCCTTATACTATATTTATCGATCGCAAGAATCTGTTTTTTTTTGTTACAAAGTGCAATTCAAAGTTTGTAATGACTCCGAATCAACGTATACTGTTAGTAAAGTTCATATAATGGTGTTTTTCAATGCCGCAATTAAGTACGTATATTCAAATAAAGTAAAAAAACGAATTGTTTTACCGGAACCTTTATCTGTTGTAATAATTGCTTCGATTTGCTATTATTTTATACTCTTTGCCATTTGAGATTTACATTGTTGTTGACCTAAAAGGCTATGTTACCAGGTCATAAAAAATAAAAATAAACATTGATGTTGACGTTTGTCTTTGAATTTTGATTTTGTAAACATCGGCATGCTTCATGTGCTAACCTTATTTTTCCATGGAAATTCGAATGGAAAATGAGTCTCTATTATTATGAATTTACTACATTAATCTAATCAAAGAAAGGGGCAAAATGAAGTGACAGTTAGTTAAAAAGAGATGAAACCTGATGTTTAACATGCATCATGTCGCACCAATTAGGGCGAGTGGTTTCAGAGATTTTGCACCAATATTTTGGTGAAATTGTGCAAAAAGTTGGACATGATTTGTTTATTTACGGTAGCAAGCCAATTCCTATGATTGTGAAGACTACTGGATTACCACGTAAACAGGTATTAAATTATAGTTCTATATGAATGTTATTGTAAAAGCAAGAACTCTGGTCAAACCTAAGATTTACCTATAGTGACAGTCCGAAAATCTAATGTTTCATCAAGTGAATGGTATTAAATGCCCGAGTTAAACAAAAACCGCATATATATTTGAGCTTTTACGACAACTATTTGTAGCAATAAATCTTAGGACTTGCACGAATTCGTGCTTTTACAGTAAATTACGTAAATTGTAAATTACATTTTTATTAATTTTTCTACACAATTTTGTCAGTATAATTTAAAATACTTGTATTGAAGTATGAGTTTTGCTAAATGTAAAAAATGTATAGGTATGTGATCCATCATTTTCTTTTCAATAACATAATATTATTTTAAAGAAAATTACTCGCATATTTCATTCATATTATATTTCTAATAATCAGTTTTATTTGATAACAGTAAAGTAGTAAGAAATTACTGAACAATTAAATTTAATATTTTTATAGGTAGTTGAGAGTTTGCGCACACTAGTTAAATTTGATTTGGCATCATTTGAGCCGTCCTTCAATGAAGTAGTTGCTGATTACAAGCTGAATCCTGACAATGTGCTACTTCTCATCAGATATCCAAGGTTTTTATTTATTTTCATTTATCTTCATGTTTATCTATGAATATTTTTTTCAAGTATATGCCATTTTTGGTCCAATGTTGCAGTGGCAGTAAAATTCTATAGTTATTTTCATAAGCTTACTGTAGCATAAGCCAATGGACCCGCTTTAAAAATTGATATTCCATTTTATATTCTCAATTAAAGCTTAGTCATGTGGTTAATTTATATTTTCATTTATTTCAAGATATCTCCTCCAGATCAAAACAAAGTTTGGTTCGGAAGCTGAAATATTAGTAGAGGAACTCTTGCAGCAAGCATCATGTACTGCAAGTGTGTTGTTGGTTACTGTTGCTGCCAAATATAAAGATGATAAGGTAAGAACTTACACTTTACACTTTGTAAGAAAGTAATTTGTATATTAAATATATCATTCTAAGTTCATATTCTAAAAATAACAGTAGTTATCATATTTATTCATAATTATGTGACAAAAAGTATGGAAAATTATAAAAGACAAGACAGTTACATTTTGACAGGGCCTTCTTCTTTTCTTTCTTCTTTTGGCTTTTTTTTTTGGACAATGGGCTTGTACTTTATTTTTCATTTGTTGCACTATATGAAATCAAATTAGTAAGTAAGTTATTTATGCTCTATTTATAGGAGAAGAATATAACATTAGTGAAGTTACGAGACATATTTATTAGTATAGCGACAGCTAGATACATACAGCAAGCACCAGTGGCTGACAAGAGCGAGGTACCTTCACTAGAACCTGTGGCTACTATTGTACCAGACATTGATATTAGACAACTAGCGCAGGCTATGGCAACAGATACACTAGCCGACGTTAATGATAGTGAGTTTAATTTTTTTTATTTGTTTTAAATTTTTACTACAATCTTAACTTTTTGTGATAGTGGAGTACTTAGGTTATGTAGCTACCACCTATTAACAGTTGTGACTTGATAAATATTTATCATTTCGGTGATATTGAATGATATAAATCTATTTGCAGATATTTACTGGAAAGTAAATTTTGATAGATTCCATCAGGACTTCAGAGATGACATCATGGTGAAAGCCATTACTCGCAGGATAGACGAGAATGGTGAGACTTAGTTAGTTAGTTAGTTAGTAGTAGGGGCTCAGTTCTCCGCAACTCCACGACAAGCGCGTATTTTGCGTGAAGGCAGGCTGTGGGTTACTCCAGCCAGCCCAGCTCGCCAAAGAACCCCAGCAATCCCTTAATGTTGCTGGTGATCTCTGGCGGCGACCTCGGCGGACCGAGGTATCTGTCCCTGTAGTCGGACACTGCCGGGCAGTGTTGTATAACGTGCAATGCTGTTTCTTCTTCCTCCATGCACGCCCTGCATAAAGGACTGTCTGTGATACCTAAATTAAAAAGGTGTTTGTTAAAGTGGCCGTGACCTGTCAGAGCAGCTAATGGTGAGACTTACTTAGTCATTTAATATACTATTTTACTATACAAATACTAGCTTTTACCCGCGACTCCGTCCGCGCGGAATAAAAAATAGAAAACGGAGTAAAAATTATCCTATGTCCTTTTCCTGGTTCTAAGCTACCTGCCCACCAATTTTCAGTCAAATCGATTAAGCCGTTCTTGAGTTATAAATGGTGTAACTAACACGACTTTCTTTTATATATATAGATAGATTATAAAGGAGAAAGATTTGATTGTTTGTTTGTTTACATTGAATAGATTCTAAAACTACTGAACTTATTTGAATATTTCTTACGCTCTTGAGTTATACTAGATGGTTACTTTTTTAATTCCGTGAGGTCGAAGTCGCGGGCAACTGCTAGTATAATATATACAGTCAAAAACGTTAATTTCTTGCTTATTAATTCTGTTCATTCATTCATTTAATTTTGTGCGTCAGCGGGTGAGTTGATGCATCTCCTGTTGCAACAAATGTATCTGACATCTGCGGAGTGGGCAGCCGGGTCCAACCCCACGCCAGCGTTAGATCTGCGCGATGCTGTTCACCGCACAGATCGACCTGACTGCGACCGCAAGCTGCTGCAACAGTACATGGACCACTATCTCAGAGTACTAGGTAAGTTTATAATTACAAACTAACAATATTGTAAGATATTTGATGCAAAAGTATTTTAAAAGAATTAAACTAACAGCGAAATAATGAATTTAACTCTACTTCATAATAATCCTCGCTGTAGTAAAAACTCAAACCGAACGTAAACAAACAAAAATGTCAGACGTTCCGCAATGACCGATGGAAAGAGACTGCCTCGAGCAGCAGCGCACGCTTCCTTATAAAACCTTTTTTTTGTGTGGCTACCCTCAACAGTCCTAACACGGCTTCTCCTGACATGAGACCGTCCTCGGGCTCGTTCTTCCAGCACCTTCAACACTGGAATTCGTCTGTAACAATGGCATAGAGTCTTTCGATACCAGCTCGTTGGCAGCCGCGATGCGGGCGCGCTGCTCGTCGTCAGGCGCTACACTGGCGCGCTGCTCGGCAACAGGTGCTGCACTGGCGCGCTGCTCGCGACAGGTGCTGCACTGGCGCGCTGTTCGTCGACAGGTGCTGCACTGGCACGCTGTTCGTCGACAGGCGCGGCTGTGGCGCGCTGATCGTAGACAGGCACCGCTCAGGCGCGCTGATCGTAGACAGGCACCGCTCAGGCGCGCTGATTGTAGACAGGCACCGCTCAGGCGCGCTGATTGTAAACAGGCACCGCTCAGGCGCGCTGATTGTAGACAGGCACCGCTCAGGCGCGCTGATTGTAGACAGGCACCGCTCAGGCGCGCTGATTGTAGACAGGCACCGCTCAGGCGCGCTGATTGTAGACAGGCACCGCTCAGGCGCGCTGATTGTAGACAGGCACCGCTCAGGCGCGCTGATTGTAGACAGGCACCGCTCAGGCGCGCTGATTGTAGGCACGCGCGGCTGTGGCGCGCTGCTTGTAGGCACGCGCGGCTGTGGCGCGCTGCTTGTAGGCACGCGCGGCTGTGGCGCGCTGCTTGTAGACAGGCGCGGCTGTGGCGCGCTGCTTGTAGGCACGCGCGGCTGTGGCGCGCTGCTTGTAGGCACGCGCGGCTGTGGCGCGCTGCTTGTAGGCACGCGCGGCTGTGGCGCGCTGCTTGTAGACAGGCGCGGCTGTGGCGCGCTGCTTGTAGGCACGCGCGGCTGTGGCGCGCTGCTTGTAGGCACGCGCGGCTGTGGCGCGCTGCTTGTAGGCACGCGCGGCTGTGGCGCGCTGCTTGTAGACAGGCGCGGCTGTGGCGCGCTGCTTGTAGGCAGGCGCGGCTGTGGCGCGCTGCTTGTAGGCACGCGCGGCTGTGGCGCGCTGCTTGTAGGCACGCGCGGCTGTGGCGCGCTGCTTGTAGACAGGCGCGGCTGTGGCGCGCTGATTGTAGGCACGCGCGGCTGTGGCGCGCTGCTTGTAGGCACGCGCGGCTGTGGCGCGCTGCTTGTAGGCACGCGCGGCTGTGGCGCGCTGCTTGTAGGCACGCGCGGCTGTGGCGCGCTGCTTGTAGACAGGCGCGGCTGTGGCGCGCTGCTTGTAGGCACGCGCGGCTGTGGCGCGCTGCTTGTAGGCACGCGCGGCTGTGGCGCGCTGCTTGTAGGCACGCGCGGCTGTGGCGCGCTGCTTGTAGGCAGGCGCGGCTGTGGCGCGCTGCTTGTAGGCAGGCGCGGCTGTGGCGCGCTGCTTGTAGGCACGCGCGGCTGTGGCGCGCTGCTTGTAGACAGGCGCGGCTGTGGCGCGCTGCTTGTAGGCAGGCGCGGCTGTGGCGCGCTGCTTGTAGGCAGGCGCGGCTGTGGCGCGCTGCTCGTAGACAGGCGCGGCTGTGGCGCGCTGCTCGTAGGCAGGCGCGGCTGTGGCGCGCTGCTCGTAGGCAGGCGCGGCTGTGGCGCGCTGCTCGTAGGCAGGCGCGGCTGTGGCGCGCTGCTCGTAGGCAGGCGCGGCTGTGGCGCGCTGCTCGTAGGCAGGCGCGGCTGTGGCGCGCTGCTCGTAGGCAGGCGCGGCTGTGGCGCGCTGCTCGTAGGCAGGCGCGGCTGTGGCGCGCTGCTCGTAGGCAGGCGCGGCTGTGGCGCGCTGCTCGTAGGCAGGCGCGGCGGTGGCGCGCTGCTTGTATGCAGGCGCGGCGGTGGCGCGCTGCTTGTAGGCAGGCGCGGCTGTGGCGCGCTGCTTGTAGGCAGGCGCGGCTGTGGCGCGCTGCTTGTAGGCAGGCGCGGCGGTGGCGCGCTGCTTGTAGGCAGGCGCGGCTGTGGCGCGCTGCTCGTAGGCAGGCGCGGCTGTGGCGCGCTGCTCGTAGGCAGGCGCGGCTGTGGCGCGCTGCTCGTAGGCAGGCGCGGCTGTGGCGCGCTGCTTGTAGGCAGGCGCGGCTGTGGCGCGCTGCTTGTAGGCAGGCGCGGCTGTGGCGCGCTGCTTGTAGGCAGGCGCGGCGGTGGCGCGCTGCTTGTAGGCAGGCGCGGCTGTGGCGCGCTGCTCGTAGGCAGGCGCGGCTGTGGCGCGCTGCTCGTAGGCAGGCGCGGCTGTGGCGCGCTGCTCGTAGGCAGGCGCGGCTGTGGCGCGCTGCTTGTAGGCAGGCGCGGCTGTGGCGCGCTGCTTGTAGGCAGGCGCGGCTGTGGCGCGCTGCTTGTAGGCAGGCGCGGCGGTGGCGCGCTGCTTGTAGGCAGGCGCGGCGGTGGCGCGCTGCTTGCAGACAGGCGCTCTGCTTGTAGACACGCGAAGCTGCGGCGCGGTGCACAACACAGCTTCATAGTAGGACACAAGACCCGACCAAATCTGCATCTACGAGGGGAGGTCCAAAAGTTCGCGGAATGGAGGGGATGGAGTGGGGATAGGGTAGCTCGCTTAGTGTCATACTAATTGGGCACTCATAATTAGTATATATATAACATTTCAACCCTATAGTGCCATTCGTTTACGAGTACTCGCCTGCTGAACAAGTCAATCCGGAAGCAAACTGCAACTATGGAGAAAATTGAACATCGCGCTGTGATAAAATTCCTTACCAAGCAAGGAAAAAACGTTCAAACCATTTTAAATGAAATGGAAGCCGTTTATGGAGATCAGTGCCCTGGTAAAACAATGGTTTATAAGTGGCATGGTCTTTTTAAACATGGTCGAGATTCAATTGAAGACGACTCTCGCTCTGGGCGGCCAGCTGACGCCACCACATCAGACATCGTCGAAAAAGTCGAAAAACTTGTACTCGAAGACACACGTTTGAAGAAGAAACAATTATCTGCATTTGTTGGAGTATCAGATACAACTATTTTGCGTATCCTGCACGACCACCTGGGCATGACAAAAGTCAGTGCAAGATGGGTGCCGAGAATGCTCACGCCGCTTCAAAAACAGCAGCGCGTCGACGCGTCTAAGCACTTTTTGGAGTTGTGTGGAGACGAGCCCGTGCAGATTTTGGAGCGGATTGTTACTGGAGATGAAACATGGGTTCATCACTTTGAACCTGAGTCCAAACAGGAGTCCATGCAATGGCACAAAAAGGGTACACCACCTCCCAAAAAATTCAAGGTGTCAGAATCGGCGGGAAAGTTGATGGCCACTGTTTTTTGGGATTGTAAGGGAATATTACTCATTGATTATAAAGAAAAAGGTACCACTATAACCGGAGAATACTACGCACTCATATTAGAAAAGTTAAAGGAGTCAATTAAAGAAAAACGTCGAGGAAAATTGGCCAAGGGTGTGTTGCTTTTGCAAGACAACACGCCGGTTCACAAGAGCCGAGTTGCCATGGCTGCTCTGCACACACATGGGTTCGAACCACTTGTTCACCCACCCTACAGTCCAGACCTGGCTCCTAGCGATTTTTATTTATTTCCAAATTTAAAAAAAGAGCTAAGGGGAAGGAAATTTTCCGACGATAATGAAGTGAAGGAGGCAATTTCGGCCCATTTTGAGGCCAAAGACAAAAAATATTTTTTCGATGGTTTAGAAAAATTAATTCATAGATCGAATAAATGTATTAGACTTAAGGGTGATTATATTGAAAAGGAAAAATAAATTTATTGTTATATTTCATTGACAACCCTTTCATTCCGCGAACTTTTGGACCTCCCCTCGTATATCAATAATGGTGTCCTCGGTTATTTGATCATAACTCTTTATGGTTTCAAAACATTCGTCACATGACCACGCGAGCCATGACATCAGTGGCAGCCCGCAGTATGCCAGATACTGAACGTCCCGCAGTCCGTTCAATGCCTTAATTCACAAGATCATGTAGGGCAAGCGTCCCGCAGTCCGTTGCCGATAGGAGCGTCCCGCAGTCCGTCCTCTACATGATATTAATGGCAGCCCGCAGTATGCAAGATGCTTAACGTCCCGCAGTCCGTTTAATACCTTACTTCACAAGACCATGTAGGGCAATCGTCCCGCAGTCCGTTGCCGATAGGAGCGTCCCGCAGTCCGTCCTCTACATGATATTGATGGCAACCCGCAGTTTGTCAGTTCTGAAGATACCCTAGAAGCATCATCTCATGATACAAAACGTCTCACAGTTCGTTCACTATCTCACTTCTGCAGTTGGGTATCCCGCAGTCTACGCAACGCAGACCATCTCGAAAATACATGGACAAAGCAAACTGAACTCATAAAGGGCATCAATGACTATTACAACATAATGACATACGTCTGACTCAGGTAATGGCTTAACACGCTCAGCTCCACCAATTAGCCCTACACTTTAAAATGAAAATGCTCGTACCATGCTGGCATGTAACGTCTTAAATCTTGTCACGACTCGGCCTTACCTGACCCTCACTAATAAACTGATCGAGGTATTCAATTTCAGTCTTTAGTAAAGAACATATCTTTAAATTAATTGAAAAGTCTATTGTTGACTTATTTGGCACCAAAACTTGAAATATAAAAACATTGATTCGATCTTACCGCAGTACAAATTGAATAAATCGTGTCCACAATCCTCTCTGCTGTGAAATACACAGACAGCGCGTGAGCCTCACTACCGACATATTCCCATGCAGAATAAACGGCTTGGTCCACGCTACCCATGTTTCGCGAACACTGGTATGACTTTGATATCGACTCAACTTGCTACGACTACAACAATTATCACGGTAACGATCTGACATTTTTCTCTTTGCATTTATTTTTTACGAAAATGCAAACAGAAAAATACAGAGTGAGCAAAGTGGATAGAATCACGTGGATCCTATCCCACTTCTGATGTAAGATATTTGATGCAAAAGTATTTTAAAAGAATTAAACTAACAGCGAAATAATGAATTTAACTCTACTTCATAATAATCCTCGCTGTAGTAAAAACTCAAACCGAACGTAAACAAACAAAAATGTCAGACGTTCCGCAATGACCGATGGAAAGAGACTGCCTCGAGCAGCAGCGCACGCTTCCTTATAAAACCTTTTTTTTTGTGCGGCTACCCTCAACAGTCCTAACAATATTATTATTATAAATGCGAATGTTTAGATGGATTAATGGGTGTTTGTCAGCATACTTATAAAAACATAGGTTACTAATAAAGTTTTTATATTTCCATATGGACGGAGTCCAAATAATTAATATTGTACAAAACTAATTTTATTAAGGTTTTTTCCTACCTGCCCTCCCCCATTTGATGTAACCTAGATTATCGTCTGGCGACTTTCTTAAATATTGGTGTTTAAGTGCTCCGGCAGTGTGTAGTCAGTGTTAGCATGTGTGACAGAGGAGAATGGTGCGGGGTTTGTGGTGCGAGTGGGCGAGGCGGGCGGGGGACAGTACGTAGTGCGAGGACGTCACGCCGCCACACAGCTGCTGCTCGCTGCACTCGACCACACCGTCACCGAGAGACTCGGCTCTAAAGCTGCCAGGATATTCAGGTGATGATGCGGATTTTTTAGGAACTACGACTGCAAATATAAAATAACGCCATCTAGTGGATGAAATGTTAAAACTTTTTTAAAAAGTGGGAATATATTGTTATGCTAAGTTTCTCAATGGTAGACGCCACTAACGTCTGATTAGTGTGGTGCCGGAGGCCTAATTTGAGTCCTCTTACCCTTCCCATCCCTTTTCTTATAAGGAAAGGATGGGAAGGGGAGGTGAATTTGATGGAGGAGAAGATGCTTAGGAAGGTTAAAATACTTTTTTGTGCGTCTCCTCCTTCGTCGATTGGGGATAGGCAATGCATCTTCAATTGCAAATGTCAATGGGCAGCGGTCGCTTCGCCATTTCGGCGAATTCATATGGCCGCTTTATATCGAAGTTTTGGAAATGTAATTATTTAAAAATGAACTCCCCTTAGTCTGTGTTAGTAGTGATATAGGACTTTCTTAGTTATATTACTTAATCTTGCCTCTAAATTACAGATTAATTCGAACAAAAAAATATATAGAGGAAGATGATATACAGAAGCACGCGATGTTACCTAACAAGGAGTGTAAGGAGCTTACATACAAACTGTTGGAGGAACATTTTATTAGCATACAGGTTAGTTATTTTTTTTTTTATATTACAACGAGCAAGCGGCCACATGATTGCCGAAATGGCGACCGCTGCTCATAGACATTCGCAATTGCAGATGCGTTGCCTACCCTCAATTGACGCAGGAGGAGACGCACAAAAATAGAATATTTAACCTTCCTATGCATCTCTACCATCAAATCCACCTCCCCTTCCCATACTTTCTTTATAAGAAAATGGGCGGTAAGGGAAAGAGGACTAAAATTAGTTACATTAACATCATAGTCACTAATGTTTATAAATAAATTTATGAAATAAACATAATAATTTGTAGTAATTAATATGGAAATTTAAAAAATGTGGTATAATTAAAGAAATATTATCGTTTTGTATTTGGTAAAGTGTAAATTGTAATATATTACAGCCGATGCGCAAGGCGGCGTCTTCTGGTGCAATGGCCAAAGCTGTTTACTTGTATCATATTAAATTACACGATGTAAGTACATTTATATTTAAACTTTGGACCAAAAAAAAATAACAGGGTTATGCTTGTTTACTTAAGTTAAACAAAGATCAAATTGTTTATTTTTTTCTTAAAAAACACTTTTCAAAAACTAATATCCTTAGAAATAAAAAAAAAAGCAGAGCACAATTTGTATATAGGTATTTAAAAATGTTTAATTGTAGACAAATATGAGTATTTTAACCAGTGAGAGGCGCTACTATCGCGATTAGTTCTGTCAAAATTACAAAGTTCAGTTCAGTTTCTTGTTTCTAGCTCTACCACAGCGGATCGTGCCAGTTTCGAGTGTTTATAGTTTTATTCTTACATTCAAGAGACTGGGAACACTCATTACTAAACCTACTACATAGAAAATGACATGACAGCTGGAGTACAAAGAGTACATTTTTTGACATTGAGAGGGGGGCGCTAGTGAGCTGTTATAGTTTACTTTTACTTATATCCACCGGTTCAGATAGACTTTTCGGTCGTTATGTTTATCAAAGTGTCATGTCTGTCGCCAGGTAGCGCAGAGTCTGCGCGAGATGTGTTACCGCGCACTACACAACACACTACGACGGGGGCAGCACACGCGCGCCGCACACGCCCGTCTGATGGACAAGCAGCGCCGCGTGCGCAGCATTGTGCACAGCATGCGCGTGCGCGGGGAGCCGCAGCAACACATTGATGACGTCAGTACACATTGATGACGTCACTCACACACGTACACAACACACTACGACGGGGGCAGCACACGCGCGCCGCACTTCCCGTCTGCTGGACAAGCAGCGCCGCGTGCGCAGCATTGTGCACAGCATGCGCGTGCGCGGGGAGCCGCAGCAACACATTGATGACGTCAGTACACATTGATGACGTCACTCACACACGTACACAACACACTACGACGGGGGCAGCACACGCGCGCCGCACACGCCCGTCTGCTGGACAAGCAGCGCCGCGTGCGCAGCATTGTGCACAGCATGCGCGTGCGCGGGGAGCCGCAGCAACACATTGATGACGTCAGTACACATTGATGACGTCACTCACACACGTACACAACACACTACGACGGGGGCAGCACACGCGCGCCGCACACGCCCGTCTGCTGGACAAGCAGCGCCGCGTGCGCAGCATTGTGCACAGCATGCGCGTGCGCGGGGAGCCGCAGCAACACATTGATGACGTCAGTACACATTGATGACGTCACTCACACACGTACACAACACACTACGACGGGGGCAGCACACGCGCGCCGCACACGCCCGTCTGCTGGACAAGCAGCGCCGCGTGCGCAGCATTGTGCACAGCATGCGCGTGCGCGGGGAGCCGCAGCAACACATTGATGACGTCAGTACACATTGATGACGTCACTCACACACGTACACAACACACTACGACGGGGGCAGCACACGCGCGCCGCACACGCCCGTCTGCTGGACAAGCAGCGCCGCGTGCGCAGCATTGTGCACAGCATGCGCGTGCGCGGGGAGCCGCAGCAACACATTGATGACGTCAGTACACATTGATGACGTCACTCACACACGTACACAACACACTACGACGGGGGCAGCACACGCGCGCCGCACACGCCCGTCTGCTGGACAAGCAGCGCCGCGTGCGCAGCATTGTGCACAGCATGCGCGTGCGCGGGGAGCCGCAGCAACACATCGATGACGTCAGTACACATTGATGACGTCACTCACACACGTACACAACACACTACGACGGGGGCAGCACACGCGCGCCGCACACGCCCGTCTGCTGGACAAGCAGCGCCGCGTGCGCAGCGTGAACACTCCGGCGGTCGTACTGAGACTGACTCTGTGCCGCCGGAACATTCTTATTTATACCCTCATGAGACAATAAAGTGTTTGAATTTAGTAATCGTTTGTAAATTAATCTAAAAATTACAATAAATGAAGTTTTAATCAATTAATCGATTGTAAGAACGTATTTAATTTCAACAGTGAGATATTTTTATAAGATGGTCACGCCGATATATATATGTAAATTGAAAATCGAAACATATTGGTACAAAGTAGGATTCGAACCCAGGACCTACAGATTGCAAGTCAAGTTCTTAACCCCTGAGCCACCGACGCTCTTTCTTTATGTTTTTCTCATAAACAATAACTACCTTACTATTATCTATATCTAGTTTTACCATTGCTGTGTGCAGGTGGAGGAGACTCTGACACCGCCGGAGCTGTCTACATTAAAAGACGTGGAAGCGCGCCTCAAGCAGTTGAGCGCTGCACAACTTGCTATCGACAAGAACCTCTTTATCCTCAACTGGTACTTCATGTACCCGCATTGAGAACTACCCTCAAATTAGTGTGACAACTCAAGATCATCTGCGCAGTGAGTCTCAGTAACTCATGCAATGTTCCGAGCAACCAAATTATTTAATTTCTCCTCTATAAATGTTAATAAAAGTGAAAGTGTTATCATTTATATGAAATGATAAGATAAGTATATGTGAAAAAGTGTTTTGGACGTAAATGTCTTTATAATAAAGTGAACAGCTAAGTGTCAAGTTCATAAAAGTGGATGAAAAAGTTATATGTCAAGGAAGAAAAATAAAAATACATTATATATTCTTAAAATTTTATTTGACCCCATCGAAACTCAATATTCGTTCAAACAATTTACAACCTATTTGTGTCTGACATTACAAAACCTTCCGATGTCACACGCAGACGAAAGCGCAACTACCCTCAATACATAAATGCAAGTCAACGACAACTCGACGACAAACCGAACTGGTAAGTGATCAACATATTTATAATTTAATATTAACAATTATATAGATTATGTACGGTACGTAGATAAAACACCTGTTATACAGACACCTAATAATATTTTATTACATTATATACCGTTGTATGTATTCACTCCATCTTTAGTTTATATTATTAACTGTAGATATATAACCTATAAATAGTTAATCCGGAACTTAAAAGTGAAGAGAAAGAAGGCATCCAGTGACTTAAATACGTCAGTTGATGTCAAACTTGTATGAAACTTACTATCTATAGGTTTATATATCTATGCTAATATCTTTAAAATTCGCCAATTTAAAGTGATTTGTGTGTTTTAAAATAAACTACATTTATGAAAGAAAATTCCACCAAATAAAGCCTTTTTATGCAATTTTTTACCAAATTTTTATTACTAAATTATCGCTAAAAACAACATTATTTAATCTGCTTTAAAATATGTTAAATGTTATGGGAAATTTGTTTTTTTTTTTAAGTGTAAAATACATGAATGCTACCATTTCTTAATTATAAACCATCTTCATTATAGAATTAAGTAGATGTATTTATTTAAAAATCGCTAGATTTATTTAGTACTTTGTTACTAAAATTGTATGACTTTTTCCAACATATAATCATACATACAACGGTGTTCCACATATCCAATTCAAGCTATGTACTTTAACGCTATACTTTTCCTAAATAGTTCTTGATATTTACACTCCGATCTGCTCATGTCATACGAGTAGCCATTTGTGACATTATTAATAAATCATTTATACAAATTGTGTAAAAAAAAAACTTGCAAATGTATTTTGTAATTTGATAAACTGAAATATGTAATAATCATATTATGTTTTTTTTATATCAAAAGGTGGCAAACGAGCAAACGGCCACCTGAATTCGCCTAAATAGCGAGGCATCTGCATTTGCGTTGTCTACCTTTAATCAACGGAGAAGGGGACTCAGAGAAAAAGGATATTTCTCCTTCCTATGCGCCCCTTCTTCCGCCATATCCACTTCCCTATGCTTTCCTAATAAGAAATGTGATTAAATTCATTGTACAAATACTGAATAATACATAAAATAAGTCGGTTTTGGTAACTATGTGTAAAAAATAAGTAACTTTTCATATCTAATAGTCAACAATAAACAATATATAAAAGATCTTTTTTTAATGTCAATTTGCACAATGGCTTACATCGTATGACATATTTACTTGTTATTACCTCATTAACTTGTTAAGTAATCTATTTCTATGGAAATATTTAAAATTCAGTGAAGACATGGAACTATCCCAGTTCTAGCATCACCATACAAACGCGCCGAACTATGTACGGTTCATTCTAATACTTAAGAACTCGTATCGAATGGAATCATACGAATATATTACACGATTTATAAATTTTTAAGTTAAAAGCATTTTAAGATTTTTTAATTTCAACATATTTAATTAAATATGTTATTTTAATTTTTAATAAATGTTACTGGTCACATAAAGGAAACCAAAACTGGCTAAAAAAAAAAACATAATTTCATTTTTGTCTACAATTCCAAAAAAGATTTTAAAAAATTAATAATAATAATATTGTCATTGATATTCATTGCAATAATTGAAGAAAATAAAAACTTCTAAACAGTTATTTATTCCATTCGATGTAAGATTTCTTTTCCAAAGCCCTTATGATTATAAAAACATTATTCCGATAAGAAAATACTTGAAGCGACGCGACGTCTATATTTACAGAACATGTCAAATGACAAGCGACAAAAAAGAAAAACATGCAAAATAAATTTGAAAATTTTATTATTTATTATAAACTAGAATATTTTTACACAACTTAACAAAATACATACATACAGCAACTGAACGGAATATAATAAAAATTATATAATAAAAAAAAAACATTCATACAGCATTGACACACGAGCGAGGGTCAACAAAACTGGTTTCGATGTACCGAATGTTATATTATTCTGATTTCATCATTGACCTTTCGAAATTATAAATGGCAAGATTTTTTAATTAAAAAAAAAAAAAATAACAAGAGAAGAGTTCCCTCACTCGTGCTTTAACTTCAGAAACTTCGGAGTTATTTTTGTCCTAATACTGTTAAAATTAGACCTTTAAGCTACAGGTCGTTCAAAGTGAAGAGTTCTATTCATTATATTTGTACTATATCACAAAATATTTCACCTTTATGCAGGGATGGGTCTAACTGTGGGTTTCTGAGATTAATATCCCAGTTTAAAACATATTGTTACCTCTGTTATGTCAAAGATAATGAGGGATGATTGTTTTATAGAGATATTGGTCTCGGAAACCAATGGTTAGTTATTTGCTACTATTGAGGATATTTTCAAAAAGCACTGACACTAGTTCGTTTCTGTCAAAAAGCTTGCAAAACATTATTGTCACACCTATTATTGTATTAAAAAAAAAATTAAAATTGATAATTTTTCCCTTTGAGCTATGTGAGTAGAGTAGAGTATGTCTAAACAAAGGCGGGTACTCTGTGTGATGGAACAATATGTATGTATGTATATACAATAGACAGTGGAATTTCTTAGTTATTCAGAAAACAAAGACTAATTTAGTCTTGTTGAAAGAGAAAAGTAAAAGATAATTTTAATTTGACAGATGCTGTTTTCTAACATTTCTTACAAAACCATGTATCGGTACTTTGAAAGATGAAGCTAAAATCTTTAACATAAATCAAAACTTAAGCCGAATTAAAAAATACATAAAATGTATATTTTTCAAGTAGCGCTTATGTCTTGTGATGTTTGAAAACAATAAATATGGATCGTTGCAAATAAAATGATATAAGTAAATGCAAAATGTAGAAAAAAATAATGATGTGTCATAGTTTTGAAAGACATATTTATGTACTGTTTTAAAATTTGGTAAGTTGTCAAGATTTTTTTTTATTTGTCAATTTGATAGTTTAGATGTTGTTTTTATTATATTTAAAACAGCACATCACTAATTTGATATCCGGTTGTGAATAATGGAGCAACTTGTGGTGACAAAATTTAGAAAATATAAATTAAGTGCATTATAATTTTATTTAAAAGTATTTAATACTAAAATTTAATTTTCCGAGCCTCGTTATAGTCGCATTGCTTTTCCTTTTTACTTTATTTTTTTAGTTTAAAAAAAAATTGCACATTTGATTTAAACTGAACTGTCACAACAAGAATTTTCATGCAATTTAAATTCTATACCCAACTGTTATTCAACTTTGTTCTCCTGAGCACAAAAGTCACACAAAGGAATAAACTATTGAAATTACCTTTAAAGAAATTTAACGTAAACATAAATCTACTTGAAAATATTTCTACATTAAAAAAAAAAAACACTTCTGGCATATAAAAAAAAATATGCTAAAAAATAAAGTATGTTATCCAGTTGCACCGATAATTTAATTAACATTTACAAGCGTAGCTAATTATTTCATTATTTTGCTTTCAATAATAAAAAAGAAATATAAAACATTATTGCAATAATCTATCACAAAACTAAACAATTAGCTCCCGTCATTAACGTCTATAGCGAACTCTCCAAATATATGTACAATGCAAAAAAGATTAATTTAATATACACACCATCCTTTTATTTTCACTACTTATTTTGTCATTTAAGTTTATTTTTTTTTACTATAAATATAATCCGTAGTAACGTAAATTCATGTCGATCTAAATTATAATACTAATAAATTTGTAAATGTCGTGAAATAGGCTGCAATCTTAGCGTATACAGCTATGTTAGATTTTATAAAACATAAAAAGACTTGTAATTAAACAAAATTATCACATGGAAAGTCTTATAAGACTGGAATATATTCTAGAAAATAGCCTCTTAATTACAAAAAAAAAAAAAACTGTATTCCGAAGTGGATAAGAGTGTTTCCTGGTTGCTCCGATTGGATCAATAGAATGAAGGGTAAATAATTCCCATTAAGGCCTAAAGGGAAACAACCGTTAATAGTCATTCCTTCAAGTTTTAAAAATATAATAAAATATATATTTATTAATAATAATAAGATGTTAATATTTTTAAATTGACTTTACGGTTTCATATTTTAAAATATTCATTATATTATTTCTGAGATCAATAAAACAGACAGTAGTTAAAGTTATGTCCAATCTAAATCCAATGAACTTCATTACTTAATCTAACACAGCTGTAAAAGTTAAGATGTTGCCCCTTTTCTCATCCCGACCAAACCCATCCCATACATCCAAAAACGCTTCTAATCAGATTTTAATTTACGCAGTAAAACTTACATTTCGCTTAACAAAGCTATCCAATATCCATAGAAGATGCATATCCAGTCAATTGTTAGCTTGCGATATTTTTAAATTTAAATATCATCGCTCGTTGTGTGCTCCGACTTTAAAGACATTAATTTTGTGCGTCATATTCGAACGTAAGCTTAAAAATGAACGTGCCCGCGAAATGACAGATCTAGGACCCTAATTAATTAAATTTGAGGCGTTTTAAAAATATCGCAAGTGTTACGGATTTAATTTAAAACTACGATATTAATTTAGGGCGAAATGGAATCCCGACTCTACGTCACTGAACACACTGAGTCCGTGCCCCCTCCCCGCCGGTGACCCCGTGTACCCCCGTGCCCCGCAAGTGGGGGCATTACAATATGCAGCAAGATGCAGAACAACAACTGCTGGATCCACCTTTGCTCTTTTGTCGTTGATCTGGAATTAGACAAGTATATAATTTATAACAAAACATTTACATTGAAGAAATAGAACAATTATGACCACGTAATAAACCTAAACTATTTACAAAATCTACAAACCCAATCTAAACGATTTCGTGAAACGAAAGCTAGAAAATTATTTAATTTCAACTTAGGCGACATTTTTATATTAAATTTATTATGAACATGGGTATAGAATATACTACGGCTGGCTCTTTCTAGGATTCGTTTGGATTGGGTTGGGGACAAATGGATATGTAGGTACGATATTAAAAAGCACTCCAATCAAATATTCATATAATAGGTACTACTGGAACTTTTGAACTTTATTATATTTTACTTACAAGGAAATCTAAGGATTTATAGGATAGGATGTCAGGTTCGGGATGAATTAAAACCATCGGACTTCTGAAATAACAACAATTTCGTAAATTTGTTTTGTTTTAATACTACGGTGCAAAGAGACAGCCGTAGTAATAAATAATGAATGAATTATCACATTGCATTAGTAACTTATAAATTAAAATAAAAATAACCACAGTAAATGTAAGCTATAAATTAAATATTACATTATAAATAAAATAATGTTGAAATTTTTGAACAACTACAATTTATAGTTAAGACACATCTCTTGTCTGGTTTAAGAACTGCTTTTGAATAAATTAATCTGCACTAAACTAGTGGATTGACAACCCTAAGTCGTTCAGAATTTTTAATTGCATTTCAATAGTTATTAAAGTTTAATAATAACTGGTCATAGTTACCATGTGAGTTAGGTTCTGGCAGGTGCTCGCGCGGTACGAGGTGCATAACAGTGGTACGGCCGAGCGGCAGCCCCAGCGCGCCCAGTGTCACCGAACTGTGCAGGAACCGACCCTGGTAGATGAGCCGCAGGATCTCGGCTCGAGAAACGCATTCAGAGGCCCAGTCGGCTGAAAATTAATTAATAACTTTGTTAATTTAAAGCCACAAAAAACAGACTAAATGCACCTTGTGATACTCGAGGGAAGAATATGAATTGAATGTCAACTCAGTCATCAAAATTGAAATAGTAGTTTACGCTACAGTAGTCCTAGCACGAATATTTGTGGCAATCGCCATTGTTTCGTGTCGACAAAAATTGTATTTAAATTTGTGGAGAAATGTCATACTAATTTTGACATAATCTTACTAATATTATAAATGCGAATGTTTAGATGGATGGATGTTTGTTTGAAGGTATCACCGGAACGACTCAACGGATCTTGATGAAATTTGGCACAGATGTGGAACATAGTCTGGAAGAACACATAGGCTACTAATTAGGTTTTTTAATTCCGCGCGGACGGAGTCGCGAGCGACAGCTAGTTTGTCATATATACTAATGCTAGTCTCACATATGGTCACAATGCCACTTACAATCCTGCATATAAAAAAACCTATTTACATTATTGGTCGGGTAAATCATCCAACTTGTCAGTCTAACAGAAATATGAAAAAAAAAATAGTTTTTAAAAATTTAAGAGAAATTGTGTAAATTTTATTTAAATTAAAGAAATGTAGTCCTTATAAGATTTAAAAATAGTAAAAAAAGGCAGAATCAACGTTGCCCCCAGAGAGATTTGAACTCTCGACCCCTGGTTTACAAGACCAGTGCTCTAACCCCTGAGCTATGGAGGCTTACAACAACAGTGTTGTAAATCTTGATAGGATTTTTTTACAGATGTTTTTAGAAACCAACAACAGATGACGCCTTTAATTTTATTTAAATGAGAGTTATTTAGAAACATATAACTGTTACAAATTGCTACGGTTCGTGTATATGAACATTCCTTAGCTATTTTATTTCTAGTTTTTAATCATTTTTATAATAATTAACTAATAATAAGTAAATTCTAAAATAAGTTATAACAGGCGCGCCCTAGTTTCACGAAAGATACTTAAATGTTAGTTCTCTTTTATAACGGTAGATGGCGCTCTTAGTAAATATTTACTTTGAACAGTTTGAAATAAAAGTTAAGACAATAATTGGAAAAACAGACAAAATAAAAAGAAAAATGTAAAAAAAACATAATTTGAAACCTAATTATTATTTTATTATTCCCCCTTACAATATGTGTCAAGCACATTGATAAGATTATCGCGACTAGGGATGCCAGGTCGCCAAACCAACTAGCCGGACAGACCAGCCAGTTTGACCGGACATTTGGTTAGAAAGGTCAATCAAAAAGTCTACCTATGTCCGGCTTTATCCGGACTCCTGGCAACGCTAATCGCGACTAGGTCATGGGTAATAGTTAGTTGTTTTTATGAAACAATAAACAATCCAAAATCGCAATAGAAGTTGATAACTATCAAAAGTCTTGCCACATTAAACCGCATACTTTTTTATGTTCATTCTTTTCGTATAACATATATTTATCGTTATATCCAGTCGCTGAATCCCCCGCGGGCTTTATGACGAAGGCATCATTACGCGACAATGGGCGCCATTTACATAATGCTATGTGCCATCGCTAGATCTTACGGGATTGGCCTGATTTTAATATCAACTAGAGATACTTCGAAACATAACAAACATCGCAGACATTTAATGTTATCCTACTTTGTTTTTAACATAACCAAAAACTCATCTTACTAATATTATAAATGCGAATGTTTAGATGGATGGAAGGATGAATTTTTGTTTGAAAGTATCTCCGGAACGGCTCAACGGATCTTGACGAAGTTTGGTACGGTTATAGAACATAGTCTGGGTGAACACATACACTATTTATAAAGATTTTTTAATGTCGCGCGGACAGAGTCGCGGGCGACAGCTAGTTAAAAATAAAACGTACTCGAAATTAAAAGAACACTTTTGATATTATGTATAATTTCTTCGAAGTTATCAAAGCCAGAGTTACGAAATTTATTAGATTAATTCCTTAATTAGTCTGATTAATAAATTCATCATTTTTTGAATCATCTATATATATAAAAAAAGTCGTGTTAGTTACACTATTTATAACTCAAGAACGGCTGAATCGATTTGACTGAAAATTGGTGGGCAGGTAGCTTAGAACCAGGAAACGGACATAGGATAATTTTTACCCCGTTTTCAATTTTTTATTCCGCGCGGACGGAGTCGCGGGTAAAAGCTAGTTTTTTTTTAAAGAGAATAACTGCGTTTAAGTATTTCAAGAACAAAAGTATCGTACACTTAGTGCTTGTGTCGCAGAAACAGTACCTGCACTGAGCGCTCATAACTGATATTTATGGGCCATTACCACTCCCCTAAATACACACGTATCCATTATTCAGAGCTCTATGTTATTTTACGTAGTTCCCACAGTCACTATACGTGCTAAAATCTCGTATGAATTTAAACAAATCAACGATTAAAATGTTTTTGAGCGACACATATTACGAGAAAAGACATTTAAGTTCGACTTTTACGTCTTGATACAACGTCATGAAATTTCTCTAAAGAACACAAATAAAAAATAAATTTCCGTATTTATAATTCATTACATTCAGTTGAATGATAAAACTTAGTCAAAACCAAAAAAATATTTGAGCATAGTATGTGATCAAAATACCTCTATTACGAATGATAATATGAAATTAATATTGCTAATTTACAGCTGTTCTAATATAAGCCAAAAGATTGTTAGGGAGATACCACATGAGTGGAACGTTGACGCCATGTCGTATACTGTGTTACTTTATTTCAAAGAACAACTGCCATGAAGACTGACATTAAACTTCATTATTACAGTGAGTTTCCACTACTGAAATATGTGTACAAAAACTTGTCATCCCTTTCATACTTTCTGAAAAATATAGAGATAGAAACATGTAGATGTATAGCGGAAATTCGAGGAAACCTTTGTGCGTTGTGTTGCGATTGTATTTGTTAAGTGGCACACTGACCCACGAATCGGTCATCCGGCACCGGCTGTGTGGCATCTCTATCTATATTTACATATTGCGGTGTTACCATCGAACCGATTTCCGTAATTGTACCTACGTAAGAGGAAGCAGTTGTAATAAATATACCTACATGTATACTCTGGCATTGGCGATGTCTCTCATTAGATCGCATTAGGAAGTGTTAAACGATCCACGTGGTATACGATTGAAATATTTGGATTGAAATTGCATAACGCTATGTACCGCCAATACAGAAACCAAAATAGAAATACTCTCTTAATTTAAATCATGTCGGAATTAACATTAATTAATTTTGGATAAAAAAAATCATACAAAGAAATCTAAGTTATTTCTAAGTATTCATCTTATTGAATGAATGAATGAAATATTCAAGAAATAGTATTTTTTTACAAATAATAACGACTCGTCAAATAATAACGGCAGCCATTTTGATCTTGTATTCATGACATTTTCTCAACTCCCACGAGACGTTTCCAAAGTTTGATAAGAAATTACCGAATTAATGCTTCAAAGTCGAAGTCTAATAAAATTATAAGCACATTAAGTATGACAAAGTTTCAACCGCGTATATGTTAAAGCAGTTTATAAATCTTTAACAATTTCCAAAGAGAGATTTCAAATTTTCAATTGTCCCAGTATTCTAAAGTAGTAGCATTGTTAACCAAAACTGACAGATGCCAATTATACAATAGAGAATCTTCTGAAAATAACTAAACTAAAATTCCCACATTTAATCGAATATACAAAAAAAAAAGTTTACAAAATAGGAATTGTAATTACTATTTTAATCTAATATACAAAATTCTCGTGTCACAGTTTTCGTCACCGTACTCCTCCGAAACGGCTTGACCGATTCTCATGAAATTTTGTGAGCATATTCAGTAGGTCTGAGAATCGGCCAACATCTGTTTTTCATTTTTTTTTTTTCACTGCGCGCGGACGGAGTCGCGGGCGACAGCTAGTTAATTTATAATTATAATATCATTAAAAAGAGAAAAAAGTGCGAGCGGTGACCTGATTGTTAAATAAAATGGAGAAGCTACTGTTCTTAAACATATGCAATGAATTAAAAGATTCCAGACAAGTTATATCCTTTATAGGAGGGAATATCCCTTTTCTAAACATCTTCCCCCTTCCTCCTCCTTCTCTATGAGAAGAGATCTAGAATTTAGTCTCAAAAACACATTCATCAGACAAATCGCGAAAATACTTCTACCTGATGCCTGCATTCTAGTCCACTACCACGACAACATGGTCGTGGTATTGTACCGGTCGTGCTAGCCTATTCATGCAGCAGCTAATGCTACAGCGGACTCTGTCACTGTGACCCTACAATGTATATGAATCGATATATGTGTCACAGTATTTTGTCACCAATGTGCCTCACCTTCGGGCCAATTGTCGTAGACGTGCACCGCGATGTCACCGGCTGAGTCGACGGGACTGAACACAAACTCCTTCGTCTTCCCCGACACCAGGATCAGCCGCAAGTTGATCTGGAAAAATATAATTTCAATAAAATAAATATTAAAAATAATAATTTCAAAAATATACTTTCTGTTAATTATTGAATGATTCTTAATATAAAATTAAAAATATTTTTCTTAGAAAACGATAACTATTTTGATTATTTAAAAATTACAGATGAAGACTTGTTAGTATTGAATATTATTTCTAAGTACTACTACTCCAAAGCGCCATCTATATTTTTAGTTGTTTTTATAATGGGCCGCTAGATGGCGTTTCCGATATAACAAGTTGAAAATAGTGTCTAAAAAATTCTATTTCGACAAATTTTTATTAGTTTCGCAATATAAAACATCAAAATGCTTATTCATATTATTTTAAATCAATAATGTTTTTTTCCATAGAAGTTTAAAATACTGTAAAAAAAAAACGAGTTTTAATTACATACATTTCATTATTTAGAGGTTGATAAACACATTTAAATAAAAACCTTAAGGTATTTAAATTGAAATACACAAAATAATTCAACCACAGTAATCAAGGCCCTGTGGCGCAACGGATAACGCGTCTGACTACGGATCAGAAGATTCCAGGTTCGAATCCTGGCAGGGTCGCGAAAACTCATTTTTGAAATTTTTGTTTGAAACAACTATAAAAGATCATATTATGCTTAAATAAAAAAAATGCACTTTAAAATTAACAAAAAAAACTTCTTTATCGTAACGATTGTCGTATTTTGTACAAGGTTTACACCGAGCTTCGTACATCTATCGAAGTTTTTAAACTAATGCAAACTATTGAAATGATTTATATATATTAAAACATAAATAAAGTTCATCGGCCCTGCGCCCACTGAATGCCGATAGCGGCGCACCATAAAACTTATCATTTGGTGCCACTTTTTAACAAACAATCATCGTAATTTTTTTTTATTTCCGTAGCTCTTCCATTCCAATTTGCATTTAGGTTATCGTCGGCTTTCTGGTGATTTATTTGCGTGGGTTTCAACTGATAGTTAACGTTCATTCTGCCAAAAGTAACTTTGAACGAATAATTTTTGAGATTTATTTTAAGTCTCCGTAAATAATCTTAATTGTTTCCGAGTTAAATTTTGGACCGTTCAAACAACTAATATCTTTATAGTAGTAGTGGGATTATAAAACACAGATATGTATGTTTAAATAGAGAAATTTAAACAGTGCGATTGTCATGTTTGCAAATCTATTAAGATATTAAGACCTTTATTTCAGTTTGTAAGACAGAGTTTAGAAACCATTTAATATATGTCGCATTACTTTGTTATAATTATTATTTACTTCGGCAAAGCCCAGTGTTGATTAGTTATGACAACAGAGGATGGCGCTGCGTAGACCTGAAGGAAGGTGAAATATTACTTGATAGTTACGTACCATGGGTTTCCACTGCCGAAACACAAGCAAAATAACAATTGGTCACATTCTATTTGAACTGACAGGGATAAATATATATTCTTGTACACTTGGTTGTGGATAATCACTGTTGTAGTACTGTAGTTGACGTTTGTATGTCATTGGCTATCGGTAAGAAAGCGCGAGCGTTGCGCATTGCAGAAGTCAGCCCCTGCAGGTCTTGCGCTGCGTTTTAATTGATTACTGCATCATTGCCATTAGTACTAACTGACGGACAATCAGTATTAATTTATGAAGAATAAAATGTTGCAACTTTATCACATAACGAATACTTGAAAGGCATTAATCATGCCTCTAACCAACTTTAAAAAACTGATGCATTAATATGTACTAAAAGTTTTACTGACTGTATAATTAGAAAAAAATACTGGGCTTGCATAAGCAAACATTTTTTAAAATCAATACTAAAGCACGATCCTAAAAGATAACTGTATTTCGTCCGGGTCTATCTGCATGTACCATTGTACGCCTGAAATTCTAATTCTTCTAATTCCGGACGCCGTAGAAAATCCAAAAACACATAACGAGAATACTGTCGGACATACCCAGAGAAAAGAATTCAGAAATTGTTTCACGTTATACCGTAAAATTTTGTAAATGTTCAAAATTTTTGAATACTTTATTCCTTATATTAGTAAGAGGAAAGACGACAAGGCATTAAAATTTATATATAGCACCTTTAAATTAAAACGACATAAAACGTCGTTATCCGAATTTCAAATATCTATTCCAAATGATTTTTTATAGAGACAGACTTCATTGTTGAAGTTTCATTATCAGGCAAGAAAATCTAAGAGTCTAATCCATAAGCTATAAAAACATCCGGGAAGCTTGATATTTTTGTATTCGTGTAAAATATGCAAGTAAAATAATAACTGTATTTAATTTGATGAGTTTTATGATCTGCCACTAAAATCTAATTCGTTTTTAATCTCGCTCCTTCATGTTACTGGCAAACCTCCAATAATACAGATTTACGACACAAAGATCAAGGTGAAATTGTACTAAAGATATATTCTAGGTCACAGCCTTGGACCACATTTCGACGTTTAATAAAATAAAAAGGCTCCCCTAAACGTTTTAACCTTAAACAGTGTTTTTAGTTAAGGCACAAACTTTCAGTGTTAACTGTACAGACGAACTGTTCAGTTAAATTGTACGTATGTTGGTAAAATTTAAGGCTAGTTAAACTGTACATTTCTCTGTTTTGCCTGCAGTTGAATTGTACAGTTTAACCCATTGACTGCCAGACATATTTAGAGCGTCTTGCCCTGGGTGCCAAGGTTTTATTTTGAAGAATACATGAAATTTTACAAAATATGTATATGTATAAGTAACTAATACAATATTGTAATATCATTTATAGTAATTTTATTGAAAAATAAAACACTACGAGATAACTCGTAGCTGGCGCACTGAATAAAATTCCTGTGCTGGTTGCCACTTACGAGTTATCTCGTAGTGCTTTTTTTTCAATAAAAATTGCAGTAAATGCCGTTACAATATTGCAGACGGAAGACAGGCGTGAAGTGGAAGTAATTCCGTGTTTCGTCTGATGAGTGTGACGCTGATATTTCTTCTTCTTCATATTCTTTTCTTATTAGGAAAGTATGAGAAGGGGAAGTGGATTGGGCGGAAGAGAGGACGCATAGGACGGTGAAACGTCCTCTTTCTGTGCGTCCCCTTCTCCGTTGATAAAAGGTAGGCAACGCATCTACATTTGCGGATGTTCATGAGCAATGGTCGCGTCGCTATTTCGGCGAATTCAGGTGACTGTTTACTCGTTTGCCACCTTTTCATATATAAAAAAAAATATGTATGTGGCTCGCTAAGATTCGACCGAAAGGGGAATCCAGAAAATTTTGTCAAAAAGAAACTGAATCAAGGAGACTCTAAGTGGCTCAGATCAGGATCCAGTATGGTCAACAAATGGAAAGATAAACTACAAACTGGGTGTGCTCGGCACAGTGAAGCAGTATTTCCTATCGGGCCATCGCCTTCAGCTCTATAAGGCGCAAGTTCGGCCCCACATGGAATACTGCTCGCATCTCTGGGCGGGAGCACCCCAGTACCAGCTTCTTCCATTTGACCGCATACAACGGAGAGCGGTTCGAATCGGCAACGACCGAGTTCTTACTGATCGGCTCGACACTCTGGCGTCGCGGAGAGACGTTAGTTCCCTCTGCATTTTTTACCGCATCTACCACGGGGAGTGCTCGGAAGAATTGTTTGGAACAATTTTTGCCGCCGAGTTCTGTCTTCGGACGACACGACAGACCGCCAAGTTCCATCCACACCATCTCGATGGCTGGCAATCCACAGCCGTGCGGTTTATGCGTACCACTGCGTTGTGAAATGGTCTGTCCTCGGCGGTATTTCTAAACCGCTACGAGTTTGGGTCCTTCAAGAAGCGAGCGTATCACCTTCTCAAAGGCCGGCAACGCATCTGCGATTGCTCTGGTATTGCAGATGTCTATGGGCGTCGATGAACACCTTGGTGTTCCCGCTGTTAGTTTGCCCCCTTCTCTTATAAAAAACTACTTTACTTGGAAATGTTCCTGCACAATGCAGACGTGTTTCACAACCAAAGAAATCGACGGAATAAAAGGATGACGATAATTCAATTTAGTTTAGTTTAGTTTTAGAATCAGTTATTATGCATTTACTTGGTGACGACAGCAATGCAAGATAAAGCAGGGTCTGTAATGCATTTCATTATTTAGGACATCTTCCACCCACAGAAAAAAAGGAATGCCTACAAAGTCATGTCGAATGTGCACAAAGGAAAAAAAACGAAAGGAAACTAGGTTTTGTCCAAAGTGCATCGAGAAGCCAACACTTTGTGTTGATCCTTATTTTAGAGTTTACCATATTCAGCAACAATAATATTTTTTTTTTTAAATTTTAGTAATAAATTCATATATATGAATATAACTGTTATAATCTAATCATATAAGTTATCATTTTTATACTAAAAACTGATAATTAATGTTTTTTGCACAATGTAAATTTTTAATTCATACATTATATATGTATAAACTTTTATGTAAAAATCTAAGTCTAATAGTCAATCTAGTTCTTGTTTATAACAAAAATTGAAAATTAACACGTTTTTTTACTCTGTATAAATTTTTCATTCACCTTTTTAAAATATTTTTAACTGAAATGGCCATTTGTAATTAATCTAAAATTGCAGCACGCACTACGAGATATCTCGTAGCTGGCACTTTTGATACACACGCTTACTACGAGATATCTCGTACCTGGCAGCCAATGGGTTAAACAAAAGGTTTGTAGTGGGCTTTAGCGGAAAACAGAACATTAATCAGTGTGTTAAAACCAACGTTAGATATAGTATGTGAGCAAAGATTAGACATAAATAAAATATCTTATAGAATTCAACTTTGTCAGAACGTTAAATAATGTAACCGTGGATTTCCACTACCGAAACACGTGTAATTCATCCATCTCATTATTTAAAAAAGTTAAAGCAGAATATTTTTCCATAGTTAAAGTAATATTGAAAGGCAGTATGACAACCAGTATCCTTATATTTTTTTATTTTATAGTCTTTGATTGAACTATCTTTAGCTACCTATCCACCCACAATCCGATATAAAGTAACACATTAATAACGTATAAGGAAATCGTATTCAAGTAGTAGAAACATTTAAATTTAAACAGACGGAAATACAAGTATCCTTATATGTTAGCTGAGTCATTTACACGGGCTGTTGTTTTCCCGCTTAGGTCTAAACTATCAAATAAATTCACTACATATTCCCTATTTGTGGTTTATGAATTTAGATGTTTAATTAATATTTAAGGTTAACGACATTGTAATTTAAAAAAAAATAATCGAACAACCATTTCGTTCTCAAATTTCAAAGTTACATTAAATAAGGCAAAATTTCACTTCCCTTTTCCATCCTACCCGTATACGAAAAAAATGGAAAAGGAAAGAAGACTAAAATTAGACCTCCGGCACACACTCGTCAGATGAAACGAAGAATTACTTCCACTTCACACCTGTCCTCTGCGTAGTCGTGGTATGACACGTTCGTGCAACAGATGTACTCGTAGTTACTGTCGGCGTCTGTTAAAATTATATTTTACACTTTAAGCTCGGTCACTACAAACAGAAGGTGGAACGAACATGAATACTATATGTATACAAGCTTACAAACGTACTTACATACTCACCAATAAAGTTACTATCATGTCAGTATGGCCAAAATACCATATGAAGTTTTAACATATTGGGAAACATTTCCAAGATGTCATCTCGGTAATGTTGAAGAAAAGTGCCGTTCCAAGGAAGTCGTTTGCTATCGATGTCGATAAATAGCGGAGTGCTGATGCCCGTTGACCTAGTTTCCATAATGATGGCCCTCAGGGCGCTCATCAAGTGCTAGAGCTATTTGACAAAAAAAAATAGGTTTACTGTGAAACTACTTCACGTCGTTCCCTTCCCATGATGTTCCTTTAAAAGTATTCCACTTATTTGATGATTTTTTTAACTCCATGCCGTTCTATTTACACGTTTGTCTTAGTTCCAGAAAAGAACAGACGACACAGGACAGAAATAGTTAAACTTGAGGTAAGTGGTAAGCAAGAATTTGTAATTGCAACAACGAAAAAAAAACATTCATGTACTTACTCATTAATCTCAAAAAACTAAATTTAGACTGTATTCAATCGTAATAGTAGCAAATTCAATGCAAAACTTTAAAGTACTACATATAGTACTACATATATACATATATATAAGTACTACATAACAATGGCAGTTGGCAAAGACATTTCGAGGACTAAGTCAGACGGATCCAGCTAAATCTGGCGTATGGTCAGAGTTTAAAAACTTACTCCAGTTTGAAGAAACCCTCATTTCTAATGCCAATTAAAAACAGAAAGTTACACACGACTGAATGTCAACAGTCAAAGCCTCTATTTTTGTAACCAATCCGAACAGAGACAAAGTCTCGAAGAGACGGATCTTATTTAGAGATATAATAAAAAGCTTATATAAGCGTCTCTCTTTTTGCATGTTTATAAATGTATGGTGGGAAAGTTCATAAAATAGGCAGTTATAGAAAGGCGTTACAGACGATATTATCGGCATCAATAAATCGAGGCGTGCCGAGGCCCATTGACCCGGTTCCCGCAATGATAGCCCGGGGTGTATTTCATCCGAGCCTTGAGCTATATAAGCTGCCGAAAACTAATGGCAAATGACCCGCGAAAAACGAATGAACATAAACGTCGATAGTTATTTATCTTCTTCGATGTACTTCACTAGTAGTTTGTTATGGGTCTACTATACTACATTTATAATGTAACTAGCTGTCGCCCACGACTCCTTCCGCACGGATTAAAATATGTTCTACACCTGTGCCAAATTTCATCGAGATCCGCTGGGCCGTACTGGAGATACCTTCAAATAAACATCCATCCATCCATCCTTCTATCCATCTAAACATTCGCATATATATAATATTAGTATGATTAGATTTTATCATCGTTAAACCATTTTCCAGAAATAAAGCTTTATAGTAATTGTTTAAATGTTAAAAATTAAAATAATTTTGCTAACATTTTTTAAACTAACATCTTATTTTGCATTAACTACCCTTGCGGTTTCGATTGATAGATAAAAATAGGAATCCAATAACGTAGTCACTGTCTATTTACGTCAGTATCAATGCCTTCGAAATGTCGGCGACTTAACCGTTCTGACGTCAAGACAATTTCTATATTAAATTGATATACAAAAAACAAAATTGTATGTTTTAGTGGAACATTTCAATTACTAAATTGTAATGGTTTTATAATTTTTAGAGTACTTCATTAATTGTGAGTTTCCATTGTTCTAACACTTGTATGAAATGTATTTTCATCCATTAAAAAACAAAAACTGCATTAACCCTATCGTTTTGTCTAGGTTTTTCGGCAGGGGGAACTCACGGTAACACAATTAAATGTCAAAAACAGAAAGGAATCAGGGACAAGGTTATAATTTTACAGAGCCGTACACATTTCACTTATCGACTACGTGCAAAATCGATAAGTTTCGACAATGGCCCGACCTACTTCCAGCGAGCGCTTTTATATCATACGACCACGTCACGACTACGACATGATGTTTTTAATGTTTATTAATTCGAGCGGACAAATGGGTCAAGGACATCAGAGGTTTAACAATGGATCAACGTGTGGTAATAAAGTAGTTTAAAAGGATATAACTAAGATTGTAATGAAGGTATCTCCAGAACGGCCGAACGGATCTTGATGAAATATGGCACAAATGTAGTATAGTCTGGAAGAACATAGGCTACTAATTCAGTTTTTTTTTAATTCCACGCAGACGAAGTCGCGGGCGACAGCTAATAACAAATAAACTCAAAAAGACCACGTTCACCACAGAGGGGGACAAATCAAATTTTATAACAATCTATCACTATTAGAATGCGAAATTTTGCCTAAGTAACATAGGCTATATTAAGCATTGTTATAAAGCTGAGCAGGCTGCTAGTTATAGAGTATCAATTACTATTAGATGTCGTATGTTGTAAATACCTTCACAATATCGCTCACCCTGACTCTGAAATTATAATGAATCGTGCCGCGTAACGATTAGCTGGATTGTTTATGGATATTTGTATAAAATACCTTCCTTGAGCCGAACATTATCCAGATATTCTAAATATGTTTTAAAAAAGATATTTATTTTTAACGTATTCTATATTTTTTCACAGACTATTAATATATTTTAAGAGAACCAAAAATAAATGTGTTTGACGGAAGACGAAATTTGTCGTATATTGTAATTTACTAATGTATCAAATTGATGGCTTTCCAAAATAAAATTCAATTATTAAATTGAATAATTTAATTAATAGAAACATTGAAATAATTTATATAATAATGTGAAACGAAACACCTTTCCTTGATTATTAATCAAGTGAAACAATTGTTTAATTCCACACTATTATAGATAACTAGTTTATACCCGATATGGAAAAGATGAATTGTAACAAAATATTAATTAAATGATAACCAAAAAATTTGTATTTATTACATCTAAATTATAAAATAACTTTTGACTAAAACGGTAACGGGTTACGGTTGACCGAAATAAATCGGACCATTTTCACAGAGTGCCCGAGCTTCGAGCGCCCATAACGTTCGTATAAAAATTCGCTACAAAAAATGCTGTCGCATTGTCTTATTAGTAAACTTACTTATGTACTACTTATGTATTTTAAAAACGCGGGTAATAAATGTTCAAATACATACATAAACAATAACGGAAAGGTATTGCGGTTTTCAGACAGAGGGAACTTTTCATTGAAACCGACACCTGTTCGAAAACTCTTTGTACTAACAAAAAGGCCTCGTGCGTTTTGTTTCAGTGAGGTTCTATTACGAATATTTGATGTATTTCGATGGGTAGTTGGAATAATGTTGCAATGGATATTGCGACAGTCTTCGGGTTAAGTCAGATTCGGTATCTACGGACCTAAATACACCTTATATATTTTTTTTACTTAATTCTGATGAAAAATGACAAAAATAGAAAAATTACTTTGTACATTAATTGTTTGTTCCTGGTAAACGTTTAGAAAAATATTACTGGAACAATACGGTTATGTTGAAAGTGAAATTTTTGTTTCAATTTTAGACCAGCAATTGTAATTACGGCTTTCTTCCAGGGAATAAATCATGTAAACATTAAACGCACTATACATTACTGTACCTACTTTGATGTTAACAGATTCGCACTAAACATTGCTGTACCTACTAAACTATCGTTGAGTCGTTACTCAATGGCAGCAAATATTAAATCACGCACAAGACTACCAAACTATAGTTATTTTATTTGTATTACTGAAGATAATAATTTACAATAATTATTTTACAATTTTATAGTCATCTGTTCATGATTCGAATTAATGTACCTGTGTCAAAATTTTTGTTTTCTGATTTTTTACAAATGACATGTACTTAAATCATCATCATCATCAACCTGCCCTTATCCCTATGGAGGGTCGGCACAGTATGTACTACTTCTCCATACATCTCTATCAGACGTCATATCTGAATTTACCCCCTTCTTACGCATATCCTCTTTCACACAATCCATCCATACTTTCTTTGGTCTTCCTCTACCTTTATAGCCATCCACATTCAATCTCATTACTTTTTTGTTTATATGATTATCATCCCTCCGCATAAAATGTCCAAACCACGCTAACCTTCTGCTCCTCAATTTCTCGATAACTGGCGCTACTTTCAAACTTCCTCTGATATGCACATTCTTAACTTTATCTTTTCTTGTCACACCACACATCCATCTTAGCATACGCATCTCAGCTACATGCAATCTTCTTTCATCCGAAACCTTGGTGGCCCAACATTCAGATCCGTACAATAAGACATGTCTTACGATTGACTTGTAGATCTGTCCCTTAAGCTTGGGTGGCATTCTTGGATCACAAGTCACACCGGTGACCTGTCGCCATTTCATCCAACCTGCATTTATTCGGCTTTTCACATCCCGGTCAACACCACCATCGTATTGGACGAGTGAACCTCGGTACCTCGGTACTTAAAATCGGAGCAGGTTGGTAGGTCAACACCATTTAAAGCGATTGGAGAAAATCTGGTCGGACCACCAAAATCGCAGAACAAATGTTCAGTTTTGGTTCTGCTAATTTTAAGACCAGCTCTCTCCAATTTATCTCGCCATTTTTCCAACCTGCTCTGCACCTCGCATTCATCCTCCCCGACAAGCACGATGTCATCAGCATAAAGCATACACCAGGGTGCTTCCTCCTGTATGTCTGATGTTAGCGCATCCATTACCAGGAGGAAGAGATACGGACTTAAAGCCGAACCCTGGTGTAGGCCTACCGAGACACCAAACCTGTCACTATCGCCAACAGCAGACTGGATGTGTGTATTGGCTCGACAATACATAGCACGAATAAGTTGCAGGTATTTCCCAGGCACTCCTTTCACTTTCAAAGCCCACCACAAAACCTTCCTCGGAACCCTATCGTATGCTTTTTCGAGGTCTACAAACACCATGTGCAGGTTTTTATGCACAGGCTATAGGCCTGTTCTCGCAAAGTTGGCGAATAGCAAAAATGGCATCCGTAGTCCCCCGTCCTGGTGTAAACCCAAATTGGTTCCGAGTTACCTCACTCTCCTCTCTTATTCTTCCGTCCACCACTCTCTCCCAAGCTTTCATACTGTGTGACATGAGCTTTATTCCTCTATAGTTGTTATAGATTTGTACATCACCTCTGTACTCTGATCTACTGTCTTTGTAACAGTCATGATATTCCACAATATTATCACGTTTTCTATAAATCTTTGGCATGTGGAACCCACGAAGCTGCTGAGGTACAGGATCCGCTACAGGAGACAAGTCTTTAGACGTGATTTTGCTTTAAATATTTTGGTACCCAATTTTTTTTTATGTTAAGATAATACGAATGTTGGTTTAGATGAGTTTATTTCCTACAGTTCCTAATAAACTAGTCTTAGTTTATTATAATTAGAGTTGGTACATTTTATAAAATAATTTAATTTAAATAGCGCAAGTTTTAAAGTTAAGCATAAGTACCTTTTTTATTAGGAATTCTTAATTTTCATGGATAATATAAGTAAAAAAGTCTTATAAAGTCACGAATTTGTCATTTTAATTATGCTGCTTTGATTCAATAAAATATTGTTTAATAATAACATAATGCTCTTTTTTCTACCACTTTAAATGATCCATTCTTATATTTCTAGTAAAAAAATAATAATAATAAAAGCACTGTCAATAAAAATAAGATATTCACGCAAAGATAAAAGATTAAAAAAAACATACAATGATGAATATACAGTAAAATATGAATACCGTCCACAAAACGCTCATCAAGTTCAAGGAATAAGAACACAAACTATGGTTACTGTATCCATCGTGTATCCTATAATACACTGAAAAAAGCTGTAACATATTATTACTGTATCAACATTCATTTTTTTTTTCGTGGAACAAAGCTGTAAGTGGCTATTATGGGAACAACCTTTCGACATAAATAGTAGCAATATGATCTTTACCGATTTTTTCCTATTTGGATAAAATATACAATCTTGTAACTGCAACAGTACTTTAGGCAAAAAATAACGAACAAGGTGACATATAATTTATTTTAAGATATTCAGTGGTTTTATAGTTATTCCATAATTTCATTAAATATTTTTTCCTGAACAGTTTCATTTTTACGATTGCGGCTTTATTCCCGGTACCCATCGATTTGTGTTAGAACGTTCACGTGGTTTATGAATTACTGTTTTTATTTCTCTTTTTTAATGAAAAATTCCCGTTGTAAAATATTGTTAACATGTCAATGGGTTTTTAAAATGCAATGAATACTTTTTTGAGCTAAAAATTTAAGTGAAATTAGTTTTTTTATTGCGTTATTATAAACAATAAATTTAAGAATTACAACAGTGGCAATTTTTCATTGAATTTGGTCGAGTAAAAAAGGTTGGGTAGGAAAAGATTCCTAGTCTTTTCTTTTAAGGAAGGATAGGTAAGGGTTAGTAAACCGGGGTAGAGGATGAACAAACATAGAAAGACTGAAATCCGACCTTTATATTACCTTTGTATTTTTATATGTATTTCTCACAAGATAAGACTTAGGCGGATCTTAAATTATCTAGATAAATATTTGTATCGTAGCTTTAGTTTCGGAGGTCGGGTTTCCACACAAGTTTCAATGACAAAAGGGTCACGTTTAAACAACCTGCCAGCGATAGCGTACCGAAGCACTACAAAAACACACCCTGTTGGCCGCTTTAATATTTCAAAGGCAAAAACCGAGCCGGATCGATTTACTCTCATTATTTTGGGTTCAAAGGCATACCTAAAATACGCGATTACTATCGGAACTGTTAATATGTCGCTTATTGAAAGGTCTTTGTTATTTGACGCGTTTTACATCAACATCAGCTTTGATGTGAAATATTAAAAATATATTTGTAGTATCGGATATTCGTCCACTTTTTAAGGAGAAAGTATTCAATACATTATTAAGTGATTGAAACCGCAACACTGAAATAAAAAAAACAAAAAGATCATAACTGCTCAAAATTCTCAAACTATGCATATCGTTCTGAATTTTATATTATGACTGCTTTTTCATTTGAATATATAGTAGACTACGCTGTATGACTTGTTATGCATTATTTAAGTATGTTATTTCAGAAATTAGTCTTTACTTATATAGTTTCACATATCATAAAGAGACAAGAAAACAATTCAAACATATTTTGCAATCAATGAACTGCGAACGAAATTCTACGTATTTTTGGCCTTTGAAGTTTCACTTTGAATAACTCAAGGTACAATTTAAAGCGAATTCTTACAAAGAGCAATAATTGAATTATGTGCGTGACTTAACGGTTTTCTTGAATGTTATATACGTTTTAGAGACATCAAAAACTACACAATCTTTAAAACTGTAAATATACAAACTTACAAAGTAAAGAAAGAAATAAAGTTAAAAGAATACGTTCTCTGCATGTAGCAGAGCAGAAAAAAACCAAACCCAAATATCATAATCTATTTTTCTCTGCACGTCACTCTCAAGCAAATCTTTTACTCGTTTGCAGAGCAGCCAACGTAGCAAACTACAGCGTATTGCCATGCTTAACGTTACGCTGGCAGTCGTGGGTCCCACGTTCTGTTAAACCCTGGCTAATTAGATAACGAGGCGCGATAGCACGGCAACAGACCGGTCAATAAATCAGTCCGGTAGCGAGGAGATTGGCCGCACGCGAGGCGACAATTATCGTACTATCGTCTACTTGTGTTGCACTTCCTTCAACCGGTGGAAATTATCGTAAGGCGAAACTTAGCGAAATGGATATATGTTTGCCGTTCCCTTATCAAGATAGTGTGATACAAAGTTGTTTATGACGCTTCGAAACCTTGTGCTACTTTTTATTTTTTAAAGGGTAACTTGAATTAAATTAATGAATAAGTAGTGAAAACACATGATAAATATTGACTTAACTGAACATTGAACTTATTTTCTTGAACATGAAGCGTGGACATGAAATTTGTAAATTATTCTACTTTGTTCAGTCATAAATTTGCTAGCCGTAGGACTGAGTCATGTAATAACAAATGTATCTTTTGTCTTCTTCCATTATGAATCGAGAAGTGGTATACTATGGCTTTCCAGCAAAGGTCACGAGCGAAATCGTTGAGAACAAAAGAAACTGAAAATAAAAACTGTCGGGAAGCTTTGTTTCAATGTTGTTTGAAAGCTCCTACGTTGTAAAAGTTAAATTTAAAAATAAAACACAAGTGTATCTGATTGAATACTTACAATTCGCGTAATTAGTGCAGAGATTGTAATTATATTGTGATTGTAATTGTAACATGTGATAGATCCCGCAACAACAATTTTTGTTGGGTGCACGAATTGGTCAGCTCGCCCGTTGCAATGCCACGACCACACGAAGCACGCGTCAAGTGGAAGCAATTCCGCGTTTCGTCTGATGAGTAGGTATACGTGGTTGAGGGTTAATTTTAGTCTACGTTCCCATCTCACCCTTTTCTTTTATTGAAACGATGGAAAGGGGAAGTGGATTTGGCGGAGGAGGAGACGCATTGGAAGGAGTTAACATCCTATTTCTGTTCGTCTCCTCCTTCGTTGATAAAAGGTAGTCAACGTATCTTCAAATGCAGATATTCATGAATAGAGGTCGCTTACTATTTCGCCAAATTTAGGTAGCCACATTCTCGTTCTTCATTTTGCAGTATAAAAAAAATAACGGTTGGAGAGTCTATTCCCAACGTACATCAAAGGACTTAGACTCTTCAGATTTGGCAGTTTTTTTAACGTATTTCGTTTGAAAAGGTCCACGATCGGTTTATGTGCGATTCATGTCTATATATTTTATTCTAAGCAATGAACCGCAACATTTTTTGTCTGACCTTGCAGTTTTAATGCAGCCCGCATAGATTGGCGTGCGTCCAAAGGTCAAAGGGGCTACTTATGCCCTCATAACTTTAAGTAATACCCATTCCGAGATTTGGCACGAACTGTGCCGGCAAACGATTCTTATCGTTCTTTTCAGATTAATAAAGCACGATAATTGAAAAAAAAATGAATAAGTACTAAATATCCGATGAGATGCCGATGATATATTTTTGTTTTTTCTCTCTTGTTTCCCTTCGACTTAATTAATATTGCCTTACAAAATCACTTGCAATACAGCCACTCAATTTAATTTACAGGCGTTTACGAAAACTATGGTATTGTATACACGTAGGGCCAAACGCTACATTGCTTTGAACTATCAAGCTGAAAAATTAAATTCCCTGTCCACTAACAACTAGAACAAGATACCAATCAATCGTGTGATTCAAATAGTAAAGCGCACTAGAGGGCGATGTGACGTCACAAACGTATCGTATCGTATGGTAATGACGGATGTCAATCAAAGGGTGAGCACAAACAGGGCGCTCGGCACGTGATTAAGCTTCGCTCTGCGGAGTATGATTGATTCGCAGTGTTTGATCATGCAGCTGTATATTTGTATTGAACACCCTAGATATAGTATCGAGGATTGTGTGTTGAAGAGAATATAAGAGTTATTGCATTAATATCTTTGTATAAATGCAAATGCGCCCGGTAAACGAACAATTTTTTTGCCAATTATTTGATAGTAGTAATATGTACTTGTATACAAAAATGGCTAATTTTTGTCAACATTTAAATGTTTGGTAAATCCTTTCCCACCTTGAAACTCCAACCGTGGAAGTACTGCAGTCAAATTCACAATCAGTAAATTCCACTGAATAATACATCAACCTGAAATCAGTGAGCCGACCATGACCTAAAAGCCCGCATCCAGCTTACAACCGTGAGTTATGTAGTTGCTGCATTGTAAAGTCCGCTGTGAAAGAAAACGACCAGCCTATTAAAAAATGGTTTTCTTATGTAAAGTGACTTGGTAGAAGGTTTATTGTTATGGAAACATGAATAACATACTGCGACCAACATCAAACGGAGTAATTAATATTTTGAGTTGAACTTTTTACTTAGATGTTTGTTTATTTGAAGTGTACATATATTTTGATGACAAACTATGAAAAGGTGTGTGGAAGATGATATGAGCAAAAGGAGTAACAACTGAAATGAACAAGGACGTGGACTTAAGACGGTGACAATTTGTAAAAAACTGTTATTAATTTGAATGTATCTCCAGAAAGGGTGCATGGATCTGGGTGAAATTTAGTATGGATGTAAGGTCAGTCTGGAAGAATAAATAGGCTACCTATGATCTCGGAAATATATACGTTTCCCGTGGGATACAACACATCTTAATTAAAATTTGCCACAGACATAGAACATAGTCACGAATAACACATAAGTTACTATTCACCTTCTTATAAAATACTGCTAAGTATCCATATGAAGACGCGGGAAACACCTCGTTGGTAACAAATCTTAATAACACACCTAAGTGGACGTTTAATAGACTTCTTAACATCATAATTTGCCGGCTTAGTAGTAAAAAACAATCACATTGTTAGATCGTTTCTGCTGACTGAAGTTTAAAGCAGAGTATCTGAGGGTCAGTCGTTCAATGTTAGAGATGTGGCCTAGTTGGCTGGCCGGCACTCAAGCACGCCACAACCGTCTACACAAGTAACAATGTCCACACAAGTATCGATACTTATATAGCACCACTTGTAATAACAAACTGAAAATCAAAAATATACCAGAATCTACCAGGAGTGTTCCAAAATCAATGTCTACTTAAAACTGGTAAATAGGCGTGAGTGCTTATTTATTACTCAACTAACAAAAGTGTAATGCGTTTACTATGTAAGAAAGGTCTATTACTGTCTACTATTTATTTCGACGACTGAGGAGTTCTTCTTGAGTTTCTTACTTTTCCCGAACGTGACAAAATATTTTTTAATAAAAATTAATTTATTGATTAGCAAAATGTTTTGTTTACTCATAAATGTTTCCGTTACCTTAACTCTGAAAAGCTTGCTATTGACATTTCATTTCCGAGTATAATCGCTAATAAACAATCTTCGTATGAATTTATAAAAAGTAGGATTCTTGTGAAAGGGAAAGTAGGTCGACGGGAGGGCCCCCACTCGCCAATGGTAACTCCCGGCTAAAGCTCGCACTATAAAAATATACTAAATGAGCACACCTTATGTACTTGCCCTAACAGACTGCTACCTTTTTAAATACAAAAGCATATTTAAAGGTTTTAAATACTAAATAAAAAAATTGTGTCACAGTTTAGGGTACAAACACAACAAGTTACGGCAAATGATCACCAAAGCAAAACATTAAGGAAAAATGTAACGTTTCAAATTACTATTGTACAACTCTGTGTGCGACAGTAAGAGATGGAAACTGAATAAGCCAGGCACACACTAGATGCAATAGTTTACTAAGGCAAAAGATGTAAAGCGATTTTTTGTCCACGCGGCTATTAAACGTTAGTGTTCGCCTGGCCTAAGACACCTGACCTCGCTCCCGAATTTTATGAAATGTAATTTGCTCAGTCGCGGGCACTCCTTTGTGCTCAGGAAGCGCGGGTGTCTCATCTCGAGCAACTGTGTCTGACTCACCCTTATCACCAAGTAATTGAGTCTATTATTGCGTAGCTTGCAGACACAATTGCGCAAACAACGTAAGTAACGAGTTGGGAGATTAAATGTTATTTCAATTTGCCGTACGAATTTCGAGACATGTTTTTTGTGAGAAGTAATCTAAAATATAACTGTCCTTATGATTAATGAGAAAAGGTTCGTTTGTAAGTGTATTTGTATAAAGTAGTAGAAAAAAAATCTTATTACGTATATTTTATATCCAATACCTTTTTGTCTATCGCTGGATATTAAGCTTTCATTAATTTAAAGAGTTTACATCTTCTTGGAATAATATAAACTCTATCACACTTTTTAAAAGCTATATTAATAAATAAAAAAAAACATGTAATTCAATAAATAATTTTAGTCACATAATATGTTTTATAAGGTAAATCGACAACATTAAGACGTGCTTCTTTAATACAACATCAAAATACTTTAATCATGAAGTAGCATTATTTAGTCTTCGCTATTCCTTTCAGGTGTTCCACAATATTCTGAGAGCGGGCCCGTAAGCCCTTAGGACTGCGGCCCGCATAGCAATAGATCCGCGAGATTGATAATCGACCTAATTTACACGACCTAATACTTTTGCGAAATAATCCTCTAGGATTTCTTTTGATACACTAATATAAACTTAAACATGTATATTCTATAACCTTTTAAGTTAACAATTAAATTCAATACTTTCATAGTTTGTTTATTTCCTTCGAATTTCAAATGTCTTAGCGTATGTATTAGAACATTATTATCTCTGTTTACCAATATAATCGTATGTTTATCAATATGTATTGTATCACAAACGGTGTGTTCTCTTCTTTGCTAACGTGTAAACGTTCCTTGTTTGGACTAAAACATTTTTATTTATGGTTGTACTAGCCGTCGCCTACAATAAAAGTTTAAAAAACTGAATTATTTTACTAGATGTACAGATATAGATATACGATAAAAATTATAACGTAGAGGTGAGCGTATAATATAATACATCATCATCTGTCAAAAATATTGTTATCTTTTTAATTTTTGTTATCATAAAATCGACAGACTGTTCCTATATATTTTACTGACTGATCTGTAATTTATATATCACTAAGAAATTATATTGCATTGTAAAATCTGTATAACAATAATTATTGTAAATGCGTTTGGGAAGCGGAAAAGTTTTTTTTTTAAATATCATAGGGTGTCAAACGAGCGAGCGGTAAAACCGAAACGACCGCTGCCCATAGACATCCACAATTTCAGATGTGTTGCCTACCTCAAATCGACGGAGAAGGAGACGCACAGAAAGAGAATATTTCCTCTGCCTATGCATTCCTTCCTACATCAAATTCACTTCCCCTTCCCATCCTCTCTTTATAAGAAAAGGGTGAGAAGGGAAAGAGGACTAAAATTATGCTCATCAAGTTATTAATCGTTGAATAAACATCCATTACCCATGTATCCATTCTTTGTCTATTGTTTACAAATTGATTGACAAATCGTCGATCAATATTTATGTATATAGAATACAAGTGCAACTTCCGATCGTTGGAAACAGAGCACAAAGCAAAGTTGGCCAACAACAGCAAATTCTTACGTTATATCCTTTAACATGGTAAAAATTGCATTATAAAATTTTATCTTTTGTTAAATGATTTTTAAAAGCGGATACTTGCAAAACGTATATAGCAAACGAAACTCAACAAATCAATGAAGATAATATTATAAAGAGGAAAGATTTGATTACATTGAATAGACTCCGAGTCTATAGAACCGATTTGAAAAATTATTTCACTGTTGGGAAGCTACACTATCCTTGAGAGACATAGGCTACAATCCGCGAAGACGAAGTCGCGGACAATTGCTAGTGTAAGATAGTTCTCCGTTTTAAAAATATATTTTAGTAATGTATACAAATAAACGAACTGTAATTTAGTCTCCGTTTGAAAATGTTCAAATTCTACGTTTAAGCGACCTAGTTGTGCCGTTCTGTGGATTTTTTCACTGTAATTCGGACTATCTCTGTAGCCGACGTAGGCTTAATTACTGGTCGAAGTCTCACTGTGGATTACTAGCTAACGATTCTGAGACATCTTTAATTATCGAGTCTTTATTCAGACCGAGCTTATCGACAAAAAATAAAAGAATTCATTGGCGAAAACCTATGAATAGTTAGAAAGAAGGAAAATGAACAAAAAAATAGATATTCGTAATTTTATTTCTTTATTGTTTTTTATATCGTTCTTAACATATTCACAGAGAATTAATGACTTGTACTCTGCTCAGTCAAAACTCTAAACTAATTTGCTGCAGACTATCAACTTTCTCCCAACTTTTTTCTGGCTAACTTACAGATTGCTTTGCAATTCTCTATTGTGTAATTTCTTCGTATGTCCTACAACAATAAACGAACAGCATACAACAGCTGAACATTTGATGAAAAAGTACTCGATAAAAAGTTATCGTAGTGAAATTAATTTTGCATTATTTAGGAATTTATGAGAAATATCTTTATTTTTTTTAAATAAAAATCTCGGATATAATATGCGTGATAGTAATTATTAGAAAAAAAACCTCTTGTAAACAATTACATCATCAGCCATTTCATCTTGATGTTGATTATTAACACATAAATAAATGTTACCAGAGCGTAATTCAGTGGTAGCCGAACCTAACAAGATAAGTAAAAGCAAATGGAACCTTTTAAAAGATTAAGTTTGTTTGAGATCCATTAAGAAAACTTAACTACACCGAAATGTACATACAAGACGCTACTGTTTAATAAAACAGGGCACAATTATCCCTTTAATTGAGAGTAGATAAGGGGTCGGCAGAGATGTTTAATTCAGAAGGGTGCGTTAATAATGTCGTGTAGACAATATCTATATAATATTGTCTTGACAATGCTTCTTTGTAAGACGACTCATTAATTAAAAAATGATAAAGAATACCGCTTCTTTGATGTCTTAATAAGTAGAGATTCGGTGTAATAAACTGTGTATTAATTTTAATGGACTGTTTTCTACCAAACTCAAAAGAATAGCTTTTAAAACGTTAAATGTACTATAATAGATGAATGAAGGTCGCTTTGATGAGTTCAATTCAAAATAGACCTCGAAATTGGATACCGGCGAAGAGGATAAAAGGTGTCTGGAGAGTTTCTTATATTTTCTCAGTGCGTCGAACTTTCGTTAACATTCATTTGTTATTAAAATGCTATTTAAAGAATTATTTTCAATGACCTCAGGCGACTCAGTAGAAAAATAATTAATTTCGAAACAGATGAGTGAAGAAAATAACAAAAAAAAAACACCAAATATTCAACAGATATAGACAGTTTCTATTTGTTAATGATACGGGATAAAAAAGGTACTGTATACTCACAAATATAATAGATCTTATCGTTGGTTTCTGAGACCAAAACCTCTGTATAAAACATATAGACATCCCTGTCAGTATCATTGACAAAACAGAGATAACAATATTATATTTTAAACGGGGATTTTAGTCTTGGAAACCCACGATTAGTTATGCCGCAAATAATCTATACCTGCAACAAAAGATAAAAGAATATTAGAATATGCCAAAAGATCAAACGTTTGCGATTTGTTTTTGTGTGTTATTTTTATTAGCCAAGTGTAATTTGGGTGAAATTTTTAAAGACCATCACATTGCCGTTTTCATAATTTAGACTTCCAAGAACTTAGACGATCTATTTTATATCAGGTCTATTTTCATTGTCTTGCTCAATGCCACTTAAGTTTATTAGTAGTAACATCTCGTATACAGCAATAACTCACAAAATAAAAAAAAGATCTACCTATAAAAGTGTGTATATATCCGTTCATACTTTTAGTACAATTACGTTACCATTCCAGAAATTTCCGTTGAAATCGAATGGAATATTAAAATCGTTCACTTTAAAATATTACATTTATAAGTTGAACGAGACGTGATCCGAGTATAAAATGCAATTTATAACATATTTAATGGAAAATTTCATCGGCACATATTCGTTCAGGAATCGTTATATAAGTACGTGTCATATGTGCAGATATTATATATATATATATTGTTACTTTCAAAGGTTTGCAATTGGCAATAATTGCGCTCATATGTTAAATTTTATAATATATATCTGTAAACTGTTTATAACATTTTTCAAGTCTTTAAAATGATTTACTAAGTATAATTAAGTGTAAATTTGGAAAATAGTTGTAGGAGCTTAGTTCAAACAATATAATCGACAAATCGACATGTATTAGGTTCTAATTTATTTCCACAAACAATTAGCATGTTTGTTTAATCGTAAAGAGAAAACTTAATTCCTATTTAATTGTTAATAAAATGATTGTATTCCACGTATACCAATAACTTACAAAACTCTCACTCCGACCTATACGATAAAAATAGTTACATCTCTTATGATACCTCACTCTTATATTATGGCTTGATTTATCTACAAAAATAAAGACAGAGCAGAAAGTTGATTCAAATAAATTGTATCTTTTTTATATCATAATGTGGCAAACGGGCTAGCGGCCACCCGAATTCGCTGAAATAGCGAAGCTGCCCATAGACATCCGCAATTTCAAATGCGTTGCCTACCTTTAATCGACGGAGGAGGGGATGCACAGAAAATAATATTTCCCATTCTAGTGCATTCCCTCCTCTGTCAAATCCACTACACCATCCCACTCTTTCCTTATAAGAAAAGGGTGGGAATGGAAAGAGGACTAAAATTAAGCCTCCGGCACCATACTCATCAGACGAAAGGCGTAATTGCTTCCACTTGTCGCCTGTCTTCTGTGTGGTCGTGGTATTTCACCGGGCGAGCTGACCAATTTATGCAACAGATGTTGTCGTTGCTGGCGTCTACCACTGTTGTATCTGATAAGGTCCCACTCATAAGGTAATTGTTTTTGTCCTATGTTAAACAATAAAAAATAGTCTTGATAGTTGTTTATGATCCATAGATTATGTATGGGATTGAAAGGAAAAGAGACAAAGCGAGTTTATCCATCTAATCACAATACCAAAGCGCAGCCCGCAGACGGGCAATTGTTTTTATTAATGCATGCCGCATGTGTTTGTGTACTCGGTAGCGCATTTCGCCAATTGCATACAAAACGAGTCTACCCAACGTCATACAAATATAGCATGAGACGCATTGGAAATAAGTACCGTAATTGCTTGGCTGTTTAATTCAGGGCTGAGTGGGTCTTTATCCTTGTAAAATTGCCATTGTTTTGTCTGCAAGAGATTCGACCGACGCCCGCCTGCAGACTACTTCAATGGAAGTTTTTGTACAAACCGCTTCAATTATCGAGAAAGGTATCATTGTTGAAAAACACTACAAACCAATACAATGTGTATTGTTTGATATCCTTATTGATTTAAAATGGTACATTAATTTAAACGTATAACTTTAAAAGATTTTCGTCTCACAACACTTGTTATACATAAAAGGTATAAGAAAAAATATTTTAATAGGTTGCTACGGATTTAGCACAATGCTATCTAGCTTTTTAATTTAGTTGTAATTACTCGTACACAATACGTATGTGCATATTTTTGAAAGTCCTAGAATTCCACTTCTGATAGTCCACAATCACTATTCGGCTCGAAGGACCAAAATATATTGGACACATTTAAAACACAATTTATTTTTGTAGAATAAACGTATATTGAAAAACGTGAATAGAACAGATTTACAAAATACAATGACATTGAGAATGTGTTCTTTTTTCAACATTTTAAATTCTTCTTTTTTCTTAATTCCATTTAACCAAAAATATGTAAAATCTCCTTGAACATTATTGTAATATAGCAGTATGTTACAAACCAATGTGGATACCAGGAGATATTAATTCAACCATAATCATAAAATAAAATAACGGTGTACGATTTATAAGGATCATAGACATCTGCCCACAGGCAACAATAACTCTCTATGGAAAACCTTTTTTATGTCTGCGCATTTTTTTATTCGTCCCTTTGAGAGCGGCCTTCCGATTGAATGGACTCGTATAAAATATACTTTTATACTGATTTCAACGAGATATCGCAGTGAACATAACTGCTGTATCACATTAACGTTACATTACGTTATAAGTAAATCAACTGTTTTATTGAAACATTACTAAAACTACTATTCACATCTTGCTTTGCGTACGAGAACAATAATAGTCATGAAAACCACTACATAATACATTAATCGACGCATACTAATCAAAACAAAAAAGAATAAAATTACGTATTGATAGAGATTAATTTGCTACCTGTTTTAATCATAAGCCAATGCGTATTAAAGTACCTTAAATTAACTTTGAAGAAACAGAGGTCGCACACCAGTGATTCTTTTATAACCTAAGACTAACCCCTATATTTGTCTCGGTGAGCACTTTATCGTTTTTTTTCTGTTATTACGCATCGACACTGGCATTCATTCCTGATTTTATTCACTGCGCTTTAGCTGACGAAGCGACGCGTACGAAGACAATGTCTCGCGGTGTAATGAAGCCCACCTATTTACCACGGAGGGAATAAACAATTATAGTGGTAGCCGCTTGCTCGTTTGTCACCTTATGATATAAGAAAATCAATATAGGACTAAATTTCACACATAAATCTTATAACTATTATAATTTAAATTAATTAATTGTAGAAACTATCATAGTATTTTTTTTAAAATAAATAACACCAGCTGTCGCCCGGGAATCTTTCTTCCAGACTTTGTTCTACATCTGTGCCAAATTTCATCAACATTCCGTAGATACCTTCAAACTAACATCCATCCATCCATCCATCCATCAAAACATTCGCATTTATAATATTAGTAAGAAGTAAATAAAGTAGAAATAATTTATTATTTTTTATTAGGAATATATATTTATTAACATTACCGTCGCTCATAAATTGGACATCTTTCTCGAAATGCCTGTCTCTTTAAATGCAATGACTTTGATGAGAGAAGAAATTACGCAAAAATGTGAAGAATATAAGAATATATGTCACGGCACAGTCCCGAGGGAATAAATTAGAGGTATTTTACTGAGTAGACTTTATACATTTTGTTATGAATGATAATAAACCTTACAAATTTAACGAATTGTCATTTGGTGAACATCTCAATGAAAGTATTACTTTTTTCGTTTTATTTAGAAAAGAAAACGGTAATTCAGGAAATGTTTTTAAGTCAACATTTAGATAAAGGTTTAGGAATTTATTGGTTTTTTTATTTTATAAAAGGCAAAAAAGTTTTGAGATTTATACAATGTACCAGATTAGGTAAACTAGACGAAATTAAATTTGTCTGTTTCAAGATACCCATGAAAACAATATACCTATAAAATATGTACCATTATTCTTTCATCATTTTTTCATTGTGCATAACATTTTTTCATACATTTCAACTATGAAAAAACTTCGAAACTTATTATAAAAAAACAAAAAGAAAATATTTTGATCTTTTAGAAAACCTTAATAGAAAGGTACAGTCGCGCTCCGTAAATGTAAGCTTTCAATACAGTTCGGGGGTAAAATGCTGTATACTGCCGAACATCATGTATTATTCAAAGACCCCAGAGTGATGACTTGTTTGCTCGCTTGCGTGTAATGCCATGTTTTCTTGTCTCTCGAGTAATTTCTTAATAAGTGTTAGCATAATACTCAATGGAGTAATTTAAGGGAATAAATTAATAGAATAAATAGGGAATAAAAATTATACGAGGTAACTCAACGTAAATTGGAAATAGCTTCGGCTCACTAAACGTCCCCACTGACAGGCTCAGATCCTACCCTAAGTTAGGGGTGACTAGGCCATTGTCAACAACGCTGGCCCAGTGCCTGTTATCTAATAATTTTAATATAGGTTATGATAAAAATAAGAATTCGCGTACTGATAACGTTTATTTGGCAAATATAAAACTTATCCTAAATGCTACATTTCAGCGAACAACTTAGAAAGTTATAAGGAGTTTGTCGGAGCAAAAGTTTGCGAACTAATATTGATAGTACGCTTCAGATACGTTGAGATAGTCTGCACATCTTAATAGACGTTGGCCAAGGCTTGCTGAGTGAATGCGAATACCGATGTATCGAGAGTACATTTGCATTGTTTGCCGACATTTGCGCGCTCAAGCACGTACACAAGCACCAACGTGTAAAGAGCTCATGTTGTCACGACTTGCAAGCGCTCGCAACCAATTGCCTCACTTCTGAGCGGTGTCGGTTTTTCTGCACAAATCTGTCGACGGTGTATCCTCCACTACCTCTAATCTTACATTTACATACTTCCTTATTACTTTACTTACTTATATACTAGTTATTAAGAAGGTCTCATTACGTTGCAACTATTTAAGTAAGCACTTACGACTGATTGTGGCTTTTAGGTCTTAATGAGTTGTCATTAGTAAACAAAAATGTACCTTATCATGGATCAGGTTGAACGCATGTAGAGCCATCAATATACGGGTGGGTTTTAACGGAAGCTTGTTTTCCACCTCACACCAAAAACATGCACATGCATAATTAATCTCCCTACAGAATATCCAATGTAACCATACCTTCCGGCTATTTGTCGGACAATCTGTTACGTATTGAACTTGTTGGGTTTGTGTACATTCTGTTATGACGTAACGTAACTTGGATTTAATAGCCAATTAATAAACATTGTAAATTATACTAAGATTTTCAGGATAACACAAGCGGTACTTTTTAATATTTTGAATTCTATCCGAGTTATTACAAAAAAACTCTCCTTTTCCAGGAGAGGCCTTCCAAAACGTAGATATAGAGATTAGAGACCAAGTGGTTATGAATTTTAACGTGTTTTTCAATATTTGCGAAATACATTAAAATCCAAAAAAACAATAGATAAATCGATTAAACCTAAATTTATACATCTTACTAAAATACACTGAAGTGATATTTCCATAAATATATTTTACTACTTTTAAAACATGATAATGTATAATATTTGCTTTTACTTCATGACCGGAATGTATCATCACAAACAGAATTTATTGTCACCATATTTCAGTCCAATGAGTCCGATATAATTCAGCAAGGAACAGGGCCAAGTCTTCCGTGTGACGGACAAATATAGGGAATGGGTCTCATAAATAAACATTGACGGGAATTTTGCGCTTTGTCAGCGGTCTTGAGCGATTCCGACGAACACCCTCGTTAAAGATTAGGTGGTGGAAATGATAGGCGTCTTTGAAATAAATAGTAGCCAGTCCGAGTAGGGTACGACAATTATTGCAAATTTTATTCATGTATACAAGGAGGTGATCGAGACCTCATTTAGCAACTGTTGGAGCTTATTTTAAGCATTTCCTATATGTTGATACATCACACTAAATATAAGGAACGCCCTAAGTGTCCATTTAGCGAATTTCATAATGTTGCCGATCATTAAATAAATCAACGCACGATTTCTTCTTATTTCTTAAAGGTCAATTAATTTAATTTACTAACCATAATTCGACATATCTTATAAGAATGCTTAAATCTAATACAATTGAAAATTTACATTTGTTTGTTTGCATTGAATAGGCTCCGAAACTACTGAACCGATTTGAAAAATTCTTTCACTGTTGGGAAGGTACACTACAATATCCCTGGTTTACTTATATTTATTACTATATTTTTTTAATTCCACGCGGATGAAGCCGCGTGCAGCTGCTAGTATTCTATAAAAGGATAACGATAGCGACAATCAATCATGTTAAGATCAGGGAAGTGAAGACGAGACGGATAGGAGAGGTGCTCTAGCAGATTACGACCGCTTCCGACTTTACTGAAGCCCGTGATAAGATACCTAGTTATCAATACGATTGTCATGCAAAGACAACAATAAACGGACTTTGAATTCAATAATTCTGTAGGTACTTGTATTATCTTATAGATTTCTAAACTTTCGTTGTTGACTATTACAAAGTTCAAAAGAAACGGAAGTCTCACATATTCATATTCATATAAGGTCGTAGTGACATAAATCTGAAGAACTATACATTGTGCTAGAACAAATTTCGCTGTGTAAAAGAAATGTCAACTCATCATAAAAGCAATGTCAGCCAGATTTCCTTATAGTCTTGAAATCTTAAAGTTTGAAATCTACGTATAAATTTAATTTTAAAGGCTAACCAACTTCAACAATTTTTTCAAAAAAGAAGAAAAAAAGATTCATTAAGGATAAACTTAGATAAAAGGGCAGCAAGCTTATTTCTTCCCATTTTATCAGATGTTTTCCTGATGACGGTTAGATCGCAAGAGAAAACAGGGGTCCTATTAATAACTCGTGCGACAAATTTCCACCGACTTCCCTCCCGCGAGCCGCAGCGTTAATTCTTTAATTAACCCCGCGCAGACGAATTAGAAGGTATCGCTACATCCAGACAGTTCTTGCCGTTTGTCTCCATTTCGTCGACACGGGGACAATTTTTTGAGTTTGCTTTTTTGGATAATTTTATTTCTTGATTTTGGGACTTACATTTTAAAAAATATACGGAGGACAATAATTTTAGGTAAATATACGATCAAACAAACGTAGTAATTCTTTCATATGTATGTTACGGAAAAATTTTTAGAGTATTAAAACATCGGATTCAGAAATTTGCTTTAAATTAAGGACACTGTTGAAATTTATGTCAACAAGGTTAATACAGACTTATTACTCTGGTACCTACAACTCTCATTGTTTCGCTCCTGCATATCCTCAAGAGATTACGTTACCGACCGGTATGCGATCTACGGCTACATACAACCTACTCCAATATTGACGTAACATAAGTAATTGCTACGCAACACAATATTCCCTCGGAGAGTATCTTCAGAGATTCATAATTAGGCCAAGGAAACCCATCAAGGGGATAAAGGGTTACGGTCTGGGTTAATAAATTGGCGAAACGTGATTCCTGTTTGCACCGATCATTACGCAAAAACCCATCTCCCTGTTTGAAAGGGTTTGAACCGTGTTTAAATTAGTTATATACGGTTTACCTTTGAAAAACAAAAATACATGACATATAAAATTCTACTAGTTACAATTTTGTCTTTTCTTATTAAGTCCAAATAACGTTATATATTCTGTTAAGACAAATTACACATTACAATCTATGAATCCAAAAACCATTAAAATTGTCAAACCGCGCATTACTTCACATGATAGGTAAAATTATGTCATTATATAAAACAAAGAATATGACTGGTTTTTAAATTTAACTTAAGCTAGCTTTTACCCGCGACTCCGTCCGCGCGGAATAAAAAAAATAGAAAACGGGGTAAAAGTTGTCCGTTTCCTGGTTCTTAGCTACCTGCCTACCAATTTTCAGTCAAATCGATTCAGCTGTTCTTGAGTTATAAATAGTGTAACTAACACGACTTTCTTTTATATATATAGATGATAGTAAAAACCTATAACGAAGCTATAAATATACCACGTTTAAAATATAGGTATCATAAATATTATAGTAATCTCGACAAAGCGGCAAATGGTTCATTAGACTAATGACATCGCCTCGAAAGCTTATTGGATCGATTTAATGTAATATTTTCGACAAACCGCAGAAATGATTAAAGTTAAGTGTTTGAACTTCGTTGATTGCGAACTAAAGCGATTACATTTTAGAGAAATTACGATGATATTTACAAAGAAACAAACGAGTATAATACTTCGTGTAGTATTAACCGTGTTTCCGCTGCCAAAAAAAAAAAAAAACTACGAAAACAACAACAAAACTACAGCAAAGCCATTAGGTATCTTAAATACTCTTTGAAAAATTAAATATTAACTATATGTACATAGTAACTTGTCGATACAACATATTACATAAGCGGACTTATATAATACACATTGTACAAGTATAGTTGAAAGCTTCAGTAAGCTAACATTGGAATTATACAGCAGATGTAAGTCATCGGATATACGTCGAGGTTGGCTTGGAAGAGGGTGGGTATTCCCGTGGGATAGTGTTGATACAGGTTCTTCCGTTTCCCGTGTACACATTGACCTTATTTCACAACTTTATAAGACAACTAGTAGTTCCCATGCGACTTTGTCCGCGCTATTATTCGCGCGACTGAGGACCTATCTAATAATTTTGAATATCATATTTATTTATATGAAACTAGCTTTTACCCGCGACTCCGTCCGCGTGGAATAAAAAAAATGCACACAAGATAAAAAAAGTTCCTATGTCCGTCTCCTAGTTCTAAGCTACCTCCCCATCAATATTCAGCTAAATCAGTTCGACCGATCTTCAGTTATAGTGTAACTGTGGTAAAAAGTAAAAACAACGGTTAAGGATTTAAATAAAATTTTATATAATATCCTTTTTATAATAAACACTATGGAGGTATATGTCCGATCCCTAGCACTGCTCAGAGCAAAGTCAGAAGTGAGAATGATCAAAATTTCAGGGGGTCGGGCGTTTTTACCCTAGACCATAAACAATCTTTTATCATAAACAATAGAACAGTCATAGATTAATTTTTGTATAGATTGTAAATTTAAATAATTCCAACACGCCCCCTCAAAAATTAATCATCTAATGAACGAGTTATACAAATGTAATGTCCTACACAGATCATATACCTGCCATGTGCTCTCTGGGATACATTTTTATGGCCCAACATTTATTGCGAGGATTAGGGAAACCCAGTCAAAACCTAATCAGACCATTCATAAGTTTAATCAAACAATAAATTCTTATACAAACAAAAATAACTATTTTATTTCTAAACAAACAATTCAAACAAATTAATCATCAATCAATTTATGTATCAGATTATTCTAAACCCATTTTCCTCCTCATCTCGTGGAAGGCGACGGCTGGTAACGGCTTTGTCAGCGCATCTGCGAGTTGCCGACCTGTTGGAATGTAATTTAAAATTATTACATTTTTCTCAATTTGTTCTCTAGAGAAATGGTATTTAATATCAATATGCTTTGTCCGCTTATGGTTAGTCGGATTATTTGCAATACTTATACAGCCGTTATTATCTTCAAAAATAACAATAGGTTTATCAATACATATATGCATACTAACAGCCAATGACTTTAACCATAATGCCTCTCTTACAGCTTCATACAGTGCCATATACTCAGCCTCTGTAGAGGAAGCTGCTACTGACATTTGCTTCCTAGTACTCCAGGTTATGGTACAAATGTCAAATGCTTTAAATAAATAGCCGGTTGTACTTTTTCTATCCCTAGTATCCTGACCACCCCAATCGGAATCTACGTAACCACTGAGGATATGATTGTACTCACTCCTTTTGTAACACAATTTTAAATTAATTGTGCCTTTTAAATACCTAAGTACTCGTTTGAGACACTGCCAGAGCTCTTTGTTATTAAACTTAGTATACCTACTCAGTATATTTACACATGTACTTAGATCAGGCCGAGTACATATCATTATGTACATCAAACATCCTATGACATTTCGGCATGGAGCGTTATATGTCACATCTGAATTTAATGCCTCATAATTCAGTTTACTTTCCAGGGGAGTATTTACAGGTTTGCAATCCTGCATATTAAACTTATCTAATACTCTATTTATATAAGCACTTTGATCAAATGATATTTCATCCTCAGATCTAGTGATTTTTATTCCCAAAAATAATTTTATATCATTTAAGTCAGTCATTTTAAATTTACTCATTAAATATCTTTTAAAATTTTGCATTCTTTCATTTTCCGAACACGATATCACCAAATCATCTACATAAAGAACAACATAAATATTTTTATTTACGTCGCCATTATTTAGTACATAAAGACACCTGTCGACCGATGAGTTTTGAAATCCCTCCCGTTTTAATGATTGTTCGAACGTCTCGAACCAACACCTGGCCGCCTGTTTAAGGCCGTATAAAGCTTTATTTAATTTACACACAAAATTACTATTATTGCATGGTACACCTTCAGGAATTTTCATATATATTTCCTCTTGTAACTGGCCATTTAAAAATGCAGTTTTAACATCCATATGATGTACTAATAAATTATGTTGAATGGAAAAACTCATTAAAAATCTAAAAGTAGCAATTCTGGCCACAGGTGCAAATGTTTCGTCATAATCAGTTAGGTATTGTTGACTAAAACCTCTAGCTACTAATCGCGCCTTATAACGAGATGGCTTTCCAAACTCATCGTTTTTGACAGTAAAAATCCATTTACAGTCTACAATGTTTTTACCTTGAGGGCGTGGTACAAGAGTCCACGTCTTGTTTATGGCATGAGACTTTAACTCATCATTAATCGCACCTTCCCATTGAGATCGATCATTACGTGTTCTGATCTCTACAAATGAACTAGGTACTTGACACACAACAGATTGTGCACACATTAAATAATCATCATCATCATCATGCCGATAAGAAATAGGGGGACGATCTTTGAGCCTATCACTCCTCCGCAACTCACTGTTTACTGTGTTTTGATTCGGATCACTAACAGACACACTATCAGACTTATCCTTAATTGATATTGTATCATGGTTCGTTTTTCTAATTTTACTAGGACAAATATGGTCATCAGATTTCAATACATCCGATTTTGACCCATCAGAGTTTCGAGACTTATTTGACACTGATTTTGAAAAAGTAACATCAGTTTTGTCATGAGAATTTTCAACATTCTCTTCAGGCTTCCAAAGAGGCCTGGATATCAAAAAATTTGTCTCGTCCATAACAACATCTCTGACTACAACACACTTGTTACTAGCCGGGTCCCAAACTTTATACCCATTTGGTTCATACCCTAACATAATGCCCTTCCATGATTTTTCTTCAAATTTAGACTTGCACGTTTTATTGGGTACATAAACTGTAGAGCCAAATACCTTCAAATATTTAATCTGTGGTTTTTTATTATGCCACAACTCATATGGTGTTTGGGGAGACTTTAAACTTTTAGTTGGCGTTAGATTTATCAAATATACAGCTGTCAGCACAGCATAACCCCAAAATACTTTATCTAACTGAGCACCATTTATTAAAGAACGGGCTTTTTCAGTGATGGTCCTAACCATCCGCTCAGAAACTCCGTTTTGTTGTGGAGTTCTAGGAACTGTTAAATGATAAGTTATTCCTTTCTCAACACAATAGTTTTTCATTTCCGTAGATAAGTATTCTCTACCGTTGTCCGAATATAAATTAACTACTTTAGTGTTAAATTTAGCCTCACTTTTTGCAACAAAATCTTTAAAAGCAGAAAACACGTCAGATTTATAAGTTAATAAGTATGTTACACAGTAATGCGTATACTCGTCAACAAAAAGCACAAAATAATTTTTGTTGTCAACAGTGGTTGGAGTGATAGGTCCACAGACATCGGAATGAATATTATATAAGGGTCGCTTAATGTAACTTTTATCTTTTGCCTGGTTAAATGGCAATCGACTCTGCTTTCCGTTTATACAGGCCTCGCATAACTGATCATCAGGTGCAACTGAACTAATCTGTTCAATATCTTCAACCAAATTATTAATTTTGATTTCTAAAAACTTATTTTTACTCATATGACCTAATCGTTGATGCCATAGTTTATAATTATTTTTATCGAAACCGCACAAATGGAAAGCAGGGCTATTTATAGAAGTTAAAAATTCAATTATAAATAAATTATTCACGGGCCTACCTTGCATAATGGTTTTACCGTTCTTTCGTATGTCAGCACCATGTTGCCCGAAGACCACGGTGTAGCCAGCTTGCTGCATCCTGGACACCGACAGCAGGTTGTGAGGTACCTCGGGGCAGAACAGCACGTTGTCCAGAGTCCCTCGAACGCCCAAGTTAGTGGTGACCTGGATCGTTCCCTTTTTCGTGGCTGAAATATATTCACCATGTTTAGCAACTGAAATTTTAATAGGTGTTGGTAAGCCACTTTGAGAAATAAATAAATCTTCCCTGTTAATTATGTGGTCGGATGCGCCGGAGTCCAAAAGAAATGTTATTTTGTTAACTGTATCCTGCTCTTGATTGTTATGCTCTCCAGTCATGAAGGCGAAACCAGAGAATTCGTCAGAAACGCCATTGTTTGGTTGATTTATTTCTACCGCCTGAACCGTTCTATTTCTCTCTGTTGACTTCCTGTGTTGTTGGTTTTGGTTCATTTTCTTGAAGTAGTAACAATCTTGTTTCTTATGTCCTTTTCTCCCACAGTGAAAACACTTTACACTTGTATTCTTCTTCGTTTTGTTACTTCGCCAGTTGTTATTATTTTGGAAATTATTCTCATATTGTGCATTATAATATTTTCGTTTCTTCGACACACCGTCACTATCAACGTGAAGAACTTTACCACTTGTATCACTTGCTTCGTTTTTTAGTTTGACCTCATGATCTAATAATCTTGTTTTCACAAAAGCCAATGTCAAGTTGTCTTCAGAAAGGGTTTCAATTGCAGTAATAACTCCGTCATAGGTTGAGGGTAATGTTAGCAACAAATGCGCTATTTTATCTGTTTCTTCTAACTTCGCACCTGCAGCGAGTAATTCGGAAATCAGGTCGTCGAAATTCGTAAAATGTTTTACGAGAGGTAGATCGCTTTGTAATTTAAGCGTCAACAGTTTTTTACGTAAAGCCAACTGGGTGGCAATGCTTCTACGCTCGTATAATTCATCTAGCCTCTTTAAGATGTCGCGTGCAGTGCTGTCCTCTTTAGCAAATCCAAGGAAGGAGTCTGAGAGATATTCCACTATAACACTCTTTGCGATTCGGTTACTCTTCTCCCAATCGCTGCTTCGTATTATCGGGTCGTCGTCGATCGCTTTTATTACCTCCAGCTCAGATAATAAAGCTCGAATTCGGAACTTCCACACGCTGTATTTCTCGCCGTTGAAAGGTTTAATATTCCGTTTTGATTTTAAATTATCCATTTTTCGAAAATTGCAACCGTCAACTGCTAATGCTCAAAACAGACTGAGGTGAGAACACTCCACTGAAAAATGAATGTTTCCAAAACCCCCACTACCATCTATCGATCCACCCCCTACAAGTGATGGCAGTTTTTGTGATTAAACACTAGGTGGCGTCGTTTTTATAAATGGTTATCGTTTATGTCCTCGCTATTTCCGATATATATATTTCGATGAAATTAACGTAAACTGGGCCCATAACCTATAGGAAGTTATGGTAAAAAGTAAAAACAACGGTTAAGGATTTAAATAAAATTGTATATAATATCCTTTTTATAATAAACACTATGGAGGTAATAGTAAGGTAGGTAATAGTAGGTAATAGTTTAAAAGCCTTCAAATATTTTACCACAAGGATATATGGAATAGAAACTGGATAAAACAATGTTTTTTTTAATTACTTTAACAAACTAAAGAACTAATCGTTTAAAGCCACATCTTAAGTAAAAGTCATTTCCCACTAAACGGCTGTGCATGTACATATCGGATAGGTTAGTTATTTACACAAGACTGGTATTCTAGATTACTCTAAATGTAGATTGCCTAATCAACCGGTTGCTAAGGTCAGTTAGAGGTCAAAGGTCGGCATAAATACCTCGAACCACACCCGACGTTAATATTAATGAGGGTTATTTAGCTTTCCATTTATTATATTATTATTAACTGTATTGTGACGATTAATTTCTGTCAGATTGTAATGGACAAATCTATCTTAATATTTCCCCCCGGTTATTACAACAAGCTAATTATCGATATTAATTAGGAAGGAATTGCAATCGAATACCTATCTATCGATTATTATATACCCAACACTAGATTGGTTGCATACAAGATTGCGATTTGCATGTAAATCGGATGCTCAAACTTTACAAAGTTGCCTTATTAACATATGCATCTCGCAGCGATCGGAACACGTACGCGGCATGTTGTATGCTGTATGTTCGCTGCATGCCGCATACTAGTTTCACACGAGGGCAGAACATTGAGGAAGAGCAGTAAACAATTCAGTACTACCATTGTTTGAATACTTTCAAAACAGTACTGTTCTGTTTCGGCGGCGGGGGTACTGCACTATTAACTGCTCGCCTTCACTGATCCGTTCTCTTGTGAAACATAAGTGAAATGACACCGTAACAGTTGGTAGCAAACTCCGCGCCTGCATCGAATCACATTTGCGATATTGAATCCGACGATGTTATTGAAAGTTTGGAAGCGAGCGGCTCCCGCATATTTCAGGATGAATATTTATAATCCACACATATAGGTCACGATAACGATGCCGCAGTTTGTGAAAACTAATTAAATAACTACCCTGCAAAGAATATTAAAATAGAAGATTGTTATTCAACGTTTAAAAATGAGCGGTAGGTTTTATGGGTTCTTTTGTTTTCATCGGTAATGGCAGAAGTACAAAAAAAGACTGTTAAAAAGAGCAAACGCAAGCAAAGTTAGCAACATTTTAGGCACTCTCTAAATTGTTGCTTACTGTAACGTAAGAAATATTATATGCCTCAGGAAAACATACAGCATTGCTTATGAAGACGCATTGTATACTTAGCTTAAATTTCGCGGTCTTTCGCCGTTGATAGTTGGTATCAGCTACGGTTGGTACTACCTGTTCTGTTGCTATTTCACTCGCCAGCCAGGACGAGGCAGCCGATGTCATTTGCGGAGCTCATAGCGTTGTGTACTTTCGTACAAGGCGGTCGTCACTGTACTCAGTAATAACAAATGTTTAATAGCTAAACATTTACTAGTGTCGAAGTTCATAATTCGAATAAAGCATTCTAAAAGCTCTTTCTATTGCTTAAGAGAGTTTAAAATTTCGAAATAGTCCAAAAAGGTAGTAATGGAGCCGTAGAAGAAACCACCGCCGAGATGTCGGGTAAATATTTTACGCCCGCATACAGCATAAGAAGATTCTTCGTGGCAGAGCAGCTCATCTAACAGCGATATAAAAGAAGAGGGGGGCCGACACGCAAAACGCAACCAATCGGACCACCCTCACATCGATGTATCTAAACCCAGGTTAGTGGGTAGTCTTTATATGAATATAATGCTCTAATAATTTGCACGTAACAAGGGCGCAAATAGCACTAACGTTTTCTAATAAACACAGCCTCAGTCCCAAAAGAACTCTTAGATATTTTGGATTAAATTAAGCGTGAATCGGCAGACGAGGAACGCTTCGATAGATTTAAATTTATTGAAATTTAATTTGTTTACCTAGTAGGTAACTAGTACGTCACTTCTTCCTTAGTACAACGTAATTACCAACAAATTACCACATTAATGAATATGTTAACTGTCCGGGACCTTTTTGTACCTAAAAAGTAAAAGAGTAATACTATTTTGTTCCTTTCATCCTTATGTTTTGGCAGAACTTATGTTCATATCGCTCGGACAACAATAACAAAGAAACAAGACGCACATGTAGGTCGTTACATTAGAATTTACATTACTAACTAATTAAAAATGGCTTTACTCAGGTAGGATTATTTACATTTACATTGAATTCGTTAATAGCACATCCAAAATGGTTAAACAATACCACAAATAAATCTAAGTACCTACGAAAATTAAAAAAAAAAAAAAAATAGCGGACCGTGGGCCGTGAGTCACTGCTGTATATGTTGGCTGAACTATTTTAACAATTTGTTTTCAATTAAATTCAAGCGAATCTTGACCAAGGTGCAAAACACTAAATTCCGTAACATGCTTGGTCGCGGAGACCTAGCGTGAGTAGGTATGTCGTGCTAGTCTACCTAGACGACTTCCTTCCGGCCTGTAACGTAGGTGCATCACACCAGCTTTGCGGAGTATTAACTGCTAATCGCCGAATTGGCGCAGCCGGGTTGGCGCCAGCGCCTGATCTGTTCTTTCCTGTAACACGCTTTTTCGCGGAGACCTAGCGTGAGTAGGAATGTCGTGCTAGTCTACCTAGACGACTTCTTTCCGGCCTATCTGTTCTTTTCCGTAACATGCTTGGTCGCGGAGACCTTGCATGAGGAGGTATATCGTGCTAGTCTAACTAGACGACTACCTTCTGGTCTATAACGACCCATACAAGTTATGTCTCAGACCGCGGAGGTTGTGTGGCACTTGTATCACCTCAACTGACGCAGCAACCATCAAATCGGTAACTAACATCGACAAAACACTTATCAAGAAGCAAGAGACAAAGATAAACTATCGCTGCTAATGAACAGTAACTTAGAAGAGATACAGATATGTTTTACCTGCTTAATTGTTACCTGAGGTCAATTAAACCTTAATAGAGAAGATCATTTTACGAGAAAAAGACATAGATAAGTCAAATGGCTGTTAGCAATAGTTGCAAAATTTGTTTGGAGCCTATCTACTACAAAAGCGTTGGATATTTCATGCTACTTTGTGAGCACTCCTTTGGAACACTCAGCACCTCTTTGTCGCAGTCTTCAAACAACATACACATCGTAACAAGTTCAAATTCTCAATACATAATCTGTAATTGCCCAACAACGGATATTTATGATTATTGAAAAAGTTATTCATGACTTAAAGCAATCTTTCCGTCAGTCAAAATAATAATAATAAATGAGTCATCATTACATACTAACCAGACTTGGATAATTTTTAAGCCGCAAAATCGTGGGTATTCCTTTGACATTGTATGCCGTCCAAGCATTATTAACATTATTGTTTTTCTAAGAAAGAAAGCTATAACTATGATATTCATCGAATCTTTTCTTTTAATACCTATGGTACATTGCATATTGCACATTTTATTATATACTAGCTTTTACCCGCGACTCCGTCCGCGCGGAATGAAAGATAGAAAGCGGGGTGAAAATTATCCTATGTCCGTTTCCTGGTTCTAAGCTACCTGCCCACCAATTTTCAGTCAAATCGATTCAGCCGTTCTTGAGTTATAAATAGTGTAACTAACACGACTTTCTTTTATATATATACCTATAGATAGATAGATTAAAGTTTAAAGTGACATAATATATTGAATCCAATTATACAAAACCTAATTACACTTAATTTAAATAAAATATGAAAACTAAAATATGTCATTAAAAGGTGTCCCTTCAGGCAAGGTTCCAAAGATACTGGCATACCTATATATTACATTGGACATAGCTTTTAAGGTATAAAGTTATTGGATTATAGAAGTACATAGTTGTCATTTCTTGAGAACTAATATCACATAATACATCATAATTCAATGATAATATTTTATAATTAACCAAAAGAGGCTTTGGTCATTATGGAAGATATTGAACATAGCAGTTATGAAAAGTATGAATTGAAGTGAAAATAAAATAGATGATAGAGGATGATAAAGGAAGCAAATGACTAGAACATGCTAACCGACATTGATTTTTCAATTTATTATAAAAAGAGTTCAGAAAACAGATTGCTGTTAAATGCACTTAGTAGCGTACCAATTCAAGCTTAAGATTTTTTTATATGAGAAGATTCCACAAATAAGGTATATCTTATAGTGATGAAGGAGCATCTTGCTACATATAACCATTCTTAATGAAAAATAAATGTTTTCCATAAAAATCCTTATAGTGCCTTAACTCAAAAGATTACAATTGAAATATATACTGCTACACTATAGTAAACATGGAGGATATGTAAAAATGTATGAAGAAGAAAGATATGTAGTGAAGAGAGATAAGAAATACAACAATATGTATGAACAAAGAGAATAATAAATTATATTTACAATACTTTACAGCAGCAGCAGCAGCAGGGGCCCGAACCCTAACGCACCGAAACCCATTTCAGTGACTGGATTCATTTGACTCCAACGGTATTTTCTTATTTACAATATACTATCATCTTCTTGCCACATGCAGGAAGGTATAAGGAGGCCTCAACTAACGAATATATTCAACCATGTGCTGCGACTGTCATAAACAGACAATGACAATACCAATACCTTGGAGAATACAGCGTTTCACCTGCTTCGGGAGATGAGTTCAGTCTAACACTAACAAAAACATTTTGTTACTTATTGATATTCGATGTTCTGCTGACAACGGAGAGAACATTTTGCTGTTATAAACTATCAGCCTTCGAATTAAACACTGATATTGACGTCAACAGCAAGCTGTATGAAATCTTTCTTTACACTGTGCTAAAAGTACATTATGTCACTCCATGTCAAATTCTGATAGGGCTACAATGAATCATTCAAACAAGTTTTTAAAGCCATTCTAGTTAGATTAGTCTATTTATTTGAATTTGGATCCAATCTAATAATTTGAATCGCATTCTTGCACTGACCATCTATCTAGATTCGAATCTAGAATTTAGAACTGATACTTGGTTCTGACTACTATAAGACATTGTTCAAGGTTTGTTGTATGATTATCTTATTTTTTTTTTCTTGTGTGTTTCTGAATGAATTTTTTACCACCGTGCAACACGAATAAAGACGCATCACATAGTCAATCAATGGGTCTTCAGAAACATCATTTCAAACGACAGTTTAACAATTGAAATTCTATCTAGGACTTCCTCAGTCACAATAGTCTTTAAAGAGAAATCCATCAGGAAAATAGTAACTTAACAAGACCCGACCTTAATGGTTAGGTTCTAAACGATTATAACAATATAGACTTAAGCTATCTGACCCGGTGGTCATAAGTAAAACTGGAATGGGATGGTTCACTAGCTCCCTTACTTTGTACCATTTCCTGTATCTGTGTCGTGGCTCGATGTAGGTTTTACATATATTAGTTTCCAATCAAGACTTTAAGTTATGTAGGTGGTATTTTTTATGTATAAATTAATTTTAACTCTTACTCAGATGTGTAACTTTTTGTTTTCAGTTGTAACGTGTTCATTAAGCTGTTTTTTTTTTAGAAAAACAACCATGCAATTAATCATCATAGCGTTGTGTTTTACATGTATTTCACCAGCAGATAACAAACACATCGTCTTCATAAGCAATGCTGTATGTTTTCCTGAGGCATATAATATGACGGTTTTACATTACAATAAAACCGATATTATGTGCCGAGAAAACATACAGCATTGCCAGAAGTTCTTCCTGGTGAAGACGACTATGAGCTCCGCAAATGACATCGGCTGCCTCGTCCTGGCTGGCGAGTGAAATAGCAACAGAACAGGTAGTACCAACCGTAGCTGATACCAACTATCAACGGCGAAAGACCGCGAAATTTAAGCTAAGTATACAATGCGTCTTCATAAGCAATGCTGTATGTTTTCTCGGCACATAATATCGGTTTTATTGTAATGTAAAACCGTCATATTATGTCCGTCTGACGTTCTTACAACATACCACGTAAAATGTAGACAGCGTTCTTATATTCGGATTCCACTTCAGAGCGTACGCAAAGCTTACGAAATGGAAAGACATAATTAAATTTCAAAAAATTAAATTCCAGTTCAGCTCAAAAGAGGGTACTTTCAAGCATAAAATTATAGTAAAAACTGATTCACTTGGTCCGCTAGTATGTTACGAGGAATCTTTACACAGTGTACTTGAGTTCCTCTCAGAATGTGGAAGATGCCACTTCAAGAAACGATGTCTACAACAAAGGAGTTACATTTGAAATAATTCGTAGAGTCGGATAACGATGTATCTCGCTCGTGTGATAGAAATGTTTATTTGACAAGCTTTACTAGACTCACAAAAGTATTATAAACGAATATACATCTCTTAAAAAAGTAACAACTTATAATTATCAAAAATAACGATGGTAACACACAAATGGAGATTTACAACTAAGCTAGTGACCTATAAATCTATCAGAGTTCTAAATTTAATCCAGATAAGTTCAGGCAATCTGGCGTTACACGGTAATAAACATCAATTCATCCAAACTTTTACATTTATAATATTAATTAGATGTCTTGTATATGGTCTTAATACAAATGAATCCAGTTCAAGCCCCGGTTGTAACTAGTGCAAGGAGGGCAGGGGCCTCACTCCCACGAATTGGACCCCAGCGCCCCGCGGGTCAAACGGCAATTAGCTGCTTCTCTAAATAGCCGACTCCTCTGCTTCCTTATTGAACAATTGTTCTGTGCCCATTTGTACTTTCGAATGCACTTGTATCGATGTGAACGAGAGGTAAGCAGCCACAAACGGATAGTGCTATTAATTTTCTTACTTTTAAGACAATTAGGTTCGCGCAGATGTTTAATTGTCAATTTTAAACCAGAAAATTTAAGTCATGTCCAAATGAGAATCTTTCATTCTTACATTGAGATTTTACATTCTTTTTTAAAAAAAAGAGATAAAAATAGTTTTCGAACTGGTATTTTAGCAGTGGAAATTCACGTGGATGAAATAAAAAATGTGAACAAAAATCCGAAACCGCAATTTTTCATACAGTGTGGTAGGATAAATGAGGATCATACAATTGCAATATAATAACTACTACCTATAGTAAATCAAACAAGGCGTGGCATCGCGCCAACTCGGGGCGTATACAGGGTGCTACAATAATGATGACGTTAAGTGATAAATAGTGATTATACTAATTTTACATTAGCGTTAGGATCTTCGGTGTGGAGCGGCTGGCGTACCAACGAATAATAAATAATGCGTTAACTACAGTAATAACGGCCACGGCCATTGTGCCGGCTGAACTGAATTAGGCTGTTAATCACGAGGTGGTCGCACACTAATTACACTATGTTATAAACAAAACGTCGGATGTTGCAATATTCAGTTCGTTACTGATACATTGGACAGTGCCAAATTTACTGAGCCTCTGTAATAGTTATCATAAAAATGAAAGCCTCCTGTAAATTACAAAACTCTAGCTGTCGCCCGCGACTCCAAACGCGCGGATTTAAAAATAAAAACTTAATAATTAGCCTATGTGTTCTTCCAGACTATGTTCTACTTCTATACAAAATTTCATCATAATCCGTTGAGTCATACCGGAGATCCATCCATCTAAACTTTTGCATTTATAACATTAGTAAAATTTACTCGGTAACATTTCAAAGATATGATAATTTAATTAGTCAACTATGTTTTATAGGTTTAATTCACTAGTTCCAATACGCTGATATCTATTGTACACAGTCGAGGCCTTTGTGATGTGACGACAAAAAACTCAATAATCGTTTTCCTATGTGATACTACAGTCGTGAAAACTTTATAAGCTTGAGAGTTGCGAACGATTAATGAAATCTAATTAAACATTAATAATAAAATTTAATGAAGTAACATAAAATCAATTTTAAATAAATTTAAGGATGTTATTTCTAAAATTAAAGGTAATTTATATTTAAAAGCTACAATAATCTGGCTGACGTCATTTTTCACTGACGCGCTCATCCTGTATATAAAATGGAAACAATAACACTCTGACTTCTAATTAGCGGCCAAAGCTACGGTGTTCAATTAATGACGTGACAGCTCTGTGAGATAGTATGGATCTCGTTACAATTAGCATACAAAACAAAGAAAGGATGTTAAAGTAGGTATAAAGTGCGGGGGATTAATACCAGCAATATAATTGTGTGATTTACATTGTGTAATGTAAAATAATTTTAATAACAATATTTTTCACTAACAATACCTTGATTGTTGACTGATCTTAATGAAGAATATTACCTGCAACATAAAAAATATTCATGAGTTTCGTAAATCATAACAAAAGGTAAGATGATTCACTGTATAAAGAATAAAGGTGGTATAAACAATACAATAATAAAAGATTACTAACTTCATAATAAAACCATAGCCCAACAATAGAATAGAGCGTACATATTAAAAAGCCATTTCGTCTCGAGTCGTTTCTCGGGCGGAAATTAAATACGTGAAGTGGAGGTAGTAACATTTCAAGACAACTCAACAGTACACGCTTCATAGTCCAGTCATTTTAGTAAGTTCACCTCGGAATTCGAGATACCCAGCTGTAAGTCTGTAAATACTTGTATATTGACACCCTAAAAGTTGTCTCAAAACCTACATATGGTAGGGTGTAAGCAACCATTAAATTTCAAGGTCAAAGGTCACAAAAATCGGCTTTTTGCGCTTTTTTTGGAAATATCTCATTTCCTATGAGTTTTTTGCTATTCGTATTTCTTATCAATATTGTAGAATACAAAATTCTCTACAAATTTTGTTTAATTTTTTTTTTATACGGTGAACCGTTTTCGAGATAGAGGGCGGAGAGCGCGCGGTCACAGCATCACTTCAGCCTCCGGTCGAAAACGCGCCATATAGTTGATGAACTATCAATAAATCAATTATTATAAATATTTGTCAATTTTTTATTAACTATTATATTCTACTTTATCATTTTTTTCCTAACTTATCCACTTTTTATTAAGTATTAATTTATTTAACAACACTTACCTGCCCATGTAATTGCAGAATTGTTAATAAAAATATAGGAATTATATGTCGCTCTGTTATGGTAGAGCATTGAGACAAGCTTGCCCATTACATTGGCCACAAGTTAAAGAGCATTGCAAGCCCGCTTTCCTGCATCCGCATCGCGAACCACAGTCACTCTTGCAGTTGCAGAAAATTGTATTTAGCAAATCTTCTGGAGCAGGTGGTAAAATGGTCATGATAGGCTCCAGAAAATCGTTTCGCATTGCCCAACCCCATACCTTGGGTTCCAAATCATGTCCTAACCAAGTTTGAACTTGATAATATACACGGTTGAAATATTGATGAGCAGCTGCACTTGTTGGTGGAATATTTGAAAGTTGCACAGGTTTATTAAGTTTTGAGGACTTGACGTAATGCATGTAACGAAGATGATCGAGACTTTTCACAGATTTCGGAGCATTATAGATGGCCAATAAGGTTTGAGTTCCACTCTCTAATAATTTCTGGGCCGAACAATTTTCTTCCTCAAATGCTGCAGCTAGTTCATACAAATTTGTCAGTAATTAATTAATTTGACAAATATTTATAATAATTGATTTATTGATAGTTCATCAACTATATGGCGCGTTTTCGACCGGAGGCTGAAGTGATGCTGTGACCGCGCGCTCTCCGCCCTCTATCTCGCAAACGGTTCAACGTATAAAAAAATTTTTAAACAAAATTTGTAGAGAATTTTGTATTCCACAATATTGATAAGAAGTGCAAATAGCAAAAAACCCATAGGAAATGAGATATTTCCAAAAAAAGCGCGTAAAATCGATTTTTGTGACCTTTGACCTTGAAATTTAATGGTTGCTTACACCCTACCATATGTAGGTTTTGAGACAACTTTTAGGGTGTCAATATACAAGTATTTACAGACTTACAGCTGGGTATCTCAAATTCCGAGATTCTTACCTAATTTAAGCTTAAATGACTGGACTATCAGGGGTTTTCGTTATTTTGGAAATTTTGTTATGCACACGAATATGTTTGAATATATTTTCATCTTTAAGAATTAAGTGTGATTTAATTTGTTATATAAAATATAAAATTTGGAAAGATAAAGAATATGCTTTTTATTGTCTGTATTAACATTACTGTCTTGAAAGAACGATAGAAAGAAATAAAAGAATTCCAAATGTTCTATAAAAAAATCTCATCCTTTTCCTGTCCGTATTTCATATTATTTGGACTCCGCCACAACTTCCGCGCAAATTTTTTATCTTCCTAATCAAACTATTCGTCGATTCAGTCGTCATCTTCGTTATCATGTCATGTTTTACGTAACCTATCCATCTTTCTTAACACTTATCCCTACCGATTAAAAGGGTCTTTCTAGTTCAGACAGATTTGGCTGCTCCATCTCCTCACAGTAGTTTACTACAAACGCTGATACGTCACTTTAATACTTTGCACCAACTTCTTGCTACTTCTAGTATCTCTTACGGACTGCTAGTCCAGACTGATGTGGAACCGTTTATATGTATATATTACGAACCAGGTATATAGAAAGTTTTGACTAACATTGTCAACCAATCATTAAGTCTTAACGATGAAAAAAGAGGTCTACAATTCAAGTTAATATGTTTACGTGTACCCAACTATCGACGATCTTTTCACTTTATACGTGCTGACACTAAAATACAGTCACCATTGGACGCAATAAATTAAAGGATAGTCGGGATTTAGAATTTATTGCTGCTGAGGTAGAACAATGTCTGAGGTAAAATAAAATAAGATATCGAATCTGAGAAAAATCTGTGGGGAAATGTTTGGTACATTTCTATTACATTTCGTTATTTTATCAGCTTCGATAAAGATACCAAAGCTTTCAATGTCATCTTTTGTGTTCCGAGTTAAGAATGATTTTATGAAACATCCCTAGTTTCTAGGGATTAGTAATTATGTGATTATTATTATTATATCAAAAAATAAAAAGTAGATCAATGTATGACAGACTGAATTATGACTCGAGCGTAAAAGCTCAGTATACAATACTTATTAATATAACATGGTGGTTAATTAGTAATAATTAGCCAGCATTGCCGGGTTTATTAATAGTGGTATAATAATACGGGAGGGTAATGTTACCGGAAATACGCATTATAATGATAATACGTGATGTGTAAACAACCGCAATGCCACCGCACAGATCGTTACACCCACTCATATTACTCTTAACGTTTGTATGACCGATATTTTGCTCGTTAGCTTGATTAAGCTGATTGTATGTGCTGGTGGACAATCGAGCAGTAGGATTATTGTTAAGGCTCTTATTTTTAAGAGATAAATGATGCTCATCGAGCCAACACCAGAGGAAGTGCAGATGCGTTGCCGGGCCCTTAAGAAAAAGTTACATTCGCTTCTTACAGGAAATATTTCTTTTTGAAGGAATATTGAACCCGTCAACATATATGGTCTTCAACAATCATTTTCATTTTTATATCGTTGGTTTTCAATGCCGAAACATCTGTATGAAAATTTTGTTATCTCTGTCTTATCAAAGTAACGAGAGAGATGGCAATATGTATTTGCAAATATGCGATATAACCTTGATATATTTAAATGTGAAATTATGTGAAAAAAGAGAACTGTGTATTTCATTTGATGTTAGAACTGAAAGTGTTACAAAAAGCCGGTCATACAATGTTCTACTTTTTATGAAAAATGTTGAACATTTACTTTGATACCTACGGAAAAAAACACAAAACTAGCCTTAATTTTTTATATTTATTGCAAGTTTATGTATTATATTAATCTAACCATTTGCGCACGTAAGTGTAGAAAGCTTACCAGTTTAATTGTCGCTTCTAAAATCTTAGAATATTGTAGACACATTCTCATATGAGTACTAAAAAAACGTATTGTAAGGCAAACACAACATCTGTCAGGTCCGCTAGTAAAGTAAAAATAACGGCCTATGTCCAAAAGCATTTGGACTTGTATGGAATACAAATTTCAGCCTTTTCACATTCAAGCGAAAGACATAGAGTTGCTCTTAGTGAGAAACAGCTTAAAGCTTAATCCTGTACGAGGCTTGAGCGATAGTGCTCCTACATTGAAACACTTTTAAACTCCCGCATCTATGGTTATACAAAATGTTTGTTCGCAACTTAAAAAGTTGTACTTTGATTATCATTAGACTACTTTATAGCAGGACTAGCTGTCGCCCGCGACTCCGTCTACGCGGAATTAAAAAAAAAACTTTATAAGTAGCCTATGTGTTCTTCATAACATAATTCCCAACTTCGCAATACTCATTTACTATGCTTACCATCGTTCTCTAGACATAAACTGCTGCACAAAGCATCTGTCACAGCTGTGATATGAGTCGTTACAATTGAAACGTAGCAAATATGTGACGTAACCAAACTGTAGCAAGGCTTGCTTACGTAAGCAGTGTGTTACGTGCAGTCAACGGCGCATTATGCTAGTTTCACACAGAGGGTAGGATAGTGAGGCAGAGCAGTGCAATACTGGTATTTGTTTGAACGCAAATTTACTGTTAAATCAATAGTAATCTGCCTCGGCGTTTATACAATATCAGTACTGTTATGTTCCACTGCTACTCTTTACTGTGCTGCCCTCGTGTAGACTCAGATTAGTGCTTTGTTGCTACGTCATTAGCTAACGGATTGTGTTATGCAACTGACAGATCTGAATACGTGATGTTTGATTTGTGCTTTATTTTATCATTGCAATTGTAATGTCTGAGAACAAATAAGTGAAACAAAAAACAGATTACTATTATATATATAGTGAACATTGGTCAAACATCTCAAAGCTTTGAAATTGAAGTTTATGGATGCCATCCGGACTAATTTAGAGAAAAACTTTAGAACTAAATTCATCCAAGTGGTGAAAACTAGTGAGCGCTTAAATCAAAATGTGTAAAAGAGCATTGCGTCCTCAATAAAGAAAGTTCTCTTAATATCTATTAAGATCGGTTAACAAAAACATATTTTTTATCGAAATAAATTTTTAATAGATATTAAGAGTACATTCTTTATTTCTTATTCCTCTAATAGGATGGTACGTTGCATAAACAAAAGTCCTAATGGAGCTCCGTAATAAAATAAATAAATATCGCTTTTATATGCCTATAAATAAAGCTTCTAGCTAAAAAAAAAACTGAAATATAGCAGATTACGTTGACCAACGAGATAACGTTAACGCGTTATTGCTGATAGCAGTTTATAGCGGTTAATCCCGACCCGCGCTTCGTTGATGGAAAAATTTGCAACTGACCGTAAGCTAATGGATATAAATTGTTTAGTATAACGTACGCCGTGTTTTATGAAATTACACACCGAGGTGAATATAAAGAAGTATATATATACTCCTCACTAAATTCATCAATGTTTAATGTTACAATATTTGTGTTGTAATCTTTATATTATAGAGATAACTTCAAATTCTTCTATTCTTTAATTCTAAATTCTAAATGCCATATGATCAAAACATATGAAAAATACTTGAAACAAACATTCTATCATGGATGGCATGGTTTGTTTGTTCCAGTAACGTGATTAACATTTTATTCGTTTTCGGTCAGGTTCGTAGTTAGTTATATCGTTGGTTTCTGAGACCAAAATCCCTGCATAAAACATTTTATCTCAGCTTTGACAAAGACAATGGAATGACGATATTTTTTACACACAGATTATGGTCTCAGAAACCAATTATTAGTCATCGACTAATAATTAAAGGCTATATAAATCTAAGCAAACTCGTGTAATAATTTTATAAAAGGTAGTTTTAGTTTTCTTAGATGGCAGCACTGCTCGACCCCGCCACTCTTTTGTGACAACTTCCGGCGAATGGATTGAGGGTGGTGGGGTTGAAACAGCGTTTTGATTATTGAGTCAGGAGCTCGGCAGTCGTTGGATATCCGTCGATGTGATAAGTCGTCTAGTGGAATTGACCGTTAGAAATGTTGAAAATGGAATAAAAGTATTCACTGTGCAATGAATTGGAGTTTTTCTTGACATTTCAGAAGTGGGATATAAAAATCCAGGTATGAACGCCCTCAGAATTTTAAATACTAATTTACATTAAAAAAAAAAATACTTTAAAGTACAAAGTAGCTATAACGCTTGTTAATTTTTTTATTTTTATTTTTTTTATTTTTTTTTATTCTACTTTCGATACTGCACAAATATGACACTGTCATACTGCATTTGATCACGGCTATTTTCCAAAAATACAAATTATGCATATCTTCTATCTATATATATAAAAGAAAGTTGTGTTAGTTACACCATTTATAACTCAAGAACGGCTGAATCGATTTGACTGAAAATTGGTGGGCAGGTAGCTTAGAACCAGGAAACGGACATAGGATAATTTTTACCCCGTTTTATATTTTTTATTCCGCGCGGACGGAGTCGCGGGTAAAAGCTAGTGTTACAAAGACTTTTTATTGAGATCATTATTTACGTCATTATTAAAAATATTTATTTAATGACTTATTGATTTATAAGTATCGAATGTGATTTTAACTCGTATTTTCAATTTTCTTTATTTATATTTATGCTACCTATTTTGAATTCTTTAGAATTTTAAACGTTTTACGGGATATTTCGAAATTGAATATGGGTAATGATTTCATAGTTATACAAGCGAGACCCCCCAACAGGGAAATAAATAATAGAGGTTTCTATTATATTATGTATGAAACTTTATTTGTGTGTGAATCATTTACTTACTTTTTATTCTTTTTGTATTTATGTCTATTGAAATTACTCGCTTCGAACGATTAAACAGTGGAGAAATATCATGTTTTTGGGATACCGATTGAGCGAACAATGATGTACGCTGGATAATGATTGAGCGAACAATGAATGTTCGCAGGATAATGATTGAGCGAACAATGAATGTTCGCAGGATAATGATTGAGCGAACAATGATGTACGCTGGATATTGATTGAGCGGGCAATGATGCTCGCTGGACTGTAAGAATCGACTGAACTTAATGACTGAGTGAACAATGATGCTCGCTGGACTATAAGAAACGACTGAACTTAATGATTGAGTGAGCAATGATGCTCGCTGGACTATAAGAAACGACTGAACTTAATGATTGAGTGAGCAATGATGCTCGCTTGACTGTAAGAAACGACTGAACTTAATGATTGAGTGAGCAATGATGCTCGCTGGACCGTAGGAAACGAATGACTTTAAATTTGACTGAGACTGAACTTTGATGTAAATAAGAGAGATTGAGACATGATTCCAGGGATTTAATACATTTAGATATGACGTCAGACGATGACTAAGTTGGAGGTACGCTACCTACAACTCCACCAAGGAAGTGTAAGTACGCAAAACGGAGGAAAGTAAAGAGGAAAAGAGCTCCTTCGACGTCATCTACTTTGACGTCGTCAAGTGAGAATAAAAGTAAATGTGTGTATGTAAGGACGCTTGTTGGGATGAATGTGTATTGATGTATGATTGCGTGTGTGTGTATGTTTATGTACGTTTATAAAAGTAAAGTTCTATGTTTATATCAAGGATGAAAAGGTTCTATACGATTAAATCAATGAGTATAATATGAAATAATATCTTTTGCATTTGAAAGAGGTAAGATTGAGTATTTTGTTTTCTTTGTGTATTTTGTTATGTAGACATGGGCTTAAGAAGTATGAAAATTTTCCGGAAAACGTAGTATGAACTCTTGGCACTTCACATATATTAAGTGCGGAGCGTTGAATGAAGATTAGCTCGTGATTGTATGTAATTGATGAGTGATGATGAAGGATAAGAGCCGGTATATATAGTTGCCTTACTGTAAGAACTTTACATTCCCTGTACAGGTTAGCTGTTGGATATCTGTATGGGCGGTTTGTGCTGCATTTTAGTATACCGCGTTGGGCTCTCTCGAGTGGAAAAAGATTTATTTTATTTGAACCTCCCCAAGACGAAATACAATAACTTAGCACAGACTGACATAGGGAGTAATATAACATTTTAATGATGTCTTTTATATGCACAAACCCTGATGTTTTGAAAACTGCAGTTAATTTTCTGATTCGCTGAGTTAATTGATTACGCTAAGTTATCTAATTGAGGTAACTTTTTGTATGGTCTGGCATTTACACATGATATTCGGGAACCTGTTTTGGCAGGTAGATGAGGTGTGTGCAAGTAGAAAGAGGGACTCGAAATTCTGCGGGTTCTTAATGGAAAATGTTACATGCTTTGTTTTTTCTATATTTAATGTTAATCTATTATTTCTGAGCCACATTGAGATGTTGTTAAACGCTCCCTGGGCTGATGCAAAAGTCTCAGGCCAGGTGTCTCCTTGGACAACTAAAACTGTATCATCAGCATAAGTGATAATGATACCGCGATCGACTGGGAGGTTGCAAAGCTCGTTTATATAAACTAGAAAGAGGGTAGGCCCTAGTATACTGTCCTACGGAACACCACAGCTAACAGTTAAGGGGTCACTTATATGAGATCTTATCTTTATGCTCTGTGTCCTATCCGAGAGGTAGTCTTTGAAAAGGTTAAGTTGAACATTTTTGATTCCTTGTTGTTAAGACCTTCTAACTTGTTTAAAAGTAGCGGTATTGGCACAGTGTCAAAGGCCTTTGCAAGATTTGGAAATAGAGCAATACTCTTCTTTCTGATAGTTTTTACGTATCGACATATTCTGTTAATGTTAGTACAGCATTTGAAGTCGACCTATTTCTTAGGAAGCCAAATGGATTTTTAGAGAACATGTTGTTGTGTTCTAGATAACTGACCAATCTATTGTTAATTATCTTTTCAAAAACCTTCGATAAATATGTTAATATGGAATTGGGCCTGTAGTTACAAACAATCATTTTATCATCACTTTTGTGCATAGGTATTTTTTGCCATGTTTAAGAGATTTAGGAAAGACTCTTGACTGTAGGGAAAGATTAACAATGTGTGTTATGACTGGTGCAAGTAAGTAACTATTTTGGCGTAGTACAGCGGAGGGAATATTGTCCCAGCCCATGGAGCTATCGATTTTTAACGCGTTAATGGTGTTCAGAATTTCAGGTATATCGGCATCTGTTAGGATCACGGAATTTAGTGTTGTATTAGTTGGCTGTAGACTATTACTTATATCAGTGTCGGGAGCAATATTTTCTGCGAGAGGTTTACCTATATTAACAAAATAACTATTCACATCGTTGACTGCTTTTTTTTTTATATAGTTGGTTATTTTCTAGATCTTGTGATACCTTGGGAATTGTTTTAAAATGTGTAATTTCGTTTATGATTCGCCACGTTATTTTCATATTTTTCGCTTTACTAGCTTCCCTCAGACGTTCTATTTCATAATTGGCTTTTGCTTTTCTAAGAAGGGTTTTACAGTGATTTCTATAACGTTTATATGTCTTAATAAAAATAACATTAACAGGTTGATTTCGTAATTTCATATGCATTCGATCTCTATTTTTCATGCACCTTAATAGTCCTGTCAAGATCCAGAGTTTTTTTAGTGTCTGGTAATTGGTTTAGATATAATATCTAAAAGATAGTCTGTGGCCAAGTTACAATCAGTAGTAATAAATGTTTTTGAGAGGTCTGATGCTTTGATTGTTTCAGAAACTTCTTTGTAATTAGTCTTGGTAACAGTGATAGTGAAAAAGGGTTTTGTTTGGTTAGTATCCATGACTAGGAAGGAATATGGTATCGTGGTCGGTGAGAGCATTTTGAACATTATGTTCATATCACCTGTTATTACGATGTTTTTTTTTTATAATTCTTACATGAGATTAATAGTTCTTCTAATGATTTAAGGAATGGTATTACATTATGAAATGATTGCGATCTGTTAATGGACTTTAGGATAATACCATTTTTTTATTTGTTATAATACAGGTAGCATCTGAAAGTTTATGTTCAAAGGAATCACAGTGTAAATAGTTTTTAGTGTATATCATTATGCCATCGTTTTGGTTTTTTTAAAAATTCTAGACTACTAGTATTGTACCCCTTTATTTAAGGGATACATAAAGAATTGTTAAGCCAGCATTCTAATAAAATAATGGTGCCAGGACTTATTGCTATTCTGGAAAGAAGTAATAAGAAACCGTTAAAATTGCACAATATACTCTTTATATCCTGTGTTAGAATCTTTAGTTTATGTGTTGGTGATTTTATTAACGAGTTGAATTCTTCAGATGTGCAGGTTTGTGCCTTAGATGGTACAATGTTGTCGATGTTATCATTAATTATTGAGATTGTGTGGTACATTATTTGTATGTCGGATATAATTAAGGGTACATTAGTACTCCTACCAAAAAAAATGAATGGATATAAGTACTACGCTTAGGGCTGTTTGTTTTGTAAAACATCAGAGTGCCTTAGTATGTGTATACATAACACGACATATTAATAGAGGTTTAAATTGATAAAACGTATGTTTTGATTTTGTAAACAAAATTCGTGCTTCGTTAATAAGTAACAATAACAGTTTTCATGAAGTTGACACTATTGGAGGAATGATGTTGTATTTTTATTGTCATGAGTTTTAATAATGTTAGTTGATAGTGTGAAATTGATATTTATATCATTGTATATAAGATATTGTAGATTAGTAATATGACACGTATATTGCAACTTTTATTGTAACTTTTCATAAATTTAGTGTACATGAGTAATATATAATGTTCTCAAATGGTAGTAGTAATAGGCCGTACAGTGTGTTGATGTTTACATAGTACCAGTATTTACAAATTAAGCAACCGTAATATGGAACATTAATTTCAAGGTTAGCATACTTGTATGATAAACAAATTGGGGAACTAAGGTGAATTTTATAAGTATGCCTGGCATTGTACACTTCTATGATGCGGTGGTAGTATGTGTGATAAGAGTAAGTTGATTGTTGGCAGTTAATTGTATTATTTTGGGAGTGTTGATTTTTATGTTTTAGTAAAGTGTGTCTACATATTACATTTATAAAAAGAACAAGCAAGATAACATTATGGACGGTATATGTTATACAAATGTGTTTAAATATTGTACTACGTAGAATATTTTATTTTGTGTCCGTAATGAATGTAGTTGATCTTCGTTTTTAATGACAATGCCCCTTCTGTTTTTCGTAAAAGTATTTTACCATTTTTAACCCAGCTGTGAGCGTATTTTTCTGCCTTTGCTAATTCTCTGGCGAGAAAATGTACTCTTCTAATTTTTGTTAATCTCTTTTAATCTTTATAACATGTAAACTGGAATGACTTCTCCGACGAAAGGAAGTTGCTTGGAGTTTAGTTCGTCAGTTCTGTTTTTTCTGTACTTTTGACAGACGCTAGCACATCCATTTCAGTCCAAGTATTGGTAAATTCGACAACGACTGTAGACGTTGTGGAGTCGGCTCATTCTTCTCAATTTGAACATCCAAAGTATTAGTTAGGCGCTCAAAAGTTTGTAGGAGATTGGATTTGGATTCTGCTTGTTTACCAGGGACGTTTCTTATTTCAACGGCTGTTTTTAGAGGAAAACGTTCCAAAGTATCTAATCGCTCTTCAAGTAGCGATGTCTGTTTTTTCAGATCGCCTCCTCAGCTAACGTAGATAACTTACCTTCAATGTTTTTTTAATTGGTCCGTTAGGAAGTCTAGACTTTTATCAAGCTCTTGGTTAGATTGATCGACTTGCGATTTTAAATCTTTCATAAGAGCTTCTACTTGAGTCTCTAATAATTATTACGTAGGTTGAATACTTTTATGAGGAAAATAGATACTTTTAAACCGTTTTATAATATTGTATTATAGTTATATTGTTAAATTAAATTAAGATTTTATTATATTGGCTTCAAAATTATAATAAGTAACTTAAGTTAGTAAGTAATTAATTGGCAGAGTTCCTGATGTTTTAGTGTGCCAGGAGGCTACACATTTCGTAGGATGGCCGAATGTAATAATTTTATAAAAGGTAGTTTTAGTTTTCTTAGATGGCAGCACTGCTCGACCCCGCCACTCTTTTGTGACAACTTCCGGCGAATGGATTGAGGGTGGTGGGGTTGAAACAGCGTTTTGATTATTGAGTCAGGAGCTCGGCAGTCGTTGGATATCCGTCGATGTGATAAGTCGTCTAGTGGAATTGACCGTTAGAAATGTTGAAAATGGAATAAAAGTATTCACTGTGCAATGAATTGGAGTTTTTCTTGACACTCGCGTGACCGTATTATCCAAATGTGGGAATTAGAATAAAGACGTCATCCGAACTAAAAGCCGAAAGCCTATTACTATTGCTAATAAGTTTTTTCTTGATATCTAATATTGTTCAGCGTACATTTTAGATCGATTAGCTTTTAATTTCAAATGAGAGTGGACATATTGAAATAAATATCAGATTCCAATGATACTCCTGATTATTGCAGTTAAATTTAAAAACTACTCATTTTTTTAGTAACCTAAAAGAAATAATTAAAATACGAAGGTAAGGCACTCCGAATTCAAATCCATACTTTAATTTTGACATTTTTTCTTACTGTTAAATTAATTTTGTCCAAAAAGTGATTACAGTTAATAAGAATAGAATTAAGTCGACTTAAATATCACATTACATTAAATAAAAAATGTTACAACACGCAACGTTGATACGAAAAGTAATTTATTACGACTTTTTTAATTAACCTTAATTGTAATAAACACTTCTGGTTTATTTCTTTTGTAAAACATTGGTCAAACTTAAAATACATCTTTAGCAGTAAAGTAGTATAAGCAGACTTTATCAATTTGCGTGTATCTTATGAGAAAGTACAATCGTTTTCCACTAAACGCAATTAAAAAACATAATTGTTAGTAGTGGTAAGTTTTAGTGAAAATGGACCTTTCCTGTGTTTGAAACGAAACGATAATTATGTTAAACTTACTGCATAACTTATGAACTCAGCGAAATGAAGCCACATTCCTTCATTAGGAAATAAGATAAGTCATTTGACCTACTTCCGACGTTTTCTTGTTTCAGAGAATCGTAATGTAGTAAGAGTCATGCAAAGTTATTGCGCACTGAATTTGTAAACTTTAATCCAACCGAAGATTGTTTTAATTACTTTGTACAAGACAGAGTACAAAAATGTAAAAATTACTTAAAGGATAGATTCTACAAGTGCAATTGCAATTCTTGAAGAACTATTACTATTTTTATTTGAAGAACTTGAACATAAATAAATTTAAACATTACGAGTATCTCCTAGAGTTAATCGGCTAAGTATAATTAAGATAAGTAAATATTGTTTATTAAAAATCCTTGATTATTTCAATGCGAATGATCTGATTAGGTTACGAAGACCTCAGATAAAATATGATAATTCTTTGGAGCGACCTTACTAATATTGATATTCTCTCAAAATCTATTTAACTCATAACTCTTTATATGAACAAAAAATTGTACAATTTTCGTAACAAAACTTTCCTTCCAGAGTAACAATGTTTTGTTATCTTTAGTACTACGCAAAAGGTTATCTATGTAGAACTTCCAGTATCGTAGGTTCCGCTTCATTCATTAGCGATTGTTTATAGCGGCCGACTTACAAACTTGGCTCGTCTATATTCAAATTCTTCAAAAACTTGTGACGTCAAAATTATACGGAGCGGAACCGGCGCGAACGTCAGAGCGTTTCCAAGTTGCGAGGATAAATGTTATCATTGAAATTGGCCGGGTTTCAAAGTTATCGCGGTCAATTTAAACGAACAAATTACTGAACAGTACGAAACTTTCAGATTACAACAATACTGGAATCACAAAAGTAAGGAAACTTACATTTTGTTTGCAAATAGCAAAACAGCATCTTCGTTTTAAATGTGTTAATCACGAATGGCAATCATAAATAATTTCATCACAATACTAAATTGCTCCAAAATAACACCTTTTTGTAAACTTTAATAATTAAAAACGAAACACAACAGCATTAAAAGACTGCTTTTTAAGATTAATAAGGGGTCAAATGATGACTGAATTACATACAGGAAATCGCAAATAGCTGTAAATTTTACAGCGCAGGTTATAAATATTTAAACTATTTAGAATGTGTTTCCATTGCCTTAAGTCTTACAAGACGCAGACAACGCTAGCAGCAGTTTCTTTAACGACCTAGACGTCTTTGAGATGTTCGCCTTATACTTTAGTCTTTGAATAGCGAAAAAACGTAAAGCTTTGGATAATGCACACGCTCAATTACTCTTCAACTAGGAAGCTTAACGCGTTATCCGAGCATAAAGGAATATCACACTAAGATCCTTTTCATACTATGAGATAGGGAATCTATCAAGATTATTAAAATTTCCTTTCAAGTAAATAAGATGGCATTAATGCACATAGTTACAATAACGAAAATAGATCTTACGGTTATATACACTTTATCTTTTTTTTTTTTAATTCGGTTATTATAATTGAATTATTTATCCATTTGAATACATAACATTTAGAATATATGAGAATATAATCGTCTATTCTATAGATAAAGTAAATGACTTAAAATATTCTATTTTAAGACCATGAAAAGCGTCAGCATATAAATAAATTGTAAGAAAAGTCACGTCAAAACATTTGAAAAAATTTCCACATCAAAAAACAAGTCTCCACGGGACTAGGACGTCAATTTCAGCTAAGCATCCTTGGAAGACGTCCAATAACATATTGAGTTATGTTCTACCCTCGTCCGACTGTCAATTACGCATTTACAAGGCATATGGACTGGCAGTGGAGAAAATATGACCTACATGAGGGTAATAAATGTAAATTATACCTACTCTCACACTTATACAAACTGGATATCAAGGGCGTAGCCAGGGCGTGGACCTCTAGGAATTAAGTATCTTAATATTTCAAAGTAGTTTACATATGTATTATAATTTTTTTCGATTCTCTCCAGCTGCCCCTTTTGACCCATGCTGGGGCATGCATGGCGACACTTCGACTCGAGTCTTCGAATTTAATTATCGAATCGACACAAAAATATTTACTCAACTAAAAACACCAAACATAATTTTATTTAAAAAAGTAGACGTAATGTTTCTAAATATCTGTTCTAGATCTACTAGTAACTGCAATTTAATAGTTTAATAATTCTAAAACGGGCAACCAGAACTATTCCCAGCTGGCAGACAAACCGCGAATCATTTGTTACATTGCTTCCCATTCGTTCAACGCACGCCAACAATTCGTATCGAATTGCGATCGAATACCGGACCTTGTGGCATATTTCAAACGGCTCTGTGCGTACTTATGCAAACAAAATGCCTTTTACATTGTTCGCAAACAAATTTTATGCCACGAGTATTTGTACTGCGTAAAAACATTGCCGTAGAAAATAATATAGAATGTGCCCAATTTAGCTAAACAATTGATAAAAAAATTTGAAACAATTACATGTTTTACAAAAAAGTAGCATTTGGAGCGAAGAGCAATTGGAGGACATTATTGTTCTCCAATACACTTACTCACAACAAGTTATTCCAGAATTGTATTATGTCTGGGTTACATTCTGCCATTACCGTAGGACAGTAGTGCCTTGGCATGGACTGTTTTGGCTCACTGGCGCCAGTTACTTTTTAAATTATGCCAGCCAAATATTGGTTGGTAACTTAATCGTTAGAGAACACGAAGGTTGTGTCTTATACAAATTCCATTTAGAAAAAAACAAAAGCCTCGCAAACGTTAGCTAGCTTTAAGCCAACGCGAGTTAGTAGACCCGGCCATCGGTCACATTGAAAAAGTACAAGATCAGTGGCCATTTGCCTCGTTCAGACCCGACTCGTTTGACGCACCTCTATCATAATACACGCTCAAAATAACCGGTTTTAAAAACGTATGTAACAGAAACGTTTTGTTACAATTATAGCTTACACGTGTTTTAAGTACTTGAGTAACAGGATTCAGTTTTTTTTTATATATCTCTGTTTTTTTCTCATAATCTATCAAGTATGCATAACACGGATGTGTGCCCCACATAGTATTTTTCCTTAAAAAAAGATCTTGATTCTAAATTAAAAATTTACGAAACGATTACACTAGCAATTTTCATACATGAAACTTTTGTGTTAACACAAAACCTTTCCCTTTCTATATTTAACAGTTCGTAATAATTGACGATTGATGTACACATTCTACATATTGTTGTCTATGTTTTGTCAAAGAAATCGAAAAGGATGGCAATATGTATTACAGGTATCACTCTAGTCGAGTTCTACCGTTATATGAAACGTATTCGTTTAATCCGATTGTTCATATAACATCTGACGGTTGATGGATTTTGCATTGGGCAATCAATTACAGTGGTTGGTCATTGTTCCGTCACAGTTGACAGATGTCGAAACTGTGACTTTTTTTTAATATCACTTTATTAAGGCTTTAATAAAGTAATTCGGGCTAAAGAATAAAGATTGGATGGTTACAGACTGGAAACGCAGGAGTCCACTTGATGAAACAGACAAAGGAACTGTTAATATTTTTAAATAAAAATAGATGGATTGACAGCAATATATGCGTAATACTAGAGCTGTAACATATAAAGTCAAATTGTTTGCCGAAGTGTACACGTACGAAATGCAGTCACGTGAGTACAATTTGGAACAAAATATTCCTTTGAAGTAACGTTTGAAACATGCCTTCCTTCCTCCATTTCGCTTTAATTTCTCCTTGAGTAGATGATAGAGGGATCGGAGTTAAATCTGTATTTACTCACATAAATTGTTATATTACACTTACATAGCTGTAGTAATATTCACAAATAAAATCTAAATACAAATAATAATTAATTCAAAAAATCCAATTAATTCAACATACACAGATTTCTAAAATCATAACATGTTTTTATCAACACGAAAATTGTGCAAAAACAAATACGTATATGATATATGCGACAAACAAGTCAGAACATGTCATAATCCTGTCCAATTTCATACTTAAAGAGTCTGAATGAGTAAATTAGTTTATTTACCCTCGGGGATCGGTGTAGGCAGCCGGGGTCGGCGCGAGCTGAAACAGGACGCGTGTGTTGACACTTGTGTCTGCGATATATTGCACTCGAGAGAACACACGAGGAAAAAGTATATCATTTTATTTATACTACAATTTGAATAACACTGAAATAATATTATTATTTATTGAAGATGGAGCAAAAGATTAGCTTATGCGGAGATATGAAGGGCATATGAACAAACAAAAGAGAGTTAATGTGGTTAGCTACAAAGGTAGAGGAAGGTAAAAGTATGTATCGACTGTATGAAAGAGAATATGTCATATAGAAAAGGGGTACATACTGTGCAGACTCTATGTCTGTCTCTATAATGGACGCATATGACTTTTTTTTTCTAAAAGAATATATCTGTATGTATAAAGAATTTATTTCCCATAATACAAGCAGTAAGATATGTAACTTAAACGGACGTAAAACTTACATCGGAGCCTCAGCCCTCGTCGACAAACTTTTTACGATACACGGCTCTGAGACGAGCCGTGGAACTATTTTAGAACGTCTTATACACTGCTATTAAAACTTCCCGAGGAAGAGCAATAGAGAGTAAGGCTCGCTGCATACGGATGAAGAAGTGATGCACGTGAAATAATTGAAATAACTAACTGTATTCGGTTATTGTAAACTTAATAATTTATTCATTTATTATTCGGACAACTTACAGCTAACTCATAATGAAATTTTGATATAACTATAAACTTAACTGGACCTGTAGTACCTATATATGTAGTTTAGACTACATTTTTAAAATACATACTTACTAATATTATAAAAGTGAATGGATGGATGGATGGATATTTGACGGTATCTACGGAACTGCTCAACGAATCTTGATTTTTTTTAATTCCACGTGGACGAAGTCGCAAGCGACTGCTAGTAATTACATACTTTAGATTCATTGAAATATTACACGCAAAATTAGACTACAGACTTGAACGTCGTATAAAATTTAAATTATTATTCCTATACGTTCACATGCATTGACAACATGTGAGTTTTCCCATGTTATTCGTGTAGTATATTCGCTGTTATCGTGAGTTTCTACGGTCAAATCACTCGCACAAAAAACATATTTTCATTTCACTCATTCCTTTTTCAAAAATAGAGAATACAATATCTTTTTTCACAAGTGTCTCAGCAATGAAAACCTACGAACCTACGAACTCACGAAATTGGTATTTAGTTCCCAGCGGGGTGGTAGCGAAACAGTAGGACGTTTGTAGTCAACTTTATTGGTTCCCCTCGGGGTTTTACGATTTGACTCACTACAAGTACGTTCCATTCCACGAGAATACCGCTGAATATATTCAATATTAATTTTACTCCTGAATCTTTCGTAGAGGTGATTTCTTTAAGATAAATTGTTTGAAGTTTAAAACGAATGTTTGTTGAAGAGCTGAAGACTTATGAAACTTACTATACATAGTTTGTTAGGCTGTCATTAGTAGTTGGTGTGACAAATTACCTGAAACAAATAAATAAGAACAATAAAGAAAAGTATTAACAGAGTATAAATACGTAGATCGTTATTTTGTTCCAAAAGACGCTTTTGCTATTTCAATATACCAGCTATCGCCCGCTACTACATCCGCACGGAATTAAAAAAAAAACTTAACAAGTACCCTACGTGTTCTTAAAGGCTATGTTCTACCTCTATGCCAAATTTCAGCGAGATCCATGCAACCGTTCTAGAGATACGTTCTAACAAACATCCATCCATCTATACATTCGCATTTATAATATTAGTAAGATGTCTATATATCATGAATGAAAGTATTATAATATAAGTAATCTTTGAAATATTTAACGTAGACACAACTGTACTGCAGAATACGGATGCGGCTCAAAGTGTTTAACTTTCGTTTTGCTGTACAGTGTGTTACCAGTAAACAAATTAAAACTGTTTATACAATAAAACCATTAGTAGTATTGACTACGTAACCATAATTTGATTAACAGATTCATGTCTATAACCTTTCTTTTTCAGAGGGGAATGCTTTATGCTCCGCGCCCGAGGGGGACGCGGTAGTGATGATGACGCATGGTGGCGAGGCCTACTATCCTACGAAGGAAAACAAACTCTACTAATGTTAATGTTGAATTTATCCATCATCAACAAAAGTTGAGCTTTCTAAATGTGTTTATAAAAATTGATTTCGTAACTACAGTATTCATAACAAAACATAAAAATTTCCATTCCATTATATTTAGTAACTTACAGATTTTCTTTATTTTTATTACATCCGTACCGAGTTGTATCAATAAAATGTTTGTATCTTGAGAAAGCAATAACATTTTAATGAAGTAATTTTCAGCGCAGTACAAAAGTTAATATCTTTAATAAAGCAATAAAGAAAGTTTAGTACATAAAATATTTAATAATACAAAAGTTTTCGTTTTCGATCATAAAATACAACCATGATTAATTATCGTTTGTCGCGAACTATTCCCGAGTGAAAAAGTTTAGCTTTAATATATTTTTCTAGGTATTTCTACCAAGGGCAATGCGCTCATGAAATTTCAAAATAAATAAATATTGCTTTATACCGACAAAGAAAACTTCATGGACGGTAACCAACTTTACGCAAAACCAAAGGACATTCTCCGAGTAGAAACAATTAAGTCCTAATAAAATAAAACTTTTTGTTGTTTCTTTGAAATAACGTTTGCTTTATCTTTGGCTACTGAAGTAGCAAATTAACAGTCTCTAAACTTTCACAACTACGAATTAGCTAATAAAAGTGTGGGAATTCAATTACTATTTTTGATTACATTATAAAAGCCTCGTTAAAACTCGGCGTTAAAAAAGCGGCAGTGCGAATAAAAACTTATGTTAATTTAATATTTAAAAGAATCAAGAATCTTTTTAGTTTTTTCACCGTAACGAGTGTTAATTTCTTACGACTAATTAATAAATACAACTATACTCAATTAGAAAAAATCCGACAATATTTACAACTAATATGAACCCTACAAATATTGTACGTCAGTCAGACGGTGGTAGGGTGTGTGGGGTCACATTGTTGGGCACGGGGGGCACGTGACCCCGACAAAGCTGTCCCGAACAATTCGATCTATAACTGGAAACGACGAATTGTATCGCTCGTTAGTCAAACATAAAACTTTCTTATTACTGCATCATATTTATTTATAAATTTTAATAATGACTTAGGTTAATTCTAAGAAATAGACTATTAGTATGTTTAATGAATTTGATACTTTAAAGATTGCACTAGTTATTTATTTTACAAAAGCAGGATTCAAAGGAACGATGGCTTTACTTTATTTTTAGAATGATTAGTTATACATACATTGACGTCATCAATCGCGTGTCATTAGAAACTTTGATAGAAAAAAACATTTGAACGATTTTGATCTAGTACGATACAGGCCGTGATCATTGGTCAGTGAACTAATAACAGTTGGTCCAGCGTTACAATACTAAGTAAAATACAAAGGGCAAAGGTAGTCGACATGATTACATTGCACGCCAATTCAATTTTAATTCTAGTAAAATTATCACGTTCCAGGAACCCTGTTATACAAAGGTAACATTTTTTTATATCAAAAGATGGCAAACGAGTAAACGGCCACTTGAATTCGCCGAAATAGTTGGGCGACCGTTGCCCATAGGCATTCGCAAATGCAGATGCGTTGCCTACCTTTACTCAACGGAGGACGCATAGAAATAGGATATTTGTCCTTCCTATACGTCCCCTCTGCCGCCAAATGCAATTCCCCTTCCCATCCTTTTCTAAAAAGAAAAGGGTGCGAAGGGAAAGAGGACAAAAATTAGGCCTCCGACACATAATGAAATTTAACTTTGATATACAGTATTCTTATTAACATTTAAGGTCTCGAAGTGTTGTTATAAAAGTCAAATTCGCGTGAAAATTACAATAAATTCGTTTCTGCTTTATTTCCCATTCATTTAATATGTATACAAAATGATTGTGGCTGTAAAATTACATCGCCATCTGCATAATTTTCGCGGTGATTCAGAAGGTAGTACATTTTACTTCGGAGTTTACGGCTTGAGGCGACCGAACGCCCGCTTTATGGCCCACATTATGACGAATTCGCTCGTAGCTTATTAATGCGATGTTTGCAAGTCTTTTGCACAATGTGTAATAACTTTAAATGATAAAGGAAAAAGCTGAGACTTATCGAATAGCGACGTTAATGTCATTTACAGTAGGGACCGACCAGTGTCTTTCGACTTCCGAAAAATCTATATATATAAAAGAAAGTCGTGTTAGTAACACTATTTATAACTCAAGAACGGCTGAATCGATTTGACTGAAAATTGGTGGGCAGGTAGCTTAGAACCAGGAAACGGACATAGGATAATTTTTACCCCGTTTTCTATTTTTTATTCCGCGCGGACGGAGTCGCGGGTAAAAGCTAGTTTATACTAAAACATATTGTCATCTTTTACATTTAAAAGAATAGTGATAACAATATTTCTATGTGGTGCTTCTAAGTATGTTTTCGCAGTTGAATCTTACGGTAATTACGTCAAAAGGTTGTCATAGGTTTTATATGAAGCAAATAAGAATTAAGAAAATCTACAAATACATTTACTCGTATTAATATTAAAGAACAAATTCCACTTCAGTTCGTAGAACCAATAAAGTGAGTAAAAAATTATAACATCGTAAATGTCAAGGTCAAGACAAAACTGCGTAGACCCGCGTTAGCTAATCGTAGCAAAAAAATAACATATAACATTTTATGTGGAATTGAAACAAGTCCACATGTACTGGAGTTTATTGCGCAAAGTTTGCCACATTTCGTGATCACATCACTTTTGCAATATATTTTACTGCATGGACAGCGCGGGTGGTTGTTCTATTCAATTGCATTTATACTTATATGGAAACGCGGTAGCCAACAAACATACAAACCGTGACTTAAGTTAGAAGAGACCGTGTTTATCTATTTTATTTTGAGGTAGAAAGTTAACTTAACTTGTTTTTTTTTTACAAAAAAAAATAATTACTCTTATTTGTCAAAGTTTTAAATACGATAGGTAGTATAAGTACGTATTACGATAGATAGACGATTAAATCAGTCCCCGTAAAAGACGTCAAAGAGAGAGGGAAAGGGAGAGAGAGAAGAGAGATGAAAATCATTAAGATCTACATATTATGATGATAGAAAACATTAAATTACATACATATTCAAAACAAAAGATAGCGGTTATAAGAAACAAAATATCCATTGTGCGAAATGAACCGCGCTTCGTAGCAATCGCTAACGCTTACAACTTGCGCCGTGAAGCGCTGAGGCGTCAGCGTCGCTGACAGCTTTATCTCTTGCAGAGCGGTCGGTGCAAGCTCGGCGTACGGACAACGAACTTAGTGGAATTTGTACTTTTAGTTGTGTCAGCGCTTTACGCTTACAATACACCGCGTCTCACAATGCGCAACATACCGCCACCTATGAAAGCTTTCAAACACACTGATGGTATTCCTTTTCAATATAAACTTGTAGGAAGCGGTTTGCAAGCTTACTGCTATAATAAATATGTGGAAATACTCTTATACGATATATTCTTAGGTACAATATTATCTTTATTATTCATACTGTTGTTTTTATTTATTATTTTAAGACACCGAAAAATGCTACTGTGAACCACTTGTTCATTACCTGACAACTCGTTTTACTAAACTTTTTAAACATTATGATAAATATGTTCAAATAAATCGAGGACATATAGGTACATATTGTATAAACAACATACGTGACATATTTAAGTAACAAATTGATATTAAATTGAAGTAAAAGTTTCAGCATAACATATTCCAAAGTCATTATTTCTTCAAGACCTTAACAACGTAACATTTATTCAACCTTTACAATTTTTATACATCAAATCGTGTAATGTGACGTTTGTGAAAGTGAAATGATCGACACACCCCGCGGTCATGGCTCCAAAATCGACTAGAGTGTCTAGTTTATTGCTATCAACTTGATAGACTTTTCGCAATACAGATATTTTTTGGGGAAAGAAATTGTTTCATCCAAAATATTTTTTAGAACTTGGAATTATTTTGTTGCTTTAATGTTTTTGGAATGACAAAAAAAAATCATTTTTATATTTCATTCTGATATAGTTTGTGTTACTTACAGTATTTGTGTAATTATTTTTGCACTTTTTACATATAAAACGATACGTTACTAAGTGCACTTTTAGATAAAATATTAGGTCCTTACATATGAAATTGGCGTTTTGTATGGGAGGAACAAAAAGTCGAATATTTTTTAATATAATATATTTAATTAATCAAAGTATGAACCATTATTTTCTATGCACTTTTGCCATCTCATAGGTAGTTCATTGATCCCTTTACTAAAAAAAACCAGTCGGACGGGAACTGTTGGAGCAAGGTCCGGGGAGTACGGAGGATGTCTTAGCCTTTCCAATTGAAGCTCTTCTAATTTAGTAGCCGTCTGTTGCGCAGTGTGTGGTCTAGCGTTGTCGTGAAGCAGCAGTGGCGTGGAGCGATTGACCAGCCTATGTTGTTTAGCCGCTAGCTTTTCCATCATGGTTTGCAATTGCTGACAATAGACATCAGCCGTAATAGTCTGGCCAGATTTGAGAAAACTGTAATGAACAATACCGGCACTAGTCCACCAAACGCTTACAAGTAACATTTTTGGGGTTAATTTTCGCTTGGGGCAGGATTTGGCTGGCTGGCCAGGATCCAACCATTGCGCTGAGCGCTTCCGATTATCGTAAAGAACTCATTTTTCATCACAGGTAATGATTCGGTTTAAAATACCTTCATTATTGTGCCGGTTTAGTAATGTAACGCAACAGTCGACGCGCCTTTGCCGGTTTGCTTCAGTCAATTCGTGAGGTATCCACCTTTCAAGCTTTTTAATCTTCCCAATTTGCTTCAAGTGAATTAAAACAGTTTTATCACTAACATCGCAGCCTGCAGCTAACTCGGACGTGGTTTGCGATGGATCCGCTTCTACAATAGCCTTCAACTCTTCATTATCAACTTGAGTCTCAGGCCGTCCACGGGGCTTGTTCTGCAGATCGAAATTTCCAGAACGAAAACGTTGGAACCAAAAACGAACTGTGTTTTCTTTTGCAACACGACCGCCATACACATCATTCACCCTTCGAGTCGTTTCCGCAGCACTAGTGCCACGGCGGAACTCGTACTCGTAAATAATGCAATATTTTAAGTTTTCCATTTTGTAAAATGAGTGACGCAAACAGAAAAAAACAGAAGAAAAAAAACAAATGAATGACGGTCATCGAACCACAAATACATGAGTCTATAGCTGTACAAATTTGAATTTGGAATTCCTTACCAAAGAGGAGAAATTCGTGATTAAAGTGGCCAGTACGAAAAACGCCAATTTCATATGTAAGGACCTAATAGTTTGTTTTTCTGCGTAAATATGTATTTTTCCCCATACCTCACTATATTTACATTGTAACTTTAGTATGTCCAGTTCCATAAAATACATGGAGCAGGTATGATGACTTGTTTACGTAACATGTTAACTGACAGACGGGTGCACCAGACGAGAAATTCCAATAGAAGGGAAAGGATCAATAGCTAACAAAAACTACGAGACACTATACCCGGAATGTAAACAATGCAATCAACCTAACTAATTCTATAAATGTGAATGTTTGGATGTATCGATGGAAAGATGTTTGTTTTTTTGTTAAGAAGTATCTCCAGAACGGCTCAACGGATCTTGATGAAATTCAGCAAAGATGCAGAACACAGCCTGAACGAACACATAGGCTCTTTATTGGATGGATGTTTGTTAGAAGGTAACTCCAGAACGGCTGCATGAATCTGAGTGAAATTTAATATCGATGTAAAACACAGTCTGGACAAACAAAATAACATAGGCAATAATATACTTTTATTTAGATACTTTTCACCGCATTCTGCGCAGACGATGTCGCGGGTAATAGCATTATAAATATTTGTCTCACTTTGACGTCAACATATCCACAATATAGCTGTGCGAGGCCGGACATTTAAAAATGGTAAAGAATGCATACATACGGGTTCTATGGAATTTCATGTTGAACAACAATTGTTCGAAATATTAACTTTAGAACATTGCTCATTACCCAAGTAGTGATTAACAAGACTAGAATTACTTTCTTCTGTTTCAATGTACCCGAGTTTATGACTAAATTACTGGCAGCATATTCATGATTACGTTGAAGAGATTAAAATTTTAAAAATAAAATTAACACTTTCGGAGCCACGGAACGCTTTCGGTGTTTGTCTTTGAAAGTGGTGGGGTCAATGAATGTGTTAAAGATAGTATCCAATAGTCACAACTTTGATTAAATTGAGGCCCCTAAGTTTGTTTAGTTGAAACTGTTTAAACCATAAAGATGATAAGGTGTGAAAAATATTAGTAAATATCAATATTATTAACGAGGACGAATGCGCAAATGAGGCCATTCGTCGGTGCATTGTGTACACATAGTTTTACTTATGTAGGTCAACGGCGGCTCTCGCAGACTTCGGCATACAATGGACGCGTTTGCATAACTCTTTTTCATGCAGTACTCTATCTGTCGAGATTATATGCATCGCTGGTACATTAACCTTTTTAACGCTACATTCAAATTGTTAATAGGTGGATCGGCATCTATATGATTAGATTGTTATTTCAAATCTAATTAATATTTGAAATACGAATGTTTGGATGGATGGATATTTGTTTAAAGGTATCTCCGGAAGGGCTCAACGGATCTTGATGAAATTTGGCACCGATGTTCTACTATACTACAATGTTCTACATTGTCTGGAAGAACACATGGCTACTTATTAACTTTTTTTTTATTCGAGTCGCGGGCGACAGTTAATTTTAATAGAAAATAAAGTTATTCGTAAAGAGATGCGTCATGGATAGGAAAATGGAATATCTTCGTAATAGAAACCTAATGTAGGTTGCAATAGTTTTCCTATTATAAAAAGTTATATCGTTGAAATTAGATAGTCATAACTTCTGGAGCTTCTAGTCTAAGTTGAATTTAATCCATTTTATATCCTATTATGACGTCATCTATTATACCTACAAAAAGCTAACGATAGGGGGCTTTACTCGTACATATTCGCTCTCTAAATTAATTCTTTTTGAGCTTTTAAAGACTACAAGTTTTTTTTTCATGTTATAATGCACCACCATCTGCAATTGCAGATGCGTTGCCTACCTTTAACCTTAAAGGAGACGCTCAGAAAGAGGATATATGCTATGCATCCCCTCCTCCACCAAATCCACTTCCCCTTCCCATCATTTCATTATAAGAAAACGGAGTAAAGAGAACGTGGAAATATTATGCCTCCGGTACACACAGTAATCAGACGAAACGCGGTATTGCTTTCACTTGACGCCTGTCTTCTATGTGGTCGTGGTATTGCACCGGTTGACCCAGCCCATTCGTGCTGTCAACAATATTGTTGTTGCGGGATCTACCACTATCATATAAATAGTGACTATAGATTACTAAATACAATAGATATAGTGCAGTCGATGTATTTCCTAAATATATAGTATATACTCGTAAAGATAGTATGTTAATACATTGCCTAGTTTCGTAATAACAGAGGTTTCAACTCAGTTTCGTATGAAACTTATTCTGAAGAAACATTAGCTTGGCAGCGTGCCGAGTGTTGCCGCATTTTAACCTATACAATGGCAAAACTGAATATATTACATGTTAACTTTTTGACATAGTAATGAATTATGTATGTAATAAACAAACATACATCAACTTCTTTAATACGAAGATTAGTAAAAAAAAATATAACTGAATTGTGAGCTTCGGTATCTATTATCACGGGTGCCGAAATTGGATTCGTTTCCTATACCTATTAGTTATGTAATTTTTGGAAATTTCAAAACTAGAAAGTGTTCTGAGTGTGCTATGAAAAATATCAGCGGGTGTAAGCATTATTACACCAAACATCACATTGTAACAAAAGTTAACAAAAGATTATACTTTATTTTCTACTAATAAAACAATAATTAACAATAATAATTACTTCATCAACATTATAACCAATTTCATCATAGTTACTAGTTAATTAAACTTCATAATTATCAAAATTGCTAGCAATAGTGATTAACTTTTGCAATTATCATGAAATTAATAAATCAACTATGAATAAATTTGAAATCATTAACGGTGTATATTTACTCATAATCTGACATAGGACAGTATGACACGTTCAATCGAAACAAGCTTTGCCGGGATTATACGAGCCAGTAATGGGCTATCGGGATTGAACGAGCGCTATTACACATTCACTTTGCATCAATTTATGATTTTTGAGATATAATCTTTAGATACAATCCTATTTTTTTAAATTATACAAAATCGAATGTACATAGCCATTATTAATGTAATTTCGATTTTTCGGTTCGAAATTGTACGGAATGGAATTTAGTCTATTTTACTCTCAAAAGTCCATCGTGTCGTAATCGAATAAAAACCCTTACGCCAACATCCGGTTCCGGTCCTAATCCGGTTTATCTCCTATAACATCACATAATAGTATTTAAAAGCCTTATTAGATTAGTTACATCATAATAAGAATTAATTGCCACTTGCACCAGTTGATAAAAAAAATAATTATTTATCAACTGGTATTTTGCAATATTTTTCTAAAAAGTAAAAAAAAAACGAGATATTCAAGTTTACAACCACTTAAACTACGGAAACTGTCGACTAGTAGTTTCGTAAGCGCACTACAAAGTTGTCTATTGGTTTGAATAGGTTGAGTATTTTAGAGATCCTTAATTAGTATAATTAATACCATCTAAGAGACGACGAATATTCTCTTGCGAAAGCATCTTTGGCAAGTTGCAAGTTAATTAGTGTGGGAACTATTCTACGCCACTTAATGCCGCCTAATCTTTGCGAAACGACTAATATTATGTCAATAAGACATATCATATGAAGTATGTGTACACAAAACGAATTTTATTCAAGCCAATTATTAGTGAAGATAATTATCAAAACCTCTTTTAAGAGATATAAATAAAGGTTCTTTACTTTAGAAAATACTATTGGGAAGTTTGAATGGATCACTAAAAATTAATTGCATAACTTTACGTTTTATCGCTGTAGTTTAGCTATACGTAAAATATCAAAGTACATATATACATAATATAAAGAAATACTTGAATATTACGGTGAGTGTAATAACAGTTCTATACTACACTAATAATAACACGCGACCCACATGTCACCAGACGGACAAAATGAATTGTTGAATGCAGAATTTTTAATGGCCATTTTACCCCAACTGACCTTTACAACGCCATGTTTATAAATAGAACCTACATGAGCTCTGAATATATACGACATACTACTAGGTTGCTTACAGAAATTTATTATTATCGATAACTAAAAGATTATAAGACAAATCTGTAATATTGTATGTCTGTACCTCATGGTTACATGCTTTCGTGGATATATTTTTTTAAATTAGTATGTTTTAATGCATTTATATTTCAATATAAGAAACTTTATGTGTTGTGTATGTGATATTTTAATGTGTTTTTTTAAATATCTGAATTCAAAAAAAAAATTCTTCCAACCATTATTTTACAGCATCATACTTTCAATACAGAAGTACACTTATACGCATACATTGACTTTCGTTCGTTATAAACGATATATTTTTAGCTTTCAAATTACAAGAGAGCGAGTCGCAAAGACCGGTCGGAGTCATCAAAACGGTACCGTGTAATATCCGAATCACAATCACGCACATAAAATAGAAACAACTAGCGGGAACGGCAGCCCGTCATCTCCGCAGAGTGCTTTGCATATAAAACGAGCTCGCCACATGCACTCAACATTCGAAATAAGACCTTAAACTTAATGTAACAGATTCCAAAATAGATAACCGGTTGTAGAAAAATACATCATTATTTACTGCTTTGACCACGATTTTTCGAGTCGACAGTGGAAAGGATGACTGGTGGCAGGAGATCGAGCACAATAATATAAGAGACGGGCACTCGTTATTACAAGTGACAGGGGAATCCTCTTTTTATAGACGTCTGGTTGCTGTTATGTTTTTTTTATTTTATTAAAGAAGTCCTTTTAATATAACTTTCATTGAAATCAGTAGTGCTACCACTTACCTCCCCTAGGGCTCTTAACCCCTCTTAAAGGGCTTCAGTAGCCTATGGACTCGATGCTGTCTCTTTTAGTTATCAAAAAATTACTTTAATATAATAATTTCATCATATATGCTAAGACAATAGCCATAAAAAAACATTATACCAATAAATATATCTTATTATTTTTGAACCATTATTAACAGATTTACCATAATTTCAACCTTTATCTCATATAATAAAAATAAAGAACAAGTTTCGTTATTTTTCCTGATTAACCCGTGCTTTTAAAAACGTATCTATCTATGTAAGACTTAAAGTATAGCGTATAGTTGAGAAGTTAGCAGAATGTACTAGAGCGGACAAAAAACAATAACGAATTGATGGAAGTAAAGAAATTCCTCATTGGGTCCGGAGCGTGTCTGTGAGCAATATAAATTCTCTGCATTACAAGACGCATCGGCTACCCATATCTATTATTGTTTACTGCAGTCATAAGACAATACTTGAGATAAGAATAAAAAATAGTATGATATATCTATAAATATTTTATTTTTGGTTGCGTGAAAATCTGGCATATGAACAACACGTTTTCTGAAACCAAAACTGAAATATTTTTCTCTGATACTCGTATAAAATTGTAATGGTATACATTGTTATGTGTATACGGTGCTTGTTAATTTAATACATATAAATCGCAGTTTATCCTTAATTGATTGATTTTTTAATATCTGTACCTTACACAAAGTTCAAGCCTCGGAAATTAAACAACAATAAGTAAGACTTGTAAGATATAATTTATCGAAGTACGTTATTATTGTCTACGAGATATTTTACCTTCAAGTAAACAATACTTAAAGCACAAGAAATCAGTGTCAATCTAAAAATATAAGATCAAACAAAAACTCAAAGACATTTCGTTCACTAACCGTGGGTTTCCAAGTCCGAAATCTCCATTTAAATCATATTCTTTGTGTTGTCAAAGATGTTGTTATACAGAGATATTGAACTCAGAAACCTAAGGTAAAAGACTCCATAGTTCAACTTTAACTACTACTACGAGTAATGTACTGTTTTGACGACTATTAAAAAGACTCTGAGTACAATTATAAGTCTTGTTATAATTAACATGTTTCTCATTTGTAAGTCATCTTTCTCCTTTCATCATTTCTAAGACTTTTATCTAATTGATTTTTTCTACACAGTTATGACATAACACGATATAAATCTAAAGTTCGCGAACAAAACAAAAACAGATACTTTCACCTCCTACTGGCAACGTACAAGATTTCTAATCACGAAATGACATGTGACATTAATTAATACAAAGCACCGTTCAGATTACGAAACAGTATCGTTACGGAACCGGTTACAAATAACGGCGTCAGCGAGCCCTAGTCTGCTCTGAGAAAAAAATATATGTGTTACGGTAAATATGACGAATCCGCCACAATATTAACCTGTTACATTAATTATGATTTGTTGTAAATTTTAACGTTTAAAAAAATACCATATTACAATAACAAATAGAAGAAAATTGTGGCAAGCCAGCTCAACGTATGCAGGGACGAATTTAACCATATATAACTAATCTTACTAATATTATAAATGCGAATGTTTAGATGGATGGATGGATGTTTCTTGAAGGTATCTCCAGAACGGCTCAACGGATCTTGACGAAATTTGGCACAGGTGTAGAACATAGTCTGGAAGAACAAATAGGCTTATTACTATCTTTTTTAATTCCACGAGAACGGAGTCGCGGGTGATAGCTAGTTAATCATAATTCCGATAGTTTAATCAGAAAAAAACTGCATCTAAAGCACCAATTTATGGAAGTCATTGCACATTAAATATCATGACAGCACCAAGTGGAATGTCATGAATAAAAAATACAAAAATATATCAGTCATCAGACTTGATTCTGGTTGTAATAAATCTTTCCTAAATATATAGGTAGGTACATTTACGGTAACATGTGTATAAATTCAATAAGTGTAAAAGCGTGTAATGTTAAATTACCGTCACCTCATCCTATCATACATATGTGCTTTATGTTAAAATGCTTACTCAATAATACTTTCGATATGAAAACGTAACGTTACTCTTTTGTTTTTTTTTCAAAATCTTACTCCTAAGTTACTTTAATTGCTTTCAAGTACAATGTGTCTTCAACATGAAAATAAAAGTGCATAGCCATGGACTTCACGTTATTAAGATCTATGCTTAACTACATGTTAGTTAAAATAATTAATTCTACTTAATATTAAATGAATGTAATTAAGCTGTTACAGTTTACATTTATTACATAAATATTAATAGATATACATATACTACCATACTGTCGCTATTTTTACAATCCATTTGAGATTTTTAATTCAAAAAATATATGTATCTACATAAAATTTATTGTGAACAGATTTGATGAACTAAGAAAATTCCGTCTACAAATCTTGATACAAGTACACGTGGAGATTCTATAAATGTTTTATAGAATACGTATTGTAATTGTATAAATATCTATCTATCGACATCGAGGCCACCCACACTAATATCTGTCACTGCAGTAAACTTTCTCTGGCACGACGAATAAAGAGAAAGCTCGTCCACAATTCGACGCTGGTCGCATCGATAGCCGTAATTCAATAGAAAGCACATGGCCTTTGTCAGAAACTCGCCTCATATCTACAAAGACTAACTATTGCAGTCATAGACGTTAATTTGTTACTTAAAAAGACCCTTAGTGTTTATGTATCTTACCCACAATAAGACCACTTAAAAATTCTAGAATACAGAAAATTTTGCAGAAAGACATACATTATTAAAGTTATTGAGAATCGATAACCATTATTTAAGTAGTCAACAGTTTCTGATCAATGAATGAATATTTAACCTTTATCGATCATATGCGAAGCTCTTATTGATGTATTGTAAATTTTAACGATAAGATTGCAACCTTGTTAACAATCAAGGCTATGGAAAAAATGATTTCACTTATTTTTAAAGTTTAGCCCAGCCCTAAATGTAGAAATAAAAAAAAACCAAACAGCTGCTGAATGCTAGGGTTGTCGTATCCGGTCACGTCCCGGACATAATTTACGGTTACCCCAACAGTAAAAACGACACCGGAGTCTATGCTAATATCTCAGTAAATCTGTTGAACAACGTTCAAAATGGTTTCTAAACATAGGCTAATATTGTTTGAAGGTGGGATCTTATCTAATTTATTGTAAACCAGTAGCGTACTGATGATAACGGTTTATTATGCTGTAAATAGATGATGTAGATCTCGAATCACCGAAAAATATATCTCAAAATTGTAACGACACCCTTGTATTTTCAGCATAATCTTATTTTAGAAAATGAAAACAAAACACTTTATGTTGATGCCAAAAATACAGAGATCGAGAACTGCACGGAACTTATTTTTAGCCGACTTCATTAGAGGTGTTAATACTGAATAGTGGCCTTTATATCAACCCTGGTAAATTCAATGTGAAGAGAGTTATGATGCGTGAATAGCTTTTCAATTTGCAAGTGAAATGGTCATAATGGTTGTTCCGCCTTCCTGTAATTATTTAGCGAATTTATTATGCAAAACCGACCGCCCGCCGCTTTCTTAATGGCTTTTTTTTATACCTCCTTCCGGTCGATGTTGATGCGTTTATGTTTCGACGGATGTAAAACTTTATTTAACGTCTGGAAATTTTAGAGATTTTGTGCCTTGATTTATAGTAGGTATTTCTAAAACATTTTTATGATATGAAAAAATTATCACTTTTTTAAATATTAGGTTTTAAACTCAAGTAATTCTAGATAATCTTAGTTTGATATAGATAATTTTAGTTTGGTGGTGGTATTTATCGTCATATCGCAAGGGAGGGAGCAACGATCTAGAAGGGTTAGAACAGCACTCTGATCTGCGTTGTAGTGTTAAAGCATCACGTAACACTCGACTTTGCTCACGACTCACGTATCGCCAGCGGGCGACACGACACTAGCCTATATTGATTCCCTTTACGTTGTGCCTCACTCAAAATTCCACATAAACATATCGATTTCTCTACAATATTTGTAGACATTACTAATATTGTTTTTGACATACTAATACTAAAAGCTTTAGATTTATTATATTATACTTATATTTAAATTAAAATTGTCGATAAAAAATCTAGAGTCGTCCATCCTTATTAATTAAAAAGAGGAGACTAAGTCTTTTTTGCTTATAAACTGGCCTCCGGTCGACAATCCTCCGGGACCTGAAACCACCTAATTTTAATACTAAATGAGACTAAGAGTACACACGCTGAACCTTTAAAAGAATACAGACGCAAATACATAGACCGAATTACTTTTGAAATCGTTAAATTAAAATGACAAAAAATAACGCATCATTTAAGCGAAGACGAAGTAGGTCTGAAGCATAAAATTGTTCACTGTAGAATTCAAAGTACTAAGTATTTAGAATATTTAACTTAAAAAAATTATTACACTGCGGTGAATACGATTTCAAAGTTAATAGTTATTAATTTAGATGTATAAAACTCTCCATAAGCGTGAAACTCGGGTTAGAGAGAAACCTCTATAAGCAAGAAAAATATCGTGGTACCTTGGACTCTTACTTATGCAGGTTCGACTGTATTATAAAACTCCAATATTCTTTAGCCTAACTTAGCGAAATGCGGTAAATAACTTTGATAATAATATAGATATTTATAGAAAATAATCCGGTTCTAATGAACTAAGGATTATATTAAGCCGTAGCCTTATTAAGAGAGGCATCGATGACGTACGCCCGAGAGTCCACTTAATGGGTATCACGTATTTAGATCGGTTCAACGTCCCTTAATAAAATGTAATTGGTGCTGAGAGATTTACGATATGGATGCATTTAGCTTTGGTACCTATACTAAACGACATGGCACATTGCATGGTACGAGTATGTAAATCTCTATATAGAAGTAATTTTTTACCTTTTAATGACGAACAATGATAACAATCTTCACAAACTTAAGGTGTACTTTTCAATACAGGAAACCTTGGATCAAGATAAATTTTTTAGTATCGCAGAACCATCCCCTTCTCTACAATTCCTTTGAGTTCACTTAAAGAACAGCATTCAGTTTAACAAGACAACGTAGCTTTATTTATCACAATTTATAGTAATGCTACCCAAGGCTAGAACCATTTCCCCATTCGGAAAACAACTAGCAGACATAACAGCAAAGACTAAAATATCCCTTCCTCTGTGGCGCAACAAACGGAAGCAAATAATAAACGGAATTGAAGAAAGGAAGCCGGAACGGGTGGGCGGTGCCGCTAATGAAAACTGCACGTAACGTGCGCATAATGAGAGCAAATATGCGACAGCACGCGGGACCGACCCTTTGTGCAATTTCCTAATTAAAACTTTAAATAGGGAGTACAAAAACGATGCTTTATTGTTAAAGACAAACTTCGCAGTCTATTTTTAAAAGACTCTGTAACGAGTTCGGGAAATTCACAACAACAATTGTGTCTTTATTTTAGTACCAAATTAAATAGACTGAATATCATCTACAATTTGAGTATTATGATTGGTACTATGTTTCGTGGTAATGATTAAAAATGTGCCGTTGTGTATCGACAGATACGTGGGATCAATGTGTTTTGTTTTCTGATTCATACATTGTATACAAATTCGTATTTTAATAAAAAGTGTTATTCCGTGTTAGTGAATTTTGATTTATGGTTGATCACTTCTAATACAAACATAATTCAAGTAGTAGAACATGTTACTCATTCAGGACAACGAGCAACGTGGGTGGGACCTCCCACAACACGCACTGTTGTTTGTTCTGTACGAATTCGTGAGAATTCGTCTTATACGAAGGATAGATATAATTAGCTAGCTAGGATAGATACCGTAACATGGAGTGGTCCTACGTTACCGTTAAAGTGTGGAGCCACAGGGAGAATTCTCTCCTGGGGAGATAATGCTGAGGGTTTCGGTGCGTTCCTTGGAGACCCCGGAATACTCTTCTTTTGCACTTGAGCTTGGCCACCGAGGCGGTTTTAGTGGGTCGAATCCTACATAACCTTGTCTTTCCCCCTAAAGGCAAGGTATTTTAGAAGATTTCCCCCCGACATCAGAAAAAAAAGGAGAGATACAACTTCTAAAGACAGTGAAATCATTAGCAGTATAGTATGTATTATGGCTTAACTAGAGCTTAATTACAACTGGAATACTAATTTTCGTCTGATATCGTCACAGTAACTAATAACTATAATATTACTAATATAATAAATGCGAAAGTTTAAATGGATGGATGTTTATAAAGTTTCTCCGGATCGGCACAATGGATCTTGATGAAATTTGGCACAGATGTAGAACACAGTTTGTTTTTTTTTTTTTAATTTCACGCGTACGGAGTCGTGGTCGTACTAGCTGTACATGATAAAAAAAGACATGCCATAATACAAGATTCCAGGGTTGTTGTGATTCCGGGATTTCCGTACCTGCAACAAAACAATACACAAGTTAATATCTGATTCAAAGTAGTAGTCTAAAGAAAACCATTCAGAGAATTAATATCTCTTGTCCATTATAACAAGAACTGGAGTTGATTTGATAAATTCTGAGCGTACAATTTATCACAAACAGGTGGAGGAGGTCCAATTATAGTGGACAACTGAGCGAAATTTGGAGCCGTAAGTCAAATGAAACATTATTTAATCCGAATGGCAAGCGCATTGGTGTTTTGATCCCGTCTGATTAATATTAAAAGATGAGTCCCAGCCAAAGTAAACAAGATTGATCTTCCTCTTTGAACTTTGGCTTGTGATAACATTAGACCGCTACTTCTCGGATCGTCTTTTGCAATTATTGTTATATTTTTAGAGTACAAAGCATACGAAGATAAAATAATATGTTCCTGGAATGTATAAAAAAGCAAATAAAGAGTTAGAAACGACACACCTCCAGGAAAACCACTTGTTGAAAAGTCATACTGATTCACCATTTCAGGTCAATATTAGGTACGTAAAGGCCCTTCTTATGAGCTAACAGAATATACCAAATAGTACGTGTTTTACGCTAAATGTATCTTTTTAAAGACCTTATTTGAGGTACATAATGATTTATCAAATATAATTAACAAATTCCGTTACGGTAATTGAGTACTTTCTATGTCGTAAAATCAAATCATAAAAAAAAAAAATGGTGCAAGAAACAAATAACAGGATTCGCGAACGTTACAGTGAAAGCAATCAAAACTCTGAAGAGTAAAAATTACAAAAGATCGTTGTTGTAATAAAGCTAAATAAGAATCGCCGGCCTTCGATCCCAGTTTCATGTTATTTGTCGCACTAACATCTATTGAAGATTTCCCGGAATCTCATTGTGAGATCAATTCAACTCACAATACTTTTAACAAATTTATTTGATTGTTCTCGTACGTGTGTGTGTATGTATGTTTTGCTTAATTATTTTCATTTTTTCTCTCCTGTTTATCCAATTGACTATGTGTAAAACTGTGTATGTGTGACTATCATGTGATCGTAAGACATCGTTTTGTTATTTCTAAGAAAATTTACTGGAAAACCTATTATTGGCCTTGCTTTGTTTTATATGTACTGGATGTAATTTTGGTAACTAATACGCTGTTGGTTTTCTTCTTAAATAAATAAATAAATAAACTCACAATAAGGACAATATAATTCTTATAAAAAGATTTTTTTTCAGGTCAGATTTTATTTGCTTTTTACATTAGTATAATAAAATTTACTTGTAAATATGCTACTAAGGTGTACAAATCAAGTTCATATTTCATCAAATGTAATTTTAAGGAGGCAACTTAATCGACCAGCATAAAAATCACTACGAAAGTATGTAGATGTTAAAAAGGCGCTTTGAATTAGCACCAATGAAACAACGGCGAAGACGGAGTGTCGAATTTGTGTGTAAATAAAATGTTAGGAGCTATATTTCCTTCAATTGCATAATCTAATACTTCGACAAAAATAACAGAAAACGTAAAAGTAAATCATGAGGAAAGTCATAATGCGAGCAATTATGACACACAAAAGCAAAAACATCACAAAGTAACCGTGCAGCTTTTTACTTGCAAATATATCTTCGTGTTCGTGTAAAAATTTAAGGAACTTGGGGAAGGAACTCGAACATATTAGAGGAAAACACAAGACATCAGGGGCTTGGAAGGGTCCGTAGCGGTAACTTGTACGGCGACCGATCGCTCGACCGCCTCAAAAAGCCTCGGCACCGTTTTCTGCTTTCGAATATACCTAGGAAATAGTAGAAAAATGCCTAATTTTATACCCAATAAGATTTTTTTTTAATTTGCATAGAAAATGAGCACGATGATCATATAAACAAAAAAGTAATGAGATTGAATGTAGATGGCTATAAAAGGTAGAGAAGACCAAATAAAGTATGGATGGATTGTGTGAAAGAGGACATGCGTAAGAACGGGGTAAATTCAGATATGACGGCTGATAGAGATGTATGGAGGAGTAGTACATACTCTGCCGACCCTCCGTAGGTATAAGGGCAGGTTGATGATGATGATGATGAGATAGTGAGCACGTTTCATTAGTAAAATGATTATAAAATATACTACAATTTCGGGAACTCAATAAGGTTAAGTAATTCTACAGCATACAATGTAGTTTAGTAATTGTACCACTTTGCTGAGGTCAAATTATTATTGTTTAAAAATCCTTCCTAGCTGTCAAAGTGAAGTTGATCAAGATTTTATTTTTTATAATTTAATTTTTATTAATTTATAATATTCAACTCTGGTACGACTAATATTGTTGAAATGATACAAGGTCAACCCATATATAGCATTTATTTATTTTATAATATTCACGAGGCAAGCGACACAATATAATATGACTTACCATCGTTTGTTTTCAATGTTATACGTATTACAGATTTAAAATAAGAGAAGCCACATACTTACTGAGCTATCAAACTATCAGCTCTGGCACAAGAATACTAAAATGCCAACTTACAATGTCGAATAGTAATTTAATTAAAACTCTGTGTCTATAATAACATACGAAAATCACCTAAAGGGTTAAAGGTCGTGCATTAACGTCGGTGCGAAGGGTTAACCACATGATTCCGGTCTCGTACTGATATACCTCATGTTATTCACAAGCGAACATTACCAAAGCTCGAGATTAAAACAAAATCGTGCTACTGGTCAACGGATTTGTTGACAGAGCATTGTCGCGGGCACCGCGACACTGTGACCCAATTCGGAAACAGGCCAACCCCGTGTGCCCATATTCTGAATTCTTCGTCGGTTAACTGCATAAAAAATATGCTTATTTTGACAAACCGAATTGAAATGCTTGTATATATCAATGTAATATCAACGTGTAACAAATTATAAATAAATTCTAACAAAGTGTCTCAATCCCTTAAAAGAACATATAATTCAATAGAAAGTGAATACATAATTCGTGTATGAATGCTTCAATAAATCCCTAATGGTACAGTCAACAAAAACAACGGTAGCGAAATCAAACATCTAACTGTTATTAATGACTACAAATATTTGTTCGGCACGCCAACGAATTGAGTTTGTTTGCCATTAATTATTTATTATTATTATCATCTGCCGACAGCGACGACACAGGCGACGAGTAATCTCGTTATGTACCCTCGTTCAATCACGGAATTGTGTTTTAATTCAAACGAAATTGTATCAGTGTAGTGAAAATTTAATACCTTTATCAATTTATTTTGCTGACGATGTGAAATATAAACATGTAAAGCGTCAGTGGCGCAGTGTTTCGGCACTAAGCACGCTGGGCTGTCCAAGGCGTAGTCAACCGCTAACTTAGGGTAGGCTCGAGAGATTTGGTGGGTAGTATGTCAGCTGATGACATGAAATATTGTCTCTAAGAGCTATCACTAAATGCAATTAAAGTGATACTGATGTTATCAAAAGAAAATATAACAAAATTTTCCGATCATTAGCTAACAATCTTTAACTTTATAAAAATATATTTTAAAAATAAATTAGGTTTTAACAGTGATCGTCAACTTTTTTAATATACTCATATAACATTTGAATCACATTGAACATAATAATGAAGAGAAATACCAATACAAGGCCGAATACATCAAAAAAGCAATAGCTAATATAAACACAAGTTTGTTGGTAGTTGTAAGTATCCGGAAATCTTACATAACAAGTTGAATACATTCCCTCCCCTCAGGAGTTAGAACATCGCGTTAAATAGGAGTCAAGGGGATATCTTCTTAGATTACTTGCGCTTGTCTTTTAATTTGTTTGGCCCAATATCGTTCACTTGTACCAAAACAAGTAGGAAGAAACAAGCTAAATTAGTTTTCTATAACTTTTTATGTTAGAAGGGCAAAGAGTAAGAGGCTTACAAAATTCGGATACTGCTCACGAAAATTTTAAGTAATTTGTCTAAAGTAATGAATAAATAAAAAAATCATATTTAGTTAGATTTATAAAGTATATATTAGCGCTTAACACCTGCAATTCTGTAGTATAAACAATAACAACTTTTTGTTTAACTGTCCTATGAGAATTTTCAAATGTGACTTAAAACTTCACAGGGTTGTTTATAAACAGTGTAAATTATCTATTATTATTAAACCCAAACATGACTTAGACAATGGTTTATAACATTTAGTGTTTACAAAAATATAGTCAGGGGGATTTGACACATTAGAAACGAAACGATTTTTTTCATGTGGTCAAAACATTAGTCTGACCATCCCATGATCGATAGACTTATAAAAATTTTAGCAAAGCTGAGACTTTATCGGATGAAGCCTTTATAAAGTTAAGTAAGATTGTAAATTATATATTTAGTCTAAAATTACAAGCATCAGAAGTATGCCTAAAGAACACCATAGCAACTTGTTACCATATATCTTCACCGCCGTGACATTTGAAAACATGTACCATCCTTTCATACCGTTTAATAAAACCGAGTTTACAATATGTAATACAAGTACCACGGCAGTCGTATATGGTAAGAGTCAAGATGTTCGAACATCAAACGAACAAATGCTTATAGTCAGAGAAAGTGAAAATATCCGCAATGTATGGTTTCAATGCATTGTGTCATGGATCGGTTATTCCGCGACCTTGTTCTACCTGCGGACGGATCGATACGCGCTCACGTGCGTCTGTCTGTACGGCTTCATTAATAATGACGTGTCAGGAGGTGTGGCTGGCGCTTTATATTCACGTATACACAATCAACATATAACAAAGGTACAATTAATTAGATGAGGCATTTACGTAACACAAATGCGCCAGTTTTTGTCGACTATCGGTTAGGCAATTTGTATTGTATTAAACTGTGACAATCTCAGACAAAACAATTGTTGTATGATCTAATGTAACAAATTATAAAATAGGACTGCTTGTTGTAATTTAAAATGTATGGAAAGTTAAATAAATACTCAGGAAAAACATTAATCTCCTCTCTGTCTGGCAATATGCCGTAGCTTATGTTAACGTTTATAGAAATATTAATCATATTCTTAATGGCTCCATCACTGAGATTCTATAAAAAAGTGTTTTATAAGAAATGACTGTAATCTGGAAAAAAACCAAAGCATTTACGTTAATGTACTAGAAAGTGATCAAGCAGGCCCATGCTCGTAATTGCTCTTCAATATACCTTACCAAGTAGGATGACTAATCGTGGGTTTTTGAGAACTAAATCCCCGTTTACAAAATATTATTATCACAGTTTTGTCAAAGATAATGACAGTGATGATGAAACCAGATGAAACCAATGGTAAGAAGGGTATTATTATTAATCCTTTCACCAAATAGGCTAATAGACTTAGTATATATGCGAAAAGCAAGTAAAATTGCATACAATTTTAATAAATGCAAGCAAATCCTCAACAAGTAAGCGGAGAGCGCAACATTAAATAGAAAGTAGGTCTACTTTCCTTAAACAAGTTTTGTAAAAGCGTCATACAGAAATAAAACCAGACGTTTTATGAATAACAAAGACATTTAAACAAGAATTATGGGAACAAAGGATTTTAATAATAATTATTTTAGAACATTACTAAAACATTGAGTGGTTTGTTTCTGTATTAAAAAAAAAAACTAGGTAGAAAAAGAGTACCTTTATAGTACATATCACCAAATTGCAAAAAAAAGCTCCACGAGAAGTGTATTTGTCCCTTTTATGTTACAAACGTGACGTGAATTGAATGTATCGTCGCCGAATACAATACTTAGTGGCTTTTTGCATGTATCGAATATAAATTGGAAAGAATGAAAACTTATGCAAGCTAGACTCAAACACAACACCGAAAAAGGTTTTACAAATTGAACAGGAAAAAGATATTCAAATTAAATTAGAAAAAAAAATATTCTACAGGTTATTCACTTACATATTGCATTTGTATATGTAGTCTTGTAGATGTAGTATCTCAAATCAGAAGAATAAAATTACTAACTACTGAATACATTAGTGTACCAATTTAACTAATTGCTCAATTTTTAAAGCTAACAGAATAATAAATGTTCTTTAATATCTACGTATGTTTTGTTCAATTTAAAACCAATTTCCGCAAAAAGTTGCGTCGACACGGAGTTTGGGTCGCGGCCCCGTCTCTGGCTCGAAGGACCAAGACAAGGGTCGTGGGTACAGTTCCGCTCAGTTGATTTTAATAAACCGCCACTGCATTTTTGGGGTTATATATGAAACTCCGACCCCTTTTTATGGACAGTGAATTTAATATAATTTCACGGTGATATTACTAACCGGCATAGTTTAGTTCGGACCGTATAAGTCAACTTAAAGTCGATGAAAAGTTGTGAGTCAAAAAAAAAGATTAATTAAAGCCAAAAATTTTATAGAAGGTGAAATATGAATGCTTAAAAATCTTTCTGATTAAATTAATAACAACAAAAAAAAAATATCCACCTTAAGAAATTACAGTCACATGCAGTTAAAAGCTCATTTTTCTTCAGTTGGTCTTTATGTATGTAAAAATAATATGCGCTAGCTCAGAAACTGATTGTTGAGTTAGCACTTCTTACTATCATCTCATTAATTAATACACATTTTATCTCAGATTTAAAAGGACATAATATGTTGTTCACATTTATGTCGTCATAGAATTAAGCAATAAGAATTACTCCAAAATAAAGTCTATCGTAATATCCATTCAATCTCTTTACATCAATGTTGGCATTACTGTATTTCAAAAAGTATAAAATCATTTTGCAAATTTCCCTGCCTACTGCAGTACTGGTTAACCACAGCAATATTACTTTGGTCAAACTCGTAAAACTGAGGGAGAACTTCCAAAACATCGTTGTCTGTATCTAACAATAGACAGAAATGGGTCGCGGAGAGGTCTCTAGTCGGAACGAAGTGTTCCATGGAACGGCAACGCTGGGTTATATGTTGATGCGGTACAGAGCGTTCTTACAACTTTTTTTTAATGATAAAAAATTTTGCAAATATTAGTGGAATAACTAGTTTTGGACTTTAATTTCATTAGAGGAACCGTATCTGTTGAAATTCTTAGATAAACACATTTATTTATTTTTTATATTGAAAAAGCTTGACCACGATCCCACCCATGAGAGCCATATGCCAGAAATGTGGAAGTTTACAAAACTACAATAACAGACGTTTATTTAATAAAACTATAGGATTAATTTAAAACGTATTTATTCATTAATCTTGACTGAACGTTAAAAGGATCAGAACAAGGTTTATTTATCTATAAATCGTTTTAAATTAAATGTACTCGTTATAGATATTATAATTAGGATCATTATAATTAATCTTCTTGAACATACTGATGTAGCTACTGCGACCTCTGTTCAGTATTCATGGGAGATACAGTCCTCTATTGGGCTAGCTTCACAGGAGGCCTGAACAGTGCGGTAGAGCAGTAGATAGTACAGTACTATCATACCAGTAAAACAATAACTTGAACGCATATTTACTGCCTTAACTGGTACTTTTCAAAATTGTGCATTAAAGCTTTGGTAGTACTACACTGTCTACTGCTCTGCCTATTAGAACAGTCACCTTCGTGTGAAAATAAATGTGTTCGCGACCAGTTTCAGATTAGGCAACGCCGGTCTACGGAATGCGAGCAACAGAACAAACTAGGTTAATTCCCTTGTAGACTATTTACGCGGACTTCTCTTGCATTTATCTTATTGTAGTGATGCATATAACTGAACTTATCGATGTATAATAAGTATTTATATTTTACCGAAAGTACATAAGCAAGCAAGAAAAATAGAGCAAATAAGAGAGATATTAGTGAAACTTGGATGTGTTGAATTTTCCACTATACAATGTTAGTAACTTAAATCGATTTCGGAAGTAAATCGCGTTTTACGCACTTTCACAATTTCCTTATTACATTTTCCTTAAACTAGTGTCGTAACATACATCGATATTGTCAGATTTATGATGCAAATGTAGTCCAGTGTAAAAATCACTTGTCGATGTAGTAGCACTGGGTTACGAGACGGACGCGAAAGTGTCATCAATATTTATGAGCGGCCGCCGACAATGCATAGTCGATGAGGTTTGGACGTGTTAACTTGAACTCGATATGTACGACTTTCCATCTCGAACATCACTAGTCAACACAGCTTGAACCGACATGAAGCATTTCAATACAACTGGGATATTTTAACATTAGAAGGTGTTGTCCTTTTATAAACAATTACGCTGAAAAATATTCAACTGGAACATAAAAACCAATATATACATCCCACATATTACCATAAAATTATAAAGGACTTTATTAATTCACATTATTATACAAAAGCATAAAACACATTCTTGACAAAGTAGATAGGTCAAAAGGCAAACAACCCTCGAGAAAAAAAAGTTATTGCTCTTACAAAAGGGTCCTCTTTTTGTAAAAATATTAATATGCAAATTCTCGGACCTACGTCGGGTTGTGCGATCTATCAATTATGTCCAGGTGTCAGCCGGTTGTCATGGCAACGCTCCTCTTTGTGAAGGCGTTCCAACTTAATGAATGGAGCAGTCAGGTTCGTTGTATAACTAAGGAGCGTGCAGGTCAAGTTATACTGGACAGTACGTTATCTATACTAAAGACTAATATATATAGCCCTCTGTAAATTTCGCAGTCCTCCCGGTTCTGTTTGGCGCCCTGTTTAAACATTTTCAAATATTTTTATGTTGACAAAATTCATAACGTGCCCAAGTCGCCTCCTTCTTGCTTAATATTTTCGAGGAACGCGCCCGTTCCTGCTCTTCACTGTATAAATATGTATGTATGTTATGAATAACGAGCTTGTTTTGGCTCGAACCTTTATAGTGTCTTAGCTAGTTGATGATAACCATTAAGGAAAATTATTATTATTGAATGGTAAATATCTTGCTAATACAAGCTATTTTATTTGTTTTCTTGTGGTTTCCATAGTTTACGACGTACAATATCACATTCAAAAATATTGTCTCAGTTCATGGAATTCTACTAATGTTTATTTTACAAGCTACGTCGGATAATTCAAAAAATAATTTTCCCTGACTTTAGTTGTAAAAATTTCAAATCTGTACATTAAATGACAAGGCACCAAAGATTCTAAACAATCAGGTCAATCTCTTTCCAATATTTACAGTCGAAAGTATCTCGAAATAGAAACATTAAGCCAAATTGAAATGGTGACAACGTTAAAGAATTTAGCGTGACCTAGATTTTCTTATAAATATTAAAATTGAACATCGATTAGGGTCGGTAGCGCACAGACATTTTATAATTTTGCACGCAAACCTGCCCTCAACGGCGAAAGTTACCTGAACGACTCAATAAATATGGTATAGTTAAAATATTTCAAATTATCATTGCGTTCTAAAATACGTAAAATGACATTACGTTATTAGTCTTATTTGTCTGAAATTAGATAGCGAGTGAAAATCTAAAACAAAAAACACAATACCATTATTCAATCGGCTGGACAGTACACTGCTCTTTAATTTTACATGTAGATAATTTTATGCGTACAAATCTTTTAAGGCTTGTCTCAGTTTTCTAGTTTGGCTACTTGAAAGTTCCCTTGTCAATTGAATTCAGTACAAATTTTCAGGTAAAAGTACCAATACTAATGCATTTATCCGTACTAATATTAGATATAATATCTCAATTGAAAGAAATGTCACTGGAATATTAACGACCGAGAAACTGGCCACGTACGATATGGTCGTTTATTTATATGCAAAAAGAAAACATGACAACTGAGAACGTGTCACATCACACCACACACTTTTGGACTTGTGTTATTAGGTCAGCGTAAACATGACCTTTCGTTTCTATAACTATAAAATTTCAATCTCTTTTAATACATTCAACAAGACAAGTTGTATAACGAATCAAAAGCATGCAAAGCCCACCTAAAGTACAATCAATCACACAATTAACCTCACGGTGGAGTATCCCGATCCATCAACGTCCACGCCACTCACGTCTTGAGATTGATCATCACATTACCAGGTTCTTCGCATTGATTCTATGCCACTATTGTTGGTGCGTCATTGTTCATTGAGTGAGGCGCAAAGATGTGGGTAGTGTAAGAAAAGAAAAATGAGCAAAATAATGGAACGCTGAATCAAGAAGCTTTGTGAACTATATTTCCTAGTTGATTCATATTATTTTACTAGGTGTCGACCGCAACTCCATTCGCGCGACATTAAAACAAAACTTAATAAAGTAAGTTGTTCTTCCAGATTATGTTCTACATCAATGCCAAATTTAAGCGAGAACGGCTAAGCCGTTCTGGACTTGTAACAAACATATATCCATCCATAAATTCGCATTTATAATATTAGTAAAATTGTTTTAATATATAAATGTAACCTGACGTTACTCTTAAGTTTTTCTAGGTTACTCTAAAAAAATAACAAGGCTTTTAAATGGCTTTGTGTGAACTGTGTTTGACATAAAAAAGAGTTCGGTAGCCGGCTATGCAGGAAATGGGTCAAGGTAGTACAAAGCGCATGCATCAAAACATCACAACGAAACCAAAGTCTTGTAGCTTTTATTTCCCAAATCAATGGCATTACCCCAAATTTTGTCATTAAAAAAATAGTTTTTTACTAAAGGATTGAAATTTTTAGTTTTAGATGGGCGGTAAAAATCAACTGTTTCGCCAACTTAGACCAAACTTTTAACATTTTTAAACTTCTTTCCTGAGATGTTTTCTGAAAGACTTGGGCTTATTCATTCGCCATTGCATATCACTAAAGCACATAAAGATGTGCCATTGCGTATAGTGTACGTGACTAGTTTCTCATCCGTAAAATTCTAGTAATATTTCTTCCAATTGACATATTATTTCTAATAATAGTACGAATAAATTCATTATTTAGTTACGCAAACTTCTAGTATAACCGAAGTTATGTCCTACAAACAAACAAACAAATAGACGATAGACCAATCATTACGATTAGAAAACCAAGGGATTGTCAGTTTAGAAAGTCTATGATTACGTGTGGCGTAAAAAATTACCAACAAAGCGAAACACGTCCGGCGACTGGCTGGTGAGGTGTGTTGCCATTTGCCGGATCGATAAGTCGAGAAACTTTGACAAACCTATTCTTTGTACCTGATAGTTTTCACTGCCGAAACAACTGTATAACAACATGTCATTCCACTCATTGTGTTTGAAAAAACATGCATGCATTGGAAACTTACAATAGGGTTCAATCTATACATTTTAACAAAATTGGGGTGTCTGTATGTAAAATCGAAAAATAAAACATCTGTCACTAACATATTGTATTTTACGTTGCTTACGTTTTTGTCTATATGTGTGACAGTCCGCAAATCACTGGACCAATTTTGACAGGGTTTTTACTGGAAGGTAGCCTACGTGTACGGGAATGACATAGGCGATTTTTTTTATTCTGCACTGACGACAATAGCTAGTAACTAATAATAGTACAGATAAATGTTATACAAGTCTTACAGATGAAAATATCTTACCCTATTCGCCGCTTATTTGAAAAATCTGGGATGTTACCCAACTCAAGAGATATAATAATCCAAATCACAAATACCCGCATAATTCCGACTTCCAAATTGTTCTAAAACCTCAAAGTTTACGAGATTTTGAGGCCGACGAAACTTTCAAGATTCCACTTGAGCAAAGATTGATTAGCAACATTACAAGTACGTTCCAATATCGAGAGGGCCACATCTGTTCTACGCCAGTTCTAGTTCATAATGATACAGATCACTTTGACAAAGTAAAGGTTATTTTGTCTGGTGACCAGCTCTGGCGACATATTTTCAATTCTATCATTGAATTCAATAAAGTGAAGTACAGTCGAGAACGTTTATTTCCTATCCACTTCGAGTAAATGTCTTTTGACGTTCATAATGCAATTAGGTCAAAAACTTGTCATAGCAACACACAGTATTTGCTAAATTAGCTCTTATACTGACAGTTTGTTGTACGATGTTCGACCCTAAGTGGGAACTGAATTTAATTCTTTGCCCAGACGTACCGATCAATGAAAGAGACGATATATTCCACTTTAGAATTCACTAAAAAATCATATGTAAATATTGTTATTGTCTTCACAATTGTAAGTCGTTCTATTGAACTCTCCAGAAAATCAGATTTTTTTGCCAATCGTCACATTTTTTTTGTATCGATTGTGACTTACATTACACAATTTATAACAAGGCTGTTGGGTTTTTTGGTACTTATCCAAACAAAGACATTTTTTCCAACAAGCCAGTGTTGTGAAAAAATGACAACAATAAGTATTATGTCCATGTAATTGACTAACAAGTCGATTGTAATCTGATAGATAATAAATGCTTCTGACTTATCTTTGTTCTTGTCGTCACAGGAAACTATACTGGTCTGTTAAATCACCTTTATTTATTTCGAATATAGGAATTAATAAAATTTTGCGGAATTAAACAAAAAAAACTTATTTAGAAGCCTATGTGTTCTTCTAGACTACGTTCTACATCTACGTCAAATTTCAGAGAGATCTATTCATCCATCCATCTAAACATTCGCATTTATTAGTAAGATCTTTACTAGCTTGCGGCCGCGTCTGCTTGGAGGTTGAATTTTCAAAAAAATCGAAATGCATATTAACATATTTAATTACTTTTACTTATTTACTTCAAAACCTGACCTTTTTGAAGATGTATGCGGTAGGCTGGTGAATTTAATGGGTACATTTTTCAATTCGCAAAATGTGTTTAAACTTACGATTATCTTCCCTACATGAGACCAATACGTATGTTATTTAGTGTTATTGTGCAGCTATGCACATAAAGAGGAAAATTTAAAAATATTAGGTACACAAGCTTACAGATTGCCCTAAGCAATCTATTTGGCTTAGTATAGCATTCGTTAGTTTTGTGCGGGTAGCGGGAACAAAAAGAGGCTTTCAGAGTACGGGGGTCTTAGCCGCGTTCAGGCGTAATCTCTCTCCGTCGAACGTTCTGCTGCCAATCGAGCGGATAATGCACGAACGTCGGCGTGCATTTACAATGAAATCCATTGATGTACTGCGAGTCGATTAGTGTTTTAACTTAAATTATGGCTATAGAGCTTTTTAAAATCTTATTTCTCATAGCGAAAATGTATTGAAGCATGAGTCACTAAAGTTGCAGTAACTGGCCGTTTCATTCGATGTACGATGTTCGCCCGCGCAGGATTAAAAAAATATACATCTAAATCCTCGCATCTATATATATAAAAGAAAGTCGTGTTAGTTACACCATTTATAACTCGAGAACGGCTGAATCGATTTGACTGAAAATTGGTGGGCAGGTAGCTTAGAACCAGGAAACGGACATAGGATAATTTTTACCCCGTTTTCTATTTTTTTTATTCCGCGCGGACGGAGTCGCGGGTAAAAGCTAGTTTATAATATTAGTAACATTATAGAATCGGTTAAAGTATAGCCTCTACATAGCGGTTAACATCTACACCCACTGGAAAAATATAAACTGCTTTCTATTAAATACATCAAAGCTTAATTAACTTATAAAATTTCAAGAAATAACAAGGTAATTGAATGGGAATACACCCGCATCTCTTTTTAGGATCATTTTACGTAAGATAATTGGGAAATGGCGGATCCATTTAACAAAAAACAAAATTGTATTTTATCTCGTGAAAATAAAGATCATAATTAAATACCATCCGATCCTGTTCCTGTGAAACAAATACTCTGAATACAAATTTTAAAACATAATTTCAACATACGCATTTCTTACGATGATAAAAAATCAACTCTAATCCCTAGTAAATAAAGTTGTTAATGCCATTAATTTCATTAAGCGTGATCAGTTAACGGTAGACACGATCGATGAAATCATTAGTTGAACGTAACATTTAAAATGTACAAAGCGATGTTAGTGCGTGTTAAATGTATGTTAACACATCATGTAACGAGCAAACACGTGAGGCGTTACTAGTTCATGTAAATTTACAATACCGTTAGAACACGCATGCGGGTTGTTTGTGGTACGAAAATGGATCACGAGCGACAATTTAAAAGTCTGATAACTTTGGTAATGAGCTAGGTAAAGGATCAACTAAACAGCACATATCTCAGATTTTGTTGTAAATAATAATACTCATTTAACTACATTTGAAAAAACAAGAAGGTCCTTTATTGTACAAATACGCATATTCGCGACATTGCTAATAAATTCAGTGAAAGCAAGAACGTATTCCATTTAAATGGAAAACACAAGTACGTACAGACTTTAAATGTGATAAAACCCTCATCGCGTAAGTATCTTTTTCATTGGTAAATAATATAAAACATAAGCTGGTATTATGAAACCTTACGGAGATGTAATGTTGTTATTTCTCAGCATTCATTACGCGTTATTAGGAGCAGCGGCGCGCGAACACGTTAGCTATTAAGACAACGTAATTGGCCATACACTTAAGTCCCTGAAAGTTGTCGCCAAGTCAAATTGAGTAACATTATTTTTAAATTACGGTTTACGTTTTTTTAATCTTTCATTTGATCTTTAATAACTAGCTACCGCCCGCGACTCTGTCTGCGGGAATTAAAAAAGTAATAAGTAGCCTATGTGTTCTTCCATGTTCTACATCTGTGCTTAATTTTATCGTTCGTTGAGCCGTTCCGGATACCTTCAAACAAACAAACATCTATCCATCCATCCAACAGTCGCATTTATAATATTAGTAAGAACAATCTTTGTTTGTGAAATTCCAAATAAGTTAAACTTTAAAAAAAGTCTAATCTGAATACAGAAATTGCTTAAAAAAGGCGGAATTGTCATCTCATTAGCCTACCATCTGACATGCGCAGTGGAGAAACGCCACCAGTTAATAAGTTTGCAGCTAAAAAAATAATCAACAATTTAAATTATCAAAACAGTAACAATTGAATGTTCCACTATAATAAACATTTATTTACATTGTAATTATCAGTCAATTCAAACTTTTATCTGATGGTCGTTACTCATTGTTTCCGCATGTATGACATTTTGATTGCAAATATTTCGTAATTCGGCATAATTTATTACACTAGAAAATGTTACTGGCATCTGACGCTGTTATAAACGAATAATTGAATGGTTAATTATAAATAATCTAAATCAATTTGATAGATGTTTCGGCAGTGAAAACTCACAGTAGAGTATGTGAATCACAATAATAAGCTTAATAGTTGTAGGAAAAAACTAGTATAAGTCGACACTTTTCAAAGAAGTCTAGTAAACTAGAAGTCTGCTAGAAGTTCAGATGATATGGTCAAGCAAGCAAGTAACGAAACATTGCTAAACACTTCGACATAGGTACAATAATTTTAAAACTAGTGTGAGCGTGTGAAGAGTAAAACATTTTGTCACGTCCCCATAACACAGTAAGCTACAAATCAACGCCGCAACTGTATCTGGCGATTGGTTAAAAAGATATTATAACGGTGCTAAGCCGCGGGTCGACGGCCGACGTCGGGCGACAAAACGCGGTAAGGCTGCCGGCCCACTGTGGTTACTGTGATTTACCGCTCTAGTAATAAACGTAACGGACTACGCAATTACAACTGGTAGCTTACGCGACACGAATAAATGCTGTCAACATAATGACACTTAGAAATTAATTAATAAACCAATAAAGCATACGGCATAGTCGTACACCAACTATATGGAAGAATACGAATGGAACCGAAATACGAATCTCTGTTTATAATCAGTTTTTAATTATGCTAGATGAATACAGTCAAACTGGATAAGTGAGAAACACGAACTCTATAAGAGAGAAAATCACAGTCCCTTGGACTCTCGCAGATCCAGGTTCGACAGTACTTAACCCTATACGAGTATATATCAGCGAAATACAGAACGAGCGTAAGTGAGGAGTAATCAATTTATAATGTTAATCATCAAATCCTGTAGCTCAACACTAAGCTTTTAAACGTAGCATTAATTAGATACCAAAATAATTCAGACAGTCATTATTAAACCTAACTCAACTTAATATTACGTGGGCTGAACATATATCAGTATATAAGCAGTGGGAAGATGAATATTTAACGATGTCGTAACTTTAATGAGTAAATTATAACATCACATTATGGACACGTTAAATGGCTGTGATGGTCGTGACTTTAGAGCTATAAACACGGCAATGTTAATTACGTCAGCTCTCAGAGATATTATGAGAAGATTTGTCAAGGAAACAGATCACCTACAGTTATATTTATCCAAATGACTTTATGACAAGGACTCGGACGATGTTAAGAGAACTGTCGCCCGCAACTCCGTCCACGCGGTATTAAAAAACTTAATTAGTAGCCTATGGGTTCTTCCACACTATGTTCTGGATATACCTTCTACTATCCATCAACCCATACAAACATTAGTAGGTATATACATAATCCATATAAATATATAAAATTGTCAGTAGGTATTACATGGAAAAATGACAAAACATTATTTTTTATAATTTTTACGTGAATTAAATAACACATTTTAAACAAAAAGGCGTTCACCTTAAGTTAAACTCGTCAGCCACTTATTTTATAACAGGAAGTCATCTCGTATACAACGTGGAGAGGAGTGGAGTGCGACATAAACAGTGAGCAAACAAGCCGATAAAGGAAGAGCCTTTCAAATAAAGGAAGACGGGAACAAAAGCTAAACTATTAAATCTTTTAATGCACCTGCCAACACAAAGGACTTGAGACAATGCAGCGGGAAAACGATCATCGTATCGTCTATTCACATGAAACCCAAGTTCATTAACACTAGTAGCTAATAAACAAAGGTCACACCTTAAGTAGGTATTCCATTGCGTGAAGAAAATTACACAAGAAACTATTACAGCTTTAAAATAGATACACAATGTAGATTAATTTATTAAACGCAGAACAACCGAAGAATGTTTACAACGTCTAAAACATTCAGGTTCTACAGTAAGAATCGCAAATTTAATATCAAAATAACACAAAAAACAAGCAAAAGTACTCTAACCCTACCTATAATGCCACAAGAAACGAGAGATGATTGGCACAATAATGTACACAGAAAAATCTTGCACGCCCTTTCTATTACTTTATAAATTCTATTCCAGTAGGACAAAAAAATACGGAAGTTAATTTCCCTATTAAAGCAGTATGAAAGGGAACAATAACAAACGTCAGCGCTGAATTAGTACTGGTTTAATTACCATCACGTCAGCGCCAGTTATCAAGCTAGAAGCTTGCGTGTCGCTTAGCAGACTCAATTAACCGTTTTTGGATCATTTGTGTACGATCGTGTCTCGTTGGATAGTTTATAGCAATTAGCTTGGTGTTCAACCGTATGATTCGAAACTCGAACACGAACATTTTGCTTGTGCGAGGCCACTGAACTTTACAGTTGGTGTGGAATTTTTATTTTTCCAATCCTTTCAAAGCAAAAGGCTTTTAATCAAGTAAAATATACAAACATTACTTATTAATCTGTCCTCGGCGGTTTTTTCCAAACCGCCTCGATTTAGTCTCCATCGAGAAACAAGCGTATCATTTTCTCAAAGGCCGGCAACGCATCTGCGGCTCCTCTGGTATTGTACAAATGTCCATGGTTGTTGAACTCTGTTTGCCCCCTTCTTTTACAGAAAAAAAAGTAATATGAAATTACTTGTGATGAAAATGTATCATATACTTAGAAGGTATTGAGGAAATAACCGTTTCCAGTGGTGGGAGCGGACCTAGTTTTAAATAGCGCGTCGGCGTCGAGCCTCCTAGGAGTACGTAATTTGGGCCTCGTAAAACGAAAAGCGAGGCTAGTGCGAAAGCCGCGTGCTTATGTTACACTCGTTATTGCGGTCAGACGACGCCCTATCTAGGACAAACTAGCCAAGTATAGTCTCGTTGAAGTTTTTAAATGACGCCATTTATTTTTTCAAAAAGGAATCCTAGTAAAATAAAATGATCATCAGCCCAATATCTATAATCTACATAGTATCAAAAAAACAATATCGTGATTCCTGCTACGACGAGATGCCAAAGAACAAGTTTACTCTTCAGCGATCCGTAATTTCCAACCTGCTGGTAGAATTATTTATATTTACATCAATTAAAAAGAACAAAAATGTAAAATACTCTTACGCTTGTGCTCGCGGTATTAAAGAATTTTTATGCTTGCTACTAAAGAATGCGCATTATCGCAGAGAAGGCATTTTGTTTCTTTAAAAGTAGGATGTTTAACTCGCTCGGTGATTTTTATTTACGAGCCGAGAATTTTTTAAAGAAAAATCCTGGGAATGGCATTCTTTGTTTTTATTTTCGACGTTAACAAGAATAAGAACCCAAACTAGAGCTTTTCATAGTGGACTAAATTTGAGATGACGGTCGTAATTTAAATTAGACCTGAAGTAATCATTCAGTAAAAAAAAAAACACTTTTAAATAATATATTTTTTGCTTGGAAAACAACCTGGATTCGACGAAATACACCGATCGCTACAGATGAGTTGACTGCCTTTAGCCAACCAAGGAGAGGACGCAAACAAATAAGATATTGCTTTAATTACCCCATCCTTACAGGTCTACCAATAAAACTTCAAACGTCATTTACTGAAGCGTGTCCTTACTGCCAAAATCACAGTCGTATAAAGGTTCTAAACAGCTGCTAAGTGAACTTTGTACAAATTCAATAACAATAACGTATCTCACGTATAAATTATGATTACAGGTTACAATGGCCATCTGCACAATATTTGTAGTAAGCGATGTACGAGACGTTCCTACTTGAGATACTGTAAGTTTGCATACATCAAGTAATGCTAACATCTCAGGTAATACAAACAATTGTGTTATGAACAAAGAGAATTATTTAGAAATAAGATACATTCAAATATCTACATATGTTCTTTTATCTTGAGAAGTTATATAAATAGTAAATAAGTTAACATACTAAATGTTAACATACTTTATTATGTTATCATTTACCTACCAAATTGTATATGCACGAATTGAAATTTTTGACCACTCACGTTTGAGATAAATTTCTCCTCTTCACGTATCCTTTATGTATTCAATCAATTAAATTCAAACAATTCGTACAGCAGTATTGGTAGATATCACAGAAATGCAAACGCTTTGAGAAGCTTTCGTAACAGGCATAGTTTTCGACTTTGAATTCGAAGACAGATCGAAGAAAGTACCATTTAAAAATATAATAAAGGAATTGAACAACACGTAGTATTAAGAAGCATTGAATTCCTTTATCAAACTAAGTTTGAAGTCGTCACTAAGATAACAGATTTCCTAGATTGAACCGGCAGTAGACATAGCAAGCCGCATTGCTAACGGGAAACTGGCCTAACAAAGGTGAACCGGCTGCGGATAGGTTTTTTGCTCGAAACCTAATCGAGCGTACGCCGTACTGATGATCATTAAACTTTATTGTAACACGTGACGGAGCAAGACGAGTCTGGTTTATTTACGATACCAATAAACTTTGTACAACGCCACATTATTTTGCAGGACATTTACTGGTCAAACTATAAAAGGAAGGATTACAATTTTTATAAAATTTTACCAGAACTCCGTTTCGGTTTCGTACTGATTGACATTTATTTTTTCAAAATATACCAATTTTAAATATAGCCTGTTACTTATTATTAAGGTAGCATTCTAATGGTGAAAGCATTTTTGAAATCGGTCCAGTTGTGTTCAAGTTTATTTATTGCATACAAAAATCTTTCCTCTTTATGTCATATGGATCTCTCTACACAATACCTAAAGCTTTCACTTTATCAATATCAATGTAGGTACTGTTGACTTGTGATTACTTTTGCATTAATGGAAATCAATCAAGCATAATAATACTTGTCGTCGATTAGTGTTACTGCACCGCTCCATTTGCTTATGTTTCGTGCGTGTTCTTTACAACTAATATGAAGTATGTCACTGAATTAATCCTTAAAAATTAGTATACTATTTATTGTGCAACATAGCTTGTCAACATGCGAAATATTACTTCTTTCAAAAGATTCCCTTCAAATCTGAATGAACACACCCGAATTATACATAGCAGTATATAGGTACATATGAAGTACACAGGAAGGTAACCTTAATAAATAAAATACCACCCAAATGTTAACTGAAACAGGTGTGTTTATCTGATATGTGAAGTTTAATAGCGACATTCCACGTGTTGTCGCACGTGCGAAATATCACATACAACCTGTAAATACCTGTATTGGTTTCTAGTCCTTTTTTATGATAGAAGGGGACAGGCGGTCATACCACCTCAAATGTCAAGTTAATCGCTACAAATCATTTCCAAGTTTCTAGGATTCTAAACGGCAATTTACGATAGTAGCTTTTATGGAGCAGTTTAAATTGTATAAATTTGACAAATGTGGTCAAAATAGAAATTAGGTTGAGACTGTTGTTATTATGGATAAGTGCCAACAGTCCGATACTTTTTGGATATGTTTGTAACGGCGGATTATTGTTATTACAAAGCTTAATAACCTAGAAAGCAATAGAATGAATTATTTAATTCCCAATCCACATATTTAAATTGTATAAATAAAGTTTATAACGAAATTAAGTACCTCCTTTTTTGTAATAAACCTACGTTTTAGGTTGGTCCTTTGGATCGGGTAAAACCAGTTTTTTACAAGATAAAAAACCTTCATATAACCGCCTAAAGTGCCTTCAGAAATTCTATCTTCAATAACAATAGTTCGCGGCGCTCAGCATTCCGACTACATATATTTCCAGACGACTCGAAATAGACGGCCGAGATATTTGTAAACAAAGGAAAATCAACACTATGTGTGCGAGTCACGCGCAATCAGAGAAAAGAAATAAAATAATAATTAAAACCTTGTTTAACTGATATAAAACCTTGTATAACCTGTTATTCAAATTAGAGGAACACGAAAGAAAGTATGTAGGTATGGATTGTGCGAATGTTGTGCGATGTAGGAAAAGTAGTAGACAAGATGTTTGGGAAGTTAACATCATAAAAAATTTTAAAAATATATCAGAAAAAGTAATAGTAAAGTTTAGATGGATGGATGAATGTTTGTTTGTAGGTATCTCCGGAACCGCTTAACGGATGTTGATGAAATTTATCACAGGTGTAGAACACAGTCTGGAAGAACATATAGGCTATTAGGTTTATTTTATTTTTTCAATTCCGAACGGACGGAGTCGCGGGCTTCAGCTAGTAGCTTTATATCTTTGTGAATTTTTCTGTGTCGTAAGAGTGTGTCCCTAACACTACCATTGTTGTTTTTCCGTGTTGGCAAATTCACAATGATGGGAAGCGGAGAGGTGCGTCATCACCGAAGCTCGGCTTGCACAAGCTGCTGCAATTACACTTGATGAACTATACGGACGCACTCGTTAGTGAAACGCACGGGCTTTGTTTTATAACTGGATACTTTGTTATACAGTATCGAGTGTCAGATGAAAAAGTTTAAATTAAAGTTGTTGTTCTCATCAATCGGTTAAAACTAGGAAGCCTCCTAGGAAGACTCGTTATTCCTGGACGCCATAAAGTATTATTTTGTTTATAAACTCAATAAAAGAACTTATTGAACCAATCTATTCACGCCTCAACTATTAAATTTTATTATTTTAAAATATGTTTTTGCTCTCCTATCAAATTAACAGTTAGTTTCCCTTGTTTATACGATTACTGTAATTCAAAACAATTACATATCATCGCAGAGCTATTAATATAAAATGAGGTCGTCCCAACACATACGTTTATTTTCGATATTGCTTTGGAAGTAATTAATGATTGCATACGGTTGTTTGAAAAAAATATTGATTGAGACGCTTATTTTGTTCTTGACAACAGGAAATGCGTTGACAGCGCTTTCACAAACATTTCTCATGACATAATTAAAGCTTAGTTATTTCTGATTGTTGGGATAATATTAAACATTTTGGTGAGTATTGAAATATATAAAATTTTTACAGCAAACGTGTATTTAAAGTAGATATTTGTAATTTACAAATTAGCTGCATTAAATTATATGTTTAAATTGTCATCATACTAAGGGAAACCAAAATAAAAACTTAATTTAACAACAATTAACCTTTTGCTTCAAAATAACTCTACATTTGACGCTTAAAATAGAAACAAAAGACAATCACGAAAACAAGGGTCTCACAAACCGAAGCAATTAACTTTCCACGCGTTCAACTCCAAAATAAATCTGACAACCCTAACAGTGCTCCGGCTCCGAAACTATTAGTCAGCGGATTCGTCTATTCTTATCGGTATGAACCAGTTATACGGGAACCTTTGTTTCCTTATTGCACTCCGGATACTATCGTTAGAATTTATTTTGTGAATGACATCAGACAAGTTGAATCGGGACTCGATAATTTTTATTAAAATCTCAGGTTCATTTGATACTAATAGCAGAGATAAAGGAGAGCAAAAAAAATCTTATATTGCTTGTACAGTATACCCGTAGTATTGAAATACTAAACAAAAAGCGTCATTAAATATGTCTCTAGCACTGTACAACTTGTCTATAACTATAACAAATGTGAAATGAGACAATATTTTATATTCATCAAATTACCTATTAATGTATTTTTCACTCTCGAGTGTTTGTAGTTTTTAATAAAATTACATGCTAATACGTTTTTTGGTATGAAAGTATACTCGTCAGACAAAGTCAGTAGTACTGAACGTGTGCATACATATCTCAAGTAAAATCAGATTTTGCTTGCTGTAAGGGAAAGCTCAAATCTCGTGATCGCAACGTACCAAGGTTGGTAGCGATGTCGCAATGCACGCCTTCTTGTTGAATCTACCGAAACGATTCAAGGATACTGAATCATTTTCACGCTTTACCGTCACTACTTCTTTTACCGAATTGTTTGAAAGAATCTAAATTTATTTGATCGATAATTCCTCTCGATGTTCCTTCCGTGGTTAATGTACCAAGTAAATGACTAGATAAGTTGTTTGTGTGATTTTTGCTACGAATGTTTATTCTCTAGTCGAGATAATATATCTGGATCTAATTTTAAATGTATTCACTCAAATCTTGGTATACATGGGAGCTATCAAGCTTAAACTTCTCTTATCTGTATCTACAATAAAAATATTCTTTATGCGATTAAAAGCAAACATCTATCAAAAAATGTATAGATGTGTTTATCCGCCGAGAAGGTAGGTAGGGGTTGAGAAAGGGAGGCAAGTGGATTTGAAATTTCAATAACGTGAAACATGAGAGCATTCTTTCATATTATATTTGGAAAATGAAAAAATACAAAATATTTTTCTAACAAATAAAGATGAAGAACTGATGTTTTGAAAAACAATTTTTAAAAGTGTCACTGACCTTCTTTCCCCAGTCTCCCCACACCCTAAGCGAATGCTAAGAGCTTCTTGGTAACAAAAATAAAATTCCTATCATCGAGTATCCATATAACGTAGAGTAAAGCCGGCGTTGACAGACGAGCAACTTTCTCTCCTTGTCAGTTGCGGTAACGAGCGACGCATGTGTTGTTTCATATCTCTTAACTTGACAAAAGGATAAAAGTTTTATTTTCATTTAATTGAAATTACTTAACTTTATTTATTCTTGAAAACCATATTAATCTGAATATTTTTATTTAAAGTAACTTCGTTTTATAAACTAATTTAAAATGGTGGTAAAATTATCAACAACCATTGGAAAGGCTATTTCTAGCATTTCTGTTTTTTTATATATAGTCTTTTAAAATGTGGATTCCCAGTTCAAATTACAAACTAAGACAGGATATAAAAGTTTATGCTTCATATTACTTTCTGGAATAATCTAGAATACCATGGAAAAAAAAAAGCTGGAGCTATCGAAGTTTCTAGTACACAAAAGCAGTTCGATTTAATCTGAACCATTATTTGATAGGTATTATCTAACAAACGCTCCCCGGCGCGGCGGAACTATCCCTGTCTTGTCGGACGTAATAGATTTTTTAAAACGGACTTTTCCTTTTTTCTTCTCAAATCCACTGGGTAATGATGATTTGAATTATTTGCAATATCCTCAATAGTAGAATTTAAGCTTGCTTTTCCAAAAAAAAAATCTAAGATCCAAGCAAATTAACGCTGTATTTTGTTTGTATGATAATTGGCGGATATGGATGCAATAGCATGTTTGCTGAATATATTCTTTTTAGTGAACTCCATTAATTAAAAATTAGTGAGATATATTAATTGATTATACATATATCATACTTTTTTGTACTTATTCCTTGGAAAGAATTCAATATTATTCTAGTTACATTTTCAATATAAAACATTATAACAGACGTACATGCGACAAGTCGACAATGTCACACAAACCGCACGTATCAAGCTCTGTTTAATATAATCAACACATGTTCCCCCATATAAAAAAATCCCCTAAAAATAGACACCCCTAGACATTTTATCGTGCAAGCCACATGCGAGACCCAAACTCTCGATAGATCACGTCTCAGAGCCAATGTTTCTAAATGCGCTGAGTCAAGGGACACGACTTTCTCTCTATCTGTTAATAGCTTAGGAATTATCTCAAAAGTTTTTTATTGCTTACAACAGTTCTAATATATGAACTTTTGAATTGTTATTGAGATTGAAAGAAAAAATTAGTCTTCAACACGTTCACTACCACTATGATTTTCAAGTAATAAAAGTGCATTTGCAACGCCAGCGAGTTGATAGCACTGAGCGTGTTAAAAAGAAACATGCTCTTCAATTGTATGAATTAAGTATTTATAATTTAACTAAATCAATTACAATTGCTGAAACCTGTTGCAAAAATTGACTTTAAATTTAATTTGATAAAATAAAAGTAAAACTGTACTCATATTTTTTTCCATTTCCACAGATTTTAGTTTGGAAAAAAGTAAACAAATATGTATTGTCGACAAAACAAACATTTCATTAATTAAATTTCACGGAACCGTAAAAGTCAAACATTTTAGGTTACAGCAAACAGAACATTTATAGATGGCGTGTATTAACACCGGCCTCGGTAAATCAGGATTTAGTATCTTAACGTATTGGTAGGTTTATTCAGGGCTTACAAAAATATTTATAAATCAATCGGATGTCATTGTCCGGACATTGGGTGGGAAGTGGCATCGTTAGGGCACGTGATTTACAACGGCACGCCCGGGAACCATCACACTGATGTAATTTTAGACCTCACTAAAAACTTGTTTACTAATCATCCTTAATTCCCAGAATGGTCAAATGGCTTAAGTGTTCAACAGATGTATACTTTTTTAAAATCATATCGGTTAAGGTTTAAAGAATTTTATTATATAAAATACAATTTTACTTACCTATAACAATATGGGAACATAACTGAGTATTAATAAAATTTCAATCTAATTGCCACTTTTATTACTTGTGAGGATTTCATAATTTTCTATCAAGTATAACTGATTTTTAAGAGGGTAGCTTGTAAAGTCATTCCAATGTAGTCACAAATCTTGTGCAAGTATTTTACGGTGCTTACATATTAAAAGGTGACCGTGTCTAATTATCGAAAGATACTGTTAAACCTATGTTTTTTAAACAGTGCAGATTATGTGCATAGTTATTATTTTGTTCCTTTGCATGTTTAGTCATGGCATGACTATTTAGTTTAAACATGTTTGGCGTTTAGGCCTTTGATGTCCAATAGTCATGACTAGTCTTGATGCTTTTCGTCAATGTTTATATGATGGCCTTTAATTCAATCAGTTGTTACCATCTTTCTATGAGTCATGAACGTGAATTGCATCCGCTGTCTTTTGTCTGTCTTTTTGTCTCTTTAATTGTGCATGATTCATACAGATTTTTAATATAAATCTGTTCCAGAGCGGACATTAAAAGCATTTCAGTCAGTAATGTATGCGTCAGTTGTTAAACGAATAGCAATTGACATGCGGGCAGGTCTAACTAGAATTGTTATCCACTTGCACACAAACTTGTTACCTGGTGGTAAAAAGTCGTAGATAACTGTTCGGTTTATGTAATTTCGTCTATTGCTCCCTATATCCCTTCTATTCTATTCAAACTCCCAAAGATTTTTCTCTGTGGTTTGTTAATTTTAATATGAACTATCATAAACAATGATTGTTTAGACGAAGAAATTATATGATCATCAACATTAAATTACTTCGTCCGACGAAATTAAAAAAAATAATTAGTAGCCTGTGTGTTCTTCTAGACTATGTTCTACATCTACGCCAAATTTCATCAAGATCCGTTGAGCCGTTCTGCGGATACCTTCTAACATCCATCTATCCATCGATGCAAACATTTGCAATTATAATATCAGTAAGATACATATTATTATAATAGTACCCAAATTATATCATAGGTACACACAAAGTTTCCGTTGATTGTATTTGTATAAAAATTTACCTTTCTGACGTACACAGGGTCACCTTCAGCTAAATTGGTGCGATGAGTTAATGATCTTATCCTTCATTAAAGTCAACATGTGCATTTACAGTTTATTTTTGTACACGCTTTGTGCATTCATATGTCAGTTTTTAATCGTATAAAGCTTGAAAACATCACTCACTTCAAATGTTATTTTTACTAATTTAAAACCACTTGTGAATCTTATTTTTCTTAATTTTAATTATACATCGTATGTCATGCACAAACCAGCAAAAATCTGAATAAAACAAGTTTTTATATTATTATGCGTGACGTTACCGCTAGTGTGATTATGTATTTCAATATAGCCCAAATTTAAAAAGATATTACGAAGATATGGAAATTTATATTAAATTCTTTTATACTGTGAGCTGAGATACTTTCGAGAGCGGGCTCTTGTAAATATTTCTCGACGAATTTCCGGCGACAAGTTGCGTCAAGTTTAATTAAAGTTTGTCGCGGGGTTCTGACAGTGCGGGTCTCAGTTAATTCTATTTACCGGGCCAGAGGTACTTCACCCGCGCTGCAGGTCACCTAATTAAGGACGGCGATTAATTTTCAAAATTAAACCGTCAAGTCACTGAAGTATAGTTTAAATTGTCACACTTTTGACATATTAAATCCGTTGGATTTTGCGCTGATTTGTCTTGAAGTACATAAAATGTAGAATTGAATTTGTATTAAAACTAAAGCTTTTAGTGCCAATAGCTTTAATGTTTTTAATTTTAACAGGTTCTTTACCTCTGACCCGGTAGAATCTTGTAAAAAATCTTTGCGCTTACAAGAAATAAAAGCTAGAAATAAGCATTTTTTAAAAAGGTTGACCGGACATTTAAGGCATAATGTGTGACAGTGTAAACGCTGATTCAGAGCTGTCTTGATAACGTTAAGGTCGCTAGTAAAGTTGCTGGCGGGCGGTTATCGCTGATCGTGATAATGTCTCTGGCAGGTCACTACTCTGTGCACTGAAGGCTATAGGACTGAAGTTGTATAGAAATATACAATTCCTTCTTTCGTCGATTACAGCCCGTCGTATTATGTTTTATGTTAAAAAAACTTATATAAACAATATGTGCGTAATATATAAAAGAACAATAACTAAAAAGATATGTCATATAAAGCACATAGTATATGCTATGTTATCGTACTTAATAAAATTGTACAGAAACAGTTTGTTTATAAAAATAAAAAACGTCTTAAGCCACGCATATAAAGTAAGTAGAAACAAGCTACGGTATTAAAGTTGCACAATCCAATTAAAAAAAAAACATCGAAGCACGCGACAGATAACTCTTAAGGGTAGCAAATAATTCCCCCTACTCGTCAACAATGCACCCTCCTAGCACATATTGAAGGGCGATCACCCCACAACTATTACTACGGATTATTGGAATATCGCTTTATAAGACATTATACGGACGTAAAGATCTTAACGACCCGCTTTCTCTAAAGTAATAAAAACTTATCGGAATAATCATCAAACAATGTATTTCCTTAGGGAAATTCTTTATGATTATAACATTTATTCAAAACTAGCTTTTACCCGCGACTCCGTCCGCGCGGAATGAAAATTGAAAACCGGGTAAAAATTATCCTATGTCCGTTTCCTGGTTCTAAGCTACCTCCCCACCAATTTTCAGTCAAATCGATTGAACCGTTCTTGAGTTATAAATAGTGTAACTAACACGACTTTCTTTTATATATATAGATTACGAAATAATAAGATGCTTTTCTTATAAGAAAAAATATCAGAAAATTAGTCTGTCTGCGCGGAAATAAAAAAATCTAAAAAAATAGCCTATATGTTCTGTGCCAAATTTCATCAAGATCTGTTGAGCCATTCCGAAGATACCTTCTAACAAACATCCATCCATCCATCTAAACTTACGCATTTATACTAGTAAGAATAAGATAAAGAATAGCAGAAAATGCTTTGCCTATAAAAATTGGTTGATCATGTTCCATCTCACTTTCTCAACAATGCGAAGGAATAATTCTTTAGTATTAAAAACCTACATATTTCCGAAGGTTCAAAAGCAAACTAATCTTATTACAGTTCAAAATTAAAATACTTATATAGAATCGAACTCTAATACTTACTCCGTAAAAAAAAAATGATAATCTCTATTATCTTTACCATAGATAGAAAAAAAAAAATATTTAAGTGTATAGGTAATTAGGCATACAGATAACTTGCCTTGAAAATTTTAACAAATGTATCAAATTAGGATACGGTTACGCACGAATGCGTGACGGTCATCTACGTGTTTCATATGGCACATTCGACCCCCTTACATTCCGATGACTCATTGTGTCGGACTAACGCGTACCCTGGCGCGAGGGCCGACGCCAATTAACCGAATCTATAAATCCCTTCAGTCTACCAGATTTTTAATACCATAGTTGTTATTTGCTTTAATTTGACACATGATTTTTAATGATCGATATCTGGTTTCAATTATTTTATTATTTTTATTATTGAAATTGTTAAAACATCAATTTAGGATTTTTACATCTCGACATCGTTAAACTGAAACTTCCTTCATTTCCTGAAAATTATAACCCGTAACACTTTCTTTGAATCTTAATCTAAAATTTAGTAAAAGAAATTTCAATATTGCTCAAGAAAACAGATCTCTTATGTCAGGTTATAGATCTACTTTTGCAAGAAAAAAAATCACAAAATTAACAAAGATACAAACCAGTAAGCTCAGAACAAATAAAAAAAGTAAAAGGCGCAACAGCAAAGTGGCGACCGTGATAATCTGGCAACCAATATCGTGTTTACGAACGGCTAGGGGCGGCGGATCTGATAAGGCGGGTAAGGGTTCACCAATAATCTAAGATAGACTAATCCTGTTATAGCCGCAAAGAAATGCGCACCCGCTTTACAATACCACCGCAGGCGATATGAAAAGATTAGGAAGAAAAAATAAAAGGAGTAAATGTCTTTAAAAGTTTGTTAGGGTCGAAATGTTCCAATGCGACAGCGGTCTTTCTCTACCTTTGTAACCATCAATTTTATTACTTTATTGTTTATGTTCAAATCTCTCCACATAAAATGTCCATACCAAGCTAACCTTTTGCTTCTGAATTAACCGAGTAACAGTAAAAATTACCTGAAACAAATAACGCACACATTAGATAAAAAAATACACATTCATAGTTCGATTTTAAATCGCTAGAATTCCGTGACATAACAATTTAGATATCACAGCTATAAAAAATTTTACATTATAAAAATCTTTTAACGCTCACATATTGTACAAAGAAACATAAAATTACACATCTATGCAAAAGAATGGGGTGGGTGTAAAATCAACAAGGGTGCAATGTTCTTATTAACGACCTGTCAAAAGTGTTACCCTCTAATCCAGCTATAACACCCCAGACACAAACGCGTATTGATTATTACTGAAACGGTAATACCCTTTTCAAAGCATTAGGGGCTCAGGCGGTACAAGTAACATAGGTATAACAGGAGATTTGTATCAGTGAATTCGTTTAGCGCTATAATATACATTACAACATGACTATAAAATAAAAATAAAGAGGTACAAATCAGTTATAGCCCAAATATTAGAAAACATTTAACTACAAACACTTTTATTACGAATTTATAGTACGAAGTCATGGATTACGATTCACGAGCTATATGGTATAATCATAATGTTCCACATATTAAACCTTACTAATATTATAGATGCGAATTTTTGGATAGATGGATGGATGTTTGTTAGAAGATATCTCCAGAACGGCTCAAAGGATCTTGATGAAATTTGGCATAGCTGTAGATCATAGTCTGGAAGAACACTTAGGCTACTTACTATGTGTTTTTAATACCGCGCGGACAGATCCGACAACTAGTACATGTATGTTTTATACTTTAAAATACAAAATGATGTAATGATAGTTAAATAACCTTAGCAATATTGCATTGTGAGATGAAATTTAGGATCCATGTATGGAACCAATTAATTTTATAAACTCTTTTCAGCGTCATAAGGAGAAGCTTATTATTACCTACGGATTATCTCTTAGATCTATTTTGGTTATTAATAGTAAATTGAATGCATTAAAATTACCATTTTACTTGTTAGAAATACGAGAGTGTAACAACGGTGGCTCGAAGAGAGATACAAGTGCAGAATTAAAACTTGTCCGACAGCTTTCGCGAAACCTGCTTCGGCGGTAACGGAGTAACATTCGAGATTCATAAACTAACAGTTAAATTAAAGGATTTTCGTGTTTAAAAATTAAAATTTCACCAACAAATCAAAAACTTTGATCTGAATAAATAAGTTTTAAAACTTATAATTTTTTTTGGAAAAAATTCATATCTTACTAATATTATAAACTAGCTTTTACCCGCGACTCAGTCCGCGCGGAATAAAAAATAGAAAACGGGGTAAAAATTATCCTATGTCCGTTTCCTGGTTCTAAGCTACCTGCCCACCAATTTTCAGTCAAATCGATTCAGCCGTTCTTGAGTTATAAATGGTGTAACTAACACGACTTTCTTTTATATATATAGATATAGATACGAAAATATAGATGAATAGACGATTGTTTTTACGGCCAACGGTTATATCCAAAAAGGCCCGACGAATCTCGTTGAAATTTGAAATAGACGTGAACATAGTCTGATAAAACACATAGGCTACTTTAATATAATTAGGATGCTTTAGAAATTAGTGTTAATAAGGTAAACAATATGTTTTGTGTATAAATGTTTCAGGTGTGGAAACCCAAGCTAACATTTTACTAGCAAAACAGTCGGTAGAGATAGTTTCTTGTTTTTATCAAATTGCTTAATGAATAGTTGGAGAATATATTCTTGCTATTTGTTGAGTGAATTAGTAGGTGTGAGCTCTTATAGTTATTTATTGAGGTATAAACAGTACGATATAAAAAAAAAACTTTTCTGATGGTAAGTACGCAGGAAGTTGTTAATTAAATGTAAATAAATACATACATTAACTACCATTTCTTTTACCCATAAAGGTTAATCGAATGTTTATCTTTGAATCATAAAAATTCTATTATATACAAAGTTAAAAACATGTAACATAAACGAAACTATTGTTTATATTTTTACGGAACTTCGCTGAAACGACAGGAGGGTTAGTAATATCTCCCGACCCACCCCCAGGGTACGTTCATCCCCCGAGACGGTGAAGGCAAACTGTTTAATACGGTAGCAAAGAGCATCTACCCGTCTAGTCGAGAAAATTAGACGAACGATCGAAAATCGACCGAGAATAACCTCAATCAGTAAAATTAGATTTCAATATATTTATTAATTCTACGATGTAAATTGATCCGTTACTAAAAGCTCGAAGATGTCGATAATGTATTTTCGTTTGGTGTGTTTTATGTTAACGTGCATATTTCATTTGTTACTTCCTTTTTCTCCTTCAGGAAATAGACTCGTTTGCGTAATTGTATGAATGTGAGGCATTCCAGAAATTTGCCACGAATGTGCTAAATATCCATAATCTCTTACTACCACTATTTATTGTATCCGTAAATGCGTAATTTAAACAAGAGGTTTGGTATTTGAATTTACATTTTTAAATTCTCCTAAAAGGCGTATCAATCAATATCGATATCATCTTGAAGACTCATTACAAATGCATTCAATGTTGCAATGTGAAACGCTATGACGAGGTGCTTGAGTCAGCTTAACCCGCTGTATTGACTGATTCAAACTTTATAGCGTCTCGTGGTTCAAGCGCACATTTTTACAGCTGGGTTATTTTTACATGGGCTTATTGCAGATAGAGAAAAGTGTGCATAAGCCCCCGCAACACTATAGGTCCCAGTGGTAGTATAGGATATGCTGGTAGCGCCCCCGTGTACTGGCTCGGTAATACACATGACAGTCTGCTCTCGTCAATGGTTCGGATAGCACTGACAGATAATTGACACCGTCAACGTGCTCCTAAATGCTCGTGCGCACTCGAAACAATGTAGACAAAATTGTCAAACTGGAGTTAAACAAAGTCGTGTTTTGCGCAGCAAGCGCGAAAATGTGAGTTCCGATAAAGTTTGTATAGCATTGTATAATCGACCACGGTCCCTCGCACGTCAAACATCGCGTTTTAAATGGCCATCCCGTATCTGATTTCATTGTAACTAGTGGTCATGGAACTATAGCTCTCAATAGTAACAGAAGAAGGGGAATGAACTTTGGAACGGGTCGACCAAAGCGTGACGGATAAACACGTCGTCTGAGTAATTAAACTTGTTAAAAAATTATGTCACCGAGTGAATAATTTAATATAACGTAAAACACAGTTTAATATAACATTGGAAGTATTTTTGTTGTTATTTCAGTTAATAATTAATATTAAATATTTTATTTTTATAAATACACTTTTAATATTCTCAGAGGAACTTTTGCTTAGCATAATTCATAGGGCTAATTAAGGTGCAGTATGATGCAACCGTATCACGATAATTTCAACAATTAGTTAAGCAGTTAATATGAAATCATAATCGTGACTAACAACTTAATAGCAGAATAATACAGAGGTCATAAGATCACCATAGTGGGCGCGAGCTCTATGACGTGTATTAAATTCTTTAAAATTATGAACTAGACGATCACTGTTTAATAAATCATGTTTGAGGTAACCTCTGACCTCAATGATTTTCAAAATGAATTATTTTATAAAACGGTGAGGTCATTGATCTTTACTTTTTATTTTAAGGCATTAATATGATTGGTCCTTATGTAATAATTTTATTTTTCTAAAAGCATATTTTGTCAAGATGTGTATGCTTTGTTGGCATCACCTTTGGAAACATGTAAGACGTGTTTTCCAATATGGAAGACGATACAAGGCGTCGCAATATCCTTAAAGTTGCCCGGGTAAACAAATGACGCGCAGAGAAACCTTTTCAAATTGTTTCTTCTGGATTCACAACACGTTTTAAAGATAAAACAAAATTTCAAGTTTAAAAAAAAATTACATAACATAGAAATAAAACAAAAACAATAAAGGCCTTAGACAGTTTAATATCGAAAACCTTGGTATTACTTAAATCTAGCGGCGACTTTGGCTATAAATCATGACGGGACAGGGATTAATTTGGTAAAGATTTACTTGTTCCTGACCCAACAATATGAAATATTACACCAGCAAAATTACTTTGGAAACAAATGTAAATAAATACGAACATAAAATATAAAAGAGACCAAGTGGACACGTTAAAAATGGTAGAGAGAAATATTTAATTCAAAGTGTGTTGGCAGTCATCAGTATTTATGTGTTTTGTAAAAGGCGTTTGGCTGATAAAGCGAATAGACCGCTGCCCGTAGACATCTTCAACTGTTAAAAGGTACCACATGCGTTTGACGACATTTAATGGACAGAAAAGAGAACGTATGGAAAGAGGATATTACCCCTTCTTGTGCGTTTCCATCCACAGACAAATCCGAAGTAGATTCCTCGCGTACCTTTCCCATCCAAACCTTATGAGAAAATTGAAGGCAGGGGAATATGAGGCTGTTTATAACATGTAACAATCTGCAGCAGTCGAAGCCAGTAACATTAACTAAAATAGTTTTTTTTTTCAGACTAATAATGCAATATTTGTATAAAACATTACGCGGGAAAAGCGTTCCACTACTAAATGGAAAACAATCCATTAGACAGGACAATAGAAAACGCGAAGCTAAATCTTATTAGACGATGGTTACAACGTGAGGGTTATTGGAAAACTGGGTAACGGAAGAGCGCGTTCAAAAAGATTTATCATCCGCGTGACACAACAACGCCATTTTCAGCGTATCTAAAAATTGTTTTTTTTTAAAACATCCTAAAATATTACCAGGTTTACACAACAGATGCCTATAAAATAAAAACAATAAAATAAAACAGATCGTATAATTGACACACGGTTGATCTACACATATTTTTATATTCAGATATTTGGTACCTACAATTTTAATGTAAAAATTAGTATTGAATTGTAAAAAACTTTTGTGGATCAATAAAACTTATTTTTTTTTTAATATAACATGGGGTAAAGTTATTAATAATAATAAAACGTTATGAAATAACATTATTAACAATATTTAGATGTCATAGCACATTTGGACATAACAAAAAGCAAAACAATTGAACGTAAAAAGGAAAATACAAATAAAAACCTAACGAAGTAAATAACGTCGAAACCCTAAGTTTTAAGATCACTGGGGAGACATTACACAACGTACTAAGCCATCTCCTGAGAGTGCTGCACTAAGATAAAACAAACAGTACTTTTGCCAAGTAACAGTTCTCATAAACTTAAGTATCGCAAGCAGACAAGTAATAAAAACATTGGACATCAACAAAAAACGGGAAAAGATTGTATATAAAATTAATGAATTCTAAAAATACTAAACGGATACGAAAATTGGAAGGGATATGGATTTGGCGATGTAAAGTATGTAAAGGAAGGGTAAATATAGTTTTTCTGTATCCTCCTTAAAAAGAGGCAAGACATGTGCAACCTTCCAACTAATTGCGATTGACAACGAGCAAGGTCACTTCGCATTTTTAGTTATTTCAGGTGGCCTTTGCTCATTAGCCAAATGCCACCTGAAATAACTGGTACTAAAGAAAACTGATAACTACACCATAAGTAATCGACATAATATCCTTACTAATACTATAAATGCGAAAGTAACTCTGTCTGTCTGTCTGTCTGTCTGTCTGTCTCGCTTTCACGCAAAAACTACTGAACCGATTTAAATGAAATTTTGTACACAGATAGTCTAGAGCCTGAGGATGGACATAGGCTACATTTTAACGCGAAAAAGGGGTTGTAAGGGGTTGAAAGTGGGGGTGAAAGTTTGTATGGAATTATCGTCATTTTTACACGTAGAAGGTTGAAACTTATTTTCAAGGCTAATTTGATAAAGATAAATATGAAATTAAATTTTTGGAAAAATTTTACCCCCAAGGGTGCTAAATAACAATAGGGGATGAAATTTTGTTTGGCAATATATTCGGTTTTGGTGAATGTTTTGTTTAATATGCTTTGCTGTAACCCTTACCAATATTTAGTCTAGAGCCTGAGGAAAGACATAGGCTACATTTTAACGCGAAAAAAGGGTTTGAAGGGGTTGAAAGTGGGGGTGAAAGTTTGTATGGAATTATCGTCATTTTTACAGTTAGAAGCTTTAAACTTATTTTTTAGGCTGCTGATTTGATATAAATAAATATGACATTTTAAATTTGTAAAACTTTTACCCTCAAGGTTACAATGTAACAAAACGGAATAGGGGATGAATGTTTGTATGGGAAGATGTTTATGTGAATATTTTGTAAGTTTCATATTTTTTGGCATTTTTTATAAGTTTAAGTAAAAACCACAACAACAACATAATTCACGACCCGTAACCCAGAGGGGTAGGCAGAGACCCAGGACCTACATTTGGCGCGGTCCGGCCACACCTCTTTCTATGTTCTTCTACATACATCAAAGCATAGCACGTTGGTTAAATAAAATAATTAGCCCAAAAAAATGCTACCCAAAATAGTATTTCACGCGGACGAAGTCGCGGGCACAGCTAGTAAAAATATATAACATTATTAACTAGTATACTTGAAAATTGCTGACTACGAACGTTTAGTTTGATATAAAAAGTGCCTTTCGAATTACACAATACCAATAAAAACAGATATTATGGTGAATTAAGAAACTACGGAACGAATTTACGCGAACAAGGTGAATGGAAAAATGAAAGATAAATTAAGAGACCTTACAAATGTATAAGTAAAGTTGTATAAATTTGCAAACGTAATTAACGAGAAATTATTCTGCCTGACGAACAATCGAACATAAGATCCTTTTACGATAAACTATTAAATCTTAGTAATATTATAAAAGCGAATGTTTGGATGGATGGATGTATGTTTATGAAGGTTCCGGAACGGCTGCATGGATCTCGTTGAAAGTTGACATAGATGTAGAACATAGCCGGAAAGAATACATAGGCTATTAATTCCGATTATTATTTCAATTTCACAGCTAGTGTGATATTAATTATACTGCCCTAATTATTAAGCAATATCTTTATTCTTCTTACAGAAAGTGAATTTTTAAAACTAACTTACACCGGTAATTTTAATACCTAAAAATATCAGGTAATGGTCACCTTTGTTTTATTTTGCTAATTATACTCACACAATAATTTGAAAATGCGCAATTGTTTTAAATTCACACGACAGTCAAGCTAACGTAATAGCGTAAAACTTTGTGACCCAATCCTTTTCTCAAATAGGTATGTAGCGACTTGCCAATTTTGCTAAAATATGTACCTCTTTTGACTATCAAATGACAACCTCACACGACTCATAATATACCTATATTAACTCAACAAATGATATTTTTCCGCCAAATGTAAGATAATAATATTTTACATTGGAAAAAAACGTAATAAAGAAATTCAAAATGCAGGACATTCATAATTGAATTACTTTTAACTAGTTCAATAGCAATGCGATTTTCACATATTAAAGTGAACTCGCAGGACAAGACGTCGGCACTGAACGTGTTGCAGAAACTTTGCCAGTCCAAGTGGAACAATCTTGGCCACGAACACACCTTAATTTAAGGAAATTTATGAAGACCCCTAGCGGAACTTTGAAGTTAACTAAAAGGCAGAAATGTGTGCAAGTACGAACATTTTCGACAAAAATTGGAATAAGGGAATGAGTTTTAAACTACGCCGCCGTGCTGTAAAGAAATATTGTCGATCCAGTAGTAAATTTTTTGTTACCGTGACTATTATTTCACTAAAACTAGTCATTAATTATAATTATTAACAAGCCTTTTATTCCTATAGCACTCCGACTAATAATTTAATATGTACTACAATTAGTAGTTAGGAGTTTATTGAAACCTAAAAAAAGTTTATTCGCAGCAAAGCGCATTCAATCAGCCTTTAAATCGGGAAATGTCCGGGAACTATAAGTGCGGTATGGTGAGCGTAATGAATCGACTATTGTTCGAAGTCGGTTCATCTCGTTTTCATAACTGTAGTCGTTAACCCACAATGCTCGGAAGCGCCGCGAACTTTTGACCTGAATTGAGAAATAGTGCGTACTCGATTGTAAACATTTATTTTAGTACGCAAACTTCTACATTCACTGCCGTACTTAAAGCGATAAATAGTCACTAAGGAAGACTCTTAGTGTATATTTCTCAAACTAAATCCACACTAAGGGGAGCCATTAACTACTCTTATTGCGGCAGTTAGTCTCAGAAGTAGTGTTTGATAACACAAGATTTACTTCTGGATGAGACTGCGTTGAATAAAAATGTTTATGCAGAGGTGCACAAGCACCTCTGAGCAATCTTTTTGGTTTTACCTTTACAGCGTGTTTAATACAACTTGACGTACATTAATCTTTGAAATGAGGTCAACTAAATTAACATGCGAAAAGATTTGAAAAAAGATGTAGAAGATAATAGACTTAACACAGAAAGATAAAATCTTACACGTTCTGCTGACGTCACATTTTTTATTACTGTTAGATACCTTCCAAAATTTATGAGTATGGCTATTTCATCATCAGCTTACTGTACGTCCGAGGGGCTCGGAGCCTACCCTAAGTTAGGGTGACTATATACATAACATTTCAGTGCTTCCAGGATGTAAAACATCGACAAAGCATTATTGGCCACCAAAACCTGTTAAAAATGTTGTTCCCTTTCAAATGTTTATCGATAAACGTTAAAACTTAATAAAAAAAGAAAATAAAACAAGCATGCATTTATTATGTAGCAAATTTCAGGAAATCATACGCAGCACTATTGACACGTCTTTCATTATTAATTAACCAGGAAGTCGTTGTTATCAGTAGGACATTGCCAAAGAATAGACATTATCTGAGGGTCGCACAAAATCCTCAAACAACGCATTCACCTTGGCCTAATTGAGAATTTAAATAAATTAATCACAACTCAGTATTTAAAAATGTGACTTTTAATAGAAAGGACTTGTCAAGACCGCGCATCTTTCAAATAAAAACGAAACTTGCTTTCTGGTGTGCTCGTTTTGTGTGTGTTTTAAAGATGTTCCAGCATGATTCCCACATGTTAGAAAAGTGGCCGAATTTAATACAACGGCGACGGCGAGTCCATTTCTCTATACTCAAAAATATAAAAATAAAACAAGCGGGCAAAGGACGAAAGTTTGCAATGAAAACTTTATCTGTAACACGCGACCGTATTGAGCACTGTATACAGTAGACCTTCAGATTTGAGACTATTGTAATAAACTGTGGTATTGAAGGTATTACTACCAAATATGGTAACATTTTATTACTGACGCCACTTAACTCGTAATTACAATTAAACGATGCTCGAGTAATGAAGTCAGCATCGAATGATTCTTAAAATGTTAAGTTATTATTTTGTTTACAAAATGTAATTTTGAGACATAAAAAGAAATATATTATTTAACGAAAAATGGCGTGCAATCGCATAGCTTTGTTGTGTTGATGAATTTACCAACTTCTATCAAGGTTTTCGCTCACGCTCACGCTCACCAACCAATCGAACAAGCCGGATTCAGAAGTGGTTTCAGCACAGTGGATCACATCCAGGTAGTAGATCAGGTCATTGAGAAGTACTTAGAATTTCGCAGACCCATATATGTAGCTTTTATTGATTATAAAAAAGCTTTCGATTCCATATCACATAGCAGTATATGGGAGGCACTAAGATCACAAGACATTAAAGAAAAGTACATAAACATATTAAAAAACATATACGCCAAAAGTTCAAGTAGAGTCAAGTTGGACAGAATAGGAGACAAAATCAAAATTAATAAAGGAGTTAGGCAGGGGGACCCTATTTCTCCGAAAATCTTCCTAGCGGTGCTTCAATATATAATGAAAAACTTACCATGGTCGACACAGGGCATCAGCGTGAACGGAAAACTTTTAAGTCATCTCAGATTTGCTGATGATATTATTCTTTTCTCAGACACTCCGCACCAACTAAACAACATGTTAAATGACCTACACAGAGCAAGCACGACAGTGGGATTAGAGATAAACTTAGACAAAACTAAGGTCATGACCAACCACCATTTGAGTCCCATTTCGGTGAACGGAGTACCTCTTGAATTCGTAAATAATTATATATATCTTGGCAAACAGATTTCCTTTAACAGAGAGAGAAACGCGGAAGAAGTAGACAGAAGAATTGCAACCACTTGGAGAAAGTACTGGGCTCGCAAAGAAATATTCAAGTCACAACTCCCGCTATCAGTGAAGAAGGTGGTTATGGATTCTGAAATTTTACCATGCCTCACTTACGGTTGCCAAACCTGGACATTTGATTCAAAAACTAGAAATAAAATTCAAACTACTCAGAGAAGAATGGAGAGAAGCTGTTTGGGTTTAAAATTAAAAGATAGGGTCAAGAACGCAAACATCAGAAAGAGCACAAAAGTAACTGATGCACTCACTTTCTCTCTTAGAATGAAATGGAGATGGGCAGGTCACGTCGCGAGACATGTCGACAACAGATGGACGCAAAGAGTAACCAGATGGTTAGGGCCACAAGGCACTAGAGCGAGAGGACGGCCGTATGCGCGATGGTCAGACGAGATCGCGGCTGTGGCGGGTGCAGGATGGCAGGACGTGGCGAAGGATAGGGAACATTGGACAAAGTTGGAGGAGGCTTTTACCCGACAGGGATCCATACAGGAATAAAAAAATAAAAAAAAATAATAAAATAAAAAAAAAATAATAATAATAAAAAAAAAAAAAAAATTGTATAAAAAATAAGTTAACATAACTGTAAGTCAATGTATGGAATTATATAAAGCTAAATAAATAAAAAAAAAAAAACCAAGGTTTTTAGTATACACTGATACTACACTACCGTAAATTATAAAACGAATAGAAATATTAAAAAACAGGCAAAGGAATTCAATCGAAAATCGACGAGGGAATATTTTAAATGTTCTTTTTTTAGTTCCCTCTCGTTTAATTATCCGCTTCCTAAAATCATTCGAGGCAGGAGCCATCTTTCGAGCACTACTAACTACAGTCCCGGGCTCTGCAATCGAGCGGACAAAGGCCATTGTTACGACGCCGGCTGACCGTAACGAAAAAAGTAAAACATGCCTTTCCAATAATTTTCACTTCTCACCATTCTTTACTAACCATTGAACTGTATTTAGGGGTGATTTTACCTTTTTTTAATACTACTCGGTTTAGACTGATCCATTATATCCGTTCCTTACGTAGGGTAACCTAACCTATACAGAAGATAGAAGTAGAATTCGAAATATAATGAGTTTATAAGTAAGGTTTATTTCAAATTACATATAGATATAAAACGCTTTATATCTCATAACTCCTCAACGACTAAACAGATGAGAAAAATTTTTGGCACACATATAGAATATAGTCTGGAATATAATATACAGGGAATGGAATATAATATAATATAATATAATATACAATAATATACATATAGGTTTTCGTCTAGAAAAAATGATTACGATTCTCGTGGGATAGTTTTCCTGTTATTAAAGTAAGAACCAAGCTGTAATTTCTACTTTTTTAATCTAGATTCTAGCTATTTTAGTACATTGAAGCGTAGTAAGATCCAATTTTGTTTTTATCATTCACTCATTACACTTTTATTCGTAACACATATATGTTTAATACTACAATATACAATTGTAGTCCACTTTCTCAAGCGGCGTTTAACTCTTACGTACTGTCTCAGACTTTATTACGACAATAAAATGCGTTAATGATTTCATAAATATTCATACGTTCTATATGTTATTTTTACGTCATCGTAAAAATATTACTAGAGATAAAAAAAAAATCTGCTGGTATGTTTATAAATGCGAGGTAACCGTGTTAATGAGATGGTAATTAATTCAATTTCAACATATGTAAACATACATGAACCTCACTAGAAGAAATATATAAAATCTCATCTGGTATCTATATATGTAAAAGAAAGTCGTGTTAGATACACTATTTATAACTCAAGAACGGCTGAATCGATTTGACTGAAAATTGGTAGCTTGGTAGCTTAGAACCAGGAAACGGACAGGATAATTTTTACCCCGTTTTCTTTTTTTTATTCCGCGCGAACGGAGTCGCGGGTTAAAGCTAGTTCATGATTAAAAAAAAACTGAGAAAATTATGTGAAAATATGCCCTGTACGTAGGGTTGCCAGGTCGCCAAACCTACTAGCCGGAAAAACCAGCCAGTTTGGCCGGACATTTGGGTAGAAAGGTCGGACACCCTATGTTATTTAGGATTTTGTCTCAGTATTAATTACACTCTCGTTTGAGAAATGTAAAAAGCCTAACAAAAGCCGGAAAACCGTTTATTATGGCCGGACACGCAATCAAAAAGTCTACCTATGTCCGGCTTTATCCGGACGCCTGGCAACGCTACGTGGCCGTTAGCGCAGCGTCTTCAGAGACAAATTAACGAATTTTCATTGAATGAAAGCTATTAGACTATATTAAATTCGTTTTATCCAGGACTACATCTTGTACTTGCTATGGACTATCAAATCTCAATTCACTTTTAAAGCTGTCATGAAGCATAGTAAGAAAAGGGGAAAAGTATATTATCATATACGTAGACTTTATAGAACAATGACCATGCGGAGTTTAAGCGTGCTATAAACGTTCAGTTTTACTGAACATATTCTTCGACGAGAAATTATGACTATAATAACAACAAAAGTAACACATCTCGGTAAGTAAGTTTTGTGCAAAATAACTAAAAAAAAACACACACACACACAATTTCTTGTAATCGAGTTCACAAAAAACAATAATTCACAAAAAAACAAAAACAGTAATTTTTATACACGTGCGTGTAAAACGTTGATTTTTCTTTAAATAGGTCACCTTTCCCGCTTTAGAAATAAAGTAAACACTCGTATCGCCTGCATCAATTTTAGATTTCTAAGAACGCAACAAGAAAAAAAAATTGGCAGAATTTAAGAGATTCTTTCAAATAAACAGATTTAATATCTATTCCATACAGTAATATGGCATACATTCTTCGTGAAGTCTGCAATTATATTATTCTACAACAATGCATAACCGACATAGTATGCAAGTATTAATTTTCGAATCAACCATCATCATCATCACCCTGGCCTTATCCCACTCACGTTGGGTCGGCACGAAAGGTTTTGTAAACCTTAAAGATTTGGCTTAATTTTTTACGGCCGGCCGCCTGCCTGTCGCCACCCGTACTTAGGAGGGTAATTTTAGAATTAAACATAAGGATCGAATATTAATTTCGGCCTTAAGTGTGCAAACAGTTCTGTTGCGAATTACACATAATCTTACGTCAATTTGTAACACAGAGATGTTGATTATATCACCGGATTTATCTGACGAGGTATGCCCTGACAGGAAAAGTGTGTTTATGAGAACCATAACAATGGACCAGTGTTTAAATGAACAATGGTATAAGATCTTTTGTATTGATCATGGGTATATCGACATCGGCTCATCGATTCTTGGAAGTAAACATTTTGCCTTCTTCTACACACCAGACATAATAATCGATTTCCGACTATAACCGTTCATCAAATAAAAAACTTACTTAAACTGTACTAACAAACAGTTAGGTGTACAGTGCTATACAAACTTTATGGGGCTCATAATTTCGATGTGCTCATATGCGCGATGCACGACTGTGCGATATCGCTTTATAGATTTGGCGAAAAATAAAGCGATGCTTGTGGTTTTCCCCACCTACCAACCTCACAAGACATAATCAGTCATTCAAATATGCTTTGTCTGATGAATAAGTTGAATCTGTAGCTATGTCTCATATAGTTTTTAGTTAATTTTATCATAGGTTACTAAAACCAAAATCCCCGTTTAAAACATATTGTTATATCTGTATTGTCAAAGATAATGATAGGGCTGATGACATGTTTTGTACAGAGATTTTGGTCTCAGAAACCAACGGTTAAAGGCTTAATCCATTACTTGCACAACTTAATACCCTCTTAGCTTAGATCATATCAGCAATGATGTCAATCATCTTACAATATTAATCCCTATAATGTAATGAGTCAACATGTTTTTTCATACTTTCTTAGTGTAGTTATTATCTAATTTTTAGTAACAGGAAGGAGATTTAAAAGTCATTTAAATGTAACATCATTAAATAAAATAGCAATTAATCACAATGAATTGCACTGATATACTTGACATAATAAATATATACCTGTTGTATTTACCTTGTGTTGTACCTTTATTTTTTTTTTATTCAAATTAAGTGTTTCATTTAGAGCTAAGATTTAACTGTATACATTGAAATAAAAGTTTTCCATGCGAGTGACTTGAACACAAATCTCATCCTTTGTTTAACTATAGATAGACAGACTTATTTATAATCACTATTATTTATTAAAATCAGATGATTTTATATATTTTACTAGCTTTTACCCGCGACTCCGTCCGCGCGGAATGAAAAAATGCACACAAGATAAAAAAGTTCCTATGTCAGTCTCCTAGTTCTAAGCTACCTCCCCATCAATTTTCAGCTAAATCAGTTCGACCGATCTTGAGTTATAAATAGTGTAACTAACATGACTTTCTTTTATATATATAAGATTTGTATACAATTTTTTTTACAAAAATAGTGTGACAAAAACAGTACACTTTCCGTTCAAAACTTTCAAAGATCAATTGAAGGTCGAGTAATGTTCATACAGATTATTATATTGAATTTAGAAAGGGTTTCATAAAATATATTTTTGAAGAAAACAACAACAGTCTTCTCAGCAAACCTAAATTACAGTTTAATCCAGATAAAAAATCTACATTGTATTGATCTTATATTGAGGGTAGACATAACTAATATCATATACTAGTAATTACATAATTTTTTTTAAGACTTTATGGCCTGGTTACTGGACTTTTAAATCAAGCATTACTCTTATGTGATATTACGCAAATTACTTTCACCATAGATTCAAAACCAGTGTACTAAGATTTCCTTTTCCAAAACGTCTATACCAAAACATTATCTTGAACATAACAGAGATAACTAAATGTTTTTGTAATGGTGTTTTGGCATGGTTGTGAGATAATTTGAATAATACAGTTGATTTTTGCAAATAAAATCAATCATATTTTGTTGCCAATGTTTATATTTTCATTTGAAACAAAATTTAAAAATTACATAAAAATGTAATTGTCTTTTGTCTGATGGATGGTGCCAGAGGACAAATTAAACATTTATTTGTACAAAGGCAAAAGTAACAATAAATTCAAATTGATGTTTTAACACTAAAAGATATTATATATTCTTATTTCTTCACTATTTTTAAGTCCTAATGAAGCAGAACTTTTAAATATGATACAACAAATTAGTAAAACAGTATTTTATCTAGTTAATAATTATTTTTAGGTATCCCTTAGTTAGCTATACTACTAATAGGTTAGCTATTTACAGTAACACAAATTTACATTAGTGTGTGATCTATGTGGCTGAAATATTTTAAATTTTTTTTTTTTCATAAAACCTATTTTTTTAAAGAATAAATAATCTTTTAACTGCCTACTTATTCCACATGTTTCTGAGGGTGACACTTACCTATTACATTTTTAGACACATTAAATTAGACATATGAATATAATTGTGTATGTGAGAAATCATTCATAACAACAATTTACTGAATGAAACAAAGTAAAAGCTAAGAAGCATATGTATCAAAATCCTCGTACATTGTAAACAACGCATTCTATCCCCAATTAGGCAGCGGTCCGACGAGAGAAAGGAAAGGTGTTAGAGCCAAACAAAAAAATGACCTTTTCATAGATAGAAGTTTAGCAAGTTCGCTAGTGGTGCGATCAATTTACCTTGTCTCCAGGGATGTTTTTCGCCGACATGGTGCGTAGTCTTCTAGAACTAAGATCCCACGTCGCTGTACAGACGATTTATCCAGAGAAAGGATCTCACTGTTGCTGCGACAGCCCAGCATACGACACAAAACACTGCACTAACTAATCACTCGGCCATTATCACTGATCGAGCGGTGCTTTAAAGCCACAAACACAATAATCGAGCCATAGCTTGGCGCCGTAATCAACACGATTTCCCATTGATATTCATCGGTACAAATAATTTTTCACAACACTGCACACAAACACGACGACTGACAGGAGCTAACTTGATTGAGTTGAGCTTGACGGAAAATGGCGAGGTTGGTAGATAAAATACCCCCGTCTCACGTCCCGCCCACGCATAGCAAATGCAAGTTGAATCGAAATATATAGTTTTTCGAATAGATGGCACCACACAAATATTTAAGAACTGTGTAAAAGTGATGTCTATTCGAAATTGAGTAATATCCAACAGATGGCACTGTAGCGGTAGTATAGGAAGTGTTTTTTAATTTTTTTTTAAACAAGAGTTCAAATGAGCGGCGTGTACATCCTCAGATAAAGAATTATATACTAGGTCCTAGTGTACATCAAATGATCAACTACACCCATTGGACATCCGCAACTTCAGAGGAACTTCAGATGCGCTACCGGCCTTTATTTTTTTTTTATTATCATACAAATCACTGTAATACCACTGTAACTGTATAATACCTAAACTGTATGATTGATAAGTGTATCGACTGTAATGACATTATATACCAATACCGAGATCTTATCAAACTAAAAATCTTGCATTGTTTTAGCTGTGCACAGACGATTTGCCAACGTAAATTTTATACATGTGTCTTTTAGTGTATTGTAATTGAATTTCTGAGTTCATTTTCTATGATTTTCAGAGATTTGTGAAATAGGACTTTTAAGAATTAAACTTTTTTCAACATGTTTTCATGTTTATTTTGCGAATGTTTAAAATCATACTACATGTATACTCTGTGGGAATACTTAATTTAAATCTGGTCACACTGACAAAAGCAAATTCAAGACAAGGTTACGGCGCCACTTTTTCTGTCTGCTATTCGCAAAATGGCGGACGGAGGCGTGGATATAGATTTATACGCTGATGATATTGAATCAGATTTCAATAGACAGGTAAAAATATCAAAATATCATTAATTTTTCTTATTTTCTATTACAATAACACTAGTGATAAACTGCTGACACGAGATTATACCACTTAATAATCAAATTTTTGCCGGCTATTTACAGGATGAATTTGGTGGTGACAACGTAGATTTGTACGACGATGTGCTTGCTGCTCCACCGGCGAAGCCCGAGGACGTTGACGGCCCTCGGAACCCATCATCTCAGCAGCATTCGCATCCACCGGAAGAAACGAATGGCAACGCTCCCTATCACAACAGCGCTCCAAACCACCATCATGGCCGCCGATTCCAACTTTATGTTGGAAACCTCACATGGGTTTGTACAAGATTTTGATTTATTTAGCGTCCTTTTGTAAATATAGGTTTCAAGGTAAATTTCGGTATTTGTTCTACGAAACGAACAAATAGCGATAGTACAGGAGCTGCCATTTTGAAATTTATCACTGAATTTTATTTATGTTGTTGTAAATAAAAATAAAGTAATTATCTTATTCATTTGCGTCAGACCACAAAAAGATTATTAAACATCTCAAGGGCATTTAGTTAAAATCAACGGACTTAATTCTCAAGAAACAACTTATACTTGGTTTATATTATTCGAGTTTTTTGTTCGAGCGTTAACTTCGACATGTTTAAAAGTAGGTAGCAATTTAAAAATTAAACTTTGATAATTTACGATCGAATCATCGATATTTAAAATTGCAGCTCCTCGTATAAAATAACCATATGAAAACTATACAACTTCCATTTTATTTATAAAACAGTTACTAGTAAAGATCAAATTGAAAGCGCCTTATAACAATCTTGAAAAATGTGATAGATTTAACACAAATTGTTTTGGCTACAAGTAGAGTAGTGAATAAGACTAAATGTAATATTTGTCAGATTGTAATTAATGCTCTTAACAGTAAACAAGCTGAAAATAGTAATAACTTTATTAATTTGTGTAAACAAAATTGCATATTGTAAAACAATGAGTTACATAGTTATTTTTAGATGTTCACTGCTGAATGTAGGTTTTTAAGGGCAACTTTGCAATACATACCCCATTCATTGGACAGTTGCATCTCTTTCGGGTTCTCTGAGAAGATGTAACCCTTTTCAATGCATGGGTCGAAATTGTTTGATTGTTGCATTTGGAAACTGGGACCAATATAACTCATGAAACTGGTTATATTTTTCATTTATTTGTTAAAAAAATAGATGCAAATAAATAATCATCTTAGTGTAGGATAGCTTTTCATCCAAATATGTGTAGATAAATGTAAAATAAATTTGCCTGCCTGTTAATATGTTTATATAATCTGGAAGTTGTATTTCTATATATTTTTTTAATATTAACATATAAAAATGTTTATTTTAATATTTTTTCATATGGTTATGATTAATTTTATAATGGTAGGTGTTATATACATTACCATTATGATAATAAAAACACTTGTTTGGCTATAAATTTATTATGAAACATGATATATGCAATTAGTATTAATTACAATATAGCAAATATTCTTTCTCAAAAATATAACCATGAAAATAATATTCCAACTTAAGCAATGAGAATGCATTGCATTTTGCTTAGGATAATAAAGTATTATATTTGCTTTAAAAATATTAACAGTTGCTAAATTACTATATTAAATAATGTTAATAAAGTTTTTGCATTACTTGTACATAAATTATAATTGTAAAAAAAAACTATATATATTTAAGATTTCACTGAAGTGTGTAAAAATATAATCACAAACTCTGTATGTGTACAAAATTAATTATATTTCTGATAATTTTATTATGAATAAGAGTTTTTGTAAATTATATTTATAGAAAGATGTTTTTGTTCTCTTTCTATATTATTAAATTTTAGCTAATTTAGATGTAAAGTTTTAAACGGGTTGTAATTTTTTTTTTAAATAAAATGTTACTTAGTGAAATGTAATAAAATTTACAAATTAATTACATTAAATGCAAATGTAAGAAATTATAAGTATTATTTTCATGGTGCGTTAACATTTGCTATATTGGTAATGTGAAACAAGAACAAAATATTGTTCATTAAAAGAATAAACCTAGCTGTGGGTTTCCACTGTTTGGACACATGTATAAAAACTACAGACCCATATGATGAAGTGTTACATTTCTTTTGACATCTTTTAAGATATGAAACTCTTCATTGCATGAGTCGCTATCACTCATTCTCTTTCGAGATAATTTTCATTTGTACATGTGTTTTTACAATAGAAAACCATGGTTACATTTCTATGTATTTTATTCCTTGTTTATTAGCAACAGAATTCTATATAATGTGAAATTTAAATAGTTCTTAGATATTGCTAAATTTTACTATATCTTGTTTTTGTTTCAATTTGACAATCGTTATTTTTTTTATGCATAATGAATTCACAGCAAAATTGTTGTCGATTTTGTTGTTTTGTTTGAATTAAAATTTAGAATTAGTTTTAAATCACATTCATTATTTATATGACATTAAAGTATTTTATTTTTGCTTTTGATAATTTACAATGGTTAACATATGGGGTTAAAGGCATTATAAAATCGGTACAAGCATTTTTGCAGATATTTTAAACAAAAATTTGTTTTCAAAATAAGCCATTTTGAAAACAAATTTTTGTTTAAAATATCTGCAAAAATGCTTGTACCGATTTTTATTAAAAACAAAATTAACTATTCTTAGAGCCTAAGAATCACTTAAGTGATCATTTTTTAATATACGACTGATTAAATTGTTGATACTATTTACTTTAGCTGTACACTACACATCCTATTACTGCCATGTGGTATATATTTATAAAATTACACTCCATAAACACATCCATAAACAAATGTGCATAATTTATTAACACTCTAAAATATAACAAATATAAAATGTTTATTTTAAGAATCTGATAAATTTTAGTCAATGGTAGTTGATGTTTACACTTTAATAGTTGCGGAAAGTATGGTTTAAATATCGTAATGTTATTTAACATTTCACTATGTGATCCCATATTTCAATAAATGTAGTAAATAAGAAAGAGATTGTATGAATGTTTGATAAATTTGAATGTCTGCTGTGAAGTATGTTTTGATATATTATATATTTTTAATTTGTTTCAAATTTTATTAAAATATTGTGTTTTAACAAATAGCACCTTTTTAACAAGAAGTTGTCTAATAAAGCATCATGGTAAAATTATTAGACAATTGTTTTATGTATATAATGTGTTATGTATTTGATACCTCTATCGTTGGTAAGGACAAAGTGTGTTTAATATTAAATTTCTTATTCAAAATGAGCATGACTATAGGACTAAAGTCATTTTAATTTAATATTTCGTTCTTTGTAATTCGAATGCTGGATATCAATGCATTCTTATTACATAACATCTGTAAACTAATGTTTCTCTTGTCAGGTTGCAATGAGGTAAGCTATTTAAACTTGTATGTAGCCGTGTCTTGTCTTTATACTTGCATATTTATATGTTAAATATAATTTATCTCTTAAAAATTTTATGTTAAATGTTGCCAGAGTTTAAATTGTTCACTACGTTGAAAATAGAACAGTCTGATTGACTTATAAATATATTTTCATGTGTCCAAAATTCTTTGACTAAGCTCTTGCTAAACAAAGCTGATCGAAATTTTGTGGTATCTGTTTCGATACACCTTTCATTGAAACGTAAAATTCAATGTAATGAATTGTCTTGTCAAAAAAAAATCCTCGTCTAAATCGTTTTGTAATTACTAATAGTGATTTATTAATTTTTGTACATCATTATCTTGATAGATTTATTTTACATGAACCATCTCAGTTAATTTTGTGTTAAGATTCTGTAGTAAAACTATTTTGTACTCTGGTTGATTTTAAATATTTATAAACATAAAATATAAATCATAAATTATTATAAGGATGGATATTAGATTTGGGAGGGATGTTATATTGGAATTTTTTTAGATGTAAAAAGTAGAAGGTTCGGTTTCTGAATTTGTTCAATCCCTACATTGACGTGCTGTTGTTATCGTGAAAAGACAATGCTGTGATAATCATAATAAAAGAATGGTTACGAAAAATCTGTTTCCTTTCCACCCAACTACACCCGTGCATAAACCCTCGCGAGGTTTAAGTGATAACTATAAGCTTAAGGTTTAACACTTGCTCAATTAATCGCGTTTTATAAAAAATAATTAGTAATCAAAACTAAGCTTTTAAATTAAATGAAAGTCATTAATGTTAGGCGGTCGATTTTTGATAAACATTACTTTTTCTGTGATACAAAATATTAGGTTATTGGTAAATGATAGAAAGTTTTAAAGGCGTGCACTCACGTATGTATTTAAGAAATACAATTTTGTCGCCTACGCATTTCCCTGAGTTTTGAAAACTAATTTTTACAGTGGGCGACAGACCAAGACATTGCAAACGCCGTCGCAGATATTGGCGTGAACGATTTCCAAGACGTCAAATTCTTCGAGAACAGGGCTAACGGACAGTCGAAGGGATTCTGCGTAATATCGCTCGGTTCAGACCAGTCTATACGAATGGTTATGGACCGTCTGCCAAAGAAAGAAATCCACGGACAACACCCAGTCGTAACTCTGCCAACTAAACAGGTAATGCGCGGTACAACTATGTTTTAGTCCTTGTTATGTAGCTCTAATTTCCTAGCGAAATTTATGAGGTAACCGTTTTAAGTTTGGAGAAAACGAGGTAAAATATATTTTTCCAACACATTTCAATATAAAATTGTTGCTTGTTGCTGAAAGTTTACGCTTTTGTTATATGAGAAGAAACTGGGAGAAGATCAAATAAAGTGACAGATATTTAACAGAGATATTCTAAACTTGCAATTTCTTTTTATATTTATGTATTTATGTAGCAATATCGTTTTGTAACGACATATAAATAGTTCTAGAATGCAAATAGAACCATTAATTTTCAGGCATTGAATCAATTTGAGAGTCAGTCAAAGACTAGATCGACACCGCCGGGTCCAAACAATCCAGGAATGAGAGGTCCACATCCGAGCGGACCACCTGGCCCGCATCCGGGAGGTAAAGAATACAAATAAAAAAATAATGAAATAGCCACATAAAATGCAAACAAATTTCTTGTTAAGACTTTTGAACCCATAAAACACTTTTGAATTTGCTTTAGATGTAGCTACTATTATGTCCATCTTTAGAATTCTTTGGTGGCGGACCAAACGGACCGGGCCCTAACGGCCCTAGAATGATGATGTCCGGCCCTGGTGGACCTCACCATCAGCTGCGCGGGCCGCCGCCGGGTCCTCATGGGCCGCATGGGCCCCACCACATGCCGCAGCACCAGGGCCCGCCACCGCATCATATGCAGCACCAGGGCCCACCGCCGCATCAGGGCCCTCCGCCTCATCGCCCTCCTATGCAAGTGAGTATCACAATTAAGAATGTTATTATATAATTTGCGGAACAAAATTTGCAAGGATGACTAATAAAGCGCGTGTGACACGTCACCATTTTTCACCATGTAATACTCACCCTCATTATCATATCATACTAATTTTACTTTCCTAGTTGAGTAGTCCTAAACATATAAAATATTTAATATAATAAAAGTTTCTTAGCTTAACTGTTCAATGTAAACTTAAACTTAATTTTTTGGATTGCAATAAATTATTTTTCATTTTCAATTTTTTTTTCATTTTTCATTTAATATTTAAATTATTGTATGAAGTCCACAGTTGTTAGAACTACAACATGTGAGGCATATTCGTACTATGTAAACTAAAATGTTGTGAACTACCTAACTCAATAGAATGTGCAGGGTTCTTACAAAACAATCAGTTTAAGAACCCTAAGTAATTAAGATTACTTTGTACATATCAATGAAGGAAAGATGGGAGGAAATAAAAAATATATAAAATAAAATAATTAAAAGCCATTTAGTAGAGGTAAGATACTAAGACGAAATATTTCAGCAAACATTTTTGTACTAATATCTGTCATTTTCCTCTACTTACTAAAAATCTTATATCCGTTTTAAATATACATAATTTGACTCATCTTGATAGGCATTCATATTACTAAAACATAATCAACATGTAAGATGTATATATAATAATCATTTCATTTTATTCTTTTCATATAACAGCGACGAGACGAGAGGGATGTGCACCTCATGGTAAGTTATTTGATAGTGCATGATGACATGGTGAAGATAATTGGGCCTCTGTATATGTCAAAGTAACGAGTTCCAATATCTCACTATCAGGATAAAAAAATAAGCACATCTCTCTGTCGCTTTTCCCAGACCTTTAAAAAAAACGCTATTTTGGAAAAAAAATAACAATGTATTGTGCAGTTCCAGGGCGGGCCTCAGATGCAGCGTGCCGGAGGGCCTCGCGCAGGGCCGGAGTGGCCCCGTGCGCCGCACCACATGCAGCCTGCGCCCGCGCCGCAGTACGGCCCGCCGCAGCATCAGATGCCGCACCAGATGCCGCCGCCGCACGGGGTCAGTACTCAGAGATGCCAAGCGTTACATCTACAGTGTGTTGTTAAGTTTAAAAGTAACCAAAAGTGAAATTGTTTATGATTGAAGTCCGGACGCGGAACAAGAAGAATTTCCTTCAATGACTTCTTTGCCACCAATAATGGTATTATGCACAGTCAACAGTTTGCACTACTTCTAGTCAGATTTATATGTTCAATACTTACCCTAGGAGTTGATTTTAAGATGTTGAAAGTGTTGAAACCTTTTTACTCATTTATCCAATTGACATGAAATGTGTTGTGTTCAGCAGCCTCCGGGGCAGGGGCTGCCGCCGCCGCACCACCAGCTGCCGCCTCACCAGGCGGGCCCGCCGCGAGGACCCACACCCTTGCCACAACATCCAGGTAAACAAATGCTTACTGTTCAGTCATATTACCTGAAATCTATATAATTTTTAATGTCAAAAGTATAGTCAATAATGTTTTACAAACGCTAAACAAGGTTATGTGGACAAAGGAATTAGTTCTATATTTGTCCGCAATATGGCGAAGATTTTTATATATCTGGTTGAGCTATAAGTAAGAAAATCATGTTTTGGTAGATGGGTTCCCGGTGGGTGTGGGTCCGGGTGCGCCGGCGCCGCACGTCAACCCCGCCTTCTTCAGCCAACAGCCACCCGGACAGCCCGCTCCCGGCGTGCAGCCGCCCCCGCAGCCCACGGTGCCAGGTACATCCTTCTATAACTCCACTTTCACTATCTCTCTATCTTTCTTTTTCTACGTAAAATCTAGGTTAAATATTAAATATGTTTATTTATTATTTTCATATAATAAAATGTTGTATCTAGGTCCTGGTGCACCTTATGGACATCCTCCTCACGGCGCGCCGCCGCCGAATCAAGGGCCGCCATTGCCCGGCGCAAGAACACCGTATGGAAGACCACCACAGGTTTGAACTGTTTATCAATTACTAAGTATAACATTGCCCAGAATTCCGTATTTCGTATGAAGAGTATACCGAAGGCCACATTCCTACCCTTAAGAAAAAGATTGGCAGGGAAAATGGTTTTTGCGGGAGAGGGGAAGTAACGGAAGGGTAAATATATGGGTATATTTATAATTGTAGGTTTATTTAAATACGTTATTCAAACTGTGCAGAGCTACGGTGGCGGTGGGGAGCCGCGCGGCGGGCACCACGTGGCCCCGCTGGCACACCCGCACGCGCATCCTCATCCGCAGCCCGTCATCAGCGAGGCGGAGTTCGAGGAGGTGATGGGCCGCAACCGCACCGTCTCCTCCAGCGCCATCGCGCGCGCCGTCAGCGACGCCGCCGCCGGAGAGTACGCCTCCGCCATTGAGACGCTCGTCACCGCCATCTCGCTGATCAAACAGAGCAAGGTTAGCGAACTCATCATAACTTGTGAACGTTGGATAAATGATTAATTTATTGAGATTTTAGTGATTGAGATTTTCTAAGACAATACCTAAGTAACATTTATAAACATATAAAACACTGTCTGGAAGTATGCATAGGCTACTTACTAAGATTTTTTCATTCGCCCAGACGAAGTCTTAGACAAAAACTTGATAATAAATTAGAAAAACAGTCTAGTCCCGGAGTGGACGACATTTTAACTATTAGCATTCAGATGAATATTTAAGTATGCTTTTTGGTATGATATCACATTATCTAGTGTTTCATTTGTGAAATGTATGAATTTTCAGGTAGCACACGACGACCGGTGCAAGATACTGATATCGTCGCTGCAGGATACTCTGCACGGCGTCGAGACAAAGTCGTACGGAGGCGAGCGACGTCGGTCGCGGTCGCGGGAGCGCGACGCTCGCGCGCATCACCGCGCCCCGCGACGTCGCGACCGCTCCGCAAGCCGCTACCGCGACCGCAGTCGTGACCGCGAGGACCGCGACAGGTGTGTGACATCATCACTCTCATTATCTTTGACATAGAGATAACAATATGTATTATACAGGGATTTTGGTCTCAAAAACCAATCATTAGTTACGTATGTGACAGTTATTTGACAGCAATTGATTCTTACGATATGTATTCGAAAAATTATATCTTTGAGCTATAGCTGTTTTCTTTAGTAAACTTACGCGCGCGCTGTATAAAATATCGTGATTGGAGCTTTTTAATCTCACTGCTTCGAGCAAAATTTTCGGTATTTAAGGTATAAAAGGGAATAAACAATGGCCGCTTCAATTACAGGTATAGGGAACGCTCGAGAGATCGCGACAGAGACTCGTAAGTGTCGTGTTCTTGCCGAATATATACACTTTAACATTGCGGGAATAATAAATATATCTAGACTTAACTACGGCAATACGACACCATATTGCATGGCTAAGTTCTTGTTTCATTCTCCGACTGTGTAATGCAATTATCACGAAAATATTCATCTTCTAACTTCTCACTGAGCTTTGTTAAATCTTGAAATTTTGAGGACTTTCTGTATCACGAATCAATTCTAAGTATATAAACACAATCATTTTTATAGATTAGAAAAAAAATCTAGTTTCTTCACATGAAACCGAAGTCCGCGTGTTTTAAAATGTATTTTTATAAATACTAATGTAACTAATCTCTTTCTATTTAATGGGTTTGACTGGGCTTGTATTAATTAACATGTAATAAAAAGTTAAATAACATATATTTTTGAGCCTGAAATGTACTGTTTAAATCATTTGACTTAAGAAGTTACATCTAATTTACAGTGTCAGAGCAAATATTAACTATTCGTACAATCGATGTAATCAAGCGAATCCATATAAATTTTTTTCCGGATAGCCGTAATGTATATGTCGCAGTCACATTGTATAATCCGCCGTATTACATTACGGCTAGCTGTTATCAAAAATATATAATAGATACTTACAAAATGAAATAATATTTAAAATGAAAATCAATTTTATTAATAAGAAAATAAGGTAAGCAATTTAAGATAACATTTTGCAATAAAAACTAAAATAAATAGTATATTTGGTTTAAAAAACTTCAATCGAATTAAATACAGTATTTTTTATATTTATTGAAGTAAAATGACTTGAGACTGTATAAGATAAAGCCTTTGGCCATTTATTTAAAAAAAACTGTCAAAGTTATGTCAAAAGTAGTGGTAAAAATACGAATTTTATTTATTCAATAACTAGAAAACTACGAATATCCTTACTCAGTCTTCTTAACATTTATTACATTGTGGCTAGCTTAGTGTTGAATGTCGCGTGGCGCCCAATACATTCCGGCGATTTTTTATTCAGCCGCATTCAATCCGGCTACTAGTTGAACCGCCGCATTTCAAAATGGCCCTGTTTTTGATAACAGCTAGCCGAAATGTAATACGGCGGATTATACAATATGACTGCGACATATATAAGAGTATTTGTTTTCTGAATACTGACATTATTATCTACTGTATTAAGCAATATAAATTGTATTTGTTGCAGCAGGTACTACAGGGACTACCGCGAGCGCGAGCGCGAACGTTCCAGGTCTCGTGATAGGGAACGTGCAGACCACTACAACAGGGGACACAGCCGCGAGGAAAGGTACACTTTCACGTTACACCTAGTGCTAAGTTTACTATTTAAAGATCGAAGCTAAGTTACAGTCGATCAGTGCAATACCACGACCACACAGAAGACAGGCGTGAAGTGGAAGCAATTCCGCGTTTCATCTGATGAGTGTGGTTCCGGAGACCTAATTTTTGTCCTCTTTCCCTTCCCATCTTTTTCTTTATAGGAAAGGATGGAAAGGGGAAGTGGATTTGGCGGAAGAGGGGACACATAGGAAGGAGAAATATCCTCTTTCTGTGCGTCCACTTCTCCGTTAATTAAAGGTAGGCAATGCATCTGCATTTGCGGATGTCTATGGGCAACGGTCGCCTCGCTAATGCGGCGAATTCAGGTGGCCGTTTGCTCGTTTGCCTCCTTATAATATAAAAAAAAATAATCAAGGAAAATCGTACTGTAAAATAATATGTCAGGTAGGGTTACGGTTTCCAATACTTATTAAATGTTTTATTTTTCTCAGGGCACGTAAATCCCCAGTAGAGCCGACAGCGGAGAGTGGTGCGGGAGACGCGACCGGAGCCAAGAGCAGGTCTGCGGGCGCGCCGTACTACGACGAACGTTACCGCGAGCGCAGGGAACGCGACCCGGCACCGGCAGAACGCGACCGCGAACGTGAACGCGACCATCGCCGCGACGCGCGACACTAGCACGAGACCTTCACCACTGCAGCGACCACAGCCATTGTGACCACCACCACGACCATTGCCATGTACCACCGCCTCAGAGTCTTTCAGGCGATGTTATTGACGCATCGTCAATATCCATACCAATATTTCTGGCCTCAACTCCATCCACAAGTTGCAGTAAATGCCCTTCACTTGCGTACACCACGATACAACCGCCGCTATAGAAAATTTAATCCATTACAAAAATAATTAAAGGCATCTCAATCGCTTTACAGAAATAAATACAAAGACTTTGTCTTATTTAAAACTTTTTAAGTCTGGAATTTTTCGATTTAATACAGAGAAGGTATTAATCAGCATGTTAAGATGAAAATATATCTTTTAAATATTAACTTAATGTTATTTTGACAGTGGTTTGTGATAACTAACAGTGGCTGACAATGTGTCGTAGTTTTAATATCGCAGTGTATTGTAGCATTTGACATTAAACATTGTGATGATTCCGTGTTTGAATCTGACCACATTTATTATAAGTTTATGATAATATTCAAAGAATTATTATTTACTTTTACCGTTCTTATAGGTAATAGTAACACTTTTCCCCCCAATTGCAGTTTTGATGTATTATTTGTACGCAATAATTGTAACAATGAAAGAGTTCTTTTCAATAATTGTATCGGAAATGTTCTTTAAATTTATCAATGGTGAAAAATAAAACATGTAACAGATCTGTTATTTATTTTATTATTTCATTATCCTAAGAGGTCCAAAAACAGGTTGTAAAATGATTTTGGTAATAGACAATTTGGTCGATTTTTGTAGACATTTCTAATTTTTTTTTTACGTATTTGTAATGCATCAAATTGTACTTAGTAAAAATTTTAATCTTGCGGAATTTTAAAGATAAGATTTTTGTGGAGTGTTGAAAAATATAAAAATTTATAATATACTTCTGATTCCTTACTTCCTTACTTGAAGTTAATTTTCATCTGAGTTTATCTGCAATAGATTTTATAGAATTAGTATTAGAATATAAGATTTTTGTCTATGGAAATATCCATATTGATTGACACTGATTTTAGGATTTAATTTAATAAGTTAATAAATTGATATATGTATATATATATATTTAATGTTCTTTTATTTATCTCCTTTAATGCTTTATAAGTAATAGTAAAAATTACGAAGGACTTCGACGATACTAAACATGTTTTGTTACAAAGGAAAAATTAACAGATTTTTAGAAACATTATTTGAAAGATGTAAAAAAATCATGCAACGTTATGTAATGAAATGCGATTTTTAAAACCTTACTAGTTTATTTAAAGCCTTATAAAATAATGGATTATCATCTGTCGTCACTTTTGATCAGGTCTCCTTTCCCGCCATCTAGATATCTTCCAATGTATATGAGATGCCGTATTAATAAAACTATTACGTAGTGAGATAAGACAAGTTATTAAAAATGTTTTTGCAAAACTTTCACTACGAATAATATAAAAAAAATAGGATTTAGGAAAAGATGACAATCTAATAGGTAATTCGCAAGCGGTTAAAATACGTTAGTGTCACCATTGTTAACATCTCTGTATAAAACATATCGTCATCCTTATCATTATCTTTGACAAAATAGATATAACAATATGTTTTAAACGGAGATTCTCAGAAACCCACGGTAACGCGCCTAAGCCTAAACCGCCATGAGGAACCGGAATAACAACCAACTTAGATACAAAAAACAAGCTTGTAATATACATACATAAGTATATACAAACTTACCTATTTCCCCAAGTGGGGGAAGAAGTTCGTTGTAACCATCTTGTGGAGGCACGAAAAACCAGAACGCACAAAATCAAAGCTTTAGGCTGGTTTTACAGTCACGCGTTTCGGCAGCGCCGTCGGAGCGCGCGCGCTCGGATATGTATTGGGGTATTAGTAGCGTTTCAAATTCGCGCGCTTGAGCAGCGCCGTTCGTTGAACGCGTCCTATTCGCGCGGCGCGGTCGAAGCGCGCGCCGCTCGTGCGCTTCTACGGCCATTGTGCGTTTTAGTCTCACGCCGTTGAGACGCGCCGTTAGGTACTGTTGTGTACAAAATGAATCACATCGATACGGGTCGAGTAATTGACGAAGTGCGAATTAGAAGATGTTTATGGGACCCGGCCGATGATTTTTATAAGAATAATTTTATAAGGATAATAATAAAGATCTTCGTAAAGAAAACTCTAACTTGCACAGTAATTCGTCGAAACTGCTGGTTGATAGGCGAAAATATTTATAAAATTTATAACTATTTTCTCGTAAATCAGAGAAAGATGTTACGTGTTCGCCTCTCAGTAACCTTGTAGCGTTATAAGGATCAACACCTACTGTTCTTCGACGTTTTTGTTGCCTTTTTTTCCATAAAAAGTAAATAGCCAGTACTCTAACCGCATTGCCGTTCATTTTGTATCTGTTTGTACACGACTGTCTCACAGCAGCGAAACGCGCCGTACTAATGTCGTTTTTTGGTGCACCGCTGTTCAAACGCGCGCTGTCCAACAGCGCGCTGTCCAACGGCGCGTCTAGCGGCGTGACTGTAAAACCAGCCTTACTGGCCCACCAATTCTGAAAAAGATAAAATAATGTTGCAAGCATTGTAGTAGAAAAGGCCACGTCCTAGTGCGGCTTCCTAGTATGTATGATCACATACACAGAGAGAATACCTCACATTGTAATAGCACAATGTTTGCACCATTATTATGTAGGACGAAATTAAAAACAAATTAAATCGCCAAAAATTAACTTAAAACAAATATATCGCCGATATTCGTTAAGTGGATTTTTTATTTTGTCCACAAAAAACGTTATGGTCATTCACAGTGAATCAATTTTCGCATTGAGTTCACACCGCGGGACGACAAATTAATATCTGTCATCTCGTGTTTGATCGAGGGTCATAAAAAACATTTGCCCGAGTGAATAGATATTTGTTATGAAAACATTTTCTTTTAGAAAGCGCTTTGAGTGTCGTGGGAAAATATTGAATTTGAAAATTTGTTAAATTAATTCAGAAAACATATTGTACTTTCATGACATTCTTTTGTCGTCTGGGTTTCATTTAAAAACGTTCATGATGTTAATAACCGTTAGTTTTCACTGCATTAAGGTTTTTTTTTCTTAGAACCTCTCGGACAGAGTCGCGGGCTTCAGTTAGTAAACTATAAATCATACTGACTATCTTTTTTCATTGTAATTTGGGGTAAGTTTGGACTATAAGGAGGTCATAGTAAATATAAAAGCAAACTTTTAGGAATTGACCTCAATATATTTATTAGAGTCAATATTAGCAAACTCATACTAACATTATTACTTAGATTGGTACTTAACAAGGCGATCATGTGTTAAATGAGATATAGTGTTTGCACGAACTGTCTCGTCGGATTAGGTTCACATTAAGGGTCTAATTATCTAGTAATCTAGTTAGGGATTAGAACGGTCATCGAATTTGTAATTCTATTATCCCTTTATTTGATTAACTCAAGCGTATTCAGACTAAATGTAATTCATATGTGACCTTACAAGATGACGGTTTATTATCTGATTGACAAAGAGGGTAATATTTTTCGCACGTATGTAACTTTGTGACTAGTATGTGTGTTTATAAATTCTATTGTGATGGACTAGAGCCTTCTGTTGTTGTTGAGTGACGCACGCCTCCTCCTTCTTCAAGTTCAATTCCACTTGCTTTTGAATTGAATTAAATTGCTTCCACTGACTATTTAGATAGGTAATTCAAAAAAAAAAAAATACGTCTATCTAAATTTAAGAACCAAAAAAAAAAACATTATTTGTACTGTAAAACTCGCTCGCAAGTAATAAATATTCGGAGCAAAACAAAAAGAATGTTTTTAAGTTCGGAAAGATATATCCTCGGTAGTATAGTGGTAAGTATCCCCGCCTGTCACGCGGGAGACCGGGGTTCGATTCCCCGCCGGGGAGGATTTACTTTTGCAAGGTCTTTGTTAATTTCATAGACAAAAAAAAGTTTACTGCTTAGTAAGCTAAGCTTCATCTCAACTATTATAGTGAATAAAATTCTGAAAGACCAAGTGAAGATCAAGAATATATCATCAATTAAATGTACATTGTGTTCACTACCAAGAAAAAAAAAGAGTTTGTTTTATTTTATTTTTAGTTAATAATTACATTTTTTTAACTATATAAAAAAAAGTTTTTTACTTCTTTCCGAAGTAGCGTTGGCGACAGGCAATCGGTCTGTAGTAAAAATTATGCCATAACATAAAATAATAAAAATTTAAAAATAATAAAAATAAAATATTGTGCGCCGAAGCCGAAAATGTATCGAAAATTTTAAGAAGAAATTCTTGTGTAAAAATCATGCGTTGAACGATATTGATTGCCCCCAGAGAGATTTGAACTCTCGACCCCTGGTTTACAAGACCAGTGCTCTAACCCCTGAGCTATGGAGGCGGTGTACACCTCGCCTTATTCATGTCACAAATGTTGGTAACATGACTATTTTATTACCAACTTTACCACTAAAAGATAACATTACTACTTCATAGTCAGAAAAAATGCTTAAATTCTTTTTAAACGATTAAAACATTAACATAAACATAAAAACAAGAAGCAGCAGCATTTCTTCTTCTATGAAGAACTGCTTCATTTACTTCAGTATAAAATTAAATAAATTGCAACTATTTTCTAGTGGTAGTAATTATTTTTAGATCTATTAAAGCACTATCTACTTTAATAAACCTTACAAAGCCTTATCATAAATATTTCTCTAAATAAGCTGACGGACTATTCGAGAATTTTAACGAAGTCTTTTGTGAAGAACCGAATTATATAGTGACTTCATAAGAAAAGAAAAGCTTGAAGGCTTTGAATGTAGAGATTAAGATGTCTGTTGAACTACGTCATTAGCCGTATTCCAGGACATGGATTAGCGATACGGCGAAACGTCTTTTTTTATCTACAAGCTCGCGTTCTCCAAAGACTTAACAAAAAATAAACAAATTAAAAAAGAGTATACAGTTTTCCTGCTTGATTCAGCTACTTCCCCGTCAAAGTTTCAATAAAACCGGTTCAGTCGGTTCCGGGTATTACCCGGAACAAACGCAGACTCGCGAACCGACAAAAATTAAAAAGTATTATTTTCGATATTACATACAGACACTCTCTTTTTATTAATATGTATATATAGATATCTATTTGCTCAAACGTCGCTGAGATAATAGCGATTGCCTTCAGAGATTATCATAAAAATATATATAATGCGAATCTTCTAATTAAAAACGTATTTGCATTTCAGATAATAAATAAGAGAAACGTCTTAAAACGTTTTTACTTATAAAAAAATAATAATAAAATAATGAATAATTTTTCTACATTTAATTTATTATACAAACTCTAAAATTAACATAAAATTAATAATTTCAAATCTGTCACTTTGACATGGAAAACGAAAAAGAAAAGGTTATCATCAAAAAGTATTGAAGAATCCTTGAAGGATTTTTCTTTACAAACCTCTACATGTTTTAGGTAGTTGATTAATTATTTTTTTTGGAAAATACTACCTGAATCCAGCGTCACAATTGCAAAGCGGAAACAATGTTAAAAGTCTGAGTAGTTACTAGATTATATGTACAAATGTCACTGAGCATGCAAAAAGTTATTTACGCAGTTTATTTTTTGTATTTAGATTGTGTATTGTATGTTAGGGTTCAAATAAGGCTTTAAACCTTATTTAGCGCAATAAGAATACTTCAGTTTTTTGTCACGTACTTCAAATGTTATCGTTAACTTTCTAATTATGTTATCAAACGTTAACGGATACATTAACGATTATTGCCTGTAACAAATCTTAAGCTGACAGAGAGTACGTCGGCGCCTCTTTGCTGTCTGTTGATGGAAAATTCAAACGTAAAATCGTGATCACGTAGATTCTTAGTCGGTGTTAATTAAAATGAACGCTTTTAATTAAAAATCATTTAACGCGGTTTCAACTTTAATAACGTTTTACATACAAATAATGAAAAGAAAGATCGTCTTTCATTTTGAATTCATCAATCGATTAGTGACCGAAAAATATAAGTAAATATCTAAGTATCTAACCTTGAACTCCACTGTACTAAGTATTTTAATATATATTCTCATCTCTTACATATATTTTGAGAAGAAAGAGAGCCCAATATGTATTAATACAAGAGTCACTGCAGTCGAAACACACATTATGTTGGTATTCTATTTATAATCCTAAAAATACAAGTAACGTCTTTTTTTCAAATAGAATCATGAGATACTTAATGTTTTTATACTTCGACAGTAAAAAAATCCAAGAAAGTCAAACTTATTTTAAAATATCTCAAATATTGGAAAATTACGTAAAAAGTTATTGTGCTCGGCGCACCGTAGTATAATGTTATTAGATTTTGAATTTATTCGCTATCAATCATTTCCAATTTTCCGCAAGCTTTCCTGAGGTCAACTAAATTACTTTTATAGAAAATATATCGACGATGATTTAGTTTTGTTACATATCTATATTATGGCGAGACGATACTCTATCGAATTTCAAAACCATTTTAAGTTATACTTGTATCAGATGGATAAATATGAGATTTATTTTATTTTTACTTGAAGCAGTTCGTGTATGGCGACCCTACGGTGGGTTCTATAGATATTATAAATGATAAGTATATTAAAATGTCGCTAAATTAATTATACAAATCTCGATCGATACATTTTCATTACTTTTTAATTGATGTTCAACATTTTCTCTGCTCCTTATACGCCTACGCTATGCTACGCGATGCCTACGCCTTCAGAGATAGTACTCATTTCGTCTGCAGCAAAATAAGTCATTTAACGAATTGTAATGTAATTAAACTTTATATATTTACGCCTAACTTTTATTTGTTTACAGATAATTACATTTTACTGCGAAGAGTCAGAAAACTTTGGAGGAGGCACGTTTTGAATTCACAAAGTTTGTTGCCGAATTGTTAGGGAACTTACAATTTAATTGTGGCTAGTATATGACGGACGCATAAAGTGTTAATAATAAATATTAAAAGCGTTTTCGAAATTTAAGATTAAGTAAGTAAAATTGACTATTTAAATATTCCCCTATGATAAGACATAAATAATCCATGAATTTTCTCATATGGTACTAAAGTATTTATCAAAACAAACTACGAAGTACTATTACGCGCCAGTGGCGGAGTTGCGGAAATCAAGCCCTTACAACTAAGTACTAAGTATTACTGCTTTTATATACGAAGGCATTTTCATTTCAGTTTTACTGGTAATTCTATCCTTTCTCATTTTTTATATGTCCACAGTAAGCATCTTAGGGTCCGACTATGTCATTTAAACAAGTACATATGCTAAATAATAAACAAGATTTTTTTACACGTTGTGTATATGAAAGCTGAGGCTTTATGGCTCAGTTTATGAGGCACTGATCTCAATCCTCTAGGTGATATGAGGAGCGGTTTATGGCTGTCGTGAGTGCGGTATATAACCCCCACTGACCCACTACCTCGTTATGACTCCTACACATTACTTTCGTTTCAAGGTCAAGAAAATTATATTTACGTAAATATGTTATTAGATTACACATATAAATAATATTAACACATGATAACACCTTCAGCCCTCAGTGAAGTACACTAGACAGGCGTGAAATGGAATTAATTTCGCGTTTCGTCGGATGAGTGTGCGTTTCGGAGTACTAATTTTAGTCCACATTCCCTTCCCACCCTTTTCTTATTAATGATGGGAAGGGGAATGAATTTGACAGTGGATGGGGATACATAGGAAGGGGAAATATCCTTTTCCTCTGGGACCCCTTCGGCATTTGGATGTTGCAGATGTCAATCGGCATCGGTCGCTTTGCTATTTCGGCGCATTCAGATGGTCGCTTGCTCGTTAGCCAACTTATAAAATGAAAATAAAAAACTATATCATTTGAACTAAAAGCGAGAAAGTGCTTTTATCGCTTCACCTAACATGAAACTTTCTTTGAGAGAGAATGTTGTAGAAAAGTTTCGCGATGCAAACAAATGACTTGCGGGGGCATTGTAAGAAGTGTCATCCTTAAAGACAAAGCAGTCTTTGCACTTTTAGATGCTGTTTAGAATTAAAACTTAAGAATTGTTGGAATTTTACTCAGTAGTTTAAATTTTTTGTGTAGTTGCATTTATAGTAAAACTAGCTGTCACCCGCGACTACGTTTGCACGGAATTAAAAAAATCATAATAAGTATTCTATGTGTTCTTTCAGACTATATTCTACGTGTATGACAAATTTCATCAATATCCGTTGAGCCGTTTTGGAGATACCTTCAAACAAACATCCATCCATCCATCTAAACATTCGCATTTATAATGTTAGTATGATTTTTTTACAATATGAATAATGGTTACGAACATTTTTTTAAATATAACTATGTATTTTTTTTATATCAAAGGTATCGCCTGTCACCGCTGTCCATAGACATCCGCAATTGTAGATGCGTTGCCTACCTTTAAACAACGGAGAAGGGGACTCAGAAAGAGGATATTTCCCCTTCCTGTACGTCCTCTCTTCCGCTAAATCCACTTAAATAATGTACATAAATCATTATATTACGTAGTATACACTAATAATGACACTAATTTTAATCGGTGATGTATAAATTTTCTGGATGGCTGGCATTCCACAACAGTGCGGTTCTCGCGTAATTTCTTGCCGCGCACGGCCACGTTGTGGAATGGTCTGTCCTCGGCGGTATTTCCAAACCAGTACGACTTAGGGTCCTTCAAGAAGCGAGCGTATCACCATCTCAAAGGCCGGCAACGCATTTGCGATTCCTCTGGTATTGCAGATGTCCATGGGTGTCGATGAACACCTTGGTGTTCCCGTTGCTCGTTTGCCCCCTTCTCTTATAAAAAAAAATAATAATAATAAATTTATATATTTTTGTATAAAAATTACGATTTTTATTTTTACGTATTGAAAGAATTTTCCGAGAGAATTAAAGCTTTTAAGCTATTGTCCAGGCATGCATACAAAGTAATACAAAGAGGAAAGCTTACATCTGTAAGCCCTTTTTTGTTTTTCATGATGAATTCGTGACATTAATTTTCGACTTTTAAAACTTGAAATAAAATATTAACGCGACGCTATTGTCACCTTTAGTTTTTTTATTATTTTTTTTATAAGAGAAGGGGGCAAACGAGCAGCGGGAACACCAAGGTGTTCATCGACGCCCATGGACATCTGCAATACCAGAGGAATCGCAAATGCGTTGCCAGCTTTTGAGATGGTGATACGCTCGCTTCTTGAAGGACCCTAAGTCGTACTGGTTTGGAAATACCGCCGAGGACAGACCATTCCACAACGCGGCCGTGCGCGGCAAGAAATTTTGCGAGAACCGCACTGTTGTGGAATGCCAGCCGTCCAGATGGTATGGATGGTATTTGGCGGTCTGTCGGGTCGTCCGATGACGAAACTCGGCGGCAGGAATCGTTCCAAACAGTTTTTCGTAACACTCCCCGTAGTACAAACGATAAAAGATGCAGAGGGAACTGACGTCCTTCCGCAAGGCCAGAGTATCAAGCCGATCGGTAAGAGCTCGGTCGTTGGCGATTCGAGTCGCTCTCCGTTGTATGCGGTCAAATGGAAGAAGCTGGTAGAAGTTACAGCTTATTCTAAAGTTACTTAAGTTTATAGTTATCTTACTAATACTAATATTATAAATGCGAATGTTTAGATGGATGGATGCATGGATGTATAGAAGAATGGATGTTTGTTTGAAGGTATCTCCAGAACGACTGTATAGATCTCGATGAAATTTGGCATAGATGTAGAACATAGTCTGGACGAATACATAGGCTACTAATTAAGTTCTTTTTTGTAATTCCTTGTGGACGTAGTCGCGGGCGTGGAAGTAGTTCATAATAAAAGTTAAAATTGATTTTACGATAAGCCATTTTAGTTATAGTGTTTGCATTGTTAATACTATTAAAATATCTATGCTATAACTCATCTGCGAGAAACCATCTTGTTGCATACCAAACTCAATATGTAAACGTCAAAGAAATCTGCAACTAGCTCCTAAACAGAGCAATATATATTGGAGATGCAATTCCTCTTGGAATATGTTCAAAGTTATTGTTGAATTAAATTAAAATCATTATCATCAGCTCATTATACGTCCTCACTGAGGGTCACCACGCTGGCCCAGTGCGGGTTGACTTCAAACATATCATTGAATTTCTTCTCAGATTTGTGCAGGTTGCATCACGATGTACATGTGTAAAATTGAGCGTCGGTGGCGCAGGGGTTAGGCACTTGACTTGCAATCTGCAGGTCCTGCGTTCAAATCCCGCCTTGTACCAAATTCAAATAAACATTAACAAGCACATCGTTAAATAATTTAAATAAAAACGAAAAAAAACAGGTTAGTAAGCAAATGAATGATGGACTCAAAATTAAAAAAAAAAACGCTGAATCTGTTTAATTCGCGTATAGTGGAAGGCAAAAGGGTCTTAATCTATACCGAGAGAATCTCGTAGCGATCAGTTAATGACTCTAATGCCGTCGCGCTGCGCCACTTCGCTCGTCGGTTATTTCGTGACCGCGAGCTTAGTTAGGTCCTAAGCTCAATAGAAGTCGAATCATTACCGTTCCTATGAGTTGCTTATCATTAAGCTTCTTATATTAGCTAGACTTTTCAACTATAATTTTGCTTATTCTACTAACAATATCTTATTCGTGATAAGCTCAAAGTAACTAATTTTAGATAGTTAATTTGGGATCAGTCAATATGGACAAACAAGGGAAACGTTTAGGTTAGATATACGTGACCGCCGTGGGTTAAACCTAACCTAAAAACTTTGTGCGTGGGTGTAATGTGAAACGGGTCAGGTGCGTGGGATCTTAAGTTATACGATACAGGTACATACATAATAAAAATCGCTTTGTACCTTTTTATGTTATTTATAATTGTGTCATTATTGTTATATGTTATACTAAACATGGCACATCAAAAAGTAATGACATTTTCCGTCGTATATCTATCTATATATATAAAAGAAAGTCGTGTTAGTTACACCATTTATAACTCGAGAACGGCTGAATCGATTTGACTGAAAATTGGTGAGCAGGTAGCTTAGAACCAGGAATAGGACATAGGATAATTTTTACCCCGTTTTATTTATTTATTTATTTTTTTTATTCCGCGCGGACGGAGTCGCGGGTAAAAGCTAGTTTCCTTATAATGGGTTAATTTCTAATTATCAAAATTGCAGTTCTTGGAAAAGTGAGCGAAAAGTAATATTTTTGTTTCTAGTTCTTGTTGTCGAATAGTTATCACTGTTGACACTTTTACCACTATTTTGCTTGGAGTCTTAGGGTGTACTCCAATAAGAATCAAGTCAGAAGTATGTACGGAACACATCTCCTGGTTACTAAATTAGGGTCCTTCAAGAAGCGAGCGTAGCACTTTCTTAAAGACGGACAATACATCTGCATTTTCTCTTGTGTTGTGATATCCATGTCGATGAATACCTCTTTGTTTCCGCCACTATTTTGACCCGTTTTTCTTATATTGCGATGTTGAAAGTCAATTTAACTATCAAATGGAAATTAAAAAAAAAAGCTCAAAAATTATTTACTACATTCCTTACCTTAATATTTTTTTACTCATTTAATTTATACTTTCCTTAAATTTATTTTAATTTAACTTATTAATATTCTTATAATTTCATATTAGTTTAAATTATTAAAAATATTTTTTGATCCTACAGTCAAAAAGTTTTAAGTAGCTTTGTTGGATGTAGTTTTTTTTATATCATAAGGAGGCAAACGAGCAAACGGCCACCTGCATTCGCCACAATAGCGAGGCGACCGTTGCCCATAGACATCCGCAAATGGAGATGCGTTGCCTACCTTTAATCAACGGAGAAGGGTCGGACCGAAAGAGGATATTTCTCCTTCCTGTGCCCTCTTCCGCTAAATAAGGTTAACACTTAACACTGTGTTATAAATAAATAAATAAAATAAATTAAAATAAATAGACCGTACCTTTATAAAGTTTAAACTGTTTTAAAGTACGTGTAAGAAAATGAACGTATTTGTTGACAATGAAGAATCGTTTTCAATCTCTTACGAATGATTGGATCGTATTGGCATACGTTGAAAGGCTAGCCGGGTAATAAATTGTGAGGGTGATTGAGCCGAAGTAAAAAAGGGCGAGACATTGACATTGATATAAAGCAGAATCAGAAATCAATTAGCGTATGATAAAACTCGATTTTATTTAGAAATGGTTTTGTGGAATTTCCTCGTAATGTACCAATTCAAAACAAAGCAATCTGAGTTCTAATCTAAAAGGTAAAATGTAAATTATACAATTACTATAACTAATCAAATAAGAAAATCTTTCTTCTTCATAAATATATGTAGAAGACTTGTAGTAATAAAGAATACACAAGAGATTCTTGAGACATGTTACTCCGAAGAGAGTCTACGTAATTAATGTTAAGACTCTTGCCCGCTTATTACAATCAAAAAAACACAATTCCAAATTTTATAAAAGGAAGATATTTTTTTGAGTCCAAATTATAAAAATGTGGCTACGACAATTTATAATTCGGTGTTACTTCTTTATTCTATTTCAAGGTCCAGTCTAGGGATAGGTCAGTCAACTATACATTGATGTACAACATATTTCGTGATAGTAAAAATATAAATAAAATTCTTTATGAGGCGTTTCTAAAGAATTTGAGTCTGGAATACGAAGTATTTCATCTTAGTCTATTAGATACCCGGTGCGATGCTCGGTTCTTAATAAAGTTTTCTTTATGAAATGGACGTTCTTATTTTTTTTTAATATCTACGCTCTTATAAAGACGAAATATTTAAAGCAAATATATTGCACATAAATAAAGTCTTTGTGATCAATAAATTAAAATTCTGAACATATTTATTTATGTGACGTTAACTTATTTTCATTATTTTAATTCATGTTCAATTTCTTACATATTTTCATAATATATTTCATAAAAAATAATAACGATAAAGATATATATATATATAAATATATATTGTATACAAAATAGTGCACCACCGGCTGCGTAATGCCATGACTCAAGCAACCAGTGGTCAGGGCTGCAGAAGCAGTCCATTGCCCGCCATTGAGGGCGGCCTCCCCCCCGAGAGGGCGCTGCCTCGGCAGCTGACGCAGACGGGATCGCGGACAAAAGCGAAGCGTCCCGTGGTCCACGTGGAGGAACAGAGGGGTTTAGGGCTGCAGAGGCAGAAACGTCCTTACTACGCAGGCGGTTTCCAAAATAACTGCCTTTTTTATCTGGCCTTTAATCCAACTGAATAGTGAGAGCGTCTTAAGATGTTGGTTAAAGCTCTTCGCTATCAGTCTATGTAACGATTGTTTCGTATAAAATAATTTTTTCCGCGATACTATGTTGATGGTTTCCCACTTGAAGCACAACAAATGAATCAGATGGTATTGCGATAGTTAAAAAATAATGTTAGGTTACAAAATTATTATTACCGGACTTTTAAAATGTCTTTCATACATTTCCTTTCTTTATCCAAGTCCAACGCCCTTTTTACTAATGATCACTGATACAACACGTTGGATTGAAGATAAATGGATGTTTTATCAAAACAATGTCGCCACTCCTTCTGTATAATGCTAGGTTAATGACCTCCAAGTTATAAAGGGCAATAATTTTTTAAGATACAAAAACAATTGAATTTATCTTTTGTTTTTTGAATACTGAATTTTCGAATTTCGTTCGAGTAATTAGGAACAAGATGTTGCTTTTATGCCTTTCTACCTTTCAGAACTTGATTGTTAATCTTTCATGTGTCCTCCTCTTTCATACTATGTTAAGAAAAAGAAAAACAGTTGAAGCTTCAACTACATATTTAAGCTATGAAGTTACGGACAGCTAAGTCACAATGCTAAGTATCAAAGTAATAGGACGAATATTGTGAACATCCACTTTACCCGATAACGATATGTCGTTAAACTAATTTTTACATGGAAAGTATGAAAAAATATGAAAAAAATATGAAAAAAATATGAAAGTATGAAAGTATGAAAGCAAATCACATGAATACAAACACTGTAATTTTATCGTTCAATAACAATGATTATTAAATAAGGGACTGAAAGAACAAAACGCCTTTTACAAGCTTAGATATATTGTGATTGAAACTTGCGCTTAATTGACTAAGATACATTGGTTAAAAAAACGTACGAATCTTTGCGAAATTAAAAAAAAAGAACTTAATAAGTAGCCTATGTGATCTTTCAGTCTATGTTCTACCTCTGTGCTAAATTTCATCAAGATCCGTTAAGTCGTTACGAAGATACCTACAAACAAACATCCATCCATCTATCCATCTATCTAAACTTTCGCATTTATAATATTAGTAAGATGGATTTACAAGATGCATCATCACTTTTAAGTTGCCTGCGAATATGAATAGGTTATAATGTAAGTTTTGAAACAAAATGCATTATCTAAATAATAGAAGATGATATATCAAAAAGTGAATGAAGAAAGTCATTAATTTTCATTAACAAATAAAGAGAGTGTCAGAATTATTTAGTATTCATAAAAGTGATTGCAACTTCTTTAATAGATTGTAAACATGAAATTCTAGTTCTTAACTAATAATTTTTAATTTGGATGATTTGTAAAAACTGTGTAATTATTTCACACAGAATTGTGATTTAGTAAATACTGTTTATCTTGCCCAAGCGACGCTATAAATTATACAATAAATATTGTTTTATTCTGCTCCAATAACTTTAATAATACTTGGACAATATACGATCTGTAACGGAGAGCAGAGACGGCGGCGGGTGAACCATCCTTGAAATAAATAAGCACGTAAATGTAACCTTTGATATAATAAATATGTACTTATATATCATTTATTTTTAAAAATGATTATTAATCATATTTATTAGACTGCTTGTCCACCGATGTAGTACCCACTTACGCATTCCCTAATCTATCAAATTCCTAATTAATATAATTTAGACTTACTTGACTTATAGTTCAATTTTTTCTTTGTAGAGTATAGGACACCGTCTAGTTTTTTGGGCACCGTGTTTTGGGCACAAAATCAAAAATAAAGTAAAGCACATTAATTCTCACGTGGATGTAAAGTCTAAGAATAATAAGTGGTATTAGACAAGATAAAAATGTTCTAGAAAGTTCTAGAAAGTCAGGAATGTAATCAATACTTCGCTGCGACTTCCCTTAAAGTATCAGAACGGAAAAATTGAATCTGTTATTAATCGAGTTATTCAATATAAGTTTGTATTGTTTGACAATAACGAAACTGTTTTTTTCTTTTATAAAATACCTGTGAATAGAATTTTTAAAGACTGATACCACGATAGAATGTCAATATGATTTTGTTGAGGGTAAAATAAATGTGAATTTTAGTTTGTTTTATTGAACCTTTGGTTTTGACGATTAATTTTAAAAGAGAACATTGGTTTTATATGATAGCTTTCAAGAACATTTTGTACATAGACTATTAAGGTTGTGAAATATTTTAGGGGATCGGAACATCGTAGGAGTCGTTGCACAGAACACAATTGTAACGGGGCGTTAGGGATGGGGGAGGGCATTGCGCAACACGCAGTTCAAAGTAAGCCGACAAGATATTTGAAAAGAACTATAACAGATTCTATAGGTAGCGGTAACTTACTGTTTGGTTTAGGTTGGTTGTTTTCATTTAAAAACTTGAACTATACGCTTTATATATATGTTATAAAGGTTAACATACTAAGTACAATAACCCCTTATTTGCGAGCTAATGGTGTGAAATGTTTATTTTATGAAGCGACTCATTAAAGCTTTTAGCCGCAAGAATAACTTCTCGCCATACGCATGTTTATTACGGTCCAGTGTTTTCCAATACACCATTATTTTATACAATAAAGGTTACTTCGTAGGTCGATGTAATTTTTACAGTCAAGTTGTTAGACACTTAGCTGCTACAACTTTGGTAAACTTTATTGTGTAAATAGCTATTTTTAATATATAAAAATTTAAAATAAATAAGTTAATTTGATTTTTATAAATTAAATTAAAAAATTAAATAAACCAGTGCTTAATTATCGTTTCACTCTTATGTATTGTGGTCTAAAGATGATAAGTACTAGTTTAGCCATTGCCAAGCCATTTTACTCTACTCTTTAAAGTACTTACGTTTAAATTGAGCAAAAATATTAAAGCCGGCAACTTGTTTTAATTTACTGCGTTTAAAATATATTTTCGTATTTACATTCATATTTAATACTAGTTGTCGCCCGCGACTCCGTCCGCAAGAAATTAAAAAAAAGTTAATAAGTAGCCTACGTGTTCTTCCAGACTATCATGTACATCTGTGCAAAATTTCGTTAAGATTCGTTGAACCGTTTTGGTGTCCTTCAAACAAACATCCAGCCATCCAAACATTAGCATTTCTAATATTAGTAAGATTAGTCAGATAAAAGTTTTTTTTAAACAGAACTTTGCTATTTCTAATTATTTGCATAATTCCTATTATTGCTTTTGAAAGATCCATATAATCTTAGCAATTTATAATTTTAAAATATTCTTGAATGAGAATTAGAAATGTAAGATGTTTTATTGATCGTCTTTGTTCTACGTAGAGCTTAGCAAATAAAGTAAACAAAGATTGAAATGAAATTGCAGTTCTTATTAGATAAATTAATTCAATTGTTTAAAAGGGATTAATATTCGTCTGCATTTTGAAAAATTATTTTCGATCAACGTTTGTAAAACAAATAATGCGTGTTTGTTATTTTAAGCATGCTACTATTGTTTAACATTTGTTATTGCAATCTTACTCTTACAAATATTATAAATGCGAATGTTTAGATGGACGGATGTTTGTTTGAAGGTATCTCCGGAACAGCTCAACGGATTATGATGAAATTTGGCACAGACGTAGAACATAGCCTGGAAGAACACATAGGCTACTGAGACGTCAATAAAACCACGCGGTAGGTAACGAACTAATTTATTCTATGCGCAGTGCAAGCGTATACCCAACAAATACCTTACATCTCTCCCCACTAAGCTAATACATTAAATTTGGCCCGCTTTAAAGCATGCAGTGCGCGAGCAGACATCTGAGGTGGCGTAGCCCCCGGCTGCCTCGGAGATAACTCGGTCGCTTCAATTTTACCTATCGGCATTTTGCACACAAAACTAATAACAACAAAAGAAAAACCATGCGGTAGGTAACGAACTAATTTATTCTATGCGCAGTGCAAGCGCATACCCAACAAATACCTTATAGCTACTTCTTAGATTTTTTTAATTCCGCGGAGACGGAGTCGCGGGTGACAACTAGTAATAAAATTTTTGAAGGCCAAATTCTAAAATACTAAGAAAAAGGTTATTACCTTAAAATTAATGTAAATTCAATATGAATTTAGTTATATATGTAGTAGGTTGATATACATAAAACATATTATACATATAGCAAGGGTATACAAAATACTGAACTGAATTACTGTTACTGTAAATCATTCACATATAGCCTTTTACATATTAAAAAAAAACTTCCTAACTTATTTAATTTTTGAAACTGCAAACTTCAATATCATTTAACAGTTGATCTTATGAGGAATTTTAAAACATCATCATCATCATCAGCTCACTATACGTCCCCACCGAGGGGCTCGGAGCCTACCCCAAGTTAGGGTTGACTAGGCCATAGTCAACCACGCTGGCCAAGTGCGGGTTGGTTGACTTCACACATATCATTGAATTTCTTCTCAGATATGTGCAGGTTGCATCACGATGTTTTCCTTCACCGTAGGAACGTCGGACAAATGTACATATGTAAATCGAAAATCGAAAAACACATTGGTACATGGCGGGATTCGAACCCTGGACCTGCAGATTGCAAGTCAAGTGCTTAACCCCTGAGCCACCGACGCTCTTCTCTTTTAAAACATAATGATATTATATTTTATTATATGAATTTAAATCACATGAAAGTTGTGTCAATGTTTGTTAAGTAAGAATTGAATATTCATGTTTAACGTGCAAAGAGAAATTATAAATTTTATTGACTCATATCTGAGAATATTTTCTTAACGTTGATAGAATAAAAGTGTACAAGGATATATATTTTAAAACAATTTTTTAAAACAATGTTGTCTTTTGTCTCTTTCGGCCACAGTAAGAACTTAACGTAACTGCATTTATGACTCATTGCATATGTCAATTGACAAAAATAAATCACCTCATCTAACTAATCTATCTCGACTGACTACGAAATAACGATAATTGTACAATATAGACATATTACAGGAAAAAAGAGAGTTTTGTCTTTATGTTATTTATATTATTTTCTTACTTTTTGGTGTACTTCTAAATATTTTGTTTTGAAGTCGGTTTTCTTTTTCGTTATTTTTTATACACGTCGATAACTGTCTGCCAAAATAATGATACATCTTTATAACGCTGAGGTAAGTTATATAAAGTATATAACTGTATTAAATGAATGTTTAATTACCACACAGTAAGCAATGTTAAATGTACTCTAGTTGTGTACAAACAGTTGTCTACGCGATGCATACAAACATTAATTACGACAATACCAAGTTTCAATTGAAACGTGGTCTTTCATGTTGCTAATGCAAATAAATGTTGACATAAATTTTATGTAAGGAATTAACAACATATGGTTTTTGAAATTTTTTTTTATGTTGTCTCGATTCACGCACCGATAGAAACACCCTTTTTAAATTACGTAGGTACACTATCGAGTTATACAAAAGTAATATTGTACATGTATAAGTCCAACTTTCTTAGTACCTTTCTTGGTTTTCAAAAAGTAGAAGGTACTTTTCTTTTTAATGTCAATCGTGTAAATTAAGATAAGGTATTAAAGTTACTAACGTACTTTTAATCATTATTTCATTACTGTTTAAGCATACAACTTTCTTATGAAAAATAAATTAATCTGGCCTTATGCTTTATCCTTGTAGCGAATTGTAGCCGACGTAGCTGCGTAGCGCGATGTAGCGGTGCTACGGTAGCACCTGAGCGTCTACGATGTAGACTAGAGTGTACGGGTGGGTCATTCGCGCGCAGACCGCCGGCCGCAATGGGCGTCCCGCGAGTTGACAACAGTGCAGCCGAGCTCGAGCTCGAGCGGCCCAGACCCCACCTGTTGATCGTCGACGACTCGAGAGATACGCGTGCAGCTGAAGGTAAGTTAATAATATTTAGAATTTAAGATATACAAAATGTTTTGATAAATTGTATATTAAATTGACGCGGATATTATATTAAAATTAAATTACTTTTACGGATTTTATTGCGTTTAAATTTTTTTCGTCAATAAATGTATTTTTTACGGTTTTCGAAATTCAGTAACATTCTTTAATATTTTTACTATTTCACTTTTATTGCATTATAATTTTAGAAAGGTTTTTACTGTTAAATTTTTAAAAAGGTTTAGGTTTAATAAGCATAATTTTATAATGAGTTGGGTATTGTTTCGCTTCAACGAAATTCAGTGAGCACGTTAAAGAAATAATGGTGTAATAATAAATTATTAAAACATAAATTTATTCTGAAATGATAATTTCATAAGCTGTCTTAACATTTACAATATCTGTTATATAAAACATGTTTTATGAGTCTACATATGTACAATTATTAAGCCTACGATATTTACGAGAATTGTACTTTTTGTCGTGAAAGAAGCAAGTTAAAAAATATTTTCATATTATTAATTAATATTTTAATTTAATTTTAACATAATTCGAAAATTCATCAAGTTAATTTAATTTTGGTAAGTAGTCGAAAGATACGTAATAAAGACTTTTTGTAATTTTAAAAATTTTTTACACTACTAGGATCAATAGTAACGTGAATTCTGACGATCCTGTGTTGAAGGCGAAAGAATGATATGCTTTTTTAAAATAAATAAAATATTGTGGTTGAGATAAAATATTTTCGTTCAAAAATTGTGCAGCTTACTCGCTTCACAGGCTGGCGCGGATAATTACACTCTACTGGACAAGGTCTGTAGTCGGACTCAGGGCCGGAACATTATCAATATTTTACCGTTTAGTTACATGTGTCGCCTTTTATAAATTTTATTTTATGATAAAAATTAACTTTGGTTAATGAAAAATAAACGTTTAAATAACACTGTTTATAAACTAGATGCTTGGATTCAAACTCTTCACAATTTGAAAGTAAAAAAAAAATAACGTTAAAACATGTAAGATATTTTTTATTCTTGTGTAATATAGGAGATAATTTATAAATTTTCATGAAAATTTAATCGATATCGATTGTTTTTTAACTGAATTCGTAGACTGTTTCGTGTGTACTTTAGCGTGATTGTGGCAAATATTTCACATTATGAAAAGCTTTCACAAATTGACAGTGGTAGTGGCTAGTAACAAGTTCATCTGTTTAACGAATTGGTTGGATCGCCCGGTGCGACTACACAGTAAATTCTGCGTATCTCTTTCCCTTCCCCTTTGTAAACAAACAAGTTAGAAATAGTCACTGAAATTTTTCCGTCCGATTCAATGCTACGAATATTCGGTTTCTTAATTGGCAGTCTTTGGCATTGTCGCTCACTTGCCGGAGGGCTAACGATGTAAATTCTCTTTAACTTCGTGACGGTGAGCATTATGTTTCGAGTTACGCGGTCCCGGCAACATTACGGCTTTACGATGTTTTTTCTGTATTAAAATGGCTTAATTAATTTACATAAATAATTATCTTAGAATAAATAAATATTATTTTTTTACTTTGATTTTGAATATGAGTTTAGTTTCTTGCATTTTGATGAAAGTCAATATAGATAACGCCTTAGTGGCATTTCACAAAACATTTTTTTTTGTGAAAATTGCCCAATAAAATAAGTCCTAGTACTAATATTTATCAAGGCGAGTCAAAGTTCAGAAAAAAAAAACGGCCTTTCTGTCGTTTTTTTTTCAAAGTTGCCGATTCTTTTCCTAAAAGGAATATTGATGAAAATTATAAAGTTACATAAATAATATTTAATTAATAATTAAGGATGTTATTAACGGCCTTTTTACTTTGAGTGAAACTTAAAGTAACTTTTTCTCGATAGTCTACAAAGTAAATTTTTGTTACTAAGTGAACGGAAAAAAAAACTCGTTAACAGTTGAACGATTTTTCCATCGCCGTAGAACGCTGATCTAATTATCAAGTTACATTATATAGATTTTACAAGCGACTGCTTTCAGGATTTTTTCAAGTTACTCGTATTAAAAATTCATTTTTATTTATGCTGTGTAATAAAATTGTTTCATAATGATATATTGTATTATTTTATTCTCTCTTCTTTAATACTTCTATTGTTTTTATTTTTATTTCTTATCACTGTTCGTGTGCACCCTACCGATTTGGTTTACTTAGCTTAATTTCTACCCAAAGGTTGTCTGGCAGAGATCGCTGTTTAGCGATAAGACCGCCTTTTGTGAAAATCCTGTTGTACTTTCTTTTTTTCTCACTCCGTGATAGTGCACAATAAAGTATATTTGTATTTGTATTTAATGTGTTGATAACTTAATATACAAAAATGTTATCTCTGTTTTCCCCAAAAATAATGAAAGGGATGAAAATATGTTGCAGATGTTTTCGCAGTGGAAACTGACAGTTTTAATTTATACATTCTACTATTCTTCATTTCATTCTATTCTGACGACAATAAAGATAGCGTACTAATTTCTGACAAGGCTTTCGTGTTTGTTTTGTTTTCACACTGTCATACAAAATACCCGAACGCATTATTTTTTAATATAGCCAACTACTTTACTTCTTATTGTACATAGATATTCATTATCGAATATAAAATCAGTAAGCTCCTTAAATACAACTAACCATAGGTTTCTGAGACCAAAATCTCCGTTTAAAACATATATCTATCTCTGTATTTTCTTAGATAATGACAGGGATGACGATATATTTTATAGAGAGACTAGCTGTCGCCCGCGACTCCGTCCGCGCGCAGTTAAAAAATGGGGGGGGGTATGAAAAATAGATGTTGGCCGATTCTCAGACCTACTGAATATGCACACAAAATTTCATGAGAATCGGTCAAGCCGTTTCGGAGGAGTACGGGAACGAAAACTGTGACACGAGAATTTTATATATTAGATTTCGGTCTCAGAAATCCACCGTCTAGATAGTAGCACTCCTAGATATTGATATTTATTGCCTAATTCGAATCGCCGTTCGTTCGTGGCTGAGCTAAGGGCGTAATATTTCACGGTGTAGTAAAGTTATTCGACATCGTGTAGTAATTGTAGTAGATTCCACGAAAGCGGGGGCGTGGCTATCGTAGCATCGGGATAGCCCTCTACGCTTTTATAAGTAATATTGTTTTAAATGGTATTTCGGTATTTAGCTTTTTTTTCATAAGGTAGTAAAAAGCAAACGGTCATCAGAATACGCGTAAAAAACCAAGTGATCGCTGTCCATAAACATCTGCAATTGCAGATGTGTTGCTTTCTTTTATTCGATTTTTGTTGTGTGTTTACAAAATCGTTCGTGAAATCGATTTTTTATAAATTTTAGTTAAAGTTAAAAAATTATTTTTGAACTTTTCTGTTTACTATAGTTATATCTGAAAGGCTTCGATCTAAGTATACAATAAAAATAAATTATACGCTCTCCTATATCTATAGTTTATTATTCGTCGTTTGGCAACAAGTGAAAAAGAATGTAGACGTTTTATGGTATAAGGAAATCTAGAGGATGGCATAGGAGAGAGGGGGAGAGTGAGGGCTGAAGGTTGCTCCACGGATAAGGGCGCTGTAGTTCTTAATTTAAAGAAGAACCTTAATTCAAAATGTTCAGTAGTTTTCCAGTAATTGACGCACAATGTAAACAACATGAAAATATTTAATATAAATGTAGATACAAATGAAGAAAAATATTTCTTATTTAGGAAGCAAAATATTTAATAAAATATACCGTAAAGAAACAATTTCTCTTGGAAATTTATCTTCCTAGTCTAGACATTTGCAGGTAAATTACTTTTTTATCGTTCAAGGCGACTACGCCTACGCAATGTTTGCTACGCGGGTCTACGAGAATTTAATTTTTATAGTATTTTGTCTCTTCACACAATTGATACAAACATGTATTTTTTTAATTTCGGAGGATATTTAAAAGATGCCTGCCTTCTGGGGGAAAGGGTTTATTTGAGACTTGACTCAGTAAAACGTCCTCGGTGGCCATTCTCAAGTGCAACTTCAAAGAAACGCACCAGGATACAAATATACGTAGCAATCAGTTGCAATAGATTGTGAATCTATCAATTAGAAATTAAATTCGTTTTACAAATAATATTCTAAACATATTTAAAATTTCGCAAAACACAAATTCAACAAATATTCCGAGCATAAAAAATTACAAAAAATTATTATTTCCATTTGATGCTTCATTTTACACAGAACAATTAAAAATATGTTTGTTTAATTTTAATAAAACTTTAATCTATATCGAATCGAAACGAAATTAACATTTATTGAGTAGATAAATTAACCGTTATACTGCGGCAAATGTTGACGTATGAATTGATGTTAGTGATTCCAGAATATGACGATGTATGGAAATGGCTCATAAAGTATTGGTTTACGAGAAGTTAACGGTGATTTAATGATTCGTGGAATATGATTCACATTTGGAATATCGTTTAAAGATTTATGATTACATTCGACAATTCACGAGAGACAAATATGCTTGAGAAGTCATTGTATCTTCACATAAAAAATTATAGACGTCGTAATTTTTATTAAAAGCTAGCTGTCGCCCGCGACTTCGTCAGCGCAGAATTAAAAAAGTAGCCTGTAATATGCTCGCGTGCATCAGCTATCACCTTCCCTTCAAGTCCCGCCATTTCTCTTTATATATCTGCAATAAACGTGGCTTAGCGGACAGACAGATAGACAAAAATTTTAGAAATTAGTTTTGCGTTATCAGCAATATGACATATTTTTTTATAAATAAAATGAAACCAATACCAAAAGAAACGTAAACGGGTTATCCAAAAACATGACAACTAGCGAGACAGTTGAGTTATTAACACTTTATCCTAGTCTGTACTGTGTTAAATTATTTTTTACCTTTTCATATTAATTATTACATTAAATTATATTAATATTAATTATATTCTTAGGCAGTCAATAGATACCCATCTGACCTTAGGTTTCTTTTAAACATCGACTTAAAAATTTAGTACCAAATACATTTGCAACGATCAATGAAGCTATTTGCTCGCACGTATTTATAGAAGCACATTGGATGGCACAAGGTCGGAGGCTGCGCGGGACCTGGTCATGACCTGCCGCGCCGGCGGGTCAAGATCAAACGGAAGCGGCGGATGTGACGCATGCGTACAGTGTATGTCTTCTTCGCTCCATTGAAGATAAATTCCACAATTCAACAAGGCCATTTTATTTTTAAATGGTAATCTTATAGCATAGTATTTTGTATACTTGAACAACCACCTCTCTTTCCTCTGACAAGTCCTCAGTACTACGAACTTCCATAAATGCAAGTTCTAATATGTCATAAGTTTTTTCACTTAGTAACTTCAGCACGTTTTTGGAAACTAATAATAAATTAACTAAGAACTTCGGCTGATTAACAGTCCAGCGTAGAATATCGATTGACACTTTACTCTTCAAAATCGGTAAGCCCTCATTCGCCTCTTTTAACGCTTCGTTAAAACTCGGCGTTGTCTGTTCTCGAGCTATGAATGTTTTAAGATCATTCTTGTTCCATTAGTCCAGCGCTAAATATGCAATATTGCGCTATTAAAAAACGTCGCGTTTTAAAAGCACTGTCGTATGAACAAATACATGGAACCGCATTTGTTGTATTTGAACGATGTCTTAACAAGCGATAAAAAAGCGCCCGTGCGAATGTGGCTTAGAGCTTCAGCTTTATACTACAGTTGGTCAAAATGGGAACATTAAAAACAACATTCATACTCGCGACATTACCTTTATCAGTCGGGCAAAAAATCAAAGGTGAGTGGAAGTGACACGGAGCCGAGCATTCATTGTGGTTGAAGCGTGATTCATATCAAAGTTTGTTTACACTGGAAAGTGAGCTTGCGGCAAGTCGTGTTTTTAACTGTAAAATCCATTGTTATTCGAATTGTTTTTGTTAAAACGCCGTTATTTTAAAATTGCTTTTATTATGTAGATTTACAAGATTAGATACCAGTAGCCTCATGAGGCTACTGGTGCCCATGGGCCTTATTTGCCAAAACACTCGAAGAAATAAAATTATACTATGTATGATTAAAATTATATAATACATTATGTATCCCTTATCCTTCTTGAAATAACTTAGTAACGATAGAAAATAACGAATTTGTTAATACGAGTACTACGTGACAAATTATGTTAAAACAAGTGAAAACAAATGACTTGCAAATTTTTAAAATAATTAATCTTTAAATAGAAACAAGATGTTCATTAAACAGAAAGTCACTCAAGTTCCAGCAAAAGTATTTAACTCAATATCTAGCTAAATACATATATATTGTTATACGAAAATTCTGTAAAGGAAAGCAACACCAAAGAAATGCTATCGATAAAAAATATTCCGTCGATGTAATGCTTAACCTTGTGGTTGCCGTTTGGTAACAAAGTCGTAAAGATACTTTATATTTATTGTTGTTGGGCGTAGCGGTACGTTTCTTCCATAAGCAAGTTAAGACTCCCTACAAACTTTTCATTTGTTACGCCGCCCGTGGCAATACTGGAGTTATTTCTTGAAAATTAACTGTCTCATAAACAGTCTGGAACTTGGAATGGTATTGAATCAAATAGTCTTTGTAGAATTTTAACGAGATCTTTACGTAAGATCTACGAATTTTTTCTAAGTTATACTTAATTTTTTTTTTTGCTTGATTCAAAGAAAAAAACAAGTTGCCATGTAAAGCTTCATTTAAAACTTTCACAAGTACTTGATCGGAAACAAAAAGGATTAATATAATGTTCGTAAGAAACGGGATTCTTACCACGATTAGGCTGTTTGAGCTCCCGATATTTCGGCACAGTTGCATGCGCCATGTTCACGGGTTGACTGGTGTTGTGCGGTAGTGTAAAAAATGTTAAAGATAGCCGTATCGGTCTACCTTCTTCCTGATTCGGCGACCACTACCACTGTCCGCGTTCTCACTGCACATTAAGTCCGCACTCGATGTTATTTTTGTTTGTCGACAAACTACACTCACTGTGTCCACATTTGTGCGCGTACTCGAAGTCGGTTGCTGTCCAGTCTTGTTGTAATACTGAATCACTGGATTCCAGGCACTCGACAATTTAAACCCATCTTCGCGATTGAAGTTTTTGCATTTAGCAATTTCAATCGCTTCTCTTACCAATCTTGGTATGTAGTGGCGTTCTGTCGATAGTACCTGGGGACTATGAAGTTCAATCCAGTGATTGGTGGAGGGGTCCAAAAGGTGTTCAGCTATAGCCGACTTCTGAGGATCGTTGTTTTTAACAGCTCGTATATGTTCCTTTATGCGACTGGTGATGGTGCGCTTGGTTTGTCCTATATACGAGCTGCCGCAGCTGCAGTTGATTTTGTAGACACCGGGTGTTTCAAACGGAATACGGTCTTTGGGCGATCGCAGTTTTTGTGCTATCTTACTGTCAGGGGTAAAAATAGTTTTTATTGCGTATTTGCTCAAAACCTTCGACAGTTTGTCAGTTACCCCTCTGACGTACGGCAAAAAAGCAGGCTGTCTTGCCACCTCCATCGGCCTATTCCGTCTGTGTCGTCGTGCTTTCAGCTTTCCATCATATCCATTCCGCCGCAGTACGTTCGACAAATGTTCGAGTTCACCTGGTAAGTGATCTTTATCACAAAGATCATGGGCTCGATTCACTAGTGACGTCACTACAGCGTTCAGGTGTAGTGGATGATGGTGTGAGCTCGCGTGAAGGTACCTGTCAGTGTGAGTTGGCTTCCGGTACACAGAGTGGCCGAGTGATCCATCCGGTCGAACCTTAACTAAAACGTCCAAAAAAGGTAGTTTCCTCTCTTTTTCTACCTCACAGGTGAACTTTATTTTGTCGTGGATGCTGTTGAGATATGACAAGTAACACTCGATGTCGTTTTGAGCAAATACGCAATAAAAACTATTTTTACCCCTGACAGTAAGATAGCACAAAAACTGCGATCGCCCAAAGACCGTATTCCGTTTGAAACACCCGGTGTCTACAAAATCAACTGCAGCTGCGGCAGCTCGTATATAGGACAAACCAAGCGCACCATCACCAGTCGCATAAAGGAACATATACGAGCTGTTAAAAACAACGATCCTCAGAAGTCGGCTATAGCTGAACACCTTTTGGACCCCTCCACCAATCACTGGATTGAACTTCATAGTCCCCAGGTACTATCGACAGAACGCCACTACATACCAAGATTGGTAAGAGAAGCGATTGAAATTGCTAAATGCAAAAACTTCAATCGCGAAGATGGGTTTAAATTGTCGAGTGCCTGGAATCCAGTGATTCAGTATTACAACAAGACTGGACAGCAACCGACTTCGAGTACGCGCACAAATGTGGACACAGTGAGTGTAGTTTGTCGACAAACAAAAATAACATCGAGTGCGGACTTAATGTGCAGTGAGAACGCGGACAGTGGTAGTGGTCGCCGAATCAGGAAGAAGGTAGACCGATACGGCTATCTTTAACATTTTTTACACTACCGCACAACACCAGTCAACCCGTGAACATGGCGCATGCAACTGTGCCGAAATATCGGGAGCTCAAACAGCCTAATCGTGGTAAGAATCCCGTTTCTTACGAACATTATATTAGTAAAAACCACGAAAGTTTGAAGTTAAAAAGGATTAAACTTGTGTTTAACAAATTAATTGAATTGTTAAGAGTAAATAACAATTTTCATTATGTACATGTAATTTACCCAAAACGTTTTGTTACTGTCTTCGTAGTAAATAAAATAAAGTAATACAATGCTATGTTGAAGACATTTGTACATCGTTAGGCACATAATAACGTTTTGTGCTGACTGCTGAAATCCGACTTATCTTAGTAGATAATCTTATTTGAGCAAACCTTTTGTTTTGACTGCGTTATTATTGTGATTTTTCTTCTGTCACCACAAGTTAACAATTACATACAACAAATTAATTTTGGGACATCAGACAAAATCTGATATATCATCAGCTTAGCTCGCTATACGTCTCCACCGAGGGGCTCGGAGCCTACCCCAAGTTAGGGGTATAATCTGATGTATATATTTTAGTATTTATATATTTTATAAAAGGACCTCAATTAATAAAATGAATAAGTAATTAAAAAATGCGTTGTAATAAGGAAAACAAAATAGACTTTTAAAGTAAGGGAAAGGATTAAAGCTGTAAGTTTTTTATACTCCTTTGCTGAATAAAAAAGAAGGAAACTCGGCGTTGCGTAAAGCGATCAAAGGAAAAAGGTGGCTTTTCGTAGAACGTTTTAATGTTTGATGAAAGTGGTAAAAGTATGAAATATGTATTAAGCACATAATTTACACTAATTTAAATGAATAATTTACATACGAAAATAATTAAAAACAAAAAGTAAACAAAACAATGTCATCCATACAATTAAATATTTTACTTAAAATACATATCGACTAAATTAATAAAAATAAGTATATGTAATACAAAAAAAAACTTTTTGTCAGAATCCAATATTGAAGTTTTCTTATAAATAATTCTGGTAGTGTCACTGATATTGTAATTAAATTATGCATAGATTGTTCGAGGTCGTTGTACGAGCCAAATACCGTTTAATTTTCATCGTTTAACTTGTAGAGTTTCATTTGAATACAGAATAGAATATCTCTAGAGATGTCTGATATTTTATTATCTATTTCTAAGAAAACACAGATTCAATATGTAAAAATTATGTTAATATTGTCATTGCTCGATACAAGATCTTTTATTACTATTTTTTGATTCTCTAATGTTTTTGAAAATGTCTAAAAAAATCGTAATAAATTCATGGCGATTTTGTTTAGTGACAACAAGTATCCTTCGGTCATGTAAAAATAAATGAGGCAGATAAAACCGTGTCACTCATGTGCAAATATTTTATTGATTGATAGATGTTTGTTTGAAGGTATCTCCAGAACGGATCTTGACGAAATTTGGTACAGATATAGAACATAGGCTACTTATAATTTTTTTATAATTCCGCGCGGACAAAGTCGCGGGCGACAGCTTGTTTTATGATCAAAGTCAATCAGAAGAACAATACACAAATGGCACTTTTCAGTAATTTTAATACTGAGAAATGTTCGACTTTCGTCTAAGCTTAATGGTTGACTCAGCGTTGAATCTATTAATTTGATATTTCAAGTACTAAAAGATTAACGTTTTTATCTGAGTGAAATCGGATTATTTAAAAACTTTAAGATTTATGGAAACATTTTCTTTTCCGAAAATCTGGCATTTGTTGTGAATGGATTTTTTTTGAGCCAACGGACTAAACGTGTACACTACAATTAGCATGCATTCGATAGAGCGTTTTTCATCGCGCCTTAAAAACGCAATTTTAATAGAACAAATGTATTTCTATGAATGTGTTCATACGTCTGCGATTTTAAAACGCGACGCTTTTTATCGCACTGTGGTGCATTTCGATCACTGGGAGATCGGAACGAGAGTGATTTTAAAGCGTTTGTCGCTCGAGAGCTGCCAACGCCGAGTTTTAACGCGGCGTTAAAAAAACGGCCGTGCCAATTAGCTCGTATACATTTTATTGTTATTGAAGTAACAAATATGGTATAAAAAGACTAGCAACTATAATATTGTTATTCACATTCGAAACCATTAGCCTAATGTGTTAGAAAGGTCGGCTTAAGTAAAAGCTTTTGAAGGTTTTTATTGTACATATTTTGACATCTGGCCATATTTTTCATATTTAAATGCTCACAATGTGAAAAACATCAAGAGCTACATTATGTTACAAATTGGTACAAAGACAGCATCCGTTGCACGATTTTGTATCATTTTACGTTCCGTTTTATTACACCCCAAGGATCGCAGTTTTTAAAGCTTTTAACTTTATAGGTCAAGGATAATATTTTCATATTTCCCAAACATTCGAGTAGGAAATAGCAGGAAGGTCGTTATTAAGAAAGGTGTATTTTTTATGAATTATAATTAAGTCTCAAGACTGGAATTATTTGCATATAAAAATACGCGACAAAATAAAAAGGTAATAAATATTTCGGCCTATCGTTTAAAAAAATTATCTTTTATTCTAAGATTATATACGATTATTATATTCAATTTTTTTTTTTTTTTTTTTTTATTTATTTATTTAAGCAGTACATCAAATTTGATAACAAAAAAATAATTTCGCCAAACTGCAAGAGCAGTTTATTGGCGAAAAACTGCTTCTAATTATGCAGTCATATAAGTAACAAATAGCAGTCATTAGTTTATAAAAAATCTTTTGACCTCAAAGAACCTCGTGTCTCACCATTGTAGCATGTTTTAATATACATTTGATTTATGAGAATTGTTTACGTGACAGTGAAGCACTCTCATTTAGCACCACGCCTAAAAACCTCCCCATAAACTTGAATATAACAATGATATAATCTCACATACTTCTAAATGAAAAAATAAATAATTAAGACTCGATCTTCGTTCATAAATGACATATGTTCATAGATGTAGAGAAAGACCAAAGAAAGTATGGATGGATTGTGTGAAAGAGGATATGCGTAAGAAGGGGGTAAATTCAGATATGACGGCTGATAGAGATGTATGGAGGAGTAGTACATACTGTGCCGTCCCTCCATAGGGATAAGGACAGGTTGATGATGATGATCTTCGTTCATAAATGACCATAGATAAAATGATCATGAAGAGGTAAATATTGGTAAACTGATTCCAATGCTTAATTTAATTAATTTTACATACAAATAATCTTATTTCTTACTATTATTATAAATGCGAATGTTTGGATGGATGGATATTTGTTTGAAGGTATCTCCAGAACGGCTCAACCTATCTCTATGAAGTTTGGTAGATGTAGATCATAGTCTGGAAGAACACATAGCTTACTTGTTTTGTTTTTTTAATTATGCACGGACGGAGTCGCGGGCGACAGCTAGTATAATAAATGTTTGTATTATTTTGCTTGTTACATAAATTTCTACGGATCATGTCAACGTTATCTGATTATTATTTTGGATATAAGAACGTTCTTTACCTAGTAGGAACCTATTATGTTTGCTTTTAAAATGACTGTCTGAGAATGTAGCTCCATTAAAAATAATTGGAAAATTGAAAGCATTCTTTCAATAAAAGAAATGAAAGAATGAAATGCTCGCATATTTTCTTGAAATACAGCGTTCTATAGGTAAGAAAAATGTTGGTCATTTCATTTTTATAACCTTGTTTACTAACATTTGTTCTAATTGTTTATTACATAGATTAATGGAATATTTTATTGAATTTAAATTGAATATAAACAAATGAGTTGACATTTCTTTATTTTCTAGAACATTCAGCGCGAATAATCGGGCCATTTTTCCAGTCCAATACACATTTAACTTCCAAACAATATTTCTATTCAGAAGTAATGATGTGTAAGACCAAATTTCCATGTATATTACACATTATGAATTTGTGTCACATTCAAACCTTCTTTCATAATAATGGCCTTTACTTAATATAATTTCTATATGAAATAACACATTTCTTAGGATTTAAGCGATGATATTGACAATGACTGTTGGAGAGTAAACCGGATGGATGTAGAGCACGTGGTAAGCCGAAGTTGAGATGTCGAGATGACGTCGAGCGCGATCTTAAAAATATCGGCATTAAGAGCTGGACGCAAAAAGCACAAGTAGATGATGATGATTGACAATGGCTTTCTTCTTGCGGAAATCCATGAGCGTTGAATTTGTTTTAATTGCACGGTTTTGAATGAACTTTCGGTTTATTCAGTTTACACTGTATGTGTGCAACGAAATTAATATTAGTGGCTCTACTACTTGATTTTTTTTGTCGTGAATAAAAAATGTATTATTATATCTTTATTATATTATTTATATATTTATTTATTGGTTTAGTATAATATATTTACTTACGTACATAAAACAACTTTATCCCATAAAATCATTTAATTTATTGATAAGCAGTTTAGAAATTTATATAATTTCCTGTTAAAATATAAAGTTAAATTGTAAAGTTCTCTCAATATGATACTATCTATTTTATCAAAAATATTTCAGTTTATTAAATTCAAATTGAATAATCGAAACGTTAAATATCTGAAGTTTTTCAATTACAGAATCAAGTATTAGAATTGATTTCAATACTGAGTTTGTCTGTTTTCTTATTTATGTAAATGGGCAACAGAATTTTGTTTATCTAAATTATATGGTTTGTTATATCAAGAGTAAATAAGGAAAGGTGGTTAGGTTGCGTAGGATTACATAGTAAATTCTAAAATTTAATAAGGTAACTGAAATAAAACTAATAAAACAAAATCGTATTATAAATGCGAATGTTTAGATGGATTGATAGATGAATGTTAGTTTTAACGGCTAAGGGATTTTGACGAAATTTGGCATAGATGTATAATATACTCTGGAAGAACGTATAGGCTACTTATTACCTTTTTTTATTCCGCGCGGACGGTCGCGGGCGACAGCTAGTAATTAATAAAACTGGAATATAAAAATAAAATCTTGAACATTGCGTTGCTCATATTTGCGTTGCTTGCATTGCTCAATTTTTTTAATTATCCTCTGTCTGTTTGTCTGTCCTGATAATCTCTTTGTTCCTGGTAATTTCCAAAAGGACTAGACCGATGTTGACGGGACTTTTACTGGAAGATAGTTAATGAACGCGGAAATTTTATCAGCTAGTTTAAATGCTGCTAGAGCAAGTATACAAAGGAACTAGATTATTAATTTTATTGGTTAACTAGTCTTTCTTGTCACCCGTGTTCGGCTCTAGCATCTTGTATGTATTTTTTATTTTCGGCTGGTAAATTCAGGCAAATTTGCGTAACAATGGAATATGGACTGCTTTCCCCGTCTAATACGTCAAGCATACATAAATCAGTTCCATAATCGCTTGAATGGTAAATGGTTCCACATTACGGCCACATCACTTGCCGTTTATTTATTTGTTTCGGAACAAACCTGTGAATCACTTAAGCCAAAATGATTTACAATTTTTCCCGCTTTTGTATTATACTCGTATATCTAAGTATCACCACTATCAAGTGTTTAAAACATTCTACAACAGTTAAAGAAATCTGATAAAGATTTTGTTCCGTTACATAGTAAAAACTCTTTGGAGGAGAGCTTGTAAAACATTTTAACAATAGCAATATAGAGATTTCTTTGAATATTCATTCAAATATCAAAATATAAGAAAGTGAAATAAAAAATTATATTTGAACATGTTTTCCAAGTATAATGTCGGAACAACGTTGTTATTCCAGTGTAATGATGTGTAGAAGCACATTTCCATCTATATTACTCTGTGAAAATGTCTATGTATAGAGTGCAGGAGCGGATTTAACATCAAGGTTTACTGTTAAAACTACCCTCATTTAGAAGTTATTGGCTTATCGTTGCCCGTTTAGAATATTTGGATAACAATAAGGTTAAAACCACTCAACTTTTTAATAGTAAATTCATATGAAACTTTGTTATGTCAAGAAAGGTTAACATTTTTTTTTCATATTTATGGTATAAATCTCGGAATATTATTTAAGATTATAAAATGTAGGAATACATCGATTTTAATTTGAATATATTTGATTCTTTCGATTCTACTTCCTTAGAAATTTCATACAAGGTCTTTGAAGTCATACAAATTTAGTTTTACAATAATCGCCTATGAACAAAAACTATATTTACTAGGGTGGGTCAAAAAAATCAACTATTTTTTTTTTTACAATTAATACGGAAAAATGGGTTACTAGGCACCTTAAAAAAATTCTCACCAAATATGAACTCTTAATTTTAATAGGAAGATCCTCCGCGTCGCAGTTTTTCATTTTTTTCTCAGTCCAATAGAAAAAAATTCATTCCTCATCATTAATTGGTCGTACAGAAATTTTTTTTTAAGAATTTTGTAGGAAATTTAATGCTCTACAAAAAAGGTATCTTATGTTTTTTCCGTAAACCTCACCATTTCACTAATATTGAAGATTTAAGATTGATTATTTTAAGTCAAATGTCACTTTTGTTTATGAATTTTATAACTCGACAAGAAATGGCTATTATTGAATGCGCAATAGAAATTTTTGTAGCAAATTAACTGCTCTATAAAAATGGTATCATATGTTTTGGCGATTAAATTAAGCGTTCAAAAGATATTCATCATCAAACTTTCATGTATACCGATTTTAAGAGTTTTTGATTAAATAATCGAAAAATTTCAATTTAATCTATCAGTTTTGAGAAAATTTACACGAAAAAAATTTTTTTTTATCAACTGAGAAACTTCAAAATGTTTTTCAAGCTTTTTTTTATGTGTAAGTATTTTTATCTACATTTAAAAAAATAAATTGTACATTATTTATCGCTTAGTTAATCATTTATCAATAAAAAAAATAATAATGTACAATTTATTTTTTTAAATGTAGATAAAAATACTTACACATAAAAAAAAGCTTGAAAAACATTTTGAAGTTTCTCAGTTGATAAAAAAAAATTTTTTTCGTGTAAATTTTCTCAAAACTGATAGATTAAATTGAAATTTTTCGATTATTTAATCAAAAACTCTTAAAATCGGTATACATGAAAGTTTGATGATGAATATCTTTTGAACGCTTAATTTAATCGCCAAAACATAAGATACCATTTTTATAGAGCAGTTAATTTGCTACAAAAATTTCTATTGCGCATTCAATAATAGCCATTTCTTGTCGAGTTATAAAATTCATAAACAAAAGTGACATTTGACTTAAAATAATCAATCTTAAATCTTCAATATTAGTGAAATGGTGAGGTTTACGGAAAAAACATAAGATACCTTTTTTGTAGAGCATTAAATTTCCTACAAAATTCTTAAAAAAAAATTTCTGTACGACCAATTAATGATGAGGAATGAATTTTTTTCTATTGGACTGAGAAAAAAATGAAAAACTGCGACGCGGAGGATCTTCCTATTAAAATTAAGAGTTCATATTTGGTGAGAATTTTTTTAAGGTGCCTAGTAACCCATTTTTCCGTATTAATTGTAAAAAAAAAATAGTTGATTTTTTTGACCCACCCTAATATTTACACTTCGACACTTACTATTACATATAATGAAGTTATATAAACATATTGCATATTTTCTTTATATTTAGCAAATACAAAAGATTTTTTTAAAATTCACATGAATATTTTTAGGAATGAAAAAGTGTAATAAGCTATTCAAGTACAAAAAAGGTCAAAATAGATCCGTTAAGGTCACCAGATGTGGCTTTCCTTGATCATTAAATTACAAAGATTTGTTTGGATCATTGAGAATATAATATGTCTTTCGTTTTGAATTATCTTAGTTTAGACATATTGTATTTGCTACACAAATTTTTAATAAGGGAAGATTATTTTATTTGTAAGGGTAACTCTGGAGATATTGACTTTTTTGTGACTGAGTTGTCACTGTTTGCCTTGAAGAGGCATTTACAGCTTCACCGCGCGTAAGGTAGCCGAGCGAAGATGGCGCTTAGCCTAAACCACGTTTAATTGACTTTAATTATTATATCACCTTTTTCGTTATCATTATCATCATCATTTTGCTATCCTTATCACATTGTGTAAGGTTCTCACAACAGGTTTTTGTCTTCCAAATAAATCTATCATTCATCATTTCAGTGATCACTACTTAAATCACATTTATCACCATTCTATCTCTTTCTGTATCCATTAGTAGTTAATAATTGATTTTTATAGGCCTTCCCTAAAATCTACTAAAGTATGTGACCTATATGATTTAATTTTGATGTAAGCCGTTACTTAATAGTAGTGATGCAACGGAAGTGTCTTACCGGAACCAGAAACGGAAACAGATGTCAATAATAAATTTTAGCAGAAACGGAAACGGAAACGGATGCGGAAAAAGAAGTGTAAATAATAATAAAAAACATATTTACAAAAATATTTTTTTCGGTAAAAACAGTTTGTATTCGTTTTAAATTTATTAAGGCATTGGATATCGGTGTCCTTTAGCCTTCAATGTATGTATTTTTACTGCGCTGCAATAAGTTAAAATACGCGTTTTTTTAATTTATTTTCAGGAAACAAAATTACACTATTTACAAATTAAAGTTCGCCAAATCACTCGTGTTGACAAACGACAAATATATTTCTAACTATATAATGATGATGATATATTACATGGTTATCACTTATTCAAAAGTACATTTAATAACTCGAAGTATGAAATAGTCACATTTTGCCAGTTGTCAAATTTTATATGGACAACAACTAGACAGTTTACTCCAGCAAGAGAAACTGATTGTTTCAAACAGCAGCAGAAAATATTACGCGCTTAAATTCACGAAATAGTACGTAAACAAGCAAATGCGACAAGTGCCGAAAGGCCGCGCACGGACTGCGCGTCTCTCGCCGCGCATTTGGATCTCTCAGCCGTCGTAAAGTTCCGTTTTATCTCCGTTATAAAAGTTGCGGAAACAGAAGCAGAAACGGATGTTGAAAAGCACGCGGAACTTCCGCACTTGCGGAAACGGAAACAGACATCCGTTGCATCACTACTTAATAGTTAGGTTTGTGATGGCCTTTTGATGCCTAGTTACGTTACAATACCCCACAATGTGATATAATATGCAATGGACATTAACTCAATCCATATGTGTATTGTGCGACGAGCAGTTAGGTGAAGCAGAATTTAATTAATATTATTGTTTAATGTTTGCTTTGTATACGTAATATAGACGAGACGACATTTGACTTCATATTTTTGGAAGTATTACATAAATATGTGTATATCAATTTAAATCTACTCTATTTTTATAAACTTTTTATTATAAAAGTGATTAATAACACATGGTAAAAGATGTTTTTCAGAGTGACGTAACTTTTGTTAAAGCGAATTTATTTGCTAAGAACTGTGTAGGCGCTATCGAGGCGACCCGAACTTATTTTCTCTTATCAAATATATGCTCAGTACGAGTACACGTTATTTACTGGAATGAACCTTTACAGATAGTGTCCTATATTTTATTACGAAATATACGCACTTTCTGTAAGGGTAATATAGGCAAATATACGAAATATAAGCACTGGAGATAAATATTTGACAAAAAAGTATGCTTATAGCCTAGACCTTTCAGATATGCATTGTCCCTATGAGGTTTTTTTTTTTAATAATCTCTATAAATTCTAAGTGTTAATTCTATTCAGCAACGACTACTAGTTTACTCATCATCATCATCAGCTCACTTTATCTCCCCACTGAAAGGCTCAAAGCCTACTCTAAGTTAGGGGTTACTAAGTCATAGTAAACCACATTGGCCCAGTGCGTGTTGGTTGACTTCACAAAAATATGTGCAGGTTGTATCACTATTTTTTTTCTTTGTAAGAACAACAGACATAAGTGTAAATATGTAAATCAAAATTCGAACACATTAGTACATAGCGGGATATGAACCCAGGATCTACAGATTACAAATCAAGTGCTTTTATCCAGTGCCACCGACGCTCTTATGTTTAAAATTTTACTATTAATTATGAATTAGATTTCCAGCTAGTGCTAAACAATAATATGCTTTACTCAGAAGGAAATACGATTGTTAATAACTTTCTAAGCAATGCCATAGCCATAGTCTTTTGTTATTTTTGAGTAATTGGATTGTATCTTTATTTTTCGATTCCTAATATTAAAAAATAAAATCATTCGTACATAAAGCGAAAATTGAATTATGTAATAAAATTCTACCTTAAAATGTTTATCAGCTAAATTGGACGAAAGTGCTCGTAAAATATCTCTACATCTCTATTTTCTTGTTTTCAAGGCATATTTTAATTTATTCACTGTCCTACAATAAAGGTTGGTAAAATTAAAAAATACACAAGAAAATCTAGATATTTTTATTATACTTAATAGTTCATGAGCTATTGTTTCATTTAAAAATACTTTATGTAAGCGTATTTTTGGCAGCCAAATGTCTATGTACTTTAAGATATTAAAAGCCAAAAATGGCCTCGTGAGTTCATTTTCATACGTAATAGCATAGGACGAGTTGATAACATAATTGGAAATTATAAAAAAAAATCACAATAAACCCCTAAATAAAAAAATGAATCATTTAATTGAGTTATTAAATCATTTTTATTTTAGATTTTCGGAACAATAAGGATATGTAAGAAATTATTTATGTCCCATTAAAATTTAATCGATTTTCATCAACAATTATAAAGAAAGTTCCAGACTTAAAAGCTTTTGCCGCTCATATTCTTAGTAAATTGGAAAGGGAATAAAGGCAAGTCGTAATTCGATCATTATTACATCGCTCTTCAATTTTTTGTGAACAAAAATATTTAAATTAGAAAATGTTTTGCTTAGTAATATTACGTTCTAATGCTACCGTAAAAATTGGTTACAACGACATTGAAGGAGCTGGCAATATTTATTCATAGTGACCGATATTCTTTTATGAGACATTCAACTTGTACGTATAGTTTTTGTCGCCATTACTGTAGCTGTAGAGGTACTGTATGCACAAATTACGGTTATCATAACAATTTATTTATTACTATATCGATTGGCAAAACATTAAATTATGTGCAATATTTTATTACTCTAGTTTGCACTAAATCGCACATGTCTAGACAACTTTATATGCAATGATTTATGCATGCACGTTTGTAATAAATACAGATTTAAATTCAAGACGTCGTATAACTTTACATTTATACTGTTTACATTTTAATATATGAAATTGTATCATTTTAAGGTAAAAGTAACAAGTGTATAAATAAAAGTCAAAACAACAATTTATTAAGATACTAATAAAGAGTTGAATGTTTTCACATTAAATTAATTAATAATAAAACAGTTACCAAGGAGTATTAAAAGTTAACCTATAACGGATAAAGAATAGTTTCGATTATATAATACTAGCTTTTACCCGCGACTCCGTCCGCACGGAATAAAAAATAGAAAACGGGGTAAAAGCTACCTGCCCACCAATTTTCAGTCAAATCGATTCAGCCGTTCTTGAGTTATAAATAGTGTAACTAACACGACTTTCTTTTATATATATAGATGAACAAAAAATTGCGGTGTTGTTCGTTGGGAAACTCCACCTTTTTTATATTCTAAGTTGGCAAATGAGCGTTATAATAGATGTTACTGCTGATAGAGATACATGGATGAGTAATACAGTTTTTTTTTTATATCAAAAGGTGGCAAACGAACAAACGGCCACCTGAATTCGCCAAGTAGCAAAGCAACCGCTGCCCATAGACATCTGCAATAGCGTTGCCTACCTTTAATCAAAGAAAAAGGGGAGGAACGCACAGATAGAGTCTATTTCCCCTTTCTACGCGTTAATCCCTATGGCCTACCGATGACACTGGTCTAATGGGAAACACTCAAGTGTAAAGTAAAGAAAGAAAAGGCTGGGTGCATTTGAATCGTCTTAATATAACATTTTATTGACAAAGGTATAAAACAGGACTGTTAACTGAAAGGTCCATATATTAAGGCTAAAGCGGAATCCAGTAATTTGAACTTTAATAGGGGTTAACGTTCCGGTTATAATCTGGATTTAGCTATACTGTAACTTTAACTGTAAATTTACGGCCTCCGGTTTTCATAAATTGTAAAAGTTTTAACCGCAAAATTAGTCCGACGGAGATTTATTTATTAAGTTTTGTATTTCACAGTTCAGTCGCCTCATTCGATGTTGATTATACAGAATACGAAATAATGTTTACTCAATAAATAAATTTAGGCAATATACATTACAGTACTTTTATTGCATAGATCACAATCAAAATTGTATCGATCGGTGAATATTCAATTTTATTTCCCTCTATCGCGCTCCCACGCCGGGTCCTTCATGGTATCCATTTTTGAAAAAAATGATTTAGGACTGTGGTAACGTTAAAAATTGTGTCTAATGTTAACGGCTGGCATTCCACAACAGTGCGGTTTTCGCGAAATTTCTTGCCGCGCACGGCCGCGTTGTGGAATGGTCTGTCCTCGGCGGTATTTCCACTACGACTTAGGGTCCTTCAAGAAGCGAGCATATCTCTTTCTTAAAGGCCGGCAACGCATCTGTAATTCTCGTAGTGTTGCGGATGTCCATGGGCGTCGATGATCACTTCGGTGTTCGCGCCGCTCGTTTGCCCCCTTCTCATATAAAAAAAAAATGTTGATTGAATCAAACATCTTGACATAGCTTCGGTTACCGTTAATACCACGTAACCAACATTCTTCAACTAACTCCTTTGAAAATATCATGAAATTTTGGAGATGCCATATGTCTTTATATAATGGTTGCTGTGAGTCGTATAAAATTTTATACGCATTTCTTCATAGGTCGTCAAGCAATTCCATTACTTTGAGTGTTTGCTATGAAACGTTGGAACGTAAATAAAAGTGAAGGGTCGCGACTTAGGATTCGATTATACTTTCTTATAGACTCGCTAATGTCTATTAGGTTACATCATAGAACTATCGACCTTACAATAAAATGGTAAAATGGTGATGAAAATTATAAAGACCACATGTATTTTAATCATACTGTGATAAAAAGCTTTCTTCGTTAATACTTTAGAAATACTTTAATGTGTACAGATCGTAAGCAAATACGTTTAAAAATGGGCTGATAAACTGTAAAATACATTTAGGTGCGTGACGTTTATGCACAATTCGTTACAAGATAGAGAAGAAAGATATAACAAATAGCAAAAGAGAGAGAGAGAGAGAGACACCAGTCGATACGACGAAAAGAGATTTACAGTTATTCGTGTGATATAACATAAAGGAGTAATTTTAATTTTACTGTATAAATAATTGGAAGCTTAAAGCATTTACGTCGCGATAATTATTCGTCTTTGAGTTTTCTTCGAAACATTGCCAGTCTTACATCAAATACTTTGGTATTAAGGATCTTTAATGTTGCCATTAAATTTATACTTTAACATTTATTCTACTGGGAGATACAAAAGCTTTAACAAAAATATATTCATGCTTATTCGAACATTCCATCATTTTGAGTGTTTATAAACATTGCTCGAAAAAGAAAATGGTAAAAGCTTCCAAATAGACTGTAACTACGCGCCATATTTTAATATTATGGATATATTAGGTCCTTACATATGAAATTGGCGTTTTTCGTACTGGCCACTTTAATCACGAATTTCTCCTCTTTGGTAAGGAATTCCAAATTCAAATTTGTACAGCTATAGACTCATGTATTTGTGGTTCGATGACCGTCATTCATTTGTTTTTTTTCTTCTGTTTTTTTCTGTTTGCGTCACTCATTTTACAAAATGGAAAACTTAAAATATCGCATTATTTACGAGTACGAGTTCCGCCGTGGCACTAGTGCTGCGGAAACGACTCGAAGGGTGAATGATGTGTATGGCGGTCGTCTTGCAATAGAAAACACAGTTCGTTTTTGGTTCCAACGTTTTCGTTCTGGAAATTTCGATCTGCAGAACAAGCCCCGTGGACGGCCTAAGACTCAAGTTGATAATGAAGAGTTGAAGGCTATTGTGGAAGCGGATCCATCGCAAACCACGTCCGAGTTAGCTGCAGGCTGCGATGTTAGTGATAAAACTGTTTTAATTCACTTGAAGCAAATTGGGAAGATTAAAAAGCTTGAAAGGTGGGTACCTCACAAACTGACTGAAGGAAACCGGCAAACGCGTGTCGACTGTTGCGTTACATTACTGAACCGGCACAATAATGAAGGTATTTTAAACCGAATCATTACCTGTGGTGAAAAATAGGTTCTTTACGATAATCGGAAGCGCTCAGCGCAATGGTTGGATCCTGGCCAGCCAGCCAAATCCTGTCCCAAGCGAAAATTAACCCCAAAAAAGTTACTTGTAAGCGTTTGGTGGATTAGTGCCGGTATTGTTCATTACAGTTTTCTCAAATCTGGCCAGACTATTACGGCTGATGTCTATTGTCAGCAATTGCAAACCATGATGGAAAAGCTAGCGGCTAAACAACCTAGGCTGGTCAATCGCTCCACGCCACTGCTGCTTCACGACAACGCTAGACCACACACTGCGCAACAGACGGCTACTAAATTAGAAGAGCTTCAATTGGAAAGTCTAAGACATCCTCCGTACTCCCCGGACCTTGCTCCAACAGATTACCATTTTTTTCGAAATTTGGATAACTTCTTGCAAGGGAAAAAATTCAACTCCGATGGGGCAGTCCAAATCGCCTTCAAAGATTTTATTGATTCCCGTCCGACTGGTTTTTTTAGTAAAGGGATCAATGAACTACCTATGAGATGGCAAAAGTGCATAGAAAATAATGGTTCATACGTTGATTAAATAAATATATTATATTAAAAAATATTCGACTTTTTGTTCCTCCCATACAAAACTCCAATTTCATATGTAAGGACCTAATAGTATTTCACTTATTTTCTACGCGAACTCTGGAGATACATTGTTACATTTTGTTTTTCTTTGTTTTTTTTTAAATTAGACAAATAACTTAAAACTGTTACGCTACATTAAACATTACAATGAAATTAAAGTTTATCTTTACACTCATTTCTATACAAGGAAAAATAATATGAAAATAATTTGACTCAATAAAAGAAAAAAAAAAAAAACGTGTGATCGTAAACCTTAAAAATGTCATTGCTTTTAGAAGTTAATTCATCTTTAAGATATATGATGAATTAAAATACAATAGCTTTGGTCTTAGCTTTTATTTAGCGTAAAGTCGGACAATCTTATATAAAACCCCGAAAACACCGACGAAAATTGTAAATTGCGAACATAAGCTAAGCCCTAAGCTCTGTAGACATAGTGCGTTCACCTTTAAACCTCGCTAAATTGTTGATTGTCTTGTTTATAACTGTTGATTGTTGACTGTTGATTTACTATAAGTTTATGAAACATCTACAATGTCAGGAAGTACATAATACTCTGTTAAGGTTAAAGATCTAAGATGTACTGAATTACCAGAGTTATATTGAAAATAAATATACTTTCGTGCAAGTATATTACTGCAGTTTTTAAAGACTCAGAGTTACAACTTAATACCAAATTAATTGGTAATTTTCCACACTTGAGTACGGTTACTGAGTGCAGTATTGTAGCCGGTTAGTTACGAAACTATATTAAAGAGATTGTAAAAAATATCCTATATATGCTTTCGTTAAGTTGGTTTTTACTCCTTTACTTTTTTTAGATTCAACCTTGGGAAAATTACTTCCAAATAATAATTTCACGAATTTAACCTTGAACGTGACAGGTTAAGTCTATTTTTTTGTTTTAAATCAGTCGTTGAAATCTGAAGATTGCGCCGTCTTCCGATTATGCGCTAGCACGAATTTCTAGTAAAATATTCAAATAACATTTTATTGAACGTTAAAATCTCAGCATAGCATTAGTAGTATGTTTTTAAGCTTATACCAATCATACTTGTATAATATCATATTCAATGTACAAATGTACAATGTATTTGTTCAAAATATGTTCATTGTACAGATCATCTCTATTGTACAAATTATCTTCATTCGTTTGGGACCAAGTCTCTTAATAATACTCCATGTTGTTAGAACGTGACCAATATTTGTCTGATACTATACAAATATTACAAACTATTTCCTTCAATATTATAAAACTACGATAATATACATGGCTGGATATAATTACAGGATTTATTGATAATAAAATATTACTAATATTATAAATGCGAATGTTTAGATGGATGGATGTATGTTTGTTTAAAGGTATCTCTGGAACGGCTCAACGGACCATGATGTAATTTGTCACAGATGTAGAACATAGTCTGGGAGAACACATAGACTACTTATTAAGTTTTTTAACGACGCGCGGGCGGAGCCGCGGGCAACTATTAGTTAATCATAATAATTAAAAGTCAATAAAATCATTGCGAAAAAAATAGACGTCGTTTAAAAATAACACCTCCCACAGAACTTTAAGTTTGGTTTAAGTAAATATTTAGATAAAAGATAAGGTATCTTTATCAATTTAATGAAAATATATCTATAATTTTCCAATAAATCCGTGCAATAAAGTCTAATAAATACGACATTTTTATCAAAAATTATAACACCTAGATAAAAGGATTAAATACTGTCAGATAACTTGACATGTCAATAACTTATAGCTAATATTTAATAAGATTGATTCAATTCAAAAAAGTTTTCACAATCAAAAACAAAAGAAATGGAAAAATAAAGAAGAAAAATGTAGCGTAATATAGACTTATAACGTTGTTCTATACAAACTTTGGAACCTCATTTTGGACACTTAGGGGACGAATTTCTTAAAATCCCTTCTTAGTGGATGCCTACGAAGCAATAGGAACCTCTATGCAACATTTATAATCTCTAGACCCAGGTTTCGGCTGTGCGTTGATAGTTGAGGGGATGGATACCAAAGGAAGACCGAAGAAAGTATGGACGGGAGTGACTTCAGATATGACGGCTGATAGAGTAAGACGGTGCCGACCCTCTGCAAGGACAAGAGCGTAATGATAAATACGTTTTTGTAGTGAAAACTGACAGTTCGTTGCAAATAACCCGCATACGTGTGAGAGAAGTATATGAAAAATATATAAATTGTATAACAAAATTGTTTTAGTCATCGTAAAGTAGCACCAGGTGTTGAAGTTATTACAAATAGTAAGGCGAAATTCATCAAACATGGTAAATTGTAGCTGGCGTTTAAGTCGGACGGTATAGAGAGCATTCACCTCTAACAAGACGAGAAGTTCTTTACCTTATAACGTAGGTCTCATTGTGCATTCATTTGATAAAATGCTCTTTAAAACTAATATAATAAAGATGAAAGATTTGATTCTTTGTTTCCATTGAATAGGTTCCGAAATTACAGAACCGATTTGAACAATTCTTTCACTGTTAAAAAGCTACACTATCCCCGGTGATAGTCTATATTTTTACTAGTATTTTTTTTAATTTTTCGAAGGCGCAATCGCGAGTAACTGCTAGTAGTAAATAACAAATCTATTCTATATATAACTTCAAACTTTCGTGATTTTTACTAATATAATGTTCGTAAGAAACGGGATTCTTACCACGATTAGGCTGTTTGAGCTCCCGATATTTCGGCACAGTTGCATGCGCCATGTTCACGGGTTGACTGGTGTTGTGCGGTAGTGTAAAAAATGTTAAAGATAGCCGTATCGGTCTACCTTCTTCCTGATTCGGCGACCACTATCACTGTCCGCGTTCTCACTGCACATTAAGTCCGCACTCGATGTTATTTTTGTTAACAAAATCTAATCCTAAATCTAAGCCTAATCGTGGTAAGAATCCCGTTTCTTACGAACATTAAATCTATTCTATGACAAATATCAACGTGACAAATATAAGCATAGGATTGTATTCAGACAGGATGATCTGTGTTGTACTGATTGATTAAGAATTAAAAATACACTGTTTCATTCATCAAAAAGACATTCCGATTTTGACAGAAGAGAAGCTTACAAATTATTTTTGAAAGTATTCAATTGAATCAAAATACTGCAAAATAAGTCCCGCAGATAAAGAAGTTCAATGGCCCATGTACACAAAATAATTATTTTAAAGCTTGAAAAATATATTCATTGGCACGGACCAGGTGTTATACAAAATAATAACCCCAGCCAATAATTAAAGTAATCTCTTTTATTATTTTTTCGTCAATCAAAAGATAATTTAAATAAAAAATGAAAAAAACAATATTCCGTTTTTATCGTTCCACCCACGCGGTCCGGTCAATTCCATATTCGAATAATAGCATCCACAGATTAGTAATCGCTGGTTCGTTAACGAAGTCGAAACTGTTAACAGTTATTTATATAGTTGTTTGTTTTAGTTAATTGTTTGGGACGTGATGACCTCTTGTTAACGTGACCTCAGAGGTCTTATAATACGAAAACAGTTCTATAGGAACATTAAAAGTTAAGCTATTTGTCTAATAGAGAAATTTACAGCGTACTTACTTACTTTAGTGTTTGTACTGTGGATACATAAATTCGGTGACATTTGTTTGTTAACTGAAATCGTATTTGTGATATTTTCTTAATGTTGGTTAGTAGAAGTTTTTTTTTCTTTTGGTATAAGTAAACTCTAGTTATCGATTTACACTGCATTTTTTTTTTGCGTCTAATATCAAGATTATAGATTAATGAATTCTTGTAAAAACTTACGAGTATTACTTCATAACCTATCTTTTGAATAACATAAAAAAGGGTTTAGGTATAAATTTAAGGCTATCTATTGTAGACTCTGCGAGAATCATTAATAACATTGTAAAGTAAAAGGATCTTAGAGCATATTGGACATTACGATGCTCTTTTAACGATCGATAACATATTAATCATTTTCTTTAACGTTCTCGTGTAGAATGTAATATTTAAAATTATTATCTTACTAATATTATAAATGCGCATTTTTAGATGGATAGATGTTTGTTAAAAGGTATCTCCAGAACGGTTGCAAAGATCTCGATAGATGGAGAAGTCTATTAATTAAGTTATTTTTTAATTGCGCGCGGACGTGTTGTGGGCGACAGCTAGAATTACATTTATTATTGACATTCTTTTGAAATTAAAAACAATTATAGGTATATAAATAAGGGATCAGAAAGCAAATAATGGCTGAACATCTACTAAGACTACTTTTGATCGTTATAAAATAAAACAAGCTTTGATATTTTAATAAAATAGTTTGTACATAGTATTTTATATTGTACTACTTCCGGTCAATTGATAAGTTACCGGATAGTGACCGCGTCAAACGTATTTTGTCACTAAAAGTATGTGACAACATTGTGACATTAGTAAATAAAAAAAAGTGTAAACTCTGTTATTTCCGTTAAACTGTAAAATAATTACTACATTTACGAAGAGATGTTATAAAATAATAATAAAACATTTTAATGATTTATTTAATTAAAATAATGAATTTAATATAACAATGAGATTTCTTGCAATTGTGTGGATCGGATATTGTATGATTTTGATGGTAAAGTGACATTTCACCGAATGGGTAGGAAATTAATTTCTTCCAGTGTACGTCCTTGGGTGTATTATTGGTTAAAATAATAGTTGTTATTATTATAGTTAAAGCTTTCGTAGGATCAATTTAGTACTTCGCAACATTAAACGTGACGTTAAATCCCTATTAATTCATTTCACGTTCACGATCTTAATCTGAGATCAAAAGATCAAAGCTAAGACGCCGCACGCACAGCTGTTTATTAAATGTTATGTCTCGTTAAAACTTTGATAATTTTAATAACTAAGTTTACACCATTTTTGCTTTGTTTGTAGTATTAATGAAAATTATTTTAACCTGCCCATCTTATGTCTGTAGTATATCTTACTAATATTATAAATGTGAATGTTTGGATGGATGGATGGATGTTTGTTTGAAGATATCTCAAAAACAGCTCAATGGATCTCGATTAAATTTAGCATAAATGTATATCATAGTCTGGAAGAACACTTAGGCTACGTTTTCTCAATTGCGTGCGGACGGAGTCGCAGGCAACAGTTAGTAAATGAATGAAATAAATTGAAATAATTTAACAAAATGTTTAATATTCTTGTACACTTTAGATATTACATTCTATAGCAAAGAGAAAACAATGTGTTTGCTTACATTCTCCTATCTATATCTATATATATATATAAAAGAAAGTTGTGTTAGTTACACTATTTATAACTCAAGAACGGCTGAATCGATTTGACTGAAAATTGGTGGACATAGGATAACTTTTACCCCGTTTTCTATTTATTATTCCGCGCGGACGAAGTCGCGGGTAAAAGCTAGTTTGATATAGTTTTAAAGTATATCTACAATCTACAATATTAATTAAACTTGTTATAAGTTTGTTCAGACATCTGAACTTACTAGAATTGCCCTTACCCTTTAATTTCCCATACCATATAACTTTAAACCGCTTATTACTTTGACGACCATTGTGATGGTAAATAAATGAAAATTTGTCTCCGAACACACACTGATACAAGAAGTAATAAACACATAATGAAAAAGATGGCATATGAACAGGTTATTTCTTAATGAATTCTCTGCTGTACCTTATCAGAGAAAGGCTGTTTATTTCGGAAAAGTTAATTGAAAGTTTTAAGTTTTAAGTCTCTGTTTTGAAAGAGTATATTGTTGTCGTACAGGTGTTACGAAAGTCTCGATCTAACGTTACTTGACTTTATCAATGTTTATGTTTAGGAGGTGCGTGGGTGCCAAGAGGTTTGGAGAGTGAATCGGGCGTGCGCGGCACATCCCTTGATTACGTGGCGGCTGTGTTACTGGGCGCGATGGCGGCAGTGCTACTAGCAGCTGTCGGATACCACTGCGCGGCCACGTGGAGGTGGCTAATGGGCAGGTAAGGGTATGCGTTGAAATAGTATATAGAACTTTAATTAGTTTTAACATATTTATAAGATAATGATTTCTAGATGAATAGATTTAAATATTTCTTTATTATTAGATGTTTCCGCAGGTCGCGGCGTGAGTCACAGGATAGCAACTGTGACTCGCAGTCGCGGCAGGCTGCGATCCGCATCAGCCACTCACTGCCCGACCTGCAGACTGAGCCGCTCAAACAGGAGTACGTACAGGAACACAAGGATGCCGGGAAAAAGGTAACGATATTAAATAATAGGAAACTTTTTGAGTCAGAGTACGTCTAATGATGTCAGGCCATTGGTCTATTGTGGTACCAAATAATTCATGAATATATCAAACCTTACTTACGAATGACGCTAAGGAAGTATCGTTTTAGAACGCTAGAAAAAGCATTTTTTAAATAAATATTGAAATAAATAAAATAAAAATAGATTAAAATACTGAAAGGTAAATAAATACTTAAGTTATTTGAACTATTTTAACCACAACTTACACACAATATTTTTATTGAATCAGCAGCCATAGAAATGTTGAAGCGAATAAAACTTTTATTGAAAATATAAAATTCGTTTACAGTCCATTCACTTTTGAATTCTACATCAAAATACGAAAATATCGAATTTTTCTTTTTACTTGGAAGTTAAAAAAACTAAGTAAATGCTAACCCGATATCAAAGTACTACCTTAACAAACTTTACAGGTCAATGACATCAAACGAAATCTTATTGCTACGTCACGTAATTCCGCATAAATTCAATCTTCATATAACTTGTTTCGTCACGTATCTCTCGAATATTGAACAAGTCTATAAAGTTTTGGTTTAATACTTTTAAGTGAACATCGTTAAATGGTATCCAATAAGCATAATTCAGAAACTCTGAAGTCAGTCGTTCAGTTTTTAATTAATATTAATACAATATAACTGTTACTACTTTATGAAAAGTATATGAATGAAAAAGAAGTTTCACTCAAAGACTGATTTTCCGAATTCTTTTGCTTTTATAAACATAGCGCAAATAAAATATGAAATCATTAGAAGTAAAAAATAACGGTTCTAAATGTTCAAGTCCAAGAATTTTTTTCTCTTCTCATCAGTACTTACATTTACCGTTTCACAGAACATACTTCCATTAGTCCTGAGGATGTAAAATTAACTTGATTATTGGTCCGCTCTACACTAACGATCTCGTATGACCACAAGTTCGGTTTCAAACAATAAACTGAGTTAACAAACTAGCATCGGATCACTTCAAATGTTGGTTATGAAAGCATCCATCTGAAAGCAATTAATATGAGTGGAATTTAATCCTGTTTGGCACTCGCTTCCAGTATAATAGCAAAATCTGATTTTCAGAAGTAAACTTTGAAAGTTTGCACTCTTACTTATTGAATTATTTTAACATCTTTGGTAATTCGTTGTTTTATTTTATATAGGTTGTTTTGTGATACGCAAAATATTACGTAGTTATTACTTACGATATGTAAGGATTTTGTAGAAGTAGTTTACGCGACTATTTTAGAAACCAAAGAATGGCATAATATAGTCAGTATATATAAATAAAAAAGCACATTATACCTTTTAATTATATACGTTAAATAAAAGAAAATGATAATTTAAATAGAAGAAAAGCAAACTGATCGCCTCGTGCTGTTTTCGTTGACAATACCAAAGGTCCTTGTCTAAGACTTGAAACTAAATACCTTTTAACTTGATGAAACTTTTGTTTTTTAAAAAATATTATTTTCACTCCAATCATAATAAAAAGAAAGTAATGTAAAAAGAACCGATTAATTTCAATTTATTAATTTTATAGCTGCACTCAGAGTACATCACTAAAGTCACCAGTAGTCCTTTTTGAAGTCCCTTAGTGTATAATTAATATGGAAAATTACTCCTACAGTATAAAAGAGATAATGTTTTGTTTAGTACATTGTACAAAGAATCTATTAGGTTTCAAGAAAAATGAGCCACTATCAAGGTGCTTTTACCTTTGTTGACTGTTAGAATAATACATATGTTTTAAGAAAGTGACCAGTGGTATGAAATAAATAACATTAAGAACTAAACGCTTTGCGAGGGATAATGTTTATACACTCTGTAGCCTTTCTAACAAGACTTTACTGGCAACTGTAACTTTTATTGTACAAAAAGGTCACTATGATTCAAATTAAAGTTTGTTCTTAGCTAAATTGCTTACGACAAATAGAAACGAATAGGATATTAGCCAAATTGAATTGTTATTCTGTAGCGATAGTTAATTAATGAAAATTTATTTAAGATAATTTACTTAAATTATTTAAACTTTTGTGAGACATAATAATAAATTAATTAAGAATGGCTTAACTCACATGTGATCGTCCGGTGACGGTGAAGATGAACCCCCGACGGGTCCGAAACTATTCGGTGCCGTTACCGGACGATCACACGTGAGTTAAGCCGTTCTTAATTAATTTATCATTTACTTATTCCATTGAAAGGTGTTCTTGCATATAGATTATTTAAAAAAAAATAACGAAATAAAATATTTTAAATCGTTATAAAAATATTGGTTGACAAAAAAGTCCACATACACGAGTACACCCGACATTCAATCATAAATGTTGTCTGATATATTCATCTATATAAATACTAATAGTATAAAGAAGGAAGATTTTTTTATTTTTATATGTAACGAATAAACTCAAGACCGACTTCAAAAATGCTTTAGTCAGTAGAAAGCTACATTATCACTTAATAATATAAGCTATATTTTTATTATAATGTATGGAAAAGTCTAATTACCACACTCAATGCCGTTTGATAAACACTTAGAGCGTCCCTCAGTGAAAACTTAGTACGACACATCTACACTGAGGGAATGCGTAAGTAACCAAAACACTGATTTTTTTTTTTTTGTGACTGAGTCGTCACTGTTTGCCTTGAAGAGGCATTTACAGCTTCACCGGGCTTGAGGTGGCCGGGCGCAGATGGCGCTTAGCCTAAACCTCGTTTATGAGTAACTGGGCTCGAGGGCTCCCTCAGGAGCCTCGGCTCGGGCTGTTACTTCGTTATTATTACCGGATTGGGAGGTCACCGAGCTCTTAGGTCGCTTCGGTGGACGCTCCATGGAGTGACTGGGCGCAAGGGCCCCCGAGAGGGGACCTCGGCTTGGGCTGTCACTCATTACGCGTTTAGCATTCCGATTCAAGGGTGCCCGAGAGGGCCGAACCTCGGCTTGATCGGTTGCTATTATCTGATTGCTATTATTAATACAGCTAACATTACTACCACTTCGGAAAGCGTTAGCGCTGGGAGAAGAAGTGGCGGAAGAAACTCCAGCAACGCTTCTACTATTAATAGGTGAAAACCTGCCTGCTATGAGGCCGTATCGCGAGAATGATTGTCGCAGCCGACAGCGACTGCGGCGTGTGATCTGTTTGTGATGTTTGAGCTTAGCCTGGGCGATAGTAATTGCATCGTCTTGAAAGTCAAGAACGTGCCTAGGTCTGCGATAATCCCGACGAAACTTACCGAGCGCGATTGGATTGTAGGTGGCGGCACCTACAACTAGCGGATTTGGATAACCGACGGCAGAGTCAAAATAACGACGCGACGCCAACTTCAGGTGTTGGGCAATGGTGGGCAAGTCCAAGTCTATATGAAGATTGCTGTTGCGCATGTACCACGGGGCTCCCGTGGCTCTGCGCAAGAATCTATTCTGAATCACCTGAAGTCGATGTATTTGTTTCGGGGCGATGTGCGCGAATACCGGACTAGCATACGTCATGACGGGACGAACTACAGATTTATAGAGTGTCACCTTGTTCCGAAGGGACATTTTACTCTTTCTATTAATTAACGCGGAAAGACGACCTAGGATGAAAGCCGCGCGGTTCCTGACCCGGGTCACGTGAGCGGAGAAGTTAAGTTTAGTGTCAAGTGTGACACCTAAGTATTTAACTTGGTCTTCCCAAGGTATTGGGCTGTCCATGAGTTTAATGGACGGAAGAGCAGCACCTTTCTGGCGTGAAAAGTATAGTGCCGCGCTTTTGCTAGGATTAATTTCGATCCTCCATTTCCGAAATCAAGCACCTAACGTGTTGGCAGCGGTTTGGAGACGTCGACATATAGCATCGGGGGAACGACCAGATGTGTATACGCAGGTGTCATCGGCGAATAGAGCTAGCTCTACACCGTGTACGCGGGGAATGTCATTGGTGTATAGGGTAAAGAGAACTGGCCCTAACACCAAACCTTGGGGCACCCCGGCTCGAACGGGGTGCAATTGTGAGCACACTCCCTCGACGCGGTAGCGGAACGTGCGATTACTTAGGAAGTCTCGTATTATGCATACGAGACGGTCGGGTACTCCGTACTCATATAGCTTGTATATAAGCCCGTTGTGCCATACTTTATCGAACGCTTTCGCTACGTCGAGGAAGATAGCTCCGGTGCTAAGGCCACGTTGGCGTTTGACAAGTATGTGCTCCGTGATGCGGTGCACTTGATTGGTGCATGAATGTTTGGCGCGAAAGCCAAACTGTTCTGCAATAGGCATGCCTTTTGTGTCCATAAAGGTGCGAAGGCGAGCTAATATTAATCTTTCATAAATCTTCCCAAGGGTTTTGAGAAGGCTTATGGGGCGATAAGACGTGGGATTGGAAGGCGGCTTTGAGGGTTTGAGGAACCCTATGACTTCAGCGTCCTTCCACTCGCTAGGAAAGACGCCTTTGGTCATTGCCGCATTGTAAATGGCTACGAGAAGTTGTATAATGGCAACTGGAAATAGTTTCGCCACCCTATTGGTGATGCCATCTGAGCCGGCCAAAACACTGATTACGATAGTCATAATATATGAGATATCTTTTTCAATGATACGTGTATTCATTAACACATGTACTCGTAGTCCCGTCTCTGTTTTTCTTCAAATGGAATGAAAGGGATGGCTATATCTAATATATAAAGTTCTCGTGTCACAGTTTTCGTCACCGTACTCCTCCGAAACGGTTTGACCGATTCTCATGAAATTTTGTGAGCATATTCAGTAGGTCTGAGAATCGGCCAACATCTGTTTTTCATTTTTTTAATTTTTTAACTGCGCGCTGACTGAGTCGCGGGCGACAGCTAGTTACTATATAGAATTCCGTCAATTGTTTTTCTCTAGGTGCTCCGTCAGACGACGCTGCCGATTGTGCCCACACGCCACCAGACCTTTCAACGTCAACTCTCCCATCGACTGGACCTGCCTTCCATACAGTTCAGCATCTGCAGCTTGGAGCGCGCTGATTCATCTATTGGATTGATAAAGGTAACATCTTGATAATTCTATATTTCAAAGTCAAAATTAGTCCTTCATATGTGACATGAAGGTGTCTCCTACGAGTTTCTATAGGCGAAATTTTCAAAAATTCAGGAAGGTTTTCTGAAGTTTATGAGCGTCTAAATCAGATATTTGTTACTAGCTGAAGCTAGCCCCAATTGAAATTGGTATTTAACAACTTTTGTACTTACAATTTCTAGCTTCTAACATTTCAGTATCTATGATACTGAGGATCTTCTAAAGCGTTAAAACCCCATTAAAACGTCTAAAAAATAGCATAAAAGGTATCATTTCAAACCTTAAAAAAGTAGTGGCAAAACCAATAACAATTCCAAGCTTTGCAAAAGTAATGTTACAAAGATGTTAAAATATATATCAAAGTAAATCGTCCTTGGAAGGATTTTTATTGGTCCTTGAATGTTCATTGCCGGAAAACAGGGATCTTTTGCCCTGACAACGTATTTTTCCACTTACCAAATAATTCAATTGATTTCGGGTTTTATTGTTTTATATTTTATTTACTAAATTTGCATACAATACGTTACTTTTCTTATTTTGTTAGAGTTATCAGCTATTTGTTATGTAGTAGTTCGTTATGTAATATTAATAATCTTACTAATATTATAAATGCGAAAGTTTAGATGGATGGATTGATGTTTGTTTGAAGGTATCTCCGGAACGGCTGAACGGATATTGATACAATTTGGTACAGATGTAGAACATAGTCTTGAAGAACATATAGGCCACTTAAGTTGTTAAAAATTATTTTGCAAAATTAGAAGTCTCGTAAACACATTTTCAAATTATAATATAATTACAAATATAATTGAACTTCTAATTACCTTTATTGGGGCACGAATTGTCATTTTTAATTTAAAGTAGCTTCTTGGAAGTGACCGTGAGAAAGTAACAGATTGTAAAATAGTATATCAAAAGACTCCAGCATTTATAATGAAAATTCATTTAAATTTTTGACTCGATTCTCTTCAATTTATAACTAACATAAATAATTCAATATAAATTTATCAAAAGACTATAATTTTACTTTGATGAATTAAAACATTATGTAGTAAATTAACAACAGAAAAGATACAAGACTAAAAAGTGAGCTTCAATTATTATTTGAAGTCTGTTTTCTCGATTTCATTCTCATATTTATTTAGATCTACAAAATCACAATACTTTTAATTTCCCTCTTTAGTGTTATCAATCAAGTCTTCGTACCATCGGCAATCTAACCAACACTAGCTTTTATCATTTACTAGCTTTTACCCGCGACTCCGTCCGCGCGGAATAAAAAAAAATGTACACAAGATAAAAAAGTTCCTATGTCCGTCTCCTAGTTCTAAGCTACCTGCCCACCAATTTTCAGTTAAATCAGTTCAACCGTTCTTGAGTTATAAATAGTGTAACTAACACGACTTTCTTTTATAAATATAGATATATATCTTAAAATGTAAACTAGGCAAACGTTTACATATCAATAAAATAAACAATTATGTTTTTTAATATGCAAATTGTCTATACATATATTATGGTGTTTATCTTCACACCATTTCAAATATGTATTCATTGTAAAATTATTTACTGATATAAATGTACAATAAACGTGGGTTCATCTTAAATGTGGGTTTTAGTACAACTATTTAAATAAAAGCTGAAACACGATGAATTTCAATAGAGTGCGACTTTATGTCAGTTGTCGGTTGTTCGGAGCGCAACTTCCGGAACGAGCTTTCGACTAGTTCCGGCGTGGCCTATTCAAAAAACTCACGCCTTTTCATAACTCTCTCTAGGAGCTTTATTGTTACCTGTGACGTTTGAGCTAACATTTTAAATTAAGTTAGCACTGTGAAAGGCTTTATGCAGAATGTGTCAATTGAAAATTAAATAAATCTTCAGAATTTAATGTCACAAATAAGATTTAATATATCATACAAGATATTATATTTTCTTAAAGGCCTTCAAAATCGTATAACGTGTTATCACTTATCATTCGTAACGTCCCGGTGCGCACGCATTTCCCGGGGGAGCGGCGACCGTGACACGTATCCAGGTCAGACCTTGACTGCTCGCTCCAGGGTTACCAGCCCGAGCTGTGACGTCATTGGAAATCCGGATCGTAATTCTGACCTTGTCAATTATTGGTTTTTATAGTACCGTCTATTTTTAAAATAATGTATGTACAATTATGTTCAAGTCGTAATGTTATCGATTTCTCTTGCCGCTAAGTTTAATTTCAACAAAGTTGTTTTTTTGTCGGGTGCTCTACGATTGGCATAGAATCTTCAATATATTCAATCTTTGTTTTAATTTGGCTATAGAGCCTTCTTTAGTTTCAAAGTAAATGTCTTTCGAAGAAGTTTTTTATGAATATTTACAAACATTTTGATAAAGAGGAATTACGAGTACAAGCGAGGCGTTAAGGCAGAAGGAAAGTAGAGAAAGATTAAAACTTGAGTTATTTGTTGCTGGTTTTTGTGATTCAGTCACTGTAAGGAAGCTTCTTGATTACGCCATTGTTGTAATGACCTTAATTATGTTGTATCAATTTTTACCTTTGTTTTTTCTTTTTTAGTTTGATTACTTCAATAACTGAAATCATACTTTACTTGATGTTTTTTTTTAATGTGACGTGATGATGTGATGTAATGGGGGGTAGGAGATCTTTTCAAAACAGTCAGCAACCAACCTTCAACGTTCACGACGGACCCTAGGAAGAAAAAAGGGAAATACTAACAAAGATACTCCGATTCTTGGTAGATTAATGAGTTAGGTTTTACTCATTGAAATCGGCGATCCCCCCCCCCCCTATAACTCCAGAATCTTCATTCTTAAAGTTTTCATTACGCAAAATAGCTACGAATCTATGTTATCAATTTTGTTTTCCTGTTAGCCGGAGCTGTATAAGAACGAACTGGTGCGACAATCATCTACTGACAGCGGGGAGCTGGAGTTCTGCGGCAAGCTGCACTTCGCTCTCAAATACGATCAGGAAGTTGAAGCGCTTGTGGTTAAGGTAGATTACCAACTCTTGTCATACTCGTACTTGCCCACAGCTGAAAGTGGAATTTGTTGCATGCCAAGGTGATGACAAAAGTGCATGCATAAATTTTTATAAAAACGAAAAAAAATTGAAGTACAAACTTTCGCTGGCGTAGTTAGGCGCGTAAATCTCATCGTATAAGCAGAATACAATCAGTCGAGGTTGTTTTTTAGCAGACTTTAAAAAGAAGGATGTTATTTTTTTAAATTAACCTGAAGTCAACCAGTATTTTCTTAAGATATTAATGAATGTAATGAAATGTTTGACAACTTTAGATATTCGAAGCACGCGACCTACCAATCAAGGACGTATTGGGAAGTAGCGATCCCTACATCAAGGTCTTCCTGCTCCCTGACCGCAAGAAGAAATTCCAGACCAAAGTGCACCGCAAGAATCTCAACCCGGTCTTCAATGAAACTTTCTTGTTTAGGTATGAAAAGCGTGTCTAATTTATATAAATAATCATACTAATATTATATATACGAATGTTTGGATGGATGGATACACACACATATACGGACGTACACGAGTACGGATATCGATATGGAGCATAGTCTGGAAGAACACATAGGCTACAAAAATTTTTTTGTTAAATCCGCGCAAATGGAGTCGCGGGCGACAGCTTGTCTTAAATAAATTGGATATAACTAAAAGAATATTACTTTACAAGAATGTTTTATTAATCTTCTTGCAATAGTTCGCTTATAAAACATCTTAAATCAATATATATCTAAGTTGTCGTAAAAAAACAATCGCAGGGTGAATAGAAACAAAACTTCAAGTTTCATAATATTGTAGCTTATGTGTAGCTTACAATCGAAAGTTAATTTCTTCTACCATTTAAAATACGTATTTGCCGACTATCACAGAAAATAATTAATGACATAATGATACCCTACTACTTGAAGGAAACCAAGTCGGTTGATATTACAGAATGTTCCAAAACACGTCTGTTTTCCTTTACAATGTTCTTTACTTTTCTCGGTAGTCGTTAAGTAGCTCACTTGCTGTTGAAAACACAAGATTGTTACCTTTATGAACACTTAACCACACTCAGAGCGGCAGTTAGCGTATTAATTCAAACGAATTTCTAATTAACAACATCCTTACAGCGTGCCATACGAGGAATTACGTCAGCGCTACCTCCAATTCTCGGTGTACGACTTCGACCGCTTCAGTCGGCACGATCTGATTGGCCACGTGGTGCTTAAAGGTCTACTGGAATCCGCCGATCTTACGCAGGAGATCGAATATACCATGAACATCCTTGCCGCGCCTCAGGTAATCTATGACTTACTAGCTCTTAATACGAGCCTACTTGGTGATGCAGTGAAAAGTACTAAGTGGTAAAGTGTTTGAAAGATGGTACTCGCTAGCTTGCCGTTCTCTTATTCTCCGTTTAAAATGTCTCTACTTTGTCAAAGATAATGACAGGGATGACGATATGATTTAACAGAATGTCTGCATGTGTAAAAAATATATTTAGTATTGGTGCTATAAATAATTTGTGAATTAAAATATTAGTCAATGAAGTCTACAAAAAATTGGGAGATGTAAAAACTGTTACTTTAATAACATGAATCAATCTTTATTGTTGGAAAGCTTAAGACTGACAAATAAGAAAATTCATAAAAATAGTTGGAGATTGATGTATTTGTGTGTTAAAAACTTCAAAGAGGATTAACGTGAATAGAGTCAGGATCAAAGTCTAGATTTGTTATTCATTTTATTCGAGTAAACTATTAGCCTAGGAATTAACTATGAAAAAGATGAAGAAAAATTGCAATTGCACCAAATCCAAGTAATATTGCATTAATCCCTTTATTTTAGATTCGTTTTTGTGACTTAATTAACTGCCTTTTTAATTCTCTGTTAACCAAAGTCGCTTAATAATTACCTTAACATTCCCTTAGTGTAGATTTCTCAATCTTAATCTTCACTCAGGGCTCCTTAGTCACCAATTAAGGAGTGTATCAGTAAGAACATTTTCCAAATTGATTATCGTGGTGTAAATAATGGACTTAAGTAATCCAATTGCTCGAAGCTTAATTACGTGAGATTTCGGAGTCATTAATCAAGTACTTCAGGAGTAATATTGCTATTTCTTGCTCTCTTTACTGAGACTATCCTCGAGGGTGAATTTCGAAGCTATAGAACCTAAATCATTTTCGCGACGACCTTGACTTCGCAGTATTAAGTAACGCTTAATATTGTTGCTACTAGTATTTTTCTATAAAAAAAATTCGTTAATAAAATAATTTAAAATTTACTTTTGAGTAAATATTTTGTTAATTTTATAAAATGTTCGAATTTTAAGATTCTATATAATTTCTTTGGTAATTAATTCATTTATGTTCAAGTATTCTCCAATTTACCTTCGTTGGTGGTTGATTAAATTAAAAATGCAATCAATGATTTCATTAGAACCCGCGCCGTGGATGTCAATCTGATTACCCGCGAAGATGGTGCGGCTTCTAACTAAATTGCAAATTCTTAGATACAAAGATGTTGTAAAAACATTGCGTTTTTTGACACATGTATATAAACTTTTTGCTGTCTCCCTTTTTTCAAAGACAATGACAGGGAATGACGATAGATTTTTAGACTAGTGTTCGGTAACAAAGAGTATGTAACTTCTTCGTAGTAAGAATCGTTACTTGAACAATTTTCATTTTATCAGTTTGTACGGTAAATACTTGCCAGAATACTTGTTTTACTTCAATTTCAATTTTAATTTTCAATGTTCGGTACTGGAAAGTCACATTTACATTTTATCGACAGGAGAAGAAGGATTTGGGCGAGTTGATGCTATCCCTTTGCTACTTGCCTACTGCTGGTCGACTCACTGTAACTGTCATCAAAGGCAGAAATTTGAAAGCTATGGATATAAATGGGTCGTCGGGTAAGTTACTTTTATTACTGCGATAATTTGTTCTTACGTTTTTTTTTTATATTGACTTCTAATATTCAGAATATTCTAGCGAGAATTCATAGAAATCTGTCCATCGGTTTAATAACACAAATAAACAAAGATGAATTGCATTGATTAGAAGCTTGAATTACAGATCCATATGTGAAAATTTGCCTGATATGTCAAGGCAAAAGAATTAAAAAGAAGAAAACAACTGTGAAAAAGAACACTCTAAGCCCTGTTTACAATGAGGCTTTGGTCTTCGACTTGCCGTACGAGAATGTGTATGACGTCACATTGCTCGTTAAAGTTATTGATTACGATATGTGAGTACTAGAACAGTTCTTAAACATATTTTAGAATGATATATAGGTACTACATGAACTCTGAATTCATTGTTGCACATAGTAAAGTGTCATAATAAAATATTAAAATAATTAACTGTATTTCTTTTGCGTTAAATATGAAAGAAAATGGTAGTGATAAAATTCATGTAGAAACAACTTTGTAATTGCATTTGGGCTAGTTAATTCCTTGGAACTCATACTTGAGAAATGAATCAGTTGTTACTAAAGTATACTTGATTTATGTTAAATATGTTATCAGGATCGGTCCTAACGAGTTGATCGGTTGTACTGCAATTGGATCCTCATTGATCGGCATCGGTCGCGATCACTGGCTCGAAATGCTGGATAATTCTCGCAAGCCGGTTGCGCAATGGTACCCTCTCAACAAGAGCCTGCCGACGAACATCGCTCTACCGTCAAATGATCAGCAGAATGCTGGCTTGAGTTGTTTAAACGTGAGGTAAGATTCATCACTATTTGATAATTTAAAGTACGCTAAACGCGAAGACCTAAGAAAATGACATGCAAATTTCAATACATCCGTTTTGAAGGCATTTAGGCATTAGGAAGGCAAACTAGAGTTATTAATAAACGCAATAACTGATTCTTAACAGCAATCTGAAGGTTAATTGATTTTGTATAAAAATTTCCATCTAAATCAAAAATTAATACTAATACGTAAAGAAACTTAAACTAACTTTTTTTTTATGCTAATGAAAATTTTCAGATGAAGAGATGGTGGAAATCTAAGGCGAGAATATCACAACTGCAGAAAGACTTGACTTGACAGATTCTATTCAATTTACTAAATAAGGTTATCTCGCGATGCCAAAAATTGTAACCGTAGGGAAATTCGTTTAGGATGATAAACGGTTGTATGTCCATTTATTGTAGGAAAAGGTTATACCTTCGGATAAGTGATATTGGATTGTAGACAGATAGAATATAGAAAGAGATGTAGATAATGTTGAAGTAGAAGATGAATTTATTCCTTAGAATTATAATAATTTATCCAGATTAGAATTTATATCCCTGGAATATTCGTTTAGATTAGATGTAATTTTAATTGTAGACGCAAGTTTTGTGCCCTACTTGTTATTAATATGTGAATTATTTTCTCCAAATACTTTCTTTCATATTTATATGTGTGTATCAAATTTAATACTGTAACCTGCATACGCACATTTCAAATTCAAGACTTGAAAACATGTGAATTGAAACTCGACAAGGTTAAATGAGGATTGGTTGTTTAAACAGTGTAATATTTCCATTGATGGTTTTTTATGAACTTTCATTAGGAAGGTTTCAAAGTAAAATCTCGATGTACTTTAAAGTGGGTTCATATATTGTATTGTTGAAACGGCGAATGTTGAAAACATTCATTTAGTGTTGGACAATAACGTAGTTGGTTTTGCAAGAAATTTTAATAACAATACTTTCCTTTTATTAAACGTTGCACAATATACTACGTGTTTATAAGAGAAAAAAAAGCTTTAAATCGTGTTAAAATTAATAATAATATACCTATCTATGTATCGTATATCAAATGAAATTATTTTCACTAGATATTAGAAACTGGAATTGCAAAACTCTTAGCTAGTTCTCTAATTAATATATATATATGTATGCTCTTTGCTTAATCATATAAAAGTGTTATTTAAATATTATATTTATAAGGAATATTAATGTTAATTGTGTCAACATAATATTCAAATTATAATTAATAATACTCACTTCCTATTACTCTTTTTGTAATTTCATCGATTTTAATTTTGACAGAAGATTTTGAATTTTGACATTGACATTACTACTACATTCAGTCGTTAAATTATCAATAAATAGATCACAGTGAACACACGGGCGCAGGCGCATTATTTAGACCGCACTTGCGATTCCTACGTGAACAGTTGCATATGACATCATATCGTTCACGACTGCGCCTGCGCACGCGTCCGCTAGTCTACGTGGATAAGTACTGAAGATACTTACCATGCATACCTTTAAATGACTGATCATCGCAGTTAGAGTCAATTTCTATACAAAAAATAATACATAATTAAAAGTTACCAATTGTCAAAAATGACTAAAAATGTTTTATAGGTACTCTTTTCTATACTTTGATTTGTGTGAAAGACCGTGAAGTCGAAATAGAGGCTTTTAGATGTAATTCTATTTTAAGAATAATCATATCATTTTCTAAGATTATTCTATCTTTGTATATAATGTAACATTGTATACGGTCTTCAAGTTTTATCTGATATTAGCGTGGGTCCTCACTGGCAACAATGAATAACTGTCACCATTCTCTAAAAAAGACAAAGTTTTAATTTTAGAATACGTGTATCGGCAGTGGGACCCCACAACATACTTAGTGGTACTTGTACTATCTACGACGTATTTGATACGATGCGATGCGAAATGCCAATCTAAGTACTTAATATATTTTCCGTTGTAATTTCATTTGTAATCTTTTAATATGTAGCTTTGTAATTCTAGTCTATAATTAGGTATCGATGTTAAAAAATATATAAATACTAAATGTTGTGGTTCGCGGATACATTTCTATAAGTGTCAGTTTTCCCTACTGAAACACCTATGCAAAACAATCGTGCCTTTCATAAACCATCACCGTGCTAAATTAGATGAAAATACAGTGATAGTCACTTAGTATCTTTAACTCTTGGCGGTACGGAGTCATCCGCATCCTTCGACACCGAAAATTGTGTTCTGCGCAACGACTCGCGCGATATTAAGAGCCGCCAAGATATTTGTAAACTACCATACTAAAGTAGTGTGTATCTTTCGACCATATCATTACTTAACAGCTGATGAGATCGGGGTCAACAGGTAGTTATTTTATATTAATAAAAATAAATTGTTTTGTGCCAGTATTCCAGTATTGGAGACTTATAACAAACTTTCCTACCAGACTTGAATCTGGTTTTTCTTAAGCGAGAATATTTATGATAATGAGTACAAGATATGCTTGGATGAGAATTAATTATTTTTGTATGAGATTAGATAACTTGGTAACTTAAGTCTTTATACTAAATTCTATGTATTATATTATATGGATATTGTAATTACTTATACTGGATTATGAATAAAATGTTGAATTTTTTAATAACGATCTTTCATTTTTGGTACTTCATAAGTTGATTATTTATTGTTTCAATATTTGTTCTCTCTCTGAGACACCTCATTATAACATACACATAAAAGTCGAATGCAAAGGAAAGGAGAAGTTATTAGAGACATATATAAGATTCATCATCATCTCCCTGGCCTTTTCCCACTCACGTGGGGTCGGCACAACACAAGGTTATAAAATCTTAAAGTTTTGGCTTTAGTTTTTATGGCCGGCCGCCTGCCTGTCGCCAACCCTACTTGGGAGGGTATACATATATAAGATTGTAAAACATAAAAAAGCAGACGTGTTTGCATCATCAGTCTAAACACTGAAACTTTCCAAAATATATCCATAGACAATATAAGATGGTCAGCCAGCGAAATGTGTAAATCTAATTGCTAACTAATTACCATTGAATTCGACCATAAATATTGTTTTTTTTTTTCACGAAAACATACACTATAGTAAGGTTATGAAGACACTAAGGTTATAAAGGTGTGTTTTTTTTACGAATAAATTCAAAACCACCGAATCGATTTCAAATATTTTTTACGAATAGAATGCTACAATACAAATAGTAAAAGTAAAGTTGGCTCCGTATTGTTACAAAATGTTTAAAAAATGTTCACCTGTTAGAAGCCGGGTCGAACCGTTAATTTTATATGTTAGAGAATCTTCTCTAGTTAACTAATCTTAGTTAGTCATTTGTTATCAATTTTACAAGTTTTATTATCTTTCTAAAAATATCAAGTTGTTTTTAAAAATAAACATACTTATTTCATATTGATAACGAATATAATTTTCTTCCAAAACAAATTTTAAGAGATGAAAGTTTTCGTATCTGTTATACTCAAACAAAGGATAAGTTTTTAAAGAGGCTTATTGAGTTTGGTTGTTGTTAACATGGGTTTCTTCTTTTTTCCTTCATTTTACGCTATTACAGTTTCCAAAGCCTATAATTTGATTTTTATTGTATTCGTTATTATTATTTTGGAGTTTTAATCTAACATTGAAGGATGTTGTGAGTAGAGTTGAAAAATGTATGCGTAGATGATTTGGACAGTTTGAAAAATTAATGAAAGGATATTAACAAACAAAATTTATGGTGCAAAAGTGAGCGACAGTGTCGGTCGGAACGTCCCAGACGGACTTCTCCCGTTCAAAATAATGAAGGACGGTATTAAGAGTATCCGAAACCGACGTGCATGTCTGCGTAGATATATGAATGTGACAGAGGTTTGACAGGACCACGCAAAATGAAGGTCTGTGATCTCTGCCTACCCTTCTGGGTTACGTGTATGAGTTATGTAGTTTTAATCTAATATTATAAATGTGAAGTTTGAATTGATCGATGTTTGTTAGCAAGTTACTTTACAACTTGAAATTGAGATCAGTAACAGAATAAATGTACGATGAGCAAATGACGTTAGAGTTTAGCAGGATAATAATGTTAATGACTTTTGTAATTTTTGATAAAACCTTCTTCTGAATGCTTATTTAATTTATTATTTAGATATATTAATAATTATATTTTCATCGTCCTTGGATATTATAAGCGAATTATTTGTTTTGTATTTGTTATTGTTATCAATCTCCTTCATGTAGGCCATTATATCGAGCCGTCTTCAAGGTAACGTAACAGAAATTCAGTTTGTTATCTAATTACCAATGACAAGGGTTCGTCTCCAAATTATATCAGTGAAATAATAAGCTTCATTTGATTTAACAATTTTTTTTTCTTGTATGTTAACTATCTTTTTTTTACATAGATATAAAAGCATAGCTTTATGAATATCTTATATGTAATATCTTAATCTCTAAATAATAATGTATACAATAACAAAATATCAAGTATATTATATTATGTATTATATTATCATGATGTTGAAGTATATTATATTTATATAATGTAATATTTTTCACAACTATAACTATTACAGTTCAATCACATAACGTTTTAATCTTCTTTTATATTACTCATATAATAGTTACTCTACATTTGATCTAGATTAGATTTCGATATCCGATAACCTTAGAAATCCAGAATTAAGTTTATATAATACTAATCCAAGGTTCATTTCGTTCAATGTAGATTTCAATGTTTAATAAAAATATATGCATAGTAACTAATATGTACAATATATACATATGTAAGTCACATACGGTTGTCCATTAAATCCATTAAATCTGGCACAAATAGTTGTCTAAAATTTATCTTTTAATAAAAAAAAACTTGAGAGGTGTCAAGGGACACCCGGATGGAACGAAGTTCCTTTCAATTAATTAGTGAAGGAACCAATGTTTATTCTATGAATAAAAAACTTAAGTCTTCACAAGAAGTACATTTTATTTCTATGAATTTTCGTTATATATTGTCACGTCGTTGCCATGGTGAAGTAGCGCTCATTCGTCTATAGCAAAAAGTGTCGTGACAACTTTTCGTAAGAATAATTTTCCGTCTAGCCCCCTTTCACAACGCGCGATAAGGAACTTCGTTCCAATAAAAGGAATGATACAAAGAAACAGACAAATCAGTTTCGTAGCGTAGAAAAGTTTCTGTCTCTGAAACCACAATTCAAATTATTTCTAAAAGGTAAAAGATGAAAAAGTAAATTCCACTGTAGTGGAAGAAAGCATTTTAGCGGTTGCTTCTAGTTTTTCTATTTATTTTCAGAGAAAATGCATCTGTACAATTGAAATTTATCATCTATAGGTTTGTATTCGAATGTTTATGTATTTTTAACATTAAATATTCGCTTACTTTCTTTGGAAATCAAAAATTAAAATCAGATTTAACTTAATAGTTTTAACTGTAGTTTTTTAGTATTTTTGTTATACAGGCTTACTAAGAGATAAAACAATCTGATATTAAAGTCTACAAATTTACCAATAAATATCAATGAAATACTTTGTTTAAGAATGTGCGCGTTTATATTGAATAGAATTTCATTTGCACGTAAAGTTAGACTGCAAAGCGCAGAAGAGCGCAATACCTAAACACGACGCTGCCGTCGAGTTATGCTCGCCTGGTCCACAAAGCTTTGGAGCCATTCAATCGATATTTGCCAGTTCACTTCCTACAGCGCTTGTCACAACGAATACCGGTTAACAAGCTGTTTTTTCATATATTCAAAAACTATTTAAATTAGCTGATTTTATTTATGACAGCGTGTTTATGGCTCATATAAGCATGTGACTTATAACCTGCAGGTCCTGGGTTCGAATTCAGCCGTGTACCAATGTGTTTTTCGATTTAAGATTTATATATGTACATTTATCCGACGTTGTTACGATGAAAGAAAACATCGTGATGCAACCTGCACATGTTTGCGAGGAAATTGAAAGATATGCGTGAAGTCAACCTGATAATGATCGTCGTTCTCAAGCCTTCATTTGCTTGGTGCTCACTGCTCATATAAATAAACTGTCTAGGTTATACTTTTATACACATCGTTCGATGGCCACACATTTCAGCTTTTTCATAACGATTTTAACCTTGTTCTAACCTTGCATAATATAGCCGAGTCTCATAGTACACAGAACTGTATAGTTTGTCATACAAATGCTAGGCTTTGCTTTAAAGGTCAAAACTATCATGAAAAAAAACTAACGTACGTCGCCTTAAAGTAGCGTTCGAGGACGAATTCTCAAAATTCCCTAAATAAGTATTTAATTATTTGTACTGAAATATGTTTATGTCAATTGTTAAGAAATTCTACTGATGGACAAATATTTTCTCGTAAATGTTTTATAGAAAAATATTTCTTCGAACAGACTTTCTGAATTCGGGGTTGAAAAATATCGGCTTTTAATAAGAGTATAGACTATTTCTAAAAGTTCATGAGGATTTTCTTTTATCAGTTCCTGTGATAGCTGTCATGTAAAGGTCTTTAAAATCAAAGGACGTCAACAAAGTCCCTGATTTGCACGTTCGTAAGTCGATCACGTATTTCGTTTTCTCGAAGGGCTGTGACGAAATTTTCTATTTACGTGACAATTTCTTTTTTTTTGTTTCATATTAACACATCTTCCTAGTAAACATAAGTTTAGTAAAAGTATGGAAGCATTATTGCTACTGATGCCGTTTTACCATATTCATCAATCTATTGAATCTATATCTACATATATAAAAGAAAGTCGTGTTAGTTACACTATTTATAACTCAAGAACGGCTGAATCGATTTGACTGAAATTTGGTGGGCAGGTAGCTTAGAACTAGGAAACGGACATAGGATAATTTTTACCCCGTTTTCTATTTTTTATTCCGCGCGGACGGAGTAGCGGCTAAAAGCTAGTACATTAATAAATGGGAGTGTCTGTAAAAAAATAGAAAAAATGTGGTAATTCGTAATTTGCATACATCATGCTAGTTTTATTCATTTTTTTTGGCATATTAAATTTTTACACAGTAAATATTTAGTAAAAGCGTTTCGTGTTATTTTATGTCTTCTTCTGTCTTCAACCTCACAAATTCATAGATGTTTGAAACCGATATTGTTGAAACTAAAGCTTAAGAAAAGCGTTATTTTGTTCTTTAAGTTACAAGATACTTAAAAGAGATCCAAAGGACTTAAAGCCGTAGAACATTCCGTGCCTCTCGATCAAAGAATAAATAAAATTATAAAATAATGAAGAACTTAGATCTTAGTGTTAAATTATTTTATTTTAGAAGTTAAAGTAAATGTATAAGTAGATAACTCAAAATTAAAACAATCTATAAAATCGTTACCTTTGTTTATTCAAGAATTAAAAAATAATAATTTGAATTGTCAATCAAATTAAAAGTAGCTTAAAAGTGTTATTAAAATTAAAAACACGTAAACAATTAATAATTGAAAATTAGTGAGAATAAAAGCTTATTCTGTCTGCCAAAGTTAAAATTTAAAATTAAAAGTTATTTGAATTAGCAACTTCGGATAATTTCAAAGGCGATAAAAGTTTGACAAACTTCTTGATAAATTCAATTTTATATGTCTACGGTTTCCTGGTAAAGTTTTATATAAACGCAAGTGGAAACTCTATAACTGACCTACATCTTACATGTTCGCTCTATATTTAGAAGTTCAACAACTCAGCAGAGCCTGAACAGAATGTGGCCTATAAATAACACTAACCTTTATAGATACTTTAATTGACGTCACAATTTGTTGCCTATTGTTCTTACTCAGTATTTCTCTTGTACTAGTGTTTTTCATAACTAAATAAAGGACTCGGGCGCCCTCGACCGGTTCAAACCGGTTAAATTTGTTTGAAATCGCGAACTCCGGCGCTGGTTACATTACAATTTAGTAGCAACTATGTAAGTAATTTTACAGCTTTAATACGAGTATAAGCAATTATTTTGGCGTTTAGCAAGTTTGTGATATTATTTATTTATATGATTTTAAAGACGGAAACAATTTCTTTGTTTTTAAGTTGCAATCACTTATTTACAATATTACAAACATTAAGTATAGCCGTCAAAAAAAGTTCTTAAAACAAAAGACTGCTCCTAAAATACGCGTTTATAAATGTATAAAAACCCTTCAAGTTTTACATCGTAAAGAGAAAATGAATCTGCTAAAGGAAATTTAATTACACGCTGCCGCCGCGGGCTTGCTGTCCGCTAATATACTGAATGTATTTTTTATTTCTATATTTTTACGTGTTAAAACAGTTTTTTATGTTCATAAAAATATTTCAAACTAATTAAACACCGTTTTATCAGTGGTAGACGCCAGCCACAGCATCAGTTACACGAATGGGCCAATACCACGTACACACAGAGGGTAGACGTGAAGTGGAAGTAATTCCGTGCTTCCTCCGATGAGTGTGCGTTTTGGAGGCCTAATTTTAGTCCTCTTTCCATTCCCACCCTTCACATATAAGAAAAAGATGGGAAGGGGAAGTGAATTTGACGGAGGAGGGGACGCATAGTACGGGGAAACATTCTTTTTCTGTGCACCCCCTCCTCTGTCGATTAAAGCAGCGGTCGCTTGGCTATTTCGGCGATTTCAGATGGCCGCCTGCTCGTTTGCCACCTTATAGTATAAAAAACTAGCTTTTACCCGCGACTCCGTCCGCGCGGAATAAAAAATAGAAAACGGGGCAAAAATATCCTATGTCCGTTTCCTGGTTCTAAACTACCTGCCCACCAATTTTCAGTCAAATCGATTCAGCCGTTCTTGAGTTATAAATAGTGTAACTAACACGACTTTCTTTTATATATATAAGATAGATAAGATATGACGTTTATTGACGTGATAACATCTTATAAGCTCATGAACGCCGACTTCACTCAAGAAAATGCATGTATCATTGTCATGTTCCACCTGAGCGGAGCGTGTATGCGAGACCGCGGAACAACCGAAATAGAGGCAGAGGCGATCGGCCCAAGCATAAAATTACTATCCATCAACCGATTTTAGAGTCATTTTAGTTTTTTTTATAATTATAATATGACTGATGCATAAAAAAAGGTATTAACGGCGGGCTACAACTGGTATAACAAAAATAATATGGTTTTGTTTGGGTGTTTGTTATAAATTTAAAGCGACTAAACTCAATTGGAAAGTCATAAATATATTGATAGAATTCTATTCGAGTATGAAATTCAATTAAAAAAGATCGAGCGACGTTCAGATGTATTGAATAAAATTCAATACTAAAACCGACAAGATGGCAATTTTGCTTCGGAAAAGTTTGTGAAAAAGGAAGGAATATTAAATCGTTTCAATAGAAAAATAATAACAGATATCTTGTAATAAACAGACAAGTAAGAAATGACTCAATGTATCTTTTATTGAAAATTTTTTTTTTTCTGTTGGAAGTTCTCAAGTTTTTTTATTGAAGGGTTTTCTTTCACGATTGTCAAATATCTTGTATGTTAGTTGGTATGTTTTTCTAATCTTCATACATATAAATAACTAGCTTTTACCCGCGACTCCGTCCGCGTGGAATAAAAAAAAATGCGCACAAGATAAAAAGTTCCTATGTCCGTCTCCTAGTTCTAAGCTACCTCCCCATCAATTTTCAGCTAAATCAGTTCGATCGTTCTTGAGGTATAGTGTAACTAACACGAATTTCTTTTTCACATTCTCTGATAAAAGAAAAAAAAATCTAAGTAACTGCTTACTTCGCAACTTTGTCCAACTTTTATGTGTATGGTTTTTTACTCTTATACATTTCACTCTTTCCATCAACTTAGAAGTTACATTTTCAAATAAATCTACCTACGTTATAAAAGGAAACTTCGTATGTATCTTTGTTTGTTTGATCCAAATTTATCTCTCAGTATAATGTAAGATAAATATTGTTCGACACTTAATTCAACACCCACGTAAAGGGATGTTTGTATCAAGTTCTAAATATAAGAGGTGTTTTGAAGGCCGCGTCCTTGAGCGAAGCTAGAAATGGGTCAGCCGGGACTCCGCCTCGCTTCCTGATATTGAACTTGATAAGTAACCTTTGATGATTTCCTTTGAACATAAACTTAGATAATTCGTTTCGTTTGTAAATTTTAAATGAAACGTTAAAAGATCAGCGAATAATTTTATTATTTATTATCTAAATTAATATTTTTTGGCTTAGTATTTGCTGGTTCTTTTAAAATCTCGAATACATTGTTCTACTTTCGTAATTATATCTTTTGGAGGCATTATAACTAAAAAGATGATTGAAACAAAATTATGCAAAAGGAGATTTCAACTTACCTTCAAATACGTTCACTAAGGAAGCACCTTAGTGTAGATTAAGTATGAAAAATCTGCACTATTACTGTTAAAAATGATTTGTATTGTATAAATATTTTTCTCCTAAAAGTAAATGCTTTCAGGTAGAGTGGAATGCTTTTAACACTTACTTTACTTAGAACGCCTGAAATGTTATAAGCTTCCATTGTTTTTCAGTGTCTACGAGACCATTATTGCTTTTTTTATCCAGTGTTTACTTTAACCACTAAGTAAACCATACGAGTACCACTCCTATCAATTTGTATTATAGGTTTTTGATATTGAATTCTGACTTTTATAACTTAATTTCATAGCTTTAAAATCAAATTCTAACTTTACAAGCATACTATAAGCTTTAACGGTATAGTTAAACTGTGTAGTTGAAACTGACGCCTTTATTTTTTTTTCAACAATACCATTATAAATTTAACCCTTTCGGTGAAGTTATAACATTTATTAGTAAATATAGTAAAATAAATCAATTTCTACGTACATTTCAAGAAACAAAATGTTTGGATTTATTTAACGTAAGATTGTAGCTGTGGGGAAGCAATGCGAACTAAGTAAATACATTAGCAGTCGCGACGACCATGTACCATCGATACTCGAAGGAAATCAACTGCTATGTGTCAAAATAATCACACACGTAGACGTATAAAATAAATAGAGGCGGCATTTCAATTTCAACCATAAATTACAAAAATTACCAAAAAAGCGAATTACACAGTCCCACGTAACTCTATTACTGAAGTATCTCATTTAGTAAATTTAGATGTATGGATGGATATTTGTTAGAAGGTATATCCGGAACCGTTAAACGAATGTCGCTAAAATTTGGCATAGTTGTACAGAATAGTCTGGAAGAACACATAGGCCATTAATTAAGTTTTTTTTTTATATCCGCGTGTACGTGTTGCGGGCGACAGCTAGTAGTATAAAAACAAATAATAAAAAAGTTAAATTATAATATCCAATATTTGAAATTGTAATATTTCATAGGACAGGTCTATATGTTCTAAGGTTAATATTTCAAGGTTCAACGCGCCCTTAACCTTAACCAAACATACGTCATCGACTCGATGAAAAGCGTTCGACAAAATTACTTCTCTTAGCCGCGCCGGCCTCATGGGGAAAGCTACATGTTATTATTCCTCTACGTTTATGTGGCTCTTAATTTCTGTTAAGTAAATACTTTTCGATGTGTTTATATAAACTGTGAGTGAAGTAAAATAAATGTAATAGTTAGTGTTTAATTTCAAAGAACATGTGGAAAATAAAAAATACTTTACGTAACATTAAGTGGTAAAGACCTAAAAATAATTAAACGATTCATAAAAAAAAATATTCGTTACAAACAAGATAATTGAAATTGAAATATGTTTTTAATTGAAAGCATATATAAGTATACTAGCTTTTACCCGCGACTCCGTCCGCGCGGAATAAAAAATAGAAAACGGGGTAAAAATTATCCTATGTCCGTTTCCTGGTTCTAAGCTACCTGCCCACCAATTTTCAGTCAAATCGATTCAGCCGTTCTTGAGTTATAAATAGTGTAACTAACACGACTTTCTTTTATATATATAGATTAAGCAAATATTGCAGCAGAACTTAAGTATTAATGGTTATCATGAGATCGTCGAATACAATCGAAATATTTTTTTTGCAATAAATGGGATGATAGAATACCGTACAGTAAATTGAGATTTCAATGAAATTTGTTTCTAAAAATAATAAAATTATGAAACTTTAAAACAATAATTTTATCATACTGGTATGGATAAAAGAATAGTTGAGCTTTATTAATGTACATTTCATTATGCAGATTTTTTGTCATGTTTCATTTTAAGGATCATATCTCATTTTGCCGTATTATACAACTCTATATAAACGCTCGTGAATAATTCGTAGAAGTGCAAATGCATTTGTCTAACTCAGTTCAACTTTGTACTAGAAAATACACAATGCGATTTGTTGTAACTGAAATTAATTTTTTTTTTTCAACTTGTTAAAAAACTGATAATTACATAACTACTATTACTATCTAATATAATATATAAAATTCTCGTGTCACAGTTTTCGTTCGCGTATTCTTCCGAAACGGCTTGACCGATTCTCATGAAATTTTGTGAGCATATTCAGTAGGTCTGAGAATCGGCCAACATCTATTTTTCCTTATTATTATTATTTTTTAACTGCGCGCGGACGGAGTCGCGGGCGACAGCTAGTATATACATTGCAGGTCCCTTGATGTCTCACGTTCACTCAGTTTCACTGTATATTAAAATTTGAAGTGCCAATTACCTATATTTAAAAATATCAGAACTTTTGGTATTTCTTTTATCGATTCCCTAAAACAATTTAATTCTATCGTATATAGATGTTTATCAGTGCTTCGTAAAAGGGCGATTCAAATTCAGCTCCTATGAGCTATGAAAGAATATAGTCCTCTTAGATTCAACCCGAAAGTAGATTGGTCGGAATAATCCTACGTGAGTAAATTACATGATTTTTAAAAACTATTTTCGTTACTCTGTCTCTTCTATATTTGAAAATCCATACTCTATGATATCTTCCTCTACTCTTTGATGGTGAAGAGTTAAGTGTCATTAAATTCGTTGTGTTCCCCAAAATGAAAATAATGATTTGATTTTAATGATTATGTCGGATAATCTTCACATGTACTCAGGTTTAAATCAAAAGTAAAAAAAATATTTGATTAATGAAAAATTGAAAGCATCAAGTATGAACAAAAAGTCACATTTTTGTTTAACATATCCAGTGCCATTACTCGCCTTACAAGTTAACTTTAGCATGTGAAAATCGTAAATAAACCTAATCCGGTCAAGTTGTGGATATTCCTTCTTCAATACTTTTGAGTGATCTTACCAATGCAATGGTAAGACCGAGTGTCATTTGCAGACGTAAGTGAGTTTGAGCACAGAGATACAAAAGAGAGGCGTTAAATCTTCTGGATGATTACATCTTGCTTAATGAATTTGAAATTATTTAGTAGCATTTCCTACTCTATGTTAAGTTTTAGTAAAGCTAATTTATTTGTGATAGTTCGCTAGATTTAAATAAGATATTAAGTTTAAAAATTAACAAATACTTTCTTACAACATAAAGATGTTTTATAGATAGAAATAGATAGATGATAAAAAATGTGATGGAATCAGATTTTAGATATAGTAATGAACAAGAGATATTAATGTTTAGTGCATGTTCAAGAAGAATAAAAGAAAAGACAGAAGGTAAAAGAAAATAAAAATGTTTTGTGCTACCAATATTTTTTTAGTTTCTTTCGATCGGTATCTAATTCCAAACATACAACAGGTTAACAAACTCGTATGTTACATAAAGATAAAAAGGTATATTTTTTAATACACATTTCCTTCAATAGAAAATCAATCGAGGATCTATTCAATTGTTAATCGTGTGTATATAAGGTATGTTATGATATATAATATGTTTTGCTTTCAATTTGTATAATAGGTTGTATCCAAGTGAAATGGAGTTTAACTTTGGTTTGGGATGCGAGTTGAATGGGAACTGCCACAACTAAATTGTATATGTCCTTACCCTATTCTTATCGTGACAATGTACCTTTGGGATTCGATTTTTTACAAACGCTTTTTGATATCACTATCTATATACACAAATGTTATGTAATTCTATTTACCTTTGTGTAAAGAATTTGTATTCAAATGAAGAAATGCTTTATTACTAAACGACAACTTTATATTGGTTAACACAACGTATAATTATTTGCCTTGTACATGTCTCCACTAAGCTATTCTATTGTTAACAAGGTTATAACGGTCTGTCCATTCGTAATTCCATCTAATCCCGAGTAACACGTGTCCACGTAAATTGACCATCAAATTGACTGGGTGACTTTAGTAGTACATTCTCTAACCGGAGGTTTCTGAGGCCAATATTCCCGTTTAAAATATATTGTTTTTATTTTGTCAAAGATAATAAAAGGGATGACTATATGTTTTATACGGAGATTTGAATCCTAGAAACCAACGGTAAGTCAGACCCATTTTACAAATGGAATATTTTCTTGGAAATATTTTTTGAATTTTAACAAAGCCATATGAAAAATAGTATATTTCATTACGAGTGCGGAAAGCCTGTCATTGCAATGAGTTCACCTCGGCTCGGGTTGACAGCCGGAACAAGTTGCAATGACGGTTCCGCACGTGTACTGAACAACTATTTTAATACAGTTACGAAAAAATTAAGCAATTTAATAGAATAATAAAAACACAATAAACTCAACTAATCATTTATTTCATCTAAAAGAATAGAAGCAGAGATTCTTTTTGTTTTTTTCACCCATTCTGGGTAGGCAAAGGGAACTGTGCCCATACAGCCAAGTCTTCAGTAGGTTTTTTTATTAATATAAAATGGAAATTTAATAAGATGAAATTAAATGAAAACTAACCTAACTCATTGAATCAAATCATTAAATCTGATATTGAAAAAAATTAGTAGCTTCTTTTTAGAAATATTTTCATGAATCATAAAAACTTCTATGATTTTTTTTTGTAAAATTTCGTGGTTGGTTTTTTCTTTTTAATAGAGATTATTTTGATAGTTGGGAAAGAGAACACATGAGTTCGGAAAAGGTAAAGAAAAAGCACGAGTATGTAATAGCCCACATCTGCAACGCAGTATGTCTCTGCATTACGTCACTTTTTGAGCAACTGTATTTAAAACGTTTTACAATTGACGTCTGATATTACAAAATTATAAAAAAAATGGTTGCTACAGTCTTGCGGGTTTGTCGTTCTATAGACAACAATTTGCAAAAAAAACATTGTTAAGAATGTTAGCATTATCAACAAAACAGTTACGAAGGTGTTAAATGTGCCCAGAGCTGCTTTGAGAGAAAGACGCTTTAGACGTGATTGCCGCGCAGCGACGTTCAATGAATCCATTCGAAATTTAATTTAAGATTGGACCTAAAATTTTAACTTTGTATTTAAATTGTAGTATGATAAAACGACGACATACTCATTGTAAGACACGTGATTGTCTCGATGTCTGTGCGTTTGGAATCGACATTAATTTCTTTGCATTTGACACCGTCAACGTCATTACCGTAGGGCGTTGGAACGATCACCACGTTTGTATCGACAGATATAATTTGACCTTCATGTTGAGCGATTTTTAACCTTATTTCGTTTCAATAAAGTCTTTATGGACGTCTTGAAAGTTCCGATTGAATTAGCGTTCGCACAAACGTTCCGCATACACGTGGTTCAACAAATATACAGCTACTGCTAACATTTTCAATTTTTCATCTTATAACATAGAAGTTAAGGTTTAAAACAGATGCAAGATTAGTTTGTTGCGTTGCTATTTTAGATGTCAAATGAGGCGGGAACAGTGTAGGTTGTTAGAAAAATAAAAGGGGAGAGAGAGGCCAATTTGCCCAGAGAACCGTTTACTTTGCAAAACGATCACGTGGTCGGAATTCACGGCAATTAACCTATTGTGTTACCGAAATACTAACCCAATATTTATAGGGCGTTTCGCCTTGACTTCTCACACCAACGTATTGTACTAAATTCAAAGGCAAAATAAAAATTGAGTTAATTAAAGTGATTGTGAAAACCTAACCGTTTGGTTACATTGATGGAATTCTTTTGTAGAATTTTTAGGTCAAAAATGTGATAACGATTCTGACCCATTAATAATTATCTGCACAGTTTTAAAATAGCAAACATACGCGACCATAACACACAGAGTGACTAATTAAATTGCTTTATCATTTCAACTTAAACATGTATTAGTATGCACGAGATATTCAGTGCCTATCTCCTACTGTTATCATTTATATATCAAAAACTAAACAAAAATTATAATAGGAGAAATAAATTAATGTGTGAATTAAGCTTATTGTTGCATAAGCAATAACTGATCACAAAAACTAACGTGTCGCGATATGGTAAAAAAAACTTGGCAGCGGTGGGATTCGAACCCACGCCTCCGAAGAGACTGGTGCCTTAAACCAGCGCCTTAGACCGCTCGGCCACGCTACCCGGCACATCACTGTCTGAAATTACACATTCGTACCTACGTTGTAATTGAAAGTTATTATTAGATTTATTAGTCTATTTTATGCTTGGATAGGTGGAAAATACTCATCTTGGACTAAAGTCGCTACTTGTAATTATTTCGTTTTGCTTTGCCTTTGTGTTTCGGTATTCCTTTAAATTTAAATTTAGAACCATCTTACAGGAAAACAAAAGCACCTAGAAGGTGATACAGTACGTGATCGAACACAAATCGAATGTAACTCTGAAATGTATTGTGCAGTCTATAAAATAAATTGTGTTGCAGACATGAATAAAGTGAAGCTATAAATAGTAATTTTATATGTAAGAGTGTAAAATATTATATAACATGAAAAAAAATGCCTTTTAGTCGAAATTAATATCCATGACTATAACATAACTAATAATACATTATTAACACTCGTAAACAAAACGTAAATGCAAAATTAAATGCGTCGCAAAGAGAAGACCTAACCCCTCCTCACCCCGCCATCGCCATAAAATGGAAAAGATTCGAAATAATTTACAATCCCTATATGTAGATCCACTTAGATAATTCAAAAACTACGTATTTATTTTTCATTAAAACAATGGACCACATATTTTTATTCATTACTTTTGGAATAAAAGACAGAATATTTACTACTAGCCCCCTTCCCCCAAGATCTAGGTTAGATCACCTGGTGGCGACGCCCTTAACATAACTGAAATTATAATTGTGTACCAGAAAAATACAATTAATTAATTAAGAACGGCTTAACTCACGTGTGATCGTCCGGTTACGGCACAGCACTGAGATGTGCGAGACGCGACGCGACCGCGAAGTCCTCAAAATAAACACTCATCCTGAAGATGAACCCCGGACGGGTCCGAAACTAGTCGGTGCCGTCACCGGACGATCACACGTGAGTTAAACCGTTCTTAATTAATTAATTATTTTGTCTCACGAAAGTTTAAACAATTTAACAGAAAAATATAACTTAAAAATTCTATAAATATTGTTTCGTGATTTTTCGTGATAAACAATACTGTTTCACGTAAAAGTAACATGTCAGGTGTAATATGTTAACGGGTTTGTGTAACGTCATATTTAATAAATTATGTGCTTACTCAGCTCTGGTAGAAAGATCCACTCGTCTCATATTTTACTTACATGATTCACTTAAGTTACTTTGTTAAGGTTGGCAATTTCTAACTTACAGTAATTATGTAATTAATGTAAAACATTTATAAAACATTGCAACAAGACGTATTAAATCTCTTATATATAAAAATCTCGTGTCACAATGTTACTTACCATACACCTCTGAAACGGCTTGAGCGATTTTTATGAAATTTTATATGCATATTCAGTAGGTCTGAGAATCGGCTACTATCTATTATTTATATCCCTAGGGTTGTAAATTTGGCACAGATGTAGAATATAGTTTGGAAGAACACATAAGCTACTTATTAAGTTTATTTAACTGCGCGCATACTAGTATATTTATTTTACATTAAACTAAAGATTCTTATGTTTTTTTTTTTAAGTTGATAATTTAATAATTTGAAAAAGCGAATTCGTCGCTTTTAGTAATACTTATATACATTATCATAATTACTAACGTTCTAAATTACAACTGTGTCTGTGTAAATGACCAGTGGAGAAATTTACTCGACTGTTTTGCCTTAGATGATAATGATGACTTCATTGACTCTTTGGATATTGCACATCGATTGCAAATTGCAACAGTAACAGATGAGATACAGCTAATACTATGACCCTATTCCTAACGTTGTTTACTATCGAAATACAGTTGACAACCCTATGTCCTTCGCGGGTTTAAATGAGCGAACTTATCCTTTAGTTTCGCAATATCAAACAAATATGTACTCTTTGGACACAGGAATAAGTTTCACATTTGTAAAGAATTTAACTTAAGTCCAAAGTCAACGGTACATCAAGACGTCCTTGTACTAGATATTATACAATTTCATTGAAAATAATAACACAGTGGTAAAATAATATGTTTATTGTATCAGACAATTACTTGATTAAACGTACAATGTTATTAAGTTCAACATTTTAAATATTGCTTTTTTGTGTTTTATAATTTTGAAGAAAAATACATTACTTAATGCTAGAGAAACATAGCTATTATATTTGTTTGCATTAACAAAATTGTCTTTAAAATATAATATGTTTTTCCGCATATTTGCAACTCTAATGAGCATACAATTGTTAGTTAATTATTTAAATTCAATTTAAAGATGCTGTAGCGGTTTTCCTTAATGTTACTGATTTCTCCATTGAGGTAGACATTTTAATCAAAACTCTAACTAAAGTTTACCAACTTTGCAACGAGCTTCTTCGTCTTAAAAACAAGTAGAATTACTAATTTGTAAGGGTAGAAATTAAAACTTTAAACCGGGCAGAAATTACAGCTTACTGCTCTTTCTTTTCTACTCATTGACATTTGTATCTTTCTTCTTCGTCATGTAACGAAATGTGGATAAACGTTACTTTGTAATTGAAAACTCGGTTCTAATTTTGTAATCGTTATTTTATTTTAACCAAAAAGTTATATTAATTAGGTGAATTCTTAAAATGTTCAAATAAATTTTAGATTTATGAAGAGGTGAAATAATTTTTGAAGTTAATTACATTAATTTTATAATAACTATTAGATTCTGTTCTTTTTAGCATTATTACTTTAATAAATTTGTACTTTTGCTAAGCACAGATAAAGAAGAAAGGAAATACACATGACCTAACTTATTTGCTAAAGGAAACGGAAATAGAGTTGAACGTTTAGCTCTCGTCTGCGCGCTAATGTGTGTGAACAAGGCTCAGACGGAAACTACAAAACATTTAGCACAACAGAGTTAAAACCTTTTGTTCTAGATATATACCTAATACAAGAATACTATATTTTATGCAACATATATGTATGAAAACTATGCTGATACGAGTATATAGGTGCACATGAATTATTTTAAAAAAATAGTTTTTTTTAAATTAACCTTTATTTATTAATTAAAACTAAGCTCTAGGCTTTTGAGAAGTAATATTAATGTAATGAGAATAACATATCATGTTATTTAGGTGTATTATAAACATAACTGATTAATCATAAACATCAGCTCACTATACGTCCTCACTGAGGCGCTCGGAGCCTACCCTAAGGTAGGGGTGACTAGATCATAGTCAACCACACTGGCCCAGTGCGTGTTGGTTGACTTCACACATATTTTTGAATTTCTTCTCAGATATGTGCAGTTACATCACGATGTTTTCTTCATCGTAAGAACGTCGGACAAATATACATATGTAAATCGAAAATCGAAAATAAATCAGGACCTGAAGATTACAAGTCAAGTTCTTAACCCCTGAACCACCGACATTCGTTAATTATTTGAATAATGGTAGGATTATTTATTCTATATTTTTTAATAAAAAGAAATAGTAAATATGTTTTTGTACAGTTTCAGCGGAGGAAATACCTGGTTGTATCTATGCTGTATACAAAACGTAAAAAGTAACAGGCCTGTTGCATTCATAGGAAAAGGAGAAATCAATGTCACTACATAGACGCAGTCGCCTGTTGCACGCCATCTTGTACTATACGAATGATATCTTTACAGATAGAACACACACACATTAAAAATATCGTAGTGTGCGAGCACATTTGAAGGCGAATGGTAGCACACATAAACAATTTTCAGGGTCTGGTTCACGCACACATAGAGAATTTGCAGCTAGGTCGCGGATGACGTCATTTCGCGCAAGGTCAATACCAGTCTTTCATCTCTTTTTTACTTATAAACATTATTCACCCCTCTCTGTTTCTGAGCTCGCCGTACTGTCTGGCTGGGGTGCAGCGTGTCTTTGTGTGAGTTTTGTATGTGTTTGTATTAAAGTGGTGCCGCGAAACGAGACCATTTCCCTGAACTTCTACGATCGCTACAAACTTGATATTTCGCGTAGCAACACATCCAATATCAATATGTGCTCGTATATTTTATTTTATGTTATGCCAACTAAGGAAGTTTTTCGTTTTTTTTTGCAAAGACCAGCTCAATGTCGCGTAAAATTTGTTTTTTATCACCGAGGTTTTTTAGCTACTTTTATAAGAACTTATGTCTTGCACAAATAAAAATGGTTAAGTCTTCTACTAGATTAATATACGTGTGAAATAAAACATCTACAAGAAAAAGGAAAATTACAAAAAAAATTGAACAAAAACAAAAAAAAATTACTGACTAGAACGAGAAAAAAATGTAAACAAATACGTATCATGAACTCCACTTCTTTCAATTCCAAGTTTTCATTTTCTCTTAATTTAATTCAAATTCTATTTGATTCACGAAAATAAATATTTGCATACTTTTAATAGAAGTAACGGACATTGCATTGCAACATTATACCCTAGAGATTCGTTTTACAAAGATTGAGTTGTACTTAATGCATACTAAATGCCTCTTGAATGTTCCTTGTAATACTAGAGCTTGATTACAACGAATATAACAGTGTGTTTCCACTGCCGAAACACGAATAAAGATATATTGTCTATTGTCTGTTGTAGATATAAAGATGTATTATGATTTGGTGCAAAAAACTCGGTATAATAAATACTATTTCCTATGTTAAAATATTTTTAAATAAATCCTATTAAAACACTTCGAAAACCACATAACTCGAATATGTTCCTGATAATTAATTCACATATCAGTTCCAGAAACTCATCGCAATTCCAACAAGCAATAACGGATGTGCTTTCAGAGTCAGACAGACGGTCGGAAAGGATACGACTCTTCCGGCGGTATACACAGAGCAACGCGGTAGACGATAGGGCTGAGTAATTTAATATCGATATAAATATATTACCTGTGATTTTATTTTGTACTGCAGCTGTAGTTCGACTCTAAAAATAAATTAATTAGTAGCCCACGTGTTCTTTCCAAACTGTGTTCTATATCCATGCCATAGCTTCTAACAAACTTTTATCCATCCATCCGAGCTTTCGTATTTATAATATTAGTAAGATAATTAAGACACATAGTGAAAACATCATCTTCTCTTGTTCCATAGACAACTTTATTTGAAAATATAAGACAAAAGGGCAAATAAGCAGCGGGATCAAAGTCATCATCGCCGCCTATGGATATATTTATATAATATAATATTTAATATTATTGCTATGACTTATTTTGTACTGAATGCATTTTATGTTAACTTCCTCTAAAATTAATATTATTCAGAGCCTGATAGTGTCTAATACGCTACATATAGTAATGTGCTGCTTCTCCTAATTTTTTTTTACAATGGATAAGCTAGTGCTGATATTAAGAAGTAATGTGGCCGAAAAATGGTACACGCTAGTTTGGTAATGCCTAATAACCCTTATATCTTATATTCACTTTGCATCATGCGATTAATGCTTTCAAATAAAACAATCCAAGCTGAAATTTTAAGCCTAAATTATTTTAGTGTTTACTAAGTTTACTGTAAATAAAATCTAGCAACGAGGATTTAATTTAAAAGTAATAAGTTAGCTGTTGTCGATATATCAAAAGAAATCCACAGCACACCACTAACATTGGAACATAACACAGGAAAGGCCGTACCGTATTGTCTATTACCTTCATCAAAGCAACAGAGCTTTACGTATCGGAATACCATTGTTTATGATTTCAATAAGAAACTGTTTTGACACGTCCCTCTCTTGTATTTGTTTTTTATTATAAGGTGACAAACGAACAAGTGGACAATTGGTTCGCTAAAATTGCAAAGCGACCGCTGTCCATAGACATCCGGATTCGTAGATGCGTTGCCTCCCTTTAATCGACAAAGGGGGGAAACGCACTAAAGAGGATATTTTCCTTCTTATGCGACTTAGTGACATAGCCTGATAAGTATACGATATTCAAATTTAGTTTATTTAAGCTTCTGATAAAGCGTCGGTGGCTTAGGGTTAACCCCTGACTAGTTAGCACTTAACTTGTAATCTGCAGGTCTCTGTTGTTTCTCGATTTACATATGTACATTTATCCGACGTTCTCACGGTGAAGGAAAACGTCGTGATGCAACCTGCACATATCTGAGAAGAACCAACCCGCACTGTGCCAGCGTGGTTGACTATGGCCTAGTCACCCCTAACTTAGGGTAGGCTCCGAGCCCTTCGGTGGGAACGTATAGTGAGTGAGCTTACCATTCATGTTAAAATATTTTCTTTTTATAATAATATGTGAAAAAATAATTTGTCAATAATTTACCACCGATTCATAAACTCATAAGTAAGGGATTTTTTTTTGTAATTCTTGGAACGCGATAAACAAGGTCCAAGCCTGTTATTGCTTCAGTAACTACTTTTCATAATTGCTACTTTTACCAATCAAGTAAACTTCGCAGACGGTCTGCGACTCTTTCGAGTCAAAGAAGTTTTCTTTTAATCAAAAATTAAATTATTTTCATAATTTTAAGTTTTATTACGTACGTAGGTTTTAATTTAATGATATATGAATACAGGTGAAATCTAACTAATATTCTAAATTCGAATGTTTAGATGGATATATGTATGGATGTTTATTTGAAGGTATATTTGGAACGATTTAAAGGATCTTGACGAAATTTCTTAAGGTGCTTAATTTATATATATTAGGTGCTTATTTTATTTAGCGCGGACGGGGTCGCGGGCGACAGCTAGTATTTTTATAAATTACAATAATAATACGATTATTATTTGAAATTTTATTTAATAACATATGTACAAAAAAATCTTAATAAAAATAAATTGATATTGGAACATATAATTTTAAGTACAAAATTATAAAAAACTTAAAACTATTTTTATTTGCAATGTCATTTCTTATTTTATTTGAAATACATATAACTATCACATTACTATGACAACCAATTAAAGAAAGTTGTTTTACAAAAATGAAAAAATCAAACTACGAGATTTACTTTTGAATATTAATAACATTTCAATATGAAAAATGGTAACAAAACTATAATCCCAATTATTAATTTCATTTTTAGTGTAATAAATTTTTTTTTCACCTTACTTTAAAATGACTGGCAATATGCCAAATAGAGCCACACATGTTTATGAACAATTTATTTAAAAATAAATTTAATATTCGGTTTATTCATTAATTTCATTCTCTGAACAAGATTACGTGAGAATGAGCCAGTATTCAGGCTAACATATTTTTCTTTCAGAGATTTCTTCATGAAAACGGCCTACGTACATACGCAAGACCTACTGCACCAAGTAATACTTATTTGTATTCTTTAATTGTAGCCATGTTATACATGCATGTAGCATCGCAACATATTGGTCATGTATCATTAATCTGATACCATGATCATACGACATACAGCTTTAAATTACCGTTGGTTTCTGAGATCAAAATATTTGCCTAAAACATATCGACGCTGGAAAGCGTAAACGCTGTAACCCCGAAAGTATGAACTTTACAGGAGAGCCAAAAAATGATAACTCGTGAGCTGATACGCCTACAAGCATGCGGTATTTAGCAATGTTGTGTAGTTTGTGCTAACCTATAATAAAATCATTATCGTTTGATAATGGTTGAAATTATTAACGTGTGAAAAACATATTCGCGATTTCAAGGGTTACAGCGTTTATGCTTTCCAGTGTCGATATGGTCATCAATATGTTTTAAAGGGGGTTTTGGTCTTAGAAACCCACAGGTAGTATGCTAAAAATTAAATTGAATTTACATTAGATATTTAAATGACTGTCGTACAAATAATAAACCAGAAAATAGTACCTTAATTTGTCTAAGAACTAAAAAGTAATATTAATAAAGTATGAAAAATATTGCATCTAAATTATGGCATACTAGTTTTTTTTTATTAGTACCAGCTTAATGCTTTATAATAACTAGATACATTAATTATACGTAATTAATATTTGTGTAAATGATCGGTTGAAATGAATAATTTTTAATAAAATGCCCAAAATAATAAGGAATATTGAAGAAATACACAATGTTTTATTTCAAAATTAAAAAAGGAAGCTCTTAAGTCTGTCAACACTTTAGCTAGCACCTACCTAGCTAGTACCTAGTAGCTTAGTTGGCATTTGACGATGATGTCTTCCGTGACGTAATCCGTCAACGTTAGTTTAATAAGACTATGCCATCCAGGCACTACCGAAAAGGAAAAAAGACTCTCAAAGCTTTGCCAATTTTAATTTAATTTAATATAAAATAAATGAATTTAAGTTGTAACTGTGAACCCACTGGCGTTACACTTGTATACGAACAATGTTGCTATCTCTGTTGTTCTAAGAGAACGAAAGAAATTGCAATAATTTCTTAATGTATGTGCCGCAGTGGATATTCACCGTAAGGTTTGAATCAAGAGCAGGCTTCACATCTGACAAGACCGACTTCGTCGCAGTTCATGCATTTCAGAGCGACGAATTCGGCAGTGAAATGGTTACGATGCAAACTTTTCTTGGACCCATTACAGATGCGGCACGGCAACAGACGGAAACCTCCACACATCTGGCATGTGTTGCATGCATCTGGACTCTGGAAATATAAACAAAGAGTCAATTTACCACTCTATTAAAGCATGACTTAAACGAATAAAATTATTATTTTCATGTAACATGATGTGTTACTAAAAAAACAACTGACAATCGTCCTATGAAAAAACCAATCGAAAGACTCGTGAAAATTAATCCGGTCGTACACGTTCCAGGCGATCAAAATAGAATTTACATTCATTCAAACCAACATATTTATATAAAAATAACAGCGAAAAAGATTGCTCTCCGGATTCAATCCGGTAGTATGGAAGTTAGTTAATTTAAAATACAAAAAAATATATCCCTTTAAAACATTACAAAGCTATAAATTTCATAAGATACAACGGGAATAAATCGTAGGAAAACTAAAAGAGAAACCTCTACAAGTTTTAAGCCTGCTGGGACTTTACTTAATGCTATATGGGGACAATGTAGTCTGCGACTTCGAAGCTCAGTATCAATAGAACAAAAGACGAAACTTTTTGCTGAAACTTTGTAAGAGCTTTAGAATTTTCAGTCAAATATTTTCAAGTCCATTGAAAATGTTTTACTGAAAAAGAACAGTCTTACAATTTTAAAATGTAAATTGTTATATTGTATCTTACATAGTGTATAAATATTTAATAAGTATAAACAAATTATTCGGAGGAGGTTAAAAGTGTTTAAAATCGTGTCAAAAAATAAAAGAGCAAATGTTAAGTCATAATGAAAAGTGTAATTTTTCTTATAGGCGCTAAAAAACTTTCTATCTATCAAGTCTCCGGGCTAATTACCCATTTCAGGTGTCTAACTCAAATTTTCTGTCAGTTAACTTTGAAACCTTTAGTCATTTACTTTTTTTCGTGTTACTAAAATTACGTTGGAATTACTGAAATATTGTAATTTAATATAACTACTTCATTCTCTTAATTAGATTCTAAGTTTTCAAACGTAAAAAGAAGAAAAAAAATTAACAATTTAATCCAAATGTTTTATATTCTATTTAATAAATGTAAAAAGTAAATAACATGAAGTTTCAAGTATATAAGCAAATTGGTATTCTAATTTCAAATTATCTAAATGGCGTGTACGCAATTTTTTACGTAATTATTTATATTTTTAACACGATCCATCAAAATTACATCATTTGTTAGCACAAGTTGTTTGAAGAAGGTTGGGCTCATGTGCGCTCACCTTATTAAATATCGAGTATACAAACACGATCACCTTTTTTTGGGATTGGCGGAATATTCTTTGAAGGATTCTATAGTTTTTATACTTTTGAAAATCAAGTATGTTTTTTATTGAATGAACGAACGTCTAGTAATTGTGTCCTTTTAAGTACTTTTTACTAAGAGGAAAAAATTAATACTGAAAATGAGAGTTAAAAGAATGAGGCGTATTAACTATTGTTAGTAATGTCAAACTTGATATTCCAAGTTTGAAATTACTAGTCTCTACTTATCACTATATGTCACTATCCAATTGGATAATTCTTGGTCATGATTGAGGCCTCTCATTTCAATTGTTCCTTTGATACACAAAATATGTGCGACTTTACCTTATAAGGCTTCAGCATTTTCCTCAGCTCACCGCACTCATTTAACTTTTCAACCGTATCTGCATCCTGAAATAGACAAAAATAATGTGTTATTAAAAGCCAATGAATCCTATACAACTCTCGAACCGACAACTTGAGTTAACATATGGGGCAAAAGAGTTCTGTTCTCGACATGCCAAATCAAATGACGTGTACCATTACTATCAGGCCAATCGATCAATGATCGTTGTAAGAAAAAATTGAATTTAATACCCAACGATCTCATCGTAAGTGAAAAGAGTTCATCCAAATTACGTATAGTATAGTATACTATAGCTATGGAGACTACTTTTTGTTTTAGAACTAATTATAGTAAGGTGAAAGAGACCTCGATTAAACTCCAGTCGAGTTATAAGATAGTTGATCTTCTAAAGACTACAACTTATCAATACGTTTGACGTTAGTTACAAACTTTTACCTGCTTTCTTTAAAGTTCGTTATGAGAACGCGAGAGAAAATTGTCACGGAAAATTGCTACCGTCTACCAAACAATTTAAAACTTTATAAGGTCGCATTAGAGTGCAATTTAGTGTTACACTTAATCTGTTTCGCCTGCATCTATGTTTCAATTCATCTGGGTCAATATGCGATGCACTTGTTTAAGCTTTGCTTTTTCTAATAGTTATTTATCATTCTGATCTCAATAGTCTGTACAGTTAGGTTGATTTTGAATTGAAATCTCTTTTGCAAACATTAATAATAAGAAGTGTTTGAATAAGGACGATTGATGACTTCATATTGCGGCAATCTTTTTGCATTTTAAAGTGCTTTAATTTACTTTTAGTGCAATGTTGAATATCTTTGTACATGGTAAACTTTCTTTCATAAATATTTTAGTAATCTTCAGAATTTTTAATACGATACGATTTTTTAATACAGAAGTTTACTTTGTATTTTGACTACATTTATAATTTTTGATACAATCCAGACTCCGAATGGAATTACTTTACCACTGATCTTGTCTGCTAGACCAAAATCTCTGTTTAAAACATATTATTATCCTTGTTTTGTCAAAGATAAATGATAAGGACGACGAAATGTTTTCTACAGAGATTTTCGTCTCAGAAACTCACAATGAGACAAGAAATCTCAGATTATTTAGTTATTTCATCGCCTATTTAACAAACATTTATATATAAACATCCTGCATTAGGTGACAATTTCGCATTACTATACTGAACCGCTATGTAAACATAAAGCTCTTTTAGTTCAATGACATTTAAGTAAAAAAAACTGTTTATTACAAGCTTTTATTTACTATCACCTGTCCCAATGTTTGTCATCAAATCTTGTTAATTAAATTTGATCAACTCGTCTTGATCGTCGTTTATCTTTTTTAGGTTTTTTAATTACCAAGAACATAGCAAAAGTTTCTTATTCTTTTAATTTTATTTGAAAATAAATTGCAAATATACAATCAGAAATCTAACAGAACATAATATATAAAATACGAAAAATTTGAATAACGGAATGAGATAAACCGATAGACTTAGATTCGCAAATAAGCCTAAAAGTATGTTGATACAAAGCAAGTCGAGTTAGTTGAACAAATAAAACTTGGTAAAAGTAAAACATTTGCACACTCTTTATACTGACTTGCAAAAATAGGAATAACGGTTAATCATATAATAAGATGTTATGAAGCATGTACTAAAAACCTTACCAATATTATAAATGCGAAAGTAATTCTGTCTGTCTCGCTTTCATGTCAACACTACTGAACCGATGTAAATGAAATTTTGTAAACACATAATCTAGAGCCTGAGAAAGGACATAGGTGAGTGGTTTAAGGGGTTGAAAGTAGGGTGGAAATTTGTATGGAAGTAACGTAATTAATTTGATTCAAACAGTCAAAATTTGTGAAAGCTTACCCTCAAGGGTGTAAAACAACAATTCAGAACAGGGGATAAAATTTTGTATGCGAGTATGCACGGTTTATGTGAATTTTTTTAAGTTTTAAATGTGTTTTATAATACTTTATAATTTTAAGTAAAACAATTATCTAAGTCATTAAAAATGCCAACTATATGACCGAAGTCGCGGGCACAGCTAGTAACTGTATATTTAATCGTTCAAGTATATAATGATGCCTATTTTATCGGTTACCCTTGATATGTTGCAATGTTATTTAACGCATCATGTAACCAATTACAAATGACCTTTGGTGGCCAGTCACTTTAATAAGCGCGAAGGCTCATAACGAAATATTTATCTGGTAAGTGTCACTGACATGAATTTGTTTGCTTTTGTGTAATCATACACGTCTGCATAAAATTATTTCATCTCTCAAGGTGTCTTTACCAAAGATATTTATTTTACAAAGTAATGATTTAATTATTATTATTTCAACATATCTAATATATCTAATATATAAAATTCTCGTGTCACAGTTTTCGTCACCGTACCCCTCCGAAACGGCTTGACCGATTCTCATGAAATTTTGTGAGCATATTCAGTAGGTCTGAGAATCGGCTAACATCTATTTTTCATTTTTTTTTAACTGAGCGCGGACGGAGTCGCGGGCGACAGCTAGTATCTAATATATTTGATGGAAAAGATGAACTATATAAATTTAATAGAATATAAACTCTTTTTCCCAAAAAAGCTATTACAACTAACATCAACAAATCTGTCAATTTCGATTCATATGCAAATGAAAAACTAGTTTTATTATTTTTAAAGTAGTTCTAGTTTTTTTTGTCTCAAAGTGTACATAAAATTATTTACATATGGAAAATAAACCGGCAAATTTAAAACACGTAGCTCGTAACTTTAAAACAAACATCGTGGCCGACGGAAAACACGTAGGTAACGAGAAACAAACATAGTTATTGCAAAACTACCCACATTCTGTGCCGCCAAGAATAACATACTAGAGTTCTTTCTGTTTTCGATTATGCCGTACAGGTACATGCCGTAGTGGTAAAGGTTCTAAAATAACCTATTTAATTCTCTCTTAATATATTTTATAAATGAGAGTTACTTTTAATTTTATATAAGATCTTTTATCCCTCCAATTCAGAATAAATAATTAACATAAAAAATGTACTCAGCTTCTAATAGAATTTTTAAATTGTTTTAGTTCAATTTGCTTATTTAAAACAAAATGTTATTAAAAATAGATTTATGTAATCTTGAACAGATCACTTGACCTTGTGACTCCATATTAGAATAATTTTTTTATCCTTTGATCCTCATCATCATCAACCTGCCCATATCCCTATGGAGGGTCGGCACAGTATGTACTACTCCTCCATACATCTCTATCAGCCGTCATATCTGAATTTACCCCCTTCTTACGCATATCCTTTGCTCCTACACTTTAAAATTAATGAACCATAATACATTTCTATGTACAGTTGTTAATTTTAATCATAAGTTAATTGTTTAATTTTCAAGACAAAGTTTGAGAAGAAAAAAATTCTTATCCAGGAACTCATAGTAATGCTTTTTTGCAAGAGCTATTCGACTGACTGCGTCTGTTGGTAGAAAGCAGTTATAAGAAGGTTTGTGGTCATTGTTTAATAAATAAAGTTGAGACAATGTGAGCACAATGTACGGGGACTGCTGTATCGATCAGGTCCAAGGGGAACGCACGGGAGCCGGGAGTCGGTCAAGGTCGTTGTCCTAGCACGTGCACCTACGTAAGCGTGCTGATCTAGGGTCGTCAAAAGTAGGAATATGTAATTTTAAACTAACTGATGCTGGACTAAAACGTAAGTATAGTGTAAGTTTATATCCCACATAAAGTGCTCTTAGTGCAGTAGTTAAGCATCAGACTTGTAACCTATATATCCGGGATTGGACCCCACCCCATACTACTGTGTTTATCGACTATCGAAGGTAACGTTTTTATTCGCCGTTACAACGTTGATAGAAAACATCATGATGCACCTTGACCAACCAAACAAAAATATGAGAAGTCAACCACCAATCTGTACTGGGCTAGCGTGGTTGCCGAAGGCATAGTCATATTTTACTAAGGTTGGCTTCTGCCCCTCGGGTTCTATCATTTTTATTATTATTCTATAAGATATATATATATGTATATCCCGCTGCTCGTTTGCCCCCTTCTCTTCTCTTAAAAAAAAAAAAGATTTCTATCATTGGATACGTGTATCTTACAAAAGTTAAAATCATTCCAATTCAATTGGACTTAACTTCAGTTACCTCATACGTCATTGAACCGTTACTTAATAATTCAATCTAATTATTCTATCAAGTCCATTAAACATTGTTACTGGCGAATCATTCAATCAAACCTTAGGTAAATACACTGGAAGTCCAATTACGTCTTCGTGTTGGAAAACCGATAAATTGATTAGTAGCTAACGCTCGAGGTTGAATTACATTGTACAAATTGCAGTTGAATTTCTTACTTCACTTGTTTAAATGTTCTTTTTACAAAATCTTTGTAAGACTGAGTATCTAAAAAGATTGTGCAGTAAGTATGTTATTTTTTATCATTATAATCTTTATCAACTACTGTTTCATTATCATTAAAATCATTAATCTTCACATCATTACCGCATTTAATTACGATAATTATTTCGCGAAACCAAAGTACAAGTTAATTTCATAGAGCAAATTTGTTAATTATCGCAAATTGATGCTTTTAATATGAGTAAACGTTTAGATATATGCTATCGATATTGTAATGTACATAACGTATTCGGTTTATAACGGAGTAAAGCAATTAGACAGATTGTATTTTGCCTAAGCAAATCTTTCTATAAAACATATCGTCATCTCTGTCATTATTTTTGACAAAACAGCGATAACAATATGATTTAAACGGGAATTTCGGTCTCAGAAACCCACAGTCAATAGTTAAACTACATATCATATGAGTTCATTAACAAAGTGACTTGTTATATTACGACATTTTGTAAATGCATTTCTACTACTCTTTGACAGTTGCACTGTTAATCTCGGCAAGTGTCTGATAGTCAGCGCTTCTTTATTTGCTAAATAGAACACGTCGGCCAATGAAGTGTCAACTTTTATACAGACTTACAAGCACATCTGACCTGGTAGGCATTATGACATCTAACTAGCGCCCCAGTCAACGTCATAAAATGACACAAAGATCCTTTTTTGTATTGTAGCTGTTTTGTCATGTTTTATCTTTTACGCCATTTTCTATGTCCTAAAACCTATAGCAGCGCGTCACTCAACGTGACAGGTATCCCTGACTATTGACAATTTTTAAATGAGTTCATTATAGATGTGTCATTTGATAAGTATTTATTGGCTAGGCAAACTACAAAAGGGAAGAGTACACGATTTTCAGGTAACATATCGATGTATATTTGTTCATAATTAGCTCCAAGCGAACTAATTAATGTACACGAAAACAACTTGTGTAGCACATATTTGTACAGGCACCAAATTGAGGTCGTCAAAGGGAAGTATATAATTAACATTTTACTTATATTACTTTTGATAAATTTGAGAAAGAATATATTCTTTAGTGAAATAAAATTTACATAAACATTTTTTTTACTTTTTTATATTCCTGTTTATGAAGATTAAATCATTGATTTTGTTTATTAAATTATTGTAGCAAATTTTATCAAAAAAAGCTTTATATTAACGGGTAAGTATGGTAATTTATGTTTTTATCAATCTCATTGAAAAATACTATCATATCATTATACTACAGTGAAAAATAAAATTTTAAAATTGTATGAAAAAATACGAATTAATAAAAAATTAAATTTAACATCCAGAAGGATAGAAAAAACGAATACATAGTCTATATGTATAGGTAAACAATGTATTTTTAGAAAAAAAAAGAGATGACTCATTAAGGTAAGCAAGCAATATTGCGACTGTTTTGACTGTATCGCCCCTTATATGACGCAAGATCATACGTGGATTTTTTTAGGTAGAGATTATTATTGCTTATTTTATTGCCTTTTAATATACTACTTTGATTTTATTTGAGTATAAATTAAATATGTTAAATTACACGTGTTCGTGATTATAGAAAAAATGTTCTCGAGGGAAATCCGCAACGGAAACACTTCAAGCTTCCCACAGAGTAGCATCCTTTAAAGGATTCCACGAGATCATTTTGCGGTACTTACACTTGGATCAAAGGGAAACTTTTTTTAAATTAATGCTAGTCATTTAACATCGTACAATTGTCTGTGAATAAAAAAAATACTTTTGGTTAGAAAAAATCTAAATTATTTATTTTTTGATGCATTTAAGGTAATAGGATTTCGTAACAATATGTTTCTGGGAATTAAAATGTGTTCGGTCAACTGCAATTATTTCTTTCTATCGAAGCAACGGACTGTTAGATGTATTGCTGTCCAAAAAGGTCCATTATGATTGCACTTAACTTATATAACAACAACAATATATATAACTATATTTTAGCCGCGACTGCGTCCGTCAGATTAATAAAAAACTAATAAGTAGCCTATATGTTTTTCTAGACTATGTTCTGGAGATACCTTCTAACAAACATCCATTAATCCATCCTTCTAAACATTCGCATTTATAATATTAGTAAGATTATGTTTTCATTTGAAAATAAGAAATCCTATAAAAATTTAATCTCTCACCTCACATGAAATTAAAGTTCACCCATATGGAATAAGAAATATAAAATGTTAATTTTAAAAGAAAAACCGATTTTGAGTTATAATTTATCCAACGGAAGTAAAGAAGCTATAAAATATTTGCATCGTTAAATCTTATAAAAACTATAATGTTTTATATCCAACCAGTATCCGCAGGCCTTATTCTGTCTGGTACATGTGTCCGTGCTCTGAGTCTGTGTGTGTTTTTATAAGCGCATGTCTCATCGCAACAGGTGGAGGTCTCGTGCGGTTATCGATTTGACGCTATACATGGGTAAGGGTCGTCGCACAGTAACCCTGTTTCTATTTATAAAATATAATGTTTAATAAAATCACATTGATAAACATCTTCCCATCTTTATAGTCTTTTTTTCGGCCTAAACAAAGCCTAATAACAATAAAAGAAAGATCGTCTTTACATAAGTATTCACTTTATATATAAAAAAAAAAATACTTAATAACTAGCCAACATGTTCTTCCAGACTATGTTCTACATCTGTGCCAAATTTCATCAAAATTTGTTGAGCCGTTCTGGAGATACCTTCAAACAAACATCCATCCATCTACTAAACATTCGCATTTATAATATTATATTAGTAAGAGACCTTTTCCCCGCGACTTCCTCCGCGCGAATTTAAAATCTAAGTCTCTTTGTTCTAGACTATGTTTTACATATATGCCAAATTTCAGCAATATCCGATTCGCCGTTCTGGAGAAATGTATTTACAAACAGCCATCCATCTAAACTTTCGATTATAATATTAAATAAGAATTAAGATATGGGTATTTGGATGTGAAGCTACAAGCAAATTAAGAGTCTCAAAAACGGCAATAGAAAGAATTTTGATATTTCTTCAAATATTTTAATACATGGGAATAGTTCTTTCGCTATTTGGTAAAATTAGCACATAAGACTACAAATTAAAAAATCAGCAATTTTTTTAAGTCTGTTTTGATAGAAGTGTGTTTTCATTTGGGGGTTTTAGCCTTCAAAAACATAAATTGTAAAATATCGTAAACTTTGTTTAGTGTGCGTCAAGTATCTAATAGAGATGCCTGCAATAAAGTAAGGCGCAATGTGCGACGGAATGTCTGCCGGGTGCTCGCTTCTGCTTGGATGTACAGTTTGCTGAACTAATGTGACATTACAAAGAAAACAGACCTTATTCCACAGTAATAAGGACCAGTAACGTCCCTGAACACTTCTAAGTACGTAGGGTTGCATCTTGATTAAATGAAATATCAAGACCATATTTGTAATTCTGTCACGGAGGTATGATTACGCTTGAGAGGTTTCTTAATGGCTTTAATAAAAAATATATGAAAATTCTTTTCTAGCTATATATTTTCTACCAAGTTTTAATGAAAGAATGTACACAGCATCGATTAGCAAACGTTCGTCTTATGTTAAGTTACGTTAAAAGAGCGAATATGTGTTGTTTTTAATAAAACTGCAACGCAACTGAATTAATTTAAGTTTAAAGGGATTTAAATCACCATAATTTACGGTCGAAACCAATAATCAAACTCTGGTTAGTATTTTTAATCCACTTGCTTCAAATTTAACCGATCTAAGGATCTCAATAGAAAGTGAGTAACAAGTAACAACCAATTATTCCACGTTATCGTGATTGTTCCTTTTTGGTATTCCTCTTTAACATAATTAAAATAATCTTCGGATCGATCAATCGACTATACTGTACGGACGTTAGCATATTAAATGAACCGATGCCTATTTCGAAGTTACCGATTAAGAAAATTACTTATAATCATCTTGATTGATTCATTAAAATCATTGGATGATACTAATTTGCATTAATTAATAACTTTTATAACATAATATTAAATATTTATTAAATTGATTTAATTTATCAAATTTCGGTGTCTGTGATCTTGTTTGGCGTAACTCTGTCAGTAACGGATATCCGGCCTGAATAAGTTTCTCAATTGCATTACTAGATGTTTAAAAAAAATCGAAAGTTGTTTATGAAAAAAGTAGAAAAGCTACTTTTATTAATTTTGCGTGGCTGTACGTTCCTTCATTCCTTTGACTATATTTGGTGAACTTTATTACATATCGAATACTTTCCTAAACCGTTTGTGATTAAAACAGAACGAATTTTACCATCTGTTATCTATTAATTTTAATACTTTTGTTATCCTTTACATTATCTTTGACAAAATAGAGACAACCATATGTACCAGTGTAATTCAAGGGCTTAATAGTTTAACAATGGTAAACGTCAGCAACATTAGTTCGCACGAATGGGTCGGCGTGCCCAGTGCAATACCACAACCACACAGAAGACAGGCGTGAAGTGGAAGTAAATCTGTGTTTCGTATTATGAGTGTGCGTTCCGGAGGCCTAATTTTACTCCTCTTTCCATTCCTTTAATTGATGCTGTTTTCAGTGAATTTGATGCAGGAGGGTACGCATAGGAAGGGGAAATATTATCTTTCAGTGCATCTCCTCCTCCGTCAATTAAAGGTGAAGGGAATTCTTCTGCAATTGCGGATATCTATGGGAAGTGGTCGCTTCGCCATATCGGCGAATTTATTTCACCGCTATCTCGTTTCCCACCTTATAAATTAAAAGTAATGGTAGTACTAACTTCGCTCGGTAACATGGTCGCAGAATGTTACATGAATAAGTGTAGAAAAAACTCTTTCGTAAGTGACTACAGCAAATGTCACGGATGGTAATATTTTCGTAACAAGACATGTTCGCACGCTGGGTCCATAATTAAATATTGTTCAATCGTATTTAAGATTTGTTACCCCTGGAATGTAAGTGAATATTTGTGCGTGTAATTGTTTTTAACTTTAAATATTTAATTGCACGACGTTTATTGCGTACTAGCTGTCGCCCGCGACTCTGTCCGCGCGGACTTAAAAAACTTAATATGAAGCCTATGTGTTCTTCCAGACTATGACATCTTTGACAAATTTCATCAAGATCCGTTGAGCCATTTCGGAGATACCTTCAAACAAACATCCATCCAGTCATCTAAATATACGCAATTTTAATATTAGTAAGATAGCTAAAATTGTGAATGGTCATAAACTGTGTTCAATTTTTGAGGCGTTTAGTGATAAAACAAATGACATTTTAAAAAACAAAACATAACTATGAGATTACGACGAATACTTCCTAAATTAAATCTTATAATCTAAATAATGGTGTAATTTTATATGAACCATCTGGATCTGTAACTAGATCATTCATACAGAATAACAAAATAACCTCCAAAAGTATCAGTTATTGAATTCCCGACTACAAAAAGAACTATTTAACTTTACACGACATAATTCCTATAGACAGTTATTCGCAACTAAAACAAAACAAACGCATGCCCGGATGGGCACAAAGAGAGGCCACATCCGACAGGGGATTGGGTGCACCCGCCGTAATGATCCGGGATACATATCGGTTCAATACCATGCACCCGGGTGAATCGTCCCTTCCTCTCGCACATTCTACGAGTGAAGAGTTCGGATAAACAACACAGACGCTTTGCATTCATACGTTAATTTTACGAGATAAACCGGTATGGCTTTTGCCGACGATAAATAAAAAAGTTTGTAAAGAGAAATATTTTCCGCTTTTCATTTTTATCTGATGCGGTCTAATATTTTCCTTACCTCTTATGAACGTTTATTACTTCCTCTAAGTGAAAAATGATTTTGCCTAAATACTCATAAATAAAAAAATTAAAATCGTAAATAAATCTCTTAAAAATGTAACTGCTTCCAATAATATAGAAATTCTATCTTTGATCCGAATCCAAAATCTAACATTAAAGCGTACTCCTTCATTTCATTAATTAATAGCGAGTTAAGGCGACGTGGAATTTTTAATTATAATCCGATTAACCAAATTATTTCACGATTCACTGAGCACATGCCGGGGTTTAATTAACCATGAATTCGATGAAGTTTTCATTTAAATACGATTTTGAAATATCATTACGTGTTTATATGAAAGGATACTAGTATCTAGGATAGTAGCCATTTGCTATGTAAAATGAATAATATAAAAAAATCTTAAAAATAAATTCCTACTTTTAGAAATTGCCTTTAAGTTTATAGCAAATGTTTCGAAATGAACTTCACCAAATTGTGCTATTAGTAAAATCCTGTTATTTATTACTCATATTTAGGGGATAATAAAAATTTGTCACTGGCCATTTTGTAGATTCACAGATTACTAGCTGTCGCCCGCGACTCCGTCCGCGCGCAGTTAAAAAAAACTTAATAGTGGTATGAAAAATAGATGTTGGCCGATTCTCAGACCTACTCAATATGCTCACAAAATTTCATGAGAATCGGTCAAGCCGTTTCGGAGGAGTACGGGAACGAACATTTTGACACGAGAATTTTATATATAAGATTCATAGTGCATTGTAGTAGTTGTCTAGTAGAGACTTGTCAAGCCTTTTCATTTGATACCCATATTGGGTGGTTTGTACATTGTCATCAGGATTAAAGTTATGTACAAAATTTCGTAAACATTTTACAACAACAAATTCAACTCACCCCAATATGCTGTCCATCAACGAAGAGTTGCGGCACTAAAATCTGGTCACTCTTCATTCTATCTCTGATCTCGTCTTGATACTCTGTGCTCATAAACACGTCTCTTTCTTCATACTTCACCAGCAGGTTCCTGAGGATCTTCTTCACCAGCACACAGCGTTGATAAGTACTCCTTACGATTCCCATCGTGGTTGTGTATACCACTACTTTACCAGCATCTTTTTCTTTGTAACTCTGAAAATATAATAAAATATTTTACAATACAACTACTTTCTATGATATATAATGAAGCTATAGTCTAACAACGAGTATGAAAACCCTGACTTGGGGTTGCATCAATCGCTTCCTTTATATTACTCTCTATTGCATTAAGTCGAGGGTTTTTATATTCCAGGTCGGGCTATCCATGAAAAAATCCTATTCTAAATAATCTAAATACTTAATAAAAATTGATGGATTATGAACGGAAACATGTTTTATGTTTTCTTCTATTCAGTGTTTGTGTATGCGATACTAAATGAACTGTAAAATACGTAACAACTACATTAGATGATGCGTTATATTTTTACGTATACTTTAAACTTAAAATTAAAGTATACACTTACTTTACGTTTTCTATCAACTTACATTTAACAGGAGAAAAGCTCATCATCGTATATTAGTCGCAACTCAAATATTCAAAAAACAGTGGAAAACAAAATTATGATTTTCCGTAAAAACTTTTTTTTTTATGTTTTCTTCAATTTACTTTGTTATTTATATAATTTAAAATAAGCGCCATCTATTTTAAATATTTTACATTATTTACTTAAAACATTTTTTTTTATTTTATTGTAAATAAATAAAGTCAACACATAAATTGTGATAGAACATAAAATAAAGGCTTTATGCAATTTTAACGAACTGAAAATGTTTTTTTCTATTGTGTCAAAACAGTAGCGACATCTTTTGAACGTTATTGCTTAGTGATAAAAAGAGCTTGAATAACAAACCAAAATATAAGATTTCGTTGAAAATCATGCTAGATGGCGTATTTATTTATGTTACATCTTTTTAAGAGTAAAAAATATTCTCCTCCGAATACGTTTACTGAAATAAAATTCCTATTATTTTACTATTCATGACTTTAATGTGGGTATTAACTTGCAAAAATAACTGGCATATAAAAATATTGTTTGCCTATCTGTACGAAAAAAAAAATACCACAAATATTTTGTTAATGTATCGACAGCGAAAACTTACTTTTAGAATCACCGTGTTTTTTTAAAGTGGATATAAGAACAAATACAGTAAATAACATATTAACGAATCTATCAATACTATGTTAGAAATACGCAAACAATTTCCAACCAGTAATTTTATTATCGACTAAAAGACAAATTTAACAGTTGCATGCAAATTTCGTTGAGTTACAAATAAACAATAGCGATGGCGTCGTTTTAGCACATCTGTCTTTATTCCTCTGACAGTTATAGGGTTGCCACTACTGTCAAACTTACTATTGACTTATTGAGAACTAATAAAACAGAATCTGGCTTTAAAAATCTAACATTGCTAATAACAGTGAAAACTACATTATTAACTCATGCATTTTTATACAAACGCTGCACTTTGAATATGATTTCTCATTATTAACTTTTGTGGACACCCCTACTGTCTACTAAAATATTCTGAATTTAGTATACTGAGGAAGAATTTAATAGTTCACTCTTCCAAATTATTCGCATCGCTTTTTTGTTATTATATCAAGGTGGCAAACGAAGCGACCACTGTCCATAGACATCCTCAATTTCAAATGCATTGCCCACCTCAGATCGACAGAGGAGGGAACGCACAGAAAGGGAATATTTTTCTTTCCTATGCATTCACTCCTCTATCAAATCCGCTTTCACTGTCCATCCTTTCCTTAAAAGAAAAAGGTGGAAGGGGAAAGAGTGAAAGAGTGGTCGTGGTATTTGATCGGGCAAGCCGGCCAATTCTTGCGACAGAGTTGTTGTTGCTGGCGTTTACCACTACCAAATGAAATGAAAATATAACGCTTTGAAAGACGGGTAAAACTTGAAAATAATTTTGTCCATAAATGTATGAATTCAAAATATTTCTAGTGAATGCAAATTTTTTTAACCCGTCATAACATTCACACAGAGTGATGCAATTAACTTATGCAAAAGTCTGACGTAAATTAATACATCTCGTCCGGTGCTAAATGATTCAGTGTTGTCATTACCATTACTTATATAATCTTCGAGATTTTAGTGTAGAAAAATTACGTAAGATGGCATTGTGTTTGCGCTTGATTGATTTGCACTGTATTATTGTTTATTTGAATTTTAAACATTACATTGTATTTTATTGTAAGTATTGTCCTGTTCTTAAATATCAGTTTTGGACGACGTCAATGACGTCATCTTAGATATCTCCATATTTCTCATTGTTTATTCTGCTTATTATTTTTAAAATACGTTAAAAATATTTGGTATGTCTTTTTAATACAGAATGAAAATATAATTTAACTATTGCTATTACATTAATTACTAAAATTTGTTTGGAAACATAAAACAATTGCCTATACAATAGAATAACATTTTAAAACGTCACAATACCAGTAATAATTAAAAGCATGAAATTAGTACGTCATAAATTTATTTTACTTTTAACTAATGTAATACAAAATAATCATATATTAGAAAATGGAGAAAATTTCAATAGACGCTCTATCACATTATAAACAGCTTTAGCCTGTCTTGCCTATACTGGACGTAGAAAGTGAAGATCTCTCGGAAAGCTGTCACTTGGTCCGCATGTGTAGGACATAGTGACAGGTTATCATTGAATTAGTGGTGAAAATGTCTGACAGCGCCCGTTTCTACACAAACATGTAATATATGCTAATATATTTTCTCTTTTGTTGTGTAGTTGCATAGCATAAATATATATTTATATGAATTTGCACACTATGTTACCTAAGAAAGGTGACTCGTTACTTCATTTTGTGTTTGTGTTGTCTTTTGTCAGATTTATTTGTTTAGTACGATGTTTAGATAATTATTAGATCCATAAATTACTTATAAAAAGTAACAAAAAAGTTTTAAATGATATTAATCTGGACGCATTTATATATACATATATTTTTTAATTTAATTAAAGAAGTTTTATTTACTTTAATCATTAATGGAAATTTATTTATCAGCTAGTATCTTAGCCTAAATCCTAAATTTTATTTTATCATTATTTGAAAAGTACTATAAAAACAATCCCACATTCGTTGATGTCTTATTTATGAAGAAAGAATTAATTTTAAATTTGTCATTAATTTTATATAATATTTATCACAACCTAGCTGTCGCGCGGAATAAAAAAACTTAATAAATAGCCTATTTGTTCTTCCAGACTATGATCTACACTACATCTATGCCAAATTTCATCAAGAATTATTGAACCGTTCTGCAGAAACCTTCAAACAAACAAACATCTATCCATCCATCTATACATTTGCATTTATAATATTAGTAAGATTTAAGCCTGGAAACCAAATTTATAATACTTGTGACATTAATTTGGAAGAAATGGCTATACTTACTTATATTTTGTCAACCTTTATTTATAAATACCCGACATTTGATTTACTCTCTTGACTTTTATAAATATGAAGGGGCAGGAGGGCCTTCATCAGAAATCATATTGTGCGAGTATAAAAGCGGGTATGTCGGCAGGTGGGCGTGAACAGATCACGAGTCCTTGTTGCAATCGCAGTTGTTTAATAAGGGTTAGGTAACCAAAAATACACAGTGGAATGAACACTGTAGTGTCTAACCAATGCGAGACCAACTTAATTAAGCGCTAGATTTTAATTGTTAATTAGATGCTAAGCGATTCGTCGCAAGCGTGGTGCGCGGGCGCCGTCTCGAACAACACTGTTCAATGGCCGCCCTCACAACCATCGACAGTGACGCTTCGCTTGGCTGAAAAAGTCAACCAGTCATTTGACTTTGGCGGATACGCCGTCACGGCCGGACTGACATTCGACCGTCCTCGGGCGATTCTCTGAAACAATGAACTGCAGTTGTACCTATTCCGTTCGGCATCCTGACGGACTACTCATTACAATCCTCATATGATACTTAAGACTTAAGGCGAGCGTCTCGTAACAATTAAGTCAGATGACACCGCCTTGTCACTAAACAGCATGTAGGTTAACTTTTCACAATCGGTACTATTGGACAGGTCAATCCTTTGATGGATGTAACCCGGACGACAATATTCGTCTTAACACAATCTGCAAGGCATCCAGAACAAGTCATCCAACATAAATGGCTCTGACTCGGACGACAATATTCGTCTTAACACAATCTGCAAGGCATCCAGAACAAGTCATCCAACATAAATGGCTCTGACTCGGACGACAATATTCGTCTTAACACAATCTGCAAGGCATCCAGAACAAGTCATCCAACATAAATGGCTCTGACTCGGATAACGTTTTCGACTATGCACCGAAGATCGTTCACTATCACTATCACTAGATGTAGACGTATCCCTATTACGATCGGCACAACGCCTCCTCTTGCGAGACTCGTTTGTTCGCAGAGGTGGACTACCTTCCGACCTGCTACGCGATCTAAACCGGTTACGCATCCCGAGCAAATTATAATTAAAAACGCAAGAGATTTGATTAACGGCCGTCTGTTTTTTTTCACCCTCTTATAAAGTAATTTGGAAAGCAGATAGTGGGCTGAAAGGTCTATCCCACTTCTGATGAAGGGGCAGGAGGGCCTTCATCAGAAATCATATTGTGCGAGTATAAAAGCGGGTATGTCGGCAGGTGGGCGTGAACAGATCACGAGTCCTTGTTGCAATCGCAGTTGTTTAATAAGGGTTAGGTAACCAAAAATACACAGTGGAATGAACACTGTAGTGTCTAACCAATGCGAGACCAACTTAATTAAGCGCTAGATTTTAATTGTTAATTAGATGCTAAGCGATTCGTCGCAAGCGTGGTGCGCGGGCGCCGTCTCGAACAACACTGTTCAATGGCCGCCCTCACAACCATCGACAGTGACGCTTCGCTTGGCTGAAAAAGTCAACCAGTCATTTGACTTTGGCGGATACGCCGTCAAATACATCTAGAAATAAATATTAGGTTTTCTTACATTTATTCCGCGTTAAAAGTGAAGTCGCATTAACTTCGTAGTTATTTTGTAGTTACATTTTTGCCTACAAAAAAAAAATTTAATAAAAAAATTAGCCGAATCCAACATCAAAATATAAAATACCCATAGCAACCTTCCAGTGTGCTATCACTTCTTTAAATATGGTTTATCTAAATGTAAAAGAGTATCGTAAACATTCTGCGTTAATTTGGTCCACTCTTCTTACGAAAGCCGAGCTATCTGCACTTAGCACAGCACACTTAGCCAGGGACCGTGTGCGATTAAGACCACACCGTTAGCGAGGGTGACAAAGCCTTAGTAGATTCTTGGATAGTCTTCTATAGTTTATTAATTATTTTAACAATAGAATCCCCGAATTTTACCTGAATCTTTACTACATAGTTTAAAATAATATTAATATGGCTCTAGTTGTAGTGAATGGTTTAGCTTTTGCCCGCGACTCAGACTGCGCGGAATTAAAAAAAACAGAACAAATACCATGCGTTATTCGAGACTATGTTCTACATCTGTACCAGATTTCAATAGGATATATAAAAGTGTTATCGAGTAAATATTTACACAAAAAATACATAACGTTGGTCCACGGGCATCGTACATAATTTCTGGATTCTAGATAGCCTATCTGTTCTTCCATACTATGTTCTAAATCTGTGTCGCATTTTATCAAGATTCATTAAGCCGTTTTGGAGTACGTAGTAACAAACATCCATCTAAACATTCGCATTTATAATATTAGTATGATTGTATTATTGAAATAAAAATGATAAAGGTAAAGTACATGTTCCGATAGACGCTTATATTAATCGTTCGTTTTAAATTCATCACTGCATAGATTTTGTTTGTTTGTTAGTTACTAAAAAAGAAAAAACATCAAGTATATATAACAAACGCATGTACACTACAGTTAGTTGCATCATATGACACATTAAGGCTTAAGTGGAAAACATTGCAAACTAGATGTCACTCGAAAGCAAGTCGATTTTACAACAACGGTACCTGGCCGTAATGATTTGTAATATTATACTGCTTTACTATCCAACTATCTTTAAATAGTGTAATACTAAAGCTAAATATATGTCGCATACCAAAGTATACATCCTGTTTATTGATTTACATATAAAAAAGTAAAGACAACATTTTTGAAAGGATAAAAATATCTGTGCATTATTTATTCGTCCAAAATTAAGTGACGAAATTTTATATATTTAGTCTGATTGAAGATTTAAAGAAACGGACGGTGACATATACGTTTGCATTATAAAGTACATAAGAGTAATTTTATTAAGATAACATAATTTATTTATATCAAAAATATATATTATGTAAACTATTCACTAAAATTTGACTGAATACAAATTTTTGTACCGTTTTAAATCACTTAATGTTAAAAAATTTTTTTTGCTTAATTTAAAAAGAAAGTACAGTAACATCACTAATTGCTCCAGAAACATGAAGACATCGTAGTGATTACTGATATATGCGAAGCCATGCGTGCGATCTCAACCACTTATTTAGCATACCAAACGTCGCATTTTCTACAGTTACTTCCAAACGAATTAACGCAGCATACCGATCGACTATCATTACAAGTCGCACGACACATGACGTATCGGACACGATACGTCATGGTCTGATTATAAAAATTACGTAGGGTGTAAAAGATTTACTGCACGCCACCAAATGATCATGAACTTCGGTACTGTTAGACTAGTCACATCATAAACTTTTAGAAAATTGAGAACAGAACAATTTATTTAATTTTTTTTTAATTTTTCATTCACAAATTTTGGCTTTAGAAGACAACTTCTCAACACCCCTCTGCCTAATCTCTAATGGCTGCAATAAGTATGGTAAGTTTTAAGACTATTTTGGAAAGATTAGTAGCTAAATATTTAAAAAACAGAGCCAGGTAATATCAGAAAATCTCTATATTCAAATCACTGCATTCCTCAAAAGAAATTTGTGTGGGTTCTAATCTCTAAAACAGGTATATTTTGAGCGTATTTTTTATTGTCGTCTTCTAACCTTGTTGTATTTAAGGTTAACAACATAATAAAATTCAAATCAATGTTATCAACAGTTCGAATACATTTTTGAAAGCTAACTTTACAAGGTTTTTAACATGGAAACTAATAATCTATGGTAGATTTTACCGATATATGCCTACTAATTTTAGATGAGATTTCTTTGCTAAGCTAAACTTTGATAAAGACCATATCACAAGGAACCGTTTAGGCTATGATAAAGCATCAGAAAATAACAGATAATCTGAAGAGAGAATGAGAAATTACAGATGATCAAAAGGTAAAAATTTTATCAAAAAATTCCTTCAACACAATCGAATGTTCACTATGAATCTCAATAGATAAAGTGGGTTAACAAACCCATCAATAATAGAGGTATATTTAAATTACCCACTTCACCGTTCCCCACTTTTCTTTGGAACCGGTACACGCGGGCCACGGATCGGGGGACGGACTGGTTCGCCTTACAAGGTCGAGTTAGATCGTGACTGGACACTGGAGTGTTAAGTCGCAACTAATTTAGGGCTGGCACTGGACTGAACCGACTAGACTTTTGACATTACAGAACGTTTTTTATATTAAAAGAACAGATACTATATGTACTCAAGGTTGGATATAAAAACCTTTAGTACTATATGTACATTCCAGCTTGACTTTAGTTTTTTAATGCAAAAAAAAACATCTAATTCTAACTAAAGATATTTTTATATGTCATATGAGACCAATGATTACACACATGTATATTTTTTTAAGTTAAGAAGCCTTGTATTTGTTTACAATGTCATTTAAAATAAGCATTATTATACAAGTAAATAAATTTACGTATTTAAATTTAGATTCATATTGCATGCGTTGTTACTTTTCAATATCAAAAGGTGCACAAAAATATGCAATGTAATAAAACAAAACAGCAAAGGCCAATCGCTTATCGGAATTAGCAGAACGAATTGTTTGATTTTTTGCTTATGCCGCATTCTTCGAATCGTATTCACGTTTTGTACTTTTAAGCGTAATAACTTACTGAATAAACATGTATTAACAATATACATAACTAATCGTGGGTTTCTTACAAGAAAATCTCCTTTTAAAATATATTGTTACCTCTGTTTTGTCAAATATAATGACAGGGATTACGATATGTTTTATATAGAGATTTTGGTATCAGAAAACAACGGTAAAATCGATTCTCTGAGGAGACATAAATATGCCAGCCGGCCCAAATTGGAGCAGTGTCGTCTACGACAAAGACGGTGGAAGCTTTTAGATAGCTGACACTAGTAAAGTTGTACATTTAAAATAATTTGAGAATAAAAGGCTATATTAATTATGCACAACTGTATGTAGATGTTTGAAATATAGTGTACGGTCATATGCCAATCCAATCCCTCATAATCGTTTTAAGAAAACAGATACAGGTGTTTCAGTAGTGGAAACCCACGTTAACATAAACAGTCGTGACTCGTTAAGGAATAACAAGCGAGTAATTACGGCTTCTGTTTATAGTTTCCTACAATTATCATTGATGTATTTATAATTCAAAAGTATAATGGAGTCAGTTTCATATACGTCGATGTTATGAATTCAAACCTTCTCTCTGTTGTTCTAATGTTTTAATTCAATCAATAATTCAATCAACTTAACGGTTAAAAAGTCGGTGCCGTCACCGGACGACCACATGTGAGTTAATCCGTTCTTAATTAATTAATTATTATGTCTCACGAAAGTTTAAACAATTTAACAACTAGTATTTAATAAATTTCGGTGACTAATTTCTTATAAATATTATTCCAATTAATCCACACAAATATTTAGTAACAAGGACAATCGATGTAATTGCACAATATTTCAATGCGTTCATTACAAATGTAATTTGTTGTTGCGAAATGTTATTTTGTAATTATTTTATAGCTCACTAATAAGGCTTTTAAGTTACTTAATGTTGCTGCTGTACTAAGAATTTAATTAGTCATTTTATTGTTATTTCTATAATGTAATAAAGCTTTTTAATATATAAAAAAAAATAGTATTACACATTTACCGATACTTTTACTTAAATTTAACTTTTATTGTAACGGATAAAATCTGAAAAGTAAATAAAAAGCAAATTTAAAAATATAGGTATTAATTCTCACCTAAGAGTGTCACTTGAAGCATGATGCAGATTTTATATTGCTAACTGGTAAAGGCATCCATATATAAAAACACAGACAAAAAATTCCTTTAAACTGCTTAATATTAAATTTCATCCTACCATTATAATCTATCAAGTATCTATTCTGTAATTCAAATTACGTTTTAAAAAAAGCGATAATTTTTAAATTTGAAGTCACGTTCTTTTAACGGCTAGGCTTTATAAAAATACAGCCAGTTTGAAAACATAATGGAACAACATAAATAAAGATGACTTTATCGCTTAAAATTGTCATCGGCATGTGAATAAATTGTAAAAATATCTTATATAAAACTCCATATGAAATCAAGGTTTTTTTATTGTTCTAGAGATGGCGTCAACTGTGCGGAATAAGTGACGTAATTGTACACAAAATATTGCGTTAACTCTTCTTATGTATTGGTGTGTTATTGAAGAGAAAGTTTCTTTTGCATAGCAAAGGATTGCATATTTTTCACATATTATATAAATGTCTAGTTAGGATGGCATGGGCTTATTATGAGGGATAATAATTGAACACATATAATTTCCATATAAGGCCTAATTTTAGTCCTTGTTCCCTTCCCACCCTTTTCTTATCGGGAAATAATGGAAAGGGGAAGTTTGACGGAGGAGGGGACGCATGGGAAGAGTAAATATCTTATTTTTGTGCGTCCCCTAATCCGTCGATTAGAGGTAGACGCGTGTGTAAATGTAAATGTCAATGGGCAGCGGTCGCTTCGATATTTAGGCGAATTCAGGTTAACGCACGCTCATTTGCCACCTTATAATATAAAAAAACTAGCTGTCGCCCGCGACTCCGCGCGCATTTAAAAAAAACTTAATAGGGGTATGAAAAATAGATGTTAGCCGATTCTCAGACCTACTCAATATGCTCACCAAATTTCATGAGAATCGGTCAAGCCGTTTCGGAGGAGTTTAACCACAAACACCGCGACACGAGAATTTTATATATAAGATCATGATAAAGAGAGATTTGAATAATTGTGTAGGGGTACATTAGTACCAAGCCTAAGAAGAGGTGGTTTAATTATGTAAAAAATAACTGATAAATAAAATGACGAACGATAGATAGATTTGGAAGACAAACTTCGAACGAGACGAATTCGACCAAACATAAAATGGGATAAGTGGGAGATATAACATTTTTAATAAGTATTTTTACAACTTAATAACCGAATATAAGAACATATGATATGTTCGAATTTTTTTATGTAATTATTACTTCCTTCAACATTACTCAAAGCTATAAGAATTTAAACTATGTACATCTGATATATCCTTTATGCGTCTGGGAATGTAATAACAAAATGTAACGTGCGAACTAACAAACTTTATAATTAAAAAACAAGCTATACAATTGGTATGCAATTGATGTTATCAACGTAATATTCAAGTCTAACGAAGGTTACCGGAATTACTAATTTTCACTCGCATTGTAACACAAATTTAATAGATTAATGTTACATTTTATTACAAATGTGATTTATTGTTACATATTGTTACATTCTATGTAAACATAAAAGGTATAACAAAGTTTGTTAAATTAAACATTGTTGCTTTTGCCCGCGAATGCGTCTGCGCAGTTTTTAAATAAAGGCGGAAAGTATCTCATGTGTTACTCGATTCGACTCTCGACTCGATTATGTTCTATGTCTGTGCCAAATTTCAATGAGATCTGTTAAACCGTTGCGGATTTAGCGAGCAAATATGTATTTCAAACCAGTACCAGTAACCAGTTATTCTTTTTGAAAAACTGTTAAATGATTTCGGTAGTGGAACTTCAAAGTCTACACCGTCTTTTCCTAATTGAACGATGAAACAAAATGTACGGAAGCTATACTCTCTTTGATACGGATACGACTATTAAAGAGAAATTGTCAATTCCAAGAACTCACATCGCTTTCTAGCAGCGACTACAACACAACGTATGAGCGGGAAAACTCAATACAAAAACTAACATAATCACCTTTTAAATTATTGTAAAACAGTTATAGAAATAGAGTTATAACGTATCATCGTAGCGTAATATTACTATTTTTTTATAGGAGAAGGGGGCAAACAAGTAACGGACCGAAAGTTATTTGATCCGACGCCCATGGACATCCGCAACGCCAGAGGAAGCGCAGATGCGTTGCCGGCCTTTAAGGAAGGTATACGCTCTTTGGAAATGAATATGGAATCATATTTATGAGAGAAACACTAAACAAAAGGTTACCAAATACAACAGCTGTAGTTCGCGACTTCGTGCGCCTGGAATTAAAAAAAAAACTAGCAATAAATATAGCCTATACGATCCGGTTATAGTGTATCTTCTCAAAAGTAAAAGAATATTTTTTATCGGTTCAGTAGTTTCGGAGACTATTCAATGCTACCAAAACAAACAATCTTTCCTCTTTATAAAATTAGCTGTCGCTCGCCACTTCGTCCCCGTGAGGTTAAAAAAACTGATTTATCTCAGTTTCAGATTTCATCCCGTTTTATTCTAGAGTTAAGTAATAATAAACATTCAAACTTTCGCATTTATAATAATCAATTGGAAGTCAGATCTTTATAAGTTTTAATTCGATATGACAGATACTTTGTGTTGGTTTACATTTAGATCGGCCCGTTAGTCGATCTTAAACTGTCCTTGTAAGTAGCGGAGCCTTATTTATAGTTTCGTGTAAACGCGTTTACATGTTGATTAATGCACAAACGGTAGTTATTCTGAACACGTGGATCGCCTTGTTATCAACCCACGACTCTACTGGCGATGGGGGTTTTGATCAAGATGTTTAAACTAGTGGCCGATATTTTATGATTTTGAAGTATTTAATTATAAAATTTTATCTTCTCAAAAATACAAGAAATAGTTTATCAACTAGCTATTATATTTAACTCGCTTTTGTTCAAGACTGCGAAAGATTAAAAAATAATCTGTTAAGTAGACTATGTGTTCTTCCAGATTCATCAGCCGTTCTAACATCCATCTATGAAAACATTGTCATTTATACTATCAACCGTGGGTTTGTGAGTCTAAAATCCCCGTTTAAAAATATCAGCGATGACGATATGTTTTATATAGTAGAGATTTTGTTCTCAGAAACCGACTAGTAAATGATATAGTAAGAAGAACTCTTATTGCTATTAGTAATACCTATTTAAATTTTCAATTTTCGAACTATAAATAAACAATTGCAGTGAAAGTAAAATCATTTATTGAACGCAGACGTCTCAACTATCAACGCAATGTTCGTCGTTTCCAACAGGTGATCGCGTGTTCCAAGTTATTTGGTTCAATGGCATTCTCGCAGCAAACGGAACATGTGCACGACGATATTACCATTGTTTTCCAACTTCACAACACGATCTTACCTTGATAGTTGGAACATAAAATGTAGAGAAATTAGATTTTCTTAGCTTTGTAATCTGATCTTTCTTATAACATCTATCTTTAAGATATTGTCGCATTGACCCTTGGTTTCTGAGAACAAAAACAAAATCTCTGTAAATATAACGTCATCGATATTATTTTTGACAAAAGAGAGATAACAATATGTTTTACACGGGGATTTTAATCTTAGAAACCCACGATTCGATTATGTGGCAGTGAGTACTCTTACTAAATCTATAGCAATAGGCCAAATAATTTTCTTTTGTAATAAAACCGCTATAATGGATTAAATAATAGAGGAACAAATTTTCCACAACCGAAAAAAAGTTGTTATTCCATTTTTTTAATGTGAAGAATGAGGTGAACATCTCGTAATTTTTTTCGTAAAAAAAAACCTTTCCGCAAAGTATTTGGCACATATTAAAGATAGAAGCGTAAACAAACTTTCACACTATGGTTGAGGTTTTCGATGGTTTTTATTATCACTCTTCTTTACATTGAATTTTGTTTATCACTGAAATTGTAACCAAAAATCGTCTAATAGAATATTTTGTTATATTTCTCAACAAAGTACAAAATGTTAACATACAAAATGTAAGCAAACTTCAAAATAGAAAAAAACAAATTATGCACATTTACCGTACGCCGTTTTGAGTCATAAAGAGATTATAAATGGGAGAGAAGATAGAGAACGAGTTTATTTTCGCAAATTATTTCCTAGCATTAAAAAATTTGTGAGAAAAAATCAGAATTGTTAATTTTACACTGAATTTAAATTGATTGACAGGTCTTTGTTTTATAAACAGCATGTCGTTTACACTTCCAAGTAACAAGGAATAACAGTGCAAACGTTCTGAAACGGACAATCGAATGTTTTGAGTTCAAAGTATAGGCAACATACAATGTTGTATTATAGTTCTGTGACCATATCTTTCAACACTAACCGTGTGTTTCAGAGTCCAAAATGTAAAACATATCGTTAGCTCTATTTAACACACACTAAGTATACATTAGCGTTAACCTTCTCATAATTGAGTACTTAAGTGTGGAAGATAAAAGCTTAAATCCTTAATATCATGGCACGTGGCATTGCAAGCTTACTATATTATTATAAATGCGAATGTTTGATGGATGGATGGATAGATGTTTGTTTGAAGATATCTCAAAAACAGCTCAATGGATCTCGATGAAATTTGGCATAGATTTAGATCATAGTCTAAAAGAACACATAGAGTTCTTATTATGTTTTATTTTAATTCCGCGCGGACGGAGTCGGGGGCGACAGCTATTTTACTACATAAAAAAACAATATTGTTATCAGTTAATTTGTTTTAAGATTAAAAAATAGAGCAATAATCAAATACATAAAAGGAATTATTATTATAAGGTTATGTATGACTTATGACTAGATTAATATTCATTCAAGTTCGAAATATTTGTTCCGTGGTGCGTGATTTGTTATGATTGACCTTGGCAACCAGTCACACCTACATTTTTATGGACATAACAAATAATATTATAGATATTGTATTATATAGCTTATATAGCTTATATAGCTTATTGTTTGTATTTCTTGTAGCTTATATAGCTTGCATGTGATAGACATTTCATATGATAAAAGTATTCTATTATCTTTCAACAATATCAATAACCATTATAATTTTGAACGAATTACTGATATTTTTATCTTTTAAATCAATTTGTTAAATTAATACATACTTTATTATTATTATAAAATATTTAATTTTTAAATATTCACATTCAAGCTGGAATACAAAAGTTAAAAAATACACTTTTCGTTAGTCCGTCGGGTAAATGCATTACTAATAAAAAAACTGAGATATATGGAACAGTTGCGACGTATCCGTAGTCGTTAGATTAGGTAACGCAGATGTAGTAATTGCTTCAAGATGGCATAGATATGAAAGTCTATAAAAACGTATTTTGCTTAATAGGTTCCTACTGCAAAAACTATCTTTTTTTCGGGCAAAAAAAGGCTTCAATTAAAATTTTTTAACACTCACTGATTTTTAATTTATTAGTTAAGGTTTTGAATGTTAAAAGATTATGAAGGAAACAAAAGAATAAAAAACAATTGAAAAAATTCCGTTTCTTTTGTTTCTTAACCGTCCATTTAGAGGAAGAAATAATGTGTAAACTATTTATATTTTCAAACCCAAGGTATAAGTATGTAAAAGGATGTAATACTAGTATTCATTATAATAAAATGTAGTATTTCCTATTTTAATTATTTTAATGTAAAATCCTTTTTGGGAATATTCCGTGTTCTTTATTGCAATATTATAAAACACTAGCTGTCGTCGGCGACTCCGTCTGAAGTAGCCTATGTGTTCTTCCAGACTATGTTCTATATCCTTGCCAAATTTCAGCGAGATCCATGCAGCCGTTCTGGAGATACCTTCGAACAAACATCTATCCATCCATCCATCCAAACATTCGCAATTATAATATTAGTAAGATTAAACACACCATTTATCTATTAAAGTTAAGTGAATACAGCTCAGACGATTGAATATTTAAAAAAAAACATGTTCTTGTTGAGTGCAGAATTGAACATTCTGCTAGAGGTGGTATACTGGCCACCTTTGCTTTTTTATTTTAAAAAAGATAGGTTAAAAATAGTAAGAGATTGGCGCGGGAATGGTTTTGGCTGCCGTGCTGATGTTTTCAATTTATACAGGTCCTATATTGCATTCCTTGGAATACTAAAGATATTGCATTATAGTCTAGTTGTTTCTTAATCAACCAAAAACATAGTTATTACTATCCACAGTTGTTGGTGTAGTGAAAAACCACTATTACATTAGTCTATTAACACGTTTAAATCAATAAAATAATAACTATTATTAGTGTAATACTACTAATACGTATCTAACAAATACATTACAGCATTGTCAAGGCGCTACCTTTTACTTAACACGATATTCAAGTACGTTAAAGGCACTAATTACAAAACGTCACGTAACACAAGCAAGGTGAATTAAAAAGAGGCTATTGTATTTTAGTCTCCTATTCACCATATTCGACCTGCAATTGTTTACATCAAACAAAACCAAGTTATTACAATCAACGAATGGATTATTTTACTGAACATCTTAGCAGTTTTGAAGGCAAAAACAACAGTAGTGAATAACTACGAGTATCTTACATCCACTATAAGCAGAGTCTAATGGGCCGTCTCGAACGGTGCAATACCACAACCGCACAGAAGACAGGCGTGAATTGGAAGCAATTCCCCGTTTCGTCTGATGAGTGTGCGTTCCGGAGGCCTAATTTAAGTCCTCTTTCCCTTCCAATACTCTTCTTATAATGAGTTGCGAATTACGTTGCCATTTTTTTTATTACAACAGTCGTTAACGTAAATTTATAAACTCGTTTGGATCAACCTCTAAATTCAAACATTAATTTTATAAAAGTACGTAAATTATTTTAAAAAATTAGGTAATGAAAATAATTACCTACACTGCTATCGGGATACTTTGTTAGTATCAAAATATTCAAACCTACCACGTATGACAGGTGTGCAATTATTTCAAAGCAAACTTATTATTCATAATGTGCAAAAAACGCATTTAAAACACAATCAAACCGACAATAGTACAAAGCATTGTTACAATTACCCTCTCCTATTACGGAGTAGCGCAAAGAAATGGTACGTAATTATAAGACGGTGAAAGTAACTCTTTCCGTACCGAAGCCATTACAGTGTTATTGTCAATATGTTGTACTTTATATAGCTTGTGTTGTGACAATTGTTCTTTTAAGGAAGTGTGGCCAACATAACAACGTAACGACTTCCTATTAACAACAAAAAATATGTTCATAACATGCCTAATTGTCTACAATCGAATCATCGGTTCGATTGTAGATTACGATTATCAATCTTCAAAATGTTAACAATGTACTTATGTTACATGTTGTTCTTATGTTACATGTTGCTGTCAGTTTCTAATGGCAAAAAACCTGTACAAAAATATATTGTGATCAGATTTATTTAAAAAATACTTACAATAGAAAATTATCATAAAATCCATGTAAAGACCACACATCCATCCATGACAGTTTCAGAACAAATAGAGTTAATAAACTTAGTTCGTGCGAATAAGTTACGTTTTATATTTAAAGAGCGGTTGAATAAAAAGTCATTCGCGAAAAGTCAAGGCAACAATTTTGAAAGTTCTGCAAAAGTAATCAATGTATTTATGTTTAAAATTCTACTGTGTTTTTATTGATTACTAGATTTTGCCCGCAGCTCCGTCCGCGCGGAAAAAAAACTTAATTATTATCATATGTGTTCTTCCCGACTATTTCCTAGATTTATACAAAATTTCATCGATATCCGTTGAACTGTCATGCAACCTTCTAACAAACATCCATACATACAAACTTTCGCATCTATATATATAAAAGAAAGGCGTGTTAGTTACACTATTTATAATTCAAGATCGGTCGAACTGATTTAGCTGAAAATTGATGGGGAGGTAGCTTAGAACTAGGAGACGGACATAGGAACTTTTTTATCTTGTGTGCATTTTTTTTTATTCCGCGCGGACGGAGTTGCGGGTAAAAGCTAGTTTATAATATATTAGTAAGATGTTATTTCATTTTACTTATTTGAGGTGAAATCTACTGTGGTGGTAGACTGTCTTAACTAGCTAGTAATATATAATTTAAAAAAAAAAACAGTAACTTACATGTCGTCTTAAATATCTTGAACATTGAACAAACAAGTGAATGTCCTAGCCAAGAGAAGGTTTCAAACCAAGGTTGAATTATAAAAGAATACGGAAGATCGACGAGTTGACAACAAGTTTCACTCTCCATGCCTTATTTACAACGAACCGTGGAATGTTCTTTGTATGTTGATCAGAGGACGTTCTTAAATAGAACATGTATGGACGTTGATGGAAAGCCCGAGGTACGGTGGGCTTCTGAGACCAAATTCTCCGTTTAAAACATATTGTTATCTCTGTTTTATTAAAAATAATGACAGGGATGACGATAACAGAGATTTGATCTCGGAAACCCTCGGTTAAATTGTTTCACTGCATTATTATATAAACAGTTTTAAACAAACACGTCTTTCACAGTTGTGACAACCTTAAAAGGGTGAGCCAGAATCATATCAAATGGTTTATATTCCTAAGAGAAACAAGTTCAATTTACTTAACATTCGACCACCCACTAGTTGTCTCGTTTAAAATTAAAAATTAAACTTTAGTATTGTATGTAAATCATAATAGATGACTGTATTAAAGTAGTACATATTGTGTTCTCTGTCTTGTCAAAGAGAACGAAAGACAATTTGTATTAATACAAGCGTCGCGGCAGTGGAATACTACGGTTATGCTTGCAATCGCGGTAGAAACTCTGCAATCGCGTGCAGTCGCATTAACAAAGTTATACGCTTCAATAAATCGATTATAATTAAACAAAATGTAATCAGTGATTATAAATGACTAACTAGACAAAAAAAAATTGTCTTCGTGTTTTCATTACACGATATGAATGCAGTATCAGTTTTTAATATGGTATTTTTTATCTATCCATCAATGTGCATAGATAATATAAAAAAATAAATAAAACAGCACACGTTTTGCGTATATTCCGACCATCAAATTTTTTTCTACACAATATTAAATGTATTACACTTACGTTTTAGTATTAAAAAAAAAAACAGTTTTTTATGGTAAAAGATTGCAAAAGAGTAAGTGGCTTGAATTCGCCAAAAAAGCAAAGTGACCGTTACCCATAGACATATGCATTTGTAAATGAGTTGCCTAACTTTAATCGATAGAGGAGACGCACAGAAATATAATTTTTCCCTTTTTAAGCGTCCCGTCCTCTTCCAAATTCACTCACCTTCCTTTCGCTTCCTTATAATAAAAGGGTGAGATGAGGAATAGGACTAAAATTAGACCTCTCGCATGCACACTCATCAGGCGATATGTGGAATTACTTCCACTTGACGCCTGTCTTGTGTGTGGTCTCGGTAATTCACCGGACGAGCAAGCCATTCCTGCAACAGATGCTCATGCAGGCTCTACCACAGTTGCAAGTCTGTCGTCTTTCAATGGAACACTGAGACGCACGGTCATGTGAAAGGTAGTGATTTACAAAACGGGATCGCTGGTTAACAATTTAACAGATAATACAGAATCTTGATATAATCTAATAAAATTAACGACCTATTTCTGATTAACCGTGGGTTTCTTTGACTAATATATTTTATATATTGATTTTTGTCTGAAAAGTCAGCAATAAATTGATTTAATTTACAATTCAAGATCAGTGAAAGGAAGCATAGGTGATAGAAGGAACTGATATTAGCGTTGTTCAATAACAATTTAATATGTCTACTAAGTGGCGTAAGAACTACAGATTCCGCCATTCAATTGTTTTATTGGATGTTTTAATATTCACGCATAGTTGTTGTTTTGTTTTCAAGAAGCATCACTTTCACATTACGATTTCTTGTTTGAATGCTTAGAAAACTGACGTTTCCGACAACGTGTTGCATGAGAGATCACCGTAAATGGATGTGACAATTTTACTATAATTATCGCGTATGATTAAGAAAAAAAGCGGAACATCTGCAATCTTTTTATAATTATACGTTGATCATTTTCACATCTGACGATTTCATTAGTTGGAATATTGTCAAATAACTACAACAAACAGTATATCTAATCTATATATATATAAAAGAAAGTCGTGTTAATTACACTATTTATAACTCAAGATCGGTCGAACTGATTTGACTGAAAATTGGTGGGGAGGTAGCTTAGAACCAGCAAACGGACATAGGATAATTTTTACCCCGTTTTCAATTTTTCAACGGAGTCGCGGGTAAAAACTAGTTTTATCTAAACAATACTTCATTTAAAATTTACACTGTACTGAAGTAAATTATTTCATTTCTATGTTTTATTTTTATTTTTTTGCGTTTGCAACATTAAGCTAAAAGCAAATTTGTGGATAATTTTGTATCTAGAAATTAAAAAAAAAAAACAAGAAATTGATGAAAACAAAATTACATATTTGATCATTCAATGAACGAACGATGCAAGGCAAATACGAATATCTAAATATTAGATGCATTTGGTAAAATATTTCTATTGTATATGAATACCAGAAAGGCGGTATAAATAAATAACTTTTTTTCATTTTCTATTCCTTCCTCTTTGACCCTTGGTAGTTCGCTCTCGGCTAGAACCATTTAATTGAACTTTATTTAATATTGCTTAATCAATTTCATATAAAATATTTTATCCATAACAGGATAATATTTAACACTATACGTTGCAAGCAATAACAAAGTTTATTGAACAGATTTCTTCCTAAAGAAACGTTTATAAAGGAAATCCCGTAACCAACAAGCAAGTATGCATATACGAATAAATTTACTAAAAGAGAAATGTGTGTAACTTGCCAAATGGAAATTTGTAATCTCTGAATCAGCTAGAAAGTTCTTATGGATTTACACGAACAACGTTATCTTTACAAAAAATATTAATCAATGTTTTCTTATTGGGGTAAGTTGGCACCGCTATGGCTCGTAAGCGGTAGGCTTCTATAAAATGAAATTAAAATTATTTTCACGCGCAATGTATATCGAACATTAAAATTGAGAATTGTAATAACGGGCAACGTGCAGGCGCGAAGCACTTTCAAATACGTTTAACAATGACCTCTAAAATCAACGCGTGTGTAACGAGTAAGTTGACACGAAAATTTACTGAGATGTAATGAAAAAATAGTGCAAATTACCTTTGTTGCGCTCTGCATCTGTAGGAAAGTCGCGATGCCAGCTCGCACGCGGTTCTTGACGCCGCGTATTGTTCCTTTAGAGCTTCTTATAGTAGACGTAGGCTCCTCACTCTTATAATCCTTCACTCCCGCAAAGTATTCCTGTTCGGAAGTTTCCTCACTGACACTTTTATCGACACTAGCACTCTTGACCGGCACATCATCGAATTGCTTCTCGTTAAGATGAAAATCGTAAAACTTGTCCGTATCGAAGTATTGACTACTGTAGCAAATGCGCTCCTGCTTCATTTTTTCCTCTTTCTTTCTATCTTCGTAAGTCGTCTCTTTGATTAAAGGCGTCTTATTTTCGAAATGAGCAGGTGATGACTCCGCGCCACTATTGTTCCTCGACTCGTTCAACTGTGAAACTAATCGGAACGACGTGAGCTGCGCACTTTCTTTCGATACATTAGCATTTTCATTAATATTCCGGCTCGCTTCCTCTTGCGTTTGGTCGCTCGAGTCACTTTCAGTTTCGACCGTATTGAGTTTCGCCGAATGGTCTCTAATATCTTGTAGCAAGCCTTGCGGTAGAAAGCTACCGTTTTTGTTGTTCGCTTTATTTATAAACGTCGGTAGGAGCGGCGCGCTAGGCGGCTCGGGGGTTTGTTTCTTTTCCTTTTTGCCCGTATCGTCGCCGTGGCCTTCATCGGCGTGCATGCTTCCATTGAACTCACTGCTATTCAGCGAATCGCACGATATATTCGAATCGTTGTCTTCAAAATCTAGTTCACTAATGTTTCTCGCGGAGCTTATCATTGTGACGGATACGGCTTTTTTTGAAGACGATTTCGATGTCTTCTTTTTTGGGAGCGGCGGCGGTGTACCATCTAGATCGCTGCATGTACCCGAATCTAGGGTATCGCTCGGAGAGCACTGACCGCTTGACATTATCGTATTGTTAGAATTAATGAATGAATTGCAATAAATGTAGGGCGCCTTGTCCATCTTGGTTTGTTCTTCACTATCTAAGATCTTCAGTTGATTATCGTCGACGTTTAATCTGACTAAACTATTATTTTTCTTGTTGTCACTGATTTTGTAGGTTTCAAAGTCGACATCGCTCTTGAGATGCACGCTAGAAATCTTTGGCGCTTTCGGTTTGTCGGCGTCCGTGTTGATTCTGATCGTGACCACGTGTGGGCCGGCGCCGGAGAGAGCGTCTGAGCCGGCCGTATTCGCGGGTCGCTCTGGTTGGGTCGCCGCTATGAATACCGTTGCTGATGGGGACTTAGAATTAAGGACAAGTGAGTGCATCGAACTCAACGAGTCCATGTTAGACCGGCCGTCGCTCGCACTGTACGCGTTCACTCTGAGAGGGGCATCTTCGCTCGTTATCTGCGTAAAAGTTGTCGATCCTCTCTGTTTCACTTTTTGGGGCAGAGAGGGGATGTATTCGAGACTAGGGCGTGTAGTCACCTCTTCCATCATGTTTTGTCGATTAATAAATCCGCATAATTAGTTAACGGTGGTTCCGCTTACGATGCGAGGCAGGTCCGCCGCTTCAGATTGTGATTGATTTATAAGGCATAATAGTTCCGGTGACCGTTCGAGTCTGGGTCAACAGACCGCTCAGCGAGCACGTTCGCTTCTTCACGATGTTTACACCTGCAAATAGCATTTGTAGATTAGATATGTTCAACTAGGTATTGGAATGTTATTTTGTACAACATCGCATTATGCAATGGAGGTCGTTATAAAATGGACGATAGCTTCTTCTGTAACTTTACTTATGAGAGTAGATTCTAGTAAGTAGGTACTAATGAGTAAAAGATTCTAAACGTTCAATGAAATCTTAGTACTTGATAATATCACACGGGTCGATGTCTTTCTACACCGCTAACCAGTAGTTATTAACTTTGACATGTCTATTTTCTGCCGTGAAGCTCTGTTAACTCTTTAGCCAACAAAATCAAACAATTTCTAATATTTCTAAAAGCTAAATAGGTTAAAAACATATTTCAATGAGTACATATATTACGTCAAGTTATTAGGCACGTAATAGCTAAGTACATTGTTACGTAAGGTCAGTTTAAAACGACCGCATTCATGTTTATCATAAAATTTTAAACGCGTACGCACAAAGTGTGTACAATAGGTATCTATTGCTTAAACAACAGCCATGATTTGTTAAAAAATTGCGTAATTGCAAGAAAAAAAAACTGTGTCAAACGCGGTTATTATTGAATTCTGTATTTTTTGGAGTATAGGTTATGTGTCAATTTCATGATTGACGTTAATAAGTCACGTTCGAAAACGTGTTTATGTTTAAAATTATAAAAATAATTAACACTTGGTAGTTCTATATTTCTCTAGATCCTGTCAATTCTTTAGTCTTGAGTCGTGTTGAGTCTTGTTATTGTTTTCTATGCTATACTATGATGGTCACAGTTAGAATATGAAATGGTATAAATTATTTAAGATTTTTTGAAAATCTTAATGATTTTATTACAAAAAAAAAACAACTAAAACTTGTCTAATATAAAACTTATTTTGAATACTTTTACTTTAGTATTTACATAAAAAAGAAGTGAAAGAGAAAGTATTTTTACTTAATAGAATGGATTTTAATTTATTCAAATTGTTATGTATAATGTGATAAAACTTCATACGTCGAATAAATTAGTATTTGAAGTAATATTCCTAACATAATTTTTCCATTATAGTTTCATGCTACAATCTGTTGCCCGCGACTCTGTCCACGCGACATTAAAAAATATATAATTAGCCTATGTGTTCTTCCAGATTATGTTCTACATCTGTGCTAAATGTCATCAAGATCCGTTGAACTGTTCCGGAGGTACCTTCAAACAAACATCCATCCGTCTAAACATTCGCATTTATAATATTAGTGAGATGTATTAATTTAAATACAAAACATAATCGCTCGGGGCGTCTGTATGTGTGTGTGTTTTTTACTTGAAAACTATCACTATTAAATAATCATCCTGTATTTCATAAAAAACATACTGTAGCCTACTATTACTAGTTCTCCTAGCCCTATGCCCTATGATACTATACCAGTCGAGAAACAATACGCAATCTACAATCGTTTATAATGCGTTGTTTTTTTTTTAATATAAAACGATTATCTTTTGATTAAATTCGATTACCAGTCAATAAATTTCTTCCGGACGTAACAATTGACGATATGACCGCATTTGACCTGATTTAGCAATGTCCCCAATACGACAATCGTTTCGATTTTTGAACCGTGTAATATTGTTATTCGCACTTGGATTATACAACAAATTATCGGTTGAAATTGAAAGACAATAAAAAATTGTTATTATTTTTTCAAATTTTCAGTCTGTGTCTAGATAAAATTAATGTTTATTTGCTAATACATTATGTATTAAGGATTCAACCAAAATAATTCCTTAACAAAGTACATACATTCCTGATAAAAAGTTTAGAATTATGAATTTAGTGAAATAAGAAGAATTTCCAGTATTACTAGCTGTCGCCCGCGACTCCGTCAGCGCGCAATTAAAAAAAAACTTAATGGGGTATGAAAAATATATAGTAGCCGATTCTCCGACCTTCTGAATATGCATATAAAATTTCATAGAAATCGGTCAAGCCGTTTCGGAGGAGTATATAAGATACTTAGATCATACTTACTTAGCCTAGAATTCCTTTACCAAAGCATTATGAGTATTGCAACAGCTACTAACTACAATTTTCAGTTACATTTTTGATCGCGAATTATAAACGCAACATAATCCTTTCATTGCTTAATATTCTACGGAACCAAATGGTTTAGATATGCTGTGACGTCTCACTGTCGAAATCGATTTTCGATCTCAAATCATTTTTGGCTTATCCGCGTTATTTTTAATTTAAATTCAACCGGACTAAAGATGGCAACATCAATCGAAAAGAGGTTTTGTTAAGGGTGTTCAAAAAATATTTTATACTTGATTTCATAAAAAGCAACATAATTATTTTTCGGATCGATCTCAGGAATCGAATATTAACATGGGCCGTTAATTCAACGACTGATACAAAATATTGCCGCGCCAAAATAGATGCTATCACTTTCCCCTTTTAAGTGTCGAGACGAATTGATTTTCTAATGAATTCTTACGCGCAACAAAACGCTTTTTACATCTTCTAGTTCGTGTAATTCACGTAGCAATTAATTAACTACATTGTATGTGCGAATAAAAAAGTTGTTTACGTTTTTTCTAACGTATATCTTAGTTATTATGTTTTCTTTATGCCTGTTACTACAGATTTAGCGGTTTCTTAATTATCGTAGAGTAGATTTCTTATACAAATCTACATTAAACTGATCTTATAGTAACCATTTAAACAATTTCATTGCGACAGTATTTTTTTGCTAGTTAAGTATTCAACATTGCTGTCCAACGTCTTACCAAAATCTTCTCGATTCGATTTGTTAAAACATTTTAGTGTTGAAATTAATTATACATTTGTCTGTTTGTGAAAAAAACTGGGAATAAAGCGTTAAGAAGGTAATTTTTTTAGTTAGGTTTTTTTTTTTATAATTTCTCAACTAGTTATCAACTGCTATATTAGTTTCACTATTATATTATCACCATTATATTCCACCGGCGAAATAATATTTAAACATATTGCTATCTCTGTTGCTTTACCATAGAATGAAAGAGTTGACAATATGTTTCTATACAAGTGTTTTGTCAATGGAAACCTGCACTAACTGAAGGTTGTATTTAGAGATGAGTGAAATGGTTACAACATACAACAATAGATCGAGGGCATTAACATGCAGATAGTATGCTAAACAGCAGCCAGTCCATTGATGTAAATAAGGCCGTGTATACAAAGCCCGATAATTACTAAACGTCACGAAATAGAAAATATTTGTACGCTAAAATGCAAAGAGTGTTTGTTAATTTAAATAAAAATTGTACTGGTGTCGTACTCGTAGATGTTTTCTTTTAGAATTCAATATAAAATATCTAAAGTGTTCACGTAATGTCAGATGAATAGTAACTTACAAAAGGGTTGCGTATCGTGTTTTGTCTTTATATTATCACTAGCCGTCGCCCGCGACTACGTCCGGGAGGAATTAAAAAAACATAATAAGTAGCCTATGTGTTCTTCCAGACAATAATCTACATCTTTGCCAAATTTCATCAAGATCTGTTGAGCCTTTCTGGTAATACCTTCAAACAAACATCCATCCAAACATTCGCATTTATAATATTAGTAAGATATTGGCTATAAAGAAGATAATTGAAACTAAGAAACGATTGTTAAAGTTTTCTTTTATAATTATTTTATATGAATTTAAACTAGTAGTAATTAAACTATCCAAGACCCATTTAAACCTTTTATTGTCAGTAATGGGCACACTTTCACTGATATAGCCCCAATACTTTGTATTCGATACTGTTAAAAGCAAGCGTGACAAAACACCGTGTCTAATTGTTAACGATAAAATTTTCTATAATAAAATCAAAGTTGATATTCTGACCTTTCAAAGATGTGACATCAAAGTTTTGCAAAGAAAATCATGCAATTCGTTTGCGGTGATTCAAAGGGATGATTCACATTTATTAACTGAAGGATGAGTTTCTCAATTTGTTTGTTTATTTTTTTAGTAGCATTTTAATGTAAAACAATCATAATGCATTTGTTATCTTATATATATAAAAGAAACTCGTGTTAGTTACACTATTTATAACTCAAGAACGGCTGAATTGATTTGACTGAAAATTGGTTGGCAGGTAGCTTAGAACCAGGAAACGGACATAGGATAATTTTTACCCCGTTTTCTATTTTTTAATTCCGCGCGGACGGAGTCGCGAATAAAAGCTTGTTAATAATAGACATTGTAAATTGGTAAATAAATGAATTGCGGGGAAAATAACAGAAGGTAAAAATAAGTTACGCAGTTATTGGAGATATAACGCATGGGTAAAGAGATTTTAAGATATGCTTTTACTTAAGCGTCCAGTTACACCGTTAACACCGTAATATAAGTTGATCATGTAGGTTTTATGAACACTTTTTCCGACACTAGATATAATAATGATATAGTTTCAAAGAATTTTTCTTTATATATGCAACATTTCACAGAGTAAACGAGCTCATTTAAATCAATTAAAATTCTATATTTAAGTTAGTGAGATCATATGTAGTGTTCGGTATAAATTGATTTATAAATGTTACTATGATGATTGTATATACGACATACCATAATAATATAATGTATTATGTTTCAACACTCAAAGGAAGGTATCCTAGTAAATAAACAACTAATTGCTAGTACGACATTGACATAGATCTTGTTGTGTCCAACTGTCAAGGCGTAACAACCTTGAAATTCCATACAAAATGTATACAATTACGTGACCAATATGCTGATTAAATGTAATAATTCTTTTTGTGAATAAACTGCCCAGTTTACTTAGATCCCTCATGTAGAAATCGACCTCTACATTACCAAGAACACAATACGAACACGCAGTTTATATACTAATGTTATGTATTAATACATAACTTATATATAATTACTATTACACATACATGGCCTTTCAAATTATATTTGATCCCGACATTTACCAAGAGTCACGCAGTCAAGGCCGCGTATAGGATGTTCCTTTTTAATATTTCTATCGATTCAAAGTTTGATTAATAAAATGTTCGAAACAAGATATAATAAAATTGAAAATTAAAATATAAAATATTCATTTGTTTTTGAGAAAAAAAAAACATGGACATACTCATTTTATTCAATGTTTTTATTTATTTATTTATTTAAACTTTGTAAATACACATGAAGTATTGTACTGGAAAGCTTAACTCTAAAAGAGTTCTCTTACAGCTTACCATTATATAGAGAGAGGTTGTTATACGTACACACTTACAAACCTTTTAACGGGAAGAAAAACTTAACTTAAGAAAAAAAATAAACAAACTTCTGAGAAGGAATATAAAATACAAACAGCGATTTAAAGATGTAACAAAATTTATTTGTATAATTTGATTCAAAACTAATAATAAAATATTGGTTAAAAACATCTAAAACAATGTTTAAGTCATAATTATTGTAGGTATTGTTATATTATTCAATGGATTATTCCGTATTCCGTCATATACCTAAGTAACAGACTGATTCAACTATTTATAAAACATGTCTTATCGTAAGTTTGTACTAAACAATGGTTATTGTTACTAAAATCAAAAATTATGAGTAATTTGAGTCATATCCGTCTAGCATTAGTTTGTCCTTGCTGAAAGGAAACATAAATAATGTCCTTAAAATCAACTGCATAACCTTCAACTACCCACATTAAAAGTCTAAAACAGAACTTGACTAAATGTTTTTTTTAAACATTCGACACAAATGCTCTATACATGGTGAATTACATTCTCAATCTGTAAATTACACTAGTCAACCTTCGAGTCAAGATCGGCTTTCCAAGTGTGATCTAAATTTCCATTCAAGCGATCACATTGCGATGGATGGCTCGACTAACGCCTTTTTTCCACTAAACTGTCCGACAACTATTTCTATAAGCCACTTAGAGTGAAGTTAAATAATGTGACAAATATATACGAACATAATTGTGCCTGTTTTTTTTGCAAGAAGAATGAAAGGGAAAACCATATTATTATTCAAACTTTCGTGTGACATTACCATTAACTAATATAGAAAAAGAATAAAAAACTCACGTACATTTGTCCGGTGCCGACACTGATTAGTTTCGAGCCTTACACCAGTAAGCGACGGGCCACTCACCCTGATGAAGGGCCCCCGATGGGTTCGAAACTAGTCGGTGCCAACACCGGATAAATGTACGTCAGTGTTTTAGCCGTTTCCTATATTAGTAAAGGATAACCATATAACTGTATTACAGGTGTTGAAACAATATTGACTGTCAATTTCGTTCGTGTGCCTGCGACTGTTTATATACAGCAAATGTTCGAGGCTAGTGTCTTAGTGGAAATGTGGATTAAGTGTGGCATGACAAGCTACCATATTTGCGATTATTTACGAGTTTCTAATGCGCTGCTTTTTTATTTACACTTTGATTTATAGTGCCCACTTTTTGTTATCTCTCATAAAAATATTACGCTAGCATCGCAGTGGGACAGTCAGAGACTACAGACAACTACTTAAAATGATAAAGTACTTGTGGATCAAATGATCCACAAGTAGGTACTTTATCATTTTATTTTAATAGTCACTCTTATATTTTTTATCACTACAGGTTTTCATTTGATATTAAATATATGAGTTCATCTGCAATGCACAAGTACCCAGATCATAGACATTTCTAACTAACTCTACTCTGTTATTTTTCCGACTCATTTTATTTTTACAAAGTCGACTTGAATATAAATTGCTTATTTAATATTTTAAATGTCAAGAAATAATATATTCCTATAACCAGCTGGCTTATTATTATCAACCATTTTGATACAAAAGTCATGGGAAAACCAATTATCATCTGAAGATTTTTTTTAATTGGTCTGTGGAAATGTGTAGTTAGTCTGTACATATTCTATTTGCTTTCTAAATGAAGTTTACTTTATAAACATTCTGAAAAATTAAACAAATTACTAACGTTTTATTCGAAACATCATTTGCAAATAGAAGTGAAAATTGTAATTTTATACAAGTAAGTAACAAACGAGCAAGCGGCCATTTGGTATCGCCAAAATAACGAAGTGACCGCTGCTCATAGAAATCTGCAATAAGTGTAAAGGTTGCAGATACGTTGCGACCCTTAATAAACAGAGAGGACAGACAATTGATACTTCTTTCCCCTGCCGAATCTACCTTCTCTCCCCTTACCATATAATTATTCCAGTCAAATAATGTATTCAAGTAACAAAATGATATCGACAAAGTGATTGCATATTAAACATTCAATTGATTCTTCATTGACAGTCACGATTTCGTGGTTGTTGTGACGGAAACTAAAGTGCAAGTAAATTTATTCAATTTGAACCCTGTTTTAACATAATATGGCGCTTGTAATTGTAGGTTAAATTATTGAACGTATCCTTTATGTTATCGTAGTTAGTTTTTTTGTTACAATGTTATCTAACAAATATTATAAAATTTTAATATGTAGATGGATGGATGTTTGTTACAAGATATCTCCAAAACAACTGCATGGATCTCGATGAAATTTGGTACAGATGTAGAATACAATCTGGAAGAACACATAGGCTATTAATAAAGTTTCTTTTTTATTTCCGAGCGGACGGAGCTAGTTATAAAGGATATATTAGTTCCTCAATGTAGACTTAGTATGAAAAGATATACATTGTCCGTTAGGATAGCACTATAAATGTATTTAACTAAGTCAAATGAAAATCGAGATCTCTAGTGGAGTGTGAGAATATTGTTTTTCACAGTTAAATCTCTTGATCCTTACAAAATTATTATATCAAACAAATGCAGTTACTAGTATATCACGATTGTTTCCTTTTCCAACGTATAAACATGAGTCAGACATTCAGGTAATGCAACAAGAGGTCAGAATTTGAAAGTAAATGTTCATTGTCAAGTTTATGAAGTTAATAGGCAACTCACGAAACGCTTTCATTATTGTTTAACCGATTTTTGAAGGCGTGCTCCCATGTAAGAGAGGATACAACATTGTTTTATATTATTTGGGTATAAACAAGTGACTATCATTGTCTCTCATAATCTGAGTAACATCTTTAATACTATTACAATTTTTTCACATGAAAGTCAACTCGCTAGGCGAGTTGGTGACACTATACATGGTATCTTAGCAGGGAAAAATGGTGGCAATTAAGTCGGTCATGGATGGTGACTATGACCATGATCAGTCTGATAAGATTGCAACGGCTGAGAAAAATCTTAGCAGTTAAATAGGAAGATGTCAATTTAACATGAAAAAAATCTACGAAAGTAAAGATGTTTAAGTACAAATAAACAAATGCATGTCTAATAATTTCAATACGTATTGATCTACTGGTGTCTCATATTACTAATGTTAATTTCAATTTCATGTGCTGCTACTAGGGTGGGGTACGAAAACTATTGTAATTTTATCGATGTGAAATCGTCGACATTTAAGCATTTAGACTTGTGTAATTTCCTAGACAAAAAAGTAGTCAGTAAAATATTTAACACTAAATTTTGACGAACATAAATACAGTAAAAAATAGTTGAAAATTAAATATAACAATTATGCAATAACCTCTTATTTACAGTTACTCAATTCACGCCTTGAATTAAAGAATTTAATCTAATAGTAAGACTTTAATTACAAACTATAATTTTCGGTCGATTTTCAAACTTTTTTTCTATTTTATCGATAAACAAATAACCAAATCAACAGACATCCCTATGTCTTTATTTATTATTCCATTTAATCCGACTGTCTCTTGGAGAGGTTAGTTGTTATGCTCGGGCGCAGGTAGCCGTTTCCGGTCTATTACTCATGGTGTCAGGTAGTAGAAATATAATAGCTGTGCACTCATGGAGTGGACTTTTTGTACGTCCCTACGATAGCCGGCGCGACTGGAACACGATTCGACTACTTGTATTTGTTTGAATATAACAAGTTAAAATTTAAATGAATATTATTTTAATATCGATATCGATACTTAGAGTTGGGACAACAATTGTTAGTTATCGTAAGCTACTTTACAGCACTTGCATTAATACATGCCGTCTCTTTCATTCTCTTTGACAAAACAGAGACATCAATATGTATTAATAAAAGTGTATTCATAGTTTTAAGATATCTTGCCGGTTCTTAATTACGCGCGAGTCGTTTCTTAGAAAACAATTTTAGGTGTAGTTGGGCGTAGCGGGATGCCGGCGGAAGGCACTGCGCAGCGCACCGGTGACCTTGGACCGCCAAGATATTTGAAAAGAAAAATAACTGCAGTCGAAACCTAAATTGGATATTCAAATCAATCGAAATTAAAATCAAAATTGGATATTTAAACACAGATTTGAAAAGAAACATAATTACTTAGCTCTTGTTAAATACTTGTTTTGTCTGGAGCTATAGTAATCAATATTTTTGATTTGTGTAAATTACTTTTACATTTAAGTAGCTTCATTAAAAAGTGAAATTTTTAGAAATACGTAGGAAATAACGTACACAAAAAGAAAATAAACAGGTTTTGGAAAGTTATTTACATTGTATGTGAACAAGTTTTCACGGTCAACATAGTTTCTAGTATTTTTTTTATAAATATACAATTCAAAAGAATCATAAAAAGTAGTATGGCCAGTATCATTTATTTTTAAAATGTCATTATGAAATTTACTAATATTTCTTGTAATTCCAGCTAAGCTCGAGGCTTGTGCAAGGATAAGGTTCACGACAATAGTCGAATGTCGGGATTCGAACTTTACGTGATCGGATATCCGGGCCCTTAACAATTAGACTATGAGCTTCAGCTCTGGGTATTAGATATGTTATGTAGAAAATATTAAATATCGACAACGTCGTATTCTGCAGTAACTAGTGCATGAAATGTTCGGGTCAGCTCAATGTATATTGACATAGATTATGTTGGCCCTCATTCGCATGGACGTTTTTATCATTGCGCGTTAATAAAACGGTCAAATAGAACAAATGCATTTCCACTTATCCGTTCATACTGCAGCGCTTTTAAAAAGCGCAGCTTTTTATTGGCGCAGTGTTGCGTATTGAGCACTGGAAGAACAGAACAAGAATTGATTTAAAGCGTTCTTCGGTCGAGAGCCGCTAACGCCGAGTTTTAATGCGGCGTTAAAAAAGCGCCCGTTAAGGCTTGGTTTCGTATTTCATCTATTGAATAAGTTTATTTTCCTTCTAGTTCTTAGTATTCTCTCTTTCTTTTTTAATGTACGGTTGGTTAGTTTTCTATAAGACATTTTTTTCACCCAATACTTGAAATTTCACCATAAACATCAATAGAAGAGTATTTATAATTTGTATAACTTTAAATGATTTTGCTTTTATTTTTCACCACATATCCTAAGTCTCGCACATTTTATTAAGGATAACTAGATCCTATATCTTTTTAAACATTCGACGGTACTTAATATGTTAGACTGAATTGCTGTCAAAACAAGTTCGGGCCAAACTTTACCAGTTCCATTACACATCCCATTGAATGTTCAGTATCGCGTAACACATGTCGACACTTTCACCACAAAATCAATGTTCAGTCAGGTTTTAAAGATGTTATACAACTGTTCTTAATAAACTGGTATGAACCTGTCTCGTATTATGATTATCGATAGATCGAAAATTTTAGTAAGACAAGTTTATAAATATAAATAACTATCGTCTAATCAACTATCATATGGCTAATAGTTGAGAAAGCTCGTTTCTTTGCAATTAGTCTACATTGGTTGGCTTGTAATCTTAACGTACTGCCTTGAATTAATCACACTCTGAGTTGTGGCTTATTTAAATCGCTTGCCAGTGACCATTCAAATATTCTGACTTAGAGAATTTGATGACTTTTTATGTAAATGGGGCAAACGAGCAGCGGGAAAACCGAGGTGGTCATCGACGCACATGGGTACTAGTTCATAACTTTCTCGTCAATCTATATGCCTTACGATATTTATAATCTTACAATCACATGCATAGCAACTATATACTTTAGCCGTTCATATTAAAAACCTTCAAAATAAAGAATCACTTCCGTCGTACGAGATTATAAAATCACACTTTACTTGATGTTAACAGAATGTGGACGTCTAATGAGAATTTCTTGTATGTCTACAAATGCATGTTTACCCGTTTCTTCCATTAAACCAAACGTACTGATGTCTACGACATTTCTTAGTCTTCTGATTACTACAGCAAAAAATTAAATAAAAAAAACACAAAGACTCATTAAAATTAATTAATTTCTGTACATATTTATTAACAGACATCCATCCAATCATCTATCCACGCATCCATACATTCCATACATTTATAACATTATAAGATACTATACTACTAACTTGGTGATTGGCATCTTTAGCTAGAATAAGTTTTATTTTTATAATAATGGCTTTAGAAAGGGAATTTCGTCACATTTTGAGAGATTATGATTGCAGAAGTAAACCTTGGTCAGTTCCTTGATAGTAATACTAAATATAAATAATTTTAAATAATATAATCAGTAATTTATTAGGCGTTTCATTAGTGATGAGTTCCAGTCGCGTGAATGGCCACTCCAATATATTGATTTTATCATTCAAGGTGATCAAGAATTTGTTGTTTGTCAAAAATATCGAATGTTCGGAGACTGGCGTTTGCGAAATTGTCCGGTTTATGTTATCGCAACTTAATGTTATTACATAAAACTTCTATAATGTTAAAAAAAACTTAAAGCATTACTAATTAAAAGGCAAACCAATATTTAAAAAAAAATTGTAATGTACAACCTTCGATAGAAGTGGAACTTGAGATAATAATCTTACTAATATTATAAATGGGAAAGTTTAGATTTGATATTAGGAATACGTCTAAATGTAGAACATAGGCGGACAAAACACATAGGCTACGATTTAAGCCTTTTTTAATTCCGCGCGGACGGAGACGCGGGCAACAGCTAGTAATATTATAAATGCGAATATTTGGATTGTTTGGATTTGGATTGATGTAGAACACGCTGTGGAAGAACACATTTGCTACCAATGATTCCGAAAATGTGTTTTTTTTTAAATCCACACGGGAGAAAAAGGTGGCATAATAATAATACTACATTACAAAATTTAAAGACTTATTCACGCTAAGGTATATCGATCATTTTCACAATAATTATAGTTCATAGAATTTTACAAAAAAACAATTAGATATTTTTATTAAAATACTAATTACACGACTTTTAACCATGTCTAAGGTCAAAACTGGACAAACTAATCTACAATTTATAATATAATTTTAAGCACTAAGTCACCCTGTCGCTCATTCCAAACCAGTGTGTCAGACTTAAAGCCAGTCACTGATAGCCACAACAAGGTCACGTCGACTTGAACATGATCATATTAATAAAATCGATACATTAGTATAGGTACTTGTTTTTTTGGTAGTTTTTTTCTCTAATATTTTATGTCCTATATATAATAATCTTTTTTAAACATTTGTCATTAATTTAACATCGAAATTCAAAAGTTACAATATCTAAAGGTAAATAAACAGTTTTACGGGGTTCATTGTGAATTTAAAATAACATGTTTAATCAAGAGCGTAGGTTTGAGTAACATGTCTATAGCCAGATGTCTATAACTTGTATAATTAACAATCTAAAAATTATGTTACATGTTACTTAAGATTTATAAGTAGCTAAAATAAAACAGCGAACTCATTCAACTTCTGCATTCAGAATATGATTTTGATTTCATAATATGCGTAAAAAATATAAAAAAAACAACAAAATGTAAAACCATATTAAAATCTCCATTCTTAATTCAATAATTAATAGATATTATAATCCAAATTTTAAATAACTTGTTAATTCAATTGTTTAATGGTTAACTTACTAGTTAATTTGGGTTAAGTCTAGTACTTAATTGAAATCGGAATAACTTCACGTTGTTAACTTTAATCAACCGATAAAATTATGTATAAATTTCGCTTCTTCGTTACGTGCAACGGGGATTATGGATGTATCGTTATAAATATGTTGTAAAAACCACCGTAGACATGTACCGTAATAACCATTCGACGACCAATGAACTGTTGCAAGCACGTAATTTAAAAACGAAGCACAACGCAATAAACATAAAAGCTCTTGATTCGCATCTGAATATTTCTATGCTGTTAAGAAAGTTGATAGTGTTACCAAATGCGATAAATGGAAAAAAAAAGTTAAAGTGTGTATTTGCGTTTTGAGGTTGTTTTCATGGTATTTAAGTCAACCAATTTTGATGCTGTAAAAAAAATTCTTAACATATTTAATACAGACTATTCAGTGTTTTTCTGCGATTCCAAAAACCTAATATTTTTTGTCTAATATTCGTAAGAATATATTTTTGTCAAAGCTATTTATGTAGCTTTAGTGTCAGAGGTATTTTTAATTTGAATTTTGATTTAAAAAGCAGTTCAAAGTATGGTAACACTTCACCATTAGGTCAGCGACAGGTCATTCACTCGCTCACGTCATCGCAAACTATATCTGCCGTCGCTAACTAGCAAATTTAATATTCTATGCGTTGAAATGATCACTGTTGAGTTTGTCGCATCTAAGCTTTGATAGGCTTTTGATTTGCCTATCAAAAGCCTATCAAAAGCCTATCAAAGATATATACAATATTCTTGAGCAGAAATGAAATGGCATGGAATGTATTTTGATAGTCTTGTACACTCTTAAACAAAAATATATGAATGTAACAAACTTAACTTTTCATTTGTTATGTATGAAATAAATTGTCTCGTGTAAAATTATTGTTAGAATTTATCTCCCATATGAAATTTAATTCTTTAAACGATACTTATTTACAGAAAGTATTATAGTATATTTGTTACAAAAAACAGCAGTTAATTTATTTATTCAAACATAGTAATTTAAAAAAAAACTAATGTAAAATTGATACGACTTAAGCTCACTAAACAGGGAACGTAAACAAACAAAATGACTAACGATCAACTTTCACTGGCGAAAGATACAATTAAATACTTGATAGCGTGGTATGGGCATTTTTAAAGAGGGAAGAATCACATATGACAAGGAGAAATTTGTTTATGAGTGTGTACCTTTACACCGGTGTACCGAGATACAGGAAGGCCTAGGAAGAGATGGATGGATAACAGGAAAGGTGCCACGATCAAGAAGGGAGTGACGACCAATATGACGGAAGATAGATCGATATGGAAGATGAAAACCTGGTGCGCCCACCAGGTCATCATACATAAGGTCAGGGAGATAATTGTCCATACGATATAAGAAATTATAAGTGATTCTGGTAGATTGTGAAAATAAAAAAATAGACAAAAATCCTGATTTTGGTGCGAGCTAAATACGACATTACGTATTAAGAATAAATTTCAAAATTGGTTTTTACTGTGGAATAATATTGAATTTCATAGTAGCTTTTGCCCGCGACTACAACCGTGTTGAATTAAAAAAAAAACTGTAAGTAACACTAAGAGTGCCAATTTTCATCCAATTCCATTTAGCCGTTTTGGAGTTAGCCTAGTAGTTAAATGAAGTTATCACCACTATTAAGAGAATTAATAAGAATTAAGATATTAAAATCATGCAAAATCAATCTTTGCATATTGTGTCAGTTAAAATTATTTTCAATTTAATGATAGCAAATAAAGTTTGGTCTATATTTTAATATTTTTGTAGCAGTGCAATGACGAAGCGAATCTATTGTTTCATGATCTCTAATACCAAATTATTGGTACTTCTCCAGTTTGTATTTAACTGTAAAATGACCCGGTCATTGACACATGTTGTTTTTTTTATTATTTAAAATCATCCATCTTACTAATATTATAAATGCGAATGTTCGGATGGATGGATGGATGTTTGAATGTATCTCTGGCTGAACGGATCTTGATGAAATTTGGCATAGATGTAGAACATAGTCTGGAAAAACACAAGCTACTTATTACGTTTTTTTTAAATTCCGAACGGAGTTGCAAGCGACAACTAGTCATTCATAAAAAATTTCATAACTTGCCTACTTTCTATTATATTATTATCAGATAGCGGAATTTTTATGTTATTTTCACTAACCTGGGACTTTTTATTCTTTAAGGTCCATAAGATTTATGTGTGCATGAGTAATAGTGACTCATATCATCACAAAAACACATCCGCTACCCACAAAAAATGACTGTTTCTTTTTACCAAACTTGTTAATTGTGTAACTTCAAAAGTAATCTGCATACGTTTGGCAGGGTATTTCCAATATTTTTATATATTTTGACAGATATAGTTTGAGTTAAGCTGAGCTGAGTAAGATTATGATTTATATTAAGTGAAAAATTCAAACGACATACTCGAAAATAATAGTCTGGACGATTGCTTTAAATTGCTATAAAATGCTGCTACTAATTAAATAAAAAGGACTCCAAACCGCCTCACAAAAAATTATAATGAAAATAATTTTATTGTAATACCAGAAAGCAGTAACCGAGTGTGTTAGGTCATTGACCCCAACCTGCAGGACTTTCCTGCTCCTCTCATAATTAAAGGTTCGGTCAACTGAAACTGGTTTGTATTCACCAAAATGCATTTCGCTTGTAGCGATTACATTAAATATCATCATTTATAAAAATAAAAAAACTTTGCAGTTTCAATTCGTTTTATTGCGTATCAAAAGATAAAAGTTTTCTTTCTAAAAACAGTCGAAATTGAATAGACGGTAGTCCAAGGAATCGTGTTATTTTTGTCGCTTATGTTTTTCTCTAACCCGAGTTTTTTTCGATTATGGAGGTTTCTCGCTTAATCGAACCTATAATAGTTTTGGACACAATGTTATCAGCACAGCATGGAAGTCAACAAACCGTTCTGACTATCGTATCAGTTTACTGTTTAACAATTCAGAACAAAGGTACAACTGAGGTCTTTAACAATGGTGACGTCATTTCGTTGCGTTACACGCAGTTTGGGAAACTAACGACAATAGACGGTCTCAGGTGCGGTCTACACCGAGTAGAGGAAAAAAATAACAACAATCGCACGCCTAATCAGCCGAAACGAGTGAAATTGTGTTGTAGTTAAACTACTGCATTGTTAAACATATTATACTGTGTCATTTCATAATTATTGTTTAAAGTATGACGAATTTTGAGCGTGATGTATTGATTTGTCGGTATTCGCTTGTAAATGTCAGCTGAAAAGGATACAATGAAATCGAAATCCGATAGAATTTCCCAAAAAGAATTTGAAGAACCAGAACTCCGAATTATTCAAAATATTGATGCTATAAAAACTATAACGGAAATGTGTTTCTATCTAAACAATATTTTAACATTTCATTTTAAATTGTCGTTCATTTAAAAAAATTTTTTAATTTTTTTAATTAAAAAAAAAAAAATTAAGATGCATAGGAACCGATTGACAATTGACATCCAACCAGTTGTTTGCAAAAGGTGGAGGATTGCGTACAGTGGATGGCATTGGGAACGGCCTATGCCCAGTAGTGGGCAGGTAAAGGCTGCTGATGATGATGATAGAAACCAATTTATATTTAAGAATATTGTAAATTCATAACATCAATTTGTAACAAATTAAGGCGTCTATAAATTCCTTATATGAATAAAATCTTGCAAGTTGTAAGTAATACTGAAAAATAAATTGTTGTCCTTGATTCAGCTCGAGGCGCGAGGGCGCAGGCAACACAGCGAACAGGTTTCAAAAGCCATAACTCTTGCGCCTGACGCCTTCAATGCATAAATAAATCCTGCAAGCTTTGTGGATGTGATAAGTTGTTTTAATTTCACCCGACTGACTAAGTAGAGTAATTTTTTTTCCAGTGTATATGATGTGTTTACCCGACTGACTAAGGAGGTAAATTCCTGCTTTTGTTCTAAAAGTGAGTAATAAAATTCTATTGACAAACTCAGCAATTACTATACAGCAATTTTTTCCAAATAACATCATAAAAGTTGTGCTTAATAAAAAAATGAATAATAAATCAGTAATGTTAATTAATTTGGTATTTACAGTTACACAATTTTGATGATACGACATGCAGCGGTTGTTACTTGCATTTAAAATGAGGTCATCTTTATTACTGACGATAGATTATCAAGATTTGCGATATTTGTCGAAAAATGCTTGTTATTTTAATTATAATCACCGATTCCTTATAAAGAATGCAAGTAATTTATTTTTAACTAGCTTGCCTGCGACTTTGTCCGCGGAATTAAAAAAACTTAACAAGAAGCCTTTGTGTTCTTTCATCTGTGCTAAATTTCATCAAGATGCGTTCAGCCGTTCCGGAGATACCTTCAAACATCAATCCATCTAAACATTCAGATTTTTAATATTAATAAGATTAAATCAAAATATATTTGATGCATTAAATTCTATTAGTTAATTAAATTCCGATACTTTAATGAAAATCCTATTAAGTTATAATATTAACTTAAATATTAAAGTACTAATGATTGCTTGACGGTTATTAAGTTAATTGAAAGTCGTAAAGACAGGATTGCTTTTCCAAATAGTGGATTATATCAGGACTTAATCATTTTCATATTTAAATATCTGTATAAGATTTTATTGAAGCCATGGTGCAATGAAAAAGACTACAGTGGGCCTAGCACGAATATTTGTGAAGAGCGCCATCGTATCGTCATAAATAAAATTCATATTAAAATTTGTGCAGCGATATCTGGCGGAAAGTACAAAAAATATCTCATATCAATTTTAACATAATTGACCATGACGATACGAAGGCTCTTGTCGCTATTATTCGTAATAGGTCCACAGATATCCTTAGTTCGACTGCCGCTCAACTATTGCCGTGAATCATATCCTATAAGCCTAGAGCTGAATTGGAATAGTTACAAGAAATTTGAGATTAATATTGTTACAAAGAGAATGAAATAACAATATGATATGTAATCTCAACAGTAGAATCCAACCGTTTAATTCCTCATTTATAATTGCGGAATGTTTGACCGCAAATAGATTATCTCTGGTTATTTGTAGTGAATCAGATTTCAAGGAAATGAAAAATAAAAATGTTGCATATAATAAAATAAACTAGTGGTCGTGCATTGGTTAAAATTCGACCATATTTCATAACTACAGATTTTTTTGATTTAAAATAGCTTGATGCAATCCACCTTCACATGAACTTTGTCAAATTAAACGTTAATCCATTCCCGCAGTATTTAAAAAAAATGGTAAAATGATTTCGGTTTACGTTTTAATATCTATAAAGTGGTAAGTTTTGATCGTTTGTTTGTTTTTAATAACTCCGAAAAAAAAAAACTGAGACAATTTGAAAAATTCTTTCACTGTTAAGCTACACTACTCTATGGTTTCACTGGTTGAGGTTTATTATTAGATTATTTTTTTAATATCACGCGGACGAATATTAAAGTTAATATTTCACAAGATGAATAGGGAAGTAAAACTTGAAATGGCATTGTGTAAATTGTGATTTATTAGATTCAACTAAATGAGAGAGGTATATATCTTGTTTCTGTACGATGACGTAAGCACTAATGGAAGATTCCACACAATTTATTGCGAACAAATATTATCATGTTTAATGATGACTATTGTGTGAATTTAAAGTGATTTATAGAAGAAGTGTTTACTAAACTACACTCAAACTACTACTACATTCAAAAACCTACAAAACATTTCTAGAGTTGTTAAAGTTACTAAAATTCGATAAACAAATGAAATCTATTTAAAAAAACTCTGTATATTTTTAATTAAACTTTGAAATTAACACCGATAACAGTTTTCATCAAATAAAAAAAAATGTGCAAATTGTAAAATTGAGAGTTATGACATTTCCGTAGTAGACATCGAAATGTGTTGTCGCAGTTAAATTGTAAACAATGCCACATCAATTTTTTGCTTTCTCTTCGTACTTTCCTCATTTCGCTTGGGAACACTTGAGGGCGTTGTGTCGCGTTATTTTTTTTCCAACTCTCAGATTACAAACCTAAGCTTATGTGGGGAGAAACAAAGCGGATCAGGTTTTACGGGTCGTTTCTGCTTTGGATTTTACGACGTTCCCATAGGATTTTAATTCATAAATCAATTGTCAAGTATAAGAGCATATTTCCTTTTACAAAGGTAAATAATAATTGATTCGATCATGGTTTAAATAAATCTAATATATAAAATTCTCGTGTCACAGTTTTCGTTCCCGTAGGGGAGGTCAGCTCAAAGCGGCCACAGGAGGCAAAGCGGTCATTTTTAATTTTTCGGTTATTTGAAATGAGAGCGCGACGTTACCGTTTTGTCACATAAGGAACCTCCCACCCTGCGCCAGGCAATCATTCGGTAGCGTTGGGAGCGATCACTTGACCACGGTTTCGAAAATAATATTTTTACATGTTTTGTTAAAAAAATGCAAGGTAAGTTCATCCTGTTTTAATCATACCTCTTTATATTTAAATCCTTTTATGATATGTATATTGTTTCTTATCTATTTGGCTTGAGTTGTGCAAAATTTACTGAAACGTAAATGTATAAAAGTATGAGCAGCCGAATTTTAAAACAAAATGGCCGAAAAAGGTAAAGCGGCCAGGGCAAAGCGGCCAACTGACCGCTTTGCCCATATTAAAAATATTATGGTTAGATAATGCTAAATTATTTTATTTAGATGGTGAACAATTATAAGAGAAAAACCCGCCAGGCATCATGAGATGAAAATCTTATGGCACGGGCGATATATATTATCTATAGCCAGAGCCCGTGGATTTAACAGATCCCAAGTATATAGATTTTTTGACCTCCTTAAAACTGAAACTGAGAAGCACCAAATTGATGCTATGCGCCTCTATAATATGGACGAGACAGGTATTCAAACGTCTTCCAACAAACCACCTAGAGTTTTAACAAGACTGGGTAAAAAGCAAGTGGGTTTCACTGCCAGTACTGAGCGAGGAAGAACGACCACAGTTATTTGTTGCTGTAACGCTGCAGGATCATTCCTACCACCCTTAATGATTTTTCTTGGGGATGAACCTTCTAGATGGAGCGCCGCCTGGCACACAGGCAACTGTGACAATGGGTGGACCAATGGCACTGTGTTAAAGTTCCTTAAAATTTATGCCTAATTGAAGTTTTGTAACTGATATTTTCAAACTAAATAAGTTCATTTAAATTAATTTTAAGAATTATATCCAGTTAAGTTAGAATAATGACACAAAACTGTATCTGATTAAATTATAATTATTTAGAAAATAAACTGATTTACCAACTGAGTATAAGACGGGTAAAATTAATGTCAAATATTTCCTTTAATAAATAATGTTCTTTATATTTTTTGGACATTTTATTTCGTCAAGTATGTTAAGTGAAAATAAAAAAAAAAACAATTAAACGCAGTATCTTTGGAGCTGGCCAATTTGCCCTTGCCCCCCTGGCCGCTTTAGGCGGCTCCTCGGGCAAAGCGGTTTTTTTACAAGTTGCCGTAATTTAGTCATTATATGCTTATTAATTCAATTTTGGAGACTTTAAATTTCACTAATCATAAATTTGATAAACTCTTTTGCCATCAGTATAAAATTCTTGTGGAAAATCAATCGTTTGATAGGTTTTTTTTTTACCCAAAGTTAAGGTGGCCGCTTTGAGCTGACCTCCCCTACTCCTCCGAAACGGCTTGACAGATTCTCATGAAATTTTGTGAGGATATTCAGTAGGTCTGAGAATCGGCCAACATCTATTTTTCATAACCCCCCCCCCATTTTAAAAAAAAATTTAAATGGACGGAGTCGCGGGCGACAGCTAGTTAATGGATAAAGTAACCTATCAAGAGATTGTCAGAACTGGTGATGTTTGTAATCTATAGGTTAGATATAATAACGATAATGGTCAATTAAACAATGTTTTAAATAAAACAAAGTGAGAATAAAACAGTACAAAACGTTTAAACGTACCTTATAATTTACAAGTCATGTATCGTCATAACAAATCTCCTACGAGAAAATAGACTGAATTTCTCTCTCATAAAACGCATATTAAATGCCTCACACATTCAAGACAAGAAAGTAAAAAAGCCGACAACCCACATTTAGTGGAACTAGATTGATATTTTTTTCCATGACATTATTCAAATTGTCACCGTTATACCACTTTCCCGTGGGGTCACATTTAAATGGAAAACTTAACGTTTATTATTTGAGTAACATAATGAGATTGACGGAAAGTTCATCTATTAATTAAACATGTGCATTTATTTGCACATAATAAGATGTTCATAGAGTAACATATAGTGTGTAATTTTCTATTTTTATTTGTTTTTTTTATTATACTTTAGGCATTATTATATACTGTTACTATTAATGTTATAATATCTGTTGCACGAATGGGTCGGCTCACCCGGTGAAATACTACGACTACACAGAAAACTGCTGTGAAGTAGAAGTAACTCCGCGTTTCGTCTAATGAGTATGCGTGCAAAATGTCTAATATTAGTCCTCTTTCCTTTCCCACCCTTTTATTATGAAAGGATGAGAAAAGGAAGTGTGTTTGACAAAGGAGTGGACGCATAGGAAATGTTCTCTTTCTGCATCCCCTCCTCCGTCAATTAAAGGCAGATAATGCATCTGCAATTGCGGATGACTATGGACACCGATCGCTTCGCTATTTAGGCGAATTCAGGTGACCGCATGCCACTCTATAATTAAAAAAAAATTTTTCTTTACTTACTTTTAACGATTCATTGAATAATTATCCCGTGATTAATTAAAAATAATAAATCTATTACTTAATAACTAGGTGTCTTCCGTGACTCCGTCCGCGCCCAATTAAAAAAAGCATAATAAGTAGCCTATGTGTTCTTCCAGACTATGATCTATTACATATATGCCAAATTTCATCGTTAGCCGTTCCGCAGATACATTCAAACGAACATCCATCCATAAAATCATTTGCATTTATAATATTAGTAAGATAGTTATTTTATTGTTTTTATTATTATTTTAGTCAATATCTAATGAACAATAATTATCTATTTAAAATGTGTCCACAAATGTCTAGACTTAATAATTAAACCTTTTACTATTAAATATAAAATGTCACTTTTATATTTATTTCTATCATGAAATTTATTTCATAATATTACCAGAATCATCTTTATTTTTTCGTAATTCCAGCATCTAGTTTAGAAATAATAATTTATTACCTAAATATTTCTTTTTTTAATATGTGTCATGTATAATGTGGCAACACAGAGACGCAATATTTCTAACAATATTACCATGAATAAAAATGGTGTAATTTTTTTTTTTTAATACAGTCAAAACCGTTTATGGCGACATCGTTTAGAACAACATACCGGTTAAATTGACCAAAATCAAAGGTCCTGGCTGAATGTTATATACATATCTTTCCTATTAATACCTGTCACCGGTTGTTACAACTATCGGTTTTTACGACTCAATATGAGTAGTCCCTTCGATGTCGTTATAATAGATTTTGACTGTATTTCAACATGGAATATCAAGTGGACTAAAAATATTATTTGAAATTATCTAAAGTAAATAGAATGGATTCTTGGATTTTTGTACAAACAAACAAATCAATTGAACAGTATCTTTTATCTATTGCACTCAATTCTATAGATAAGTTTTTTCCTGTGGGAATTTAAAGATAACCTATAAAAAAGTAAAGCCAAATATGTAACTTTGGAAAGAAACTTTTCACAAAACTTTTCACTGGCATTTGTTTTCATTTAAACAAAATAAGTGATTTTACAAATAACTAATGTGCAGCAACTGTTAGACGTTAAACCAACTGAAATACATATGTGTTGTGATATAAACAACAACGTGGTTTATGCCTACATTACATTGTACCTATATGGGGTAAGCAGAAACCGCGGTCTTTATTTTGCGCGGTTCTGCCACCACTCTATCGCCTTTTCCACCTTCATACATGCCCATCTTGAGTATAACTCCAATCCAGACGGTATAAACATGTTTTGTTTTAATGATGATTTTACTCGATTGATACGTATTATGAATACTATTTTCCTATATATTTTTTTTAATATAAAACATTTTAAAATAACTGATTAACATCATCAACCTTTGTCTGCCTAGCGCTGGACATAGAGCTTCCTTAATGCCTTCTACTAGCCATGTGTAAATCAACTCTGAACCGGTTCAAAAGTTCGGGTCATATAAACTTGAACCGTTGAACTGTGGTGCCACATTTAAATTAGCAGCTCGCAGCTCATCGCGATGTACTATAACTATGTGTGTCGACAAGCCGCGAGCTGTCTGGTGACTAACAATTCGCAGCTCGAAACGCAAATCATAACTATGCAGGTACAAATTGAGCTGAGCTACACTGATCTGTTTCACACATTAGAGCTGTGAGCTGATCTGCAGGTCGTAAATTTGAGTTGAGTTACCCATGTCTACCTTCCACGGTCCTACGGCGTCCGACACCAATCCACGTCATATATATAGTTCAACAATTTTATAATTAATTCTTAATTGCATTAACCATACAGTCATGCGTAAACTTATTATGCTTACAACTAGTTCGTGGGATTTTCATACATGTAACTTACGTGCATTTTTTCTCTCTTTTATAATGTAAAAAATTAAGACAATCTCAAGAAATGCAGAGCTCACGATATTTTGTAACTTCATACAATAAAGATGCCATGTTTGTTGCAATCATATATGAAAGTATATTTTATATTATATTTTGCAATGTGAATTAATAGCGGATGACATATACCCGAGCGATACAACTTCATTTATATGTGTAACTTAACATAACACTTATATAAATTAGCTTAATAAGTTTAAGTTATAATATATACTAGCTGTCACCCGCAATTCCGTCCGCGCGGAGTTAAAAAACTTAATTAGTAGCCTATGTGTTCTTCCAGACTATGTTCTACGTCTGTGCCAAATTTTATCAAGATCCTTGGACCCATACCGGAGATACCTACAAACATCCATCCACGTAAACATTCGCATTTATAATATTAGTACGAAGTACAATTAGCAAATAATTAAAACGTATGACTTCAAAGGAAATAGAAAATGAGCTAACTGCAACTTACTACCGCCAAATGTAAATAAAAAATTTAAAAACCAGTTGTAATTATTTTAGTACCCTATTCACGGAATTGATTATTCTAGAAATTTATTCAGAGAAATATAGTGTAATAATATATAAACAGCGTAATTATATTGGTTGTTAGTTAACTGAAAGAATTAAAACGCATTAATAACACTGGTCATTAAAACAAGTTAGGCGTATTATTTCTTAAATTGTTCAAGAATAAATTAACAAAAGTTTACACTTATCTTATAATAAAATAATATTAAGATAGAAATCTTACCAGAACACGTGAGAAAACATCCAATCTTGTGAGCATAAAATATTAAACACAATCAGCTTGCCATTTAAAAGTAAAAAACCAGTCAGTTTTCAATGTCACAAAACACAGCACATTTAACGGGACACAGGTTGACGTTTAAAAGTGGTCGCGAAAAAGAAATCAAACGATCGATTGTACGCGATTGGCCGGTCGCAAAACGTTCGAAATTCAAATCAACCAATAGCTCGGCAGTACGCATGCGCCTACTCTTGACAAATGCTTGACGCAGACTGACTGAAATCGGTCGCTTGACTGGTGGTTGGAATGAAGAGCCTTCTCCATTCACGCTTGCAGGTAGAATACTTTTGCATTAAGCAATTTTGAACTTTATTCCCTACAGATTAAATTACAATTTTTTAAGTACTTAATGGTGACTAGGATGTTTTGAAATTGAACAGAACGCATTGCCACCTCGGTTGCCTTCATATGCGCACGAGTTAAGTTTTTGCCGTAACATGTTCTATTTTATTTATTTAATTTTTGTTAAGTCGAAGAAAACTCTTTAATTTGATTTTATTTATCATGGCAGTGATAAATTTATAACGTTAATCTATATTCTTATTCTAAAAGAGAACACATTTTTAATAACAACCTACAGAAATAGTGCTTTACATTTACAATTTAAATCTAAAAGTATTTTAACTTAAGGAAATAGTTTTGGAAAGCGACGTTTTAAGTAAGAAAAAGGTGTGGAAATACGGGATTGTGGAATAATAGAGGAATAATAATTTAAATACTTTAAAATTATTATTTTTTATTACACAACTGTTGTAACTCAAAGAGTAAAAATTAAAAGTTTTATAAAGGTTGGTTCAGACTAAAGTTTGTTACGCCTGGTCAAACATGTTTTGCAATTTTTTTACATTAAAAAATACACAGTGCTTACAATGCTTATAAATCCGTGATCAAGGGCCGGAGGCAATCATATAAAATACGACATATAATATAAACGTGTACATATAGGCGATTTAAAAGACAAAAAAACTCGTTTTTATACGAAAGACTGTAGAGGTTTACCTTCAGAGACCAATGACTCGTCGCTAAAGCATCTGAGAGAAAAGTTTATTCGCTATTTATACATTTATATAAAAAAAAATATTAAAATTAGTCTATGACAATATTTACAAGCCAAGCAACATTATACCCACCACTTTTCCTCTCAACATATGAGTATAGCTTGCTTCATATTTTTTGTTAGTGTCCAGTGTCATATTATCTTTAGGTTAAGATATTGTTATCCCGCTCATACTCTTATAGGAAACAGAGATAAATAGATTGTTTCGTACCAATGTTTCCGCAGATGAAACACGGTGAAACAAATCTTTGCAAAAAATACCGCACAACTAAATATAAGCGCAAAGTAACGCTATTAGCTAACATAATGTCCTTTAAACCGGTTATTCCGTTTGATTTCGGCATCACATCAACGAAGATTCATATGTTACTTACTTATCGTGTAATCCTTTAGTTTATAATCCTACTAGGCGTATATATTGGAATTCGAACCAAATAATTCGATAGTATCATTTTTAGTAATTTTTCAAATTGTCCAATCATGTTATAACGTTAACCGCAGAATGCCACTGCCCTGACACTTGATGCCAATTATTGCTGTCTCAGTTTTGTCAAAGAGAATGGAAGAGATAATAATATATATTTAAAATTCACAGTAAAACGTATAGTATATGTAGGATGGGCGAGATATTTATTGTGTGTTCCGTTTGCTTTCACATTATAATATGCCTAGACCGATTCCAAAATGACGATATTTACAATCGACACGTAACACATGTAATATCAAGTGACCGGATGACTGAGGTTGCTTGTCGACATTCCTTTCGAATTATTTTTAACATTTGACAAACTTTATAAAGAAACCTAACCTTTAAATGTGTCGAAATGTACAATTGAAAATCGCTAATGTTTTTTCAATGCGTCTTTAAACTTATTTTATATTCTACAGTTAAAGATTTTGATTTTTGACCGTCACCTTTAAATAATCTTTAAATTTTACGGATATAATCTTTTAAGAAGTTATGATAAAATAATAAAGGTTTTGTTTTCTTGCATAATTTAAGTCCGGCTAGCTGGCAACACTGATTTCCATTACTGGACTGGAATAAAAACTGGGCACTAATATAAAAAAAATAGTTAATTTTGGTATATTAATAAACAATTGAATTTAGATATCAGATACATATAGTTGTCTCAGTTTTTTTCAAACAGAGTGACAGGGATGCAATATGTCTCATAGCTTAAAAATAAAATAAAACTTCTATATATTTTATAACATTTATATTTCACGACATAAGGATTAAAGTATCTAAGAAATATTTCTAATATACTAATTATATTGATTATTTTATTATATTAATAAATGCGCAAGAATTAAAAAGAAAATTGCTACACAAATAATAAATATTAAAGCTAAATAATACTGAACAAAACATTGTCATGACTAGAATATTCTTTGAAGTAAAATTGTTATTGTATTACATTTGAAAATGCTGTATTATTTTACAATTTGCTAACAAAATAAAATAAATATTTATTTTATTCATTAACAAACTAAAATTAATTATAAAACTCTGATAAAATATAAATAATACAATGATGAGGTATTTTATTATTTAATATCTTAAAATTAAAATAAATATTAAGCAATAAAATTTTGATCTTTTAACAAGTAATGTTAGAGAGAATTTATAACCATTTTAAATAAATACAAATTGTCAGAAGTATTTAAGAGATCAAGCACATATAGCTATCTACATTTCTTTATATTTATTAAGTATTTTATCCTACAAAGCATAAAACGAATAGTAAAATAGTTAGTATAGTTATTGAAGTGATTTGATAGGAAATTTTTTGATTTAAAATTCAGCTGTTTACCCATATTAAAATTGTAAAGATAAACTCTAAAACAATAGTAACAATAAAACAGAAATAACATTAAGATAGTGATCTATATGTGTAATAAACAAGAGACTTACATCTTTGGATAAAAACTACTATAACATACTATATTTATGACGTCACAATTTCGCGCTATTTTATATCTGAAACGTATTGTATTTTGACATTATATAGCAGTATAATCAAACATCAAGTGAAAATGAAATTTCTTATAGTGTAACGCACTTCTCTGACCTGGTGAGACTACTACGCGTTTAGTTTTGTCAGAAAATATGTAAAACCTACATTGACAATGAAAATGACATAATGACACTTTTTTTTAAATTGAGACGAGGGCGCTAGTGAGCTTTCACAATGTAGTTATAATAATGCCCCCGGGTTCAGATATCCTTGTCGGTCCTTATTCAAAAACAATGACAAACGAGACAAGACAGCTTCAGTTCTTAGGATTTTGTAGCACTTTGACATTGACCGATGGTTCTAATGAGGTATTTTAATTTAGTGTCAGTTATCCCCACCGGGTTAGATAGAAATGTCAGTGTAGATAAATGTTTAAATCTTCTTTCTAGTCAGGAACCAGGTCTGCATCGGTTCGGCTTTGCCCTTCATGGAAACATGACCGCGATATGTCAGCTCGAATTGATCATCGTAATTATCTTCTCCCATCAGGCAGCTGTGAAAATACGCATTATCATTTAAAATGTATAATTTTTCATGTTATTAACAAACATTATATTACGATTGGAAAGTGTGTAAAGACGCGCAGAATTAAGAAAAAAAAAAAAAGTAGCATACGATATGATCGCGGGCATCAGCTACCTTCCCGTTAAAGTACCGTCAAAATAAGTCCAGACGTTCCGGAGATTACCCGGAACAAATGCAGCATTGCGGACAGACAGTCAGACAAGAATTTTAAAAAATGTTTTTCAGCTACGCAAATACATCATGTTTTTTTTATAAAAGAAGGGGGCAAACGAGCAGCGGGAACACCAAGGTGTTCATCGATGCCCATGAACAACTGCAATACCAGAGGAATCGCAGATGCGTTGCCGGCCTTTGAGATGGTGATACGCTCGCTTCTTGAAGGACTCTAAGACACAGCGAATACGAAATGTGTACGAAATATGTTTTTTTTCGATATTACATACATACACTCCAATTTTATGAATGCGTACAGATTATCATCTCCCTGTCCTCATCCCACCCATGAAGGATCGGCGCGACAGGTTATCGTCCTTCGGATCGATCTATCTTTCGTAATTTATTTGGGCGGTAAGTATGATACAATAATTTTTGAATGATGAGAGAAGCATCTTGAGCACCAAACCATGAAAAATCCAACAGAAATGATGTACACATTTCCTGAGATCCTCAAAACGTTATTCATATGCCAATTCGATACAATGTGAAAATTTTACTAAAAGTCTTTGAGAACTACGAGTATTAATGACCATGGATAGAACATTCAAAGGCTTCCCATCAACGTAACCTTAGGTAAGTGGATTTTACTGCACTTACAAGTTTTCAGAATAAAAACGAGGGGAAAATTAACTGATTTCCGTTTACAACTATTCGAACCATGAGACGCGTAGGGTCAACTACATTTAGTTCCTAAATTTTTTGTTTTAAATATGTGCTTTATACATCTCGTTTGAATAATCTGTGTATAATGTTGAAATGTCATTTGCCAAAATCATAATAGTGTGTTTACTATTTATTTAATTTTGTAAATATATGAGTTTTTTCACTAAAAGCAATAATTCTTCGTAAAAATGGACGCGTTCATGGATTATTATTTCGAGGAGGTGTTCAGTGATTTGGATCGTGACAGTTTAAATGAGCGATACAAAAGGCGGGAACTTGTTGAATATTTTAATTCCGTTATATCAGGATGTGCAAAAGGTTTATATTTATGTATTCTGGTTGAATTCAGGCACGTATTTTAATCAATATTATTTCGATTATTCGATAATTCGAATTATCCAGAATTCATTAATTTATTATTTTTTAACAGTGAACGCAAAGGTCATGCCTAAATTCAGCTAAACTATATATTTTTATAGCTTACTTATTCTTTATATATTTTTAATGTTTTTACATATTTTTTCTTGCTGTATAGGCTATAATTTTTTTTTCTAGGACAAAATGAGTCTGATAATGTGACATGCAAGAATTTCGTTACATCAGCATTACGTTACCATAATAATTGTAAATCTAAAAATGGAGATGTATGTTTAATGGGGAAGTACCACAACTTATTGTACATTGCAATGAAATTATCATTTGACTGGAGTCTACAGGATAATGGTGTGGTCGCAGCTTTATTGGATGAACTGTACGCATGCGAAAGAACTTTTGAAAGAATTTTTTTAGGTAAGCCTGCTAACATGTACTACCATTTTAGGAATTATTGAAACATTATTCAATCCATTTTAATTGTGAAGTTTCACTGCATTTAAGTGACAATTATATTTATGAATGTTCTAGAAATAACTTAATTTTGCGAATAACTATAAAATAAACGAAATGAAAAAACCTTGCCAGGATAAAGTAGTGATATAGCGTTAATGTTGCCTACATTAACGTTATTTCAAAACTCGTTGAGTGACCTCATTTATTGTTAACTGAATAAATAGATGTTTATATTTTCTAGGAGCAATTTTTGGTACTTCAGCCCCGTATTTCTTGGCGGGTTGGAAATCAGACTTCATGGATAGAGAAGAGAACGTATCAGCACTTGTATTCTTCCTCGATCACGCGACCAATGCAAATTTAGAGTTCAAAGAGGGTAATAAATCATATCGCTTTATAGATGTGCCTTTAGAAAGCTGTGGAAAAGCGTCACCAGTCAGAGTGGTCATACAAATGGGAGCTGCTGAAATTTTAATGATACTACTTCGATTTGGTGCAAGGATTACTTCAGACCATGTTTCAACTAACCCTATAGAATCTATTTTAGATCGATTGAAGGAATATAATAGAAAATATCCTTACAAATTAGTCACTTGCTTGAAATTAGCACTAAGGGCCGTTCCTAGGTTACATCTGACAGTCGATAAGACAGCGTTTAAGCATTTAGAATTACCTGATGATTATAATTACGATCGGAAAATTGCATTGGAAAAGTATACTGAAATTTTAGAGGACCATTTATTACCTTGTTCAAGATGTGGTTTGAAACCTGTAGAACTAAAACATTTATGCAGATGTCTAATACGACAGATGCTTTGGAAAAATTTCGAACTACCCTTTGGTATACATAAATTACCTATACCGATGCCATTGAAGAAATATTTAGATTTACTAGATGACTAGTTGATTGTTTAGTGGTCAAAAGCCTTGAATATTTACAAGGATCTATTTTAATTTAGTTGTTAAATTAGTTGTTACATTATTCAAAAATGTTCTTTATTGGAGTTAATAATGATTATACGTATTATAACCAATATTTTGTTATAAGATGGAATTTATACTAATAATTTATGGAGTGCAAAAATAAAAATGTTATTTTATACATATAATGTTTCATTGTACCACTTAAATAAATGTCTCACTAATATTATATATAAATGCAAATGTTTATATGGATGGATGGATCTTGATGAAATTTGGCACAGATGTAGAACATAGCCTGGAACACATAGGCTATTTATAACGTTTTTTTAACTCAGCGTGGACGGAGTGGTGGACGTCAGTTAGTAATTTTATAAATCGGAATATTTGGATTCATTTTTGTTAGAAGGTATCTCCTGTACGGCTGCACGAAGAACACACAAGCTATTTTTTCTATTACAAAATGACTACCTAAAGGAACGATTGGACTAGTTTTTATCGGAGTTGTTGGCGTTAATTTATAACCTGTAAGTGTCCTCGCTGACATTGATGGTGCCGGGCACGCCGGTGGTCTCACAGCGGCTGGTCAAGTTGACGGTGTTGCCGAACAGACAGTAGCGCGGCATGCGGTGACCGATCACACCTGTCACCACTTCCCCGGAGTGGATGCCGATTGTTATACCCTGATTAAGTTAGCATTTATCGATTTAACAATAATAGAGACCGCAGCAGTATTACTTTGGTAGACACGAGTGAAGTGGAAGTAATTCCGCGTTTCGACTGATTATATTTGCCGGAGACCAAATGTTAGTAACCTATGTTTCTTACTAGAACAAAATGAATTTAAAAATAAATATATTCAAACTTACAACAGGCTCGTTGTCGACAGTGACGGTCTTGGAGAGGTCCATCATCTCCAGCGCCAGCAGACAGATGTGCTTGGCGTGCGACACCTGGTACTCGGGCAGGCCCGACACCGCCATGTACTTGTCTCCCACTGTCTCCACCTGAATACATTTTTGGGGATTTATTGTAATGTCCTCTGTCTCACAGCGTGGACTAGCATCGACTACATTTAGTATCAGCGTGGAATAACGACTACATTTAGTATCAACGTGGAATAACGACTATATTTAGTATCAACGTGGAATAACGACTACATTTACAATAGTATCAGCGTGGAATAACGACTACATTTAGTATCAACGTGGAATAACGACTATATTTAGTATCAGCGTGGAATAACAACGACTACATTTAGTATCAGCGTGGAATAACAACGACTACATTTAGTATCAGCGTGGAATAACAACGACTACATTTAGTATCATGACTAAATTTAGTAATCGTTACAGAGTTGTATCTAATATGCCATCTTGCGATATATTCCAAGCATGTTTTAGCTCAACAGTTGTTTTTCTAACATTCTGACATTCAAATAAAGTTTCTCGCTCATAATGGGTCTCAGTATTCTATTGACAATCTCAACCAGTAGTTACATGAGAACAGGGAACAATTCACCTTATAAACGTTAGGATTCTTCTTGGGGTCTGTGAGGACGTCAAAGGCGGTGTAGAGGTCATTGAGCATGCGCACTATCTTCATGGCGCCCTTGTGGTCGGTGTTGCGGGCGCAGTAGTTGGCGAACCCCACGATGCCGCTGAAGAGGAGTGTGACGGGGTCGTAGCGGCGCGCGGGCACGGGCCGGCGGTGACGCAGCTCCGTCGCCACGCTGATCGGCAGCACCGAGTACAGGAGTCTGACAAATTTAACATAAAGCGAATCATTATTTGTACGCTCTTATATAAGAAATAAGGTATTCATCTTAATAATATTATAAATCCGTATGTATGGATGGATGGATGGATGGATGTTTGTTTGCTTGAAGGTATCGCCGGAACGGATGATGAATTTTATACAGATGTAGAACATAGTCTGGAAGAACACAAAGACTACTTGATAAGTTTTTTAATTGTGCACGGACAGAGTCGCATGCGACAGCTAGTTAATATTCTATTGAAAAGGTCAATTAGTACTCAAGGTTATTAAGAAAGAGGAAGCAGAAATAAATATTTTGGATCTGAAAAAAGTAAAAATAATGTTGAAAAAATCTACTGAATATTTTAAAATTTGTTTTCAAAATAATTACGACAGAATGAAGTTTTATTTTTAGAAGGGTAAGCTTAGGCCCATGGATTTTGTTAGATGTCCCTGGGAGTCGATAATCATCTCGGTGTTCCCGTAGTTAGTTTGGCCCCTTCTTTTATAGAAAAGCTTAAACTTTTATTTTTTTTCCAGAATCAGCGTTCACCTGTCGGTCTTCTGCTTCTCGGAGTCGAGTTCGCGGAACGTCTGCTGCAGCTTGTCGGTGAGCACTTCGAGACTCTGCGTCAGTTTGTAATCTGCCTCGAACTGCTCCGACATCAGCACGAGGTCGCGCGTCGCGTCGTGCAGCGGAATGTCGGAGATGCACAGCCCGCGACTGCGGAGTCACTACTAGATTAATTCAGAGTTAATAATTGGGTTTCGTAAATGTATTTTGTATGTAAGATAAGTTTTTTTATTAGCCAAAATTATCTTAACACATTATTTGGTTTATTAGAAACAGGTGAGTACACAGAAGGCTTTTTTATTCATAGCTAATAATAAGGAAAGATCTTACCGAGTCAAATCATCGAGATTAGTTACGCTGGGATAACACTGGAATACAATCACATCGGTTTCTGGAATGTACAGCATTTGACCCTGGAATAAGAAATCATTACATAGAAAGCTCAGCCTATTGTGAGACAAATTTCTAGCATCAATAAATGATTGATTGACGGTGAAATCACTCATTTTATCAGTGTAGTAAAATAATTATCACGTACAGTTGATTTATTAACGAAAAATCATTCAAAACCGTGGTTTAAATACTATTTCTAGCTTGTCCTTTCACCCTGTGACTCCTCTTCGCCTAATAAAATAAAAAAAAATTGTACCTTGAGACGAAGGGAAGCGATGTCTTCATGTGGGTCAGTGACGTTCATTTCCTCTGGCTTGGTCTTCAACACGTACACAGTATTAATATGAGCGAGGACGTTCAGGAATGTCATCTCCAAATGAGGTCGAACCTTAAATTCAAATACAAATTCTTATAGTAACAATAACTTTCCTAATAAAAACACAGAACAATGAATATTGTTGGTATGGATGCGGTAATAACTCATAGTTTGATTGACTTACCGTATCCAAGACATCGGTGATCTTACATCCGGGTGTGGTGACGCGCGGCAAGAGACGGGAGACAGTGCGGCCCGCTTGCACGATGTTCAGCTCGCGGTCGAACATCAGGTGGAATGGGAACACGCGGCAGAACGTCGCCGGACTTACTTTAGGCTCTACAATTTACAACAATATGAGCATAAAAACAAACATGTCAAAAACGTATTTTTTGAATGGTAAATAAAAATTAATTAAAAAAAAATCATTAGATCAGCTATTTATTGTAATTCATTTTACCAAGAGACAATGTTTCGATCTCGGCAATCTCGGGAACTGACACTCGTCCCGGCGTCGAAGTCTCCGTTATCAGGAATTGTACATGGTCGCATTCTTCTTTCGTTTTCAATATCTCCACTTTCACTTCGGTATTGTGCAGCTTGCTAGCTACCGTCTGCAGAAAAAAAATCCGTTAAACGTATATGTGATGTGTTGTTACATTGATTGTGAACGAATGATATTACTTTAACAATCCCGATGACGATATGCTCAAGGCCGGGTCTGTCGGAGTAGTAGTGCAGCACGAGGGCGCCATCTTCCGGCCGCTCGGTGCAGCGGAATGATGGCGATCGCATGCCCGGGTACAGCGTGCCCAGGTGGTCGTGCAAACCGTCCAGATTCTGACAACATTACAGTCGATCATGTAATTTGTCAAAATGTCGACATCAAAATATTTGGTCGTGCAAACTCTGTCAATGACACAATGTCTAGAACACAACTTTAGGTGTACCGAGACGCAGAAGGGCTCTTTGTATCATACCGATGACCTTGGGCCGCCAAGATATTTGAATATTACTTACTTGTAAGAAATCTCGCGGATTGGCTCCTAGGACTTGCAAAATTTTATCATATCCAGAGTCCTGACAGAACTCGAAGAAAGTCCTACCAAATGACTCCAAGATTGCGTCGGCGGGGGTCTCTGAAAATATACATAACCGTGTTAATTATTTTCAATAACTAGCGTTGATTGAAGTAAATATAAGCAATTTATTGCTTTGTTAACTTACGTAGAATTTCAACAGCAGCAGTTATCAGATTGTAAGTTATTTCATCCTCGTAAATCTGACGAACAAGGAAGCTCCCTTCCATCGATACTGCAGCTTTCTTTCTGTAAGGACATTATACTAAATACAAATATTGCAATTTCATCCCGATGTTAATTACATGACGCAGACGAAAATTCAATGTGTAATCATAAGCTCCAATCTAGTTGCAGAAGAGACTATCAAGTTCCAATACAACATAACTAGCTGTCACCCACGAATCCATTCGCGCGGAATTAAAAAAACTTAACATAGCGTAGGGGAGGTCAGCTCAAAGCGGTCACAGGAGGCAAAGCGGTCATTATTAATTTTTCGGTTATTTGAAATGAGAGCGCGACGTTGCCGTTTTGTCACATAAGGAACCTCCCACCCCGCGCCAGGCAATCATTCGGTAGCGTTGGGAGCGATCACTTGACCACGGTGTCGAAAATAATATTTTTACATGTTTTGTTAAAAAAATGCAAGGTAAGTTCATCCTGTTTTGATCAGACCTCTTTATATTTAAATCCTTTTATGATAGGTATATTGTTTCTTATCTATTTGGCATGAGTTTTGCAAAATTTACTCAAACGTAAATGTATAAAAGTATGAGTGAGAGAGATTTAAAACAAAATGGCCGAATAAGGTAAAGCGGCGTGGGCAAAGCGGCCAACTGACCGCTTTGCCCATATTAAAAATATTATGGTTAGATAGATAATGCTAAATTATTTTATTTAGATGGTGAACAATTATAAGAGAAAAACCAGCCAGGCATCATGGGATGAAAATCTTATGGCACGGGCGATCAAAGAGATAAATGATAAGCGTGGATCTGTTAAGTCTATCGCACTTAAATATAATATTCCTCGCACTACTCTAAGAAGACACATTGCGACAGGATCTGCGAAAAAGAAACTTGGCAGATATAAAGCCGTGTTTACTCCACAGCAGGAAGAAGAACTCCTAGAGTACGTATTTCGTATGGATAATCTTTTCTTTGGACTAACAAAGGAGGAGTTTTTGCATCTCGTTTTCCAGTATGCTGAAGCAAACAATATTCCTAATCCTTTTAAGAACGGAACTGCCGGCCACGATTTTTACAAAGGATTTAGTAAGCGTCATCCTAATTTGACCTTACGACGATCTGAACCTACGTCTTTAGCCAGAGCCCGTGGATTTAACAGATCCCAAGTATATAGATTTTTTGACCTCCTTGAAACTGAAATTGAGAAGCACCAAATTGATGCTATGCCCCTCTATAATATGGACGAGACGGGTATTCAAACGTCTTCCAACAAACCACCTAGAGTTTTAACAAGACTGGGTAAAAAGGAAGTGGGTTTCATTGCCAGTACTGAGCGAGGAAGAACGACCACGACGACGATGGAGCGCCGCCTGGCACACAGACAACTGTAAGTGATAATGGGTGGACCAATGGCACTGTTTTCTTGGACTGGCTTCGTTTCTTCATAGATACAGTCCGTCCGACGGCAGAAAAAAAAGTACTGCTTATCATGGATTATCATGAGTCGCATAAATACTTACCAGCCTTAGAACTCGCCTCCAAGTGTCATGTCATATTTGTATCACTGGCACCACACACTACACACAGGATGAACCACTAGAGCTATGTGTTTATGGGTCATTAAGGACATATTTTGAGCGTAGTGTAGCGATTTTCAAGAAAACATATGTGGGTCGTATAATCAATCAAAAAGATGTCGCCAGATTGCCTTTAATAAATATGTAATGTTCTTTATACTTTTTGGACATTTTTATTTCGTCAAGTATGTTAAATGAAAATAAAAAAAAATCAATTAAACGCAGTATCTTTGGAGCTGGCCAATTTGCCCTTGCCCCCTGGCTGCTTTAGGCGGCTCCTCGGGCAAAGCGGTTTTTTTACAAGTTGCCGTAATTCAGTCATTATATGCTTAGTAATTCAATTTTGGAGACTTTAAATTTCACTAATCGTAAATTTCATAAACTCCTTTGCCATCAGTATAAAATTCTTGTGGAAAATCAATCGTTTGATAGGTTTTTTTTACCCAAAGTTAAGGTGGCCGCTTTGAACTGACCTCCCCTATGTGTTTTTCAAGACTAGGTTCTACATCTAAACCTAATATTAGCGCAATACATGCTTTCATGCATCCATGTTCTAAAGATACCTTGTAACAAATATCTATCCATCCATCTAAACATTCGCATTCATAGTACTAGTAAGCTATAATACGTTACGCACGAAGTTTAAACATAAAATATTAACACGATATAAACAGAGCACAAGCTAAGCAAAAAACTTGATCGATGACTTAAATCTCAAGTTGATCGCTTCTTCTTAAGTATGAATTCTTCAATATGAAAATACAGTAACAATATAGGGATAAAATTTAACAAAAACTTACTTAATTTTTTCCCATGTTTCCTCGCCAAATGACTTCAGAACGAGAAGTTCCAAAGCGTAGTTGACAAAACCGTACTGAGAAATATAAAACACAAATCATTTAAAAAATCTAAGAAAAATAATCTAGCCGAACAGACGACAAACAATCAAGTCACTCATGTATTTAGAAAATAGATTTGTATAAAACTAACCATTTTGAAATCCTCTTTTGCCTGAAAAAGAAAAAAAAAATATGAGATACAAAGCAATTTCATGTTACAGTTATAATCAAGAAAACACTGTATTTCTCTGAGAATAAAATTAATTTTCTTGTGCAACATAGTCTCGTTATCAGTTGGAACAAAGGCAAAAGGGGAATTTGCACAACTCTTATTAATTTTCTGCGTCTCGACGGACCAAGTGTTTCGATTGTAGCACAAATAACGTAAGGGAAAATTGCCTTTGTTATTAATAAAACAGTATTGTTTTAAATTGTTTACGGAAACCATCTTTTATACAGTTATTATGTGTAACATAGATTAGTATTTAACGAAAATTTAACGTTACTAAAGTCAATAAAAAAAGATATTAATAATATCATTTATCAAAATAATCCGTAAATGATGTTTAAAATAATGCGACAAACAACTTCTTTTTAAATGTGGCTCGTTTATAGAGACATCTATTTGCACAGTTATAGAATAGAAAACAGATTCTTAAACCGCTGAACAGATGGCGCTAGGAACCTAGAAAACAGTTCTATCAATGTTAAAATTAATTTGTTTATACATTAACAAATTATAGAAAAGTTAAGGGGTATTTTTGGCATTTTCAATTTGTTGTTCAAACAAAAATGTAAATGTTTTTGGGTTGCAGTTTATAGCTATTTGTGAATACATATTGAAATGAAAGATAAAGTAAGCAGATTACAAAGGCGTTTAAAATAACTTTAGCACTCTTATATTGTAAAGATGGAATGTAAATTTTAATTTTCTTAATGTTATTCTTTTCTCATTAAGAGCTTCTTTTTAGGGCCTAAATCAATTTAGATACAGTAATGGTTTAAATATAATGTTTCTTACCAGATTTAATCCCAATTTCCGTGATTATTACACTTGGTATACCTTGAGCATATGTAGTCGCACTGTATAGAAGCCTTATAATAATTTTAGTATGGAACACACTTACTATTTACCTTTTTCTGTAATCTTTGATAAAAATAACCTTTCACACAACCATCTACGCCAATGCCTTGGCGAAAACTGACATTTACGTTTATGATTATGTCGTTTGCTTACTGAACAAAACAGACGAATTAAGTTTGTTTCATAAAAATAATAAGAAATAGTTAGAATATTATCAATAAAAGGCAAAGCAAGGCTTATTTACTTTTAATATTAGTCTTTTCTCTAAGAACTAAGAATTTAATAATCCAATGTAGTTTTAAATTTCGAATCAACGCCATCTTAAATCTATACAGTAACATTTTAGTAAATTAACCGATAGATGGCAGTCAAAGTAGTATTTAGTGATGCAACGGAAGTGTCTTACCGGAAGCAGAAACGGAAACAGATGTCAAAAATAAATTTTAGCAGAAACGAAAACGGAAACGGATGCGGAAACAGAAGTGTAAATAATAATAAAAAAAACATATTTACAAAAATATTTTTTTGGGTAAAAACAGTTTGTATTCGTTTTTAATTTATTAAGGCATTGGATATCGGTGTACTTTAGCCTTCAATGTATGTATTTTTACTGCGCTGCAATAAGTTAAAATACGCGTTTTTTTTATTTATTTTCAGGAAACAAAATTACACTATTTACAAATTAATGTTCGCCAAACCACTCGTGTTGACAAACGACAAATATATTTATTTATTAATACATTCACTGCTGACCACTCGGATCCGAGTGGGCGATGATGATCCCTAACGCTCAAGCGCAAAAAATGTGTTTTTTATTGAAATAATTATAATAACATAATTAATTTATCTATATGTTCAGCATTCCCAGATACTAAATAAAAATTCATCATAAAAAGTTTTGGCTCCCTGCTGTTACATTTTTTTATTTTGTAAACAGTGAATGTGTTAAGTATCAAATACACCAAATCTAGATTAGAAAAAGATATAATTATTAGGCGTCGGTGGCTCGTGGCACTTGACTTGCAATCTGCAGGGCCTGGGTTCGAATCCCGCCGTGTCCCGCAATGTGTTTTTCGATTTTCGATTTACATATGTACATTTATCCGACGTTCTTAGGTGAAGGAAAACGTAGTGATGCTGCCTGCACATATCTGAGAAAAAATTCAATGATATGTGTGAAGTCAACCCGCTCTGGGCCAGCGTGGTTGACTATGGCGTAGTCACCCCTAATTTGGGGCAGGCTCCGAGCCCCTCAGTGGGGATGCATAGTGAGCTGATGATAATAATGATGATGATATATTACATGGTTATCACTTATTCAAAAGTACATTTAATAACTCGTAAGTATGAAATAGTCACATTTTGCCAGTTGTCAAATTTTATATGGACAACAACTAGACAGTTCACTCCAGCAAGAGAAACTGATTGTTTCAAACAGCAGCAGAAAATATTACGCGCTTAAATTCACAAAATAGAACGTAAACAAACAAATGCGACAAGTGCCGAAAGGCCGCGCACGGACTGCCCGTCTCGCGCCGCGCATTTGGATCTCTCAGGTGTCGTAAAGTTCCGTTTTATCTCCGTTATAAAAGTTTCGGAAACAGAAGCAGAAACGGATGTTGAAAAGCACGCGGAACTTCCGCACTTGCGGAAACGGAAACAGACATCCGTTGCATCACTAGTATAAATGAAACTAAGATATGTAAAATTTATACTATTTATAAAATTGGAGTGTCTGTATGTAATATCGAGAAAAAATATCATATTTCTTACACGTAATGTATTTGCGTTGGTGGTAAAGAAAAACCAATTTTTGTTTGTCTATATGTTTGTCTGCAAGGCCGCGTTTGTTACGGGTACTTGATAAAGATTTTGACGGGAAGGTAACTGATGCACGCTGTCATATCATAGGTATTATTACCAATATTGACATAATTTTTGTTAATTCTGCGCTGACGAAGTCGCGGGCGACCGCTAGTTGAGTTATAAAATCAGGGATTAAAACTGGCTATTAATTGGATTTAGGAGTGTCTTGTACTAAAACGCGTCGTCGGCGTCGACAAATTAGAAGGAAAATCAGTTATAAGTAAAGGAAAACTTCTAATTAATACTCCAAATGCAAGGTACAATGAACTATTAAAAGAGCTTTTCAACAACAACAACAGTTTTTTGGTAACAAGCATTTTACCTTTGTAAACTTAACTATTCAATTAATATTTATAAATGCGAATGTTTAGATAGATGGATGTTTGTTTGAAGGTATCTCCGGAACAACTCAACGGATCTTGATGAAATTTGGCACAGATGTAGAATATAGTCTGGAAGAATACATAGACTAATTATTAAGTTTTTGTTAATTCCGCGCGGACGGAGTCGCAGGAAAATAGTTTTATATTTTAATAAATCTAACATTTGGGACAAAATAAGTGAAAAGCCGTCAATTTGTTACCTTGACAGGGTTCATTAGTTCCACACATAATTGCAATCGTGTAAAGTGCTTTTGGGAATAGACAAGCTAGATGGTCTTTAGGAGTATTACGTCGTAGAAATCATAGTGTTACGGCATCGCTGCTTGCTGGTTTCCTTAATAAGTACTAAGTACTTCGATAGATTTAGTTTTTGGCATTATACACAGTAAAAATTAATTATCTAAAACTAACTGTCGCCCGCGACTCGGATTAAAAAAAAAAACTTTATTAGTAGCCTAAGTGTTCTTTCATTTTGTGTTCTACATCTGTGCCAAATTTCATCATTCAAAATCACTTTAGAAAAATATGTTATCATAGAATATAGACCTATCGGTCTTTCCATCAATAAAACAGTAACACTGCCATTTTGATTGATAATAAACCTATTATAATAGGAAGGCTTTTTATTAAAACTTTTAGCCACTGAACTATTATAATAATAGTAATAAAAGAAAAACATTAAACTGAAATATATTAGACGTAAACATTATCCGATATAAATATTTACAGAGCAATGAATCTTTTTGATGCGTCGATCTCACATGGCGACATAGGAATATGTCGATCAAGGACTTTAGTATGCGGTTTTTATTTTACAACAAAAATAAAATGTTTGTGTACATTTGATGACTTATTTGATTTAATGTCCTATGTCCTATATCCGTAGTGGGGCAGAGGGCGTCCACAGTGTGCTACAGCTCGCTCTATCTTGGGCTCTGCGTTTGGTCTCGAACCATGTCAGCCCGATTGTCTTTATGTCGGCTGCCACTGAGCACCGCCAAGTTTGTTTAGGACGACCACGTCTTCTTGTTCCTAGCGGGATCCACTCCAGGGCCTCCTTGGGAATATGACTAGGATCCCGACGAAGCTTGTGGCCAATCGGCTGTTCTCTACTACATGCCAAAAGTTCACATATACACATTAGTACTCATTTGATAATTTTGAAATATAATACTTATGACTTCTTCAGTGTTTTCTAGTTAACCCAAAATTGAATTGTATAGACTCGTGTTTATGTCAAATTCCGAAGAATTCATTTACCGTTGTTAAAATATATACACTTGTACTGCTCTTTAGACTTCTAGAGGATAAATTAGTTATATAAGAATACTAGCTGTCGCCCGCGACTCCATCCACGTGGATTTAAAAAAACATAATTATGCTCTACATCTATGCGAAACTACATTGAGATCCGTTGAGTCGTTTTGAAGATACCTTCAAACAAACATCCATCCATCTAAACATTCTCATTTATAATATTAGTAAGAAGTAAGATAATGTAGTCATTTCTGAACAAAGCGGCTAACAAGTCGAAAATGTCAAAGAATTTAATAAATCTATCGTCAAACAGCGAACTCGGAGCCTATAATTTCCAAAAAGTGTGACCATTATATACGCACGAATAAATCCAAGGGATCGTTCATTTGAATAACGTTTCTATCAATGGGAACAGTTTGTATAAAGTATGGGTTTTTGGCTAGTAAGGAATTTTTTCACAGTATTTGGACTTGGGAAAATAATGCTAAGTTTGAAGTAGGTTCAAGATGATGGGATAAGTTTCGGTAGGGAGAAGAAGTTAAGTGACTATTTAATTATTCTGAATTGTTCACTTTGCTATTTTAGCGAAACTTATATGTACTAAAAAAAATATATTATAAAACAGTAATTGAGAAATAAAACGCTGAAAGTAACTTTATGCGTGTAATCGGGCAGTAATTCGCCTTAATTAATTTTACAGTAAACGTAATCTAAATGATTAATCACTGTTTGCCTTGAGGAGGCATTTACAGTTTCACCGGGCTTGAGGTGGCCGGGCGCAGATGGCGCTTAGCCTAAACCTCGTTTAAGAGTAACTAGGCTCGAGGGCTCCCTCAGGACCTCGGCTCGGGCTGTTACTTCGTTATTATTACCGGATTGGGAGGTCACCGAGCTCTTAGGTCGCTTCGGTGGACGCTCCATGGAGTGACTGGGCGCAAGGGCCCCCGAGAGGGGACCTCGGCTTGGGCTGTCACTCATTACGCGTTTAGCATTCCGATTCAAGGGTGCCCGAGAAGGCCGAACCTCGGCTTGATCGGTTGCTATTATCTGATTGCTATTATTAATACAGCTAACATTACTACCACTTCGGAAAGCGTTAGCGCTGGGAGAAGAAGTGGCGGAAGAAGCTCCAGCAACGCTTCTACTATTAATAGGAGAAAACCTGCCTGCTATGAGGCCGTATCGCGAGAATGATTGCCGCAGCCGACATCGACTGCGGCGTGTAATCTGTGTGTGATTTTTGAGTTTAGCCTGGGCGATAGTAATTGCATCGTCTTGAAAGTCAAGAACGTGGCTAGGTCTACGATAATCCCGACGAAACTTACCGAGCGCGATTGGATTGTAGGTGGCGGCACCTACAACTAGCGGATTAGGATGACCGACGGCAGAGTCAAAATAACGACGCGACGCCAACTTCAGGTGTTGGGCAATGGTGGGCAAGTCCAAGTCTATATGGAGATCGCTGTTGCGCATGTACCACGGGGCTCCCGTGGCTCTACGCAAGAATCTATTCTGAATCACCTGAAGTCGATGTATATGTTTCGGGGCGATGTGCGCGAATACCGCACTAGTATATGTCATGACGGGACGAACTACTGATTTATAGAGTGTCACCTTGTTCCGAAGAGACATTTTACTCTTTCTATTAATCAACGCGGAAAGACGACCTAGGATGAAAGCCGCGCGGTTCCTGACCCGGGTCACATGAGCGGAGAAGTTAAGTTTAGAGTCTAATATGACACCTAAGTATTTCACTTGGTCTTCCCAAGGTATTGGGCTGTCCATGAGTTTAATGGACGGAAGAGCAGCCCCTTTCTGGCGTGAAAAGTAGAGCGCCGTGCTTTTGCTAGGATTAATTTCGATCCTCCATTTCCGAAACCAGGCACCTAACGTGTTGGCAGCGGTTTGGAGACGTCGACATATAGCTTCGTGTGAACGACCAGATGTGTATACGCAGGTGTCATCGGCGAATAGAGCAAGCTCTACGCCGTGTACGCGGGGAATGTCGTTTGTGTATAAAGTAAATAGAACAGGCCCTAACACCGAACCTTGGGGCACCCCGGCTCGAACGGGGTGCAATTGTGAGCACTCTCCCTCGACGCGGTAGCGGAACGTGCGATTACTTAGGAAGTCTCGTATTATGCATACGAGACGGTCGGGTACCCCGTACTCATATAGCTTGTATATAATAAGCCCGTTGTGCCATACTTTATCGAACGCTTTCGCTACGTCGAGGAAGATAGCTCCGGTGCTAAGGCCACGTTGGCGTTTGACAAGTATGTGCTCCGTGATGCGGTGCACTTGATTGGTGCATGAATGTTTGGCGCGAAAGCCAAACTGTTGCAATAGGCATGCCTTTTGTGTCCATAAAGGTGCGAAGGCGTGCTAATATTAATCGTTCATAAATCTTCCCAAGGGTTTTGAGAAGGCTTATGGGGCGATAAGACGTGGGATTGGTAGGTGGCTTTGAGGGTTTGAGGAACCCTATGACTTCAGCGTCCTTCCACTCGCTGGGAAAGACGCCTTTGGTCATTGCCGCATTATAAATGGCTACGAGAAGTTGTATAATGGCAACTGGAAATAATTTCGCCACCCTATTGGTGATGCCATCTGAGCCGGGAGCTTTGCGTGGATGTAGATTTTTAATTAGTTTCTCGACTTCGTCGCTAGTAACCGGAGGAATTGAGTCGAGAAGGGGTTTGTTTTTCCTTCGGTCGACCTCGCTGTCCACCCTCCGTAAGTGGTCAGGGTCGACCGGTAGGCTACTGGGGGAGCACTGGGCCTCGAGGCTGTTTGCAAGACATTCGGCTTTCTCTTCGTCCAGCATAGCTGGTGTTGTATTTGGGGGCGACAATGGCGGCATCGTTGAGTACGTGTCGCCTTTAAGTGACTTGGGAAGCTTCCAGAAACTTTTGTAAAACTCCCTTGCTTAGCAAAATCACTGTTGCCACCTCGGCTTCTTCAAAATGTGCTTAAAGACCTGTTATAATATGTCTAAATATACTATCTTTTTAGAAAGTCCTCCAAGTATTAAATGTGGCCTATTAAAGTCGATCTGCTATACTCGTTGTTATGAATGCCGAACTAAATTATATTAAAAAATATATAATGATTACCTCGTGATTTCTTGAATACGTCTAAAATGCATCATGTTCATTTTTAAATTTCAATTATATCTATATAAGTTAATATGGTAATAAAAATAATGATATATGCTAAATGAAGAAAAATGTGCTAAATGTCCTAAAATTCTGCCAAATTTTGCATAAAATATGCTAAATGGGCAACACTGACAAAATCTCAGCCCAGAACGACTATAAATTCGAATCTGAGATAACTTTAAGCAAATGCTTAGATGAGTTTGCCATAAGATAAACCTTTTTTTTTTTTTTCGTTGGGAAATGTGTTAAGCATACCGCCCGCCCTTCGGGGGGGCGGGCGGTTATGTGAGGCTCCCCCGGCGCCAATAGGGGCGCCGGGTATACTCACCAAAACCCAACGGTGTTCCACCTTCTGCGCTTGTGATGGGGCCGTGGGAACGCAATAGCACACCACCACGGCCCCGTCTGCGGATTGCCCGCCACGTGGAGATGCGGCGAGCCCTGCTTCCGCGACGACGCCTTCATCAGAAGGCGCCGTCGACCTTCGCCGAGGACTCCCCGGAACACGTGGGGAGTCCTACAGCACGGGACCCCCGCGGGTCCCTCACGGCGGCGCCCTGTCTAGCGCCACAAGGTGCGCCCGACGGCGCCGCCCCGGTCTCCTGCGGCGGATCGGGAGCGAGTCGACGGCGTCTTCCCGCGCCCGCTCCGCCGCTTCTTTCAGCGTCATAACCTCGACGCTGAAAGAGGAGACCGCCTTCCATACCTCTTCCCTGTCTGCCATAGCAGCTGCCATTACAGGCAGGGAGAGGTCCGTCCCAAGGACCGAGGACACGGCGACGCGCTGCTCCGCCCACGCTGGGCATGCCTCGCGCTAGTGTTGCGCCGTGTCCACCTCTCCGGTGCTGCAGTGGTGGCAGTCCGCGGTGGGCTCCCTTTTCACCACCCCACACAGATACGGAAGTGCTCCCGGAAGGCCCATCGACCATCGAGGATGAGTCCTAGGTACTTCATGGTACCTGCGATGATGATGGGTGTCCCGGCCACCGTTATTTGGGAGCCTCGAGGCGGCCCACGTCGATGCCCATGGAATGCCAGGGCCTCAGACTTGTTGAGCGCCACCTCGAGCCCCAGCCTCCGAATTCGGTGGACCACCTGGGCGACCCCCGCTGTGGCGAGAACCATCGCCTCGCGGTGTGTGCTGCCACGGGCAGTCACGAGGGTGTCGTCGGCATAGCATATCAGGCCGACCCCCTGCAACATGTCACCGCGCAGCACCCAGTCGTAACCGATGTTCCACAGGAACGGTCCTAAGACCGATCCCTGTGGAACACCGCACGACATGGCCCGTCGGGCCCAGCCGTCTCTCGTAGGGTACACCACAGCCCTTCCGATAAAATAGTCCCGGATCAGCCTTTGCAGGTGGCCCGGAACACGGAAGTGCTGCAGTGCCTCCATCACCGCCGTCCAGGGCAGCGTGTTGAAGGCGTTTGAAATATCCAACGACACAGCCACCAACACGCCGCCCTGTGCGACTACCTCCTCGGCTAGGCCCTTGAGTCGGGACACCGCGTCGATGGTCGACCGGCCACAGCGGAATCCGAATTGCGCGTCGCTCAGATTTATGTGCTCGGCGAGACGAGCAACGAGCACGCGCTCGAAGAGTTTACTCGGCTCGCCGAGCAACACAATCGGCCGATATGCCGATGCCTGGTCGGGCGGGCGGTCGTCCTTCTACGAGCCTACCTTCTTTCCACGAGCTGGGGAACCGGCCCTTCTCCAGGAATCTGGTGAAAAGGGCCCTAATCCGCCCCCCGAGCTCGGGAAGCGCCAGGTATAGTACCCGGCCAGGCACACCGTCCATCCCGGGGGCGGTCTTCTTGAGGCGGAGCTTTACAGCGGCGTCCATCACCTCCTGCTCGGACACCGGCTCCACCTCATCGTTGACCGCCTCTCCTTCCTCCTCCGCCGGCAAGGCAGACCCTACCCGGTGCGGGAAGAGAGCCCCGACCACTTCCTCCGCCAACTGTGGCTCCATAGTAGTTGTTATGGGTGGAGCCCAGGGTCGAAGCTTCTTCCGCACCGCTCGGTACGGTCTGCCCCACGGGTCCTCCTCCAGCGTTTGGAGCCACTCCTCCCACGCTCCCTGCTTGGCCTTTGCAATGGCGACCTGGAGAGCGAGGCAGTCGGCTCTGTACGCCTGGTACACCTCCTCCTCCATACTCTGATCCCGGACTCGACGCCTTCGGCAGCGAGTGTACCGACGGCGCGACGCCACACACGCCCGTTGTAACTCGCGCAGCTCTGGGCGCCACCAGTACACTCGCCGGCGCGGACGGAACGGTTGGGCCCTCGGCATAGACGAGTCGCAGACGTTGGCCAGCAACTCGCCCAGCCGGTCCGCTTCCGCGTCCACGTTCTCGGCGGAATCGACGAGATCAGAGTCGGCTGTCCAGCTTGCGACTATGGCCGCCTCCTTTGCCATCTCTCGATCCAGGCGCCCCAGCACCCAGCGCGGGCCGTCCCCGGCCGTGGTGCGTGGCGAGTTCGTCGTGACCGAGGCGGAAGTGGAGAGGTCGAATCGAATATAACGATGATCCGACAAAGTCTCCACATCCACCTCGACCTTCCATCCACAGATTTTGGGCACCAAGACCGAGGACGCAAAGGAGAGGTCCACGATGGACCCCTGTTGGCGCACGCAGGTCAGCTCCCTTCCTCGGTTGGGGAGCATCAGCCCCGACGCGGCCGCCCAGTCCTCCAGCTCTTCCCCCCTCGGGCTCGTCGCGGGGGATCCCCAAGCCGTTGATTTGGCGTTGAAGTCCCCCGCGACGATCACGGGGAGGTGGGAGACCCGCGCCGTGAGCGCCTGCACCTCTGCGAGGGCGTGCTCGAAGTCGGCGAGGGGCCAGCTGGGTGGGAAATACACCCCCACTATGGCCACTCCCCCGACGACCACGAGCACGCTTCCCGTGCCTCTCGCTACCTTTCGGAGAGGGGGGAACCGTCGCGGGCCGGAGCGGAGATGGCCACCAGGTTGCCAACATCACCCGCCCAGTCGTCCCGAGGGGGGATGACGTACGGGTCGGCAACCACCACTACATTTATCAACCACTGCGCCATGGTTTGGGCCAGCAGGTCCTGTGCTCGGGCGCAGTGGTTGATGTTACATTGTAGGATTCGGATGGTGTCCATTTACGAACTGGTGTCCATCCGCTCCACTCCGGCCTTCTTGGCCTTGCGCCGAGGCCATCGCTTAGGCGCACCTCTCTCTTTTCTCTTCGCCGGCTTCTGCCCGGCGGTGACGCAGCCGTCGCCGCCGATCGTGTGGCCCGCTGGTTTGCCCGCCGCCTCACAGACGGGGCAGTTCGGGTCTGCCAAACAGTCCCGTGCCCGGTGATCTGGCTTTCCGCAGCGGAAGCACAGCTTGCTGCGGTCGACCTCACACTGGCACTTGGCACCCATGTGCCCCCGTCTCGAGGCAGCGGAAGCACCGCGTCGGCCGCGGGGCGAGCAGCACCACTCTGGCTGAGGTCCAGCCGACCCTCACGCGACCGGCGTCGGTCACCATTTTGGCGGCCGCCACTGGCACGCTCAGCCATAGGGAGCCATCCCCCCTCGGGCCGAAGGCGAGCTTGCCCGACCTTATAGCTTCGGCCGCGCAGCCACCCTCTCTGGCCACCGACTCCACGACCTCGGCCGCGGTGACAGAGTCGTCGAGGCCAGTGATGCGCACTTCAGCGCATTTCACCGGCCGGCCGATCCTGACCTTCTCCGGGCCGAGTACCTCCCTGAGCTTAGCGGCCAGAGAGTCGGCCTTTTCCGGGGCTGCTTCGCCCCCCACCTCCAATATTCGGGCGCCCGTGGCCGCCCTGCGGAACTTGACGGCGGCGATGCCGAGTTCCGCGAGGTTTATGCGGCTCTTCGCCTCGGCTAAGACCGTGGCATACGTAGCGCCGCTCTCCTCTGCTCCCGGAGCGAGAGTGAGAGTGACCGCCGCGGTCTTTGGGGCCCGCAGTTTGGCCTTCGGTCTTTCGGGGGGGCGGCACGCAGTTCCCGAAGTCGGAAACAATGACGTCGCTATCCCAAGAAACCAGATAGCTTGCCAGATGGCAGAGCAATAATAGTTCCTTAGCGGAACAATATATATATAGCGCGCGCAGGTGCGGATTGCTCAACGTAATGTCGGGCGGAGCGACAGATGTGCGGCGAGCGAACACGTCCGTTCGCCTCAACAGTCTGTAGCGGAGTGAATCTAAATGAGCTGCGCATTGGCTTATATAGGCTGGCTACGCTTCTCCTTCCAGGCATGGCAGGTGTCATTGGCGGTGGGAGGATGACGTAGGCTTACAACTGGCGACATCTATTGGCGTGTTGTTACAATATTTTTTACTTTACAAAACTATGTCATATTTGACGAAGTCATACTGTTAATGCAATATGTATGATCGGAACAACCCAATTAAACAAATTAAGTTCACTCATATTGCTGTATGTAATGAGTTTTCCAACTACAGTAAATATTTGTCGACGTTCAGTTTGTGTGTTTAACAACAATGACCTAGCGTTTAAATAATTTCAATGATTAATGCGGTATTTATAGTTTGTTTCTGATACCAAAATCCCTCTTTTTTGTACAAAGATATAATCAGAGTGATGACGAAATGTTTCATACAGGGATTTTGGTCTTAGAAACCAACGATTAATGTTTTTAATATCTTAAGTTGAAGTTTTACCTCACAAAACATATATACCGAGATACAAATTGTAAAAAAAATGCATTATTAAATAAATATCCATTCCAAGTCTGCCCTTCTTTGGGTTTATGGTGGTGTTTCCAACCATAGACTATACTTACTATACTCTTTGATTCCAACACATTTAATCTGTCGCAATCACACTCTAAATACTTATTATTTAAGTTACCATTAAAAAAAGCAGGTCATTACAGATTTCTCATAAGAAATCTACTCTCGGAAGGAAACCATTGCATAAATACCTATCCTCAGAGTAGGAAGTTTTATATTGCTGGAATCCTGAACAGAAATTAATTAAAAGCATATAGTTACATTTTGGCAGTTACAATAAATATGCTAACGAACGTAACGAAGCTAACGATCTCAATTCTCATTTAATTTTACGACAATAAGCCGCACCGTTTGTTTTTACTGTGGATATACGAACCGACTAATAATAATATCGTATATTACTCGGTACGAAGTACAGAAATGTAAGTATAGAAAGATTGCAAGATCATGTAATAAATATCAATATAACAAATGTAACAAAGAGGATTAGACGGAGGTCTAAGGAGGTCGCGGAATGCTTGTCATTTCAGACTAAATGTAGAAGCCGCGTTACTTATTTTATTTTAAAATGTAGATCATATTGCACACAAAAAATAACATTTTAAAGTAAAAAATAAGAATGTAGTGTTTTTTTTATTTATCTTTTACTTTACAATGTCAACAATAAATTAGTGATGCAACGGATGCCTGTTTCCGTTTCCGCAAGTGCGGAAGTTCCACGTGCTTTTCAACATCCGTTTCTGCTTCTATTTCCGCAACTTTTATAACGGAAATAAAACGGAACTTTACGACGACTGAGAGATCCAAATGCGCGGCGAGAGACGCGCAGTCCGTGCGCGGCCTTTCGGCACTTGTCGCATTTGTTTGTTTACGTACTATTTTGTGAATTTAAGCGCGTAATATTTTCTGCTGCTGTTTGAAACAATCAGTTTCTCTTGCTGGAGTAAACTGTCTAGTTGTTGTCCATATAAAATTTGACAACTGGCAAAATGTGACTATTTTATACTTACGAGTTATTAAATGTACTTTTGAATAAGTGATAACCATGTAATATATCATCATCATTATATAGTTAGAAATATATTTGTCGTTTGTCAACACAAGTTGTTTGGAAAATAAATTAAAAAAAACGCGTATTTTAACTTATTGCAGCGCAGTAAAAATACATACATTGAAGGATAAAGGACACCGATATCCAATGCCTTAATAAATTAAAAACGAATACAAACTGTTTTTACCGAAAAAAATATTTTTGTAAATATGTTTTTATTATTATCTACACTTCTGTTTCCGCATCCGTTTCCGTTTCCGTTTCTGCTAAAATTTATTTTTGACATCTGTTTCCGTTTCTGGTTCCGGTAAGACACTTCCGTTGCATCACTACAATAAATGTTTACCGTTCGAAAAAGACCCAAACGTCATATTTCACAGATTAACTTGTGTAGAGTTGACATCTCTAAAAACAATAAAGGGTTGCTAAAAAAAAATTTTTCAAACAACAAAACTTATCTTGAAAATCGAATCCATCGAAGTACTCTATGAGTTAAATAAACTTGGTAAAGAAGTCAGCAAAAACAAATGAAAGAATTCATTTTAGTTTACTTCGCTTCCAAACCACTCAAATGAATATTAATGCTACATTGTCTATCCCATTTGTTCAGATTTGAAAGGCCTACCTTTAGGTGAGGCAAGTTTTCTGGAATTTAATTTATCACCATCCTATTGACTGTCCCGCCTACTCGGAATTTAATTAGGAATTTCATTTGCATTTAAAATATGCTCGAGATAAGAATAAAATATTTTTTAATGATCAATTAAAAGGCAACGTAGATTTTAATGAAATTCAATTATACCTTACCTTACATTGGGGAAACAGCACTATACTATTTACCATTACCATTCGCCCGTCTGTTGAAATTCGAGCATAATACATAATTAAATAAAATAATGTATGAATGTTACAGTATAATTTTACATCATACAAACATAATATTAACAAGTTTATGATTTATTATTATTATTAAATTTGAAGTACTAATTTCTATATTGTACATGCTACTTTTTTTCTTCATGTGTTTGGAATACAATATAAAATATTGGTACAAACGTTAATGTCGACCGTAAAGGTCGGGGCTGTGTAATAAAATTGAGGAACAGTTTTCTCTTTAGACAGTTTTGTACACGTCGCAGAATTTCTTAGTTTCCAACTGAGGCAATAAATTTCGATCAAGTCCCTTCAAGAAAGGTTACTGTTACAGTTTTCAATTTTTTTTAAGTCGAAATATCAAACTATTCTATAAAAATATCAAAAATATAAAATATCAAACTGTTTAGTAACATTAAAAATTCAAAGTTTTTCTCTACATCTAAATTTTATTTTTAAACATTGTACATCCTAAATCGGCCCCGGATAGGGGAATGACTGCGGATATACATAACAACTCGCACGGGAGGTGCACCGGCAGTAATCGACGGTGCACCCCCAATGCGGAGCACGGGGAAAATAAAACCACCTAATGCTGGTAACGGAAGAGATTTATTTGATGTGTATTTCGCCTTATATACGTTCTTAGATGCCTGACCAAGCATGAGCATTTACACGATCTTCATAGGTGTGTGTGTGTGTTACGTGCGCCCCAATCTTTTAAACTTCCTGCTACATATCACGTATGCTCTACATATTTTTATCGTTGCTGTGGAATCTTCCGTTACTATGGGCAGGCTCTGCTCTAGCCATGGTCGTTGATACGAACAAACATTAACGAATAAAATTTTAGCTTTGAAATCATAGTACGAAAGTTATATTAATATTGCAATATTACATTATAAGTAAACGTAATTGAGAGACATTAGTTCAGTTAGGAGGTTTGTTTGTGACTGCGTTCATTACCTATCCGGTGGTTGTTACACGCTTAGTAAGTTATGTTCACAGTTTTATTTCTACAGCTTTCAAGTATTTTTGTAAGGTCAAGATATTAGCTACGGCTAACGACGGAACTACTAACTACGACCTTCGGTTTGGCAGATTTTAAAGAGTAAGTTATCCAGCGATTTGATTTTGACATTATTGATTATTGAAATTGTCTACTTATTATTTAAATTATAGTGTACTCAAACAGAAGCAAAACTAATAGAGAGTTTACATTTTTATAATTTTTACGTGTCTTTAAACACGGATAACTAGGTCATCTTAACATGAATTTCTGGTAGCTAGGTAACGAGATTTTATATTTTTATGGTAAAGACCTTAGTATTTTCAATTTCTATATCATTGTTATATAAGTTTGTCTATGTGTAAACTTTACGGATGTGACATAACTTTTGCATTGAGTTGGCTCCGCACCAACGTATAAAGTTATATCTGCATCCGTTGAATGGTTTCACTTTACTGCGGCCTTTTAGTACATGTATTTACTTAGATATACACATGTACTAGATTATAAGGTTAAAAATTTAATATGCCATGTTTTTTATGGTTATGTTTTACTTATCTTCAATATATTCTAAAGGTAATGATAGACTTCGATACTGTACACGGTACACTCAGTGTATACATTGAATGTCTCTGTATGAACACGAGTGTCTCTGGTTGCAAAATTTATTGCCACACTATAATTAGTGTCGAGTCAGTTGCTGCTTAAAAATACGTATATACAAGTGTAGACAGTAGAGACATAACGTCAGATGTTTATGTCGCAATTTATGTCGTAGTCTTTTTGAGGTAAACAATTTACAGACGGAATAAGGATAAATAAAAAAATGTATAAGATTATATTTTAGTTTGCATCTTGAACTAATACATCATCAATACATAGTATAAAACAAAGTCGCTTTCGCTGTATGTCCGTATGTATGCTTAGATCTTTAAAACTACGCAACGGATTTTGACGCGGTTTTTTTTAATAGATAGAGTGATTCTTAAGGAAGGTTTGTATGTATATATATATATATAAATGCATAATATAGTAGAGAAACACTGATAAATTTAAAGTTTTCTAATGTGATGTCGTAAATAAGCACGTTTTTTTGCGCTTATATTGCAAACGCTGGCTGAACCCTACGAGATAGACCAAAATAATGTAGTACAGTATTGTTCACCTTAAAAAGTTCAACAAAAAAGTCCGCGATGGTATATGTCTATCTCTTAGGGATAACCCAGCATAACCATTTTTATTCTTTTACGAAGTGATTTTAAACAATACAGCATTAATCCTTATCCATTTAAGTACCTTAAATAAATTGTGCATTTATTCTGTAGTAGGTATATTTTGCATTGCACCCGTGCGAAGCCGGGGCGGGTCGCTAGTTTTTAATAAAACATTAAATGAATCCCTTTACATAAATCAATTAATAATAATAAATTAAACTATGTAATAATGAAATTAAACAATTGAAGTAAGAATAAGTATACTATTGTATAGATAGAATGTTTTTTGGTACTTTAATAAACGTGAGTGTTTTCCCATGTCCCACAATGAATGCTAAGAAAAACTGTTACGACGCGCAATTCAGAACGACCCGCATTTCCCCACTTCCTGTTTAATATCTACAGAAGTCAGACCACATTAAATAAGGGACCACATTACACTTTGCTGCTGAATCTATGTTGCCATTAGCAAAAATGTTTGCCTTTTCTACAGTGTTTACAACACTGTTTTGAAATAAAAACAGATGACATTTTAAACTAATGATGTCGTAACTATTCATAAGTATTCCGTTTTAATACATAATATAAGTACGTATGTACTTTAGTTTTACATTATGTGACTGTCAAGTCGTACCTAACCTATAAATATCTTCCATTCTAATTTCTACCTTATGTAAGGCAGGTAAAATATCAAAATTTAACGATGAAGCTTCGACAGTTTATAATTTGTCCAGTAGTAATCTCGTACTTAGTTGATTTTTGTTTTCCATTTTACAATTGAACATGGCGAATTCGGTACTGAAATGTGATATGATAAGTAAGTTTTACGTTTTATTTTTTAATAATAATTCCAGAATGTTCGAATAAAGAAAACAGGATATATTCATACTGTTTTATTCGACTTATAGCATACGCAAAATGTTTCTTCCTCAGAATGTGTTCAATATCCATGTAACATGAAGAATTATTGCTCGCCTGCCGTTCATCGACATTCCCAACGTAAAATATTATTTTTGTTGTACGACAATTTTATCTTTAATATCATAGTATTACAAGATATAAAAGACGACAAACTTTATAAGAACTGTCATTTTTACTTTCATATATTTTCTAATAAAAGATAAAACTTACCTGACTACATTTTTCATAACTTAAAATAAACTTATTTCTTTTTATTTACATATTTTATGTAATTTTAATTTTTTTAATGAGATCATTTTTGTTAATTAGTTTGTCATATTAACCTCTTTGGTGGTAATCAAAGAGATTCGATTAAAAAAAGAACGAACTGGCCACCTGCATGAATGCACTTTTAAAAAAAGAAAATTAAAACTGTCAGTTGCTAATTGCGGGTATAGACGTTACGTAATTGATGTTATGTATAACAATGTTTTAGTTATGTAGTGAAAAGATTTATGTGTAATAGTGTTTGTGTACAACTTTATGTGTTTTATAAAAAAATGTGTTTTAAAGTGTAGTTAAGATAAATAGTCGGCGTAATGACTTGTAGGTAAGTATCTTACAAAACTACGCAAGTACTTAATTCTTAGTCTTTTTTTATATTTCATGAAAAACATTTTTAATGTCTTGTCTTTTGTCCAAGAGTTTTGTAAAAAGGGACAATCATGAACCGAAAGACGATCTTTATTACAATTACGTAAAATATTATCTCCGTAGAAAGTATAATTTTGCGATAAACATTCAAGAGTTGGAATTGGTCTGTGATTGTGGGCTATAAAGAAATTACGTGTTCTGAAATGTAATCATCTGTTGAAGACTTCATAAAACATGGATTACAAGAAGACTTTTTTAAGGTTATAATTTTTTTAAAGTAGACTATTACAGTTTACGTAATTATAAGTAATAATATGTGTAAGTATGTTCTACCTTTTACTAAGTGTTCGAAATTCAAACAATTTTCGTGTACCTTTTGTTTTATGAAATTAAATGTTCTTCATTTATTTTTTAAATGAGCTTTTACGCAATGTAACCGAACTGCTCCTTACGTCAATCTTACTAATATTATAAATTCAAATGTTTGGATGGATGGATGGATGTTTGTTATCTGGACAAAGTATCTCTAGATCTCCAGAACGGCTGCATGAAATTTAGCATCGATGTAGAACAAAGTCTGGAATAACACATAGGCTACTAATTAAGTTTTTTTTAATTCCGCGCGGACGGAATTGCTGCGACAGCTAGTTAATAATACATCTAACTATTTTAATTATTTCTTAAGACAAATGTCAACCAATTCTAACACCATCCTGACCTCGTCCGAAGACGGATAGGATAGTGTTTATCTGATCGACTTTACACCCACAAGCCTATTTTTAATTAAGCCTAAAACGTTCGCTGCGGACACACTCCAATACAACACGTTGAATGCCCACTACCAAACCACAATCTCTACAATTACTTTGGTGATTCGACTTTTTTCATGAGAAATCGGATCTTGTTGCTTGGTGTGTCCAAAGGGTAACCTATTTGCTGTCCTCATGTACAATTTTAACATCTGACTGTCTTGTATCGTAAGGAGATTTGTGGATGGATAGTTTTGTATCTATTTTAAACAATATGCATGATATTTTAGCACTGACTTAGTTTTGTGGTATTATAAGTATTCTTATTGTTTTATGTCCAATTGTTACAATCAGATTTTATTTTGCTCGTATGTGTAGATGTGGTTTAAATAAATAGGCTTGATATATTTTTTTTTTATTTAAAAACGAATAGAAAAACATCGTTCTCTTCTATTAACTCCTAGAGGAACTCTCAACTTAATAAATCATGAACCAATGTAGGATAACAAAATAGAGTTCATAAAACAAACCGAATATTTGTGCTTCTTTGTGCAAATCTCATGCATTTAAATTAACTAATCAAATCGTGCAAATCGCGCACTTTGTTGGTAAACTGTTTTGTAACGGTGGTCTAATTTGATTTATTGTTCGCATTATTAATAAACAACAAGTTATACCTGATTATGGGTTTATTATGTCACGTGAAGTGAAAAGAGTTTGATTATTATTTTTTATTTATTCACTAATAAAGATAAAATAAACACTAAATGCTAAGTGAAACTTACCCCTTGCAATAATGAAAACTGTATCAAATACGGTTGAACTGTTTCCGTGATTAACGCGAATGAATTTACAGACAAATACCAACATCTGTACCTAGCAAAAATATTTGTGACTATCGCCATCGTTTTTTCATCGACAAAATTAATATCAAAATTTGGCAGCGGCCTGTCGGGCGTAAATTATACCAAAAATGTCATATTAATTTTGACATCTTTGACGATTATGATGCCAGGGTGATTTTCACATTTCTATATTCGTGCTTCTTCTTATAGTTCCATCTTCATTCGAAGGTCGGCGATAATAAAGGCAACTTGCACCCTTGACATCACGGATCTGAAAAGCGAACGGTTACTCTTTCCAAAATACTGCCTAATTATACTGTCTGCATTACTCCAAAAATACAGTTATAAAAAACATGCGTCTGACACGTGTTTTGTAGTGATGCAACACTTTGATACTAAGCGATTAATATTACCAACGTAAACGTCGCGTCCTTATAAAAGAGTATGTAATACCTTCAAATGTATATAACCAAAACTGCTTCCGATAACAGTTATTTATTTGAAAATATCGCATTTTAGAAGCCGATGCAACCATATTTCAATAATCATAATTTTTGGTGAGAGATAATTGATAGAATATCAAATTAATTTTTTTTTGGTTATAATGTTTGATAGATAGAGACATGACTACATCAAATTGGGTAGAAAGAGAGAATGGATATATTGCCATCCCTTGGGTTCAGTTGTGTAAAAAATCATAAAATTTGTTTAGTGATTGCAGACAAAATAGATATTCTAAAATTATAGGAAACAGTATTGCTATAACTTGTGACTTCCAGCGGAAACTAGATTATTTCAGTCATAAAAGTTATGCGAACTTAATAACAACCTGGAAGTCGTATAAAACAGTTTCCCAGCGCTTTTAGATTAAAATGAATTCTAAAAACAAGCGTTTAATGGTTCTTTCAAATTGTATGAGAGTTTTATTTCAAAAAGATGATCTGATTTTACATGAAAATATGAAATAATAACCTATAAAATATAAGGTCATAGGTTCACATTTGATGTATTTTTTTTTTAATTTTGAGTATCAAGTAATTACAATTAGCTCTCCCTTATTTTATAGGGATTGGTCAAATACTTTGTATGCATAATTAGGTTTGATAATTTTTTTTTCTAAAACAGTAGAACATGTTACTCAATCACATAGGTCACGTCTGTTACCAGTGGGATAGGTAGAGACCTCATATCTCCGTTTGGCACGGTCCTAACACGTCTTCTACATTCATAGATCTATGCATACATGTAAGTCGATTTCGGACACTCTTAATACCTCTCTTCATGAGTATTTCATGAATCTGAACGGTATAAGTCCGTCTGGAACGGTCCCGACCGACACTGCCGCTCACTTTCACGCCATAAATTTCCTTTTTTAATCTCTTTTCATTCATCATTTCAATGAAAACAACTTTCAATTAACATTATAACGTAAAATAATACTGTTTGCAAACTGTCAGATTAACAAAATGTATACAATATTTTAACATTTTAATATAAAAAAGCTACAATAACAAAACTTTCCAACTGTCAAGTTATACATTTCCGTCATTTGTATGCTTTCTGTTTTTTTTTTTAACTTAAATCAGACAAAACCGGAAAAAACGGACACAACATGACGTCGTATATCATGCGCTTTTTCAATTTGAAATGAAAAATGCTGGCGGAATTTTCAATTTCATTTTATAAACTCTATTTACTAGGGCGCATTGCTAGCTACCGACCTATGACTTTGTTCTGACAAAGTTCCAGTATATGTTTTTTTATGCTAAAAGCTCTTAGCCTTTTTATCACTACGGTATTTCTAGTATTTTTATATTTTGCATATAATTTTTTTTGTGTCAATGTCTTTTAGATTTTCATCAAGAAACGTCGTTACACAAGTTCTTCAAATACTGGCACAAATAAAAAAAGTGCATTCGTGGAATAATTTTACAAGATTATTGTTGTTATAGAAACATGTAGAAATAATAATACGGTAATAAATCATGGATATTTTTCCATCAGACATAGAAATATGGCTTACCGGCGGTTTCTGAGACCATAATGCCTGAGTTAGTAACCTCTGAGTTTAAAACATATAGTTATGTCTGTTTTGTCAAAGATATTGACAGATATGACGATGTATTGTATGCATAGACTGTGACTGTGGTCTCAGAAACAAACGGTTAGTTGTTCAAACAATATAGGCACGTGTAAATGTTTAGTGGAGTTTTATATACATTTGTAGGATGCTTTCAAAACCCAACGAAATTCAATTAACAGCTCATGAATTAATTAAAACTTGAACCACGATATTCAAACAGCTTTAACATGTAAGTCCTTAGCAGCCAACTTATAACTTGTTGTTAATTTAAGTTTAGTCATACTTATCAAGATATTTTCATGTTTACTTAAAAATATTGACATTTTTTTATATTTTTTAAATGTAATTTTTTGTCATTAAACAATTAGAATATTAAAAATGAATTTCGTAAAGTACCCGGCGTTTGAGTTGGCACGTTGCGAAAAGGAGTTCCGTGCTGCTCTACGTGTCAACTTACTTCCGGGGAATATATGTGGGTATGTAGTTCGGGATAGGTCTATGAAGACTTGGAAAATATTGATTAATGACAATATTGTTCAATGACATAAGAGAATATGTATTTCCTTTCTTAATGTTTAAAATTGTGTGTATTTTAATATACATGTTTCGATGTTAAAAGATAATTGTATATTAGCAATTATATTATCAGTTTGAAACATTTAATGTTATTTCATTACGAAAATACTTTATCAAACCGCAAATTTCAGTAATTGTTTTGTGACAATCACAATCAGTCATCGAATAAAACAATATTGAAAACAAAGCCGATTGGAAAATCAATACACTTTTAATTTATTTGAAATACAATTTGTACAAATTGGCACAGTATGTACTACGCTGCCATACATCTTTATCTGCCGTCATATTGATATTCATTCCCTCTTTCACACAATCCATCCATACATTCTTCGATCTTCCTCTACCTTTGTAGCCCATCCACATTCAATCTCCTTACTTAAAAAAAATCCTAATTTCATAATGTTACGATATAAATAAAATGTTTTTTTTTTCATCATGTTATTTTAATAGCGTTGATCTGATTTCTAATAATTTCCATTTTTTTTCGGATAACAAGATCAAATTCAACGAGTTTAATTCCAAATAATTTAATTTTCACATCACTGCAGTCTCACGTGTATTTGTTGAAGGGTCAATTTATTTGAGACGTGACTCAACATCTGCATTGGTTATTACTCGCTCAGACGTGACCCATTAATAACTTTATATCAATGTACGATTGGTACAGTTTGTATAGTAATTGTTGTTGCTTCGGAGTAAAATGGTGTTCCGGTATAAGATAGAAGGACTCTATAATTTATAAACGGCGATTCTCACGTATTTGTCTGATGACGGCATCGACTAGATGAAAACCCATCACGGGCCTTCACCAGGGTGGGACTGTACTATGAAGTTACATTGCCGTAAAATCAGTAATGGAGACTGATACGTGACAACATAGACGAAAAACCAACTTTAGATTGTGTGAAAATAATTTTAACTTTTATATTAAGAAAGTAAGCAAGACATTAAGTGAAAAGAAAATCATTTTAATGTCAACAAAGCGCTTGAAAGGCTTTTCAAGTTATCACAACAAAACTTTTGAACGGAGCTCATTTTCATTTCAAAGGCGTACTGACAAATTTCACTGGCTTAGTTTACAGAAAAAAAGACGAATAGTCTTTTTAACACATTGTGTACTTATTGGGCTTCTTAGGATATTTGGGATTCTTCTTCTTCTTCATAGAAAGGTACGAAAGCATTAATTGTAAAAAAATAATTTAGAACCAAACTTGGATTAATGAGAAACGTCTCCAAGTGATAGTCATTGTCCGGTCCCGATGGACGACCTCCATGAGTGAGACAACACTCGGGTTAAAGAGGAACCTCTAAAGGCGTGATAAACATTGCGGTCCCTCGGACTCTAGCTTATCTAGTTTCGACTGTATGTGTTCGACTATTTTTAATTTAAGACACTTTATTTATTTGTTGTATACTTTCTGTATTAATGTAAATTAACAGTCGGTTTCACAGCCGTAGTAGGTAGGGCTGCCAACAATTATGTTTGTCGCTTTCCGCGAATAGAATTATAAAATACGAGCACCGTTCTACTTTGTATTCACATTAATTTATTTTCTGCCAGTAATTTACATTTAACCTACGGCAATTCAAAGGATGTCGACATTGAAGCCGTATATTAAAGGGAGAATTCCATAAATATTATGTCTTTAAGATAATACGTAAATTGTAAACTACCTGTTTAGTTCTTAATAAAATACTTGAGAGGTGTGTTGGGACACCCGGATGGAACGAAGTTCCTTTCAATTAATTAGTGAAGGAACCAATGTTTATTCTATGAATAAAAAACTTAAGTCTTCACAAGAACTACATTTTATTTCTATGAATTTTCGTTATATATTGTCACGTCGTTGCCATGGTTACTATAGCAAAAAGTATCGTGACAACTTTTCGTAAGAATTTTTTCCGTCTAGCCCCCTTTCACAACGCGTGATAAAGAACTTCGTTCCAAAATTAAACATATATTTCTATACTTAGCTATTGAAAAAATGAAATAATACTTGGGTGGTAACAAAGGTGAAAAAATAAAACGTAGAAAGTATTAACAGTGGGTGAAAAATAGTATGTGAAAATAGGGAGTGAATTTTGATATGACAGTTTATAGAGATATACTTGTATAGAGTGAGGATCTCTATGGGAAGCCGAACTCAGCGGCTTCCCATAGAGATCCGCTATTACATATGCGTTGCCTACCTTCCATCAACGGAGGTGTGAACGCACAGAAAGACGATAGTTCCCATTCCCATGCTTCCCCTTCACTTCCCCTTCCCATCCTTAATTTATAAGTAGAGGATGGACAGGGAAAGAGCACCAAAATTTGGCCTCCGGTACACAAACTCGTCAGACGAAACGCGGAATTGCTTCCACTTGACGCCTCTCTTCTGTGTGGTCATGGTACTTATTGCACCCGTATACCGCGTTATTATAGATTATTGATCTTTTATTAGATAAAGTATTAGACATCAATTAATTTATTAAAAATCCATAGTCGTATTAAATTACAAATGGTTTATATTCGTCTCTCATAAATCCTTCCATTTCTTTGATTATGAAAGAAAAACAAATCACAATATTATGTCTAAATCCTAATATTAATACGATATCTTTAACCTTTCAAAATCGCTATTGAATTATTCATTCGGGGACTATCGGGATAAGTTGTGAGCATAAGCCGTGATGTACGTTAAAGCCTTTTCCATGTAAGGATAAATATGATAATCAGCTTTATACATATAATTTCACTAAAAATTTATGAGCTACGTTATTTCGTAGTTGTTTGATAAATATTATAACAAATAACATAAATTGTTATAATACATAGTATGTACAATTTGTATTGGCCGAAAACTATAATAAAGACTAAATCTCCGGAATACCTGAGTAAAATTTATAGCGAAAACGCGTTATATTCTTGGCATAGTTTATTGCCTAAGTTTACAAGGTTCTACGTTCGTACTACATGTGTTATATACAAGAAGACTAACTACCTTAGTACCTGTTTAAGTTGAATATTACTAATGGTTTCCACAAATGAAAAACTTGTATAAAATAGTGTTATCAAATCTTTCATTAGGTTTGAATAAAACTAGAGACAGCAATGAATTTCGGGAGAAGAATTTCACAGTTCAGCTCTACCAATTTAAATAAATGAAGATTTACCATTAAATTTACAAAGTATGTACGTACGTACGTACGTAAGCTAAGTACCATCTTTAGACCACATCATCACTTCATTAGGTGGGATCGTGGTCAAGCGGTAGCTTATTCGATATAAAAAAAATGTGATACTGCGGTCAAACAAATAACGCTTAACAACATGATTACTCGTATATTACTAATATTAAAAATGCGAAAATTTAAATGGATGGATGAATGTTAGAAGGTGTGTTCGAAACAGCTTAACGAATTTTGGCATAGATGTAGAACGTCATCTGGAATTACACAAAGGCTAATTATTAAGTTTTTTTTTTTTGTAATTCCTCGCGTACGGAGTCGCGTGCGACAGCTAGTATATATACATAATATATATTCCCATTCTTTTCGGCGCGAACCTCATTGCCCTCACCAAAAAGGACGGAGGGGTGAGACCAATTGCTGTTGGATCAACACTACGACGTCTGGCCTCCAAAATTGCTGTTCGACATATTTTACCAAAATTAAATTCGGAATTTGAGCCTGTACAGTTAGGCTTTGGTGTAAAAGGAGGGTGTGAGGCAGCCGTCCATGCGTTACGCTCTTTCTTAACTTATGGACAGCCTGACGTGTTGCTCAAAATTGATGTCAAAAATGCTTTCAATTCGGTAAATAGGGATACCTTGTTGACGGAAATAAAACATCATTTACCGGAAATATACAATTATCTTCTTCTCAGTTACGCGAACCCAACAAAATTGCTATATCGTTCTAATGAACTGTCTTCGGAAGTAGGTTGTCAACAGGGTGATCCCCTTGGGCCTGCAATTTTTAGTTTGGCTATAAATCCGATAATCAAAAAATTAAATTCTAAATTCAACGTTTGGTATTTGGACGACGGAACCCTAGGAGGTGATGTGGATACTGTGTTTTCGGACATTTTTTTAATCAAAAATAATTTTGAAGCCATTGGTTTGGAGCTAAATTTTAGCAAATGCGAACTTTTTATAAATAACTCCAACTTAAATTTAAATGACGTAAAACAAAAATTTAATATTTTGGCTCCAAATATTAAAATAGTTAACAGTGATTCCCTTTACCTTTTAGGTTCTCCAATTTTTGATGATTCTTTTTCTGAATATATTAATAATTCAATTGCCAAATTTAAAACAGCCGCTGACCGTCTCCTTGAAATTAGTCCACATTATGCACTTTGCATCTTAAAATTCTGCCTTTTCGTGCCGAAACTTACTTATGTGCTCCGTTGCTGCTCTTTTTGGAATCACCCAGATCTTTTGACACATTTAGACGACTTAATCAAAATTAGTATAGAATCAATCCTTAATATGCAGCTGAACGAGCAATCTTGGACCCAAGCATCCCTACCCATCCGTTTTGGTGGTTTAGGGATTCGCAAAATTTCCAGTGTCGCTTTACCAGCCTTTCTATCTTCTGTCCATAGTTCAGCAAATCTCATAAGTAAAATTTTAAGGGCACCCCCTTCAAACTTTGAGATTGCTGGCTTGGAAGAAGCTAGAAACGCTTTTTTAATTGCATGCCCAGGTCAAAATTTTCCAGTTTCTCCAAAGTCACAGAGGAGCTGGGACGACTTAAACTGCAAACTGACTTACGACAATCTTTTGAGCTGTAGTACAGATTCGGCGCGTGCTAGGCTGACGACAAGGGAGACGTAATAAAGCTGCGACTTTCAGATGCGTACTGATTTATTTATACTTTATTTATAACTACCCTTATAAACAATACCGACAACCCCCTTTTAAACAAAAACAAAAAAAAAAGTACAACAATATAGAAAAACAGGAAAAAAAAAAAAACATTATATATTATTTAAATTAGACTAACACATGCCTTATAAAACATTGTAGGTAATTTTTGTAACAATACTCTTGGGGTATGAATTAAAACAATGAAAACCTCTTTGTTTTTCAAAGAAATATTTTGTTTGTAACATGTAAATTATATAGGTAATCAATAGCAGTTTCGGTTAGACTTTAACTGTATTAAAGTGCACACTACTATTCTTTACATTTATATGTATATTATTTATTTGTTCATTACTTCCATTGAATATTTTGTTATAACATTATTTATTTTACTACTTTCGATATAATATGAAATAAACTATCTAATACTTACTAACTAACTAATAACACTAATAGTAACTAACTAATACTTACAAAAATTATATATATTAAAATAAAAATTTACGTTTTTAAGCTGTTAACAGTTAACTATAAAACTTTAATGATGTAAAATTATAATAAATGGAAAAAGAAAACGAGAACAATTATACATAATCTACAGAGAAGCTATATACTGTGAATATGCCTTCTTAGCCATATTAAACTATTATATCGGCTTCAATTACAATAATATAAAGTTAATACAAAATAATTTTTATGTACGAGTATATTCCAATTACATTGATGCTGTGCCGGGCGCGGAGTATCCCCACCGCTCAGGCTGCCTCACGGTCCTGCCAGAACGAGTTGTGATTTGGTTAGGCTGATGTGAATATGCCGGCTGACAACTATTGTTAACTGTTATGTCGTCGTAAGTGTCGCTATTTGAGTCGTTTAATGATTCATAATTTTTTAAACTTGTATTAAGATTTAAATGTCTACGGTTGCGAATTAATGTCGTACCATTGTTCAATTTTATGAGATAAGACCTCTTACTTAAGATTGCCTGTACGACCCCGCTTACCCATTGCTTATTGAAACGCACTTTAACCTTTTGACCTACAACTAGGTCACACATGTCCTTAGCTCTTTTATCGTAATAATATTTTTGTTTTAATTGTCTATCGACTAAATTATTTCTTACGTTCCTGTAGATGACAGGGCGAAGTAGACGAGGCTGGTAAGGAATTGTTGTTCTTAACTTCCTACTGAATAAAAGCTCAGACGGAGATGGTAATGTTGTACTTATAGGTGTATTTATATAATGTAGTAACGCAAGTCTAAAATCAGTCTTATCTAAACGGGTCTTTTTCATAATGTTTTTTATAGTTTGAATTGTTCTTTCAACTTGCCCATTCGATTGTGGATATCGAGGGGATGATGTTATATGCTTAAAGTTCCATTCGCGTGCGAAAAGTCGAAATTCTTTAGAATTGAATTCAGGGCCATTGTCTGACATTACTGTTTCAGGAATTCCAAACCTAGAAAATATATTTTTTAAATGATTTACTATAACATCACTTCTGAGCGATTCCACTTGAACTACCTCAACAAATTTACTATAATAATCAACGACGATTAAATATTTTTCGCCCTGAAAATGAAACGAGTCCACCCCTATCTTCAGCCAAGCCCTATTTGGTACCTCATGCGGTATTAAAGTTTCTTTTTGATTTTCGTTTTTAAAAGTAAGACACGCTTGACATTTACTTATGTAATCTTCTAATTGACTATTTATGTTCGGCCAAAACATGCTCTCTCTCATTATTAATTTACATTTTTCTAAACCTAAATGCCCTGTGTGTATTTTTTTTAGCATCTCATCTCTCATGACTTTTGGTATGACGACTCTGTCGCCTTTCCAAACTAAACCGTGTGCAGTTGATAACTCATCCCTATAACACCAGTAAGGAGAAACAATATTATTTAATTTTTGTTTATGCTCGGGCCAACCATTTTTAATAAGTTCTATTAATGTCTGCAATTCATTATCGTTTTGTGTGCAATACTGTAATTTTACAAAATGAGAATCTGTGAGTGGATTCGAAGCTATGACCGCAGAGACGTGCGCTTCGGTGTCCAAGTAATTACTCAATTGCGCATGACTCACCGGCTCCGCGTCGCGCGACAATGCATCGGCTATGAACAAATATTTACCGGGCTTATATTTTAATGTAAATGTGTATCGTTGAAGACGCAACAACATTCTTTGTAGCCTGGGGGGTGCCTCAGCTATGGGTTTCACTATAATGTGCACTAAGGGCTTGTGATCTGTCTCAATCGTAACGTCACATTTACCAAAAATGTAAGAATAAAACTTTTCACATGCAAACACACAGGCTAACAATTCTTTTTCAATTTGAGCATAATTTTGTTCGGCTTTAGTAAGCGTACGAGATGCATAACTAACCGGTAAATTATTTTGTAATAAACAAGCACCCAGACCGTTTTTACTCGCGTCCACCGATAACACTACTGGCTTATTGACATCGTAATATTGTAACACAGGTGGTTTGGTAAGACACTCTTTTAGAACATTAAATGACCTGGCATGATCTGGCGTCCAGTGCCATTCTATATCCTTTTTTAACAACTGTCGTAGTAAATGTGTTTTATCTGACAAGTTTGCAATAAAGCTACCGACGTAATTAACCAAACCAAGAAACCTTTCGACATCTTTTTTATTTTTTGGAACCATCATTTTTTTTATCGCGGAAGTATGTGACTCGTCGGGATGAATCCCATTTTGAGTGATTCTATGACCTAAATACTTAATTTCCGTTAATGCAAATTTACATTTTTCTTTGTTCAACTTCAAATTAATTAATCTACATCTATCTAGCACTCGCTTTAACCGTTCATCGTGTTCATACTGGGTTTTACCATATATTAATAAATCATCGACAAACAAACACACACCTTCAATGTCATCAAAATTTTCATACATCTTTTTATGAAATACTTCTGACGCTGACGAAATCCCGTACGGTAAACGTAAAAATTTATATCTACCAAAAGCTGTATTGAACGTGCATAAATCAGCGCTTTTTTCATTTAATTTTAATTGCCAGAACCCATTTTTGGCGTCTAATGTGCTGTAAAATTTTGAACCTGCCAAATTTGTCGTGATTTCGTCTAGCGTGGGTAAGTGAAAGTGTTCCCTTTTAATTGCTTTGTTAAGATCCTTAGGATCTAAGCAAATACGTAAATCACCGTTTGGTTTCCGTACGACAGTCATGCTACTCACCCAATTACTCGGCCCTTCTACTTTACTTATAATTTTTTGCATTTCCATCTCATTTAATTTATTTTTTACCTTTTCTTTAATGGCCACAGGCAACTTTCGCGGTGCGTGAACAACCGGACGGACGGATTTATCTATAGCTATTTTGTATTCACCTGGCATACATCCTAAACCTTCAAATACGTCTTTATATTCGTGCAGAATTTTCTCCTTAAAATTATCATTACTTTGTTTACTTATTGCTAATGTCAGTTTTATTAAATTTAATTCCTGACAGGATTGACAACCTAAAATTGGTGGCGAATCTACATCGGCTATAATAAAATCTAAGATGTAATTAACATCCTTGTACTTGACTTTTATGTTACACCGACCTACAACTTTAATGTCCCCGCCGGAATATCCGCGTAATTTAACTGCACTTTTCATTAGACTGTCACTTGTCAAACCTATCTTTTGTAAATATCTTCTAGGCAGCACATTCACATCAGCCCCTGTGTCTAATTTAAATTGAATTTTATTCCCGTTTATTAATAAATCTACACACCATTTACTATTGGGTTCATGAAAATAATAAATTACCTGGTCAGGGGACTGGTCAGCCTGTGGGAACTCCGACTGCACCTCGTACACATTGTTGCATACTCGCGAAAAATGATTTAAATTGTTACAATTAAGGCATCTCCTTCCGTACGCTGGACACTGATTATAACCATGAGTTATGCCGCACTTCATGCACTTTGAACTGTTATCACGTCTCACATACTTATTGTTCGAATTTACATTTTCGTTATTAAACGTCGAAGACGTAGTACGAAAATTGTTTGACGCAGAATGCATGCCGGAAGCGCCGCCGAGGCGTGCGGGCTGGCAACGCCGCGATGTACCGCCGCGCCATGGCACGCCGCGAACACCGCGCCCGCGCGCCCGCCCTGCTTCCGCTGCGCCTGCACGCTGAAATCTCCACATTGCGTCACACTCGTAGTTTTCATAACAGATGTCTTTATTTTCATTACGTTTGTTTACTCCGTATGCATTATTTTCTTCGGTTTTACATTTAATTGTTCCAGCTTGCACTTTTGATATTTGGGCAAGATTACATATATCTAATGTTTTTTGAAGAGTTAAATCCGGTTCTCTTAACAAACGTTCTCTTAATGAATTATCTGTAATCCCACAAATTATACGGTCCCTTATGAGGTCGTCGCACAAGTTCGCAAACTCACAATTTGCCGCCATTTTCTTTAGTTGAAAAGCATATTGTTCGACAGACTCATTATCTTGTTGTTCTTGGGTAAAAAATTGATGTCTGAGCACTGTAATATTCTTTTTGGCCTTGAAAAAGTTATCAAATTTTTCTATTAGTCTCCCTAAATTTGAAAAAGACTCGTTAAATTGGTTGTACACTTCCCTACACTGTTCGCCAACCAAATGCAAAAATATGTTAATTTGAACTTTTTCACTCTTCTTCGCTAATTCACAGGCTTCGTAATAAATAAGGAATGCACTTTTCCATTTTTTCCACTCTTCCGATAAGTTTCCTGATGTTAAATTGTCCAAATTATTAGTATAACAAAATGGCGACGGTGGAGGGAGTACGGCTTCCATTTTTTTGTTACACGATTGTTATTTAATGTTCCTTTATTTTATTTGTCGCTAATTTCTCACTATAACTGCACAATATTTTGTCCACTTTTACTTTTAAACTTTAAATCGATAATCCTACCGGCTGCGCCATGACGACAAGGGAGACGTAATAAAGCTGCGACTTTCAGATGCGTACTGATTTATTTATACTTTATTTATAACTACCCTTATAAACAATACCGACAAGGCTTTTGGCTGTGGGTACGCATGAGGCCGGCTACTGGCTTCACGCGTACCCGTCAACAAATACAGGAACATTTCTTGACCCTGACACGCTCCGAATCGCAACCTGTCTACGGCTCGGGGTTCCGGTCTGCATTTCTCATAAATGTCCCTGTGGCAGTGATGTCGACATTCTAGGACATCACGGACTGTCATGCCAAAAAAGTGCAGGCCGCTTCTCAAGACATGCAGCACTCAACGATATCATACGCCGGTCTCTTGCCACCGTCAACGTACCAAGTCTACTAGAACCAACTGGTATTGCAAGAGACGATGGCAAGAGGCCGGACGGTATGAGTTTGATTCCATGGAAGATGGGTCGGGTGCTGGTATGGGATGCTACCTGTTCAGACACGCTGGCCCCATCCCATCTTCATGGAACCAACAACAGAGCTGGTGCGGCTTGTGAAGCGGCTGAAAAGGCTAAGGCTAACAAATACAGGGGTCTCGGCTCCGAATATGAATTTGTCCCATTCGGTGTCGAGACCCTTGGTCCGTGGGGTCCTAGCGCTAAAAGTCTTTTTAAGGAAACAGCAAAAAGGTTAGTCGACATCACAGGAGACCGAAGAGCTGGCAGCTACCTCGGACAAAGAATAAGTCTTGCCATTCAAAGGGGGAACGCTGCCAGTATCTTCGGAACGTTGCCTAAAGGGACACCTTTTAATGATATATTTTAGTTTTTATGTATTATATTTAATCTAATATATATAATATACAATATTTAACCGTCCTAGAAATGAAAATGAAGTTCTCTCATAAATTAAGACTAAAATTTAAATTCTTTTTCATCGCATGCAATTAATTTATTCAATGCGCTTAAAAAGTAATTGCTTTTTTTTTTAATTCTCATCAACTCGGAAACGTGAGATCAGTTCCACTTGTGAAATTGAACTGCCTGTGAGTGCAATAAAGTGTACTTTTGCAAATGAGAAAAATACTGCTATATATAATAACCAAATATAACGTAAACTGAAACTGTTAATCTCAATATTCTGCTTTTAATAACGGTCAAATTTTAATCTTATTTAGTGGTGATTTGTTTGAAAGATCGTACGAAGTAGTTCTATTCACCCTATTACACTATTAAAGGCCCACAACGTCATATTTTGACAGTAACACTGACGCTGGCAACTTGATCTAATTTGCTCTACGCATGAAAAAATCTAATAATTTCGTTCAAGTAGGACCTTATACGTGAAAAGTTGAATTTAACTAAAGAAGTGGTGAAAAAACTAAATAAGTAAACTTTATCAGAGATGTCTCATGCAATGTATTTGCAAACTCTCAAGCATGAATGTACACTAATATTTTGATCGTTATCATACATATTAATTGATTTCTTAGTACATATTAAGATTCTAATTTGAATAAAATGTTTTGTGTAGATGTAAGGTTTGTTTTTGCTGAAATAAAAAAAACTTCACCTGTAGCTTTTGGAAATCCTTTCGGATTGATGATACTTTGCTTAATTCGTGACTAGATTAAATTATTATTATGTTTAGGAGGATGTATTAGGATATTGTAGCAATGGACAAATGAGTCACGCCGCTTTCCTTGGCTACCATGAATTGGCGAAGGTTACCGGTAACCATTTGTTATTATTATGTGCTTAATTTTTTTAACTTGGAAGGTAACCTAAAATGGAGCAAAGATAATATATTCATATTCAATGTAATAGTAGGCACATTGCAACATGACTAATGTTAGGGTAGTTAACTTTTACCGAAGAATTTCTTTACTCTTTCACAGCGTAAAACTATGTTTTACTTCAACATAACATTTTAACAAAATGAAATAGTAATATTCACGTCTATTTGTAGTGTTACATTATATTTTACTTATGTCTACCTTCGGCAGATTTTTTTAAATATTACAAACAAGCAGCCAACCTGAATTCGCTACAAGCGCGAAACATATGTCTAAGATAGCGGTCTCTTCAATTGCAAACGCATTGCCTGCAATTAATCGACGGAAGAGAGGACGCACAGGATTAGAATATTTACCCTTCTCATGCGTACCACCATCCCTCAAATCCACTTCCTCTTCACATCCTTCGATGGATGGATGGATGGATGGATGTTTGTTTTAAGGTATCTCCAAAACGGTTTAACGGATCTTGCTTAAATTTGGAATAGATGTAGAACATAATCTGGAAGAATACATAATCCACTAATTACTTAAGGTTTTTTTGCACATGCCGTGTGGACGTAGTCGCGGGCGATAGCTTATTTAATATATTAATACAAGCACTCCATCTCGATAAACTAGTTAAGACGTCAAATCATAACTTAATTATTGGAGATATTTGATTGAACGTCAGAAACTTTATTTGCTTACCTTAACTACTTCGAGATACGCTCATGTGTTACTAGAAAACTTTACGATGAATAACAAAGTTGGGTAATAAATTATTTTATAAATAAATACACTATAAGAGAGATATTAAAATATACCACATTATTTAATTATTACTTAAGTCGAGGAAACTATAGTTCTAATTCAAATGAGATTGGTAGTCATTTATAAAATTTAGAGAAATAGTTAATTTTGATTTTTTTTTTGTTTTACATAGGTTCAACAATGTATGTACTCGATTACTTTCTTAACAGTATTTATATGCATATATTTATTTTTATTTTATACGGCATTTATTAATATTCTCTTTTACATGTGTGAGTCAATAATTAGAGTTAGAAACATCTCAATTGCAACGTTTCATATTACTACACACTTCGGAGGTTTCTGCCTGCTGTATATTTATGTGGTTAACTTTGTTAGTACTTTATGAGTGTACAAAATTACGGTTTTTGCTATACATGTTTTACTGCCGCATACAGTGTTTTAACGGTCATTGAGCGAGACCCTTAGTGTAGAGAACTTTACGAGAGTTTACGAGAAATATATACAAAGTACTGGGCAATTAGACCTCTTCTTGGAATACTAAATAAAGTAAAAACACTTCAATTTATTTTTAAACATTTAAATTTAATTCTTAATCTCATCTATTTTAAAACTAGTTTTATATACCTATATGTTATTAGAGTAAATGAAATTTAATATTATGTTTTTAGTAATAATCCTAGGTTTTAGTAAACGATATAAAAATTATGAAACTTCCACATAATTAGATAAAAGTGAAACGCTAAAAGAGAATTTCCGTCTAATTATACGAGCTTGTTTTAATTTCCTAGAATATTAAAGAAGGAAAAATGCTGCAGCGAATCATGATAATTAGGTATTCATAAATTACTTTTTTTACAGCTTTATTTTTTAACTGTATTATAACTATGATTCTATTTTATTATTTAATCACTATGATAGTGTAATAAACTGACAGAAGGGTAATGCATTTTGGAGGTAGTAATTTTTTCTGTGAAGCCTTTTCTCATTCCGACAATATAAACAAAAGATTTATAGATGATAAATGCTTCTATGTATGTTAAAAAGCTGTCGCCTGCAACTCCGTACGCGCGAAATTAAAAAAAAAAAACGTAATGAGTATGTGTTCTTCTAGTATATGTTCTACATCTGTGCCAAATTTCATTACGATCCGTTGCAACGTCCCAGATTTACCTTAACAAACATCCATCCATCTTAACGTTCGTATTTATAATATTAAACATAATACCACAAAACGACTCTCATATGTGCATGGGAACAAAACTATAATATACCAGTAAAACAAGGAAGAAGATTCGTTTCAGCTTGGAATTTGCATAATACAGCCTTTTCAGGCTACAACTGCCGCCGTGCGTCCCGCGCTCTGCATATAAATTTACCAAACTCTATTTCATATTTTACATATAATTTACGTCGTCTAAATGTAGTTGATATTTAAAATTGTTAAATAAATGTTCTCACCAAATTAAATTTATAATTTTGCCATATTTTAAAATAAAATTTTCAATTTTGAAATTTGATTAATTTCACACTTTGTATTGCGTGTTCTATTTTTTTATTATTACCATTACTATTATAACCATTCTAGTGATTTTTTTTTTTTTTTTTTTTTTTTTTTTTTTTTTTTTTTTTTTTTTTTTTTTTTTGGGCGGCGCTTTGCCGCCTTCTCGTTCTACCCCTGGCGTATTTTGGGCCAGAGACGTTATTTATCTTTATTTATTAATCATAAATTTCTTAAGCTAGTTACTAATTTATATTACATTATTTCTTAATACTACTTTAAAACTTAATACTATGTCATATAATTTAACATTATAAAATGACTATCTATATACATATAAAATTTTCATTTAGAATACATATAAATTTGCTAGAATTACAATAATAAAATGATTTACAATTTAAAAACTTTACTAAAACTTATGTCGAGGTTAAAAATGTAAAAGGTAAAATTAGAATAAATATCACATTTTGGCAACTAGCTTACTTATCTTCTTATGTCGACAGCATTCCTATTGTGTTCTATTTCTATCTATTATCTTATTTGCTATTTCCTTACAATATTCTATAAATTTTGTTCTACTCTCCTTGTTTCTTATTAAATTGTTTATGTTTTCTAATGATATTTTCTCTTTTGTTGCAGTTTCAAATTCTACTCTCTTCCTACCAAACACCGGACACTCTACTATGGCATGCAGCACGGATTCGCCCCGTGCCGGATCGCAGATGCACGAGGGGCTCGTCTTACACTTGAACCTGTGTAAGTATTCTGCGAACCCCCCGTGACCTGTTAAAACTTGTACCAGCACGGGGTCCAACTCTAACTTGCGGAGCACTGGGTAGGCGCTGACGGCGTCAGGGAAGAAGACTCTCGTTGTCGAGGCCGTGACTCCCTCTTTGTAGCGCCTGTTCCATTCGTCAAGCGAGTCCAATCGGAGTTGTCGCTTGACGAATGAAACAGGGACTTTGTCGTAATGAGGTTTGGTTTTTACTCCGACTGCCGCTTGTTTTGCGAGTTGGTCCGCCCTCTCGTTTCCCTCCACCCCCACGTGCGCTTTTATCCAATTCAACCTTACTTCCTTCCCCGCTTCCACACAACCTTTCACCATTCTCCTTATTTCCCCTACGAGGGGGTGGAGGGAGTCGATACTACGCAACGACTCTAGGGCGGACCTGGAGTCGGAGTAAATGCCAAACCTCCTTGAGGGGCTCCTAACAACAAATTTCATTCTAGTGATTTACAGCATTGTAATATAGAAATCTTTATAATATCATAAAGTGGCAAGCGAGCCAGAGGCCAGCTGAAATAGCGAAGCAACCGCTGCCCATAGACATCCTCAATAGCAGATGCGTTGCCTACCTTTAATCGACGAAGGTGGGGAAGCCCCGAAAGAGAATATTTCCCCTTTACGTGCATGAAATCATTTATACTGCCACCTTTCTTTATATTAAAAGGTAAGGGAAAGGGGACTAAAATTAAACCTCTGGAAATATATAATTTTTTCATTTTTCCCAAGCTATGTATTTCTGAACGAATAAATTTCTCGTATATGTGTCGACCGGATATGTTTGCCAACGGCCGTGACAGTCGGACATGCTTTGGCTTTCACCCAGAAGTCAAACTTCACGACTGAATGCACAAACTACTGATTAATGATTCGTTATAAGTTGTGCAGTCAACGAATTAAATTCGCTTCCCACTTCGGATCGAATTTCGTAAAACAAACTGACAACATAAGAGCTATAATTTATTAGGAATTAATGTTGATAAGATTAGTTTTTGACCTAATTGCTTTGCGAACAATAACTAAGTCAATTGAACTTACATTTCACCGAAATGGGTAGAAAAATAATGCTCTGTGCGTATTTCTTGTTGTTTTTTTTATCCACTCACACGATTCTATTGTATATAGTCTTTGTATATTTATTATTAATTCTAAAAAGCGATTTTAAAAATAATGTTTATTTTCTTTTACACAACAAAGATAAGCAATGTTCAACTCGTCAGAGATAATCTTATAAACTTCAAATAGATTTTGTTCGGAAGTATATTGTTGAGAGCGGTGTCTTCGAGTTGTATTGGAGTTGGAGCAAACTCATAACATCGAAACTATCTTTAAGATTAGATATTAGATTATTTCCTCGGCGTCTTGTTTTTGAAAAGTTTTAACGAAGATACAGTTATTTTCTTTTATTTTTTTCTATCTGTCTGTATATGTTTCAACTGTTTCGAGAAAGCTGAGCCCATTAATTACAATAAAATGTGTGACTTGGTTGGCTTTTATCGTTTTATATTATCATCCGGTAGGTGTCGCTTTGTTTGATATCTTGCATGTTTAACATTTAGTACATTTTTGATTCTTTCATTAACTATTTTGAACTATTTTTACAATTGTATTAAAAAGCTTCTTGAAAAATGTGCATATTTATAAAGACGTGAACACGAAGAGCTATTTTAGAATGAATACGGGTATAAACCGTGGCAAAGAACAAACTTTTAATTAAACGTCGTTAACCAACTTAGAAATAGCCATTACAATGTTGAGATTACGAGTTATGAAGTATGACATCTAGCGGTGAACTTTTAAATTAATTTAATCAAACATTTTATACAAAAGTTGGTTAACACTCAAGCTTTCTTTTTTTAAGCGAACCGGAGACAAACTGTACGGGTTGGTACATACATACAACTAATAATGCCGAGTTTAGGGAGATAATTTGGTTTATTCTCTAAAACTATGGCTAAATGTTTTTTTAATGGTAATGAGCACACGCGGTATGTATGGTGACCGAACGTGAACTGGTTTGTGTGAATGGTGACGCGTGTTATAAAATGTACTAAATAGCTGACGATGGGAAAACATGTATTGTTCAGTGTTTATACCGTACACAAAATAAACGTAGAGAAATGATAAGAAATGAAAATTAAGAATCTAATAAAATCTATTTTGAGAATATTTATTTTAAATTAACATTGTGTTTAGAAAAAATTACTCCTAACTCTTTTTTTCATGCTACTATTCAAAATATATAATATATTTCTCACTATAATTTCTTTTTTTATAATAACATAATATCTGTTCTGTTGAAGAGAAGTAATCTAGAATTATTATAGCACATGGACTGCAAATATCATTTTAAAATTTCTAAATTTAAATGCATGAGTTTTACAAATAGCAATAACTTTATTACGTCTATTTATAAAGTAAATTATACAACAATTTCATATAATAAAGCCATCTGCGTTTAAACAATTTGTCGTCTAAAATAACTTTTAAAATTTTTTTAAACGAAAATAGTGATCTTATTTTTTGCAAATAAAGGAAAATTATGCTTGAAAGCGCCTCCGACTTTTGTAATTATTCTGATTAACTTATAATAAATAATTCTTAATAAATTGTTAAATATAAACACAAAGTTTTTTCGAATATTTTCTTTTTATCTATATATATAAAAATGAATTGCTGTTCGTTAGTCTCACTAAAATTCGAGAACGGCTGAATGGATTTATCTTATCTTAGTCTTGAAATGTTCGTGGAGGTCTAGGGAAGATTTAAAAGGCGAGAAAAAATTCATACCGCTATTAATTTTTTTTTCCTGCGCGCGGACGGAGTCGCGGGCAACAGCTAGTTTGTTATATATATATATATATATATATATATATATATATAAAATTAAATATATATATATATATATATTTAATTTTGTACAGGTAAGTCCATGGGAGACATTGTACGAGACTTCTTTTGGGTAAGTATTTATTGCTTTTTAGCCGACTTCAAAAAGAAAGGAGGTTATCAATTCGACTGTATTTTTTTATGTGTGTTACCGCGAAGCTCCGCCCCTAGTGCTCCGATTTTGATAAAAATATTTTAATCGAAAGGTAGTGTTTGCAAATGGGTCCCATTTTTTTTGGTTATTATTTAAAATAACTAGAACACTAAGTAGGGACATAAACGTAACTACATATGTCTAAGACATCTCACATATAAAATGTCACTTATTTACTTCGGCCGACACCGACTGCGAAATAACAATAATTATACAATATAGACATGTTACAAGAAAGAGGAGAACTTTCTTACTTTTGAAGGTTTTCATGACATTATTTTGTAACTTTTTAGTACATTTTGTTTGAGATTGTTTTTTTATGAAATCGGCTTTCTTTTTTTCTTTAAATTTTTTATACTAATTAAATACAGACTAAATATGACGGTAATGATTAAAGATATTATGTAGGCAAGAGTATGCTTCCGTATCAGTATTAAAAAGTACCTAAACGAATAAAAATTTCCACTGTTTTGTTTTATATCGATTCATTGAAATATGTAGATGTAGCAAAATTTAATCAACAAAAGAACTAATACTGTATCATAAAACTGTCGTAAACTTGAAAGGGGTAAAGGTAACAATCGTAAATATCGAAGTGGCCTCAAACAAAGCTTATTTATTCCTGTAGCCGAGTATAATAACTTCCTAAAGTTTATTTTCATGACTCCAATACTCTGAATTTATGTCTTTTCAAGTTTCACAAGATTTTGATCGAATTTAGATTTTATCAAATTACTAACTTTTAAAATGAAATTGTTTATTTGCTTTAACTTTTCCGAAGTAAGATGTTAATAATAAATTTTGAGAAAATAAGACATCATGATTACCTAAAAATGAAACAGTCTTATTTAATAAAAAATATTTAGTAACAAAAACTAAATACTTAATTAAATAAAAATTAGAATAAACAGATATTTTATTTTATTATACAAAGTTTCAATTCAACTTTAAATTAATGTACAAGTAAACTCTGATATTAATTATTAAATTCAATAATAACTTAAATCGATTCTTCGTAGAGTCCCAAAGTTTGGGTACTGGGTGAAAGCTAAAGCATGTCGAGCTGTCGATGTTTGTTGAGTAACATGTCCCACAAAGTTGTTTCATTTATTTAGTTGTTACTTGCTTGTTTCTTATTGCTTACAAGACAGCTAAATTTTTGATGTATAAAGTGTATAATACAATAATATTATTACATAACAAATATATAATATGTATATAAATATAGAAAGTTCCAATATAATAAAAAATTGCTTTGTAAAATAAACACTACAAATATTTTATAATGTCTTAACTTCTTATCTATAGACTATCGATTTATGAATTTAAAGTACGATATAATGTATCTATATATTTCGGTAAATGATAAATAAACTTAGATGCTTAGATTAAACAATTCTAGTTTAACCAGATATAGTTCAATTACACGAAGTCGCACTCAAATATTCATCACAACGACCCTTCGTAGTATCACTCTATATTAATGCCCTATCATCCGCAAAGGCAATGTAGTTGGATAATATTGCAAGGTCGTCGTGGTAAAATCACGCTTAAATATAAGATATTTTCTGACCGTAAAATTAGTTACGCGTATGTCATAATATGCACTCTGTGAGACAGTAAAGCTGCTGGTACGAAATTAGCGAGGAGCGGGGCGACGCGACGGCGGATCATTTTGATTACATCGCTAATTTCGTGCCCGCGCCCTAAGTATTTCGTTTGTGGAAGCTAAATATAATTTTGCTTATCAAGTAGAGTAGAGTGGACAGATTTTAAGAAAGATGACATGTGTGGAGCGAGTGAATCTATGACGGCCGATAGAGATGTAGACTATTTCATACTCTGGTGACCCTCTGTAGAGAAAACGGAAGGAAGATTCTCCAAAACTCTACAAAATTATAGACTCTACGTTTCTGAACTAATATGTTCGCATTTTGCACTTTATGTTAATTACTGTCCTAGAAACTATCTCTGACATGTAGCATTTTATTGTTTAACAACTAGTCGCTTCTTTGTTTCCTTATTTGCTTTGTTATGGGGACAATTATCTTTGTGAAGACACACGGTAATGTTTTATTATTTCAAACATTTCTAGCGTTATTTTAATTTAAAATAAGCAACGACTGTTATAACCTTAATGACAGTTTATTCTAGCAAATGTATATAACCCGTTTTGTAATAATTTATTTTGAAAGATGTTGAAATAATCTATTTGTGAGTACTATGTATCGTTGCATTATTTCACATTATTGCACACTATACCGCAGTTGAAATCTGTTCTAATGTTATAAAGAGAAAAGATTTATATTTTTGTATTTAACTAATAAACTCAAAAACTATGGAACGATTTCGAAAATTCATATGCCATTAGATAGCTACATTATTACACAATGAATTTTAGGTAAACTTATTACAAGATTTTTTTTTAGTTTCTTGCAAACGAAGTCAGGGGCAAAACTAGCTTTTGTTATTAATTCTATCTCATAACTAGGAATATCACGTTCATAAAGTAATTTATTAATTCTGAAATGTAGTAAAATATGGTCTATTTAATTTTAGAAGGTGGTAAATAAGTGAGCGGCCCCTGAATTCGCTGAAATAGCGAAGCGACAGCTGCCTACAGACATCAGCAATTGCAGATGCATTGCCTTTCTCTAATTGACGGGGGAGAGGCACACAGAAAGAAGATATTTCCCCTTCCTATGCGTCTTCCTTCCTCCCTCCTCCATCAAGCCCACTTCCCCTTCCCAGCCTTTCTTTACGAGAAAATGGGAGACTTAAATTAGGCCTCCGGCACGATACTTCTATTAAAACGATGCTTTAATTTAATGCTTATTTTTATGTAATTGTTTTGTTCTTTACATTTGCTGAATTACAATTTAATTATTTCAATAAATTCCCTTACAATTTTACTCCACGTTTAACACTGTAGGGGATTAGAGCAAGGTCTGTATAATTAGGTAGAAAATATTTTTTCGCTTCTCCTTAATCGGATTAAACGGGTGTTGTTAAATTCAAACAACCTCTGTTTTTTGAAACAGAGTTATTCTTGGGTGTATTTTTTATTTCAAAATGATTACTCATTATGTTTTACCATAAAAAAAAAAATCATCCAATTGAGACTTTTAAGGGATGAATTATGAAAAAAAAATCTCACAAAAAATTTATACAAATTTTCAAGTCTGAGGCCTAATAGTTTTGCCTGTTTGTTGTTACATATGTTATAATTAATTTGCGTTGTTAATTTTTTATAATTTTCTCTTATGTTTACGTGCTTGAGCATTAAAACAAATTTTCTAAAATGTTATTTTATATGAAAACAAATTTTCTAGCAGTATATTCACATATCTTGCATAATCTCCAACAAATTTTCACTTTGATATTTGGACAGTTTAGTGAGAGGTGTCCAAGAATGCATGCAAAGTCCTGTGAATAACTTTATTTGTGATTAAACAGCGGCGTGCAATTGTATTAAACGCATGGCTGAGCTCGAAGCGTTATCTGCATACCCCCAGTCCACACTGGCTACCAATGATACCTTTTGAATGTAAATTGAAATTCTACATGCAATTGTTTTTTAAGAATCTGTTTAATACTTTTAGATGCTTAGTCTTTTGAAGGCCCATGACTAGAGCGTATTTTGTGTGTGGTTATTCCTATACTTTTCTAGCTATTTTATATTTAATATCATATAATTTTTAATTTGTATTTATCAAAATGACAATACAAGAATGTTTAAGTTCTGGGCAGTATAATATATTTTTTTTATTTCCAGTAATATGACACGAATTCAACATCGCAGTAAATAAGTTCAAAGTTAGAGCTTTCTAGAATAACTTAAAATACAACAGAAACAAATTATAAATGTAAACTTTTATTACAAAGTAACACTTTAAGTAGAAACATAATTTTCTATTTCATTTCACAAAGCTACCGTGTAATTATGAAGTTTAAATATGGTTTAACATTGTAGAAATGTTTACTTGCCTACGTGCTAACTTTTACAAAGGAAGTGTTCATAAGTCACGAAGTAATTGTCTTTAAACATATAACAATAACATATGAAGTTGTAATATTGAATAAAATTATTATGTTAAGAAAGTAATTTTTGCTTAACACATGCATGAACCCGTCTGATAAGTAAGTAAGCAGTTTCTTAACAAAATAACGAATTAAAATACCAAAAATCACGACGACAGTATTCTAGGAAAGAAAACTACTGGCATGACAAAATGACACCTTTGAAGTTACGTCAAACTACATGCAGTCTTAAAGGAATGTTACACATAGAAATCTACATAAAATTCATAAATAAAGGCCAACTCCCTTGACATTTTTGATTTTTAGGAATAGCCTATGCGACTATTCCTAAAAATACACTGTAAACCTAAAATATTATTCTATTAAAAAAAATTCTAAAGAAATTGCTCGTTATGAAATATAACTTAAATACTTAGTTACTTAGTAAGTAGGTTGAATACTTAGAAAAACGTATTTTGTATTTTATAATTCTATTCTCGGTATACTGTCAAGATACTTGCCAGACGATATTGTGAGTTAACAAACCTACATTTCAAAGTAAAATTCAACATTATGTTGTTGAATTTTCTCAGATCTTTTAGAAAATACGTACGTGTATTAATTAATAGGGTCTTATATTTATTATTTAATGAAGTTCTTCAAAGATACATATAATCGTTAAACCTCTTTTAATATATGTATCATTTAAAGATTCTATTTGCTATTATTTCAAAGATGGCAATAATAATCAACTGGTCTTTAAAATAAATGTGCTGGCTTCTTCGTTTGGGTAATCTCAAACCAGCTACGCCGTTATGTTAAATGTTAAATGCTACGCGTACTACTAATGCTACGGCGTAGCATTTCATCATTACCATAGGATATTGTGTTTGCTTTCCTAATACAGAATTTGATCAATTCAGCATATTAACATGTATATTAAGCGGTGCAAGTATACACATATATAGCGATAATATTGAATGTAAACATTAAAATGAATTTTCACTACTTACCCATACTCGTATAATGGAAATTTGTGCAGTCATTTTACTGAAGAACACTTTACATTTTAGTAAAATATTCTCTTTTTATGCTTCGTTATGTTTATAAATATCTTGCAAAATTCGAAAAGAGAATAAAACACGCGTATAGTAACTACGAAACAAAAACAGACCTACATAACCTTAGAGCCGGAGCATGATTAAAAAAAGAAAGCCTACATATTCTTTTCGATGCGGAGGAAAGGTTTGTATAACATGTTGTACATTTTAAGTTATTCAAACTGAATGAATCGTTACTTATTCCTTACTTCTCTTTGTAACTAACTGGCCAAGGGCATGACTTTGATCATTTTGATAGTCCGTCTATTACAGAAAGGTTATAAAAATTGTACAAAGGCTTAGGGCTTAGGTTGTTTATGAAGAATATTAACTGTCCTAACTACTTTATATTTTTAAAGGGTATGGCAATTTTTGGTACTTCAGGGGTTACGAAATCTGCTCATCGTAACAATCATCTGGACAACATGATGCATGTGTTATTAAAAATAAAACGGATAGAACAGCTTTACTCGTTGATTCATTAAAAACTTTTCAACACCTAGATTTGTTATTTACAAACAAAATTACATGCTGTAGTAACAAATAACGAGTGGGAATAAACTGAAAGTGTATTAAAAGTTTAGTCCGCAGGTACAAAGTGTGGATGTAATTTTTAATGGCTTATACGAGTACTTCTACTGTAACTTTATTTTTCAGAATGCTATAAAAACTTTTAAATTATAATTTGCATATTTTATAAAGGTCGGGTTTTATTGTTGTAGTAACCAAAATTAACAGAGCATTTCCATCTTCATGGGTTCCAAAAAATTTTTGTCCTTACAATAACGTGCACATTAATAAATAAATTTCGTTCTCCGCATAAAATTTATTAAACATGTTTCACAAAAATGAACAATGGATTAAAAATTAATTAATGGTGTCGAGAAACCTTCCATATGTTCAGTATTTCCATTTATTTCAAACGTAAATTGACACCTGCATTTCTCGTTACGGATATCGGATACGTGATCCAATTTACAGGTAACATAAATCTGTATCAAATAATTAACTCGTATTTGTAGTTTGATTAGTTGTTTTTATATTTCAATAACTAATATAATGTTATAACACAAGTGAATTGCATAATAAGATGTACCAAGTACTTTACTATAAGCATAATAATCTAAACATATCTAGTGTTGAACAATCTTAGTATTAAGTCCCTTCTTTCTTTAATTTGTCAAACTGTCACAAGCTGAACAAAATTATATCCTAGAATGAATGATTATTTAAAGGAAGACAATTTAAGATTTTGACTGAGCGTTATATGAACACAAAAAGAAATAGTCATGTTAAACGTATAATTTTAGTAATAATGGCCCATATTTGAGCAATGAAAGAGCCTTTTACGTTGGTTTTAATATTGAAACTATATTTAAACACGAATAGTTATTACAGCGTTGAAACGTCCATTTAACTGGATACTTCATATTGTTTTAAAAGTAAACAGAAAACACATTAAACTTTATTAACATAAGTAAACAATTCCGAAATTGGTTGTAATTATTATTTATTATAATTTTAAAGCGAAAGCTTTAAAAAAAAGCTATATTTTCTTGTTTTATGCGCTTTTTCAAAAAAAGATAAATTTTGAAAAAACAGATCTTTTTGATTCTCAAATTCGTTATTTATTCGTTACTTAAATTTGGACATGTATCGGTTTAATAGATACGAAAACTTCCGAATTCTATTTGTAAAATGAATTTAGCTTTCTATATACTGTTATCTTGACCGATTTTTATGAAAATTTATATTCATATTCAGTAGGTCTGGGAATCGGCTACTTTTTTTTCATACTCCTACTAAGTTATTTAACTGCGCTCGGATGGAGTCGCGGGCGACAGCTAGTTATTTGTGTAAAAATTATAAATTCGGAGTGAATAACAACTTTACATATTTTACACATTATAACTCTACACATTAGTAGATTTTAGAATATAGTCGATAACATTAAAAAAAAGTAGGACACTTTTTTATTAAGTACTCTACGAGTATTATTTAGAACTACAAATGAAGTTCTGGCGCTATTAGTATTCTGGTCTAATGATAGCTTCACATCTGTTGCAGACTGAACTTACAACGAACTTGTGCACGTGACTTTTTTATAAAAATTAAAGCGCTACAAATTTAACTAAAAAGTGTTTCCAGTTTATTCAGACAAATTAAAAGAGCATATCGACATTTTTAAAATTAATTTTAATACCTTGTTCTAAATTATCGGCGACATTTTTCAAGTCTTTCTTTACATAACCAATTGTTTTTTGTCCTAAATATCCTTTGATATCTCGTTAACTCGATAAAATACACTCAAGAAACTAGGAGCAAGTTATAAGTCCGTAAATAGTTCTTGCAAGCTTGGATAAATAAAGGCGTTGCGCTACTGAAACTCGTTACTGTGAAAAGTGCCCTGAGGGATTCATTACATCAGATGGCCGTGTCATTTGACGCTCGAGTGTTAATTATCAACATAAAGGTCTATTTACCTTTAGACTTAACTTACAGGTTTGAAAGATTATCTTAAACTTGATGGTAGAATGCTAAGTCATCATTAGAAATCTTTAATTGCAATCTTCCATTCATAGTAAATTTTTTATCAAGTTCATCAAAATCTTATCAGATGTTAAATGATAATAATCATCTAAAGATGTTAGGTAAAATTTACTTAGACATCTTTCGGGCCACTTGGTTCGTAATTAAAACATTAGTTAACGGAACAGTTAACTTGCTTTTCCCTTTTATAAAAAAAAAAGATTTGATCTAAGTAGAAAGATTAACTTTAAGCTCAACGAGTTTTTTCGTAGTAAGAGACGGAAATGTTAGAAAATGTCTAGACAGGATTATGTCCTAGCAATAAATTGACTGACAACTTAATTCGATGGTTTATAACGTAGTATAAAACAGACATTACTTTTTAGAAGAATTATTTCCCTTACTGGCGAATTCATCTCTTGAATATTTTATCACCAAATAATTTTGTTTGCGGAGACAATCGTTAAAATGTAATTGGGCTTCAATTTGTTTTTTTGCTCGTGAAAGAGCTTTATAAAGATATACCGATTGGAGAAGAAAATCGTTCTTCTGTCTTTTATATGTACTGGATAATTTAATTGAACGAAATATAACTAAAGGGAAAATACACTTGATAAACACACAAACATTTGATTAGTAAGTGGGTGTGTAATACAAAATCTACATACACTAAGGGTCACCACGGGTAAGTGACCACTATATTACTTCTCACATTTTAATTCCATTTACTAACGTTAAAAAAATATGTTTTGTTTTTTTAAACTCTCTTTTGTTCGAGATGACCTGAAAACTTTTTCTAAAGAAAACAAAGAACGATCATCGCACAGTTTTCCTTCTAAAGACTTAAATGTATGTGTTTTTCATTATACGCTAAGCGAAGCAACTCGAGCAAAAGTTCCAGTTGATCGAATTAGTTTCTTAATTGGACAGTTACTATTGAGCAAAACGACTATGTCGGTGTCGATTTATTTTTAAAACTCACTTATTTTCATTTAAGTCACGTTCCAAATTTAAAGATTTCACTGTTTTTTTTTTTACTGGTATAAATTTTTTTAACAAGCACTAATAATGCGTGTTGCGTGTTTTGGAGTAAAAAACAAAAACTTTCTTTTCGAAACAAGACCATACTGAGCGGTGTTATTACTTATGTTGTTTTAAACAACTCGAAATAGACGTTTACTTAGATTTACCTACATTTCATCAGCTTAAACATATTTATTCATGTTTAATTTATTATGTATTTTAATACTGTTCATAAATAATGTTGAAAATTTATGAACTATGATGTAATTTCTTAGTATTTTTTATAAATAAATATGTAAAATTTTACATATTTTTTATTTAATTTACAAAATCGCCAAGAGTATCTGAAGCTCCCTTGACTACGTGAGGAAATAAATATGGGTTAATTTTTTTTTCTACTTATTTGTATTTAAAATGCAATAGTTTGATTGTTTTGTTGTAAAGTCAATATAACTTGTTAATTATGAATGAAAATTTTCATTTGACACCAAGTTAAGTGTAAAACTTATCAATTTTGAATAAGTTAAAGTGCTGAATGGAAAATTTTAAGACAACGTCATTACGTTAAGAATTTTTAACTTTGACATGAAAACAAATAAGTTTTTTACAAATTAGTAAATGGTTTAAAACTCATAAAACATTCTATTTTCGTTGTTTTAAATCAATACTATTTAACTGATAAACAGACAAAAATTCTATTGTTTCCCTCATATATTTCTGCCCTGATATCAACCACTTAATTTTTTATTATACGCATGGATATTTAAATTATTTATCGTTTACTACTTTAGTTCATTAGCTATATAATTATCCATAATGTTACCATCAATTTACTTAGATGTTATGATTGAAAAAATACATTTTTTGTTGACATCATAATTATTTTTGTGTGTTAACATGCAAGTGAGTAAGAACTTTTGCTAAACCAAACAAGTATGCTTTGATAACATTAGTTTTAATACTTTAATCCGATCTTAAAATTTGTAGTCTGTAAAAACATTGACTCTACCATTATTTTCTGTACTCAACCAATTATCTTGGCAAGTAATATTGGAACAAGCTAACCATTGAATTCAGTTAAGTTCGTACTCGAACTAGGTTGAGAACCGCAACAGACTTGAGGAATGTTAGAAATCCTTTAACTATGCAACCGATCCAACTTTACCTTATGAATGTCTGTTGAATTTGAAGAGTAATGTAGAGATAGAAATGATTAGTGATTATTAAAATAATTTCTTACTTAATAATATATTTTTACACAGGTTATTTCGATACGGAAAACTAAAAAGGGTACTTCAAAAAGTATTAACTTCTTTTCCATGTCTTTCTCGTCTCCTCTTCTGACCAGCATAATTAAGTTTAAAAAAGTTCTGTATCTGCTTATTATATGACTTAAGTTTACAGCAACTGCAATGAATGCGCCATTCATTCATTCTTTGAGAATAGATATGAGACTTGCAAATATTTTATAGGTCGGAAAATATTTTTACTATTTATATCCCATTTAACTGAATTTAAATAAATTACTTTTTTATATCGTTAGTGAACATTTGAACAGTAGTAATGATATATTTCATTTAAGTCATTTAAGGCTAGACGATGGTCCCTGAATGGGAAAGTATCTCGCCGCGTGACCCGATTGCTGATGACTGCTTAAGGATAACTAAGTATGCTAGAGCGGATGTTGAATTATAGCCGTCGACAGAATTACAAACTAAAGCAGTCTTCTTAAAATTATACTTGTTTTATAACTCACAGCTAGTAAAAACGCATAATTACGAGTATAAATGAGAGAAAGAGTTTTTAAATGCGCTTATCCGAGGTATAAATTAGGAAAGGCTGTATGACTTACAAATGATAGCAACAACAACTACTGTCAAGGAAAGTCCCCGGAACTTTGTCAACGTAGAAAAAAAGCCTATAATATGCTCGCATGCATCAGCTTCCTTCCCGTTAAAGTCCCGTCAAAATTAACTCACCATTTTCGAGATTACCCGGAACAAGAAGGTATTTCCAGACAAACCGCTACGACCTGGGATGCTTCAAGAAGCGACCGTAGCACCTTCTCGAAGGCCGGCAACGCAACTGCAGATCCTCTGGTGTTGTAGATGTCCATGGGCGTCGATGATCACCTCCTCCTTGTTCTTTTCTCTCCTTATTTTATATGAAAAATATGTTTTTTTTAATCTATATTACACACAGACACTCCAATTTTATTTATATGACGTATAGATTGAGCGCATGACCACGATCTCACTTAATGTTAAATGATGATTTGGTTCAAAGTTACTGTAATGTATGTAATGTAATTTATAAACTTTTACTTATATAAATAAGACAATACATACAAATCTTTTACTAATAATAATAAAGTTACCGTTTAATTGAAAACAATTCTACCTTTTCGCATTTGAATTATAAAGATCTGAATTAAGTTTTCTTGTTTCCTATAAAAGGGGCCGTTCTCGGAAATCTTAATGAAATTCCGGGTATTATTGTACGATATATACCAAACAATCAACAAATCCAAATGAGATATTATATGAATTGCTGAAGTTTTCTCGCAATCTAAATAAAATTATATAGTTTTTTTACTATATTTTTTAACGATGACAACAATGAACAGTAATTTTTTATATGAATTGAAAGTGTTGTACGAGTATTACTTTTTTCAAACAAAGTAAAGGGATGAAAATGTGATGTTCTATGTTTGGACAGTACAAACCCATAGTTACTGTTTTTTTTGTCAAATATCTAGGTCAGCTGATAAAGAAGATAAAAATTGTCAAGTCTATACAAGTGAGCTAAGAGTCTATACTCTTTTTCTCAGAATAAATGTCATGCTGTGTCGATATAAGTAAAAAGTAAAACCTTATTTTTTTCTGAATAAGTAAACTAAAACTTTATATTTATGCATACAAATATTAATATAATCTGAATATAATGGAAACTATAGTTAAATGGAACGTTAAAGCGTTCTTAAGCTTCTTAAGTTGCGAAAGACCGCAGTTGTTTGCTTAAGACTAACAAGTTAAAGTAGTTGAAGCATTAAGGTTCAAGTTTTAATAACATCAATTACTAATAATTGAAGTCTATCGCTTGACGTACTTTACATAGTAAGGCAATAGAATATATAATTTTAATTTATAATAGAAGTTAATTAAATAACAATTAACATTTGCATATAGTCTTCTATATCAATTAACCATTTGAATGCTACCGTATTTTAAAATAATTATCCAGAAATTCCACCTTCAACACCACTTGTATTAATTCAAATAGCCGTCTATGTTTTTCAAAAGAGAATGAGATAGTTGAAAATTATATATTTAAACGAGTGATTCAATCGATAAAATTTAATTTGAAAATGTAAAATTAAAATGAAGAAAAAATCTATTTTTTATAAAGAATATTTAAATATAAAAAATATTTTGTTTTAAAGTCTACTTTAAAGATATCGTTTATGTAACAGCATTATATTTATCTTACATCCATTACCGCTTAAAATGCTCGCAATTTAGAAGGATTCCGAACCAATTTATCAGAAACTTAAAGAATGTAGGTGGAAGGAGAGATTTAATGGATTGATATTTGATACGAGCATTGCGAAGAGCGAAGGCATTTGAAGTATTAACCGCAAAAAGGAGCCCTCTTCTTATCCTACTTTCGTAAACTTGAAATTAACTGTGGGCCTAGTACGAATATTTGCGACAATTGCTAATGTATCGTCATCGACAAGATTTGTAGTAAAATTTGTTAAATGCGTAAAGTACACCAAAAATCTGATACTAATTTTGTTATAATTGGCGATGTTGATACGAAGGCGATTACCACAAATTTTCGTGCTAGGCCGGATCGTTTTTCTTGGAAAAAGGAGTTGATATACTATGACGAAAAACATGAAAGCAAATACGTTTTGAAATCTAACTTTAATTAATTTTTATTTAGAAGAAGGGAGTTTAAGCTCCTATATAATGTTGACTTTTGAATTCCATATTAGAATTGATTATGTTTTCAATCTGGCCTTTTTAAATAAAAAGTTCAGTGTCGTAATTGCTCAGTCGAAAATATTTCGACGTATAAAGTAAATTTGATTTACAAAAATTTCCACCTCCGGCGTAAATCCAATCAAATGTATGGATAACTCTTCATTTGAGAGGCTTTAAAAAATCTCTCAAAATAAATTTGTTTGGGCGATGTTGACTTTCAGCGAAAAATTTTATTTTTTTATTTTACAAGTTTGTAAGCTTTCAACGTATTTTCACTACCAAATGTTTTGATGTTAAATGAAATATTTTTTTATGTTAAATGAAATTTTATTACGTTAAAACTAGCTGTCGCCCGTGACTCCGTCTGCACGTAATAAAAATAAACCTTTATTAGTAGCCTTAGTATTCTATTAGACTATGTTCAACATTTATTCTAAATTCTTCTAACAAACGTCCATCCAAAATGTAAGAGGTATGTAAGTAGAGTTTGTATTTTCACATGACACTGTCTTACACATTAAGAGATAGTGTTTTACTGATTAATAAAAGCTATCATTTCTAGACTTATATGTCTATAATGTGAATCTAGCATTTTTTTCAGTTCAGAAACCCGGACGGTCTCCATCCTGGGTTCTAATTCATACAACTTCTCTTTTATTTTGTTTGATATTCTTTTTCAAGTCTCGTCAAGATGTGGGTGTTTGGATTGTGTGTGTTTGAATTTAGATATCCTATCTATACCATATATCCCTTTCATTAGTCAATATATCATTGGATATCCAATAATCCAAGTGTCACGTATCGAGTGCGTTCATACCGAAGCGTGCTAATGTCTAGTCACGTCTCAAACGAATGGATCCTTGAACATGTGAACGTGAGAAATTATTGAGCGTTAGTACTATGTCAGACGAGCATTAAACTGGCGCAGAAGGAAGTGTTACCGAAGTATACGCTAATGTAGAGTCACAAGTCGATATGCGACTACGCCTGTATCAATGTCGCTTACTGCTTCTGTAATAATGGAAAAATAGAGATGAAAAGGTATAGTAAAAAAAGGTGGTAGATAAAAAAGGTTAAACTACAGTATGCTAACACGTAACGCTATCGCAACACCCGTGTGGCATTACTTTTAGGGAATGAAAATAGAATAGAAGTGCAGAATATTAAACACGTCATAGTTTTCAACACTCTTGGAACACTAATTACACTTTTGGGAGACGAAGTTGTGTAGGAGTGTCCTGAAATGTTATTAAACACGAGTTACCTAGGTGACTACAATTACTCTATCTTCATTAATGATTCGGTAGCTTAAGTAAAATCCTTTTATCCTATTATTTACATATATAAGTAGAGAAAAAAGAAATTATGTCTTATGTTAAAAAGGAATCTGAGTTAAGAAAGAACGCTTTGAAACCTTATTAAAGCTTCGAAACAAATGTGTTAATTTTATGAATACAAACTTTAAATTATTTTAATTCAAAATAACATCTATAATACTGAAATACACTTAAGTAATTAATTGAACTATGTTATATAATTCATGACTAGGAACACGCGACCATTGCCGGTGTGAAAATTAATCGGCTTGAAAATGTCCAATTGTTTCTGGAAATAGCTCATTTTAATATCATGCAACGTTTTAATGCTTTTATCAATGAAGCTTATAAATTCATGTATAGTGTTTCAACTATTTTATGTTGTTATTTAAAACTTGTTTGATAGGTATAGTATTTTGTTGTTTTCCTATTAATTAGGGCGCAATTTTATTAGTCAATAACTCGGTCGTTAGACAGCAATCGGGAAGTACCCGCATACGGACTAACGACTGATGAAAGTGATCGTTTTATATAATGCAAGCGGCATACAGAGACTCAGTTGATGAGTATAATGCGCTATAAGGAAAAGTAACAACAATCACACAACGCATGCGGTCCCTTACAACTAACCAAAACGGTTCTCGCATGCGCGCGCTATTGCATGCGTGAACAGGAAATCTCTTGCAACACGCATGCGGCAACTAATGAAACTACGCCCTCAAGGAGAGAGTTGCTAAGTATTTATGTCATCATTAAACATTAGTTAACTCTAGTTCAGTTTCTTTATAATAACAAAAAAAAACTTGAGAGGTGTGTTGGGACACCCGGATGGAACGAAGTTCCTTTCAATTAATTAGTGAAGGAACCAATGTTTATTCTATGAATAAAAAACTTAAGTCTTCGCAAGAAGTACATTTTATTTCTATGAATTTTCGTTATATATTGTCACGTCGCGTCGTTGCCATGGTGAAGTAGCGCTCATTCGTCTATAGCAAAAAGTGTCGTGACAACTTTTCGTAAGAATTTTTTTCCGTCTAGCCCCCTTTCACAACGCGCGATAAGGAACTTCGTTCAAAAAATCTCCTTCAAAGCAATCAACATTCCATTTTGATATTTACCACTGTCAGAACTCAGAACTGTACAGAATTAAAAACCACAACTTTCATCTGGCAGGTTGACGGATGTTTAAATTTTGCATTGTATGAAGCATTTTTTTTTTGTAAAAACAAAAGCAAGAATACATTTTCAATTTTAATTAAAAATATACAAAATGAACAGTTTTTATCTCGTTCTTTGTTTGATATACTCATAAATGGATCGTGTTAATTGAGCAATCTCGATGAGGAAAATGTTTTAATTTTTTCTTTTGTTTGTTAATTTTTCTCGTAAAATTTCCTCTTTTTCATTTACTAAGCTGTATGTTAGTATAAGCGAAGTTTGTTTTCTTCAACGAATTTAGATTATTTATGCAGACAATTAAAAAGTGTCCGGCTTTAATTCATCTTAAAAAAAATCAATTGAATTTAATACTTATTTTTTTTTAATAAAACAAATGTTTTTCGATAAATTAGGGAGGTGTATGTGAAACCAAATAATATAATTACATTAATGAGTAAGCTCTCACAGATAAAAAGAAGGCATCAAGTAATCATAACAAAGTAGGATTTCAACATTTTTTGTTATAATTTTTGAAACGACTCAGTCCTGATATACATGGAGTACAAATCGAAACAACTCTTAAATAATATAAACATTTGATCTCATTTCTTATTATAATTAAAGAGGCAAGTCTTAATTAACGATTACATAACGAGATAACTTACTCTGTGGTACTTCTTGTTTCAGCTTGCGGCTATAATTTAACTTCGTCAGTACCTCTGCAGTACTTTAAGGTATATCTTTATCCATTTGTTAACATCTAATATGATGAATGCGAAATTTGAGATTTTAGGATTGGTGCACGTAAAAAGATATCTCAAGTAAGGCTCAATGGAACTGGTGGAATTAAAAAAAACTTTAAATAGCCTATGTGACCAGACCATGTTCTAAGCGTATGCCAAATGTCATCAAAATTCGTTCAGCCGTTCTGGCGATACCTTCAAACAAACATCCATCCATCCATCTATCTAAACATTCGCATTTATAATATTAGTTTGATAGTATGTTTTATTTCAGTGCTGCAGTAGTGATGATGAAACATAAAATTTTAAATTATAAAAAATATAATTTCGCAAATAGGTCTCATAAATCTTCCACGTGGTCGTAAACGTAAACCGTAATGTTTCTCATTCAAGGAATGTTTACGAGGTGGTTAATAAGATCGTCTACGTTATAAAAGGGAAATGAATGCAAAATGTTTTTTAAATTATTAATAAATAGTGGTTTTTGCTCGCGCCTCGAGTTAAATCTATATTAATATAATAAAGCATAAACACACATTTCATGGTATATATTTTTTATCTTATTATTATTATAAATGCGAATGTTTGGATGGATGTCTGTTTGAAGGTATCTCCGGAACGGCTCAACGCATCTTGATGAAATTTCGCACAGATGTAGAACATAGTCTGCAAGAACACATATATGCTACTTATGAAGATTTTTTTATTTCCGCGCGGACGGAGTCGCGGGCGACAGCTAGTTTTTGAATAATTCTTTAGTAATAGAAAGCCCTACACTTACGACAAGCTTTAGGCTATATATTTTCATGCCATTAAACTTAGTAGGTGACATTTTTGCAGGAAGTGCAATAATAAGGAAAGGGAATTGGTTATTTAAATTCACAGTTTTTTTTCAGGCTATGATCGTACTTCCCTATCATAAATCCTATCAAAAAATAATTACACTCTGTATTCATGGATTTGGATTTGTTTTTTTTAATAAAAGCTGTTCAGTTTTCAAACAATATGCTTTCGTTTTCAGAATCCAGAATGTTAATTAACGAACTTAGCTTTGGAGTCACTGCAGCCTTTGTTGTCTCACAAACTTTGTGTCTTGCGATGTCCTTTGACTTTGGAACAATGGGATTTAATTGGCTTCAATGATTTTAGGCTGTTTCACTCAAAATCTTCTTATAGCATATATTCAAAGAAAATAATTTCATGATAGGAATAAAACAACATTATGTAGTGCAAAATTTAATGTTTTACTCCTAATGTAACATCTAGATATCGCTATTTTTTCCAATTTATATTTATAACTGTAGTATATCATTATATACTTACACATTATACATACTCACCGAGCTATATATTGTAGACAAATATAATAAATAGGTATACAAACCATTTATATAACGTGTGGATAGTTACAAGTGGTTGCCATTATCCATCTCGTTATTACCCCTCTTTGATATATTACATTACCTAAGTATAAACGTAAATAATATGTGTAATATTATCTTACAAATATCATAAATGCGAATGTTTGGATGAATAGATGTTTGTTTGAAGATATCTCCGGAACGGCTCAATGGATCTTGATGAAATTTGGCACAGATGTAAAACATAGTCTGTAAGAACACATAGGCTACTTATTAAGTTTTTTAAATGCCGCGGGGACAGAGTCGCGGGTGACTGCTATTCATATATAATTAATCTAAATTGAATATATAATCTTACATCACATCTTGTAATTAAAGTATTTTACGTTTTATATTCCACTTTAACTGCCATTTGTGGAGTTGTGAATTTAAATGTTTCGCCATATTTTCAAAGACATTAGTCTCTATCCAAATATTATCGTTGATGGTTTAGGCCTTTTAAGATTTTCTGTATAAAAAAAATCACTAATAATGTACTTTGATGATGATTTTTACCTCCACCCAAGTAGGATTAGTGACAGGCAGGTGGCCGGAGGTAAAAAATTAAGTATAAACTTTAAGGTTTTTAAAGCCTTGTGTGCCCACTCCACGTGAGTGGGAAAAGGCCAGGGAGCTGATGATGATGACTTTTATACTGTAATATTATTTTAATCAAGTATCGATATAGTTTATTTCATAGAATGTAAATTTTATTACAAACGGTGGATCATGTTTCCTGTAAAAGATTCTATCATTGCATATTTCCGTTCATATCGCGCTAAAGATCTTTAATATCCTTTTAACATTTTACTGAACGTTCGCTATATTTTAAATTATTAATACTATATTTATATTTCAATTTCCGTACTGATATTTAGCAATTGATTGTTCTCTCATACTTTTTGATAGTGTCACCGACAGATTGTCCAGTGATGTCCGAACACATAGTTCGTCAACTTTTTTGAGTCATTGTATTTTTTTTATTCTGGTGAATCTTACTAATTCTTATTAATATTATAAATGTGAAAATTTAAATGGATGGTGGTCGATTGTGTTTTATTTAGTTTATTGTAGCCGTCTAACAAATCTTTGATTAAACATAAGAGCAGGATCCTCGCGATACAGGCTACGCCTAGTGCGAGGGCCTGATCAACAGTTTTATAAGCAACCCTTTCGGATCCATAAAGTTTTTTAGCTTAACTGTACAATGTAAACTTAAACTTAATTTTTTGGATTGTTATAAATTTTTTTCATTTTTCAGGGATGTTTTTAACAAGGTATCACCAGAACGGCTGCATGGGTCTCGATGAAATTTGGTATAGATGTAAAACACAGTCTGGAAGAACACAGAGGCTACTTATTAAGTTTTTTTTTAAATTCCATGCGGACGGTATCGCGGGCAAAAGCTAGTAATATTATAAATTCGAATGTTTAGATGAATGAATGGATGGACGCTTGTTATAAGGTATCTCCGTAACGACTTAACGGATCTTGATGAAATTTGCCACAGATGTAGAACATAGTTTGGAAAAACACATGTGCTCATTAAGTTATAAGTTAAGGTGACAGGTAGTATAATAATATAGTAATAAATGCTGTTTCATTACATTAAAATGACATTTAAGTTTCATTTATACGAAGTTAATGGCAGGAACTTGTTTCCGTTAAATTTCGTACATTCTCCAAGTTGTTCCACACAACAGCTGCAATTCGCATAATGAGCTTGCATTATGCTAATATATTATGTAACTGACTGGAATTTATGTCCAAATTTGCTTCAAATGTTTGTGCTTTTTATGGTAATTTAAAGTGAACAAACTGTTTTAAATTTTGGTTTAATTTACTGTCACACTCAGACCCGTTCAATTAAGCAGATACTAAGTATAGATTTTTCTTAAAAATTTAATACTAAGTGACTAATATTACGAGTTGTCGCCCGCGACTCTGTTCGTGCGGAACTAAAAAAGAACATAATAAGTAGCCTATGTGTTCTTCCAGATTATGTTCTACATCTATGCTAAATCTAATCAAGATCCATGGAGCTGTTCCAGAGATACCATCAAACAAACATCCATCCATTCATTCATTCATCCATCAATCCATCCATCCATCTTAACATTTGCATTTATAATATTAGTAAGATTGCCTGAGCGACTATTATAAAACTATGAATGTAGCAGTTAAGGTCGTAGCACACTTACACGACTCTGCTCCCACCCGGAAAAAAGAGTATAATTTAAATATGGGCTTTAAATATTGCTCTTTAGATATATTTTACATTAGCATCATAAATTAGCAGACAGCTCGCTGTCAGCGAGCTTACCGCCGTCAGACTGCTCGGTAGTTGACGCCTCGCTGGCCGCACGTCGTAGATGAGCGGCCGGTGTGGTGTGGTGGCGCGCTCACAGCAAGCAGCGCCGTGCCGTCGGCGTCGTCGCCGCTCAGTCGGTCAGTATCCAAAGTCCAAGCGAGAGCGGTCGGCGGGTGGATAGCTGGCCGTCTGCAAGCTGTCGCCGCGTGGACTGCTGGGTGCCTGCTAGCTGTCACCGCGTGGACTGTGAGCAGTAGTTTAGGGCGGTGTTGGGTGGGAGCGGTGTTGGAGCAGAGACGTTTAAATGTGCTACGACCTTTAATGTTTTTACCTTTTTCTTTTCGAATTTCGAATTATATTCTAAGCGTAATAAGATAATGTTTATAAAATATTTTCTTTTAAATGTATTATCTTATTCAAATTTAGAATTCAGTACTGGCTAATCGTAATCGGAATTGTCCTTTTTTCTTTTCTCACACACGATTTATTTTTATGACGTCATAAAACACTTGGAGCTTACAGCCTGACAGGATAATGAAAAGTGTGAAAGGGTAAATGATTTTATATGAAATGAAATGTGTTATGAAAATTTTACATTATATTTATATTTTTATTATTATATATATTATATTATCATAAATATTTATAAGTAAGTATAACATTGACCAAGACTAATTATTCCTTGGCCGTTAAATTATTTAACGTCAAGAAACTGTTTGATGCCACACTTAAAGACAAAATCGGACGAAAACTTCATATCAATTCATTCGCTTTAATACATGTTTTTAAGCAGCTCATTATGAAGCTAAAACTGATATATGTCAAATGTGACCTATTGTATTAGTGACTCATAGATATTAAAAGTAAAAATAATAAATTGGTACGACTTTAAGAAGTAAAAAACAAAAGACTGAAACGTAATAACCATTTGTTCTCGGGCATATTCTATTTAGATTTTATAGCCTGGTTTAATTGAGAGGAATTTATTGTTACTTATTTAATATACTAGGCTTAGTTTATAAAATTGAAGGCAGGGATGAAATCTTTCTGCCGTTATACCAAAAAATAATATAGAAGCAATTCTATTTCAATTTTTAAAGTCACGTTAAGCCTATCTGAATATTTTTATGTCTATAGTGATTATTTTTTTTATTGCACCATTTTTCGTTTGCCCATTATATTACAAAAATGGGCACTTTTAATGTTGGAAATTAAATAAGAAGAGATTACGTCCGAACCCAGTTCAGCGTTCATTCGCATTTAAAATGTGTAGCGGCTTAATGTAAAGTCCACATAATTAGGCTGGAATTATTTCCCTCAGTTATCTTTAATTAGATTAGAGACCTTGTTTTATATTTCTTTATGTGTACTTCTAATGAAACGATCTTAAAAAATAAGCGTATCTATAATCTTAAAAGGCTAAACAGAGGTAATCACTTTCGTTTGTCGTGATCCCGAAACTAATTCTACCTATACGTCCGTGTTAGATTTATGTTATACTTTTTGAAAAAAAAAATATATATTTTTGCTACTTTTGATACAATACTTCTAATTGTGATTGATACTTTTCATAATTTTGCTTACAAATAATTATCTAGTCCGATAATAAGATGACGAACTTTAATATCTGTTGGTGACATGTAGAGATATGTAGGTCATTCAATGTACAATGTCTACGCGTAGCATCAATCTGTTCAGGAATTAATTATTCCACACATTAACATGAATGAATATTAATACATTGAATATGTCCATGACGAATTGATTGCCCTAATTTAATTAAATCGAATAAGCTGCGTTGCGTTAAGTCTATTTCCATTATTAATATCAAGAATATATCAGACTAGTTTTTGCACGCGACATCGTCCGCGTGGAATTAAAAAAAAACTTTATAAGTAACCTATGTGTTCTTCCAGGCGATGTTCTATATATGTGCAAAATTCCTTCAATCACACATCCATATATTAATCTAAACTTAAGTTTTTATAATTAGTGAGATAAGACATTCTGTAATGTATCAAAGAAAAGAAGACAAAAGACAAACGCTGAGTTTATTTTTGTTAATTTATAATTTATTTTTCTACTTACAAAATTAAAACATGTTTGTTACATCAGTGATAGAGTCAAAAACAACTCTAATCTTAATATAATCTTTATATGCGAATCTATCTCATATAGATTTATCCGTTCCCTAATTAACCTCGAAAGTTTTCTTATTATTTCTAGACTTTTACAATAAAACTTGATCCATCCAATTTATGCTAACCAAATAAACTTTATTACGTTCTCAATCAAAAAATTTCTTATCTTTTCGTGTCTGATGTAAACAAATTAAGATGTAGTTTTATTCTTATACCTTTCAACAATAGCAATATTTTTTAACGTTAATTGAGCACCAAAGATACTTATCTTATGCCAAAAATAATATCTATGACATCCCTAATTTATTTTTCTTTATTTTAACCAATTGCAAAAGGAGGAGGTTCTCAATTTAATTGGTAATCCCGATCTTTCTGAAGGGTAACTTGTTTTACTTTCTTATCTTTAAAAAATACAAGATTTCCAAGGGTTTTTATCGAAAATAATTAACGCTTTTCAATTAGTAATCCGACAAAAGATATTAAGTTTACACATCGCGTTGTGAAGTAATCGATACGAGTTAAATAATTAACAGTGGTAGATTCGCAACAACAATATTTGTGGGTTGCACGAAGGGGCCGGACCGACAGTGCAAGACCACGACCATAGAGAAGATAGGCATCAAGTAGAAGCAATTATCAGGACACTTCGTCAGCGTGAAATTTAATAAAAAAGTAGTCGACGTTACTCCCGGAAACAAAAGCTACGTTGCATTGAAAGTCCTGTTAAAATCGGTCTGGTTAGATTACTACGATCAAACGCGGATGTGCGGACAGACAGATGGACAAAAATAAAAAATGCATTATTGTTATAAGCAACGCTTATACATCATGTTCGCGAAATGTCAATTATTATTTTATTCGATATTACATCCAGAAAATAAAATTTTAAATTGTATAGATTTGAAAGCATTCTATTACACTTTTACGATAACATGAAAGTAGTCTATCTAATATTATAAATACCAATGTTTAGATGGATGTTTGTTTGAAGGTATCTCCTGAACGACTCAACGGATCTTGATGAAATTTGGCACAGATACAGAACATAGTCTGGAAGAAAACATAGGCTACACTTTTTTGAAATCTGCGCGGACGGAGTCGCGGGCGACAGCTAGTATCAACTAATAACACAAATTTGCTATCCTTTGTATCGCATAAATTCTTTCACACTTTCAAAATTACTTCTCCTCGGAACATAAGCGTTGTTTAAAATATTCAATGTACAACGGTCGTTACGAGATGAGTCCGGTCTGAAACCCGAACGAAATTGTGAGATGCGGTGAATAAATTTACCTGGAAGGGTTATGTTTGGGACTATAGCAGATATTTATTTTGAGCCTTCACTAACAGTACCACCTGGTCTGCTCGAAAATAATTTTTTTATTCATAATTTTCTACACCGCGTAACCTCGTTTATTTTTTTTACTTTTAAATCTTACCGCAAAAACATAATGTTTATAATATCCCCCTCCATTTCCAATGGGTTTCATCCTACTATGATTTTTTTTCACTTTTTATTATTTTAAATAGCTTCTACACTGGTCTATAAAGGATAAGGCGCTGTGAATTTGTAAGTATATTTCGGCTTCGTTAATTTCGTTTAAGGATGAAGACTAGACTACATTGAGGGAAAATCGTTTACTTATTAATATCTGACTCGAAGGACCATAACTACATAGATAATTTATAAAAAGTCTTTAGTCAAAACTTGCTATTAGACAACAGGTAACGAATGATTCATTAAATTTTATTTCTAAAAAAACACTTACGACATTTTCCCAATGGGGTACGTGGAAATTATAGAAGAGTTATAGTTGCTTCCAACGATATTGTGTTCACGACGATATTTGGTTGAAACTGAAAGATGCTGTCACCTCTGTAAACAGACAATTATACGAAAATAATTGTAGTAACAAAACGTCTTGTTTATATTCGGACAAGTACGTAATTGAGTCTCCAGCTCCGTGTTTGCATAATGCATCGAGCGTATTGCTTTTGTTTATATAAAGCTACAAGGTGCATTCGACAGCTTTAAGTTCAATCTAAGCGGATATTTAATACTTCCAAGTTACATTTGAATAACAAGAAGAGCAATTATTTAGGGTACATAGAAATAGACTATGACTATCTCATTTGCGTAGGTTCTTATTCTTCTTCTTGAGGTGCCTCTCTGACTAGCGAAGGTTGGCGGTCAGTTCTCGATATTTCTGTTTATCCCTTCTTTATAGGTTCTTATTAGGACATCATCATATTAATTGTTAAAAATTAATGTTTGAAGAACGTCAATGTCAATATATTTATGATAGTATATAATATATTTTCTATTAAAAAAGTTGGAAAAAATATAAAAATATTAAGATGCAAAGTGAAACAGTTGATGTATTAGTTCGTATTACATTCAAGTATTACTAGCATATAAATTATTATTAATTATAGCATAGCATATTAATTATATTGTTTTTAAAATAAAAAAGAGTATAATAACTAAAATTTTTCTCTTTCCATCTCCTTAGAGTGTTCTTAGCGGGTCATAAAATATCAAGTTACGTCACAGTGGGTGACACTTTGCACCTCCGGTGAGGGACGTAACTGTTTTTATTATATCGTAAAAATACATTATACACAAAATGTAACAACGATAAAAATGTCACGTAATGTGAGTTATACTCCATATGTATTTACATACTAACTGTCGCCCGCAACTCCGACCGCGCGGAATTAAAAAAAAGTTTAATTAGTAGCCTAAGTATTTTTCCAGACTGTGTTCTACATCTATGCCAAATTTCATCCAGATCCATGACGCCGACTTGGAGATACTTTGTAACAACCATCCATCCAAACATTCACATTTATAATATTAGTAAGATGTAAATACATATGGAATATCATTCACGACATATTACTTACTTATAAATGCATAAAAAAGTTACATCGTTTAATATAGATCAACAAGTATATCAAACCTCGTGGGCATATGTCAAACTAAATTATGACAGCTTACTAGAGCCAACCCAATCAATTTCAAAAAGTTTCAAAAATTTTTCGTCGTTTGTGTTTTTTTCATTTTCTTTTATGGCATTTTCTATACCTAGGTAAGTTTCCTTCACGCCTGTTCTCTATGTGGTCGTAGTATTACACCGGGTTAGCTGACCCATTCGTGGTTATTGTTTCGACTTCGATGTTGTTTTTGCTGGCTCTGCCATTGTTAAAATAATAGGCTATTAATTCAATCATCCCGAAGGAATAAGGACGGGTTTGAATTTAGTCGATACCTAGACCCAAATACATGTGAGTAAAACCGTGATCTTTAATTAGTGCGTCACGAAAATTTGAAGGAATAGAAGGAAAACATAAAATCTAATATATAAAATTCTCGTGTCACAGTTTTCGTCACCGTACTCCTCCGAAACGGCTTGACCGATTCTCATGAAATTTTGTGAGCATATTCAGTAGGTCTGAGAATCGGCCAACATCTATTTTTCATAGCCCCCCCATTTTTTTTTAACTGCGCGCGGACAGAGTCGCGGGCGACAGCTAGTATTTCTTATATATTTTTGATTGCCTTATAGCGTCAAATGGGTATAAAAATAAGAATCAAAATGACTCCTCGCTTGACGAAATCGGTGAAGCTATTGGGGCTCCAGGAGATCGTAACTGAATAGACATTGACCCATTATAAATATACTCGTACATTCCCGCGACCCTTCATCCTACCAGTAGAGGACTACTAATAAATGAAAAACGTAAATTGAAATTCGTGTAAAAACAAAACAATGTTATCGCTTCGTTCCAAAATTAGTTACGATTTCTCAGAAACTTAAAACACCAAACGTAATTAAGTCGATTAGTTACAGCGCCGCACCTTCGCATGTTACGCGAGGGCTTGCCTCGAAATGCTGTATTTTCATTCATTTGTCGCGATTTGGTTAACACATAGTTACACCGTTGTGTTCTTGACTAATTATTACTATAATTATCAAAAACAACTAGCAGTTTTAGGAATTATAGACAATTTCGTGTTGTAGTGTTAGATATGAACATAGAGGCGATATAGCAATATAAGTAGGCTAATAATGTAAAGTTTGACCTACATGAGAAATGATAGGCAACTGAAATGATAAATGAGAAATTGATTTGGAAGACAAAAACTTGTTATGTTGACCCCAAATAGAGTATATTAAGGTCAAAATGATGTTTGTGTCGATATTAACAATGATATTTGTGTACATTTCAGTGTGCTTTATAAAAATGTCCGAAATTATGCATGAGCACGCACCAATAGTTCTGTATGTCGGAGCATTAATGGACTTGTCTAGTAGAGAAAAATGTGATTGCTTTAACATCATATCTATCTAGGTATTGGAAAGTATATCTATAAAATTCCATCAATTAATGAAAATTGTGACTTTTATTTATAAAGTTTTTCAAAAAAAAAGTTGTAATTCTATCGTCTTGTATCTTGTATTGCCTTCTAATAAGAATTTTTAAATGCAAAATACGTTTAAATGAATGTAATCTGTGTTCAGTAATTAAAATGCAGTAGAAATAAAAGGAAAAAACCAGACTTTGAGAAAAAAAATGTTCAATTTCTACGTTGTCTCCGTTACCTTGTTCACGAGAAATGTCTTCCGTTTATATTAATTTTTATATAACGTTGCAACGTTCATAAAATATCTTTGAAAAAATAATAAAACGACAGATAAATATGTTAAAGTGTAATGTGTGATTTTAAAGAAAAACAATCCTTTCAAAAATCAAACCAACATGTTACGCATCTATTAAATTTTAAGTTAAACTTAATAAAGTTGTATGTACTTCTCTCTTTTCATTAAGAGCCTCACTGTAAAAAATGTGAGTACACAGGTATAGTTTTATAAAAATTCTTAATATAAAACTTTGTTTTACTACGTAGAAGTTAGTAACATAATTGTTTATTAAGGTTGGACATTCAAAGTAAAAGTTTGTAAATGTTTCCAAGTTTAATAAATTTACTATTATTACGTACATTGACTAAGAAACTTTTACTTTAGCTAATAAGAACTTTGTTTTTCTTTATATGACAAGATAGTATGCGATGTTCTTGACTGTTTCTATTCAATGTAGAGGAGAGTCAATGAAATTAAAAATAAAATTCGCTTTTCTGAAAGTTTTTTCAATGTATAAATTATTTTCTTGCATTATTGTCTTGCTTTAGTTGGATATAATGTATTGTAGACTTATACTTAACTTTAGTATAATTATAAACTTTACCATCATGTTACTAAAGTAAAATAAAACCACAATAGTTTTAGTTTTCCAGAATGTACACACAGTTTGGTAGCTCTCAAAGCTTTTAACTTTATTACTATTTAGCATTCGTATTTAGTCCAGTGAAATGTGTCCGTCTGTCCAAAAGCATTTAACTTTATTAGCAAAAATTATCATGAAGGTTTTATTATGTTTTCTAGTTTCTTTTGTCATTTTAAAAAAGTGCTATTTGAAACAAAAACTAAATTCAAAATTATTTAAACAGGTTAAGGAATAGAACGAACGATTGGAATAGTATGTTACATTGAAAAATTAAGCCTCTAACTGACTTTCTTCGGTACAGGACTATGGCAAAGTAATATAAATACAAATTAGTTTGTTGGTATTGTTGTAGCTATAGCAAATATAACTGTTTACTTTTCTTATATTTGCTTAAATCAAAGTTTAAATAACTGCTCTAGATAAATGAAATATATAATGTATTGCTTAATAAAAATAACAACGGCTGTAAAGATAAGTGAGTATAAAAGAAAACATAAAACACTTATAAACGGTAATATAAAAATATATTGAGGGTTGACGACCTAATGCTTTATTTTTTAGGACTGAATAAATTACGTAACAATTTATGCATTTACTCATAAAGTAAGTGGCTACATTAAAATAGTAGAAAAATAATATATTAAAATATATTATTTTAAACAGTGTTTGTTAACAGCTGACCCAGTGTCCTAGAGTCAAGACGGATGAAATTTTAAAACGCTTTAAGTTCAGAGAGTAAATGTTTCCAACTTACCGCATACTTTTGACTTTTCGTGCAATACTTTACTAGAATATGGAATAATTTTATGTTCATCCGTTTTACTTGAGATGAGTTACTTTATATGTTTGTAAAAGAAAAATAATATTATGTTTTAAAATGTTAAAGATATATCTTATAAATGTACGATAGCTTAAGTGTTAAAAATCATGTTGTTACATAATAAGCACTTAAACGACCCATACTCGTAAATCACCGCATGGGTCGCCGCTTAACCTATCTAATTGACCACATTAACTTAATTCGCCGCACAGTGAAATGATTATAAAGTCAACATTTTAGAAATTTAGAAAATGTATAATTATTTTGATTAAAAAACATATTACAGTAAAATGTATACTTACTTTAGAATGTAAAATTGTAAAATTAGAAATTAAATTAAGTAGTAAACGTTTTTGTCTCTTTGAAATATATATTTATAACAAATTTTCAGAATTCTTAGCAAGTTTCTTCTTGTTGCTTTTTCGAATTGAATTTCACTGTTCGCTTTCTCAAACATCTTCAAAGGTGAAACTTTTTTGAGAGCACCGTTACTGTCTTAGCTGGAAGCACTTTAAAGTTTTATTTGTTTATCTACATAAGTATTTATTTATCTGTATATGTATGTATTTATTTAACAATTAGATTCTTTTCTACACACAGTGTGTTTTAATTAGTTGTTCTGTATGTTTTTAAACAAATTATTACTAATTTTTATTATAATTTCCAATCTCTTTCGTATGAAATTGACCAACACGTATTTTTACTTTCCTAATTAATATAAGACCATGTATACAAGGCGTGCAAACGATGAATTCCGCTTAGTTCAGAGCTTTAGTGAAATTTATGTACTGGTCGTTAAGAGAAACTATTTGTTCCACGGTGATCGGTACAAACACCTTTGTATAAAACGAGATTAAGGTGATGAAAAAAATGAAAGTTACAATTAGATTTACTTACCAATAATAAATTGACACTTACACACTCGTCATAATCTATATACATAAAATTCTCGAGTCACAGTTTTCGTTCCCGTACTCCTCCGAAACGGCTTTACCGATTCTCATGAAATTTTGTGAGCATATTCAGTAGGTCTGAGAATCGGCCAACATCTATTTTTCATAACCCCCCCCCCATTTTTTAACCGCGCGCGGACGGAGTCGCGGGCGACAGCTAGTAATATTATAAATGCGAAAGATTAGATGTGTGGATGAATGGATGTTTGTTAGTAGGTATCTTCATAACGACGTAACGGATCTCGCTGTTTGACATGGATATAGAATACAGTATGGAAGAACACATAAGTAACTGAATAAGTTTTTTCTTAATTCCGCGCGGACTGGGCCGTAGGCAAATGTTACATACTTCCTCCGTTTTTATTTTATTTTATAGGAGATGATTCTTGGAAATAATATAATCGCAAACCTAAATCTTGCTTTTAGCAGTTTCTAGCCAAAGACAAGCAGTTTTAACTATGTTATATCAATGAGTATAATTAACAGTAGTAGACGCCAGTAACAACAACATCTGTTACACCGAATGTCCCTGCTCACCCGCTGCAAAACCACAACCTCACAAAAGACAGACGTCAACTGGAAATAAGTCCGCGTTACGGGTGATGAGTGTATGTGCTATGAGGCCAAATTTTAGTCCTCATTCCCTTCCCACTGTTTTCTTATGAAGCTGGGATGGAAAAGAGATGTGAATTTGATGAAATACAAACAAAGGGGTAATATTCTCTTCCTGTGCGTCCCTTCCTCTTTTTATTAAGGGCAAGTAACGCACCTCCAATTGCGGATGTCTATGGGCAGTGGTCACTTCGCTGAATTTGATGAAATACAAATAAAGGGGTAATATTCTCTTCCTGTGCGTCCCTTCCTCTTTTTATTAAGGGCAAGTAACGCACCTCCAATTGCGGATGTCTATGGGCAGTGGTCGCTTCGCTACTTTGGCGACTTCAGGTGGCCCCTTTCTTTTTTGCCACCTTATAAAAATACCGTACGTTATTTTTTAGTCGTCTAAAATGGAAAAGAAAAACCTATTTTATATTTAAATAGAATAATTTCTACCATATTTTATCTTATAATTTTAAAGCATAACGTCCCCTTTGATAAATGGCAAGGAAATTAAACATGTATCGCCACATATTACATGCAAGCGCGTATTCTTTGATTAAACTCCGACCAGACGTGATTAATAGCGACGTAATTACATTTTCCTGCAGCCTTGTTGCATATTTTATACACATATTTAAGTCAAGGATGTGTGTGTTTCTGTTATAAAGCTTGAATAAAGAGAGATCGACATCCTTTCCATTCTCATTTTCATTGCAAATATTTTAGTTTTGAATTTGAACTGTAATTTAAGTTGGTATGACAGGCTTCACCCTCCATAGGGATAAGGGCAGGTTAATGATGATGATGACAGACTTTAGGCTCTGTCATATTCGACATTGTTAAAAAAAATTGTAATTTTAGAAAACATTTTTTTAATTTATTTAACAAAATTTTAAAGTTTAATTTATTCTTCCCAAGTAGCGTTGGTGACAGCTAGGCTGGCCGTAAAAATGAAGCCATTAAGGTTTATAAAACATTGTGTGTCGTCCCCACGTGGATGGGAAAAGGCCAGGGAGATAATGATGAATTAATAAATTGTTTAAATGACAAGCTGTCATCACTGTCAAGTGTATAACCATACAAGTACTACAATAGAGAATACTTCGGGAATATTGAATTTTTAAAAATTCAATTTTGTTTGATTGAAAACCCCTAAAAAAATCTCTAATTTATCCACTTCTGATTTGTATACTTATATCAATATGTGTTTTATGAATATAGAAAAGTAAAACATGTAAAAGCTATGGATGTTTTCTTTTAGATAAAGTAGAGCATGAAGGAAATTGAATTCGTGTCGGCGCGTGTTTGCATAATGCACTCCGAGTGCAGCTGTTGCCGGAGCAAAGCTTGCGAAATATTCGTACAGTCACATTGACGACATCTATATATCGATTACACATTAAACTTTAAACGTAATTCTGAAGCTATAAGAATGAAAAGTTTATGTTATCGTAAAATACGAAATTAAGATCTTTTTTATTGCGGTAAATATTATGTTAGTAGAGAAATTCGGTAATTAAATTAATATGTTAATAAAAATTACATAGGTGCGTAGGCAGAGATTACAGGTATTAATTTTGCATGACTTGGCATTTAAGGAACAACTCCTACCTTTAGGAAATACTAGTTATCACCCGCGACTCCGTCCACGCAGAACTTAAAAAAAAACTTAATAAGTAGCCTATGTGTTCTTCCAGATTATGTTCTACATCTGTGCCAAATTTCATCAAAATGCGTTCTGCCGTTCCGGAGATACCTTCAAACAAACATTCATCCATCCATCTAAGCATTCGTATTTATAATATTAGTATTTATACGAGGCAGAAGTCTTAGGAAGTGCAATTATATTACTAACCTTGACTTTATTTTATTTCTAACTAGCTTAACTAAACTTACTCCGTAATTTGTCGTCATTTAAGAGTCATAGCGTAATATTAACTACCTAAATACTAATTTTAAATGTATATAAAATAAAAACTAATTTATTTATAAGAAATAACTTTAAACCTTAAATTTTTTTGGACGTCAAAGGTTATTTGTTTGAATTAGCAAACTTTTCGTGTTTTCGTGTGGGTCAGTAGTAAACCGTATGTAATTAGGTTGATTAGTTACTACCGCACCTACCATATCATGTTCTAAATGAAGGCTTGGCTTTGAATTACAAAGTATCCTAACACATATGTTTTCTATGGGAGTGAGTTTTATTAATGTGAAATGTTAAAAAAAATTGTAACACTGGTCAGATGTAAGTTTACAAACGGAAGTAATTTAGTTATTAAATACTGTATGTAAAAGTTTACAAACGGAAGTAGTTTACTTATTTTCAACTTAATTTGCGCCACTATTCTATAAGTAATGTGTAATAAAGAAATTAAACCAGTACTTAATTATTTTCACTTTGGAAAAAGTTCTGTCTATTTGTCTACTTAAGTCTTTGACATATTCTATTCTTTTAAATATAAAAACATATAGCAAGAAACGTAGATTGTTACTTAAAATTTTAAAATATTACCAAAGTTAAATAGAAACTTTATCTCATTCTGCATCGGATTCGGTTTGTGTATCGGAGAGTCTGATGTACTTGAACATTAATATTTTAGAATTTCATTTTCCATATTTTGTTTGAAGCATTTGTATTCGTTTCATGCTTTTATCTACTAACAGATATTTTGTTTTAAAAAATACATTATGTTTTTAACATTGTATTTCCTTGTTTCGGTTTGATGTGAATTTAAAATTTCTATTATAATTTTCTGCAACAGAGAATATTTTATGTTTTTTACCGGTTAAGAGAACTCATCCATATTCTTATTTCGTTTTTATCGTGGAAAAAATTAAGTGTCTATTACATTTTATCATTAAAAAAAAAACAAATAATCTAATAAAGAGTTCATATTCTTTTTCTTTGACAAAAAGGGCATTAAAATTATTGAGGAAGGATCACATGCTATTAAAAATAAAAGTTCAGAATTTTTTTCTTATCATTTATTATTTCAAGGTTGGCAAAACAAAAATATGTAAAATATATTACTATTATTAAATTAATTTTCTAACAAACAGCCGGCTGAAATTGATGCGGTCATTAGCGCCACACCTGCCGCATACCGCAGACGATTAATTGTAAATCAACTCTTGCGCTGTGACTACACAAATGATAATATAACTGAGGGAATTTTGATATAATTATAGAATTTATAACATAAAGCATAGTTGTTCAATAAGCATTTAATGACTGCATCATTACAAAATTAACGGATCAATATCATTGGATTTAAAGGAGGAAGGTTGTATAGGAAAGGGAAATATCCCTTTTCTGTACATCCTATCCTCCGTAAAGATACTCAACATATCTGTAATTTTTCAACAGAGACCATATCACTATTTTATTCATACCAAATGACTGCTTGCTCGTTTGTTCCATCCAAATATCAAAAATACTTGTACTGCTGTACTCACAGTCAGTTAATGGCCTCCAAGAAAGTCCCTTGCTACCACACTAAGCGAATTACTTAGTTTTTATTTAATTATTTTAAGTGAAGCAGTTAGAGTGTTCGTCAAGTCAAAATACACAGTTTCTAGTTTAAAATTCTGTCTTGTCAACCATATAAAAAACTTAACAGCATCTGAAAAGTCGGAAATAAGAAGATTACTGCAACTTCCGGTAATTACTTTGTTACTTTGGTTAATATTGTTAAGACTTACTTCGTTTGCAAAAACGTTAAAGGAAGCATCCTTTGTGTAGACTAGTGTATAACTAAGTTGTAACTATTATCGATTTTTTATAAGAATACAGTCGCATAAACAAACATTGGGACCCTTAATAAAAAGAGTTCTCTAACGCTCATGGACTTCCGCAACACAAAAAGTTCCGCAGATGCGTTGCCGGCCTTGTTTTTCAAACAAACACTTTTTATATTAATACTAGCATTAGTCTTTACTAGATACTTGCAGTACAGTTTTGTTTTATAATAAAAATAAACTAGCATATCTTGATTTCTCTTCATCTTCAGACCTTTTACTCGAAGCATGTTTTCGGAATACGTTGAAGTTCAATTAACAGCTCATGAATCAATTAAAAGTTTAACCGCGATACTCAAACCATTTAAACTTGTTAGTCCTTCGTAAACAACTATGTTCAATTTCAATTTACACAAAACTGAAATAGAACAATGTCCTTTACTGTTATAAGATATAAATACAACTGTAGGTTTATTCTGAGTTATGTTAATTAAGTTTACGTGATAAGTACACATATCAACCCATCTGATGATAAGCGTCACATCTCTTAATAAATATTAGGTTAAGTGTTGAATTGAAAAAAAAAAAAACTTGAGAGGTGTCAAGGGACACCCGGATGGAACGAAGTTCCTTTCAATTAATTAGTGAAGGAACCAATGTTTATTCTATGAATAAAAAACTTAAGTCTTCACAAGAAGTACATTTTATTTCTATGAATTTTCGTTATATATTGTCACGTCGTTGCCATGGTGAAGTAGCGCTCATTCGTCTATAGCAAAAAGTGTCGTGACAACTTTTCGTAAGAATTTTTTCCGTCTAGCCCCCTTTCACAACGCGCGATAAGAAACTTCGTTCCAAAAAAACACTTCGTAAAAAGTGGTGAAATAATAAAATATAGTCTAAGAATATTTAGTGTTTTTGTCCTTTTCTATCTTTCCTCAGAAGACATTTTCATTTGTAGATTTCCCCCGACATCAAAAAAGATACTCGGTTCTTAAAGAACATAGCACATAACATAGTTTAAAGCGCCAATAGCCTAATGGTTAAGAATGAACATCTGATCACGTGGTCGTGATATTAAACTTAGTCGATATGGTACAAGAAATATTAGTATTTTAACAAAAATTCACAATGTTTTTATCAAAAATGTTTAAGGTATTCCGGGATAATTAACCTTTTATTTTATATAACTTTAATTATATTGCTTATCTACAAAAAGTTCGTATCCATATAAAGGTTAATTTTACCAACGTTATCATATTACGAAATTAAAACAAAAGATATTTTATAAAATGTAAAATATACTCATGTACTTTGCCAAACCATATTAAAAATATAGCCCGAATTTAAATTAACAAAGTGAATTTTATACATCGTTCGTTCAAAATCTGTGTCATGATATAATGATTGCATTTCGCAAACTCTATTTTATGAAATGTAATTAAAAATACCGCCGCATTTTTTATAAAATTTAATTACCCGCTAGTGTTATATTTACATCGTTAATAAAATCAAATAATAATATTAGCTACAGGAAATTATTACAATTTTTTTAACTATAACTGATATAACATACAAAATGATCAAATACAAACAAAACATACAAAATCTCACTATTATATTATTCTATTCCAAAATTTACAGATTTCATCATAATCTCCCTGGCCTTATCCTACTCACCTGGGTTCGACACACAAGATTTTATAAACCTTAAAGTTTTGCCTTAATTTTTAACGGCCGGTCGCCTGCCTGTCGCCAACCCTACTTGGGAAGGATATTTTAAAATGAAATATTACAGCTAAATAATTCAAAATTACTTCTAAAAAAACACACACAAAAATAAAAATTAGTAATAAAACATTGTAAATAGAACACAACTTCAAATTCTTGTCTTAAAAATCGTCCTGTATTGTTTAAAAACAAATATACAGAAATATCCAGATTTTTATAAGCTTTAAATTAAATGTGTAAAATTTACGTAATATTTTAAACTAGATAAGTGAAATAACATTTAAAAAGAGTAATATAGATAAGAAAATTAAATTGTTAAGCTTCACATTAGTATTCTGCGCAGAACCGCGCTCACATCTGTCGGAAACTCAACTTACAGGGATGTTGTATACGTGGCCATAGTAAATAACAAATAAAATTGTAGAATCAAACTGTATAATATAAAATTTGATATTCATAAATGGTTTCATATACATTCAAGTGTATACTTAATCATTAATTAATTCTGTAAAATGATGTCGCCCTTTGTTCTTGCCCAAATGTTCTTTGATCTTTCCATTTTAGACTCCTAAAGTTCTGAATCAAACTGCTTGATACTTAATCAACTTGATGAAATTTAAAGAGTGAGGTATCATGATATATATTGTCATATAAATTAAATGAAATACGTACGGACAGTCATGTTTTTTTGTTGTCAATTTTCAATTAAATTGGAGGTTCAAGGAAAGATTCTGTAAAATAGATTGAAAACAATAACAGTTTTCATTTACACGGTAACGTTTCGCGAGCAGTCATCTGAAGATGCTTTGCGAAAGAATAGCCTTTTGTGTACATTATTAATGGAAACAATAAAGGTGTAAAAGTGAACTTCAAAACGTTTGAAAAGATGCTCATTTTAACACCTTAATTGTTTTCTTTCAACCTTTTTCTTTTATCTTTTTCCTTCAGTTTTCCACTTCGTTTCCTATAATTCTATTATAAATGTTACAAATTAATTTTAAAATCGTTTAGTTAAATATAATACCGATTTGAATAAAAGTGAAATTTACTACATGGATTAAAATATCTTGATTTGATACATAAAGCACTTGTTTAACCGAATTATTATTTTAACGTGCGCACATCATGAAATGCTTGATTTTTATTCGTATTGAATGGTCTCATTATTTTAGTAAGTTATAATTTATTGATACCGCCCATATTGACGACCTAGTCACCCCTAAGTTAGATGGGTAAGCTAAGCTAAGGTAGGCCATATTGATGATATACTTAAGAAGGGCGGTATTAAGAGTACCCGAAACCAACTTACATGAAAATATGAGTATGTAGAAGAAGCTAGAGAGGTGTGTTAAGACCACGCTAAATGGAGGGCCGTGGTCTCTGCCTACCCATCTGGGTTACGGTTAGTATGTTGTTGTTGTAATTAATCTAAGATCCTGCTGAGGCTTTTACGTTAAGCGCGCTCTAAAATAACTAACCAACATTAGCCTATGAGATATACTTTTATGTATTTCTCAAGTTCTTAATTGTTATGTAAGGTCATGGATATAGACAACTTAAATTACTATTCGTGTGATATTAACATGTCCTCATATTAATCACTTATGGCTCCACCCAACTCTATGTTAATTTCATAATTGGTCACTATCCACTTTATATAATGAAATGGATTCATTTGGTTAAAGTGAGCTAATTTTACAATAGCCTGGATTAATAACTTAATTAAAACATGGTTTATACTGCTGTTATGTTGTTTGTTGTCTGTTTTCATTTGAATAATTTAATGATAAAGTTAGGAGCGTATTTTGTACGTAGAGTAGGTTTTCATAAATGAATTTCAATGGGTATCTTACTTCTTACTCCATTCTATCTTAGTAATATTATAATTGCGAATGTTTGGATGGATGGATAGATGTTTGTAACAATGTATCTCTAGAACGGCTTAGCGGATATCGATAAAATTTAGCATAGATGTAGAACATAGTTTGGAATAACAAAAAGGCTACAAATTAAGTTTTGTTTTTAATTAATTCCAGGCAGACGGAGTCGCGAGCGACAGCTAGTAATGAAATAATTGTGCTTCTTTAACAGTGAAATACAATAATATAGTTAGGTTAGTAGGCATGGGATGTTTTTTGTAAAAGTTTATTTAGGAATGAACTAACTAAAACCATTTTTTTTTTAATGTAATCAATATTTAATCAAATAATTTACAAACAATTGATAATGAAGTAAATTTATACCAATTAATTAGGCTTTAAGTGTGAAGTAAATAAATCGACATTGTCATAATTTTTTAAACATTGACAAATTACCAAACAGTATATTGGAATCTTGCACAAAACGTAATACGAAATGTGATGTTCGTTCTTACGTAAACTTCTTTTACGACTCGACTCGCGAATAAAAATGGCAATTGATGAAAACCATAAAATGACGATCTGGCAACAAAGGCGTTCGATCGTGTGTGAAACGGCTTAAATCCAGTAACACATAGCCATGAATGCGAATCGAAGCGAAGTTTGATATGAAACTGGTATGAGTTTGGTTCGTTCCAGCAAATCAACTTTGCATTTGATTCTTGCTACGTTTTGGAGGCTTTGCTAGAGGATATATCTGTGTTGGTACCGCTACGTTTGCTTAGATGTTTGTTTCAATCTTCAGTAGGTATGTGTATTGAAGGACAAGATGAAACGAGCGATTTCCTTTTTACATTCGTTGGTTAAGCTACAATATAATATGTTGGATTACGCGATCCAATACGAAACAAACGCGTCAACATTATAAAATGAACCGTGAATAAAGATGTAGCTTTTGGAAATTCCTCATTTTATAATTTGCTTTTGCTTCAAGTTATATTTTTGATTGTAAATGAAATTATGTAACGGCTTACTTTAGATAAACTTAGTTTGTTAGTTTCTAGTATTACCATTCACGATAAACTTAAAACTTAAACTTACTTAGCTTTATCAGTATTTGTAAACATCTGTTATATTTAATTATTTAGTTCAGTTAAGTATGTTATGACGTATGCCTGACCAGGAATATAACAAATCTCGTCATATTGCTGTTAACTATGGTGTTAATGTAATAATAATAATACTCCTCAGAAAATGCATGCAGTAATGAAGAAACCGATTGAAGCGTTAAACCATCATTTTTATATTCTTGGTTACGCTACAGTCTCTAATATTTGAAATATGTATATAGTAAGTATACGTACCTTTAACATACAGAGATACGTATTATAAAACAAAAGTTTCACTAAAACATTTACGTTTTCATCAAGAACAATTTGCCGCAGAGCTTCGTTTAATAAACTCTCCGGTATGGAAATTAAGGGCGCACCTGTGCTGGTAATATTCATTACGGCCGCTATCTAGAGCGTCGGATGACCGGGCCTTGTATAAGGGCATTTCCACTACAGAAACAACTACAAAAACATTTGTTATCTCTGTTTTTTTCCAAAGAAATTGACAGAGACGAAAAAATACAACGCTTTTTAAAGAGACCATCGTCGAGTGAGTTTGTAATATTTTCTCATGAAAGATGTTAAAAAAAATGGGCAAGAGGTTAAGTCACAAAAGATTCAGACTCATCATAGCCCACTGCAGTCCCTTTAAAATTTTACACACATCATGCAAGCTATGCAGCCATCCTAGAACATTGCACATATCATGTAAGCTATAATAATAGAGGTATGTTTTTAACGCAGCTGAGGTAAGACAGAAATTAAACACAAACATGTGAAAGGAATATTTTTATTTCACAGTGTTGACCTAACAGTGCATACACAATAAAAGTTTTATATGAGATAAGTACTAATTAAAGTTACTGTTGAAGTTAAGATCTTTATTACATATAAATAGTGAAATGTACATATCTTCTAAGTTACATATATAGGTACAATGTTCTTGTCATAAAAGGCCGTGATCTTAGGCAAAGAATTACATAACGAGTAGACTCTAATGATAGGACTATAAGAAAAATATCTGCGTATAAGCTAATATTTATTTATTTTAACTTTCTATTTACTGACTAGTTATTCAATTAGCATTTAACAATTATGGTTTCTCTCATTACATATCTTAAATAGATTTACCTTTAATCTCATTGTATTTGACTAGATTCAAACAACACAATTTAAAAAATACAACCGAATAATTAATTCTAAACTATGGAAAATATAGTTAAATTCTTGTTCGTTAATTGGAATGTAAATAGTTGATTTTTTTTACACTTATTTTTGTGCTATCTTATAGACATTGTTAAGTTAGTGTCATAAATTAACAATAAATGTCATTTTTTTATAATTTAAAGTAATTTTATCAATATACAGTTCGTAAGAAACAGGATTCTTACCACGATAAAGCTTTGGCTCCCGACATTTCGGTACTGTTGCATGCGCCATGATCACGTACTGACTGGTAAGAATGCCGTTACGTACGAATAGTATGTTAGTAAAAAGTTTAAACTTTAAACGAAACTTAAAAGTTAATTATATCAACTAAATATCGCTGATGAAATTTATGTCTAACTCTATAATTTCTTAGCAAAATTTTCATGGAATTTCTAGTACTTATTAATATGAATATAATGTCTACTTTAGAACATACGCTTTTTCGTAGAGTATTTTATATATAGTATTCTTAAGTGTAACGCTATACAGATCTCTTAATTAGCAAATGACTAGTAACATAGTGCTATGAAATAGCAAAAACTACAAAGTTATTGAACTGGCTGAATTTACATTAATAAAATTTAACTATAAATAATATATTATACAAATGATATACACAGTATTTTAGGCCTAACAGTACTCACAGACATTTAAAAATAAATACGGTCTATGACACTTTAATAAATTCAGAGTATCTAAAACCAAAGAGTAAATTTGCTCAGTGAATTTAGTTCCAGCAAATGCGGGTGGGTGCTCAAGTGAAAAAGATTCAATTTATAACTCCAAAAGAGTTTGTATAAAATGAACATTTGAACATCCTATAGCAAAAGTTAGAAATATAAATATGTAAATTCCTATTAAAGCATTTTTAAGGGATAATGGATTTTAAATCGACCTACAAAAGAATTAATTTTCTTTGGTAAAACTTTACTTCATCTAACATCAATGCACTACGACATACATTTTCATTTTAAGCCAAATTTAAGTCAACACGTAACTTAATCTATATCTACGGCCAATCGCATTATATCTATGTAAGTCGTAATTATCCCAGATTCAAATGTATTTACATTGTCTTAATAGCAAATTAGTAAAGCTTTCTAATTTTAAAAGCTAAGACATCAGATTCTCTCGTTCATTTTCAAACTAATAGTGCATTTTCACTGCAGTCACATCTGTAATTCAAAGTATTATCTCTGTCTTTTGAAAGGAAATGACAGAGACAACAAATTATTATGATACAGATTTGACGACAATGGAAACTCACTGCTAAAAATTTACATGTTACGTGAGTATATACCTAAGTGATCTTGATATTTATTTGAAATATACATCAATGAAAGAGACATATAATTAAAAGCTAATAATGTTTATTCCCTAAAGAGATGCTACATTTGTACTGAGTTTGAAATTTATCTAAATAACATACTTTATGGGAAGAACAATATGTAGAAATAAAGACTACTTCATCGTGACTAGAGTTGTGTTATTAATGATTAGCATATTATACCTAAGTCGGTAAGGAGCGTCGGTGGCTCAGGGGTTAAGCACTTGACTTGCAATCTGCAGGTCCTGGGTTCGAATCCCACCATGTACCAATGTGTTTTTCGATTTACATATGTACATTTATCCGACGTTCTTACGGTGAAGGAAAACATCGTGATGCAACCTGCACATATCTGAGAAGAAATTTAAAAGATATGAGTGAAGTCAACCAACCCGCACTTGGTCAGCGTGGTTGACTATGGCCTAGTCACCCCTAAATTGGGGTAGGCTCCGAGCCCCTCGGTGGGGACGTATAGTGAGCTGATGATGATGATGATGATATTATACCTTTTCAATTAATTAATGCAGGAATGGTTTATTAAATAAATAATGAGATTGGTGATGTAATGGTAACGAGAACATAACAAAAACTTATGAATGATGTCTTAAAAGAAATCAGTAATATCTGTAAAGTAGTGTGCATAGAAATGTATAACTAAATGTATAAATGTATGGAATACTTTAACAGATATATTATTTTTTAATATCACAAACATAAGTGCTTTAAACAGTTGTTAATTGTTGTAATTTTACTGACTTGTTTTTTTAGTTTAAATTTCCATTTATCTGGCAACAGCGAGTGCTGCCATTAAATAAATAAATAAACGAAAATAAATTAAAATAAAATAGAACGTGGCAGTAACGTGGTAATTACGCAATTAAATATATTGTGTATAACACACAATTTAACTCTCAATAAAAAATAAGGATAGCAATCGTGGAAATTTAAATTCGAAATCTATTCGGTTTTCATATTAAGTTCAACTACTTGGTTGCTTTAACTTTCTTTAGCTTAAGTTCTTTAAAATATTTATTTGACATTCGTATGATATAATTTTGAAAACACACCTTTTGCATTACCTTAATATTTAATCAGAATATAAATATTTTAATATAAATGAATGTATCTAATAAATTTAATATCTGGCGTCTGCGCTGATATTGAGAACAAAGACGAACTTATTAATATTTTAATACCTGAATGAAAGAAATCAATTTTCAATCTTTTATATTAAAGATAGTAAAACGCTTGGAACTTATTAGATCAATCCCATTTATATAAATCTCCAGGACCAGAACGTATTCAATTCTTTTAGTTATTATTTTATTTACTATGTTATACCTTTTCTCTTCTTGTTATATAAATAATTTCAAATGTTGTCTAAGTTATTTATTTTCGTAGGAAATTATATAATTACAAAACAAGGTTAGGTTACGTTATTTTATCGTAGATGATCGTCTGATCATAAACTGTTGCACTGTATTTATTTATTTTATTTTATTTACTCAATTAAAAACAAATGAAGATTTTAAAACAATTTTGTAAAAACGTGGACTCGATACTTTTACAAAAAAAAATACTACGAGTCATTTAATTAATGAAAATGGCTATGCACTAGAGTGATGGAGTGAGTGGGTGGAGAGTAGGTAAATGTCATTGCGGCTTTTTATGAATATAATGTGCGGAAACTGTTAATGCAAGCGTTATCATTGTATGTGCGGCGAACGCAATTTATTTATAGGAATCGACCAATAATTGTGTTTTTAAAGGATAATTTGATCTAATATGATTAATATAGGCAACAGATTGCGTAAATTTTTTTTTCCTTGAAATTACAAAATAACCGTGTTGAAGAAAATTTAGTGTTTTAATTGTTTGTTTTTGTACCACCATATTCCACTGCCGAAATACTTAAACTGAAATATATATATTGTTAACACTCTCAGATTCTTAAAAAAAAGGTAGCAATATGTTTTTGGATAGATGCTTTGGTGAGCGAAATCCAAGATTATGCGTATCTTTTCTTGTAGATAGTCCTGAAGTGGTCTATATTTTCATCTTTTATTATCCTACATTTGATGACTTATTAAAACTTGTATTATCAAGTAATCCTATACAAGCATTATTTGTTTAATGATTTTATTTGTATTAAATTATCTATCGTGTGAGCAAATTCTTAAGCAATATTACGTGCTACTATTATTACGAGTAATCAAATTGATTTCTACAGTATGTTGAATTTTTTATTACAATATAGTATGAGTATTTAAGGCATTGTTTGAAACAGAATTTAAAAATGAAGCTATTTACAAATGATACTTTTTTTTTCTTAGTAATTTAAGTGATTAATTCTAAGTAGTTATATTTGTGTAAATTATGTAGGTTCTTCTGTATCGACGTGAACTGACTTCCCTTGTCCGATTCCGAAATCGATTAGAGCATCCTGTATGTGTTGTACCTGTTGAATATTTTTTAAAGAAATAACAGAACTTCTTACAAGCGTTATAGCATAGTGTTTGTTCACGAAGAAAGCGCGAGCGCGCGCTTGGGTTCACATCGGCCACCAGGCGCTTACGCGATCGACCAATTCAAATCGGTTAAACTTATCTGACGTCTCTAGTGAATCGTTACTACTTCGAGGTGTATGTACACTCCCATATAACATCATATGTTTGATATCGTCGCGAGCGCATTTTACTACATTATCTGCGTTCGCGGCCGCGCGCGCACTTTCAACGTGAACATACAACACGTTTGAACACTATATGTTTGTCGCTATTTTGTCAAAAATAATGATTTTTCACCGCAATAGAATTCTACGAAACACAAGGTGTTTAATAAATGTGTGATATGACATTTAAAACTTTACCTGCGAAGCGCTTGGGTCAGTCCCCGGATGCTTGTATCTATGCAGAAAGTAGCATGTACCCGGGATATCCTTGGGGAACGAGTTGGGAAGGCAGGAACGATCTCGTGGCTCCATTTCGAAGCCGGGGAAATTTATGAGCCACCTGCGGGATACATTCTTTGTAATACTTCTCAACTTTCATTCTTTTACAATATATTGGTTTTAACAAACAAAACTACTTCGGGTTATAAATTTCAATAACGTCAATGGTATATGGATCGTATTAAGATTGACAAGTATAGTACTATTTATATTTTTTACTACGAGTAAACAAGGGCTTGATTACAATCCTAATAGATGTTAAGTTGTGATGTGGTCAAGAAGACTTTTAGAGACACCCTGTATCTCTTTTAAGGTTGACCACTAATTTAACTATTCCTCATTGAATTTATATATTCTTGTGCTTTTGAGAACCCGAGTAAATTTTGATACAAACCTGCTAGAATATTAGTAAACAATTTACAGCCAAACCAAGTTAAACACTTTGCATTCTGCAAAGACCAGATCACATGCAATATGGCTGGCGTTCTACCAAAGTTATTTAACTTAAAGTAACTTCGACTTGACAATCTAAACGGTTGTAAACTAGTGTTGTAACCACAATGAATATGAAATTTAGTTTCTAAGTTATTCCTGTTCCAGTAAGTATTGGTTCTGATCTGTTGTATTTTATTATTAAACGTATTTCTACATTTATTACAGATTGGACTTGGCTTGTAATTTGCTGGTCTTGGGTTCGAATCCCGCCATGTACCAATGTGTTTTTCGATTTACATGTTTACATTTATCCGACGTTCTTATAGTGAAGGAAAACATCATGATGTATGAAGACAACCAACCCGCTCTGAGCCAGCGTTGTTGCCTATGGTCTATTCACCCCTAACTTAGGGTAGTCTCCGAGCCCCTTAACGGAGACGTATGAAGTTGATGATGATAATGATGAATCAATTCATGTAATTTAATCTGTCCAAAGTAATTGGTCAAAAAGTATGGGAATGGTGAAAAGATGAAAGATAAAATTTTGTTTTATTTAGTGCACTAAAAGGATACTAAGGTAGTTTATTTCATTAATATACTTACTTGTATGTAGTAGGACTAACGTTAATCTTGAGTGGTTCTGATCCGGATTCGAACTTGTTAGCTAGAGTGACGTTATGTCCAAAGAGGCAGTACTTTAACATTGTTTTTCCAACTACTCCAGCAAGCACTGTTCCAGTATGGAGACCAATGCGCATCTGTGAAATAGTTATTTATAAACGTTCACGGCTAAATAACTAATGGTTATAGCTTTTTCGAACACCATTTATGTGTAATTAAAGTTTTATTTTAGCTTTAATTAACAGTTGTTTTAATGTAATCTAATTTCCGTATTTAATAAGTTTATTGTTGTTATAAAATCGATAAAAACTTCGTGATACGTTTTAAACCAATTAAAAACGGCTACACTTATGAAAAAATGAAAAATATTTTATTGACATCCAAAAATACAGTGAATTATTCAGGATCCTCGACCTAGGCGCAGCCTGTATCGCGAGGACCCAGCTCAGAGTCTTAACAAGAAACATGTAGACATAGTCCGGTGTCCGTCCTGAATAGATTAAAATCCAGCCCAGTACAATCACCCTGAAGAAGTACCCCTCTGAAAATATTCGGTATCCACACCGAACTATACTTGAGTGTAGCCGTTTTAAATTAGTTCTTAGATATTAATTTAGTATTTTATACCTTTATAGGATGACCTTCATGTGTAAGATGTTGTGCACAAGTTTCAACCATACGTAGCGCCATCCAAGCAATCTGGGGAGCGTGCGTCTCTATCTTACGATGTAGACCACTTGCTACACAATATGCGTCGCCAATTGTTTCCACCTAAAGGATACAATATAAGTTTACAGTAGCAATGCTATAATTTTGAATGGCTAGAACACACAAGTAGACAGATAATAAATTGTCTTAATTTGTCAGCAATGTAAAAGCTTTTTTGGTGAGTAATTTCAAGTGATCTTAATGAAAGTCATTAAGTAGGTTTTGAGTATAAAAACGGATAAAACAATCAATCAAAATATTAATAATAACTTACTTCGTTATATATATCAATAACATGAACTTAGTTTAATATAAGGAAAGGTATACCTTGTATACATCTAGTTCTTCACAAAACACATCAAACACGCTGTACAAGTCTTCTAACATGGCGATGACCATCATAGGCGTGGCGGTCGCGCAAATAGATGTGAAACCAACAATATCACTGAACAGCATTGTTACGTCATCGTGACTCTTCGCTTCGATCTTCTCTCCTGAAATGTTCCTCAAAATTATACCCTTTCCATGCGTTTCCATTGCCAAAAATAAAATAAAAAAGTTAAGCTAATTTGTTTTTCTAATTGTCTTTGAAAAATAGAGATTAAATTATATAATTGGGTGTTACAACGCTTACCTAAGTTAATTGATTCTATATTTTATACGTTAATAAACTATATCTTTATTAATTTTTTGCTTATCCGATGTATTTGTTATCCGTTTAGTTCACACTTTAATGTTCTAAAGATTGCAATAGCTATCGAAAGATAGTAATGAAATATCTAGAGAACGGTCGAATAATTTTTATTGCCGGTTTATATAAAGTCCTAAAAAAATCGGATAATTTAGCGTAGTTTCCTTAAAATTTCTGAAACTTACCCAACCATAATCTTTTTGCGATATGAGGTGGAAATATTAAATGCAATAAGCTAACATTCTTTTCTCGTTCTTTATCCACCGCTTTACTTGCTTCCTCGATTGAATTCTTCAATTTATCCATTCTTCTTCTTAGGCCATCCTAGAAATAACAGTCATGAAAAAGTTTGCCTTTTTTATTTATAAAATAAAAAATAATTATGTCTTACTTGTGCCCTTGCTTGTTCTCCAACCAAAATAACGTCTCTGGTTGCATCGTGCAATGGTATGTCAGATATAAAGAGTCCTCTGCCAGTGAGACCTTCGAGGCCGTCGAGGAACGGTGATCCAACGAACAGTAGTGAATCTGACTCCGAACAAAACACCATCTGTCCTTTTATCTCGAGACCCTGAGTAAATAAGAATTGTTAAAATATGACCAAATTACAAAGAGGTTCGGCATACTAACTACTCTTCCATACATTTATGAGTCGTCAAATATGAATCCACTCTTTTCTTACGTATAGCCTCATTCACATAATACATTCATACTTTCTTCGGTCGTCCTCTACCTTTGTAGCCATTCACATTCAATCAAGAATTATAATCTTCGGCAAGAACAAGAATGTAAACATTTTAAAGTGTAAATTGTTATATTCAGTTTGTTGCGTTTATAATTTCAAAAACAGGAAATTTAATATTACAACATAATATATTAGATTACTATAGAAGATTAATCATATTTCGACTCAAAGAAAAGTAACACTATATCGTATGTACTTTATCAAAAAAAAAAAATCACTAAGTATACAAAGCTTTTACAATTTGGAAGGTTTCCAAAATTTTAAACCTCTGAGCCAAAACTCTACAAGAGAGAAACTTGGATGCTTTCTTCGTATACAATGTCCAATAATCTTTATTACTGACGCCTTCCAGTTTGCGTTATTTTTTCATCTGGAGGTACAAAGTATACTATGATATACATTCATATGAAGAAGGCATCATTTCTGTGGTAGATAAGTACCTTTTGAAAACATTAAGGAATAATTTCTGACATTTGGTAATCACAATGTAAAGAGATTCATTGGTTATGATGTACAGATACACACTTTCAAAAGAAGAGTTAATTTTAATATTATACATACAATCCTAGGATTACGTAAAATCATATCCAAGACAAGCACATGCTTATTTCATGACATTCAAAAAATTTGTGTTATTAAATGTGCGGACATATTTTTTCACTTGTAAACTCCTTTACCATAAACAGCTGTACTAATTACAAAGAGAGATGTTAATGTGTGAATAATTAAAGCAGGTAAACTGGTCGCAATTGTTTTAAAACTTCAAGCTATACACAAAAATATTAAGGATAAAATTGAAAATAAATATTACACTATTTGAATTTGTTAAATAATTACTTTAAACTAACACTGTAATTACGTAGTTTATCGAACGCTGTGAATCTCATTCAATTCAGTATCGGTTGTTGCCAAATAGTGTTCCGTATTCAAACACAGTTAGAGGATCAACAAAGAGGGGGCGTTTATTTACGTTGCCTTACAAATCTAAGTAACGAATTCAATCAGTGCTTTATTGTTGCACTAATTCGAATGGTACAAGATCAATAATTTTATTAATATCTCATTTTAACTTTTAGAAATATCAAGTTATTCAATTTTCGAAAACTACTACTAACTGTAGTGTTATAAATATATTTTTCCGATTTAGAATCTGATTGCTTTAACCGAAAAAGTAAAATCTTAGTGTTACCAGAAAGACTTACCAAAACCAAACAATAGTCAGTGGGCCTATCACGAATATATGCGACAATCGCCATCGTATGGTTTTTTTTTTAATAATTTGTATTAAAATTTGTGCAGCGACCAGAATCGGGCATAAAGTAAACCAAAATCTAATACTTATTTTGATATAATTGACGATGACGATACTATGGCGATTGTCACTAATATTCGTGCTAGGCCCAGAGATAAAAGTTATCTTACGTAAAAATAAATAAAAACATTCGAAACTAACCCTACTATATGTGTAAGCAAACAACGGAGTCTATTTTAGAGGTCGTAATGTTGTTGGGTAAACTGTGTACAAAGGTTTGCATAACTTGAAATAGAAGTGAACCGAAGCCCACCCGTCACTGATAACAAAGGAAAGGATAAAAGATACGAAAACATTCTCTGTAATACAAAAGGAAACCCTTTATCAAAGGAGAGATCACCGATCTTCAAAAATTATAATAAAATACAAAGGAGGACAAACATATTTTTACATATGAGTAAATAGTCTTGATTCTTTAAAGAGAAAGAACAAAGTATTCATTTGAAGGGGTAAATAACATAGACCACTAAATACAATATACATAACGGATTTTAAATGTTGCAAAAAGTCATTGTCAAAATTAATTTAACATTAAAATTCAGTCGTATTCCAGACCACATATGACGGCTAAATTATAAGAAAAAATTATAGCTATAGTTAGTAAAAATATTAGCTCTTGAAAAGTTCTTTCAATCTTTTGATAGAATTCTTATGATAATCGAATGCAGTAACTGAAGCGAGTTGTTTCAGGACTTTGTTATGCGCATTTAAATTGGAAACTACAACGGGTAGTGGTTGTAAATATAGTCGACAAAGTTAGTGAGGAGCGAATGACAATTTAAGCTTAAAATATTATGTTCATTTTGGTACAAATATTTGTAACATCAGGCAAGAAACTGTACTAGAAAATAATCAACAATTAAAAAATAAAGCTGAAATGACCTAGAGGCGAACCTGGATAAGCGATATTCCACGATTATTTCACGCTTATGGAGGTCTTCCGTCGGAACCGGATAATGAATCTAGCTTAAAAAGTTGTCTTGGTTATTCAGTTCTTTCTTATTATCCAAGTTCGACTGTATTTTAAACCATTACACATTAAGAGTTAGCTAATGACAAAAAATAAGTAGCCAAAAATAAGCTTAAACGTATTGGCAATAAATTAATATCTTAGCTAGTTCATATTCATAAAACTTGTCGAAAATCTTAGGTCGATCAAGTAAGTGTATAAACTTGCACAGCTTATGCACAGTTCTTTTAAGTAGAAGAAATAAATGAGTCTCATTTGTATAGTAGTTTTCCCAACAACTCTATGCAATCTCAACTTTAAATAGCACCAGTTTTATAAGGATTTTACTTTGAACACAATATCGTGGGTAAATTTATTTTTCTATTCTTTTTATTCTTCTCTTTTTTTATCATAAAAATCGTGGAATTTTTAGGCATTCAGCGAATTAATATTTAATTATAATGTGATATTTTAAAATGTTAACAACTGAACGATTTTTTTTGTATTAATACTACAATTATGCAACTTTTATTAACTTCGGTTATTTATAGATAGATAGAGACTATTTGGAATTTTTTTTATTATTATTGACTTCAAAATTTTATACAAATATAAAATCAAAATATTGACATGATTTTTAATTTTCTTATCAATCCTACAATTATTAGTGTTTCATAATACATAGCTTTCATTCGTGTATGGCAAGCTTTACGTCTGACCTCTGTCTTATCGACCTTCCACTAAATTTGAACACGGACTAAGAATTTTTTCCAACATTTCACGCACGCGGGGACTCATAACACAGGCAACGGTGATTTTGCATTTTTACGTTTCTCTTATAATATCAATTTCATGCGAAATTCCTAAATTTCTCACAAATATAACCTCTCGTTTCTGCTATAATATTTAAAGAGTGATTATAAATAAAAATATAAGTTATTCTTTGCCTAATTTAATAATTTAAGTTCACAGAAAGCCGCGTTTATTTTCTTCGATACAACTTTTTACGTTTAAGGCGATTCTTCGCCGATTTAAAATAGTTAACTATCTAATTATTCATTAACAATTATTTTTAACAAAATGACAACAATTTAAGAATAAAAACAATAACCGGAATTACCTCTGCCAGTGATGTAGAGCCGGGAATTTTCAAACAAAACATAAATGGAGTGTTGACTCTTTTTAAAATTTCACGAAAATCCAGCGACACGCCGCGGGGACGTAATAATCTGAAGTATGTCCCCAACGCGGAGCCATGTGTCGCCAAATACGTGCCAAATAATCTCATGAAACCGCCACCTGTCAAATGAAAAACAACGTTTTAAAATTATATATTTCTCTCATTGATACAAGTATACTTTAATAGTTATAAAAACACTTAGTATAAAAGAATTAATACGGCAATACTATTAACACCCTTCTTAAACGAATAAACTAGTATTTGACCACATACCATCCGTTAAAAATCCATGGAGTCGAAAGAATCGTTAGATTATTCTATTAAGGCACGACGTCAGTGTACGAAAACTTCACCGAAACATGCGGTATTTCTTCAAGGAAAATACAGGCCGTTACGAAAAGCTTTTGTTTCGTGGTTTACCAACATATGTGGGAAACATTTTATGATGATCGAAAAACATTACGCGGGAAAACTTATCATTCGCTCTCTTAGCATAAAAGTATAAATTTGTTTCTTCATTCGTTTAAACGTGTTAAATAACCGGCCTAAAAAGCTTACATTATTGTCGTGGTTTTGAGTATATTAGATCGTTACAACTTGGAAAAATGGCACAAAGATGTTCCCTACAAGATTCTTTACCCTCATTACGCAGAATGGCAATGTCATTTAGAGTATAACATCAACCAAAATGTAGCTTTCAAGGGGAAGGCTTCAATTATTTCTGATGGAATCACTTCGGTACATAATGGCACAGTTTCTTCTATATTATGTAACAAGAGCTTCATATACTCATGAATAAAGTATATAAGGTAAGAAACATTGTTTTTAACTTTTATTCCTTACAATAATTTGGAGTTATAAACCTGTTTATTATGCCTATTGGAAAAATAAATAATTTATAATACCAACTATTTTTCCAAATTTTATTTCACAGATCCATTAATGTCAAACGTAATGCGGCATAGTAATATTTATAATATTTATTTCCTAACCCCCTATAACGTAAACGTAACTTGTCCTTTACATAAAGCTTTTTGAAAAAATTGCTTATATTTTGTTATTTGACACGAACAAATGAGTGTCGTATAATTTTCATGTGAGTCAGTGTTAGCGTGTCGTTGCGACAATGTAACGAAAAACAAAGCAATAAGTTGTTGTACGGTCAAGGTCTTAGCATTCACTAACTTTTCTTATGCAGTAGAAATACGGCATTTTATGTTTTACACTAAACAATCTTGACTGTTATCTACAGTACAGAATCGCTTTATGGAAATGCTTTATGCTTTTGTTTACGACTTTATGGAAACCAAATAGTGTTTCTCGAATACGTGCATAAGTTTTAGTTTGCGCTAAAAGCTTTGCGAAAATGCTTACGTGAGACATTATAATAAATTTATTAAGAACGGCTTAACCTAAGAATGATCGTCCGGTGATGGTGTCAACTAGTTTCGGAACCGTCGGAGGATCATTATCAGGGTGAGTGTTCATTGTGGGTTTTTCACGATCGAGATGGACCCTCGACGGGTCCAAAACTAGTGCCGTCCAGGACGATCATACGTAAGTTAAATCGTTATTAATTAAGTTTTGGTTGTTAATTAGTATGTTCAATTTACAATCTACTGAGTGTTTATACTGCTATTAATAGTGATATTATAACAGAGGTACTATTTTCTTCATCTTCTCTATTAATTATTTTATTTATTAAGATTTGTGATTAGAACAAAGTCCCACAAAACTATATAAAATAATTTGACTGCAGGATCAAAAAAAGGAATATAAATATCGTTGCAGCCTTAACAGACTGGTCGATTTTAGATAGCATTAATATAAAATACATTTAGATTAAACTGGATTTGTATTACCATTTCATTTTGATCTCTTATATAAAAACTGTCGACCATTAATCACAAAAGCCCAAGGCACAAGAAAAATGCTAATTCTAAGTGAAGTCGGAGCAAGCGGGGAATCCTCGAGGCGTTATTATGTTAATCCAATTTCGAGCAAATCGCTTGAGAAGCCGTTAATAATTATAGCTAATAGTAAAAATTTCTCGTAAACTTAACGAGACTAGCATAATGGTTAACGTAAGTATCGGAGAATATACGAAAATGTTTACTAGTCAATTAAATAACCTCTTTATTAAAATATTTGAATAATTATTGTCTGAACAAGAAATCTAACATCGCTAACTAAGTTAGGAAGTACTAGAGTACCTAGAGTAGAGTAGAGTACCTATAATTTAGATAGGAATGTATACTTACCTAATTGCACAAGTTCTAGTCGTTTGTCTGTAACGAAATGCCAAGGGAAGGCTTTACAGAAGCTCGCAACACCGATCCTCAAGTCTGTTACTTTGCTGGACGAAGCGACGCAGGCACTGTCACCTGTCACCGCACTGTCATCCCCGGTAGGTTTTTGTTGCAATGGAATCGCTTTGATTTCATATCTGTAAAGAGACTCGTGATGAGTTTTGCTTCCTTTTCTTGTTAAAATATTAGCAGGATAGTTTCAATGGCCTTTACAGAAGATCACAATGAAATAAACACACTTAAAAACTTACATATTCGCCAAAAATATTACCCTCTTGTTAGTCAGTTTGTAACATGAACAACATTTAGAGAATATACAATTTAAAAAAAAAACTTTTGGCGTAACAATATTCGTAACTCGTCATTGTCTCCGGCGGGGGAGAGTGGGGGCGAGGCTGTTTTCTCGCTTTAGAGTTAAGTACAGCAATTTAGCGAGGAAATGCAGCCAGTGTTCTTGGCTCTTTACAGCGAAAAATGACTCTTTATAACGTTCACGTTTAACATTTCACTATTAGCTTATGTTACGAACTTATTTAAAGTACTGAAATCAAGTCCAGTGTAATATTTGTTGGTTTAGCAGTAACACAAAACAATCTTGATATTACAAACTCACTTAATCACTAACTCTACATACAACAGTGGTATTCCACTGCCAAAACACTTGTTTTAATCCATATTGTCGTTCCTTTCTTTATAATTTACAATATAGAGACGATAATATTTATTAATCCAAGCGTCACGGTACTGGAAATCCCACAGTGAAAGGATGCGAGGTATGACAATTCCTTTATCGTAATAGTGTTGCGAAAGTGAAAACGCATAGTATACATAATTAAAAGCTATACAAACTTGAATCTTCTCGGGTCGTTCGTGTAACTCATCAGTCTTATGTCAGCTTGCGTGTCGTAGAGACGCCTCGCAATCGCTTTAAGACTCCCCACTAATAAATAAGCGACGGGCTCACATTCTGTTGTCAGATACAACTCGATTTTGCCTCTCGATGTTGTACAAACAAATGCAGCTTCGTATTCCACTGTATCATCTTTGAGGACGTCATCCTAAAGGAATAATATGTGTAAATACCTTATAACATACATCTTTATGTTACAATAATAAACTCTTTAGAACGACAAGTACTTTGGTTGTATTACCAATGAATCCGTACAAAATTATATGCCTAATAGCATAATGCTGGCCACACACGTTAGGTTTTGGTGACAGTTTCAACCTAACGAACGTAACTGACAGGCATAACCGTTTTATTGTCCACATAAATAACATTTCAGTCACGCACATGCTAGTTTTGCATGTTAGGTCAAAAACGTCATGCAAATCCTAGCATAATGTGGCCTGAATAACGTGCATTGAATTAACTGTGGGTCATGTAACTTTCTACAATTAACATGTTATGTGCTCTTTTATTAGTAAGATTATGGATTAAAGATATTATTAGATAATATATATATAAAACTAGTAACTTAAATCTTTTTCATACCTGATCATGTAAAACATCATGTACACTGTCTAGTGTTGTTAAAAATTCTGTTAAATTCGTTCCGAGACATTTGAACGCTCTCTCCAACCGGCAGTTATGCGAAAATGCAGTTAAAATTAGGTATTCTCCTAATTTTGCCATAAAATCTTCTGTGTTCAAACCTGTTTTAATAAGAAATGTCTATTCAGAAGTGTTCTATTAAAAAAAATGTAACTATTAATGCACTAGAAATAATTATAATAATCTATAAATTTCCTACTGGGTGGTATAATTTTGCGATGCGTCAAACAAAAGAGTCAAACACTTCACAAGACAATATGATATTTAATCAGTAGTGAATAAAGCCATTCATTTCCTTGATATAGGCCTCGTTATAATGCATTTATGTTTCATACAATTGTGAGGTCATAGATATGTTGAACATTATATGTTAATGCGGAATGCTTTATATTGCGCATTCAAATGTATGTATTCTTTACTTGAGTAGAATATTAAAAATAATGATTTTATTAATAAAATTTAATCAGTGAATTATAAATCAAAGGTTATATCATGGTTACAAAGTTATGTAATAATGTTTAGTTAAAAAAAATGAAATTACACTTACTGTCAGTGGCACGGACAGCATCGTATATTTCTTCTAAATACGCATAATTTCTCCATGTTTTTACGTCGTCGGGCAATCTTCGTCTGTATAAAATGGAGCTGTTTATTAATTAACAGCTAAATTAAGAGGTATTTGTAACATTAATACATAGTGTATGTACTTGTTAGTGTATACAGAAATAATATTTACTATTAATAAAAAAAACTATTGCTATTATTTACTTGATATAATAGGATATTTTTTTTACTTTTTTTAAAATAACTTAAACAGAATCTATGACGGAAGATGAAACGATGATATACAATGAAAATGTAACGGAGTATAAATAATATTAAAGAAGTTGAAAATTTATATAAAAAAAACTACTTAAACAGCCATCAAATTTCGTATTATTTGTATTAGCACTAGATTTATATATCACATAAACATTATAGGTACTTACAAACAGTTGTAGTTGTCATAATGCTCAGCTTGATTCTTCGTTAATGCTGTGACCGCAGCGTGGAGACAATCATTCTAAATAAAAAGCTTCCACTTAATTTAATACTACCATTTTATATTGAATAAGTTTAATAATTTATTTATATGTTTATTATTGTCTATACTACAATGAGATGATTATCTCACAATAATAAAAAAGACGAAAAGGAAAATAGTAGACTACAAAATATTAGTTGTAATTCTAGATTAAATTCCTGTGCGTGAGATAAGTGTATCAAAATTAAAAATATTCTTTCGTTGGTTATAATTTTACATTTTGTTTTTTTTTTTTTCTAAATAAAAAACAAAAATAGTATGTTAGCTAAGTTCGCGTTAGGCATCACGTAAAAACTTTTGGAGGCTCGCCAAATATAAAAAGGGTCTGCTGTACGTAATTGGATCACGTCCGAGCGTTTGGTCTATTCTACCTACTATTTTAAATTTAATAAACAGTGGTATAGAACATTTTTCAATATTAAGTTACGCCACTTTTACTGTAAAAACTTTATTCGCGTATCTAACTAGGCGCACTAAGAATCATAAAGCTACCACTTTAGGATGGTCTACATAAAGTCATAGTGTACATATATTATTAGTCTACACTAAAAGGTCAACCTTAATGGCCACAGGCCACTAAGGGACTTTATTCTTATAGTGCGGATTGAGCATGAGAAATTTACACAGTAAGGAAGTAAAGTTATGGAATTTATTTTGAGCATTACAATTTACTTAAACAATTATCTAATACTCGTATTTTTAACGTCTACATTATCGAGATCAAAGGCAGAAGTAATCCAATGAATGTAGTATTGAGCGGATTTTCCAGTCTTCGTGCATCGTAGCGAGAAGCCGTAGAAATACAACGCTCCCTGTCAGAGGCTCAACAGGAACGTAATAAATATATTTAAAGAACAAAAATGTTGTATACATTTTTAATATCAGATGTTATGAAAATTCTGTATCGTTTATTACTCTTTTTGATAACCAAACTGTTGAGAAAATAAATTTAGAAGCACGTTTTTGTCATCAACATTTTAAGGTAACAAGGCTCGTTATTATAAGCACATAATATCAGATAAAACTATATATTTTATTCAACTTAATTATAACCTTAAACCACGACTAATGCTTAATTACTTTTGTGATAATTCGCAAGCTGTAACAACGTTAGTTTAAACAAGATCTTCTTTAATAATGTCGTAATGTTAGCAGCTACGTGACCCGTACATATAGAACACGTCCTGAATACATTACTGTCAATATAAACTACATTATAAATGAAACAGAATGTGTTTTATTGTATTGTTAAGTGTTCATTGATGTCAGTAAAGGTGATGATTTTTCACGAGTACGTTAAGGCTATTTTATTACGAATATATTTTAGTTTTTTTTTTACAATTCTTGTAAAAGTATACGGAGAAATAAAAGAGGAAATAAAAAACTGGATTTTCATAATTTATTTTATTTCTTTGCACTACTTCTATGACTCAAATTGTTATATGCTCAGTAACCTTTTACCTGATTATTTTCTTAAGATGTTTCACTCACTCAATAGTCGTCTAGTCAATAAATATAAGAAATAATATTTATGAGCTCTGCTTACGTAATTCTGAATCTAAATTCATTTCATGTCTGTTATTATTTAGGCAAACATGACAGGCAGCTATAATTCATCGGTTAAGCTTCCGAAAATATCTTAGGTGTTCAGTTTACGTCCGATTCTATATTTAGAAACCCTCAATAGAGAACAACAAGGACACCAAACATTTTAATTAAGAGTAATGATAAAATAGAACAATAAAAATAATAGAATGACCACATTGAATGAAACTTCTATACTCTTACCTACTCTTTGTTCCTCCGTCTATGGAACCACCTTTTTCGTAACTCAACACCTTAAGTGATCGAACTGAGGGATTACGTTACAAAGGAGACGAAGGCGCTTTGAAGAAAAATAAAAAGGCTCCTGCGTCCAAACATATCGGATATCTAATGGCCCGGATATGTTGACACAATAAATGATTTCTTACGCACCGTGATACAAAGTGGGATCAATTTAATTTATCCTAGAATCAAGCTTACGTTACTTTTTCTGTCTTTGTCGTCTTACCATTGTTATCTTTTATTTATGTGTAAAGTGGATTTGTACATACATATTATCCCTGTTATTTACTACATAATGAAAACAATTAAATCTGAAAGTTGAAGCTTTAAATTAATCTATCGAGTTACGATTTTAAAGTACAGTAAAGTCTCCTTCTTCGTGATTCTGTGAAAAATTTGTAACTAAATACCGCATTACCGGCAAAATATTTTGGTATGTACGGTTTCTGACGGCATAATGTTCTGCCTAAATCAGTTTATTTTTATCGCTTCGACATTTTTATAATAGAAGTACTACTTGCACGTTTTGCTATATTGACAATATCAGACGTAAACAGTGGTAGACACCAGCAACTACGTTGCACGAAAGAGAAGATAGACGTGAAGTGGAGCCAATTCCGCGTTTCGTCTGATGAGTGTGCGTTCCGAAGGTCTAATTTACTTTCCCTTCCTCTCCTTCTCTTATATAAAGGGATGAGAAGGGCGTTTTAGACTTATATATATCGCCACCCTATGATATAAAAATAAAATCCTTCTAATAATAATACCACATCTTTTCCTCAAAAGATAAAAGTTATTGATTATAATACTTTTCTAACAAATCAATTCAATCTGTACCCAAAATTTCCTTCAAATTATTTCATATTAATTAAAGGCTGCGGATGGGATATAACGAAGCGAACCTGCTATTTAGAAATGATCGTTTTATTGCGTGAAAGCAATTATGCTTCACAAAGGTCGTTCGTTGTTTGAAGTTTCGGCAGAAAACAAATTAATATCGGACCGTTGTAAATACAATAAATCATTACAAGTTATTCAGAAAATTAATTGAACCCAAGATTGCTTATAACACTGATAGAGTTGAGATCTGACGATGATTTTAAGAAGAGTATAATTTATGTAGGATTGTATTTCAGAAAAATAAGTTGGCCGGAAGTTCATTAGAAATTAAAAATAAAATAAAAGATAAAAATAGTACTTCCGCCAAAGCAGTGTATTAAAGGCTTTTGACAATACAATTGGGGACGTCAAATTATTATGATTTTTGTAATGTTGTAAATAGAAGATTTTGAAGACGGAACGACGATGTATAATGTATGGAAGTTAGTGAATAATTAAAACTAATATACAAGAAGTTTTACTACGATATTGTTTTTTAATAAGAGCCTCCCCCAACAGATATTACATTGAAAGTTGCCGTTTGATTTTTAGCTGGCATTCATAATTTCGTTGGATTAGCCTTTAAAAAAGTTCCAACGCAATAAAAGTCTACTAAGCGTAGAAAGACCTACTTAATAAGGATGTAAAATTTTCAATTATTGGAATTACTCTTGGGAGTTAGAACCAAAGAAATTCAGATGAAGCACTTTTCTAATCTACATATATATATAAAAGAAAGTCGTATTAGTTACACCATTTATAACTCAAGAACGGCTGAATCGATTTGACTGAAAATTGGTGGGCTTAGGTGGTGGTAGCTTAGAACCAGGAAACGGACATAGGATAATTTTTACTCCGTTTTCTATTTTTTTTTATTCCGCGCGGACGGAGTCGCGGGTAAAAGCTAGTTTAATCTAAAGTAACTTATTATAATATTAATACTGACGACGCTGTTAACGCGAATTAAAAAAAACTTAATTAGTAGCCTATGGCAGGCAGTAATCTATTCATATTCCAAATTAGATCCAGATCCATGTAGCCATTCTATAGTTAATTGTAAATAAACATTATACGTAAGTTTAGATGGATGGATGTTTGTTTAAAGGTATTTCCAAGTCTGGAAGAACACATAGGCTACTTTTTAAGTTTTTTTCTTCACACGGACGGAGTGGCGGGTGACAGCTAGTTAGTTATAAATTTTAGAACCTAACATTTCCAGGAATGATTTGTACATTTTCGATTTGAAACATTGCCGTATTATATAAACACGTCGAATTGATCGTGTTGTCTCGCAGCAAATATATGTTTATAATATCAAGTTCATGCTAAATCTATTTTCAAAGGCGTGAGCTCCGGAAGTAGATATAAGGGGGAGCGTAACTCATGCACATTATTGACTCAAGAACTGTTTAAATATTTGTGTAGACTGGATTATAAAATTTTGATGTTAATAAAATATACATCAGTATTAAAAACATGATTAAAAACTCTTTGGATTTTATGATGAAGTAATCGTAAACAGTTGTAAAAATAACTCAACTCAATTCAATGCTTGAATCGAGGTCACTTTATTCTATCGTATACAAGAATGAGTTTTCTTAATCGAATTGTCTAATGAATTTATTTTTTGTTACCAGTCTTAAGCAGTATAAATAGACTCTAGAAAATATAATTGATAGACTAGGGATTAATAAATTGCGTTTATTACTTTACTAAAACTAAAAATTCTCAACAAAGTAGCGTCAAGTATTTTAAATGAAAAAAGGCTTTGTCTTTACTTCATAATTAAAGTTGAAACTTTGCTAATATAAGGGTACAGGAAACATGTTGGGAGAACTTAAACAACTGTTGTTAACTTGAAGTAATTTTCCCATCAAAAGTTATCAGTCCGCGTAACGATGTTGTAATCTTAGATGTAAGTACACATTGTGCGTGTAATAAACTTATCAATTAATTTCAGCTGTGTTAACATTATCTCTACTCATATCATAAAGGATTAATGTTTTCATTTTTGCTTTAAATATGGAAGATAGCTGATTTGTATTTTTCAAATATCGCATGATATTAGTATTGGAATTTACTTTGTTGAGTAGATCATGATTTTTATTACTAACTATACCATAAAACCGTGATTGTTCAAGTATATGAATTTAAATATCAATGTAACTTTATTTAAAACATTTTATTTTTATTTAATACCGAATCTTAAAGAGCCAGTTATACTAACAGAGTGATATAATTTATAGAAAGGTTTTACACATTAAACACGACAAATTAATGTATAAAATATAATTTTACATCATCTACGATTTACTTTTTTTTCTTCATCTGTCTTACTTTTGTATTTCAAATAATAAAGTCTAATAACATTTACAAGTTATTTCAATAATATAATTTAACTGCCCGCTATCAAATCCATATTATATTAAATAACACTATTGTTTTATCTTCATGCAGACCCATAAAGAATGTCTCAAATAAAATTGACGATCCTCCAGGGATACAATGGCGTCATAAATTCCGAAGAGGGAGTTGGGAATCACAAACCATATTTCCGAAGACTCACGGAAGTATTTGGATCATAAAATATTACGCAGAATTGTAAGAAATACAATGAACAAATTAATATTGTCATAAATGTTGACGTCATTTTCAATTGTCAACAAATGAAATTAATGTGTTACGATTTATGTTCTTGAATTAAAGAACAAACAAGATTTAGAAACTTAAAAAAAGGAGGAATCATTTGTTGAAGAATACTTATGAATTGAATTTAATGAAATCTTAATAAGTACAAGTGTAATAAATACTATACAAGCCAAAAAATTATTTATTCCTTGAAACAATGTCTATAATTCTTGGTATTTTGAGTATAGAATTTAGATAACAAAATTTGAATATTTCCTTGATAGTGCTTTAGGTAATAAAAACCAAGATCGAAATACTGAAATACTTTATGCTGTATTTATAAACCATCCAATTTCCAAACAAAAATTTTTAGATATTATTGGCCAATAACTGGTTAATTTACCCTATTGTACTGAAATACCTAGGGTAACTTACCTAGTTATTGATCTTAAATCTAATAGAGTTTTTTATTATTTAACTTACCGATGGCGCAGTTAGCAGTTGTAAAGCTTCGCTCAGATGCTTCAATGTGAGTGTATTCCTTTCTCCATCATCTTCGTCTGGCCCAGGAAGATGTATGGACGATTGTCGAGAACGCAGCTCAGGCTTTTTACTGCTAGATCCATTCGCAAACTGCTGTTGGGATGACGCACGACGAAATGGACACGTCATCTTTGCCTGTTTCAGATCTGGTATGTCAAGTCATAGTATAGTTGTTATTGGATGTTTCCTATTGAGTGTACGGAACCTGAAACAAATGACTTAGTTATTTTACTATTATATAAACTAATGTACGTGACCGGAATATTGTGCAAGTAAATAAGTTATGAGAAATATACATATTTGTAATTTATATAAGGCATGACATATGCATATAAATTTAAATGGTTCTACATATATTTAAGCTTAGTTAGATAGTTAAAAATAATATCAAAAAACTAATTTAATTTATAAAGTGTTTTAATTTGTTTCATAGATATCTACCAAGTCATATAATTCAATGTTTTTAATATCTACGAGTACAAAAGACTTAATTTAAATTTTGACAGTAATAATATTACAAAGGTATGAAGTAACGAAAACTTCTTCGGAAAGCAAGTGCTTCGGAGAGGTCCGAATGTTCAGTGCAAAGTGAAACTTTGTCTTGCAGAATGCAGGCGATGCAAAATTTTGACGGAGACATTTAAAATTAATTTATTTTCTTACAAGGTGAGAACTGCGAATTCTGCATAGTTGATCTATGATACAGTTATAATATTATTTATAGACTCGTTCTTAGAATTTATTACTTTATTTTGAGTCCTTATTTGTTAGGTTGATTTTTTAATACAAAATCTAAACGCACATTTATTAATAATAAAAAAAAAAACAACAACGATAAAGGAAGCCATTTTATTTTTAATGTGGTAATTAATTCTAATTCGTCTAGTTTTTTTTTTTTAATTTCTGCTCTATTTAAGATTTTCGTTTGTTAAAGCGATCGACTACTACATTAAAATTTAAGTACAAATCAAAAATATGCTTGCTCAATAATAAAAGGCATATTCCAGTGATGAAACCCAACATTTTAAATCCACCTAAGTAATTCCATTAACTTAAGTGTTCAAGAATAGTTCGAGCTAGAATAGCCTCCGAGGTCGTAAGTAAAATCGACCTCTTTGAGACCTTAGTGAGTTTAATAACCAAGGAATGCTATTCATTTCCTTGATATTGCGTAGTAAACTATATAGAAAATCCATTACGACCGAGGTCTGGGATGCAATGGAATTCATGTCGGAGCGTCCCAGTTTTATGGATATGTCCAATAAAAACTTATCTATTCTTACACTTGCTACACTTCGAAATAATATTATTTTAATCTGTGAAAAATATGTCGTAATCGACGAACAGTCTTCTACATTCATCCTCAAATCTCAATAGGTATGTACTCTTAGGTTCTTATAATACTTTCTTTGTTCATTAAATTTTATTTGTAACTTTTTCTTTAAATGTTATTAACATTGAAAATTTATGCAAGTTCATTCCACGCAACCATCACGTAATTGTGCCCACGTAGACTCCGTCTAAAAGTAAAACGTTCTTTATATAAATATACATTTTTATACAAACATTTTTAGCGATATAGATATCGCAATCAATGTTTGTAGTGTATAAACAGAGGCGGATTTGAAATAAGTCCATCTCCACGCAAAATTAACTCTGCAACGTCTTCGTAATACAAATCATGAGCTATTTCTGTTTTATTTGAAAATAACTTTCGTTAAACCATAGTATTTTGTAAACTATTGATGAATAATTATTAATGTAGAATTACGAATGCATTCTTAAATGAAGTATTCTTAAATTTTATCCATAGTAGACTACCTTTACTTACTAGACTTCATTTTCATATTGTACATTATTGTACTATTCTTTTCCTTACGTATTTGGCATAATATGTTCAAGACTCTTTCACACATTCCTTCATACATCCATATTAACAGTCATATCTGTATTCTTCTAACCTTCCCCTTCTAAGGCAAATCCTCTTTCACACAATACATCCACTTTCTTCAGTCATCTCACTTTGTAGCCTACATACAAAATCATTTACGTATTTTGTATAACTATCGTGTTCTATTGTTTTATCTTTACTTTAATATCTAGTACCTTCACCTTACATTAATATCTAGTACCAATGATACTAGGTTAGTATGCATTATTTTTAGAAGTTTCTTATAAGAAACTTATTAGTTTACGTAACACATTTGTTTATGTTTCGTATTTAAATAATTTGTGTACATTAAAATGTAAACATATCTAAAAAAAATTCTTACCGTTGGTTTCTGAGACAAAAATCTCTGTATAAAACATCATCATCCCTCTCATAATCTTTGACAAAACAGATAAAATATGTTTTTAACTGGGATTTCGATTTCAGAAATCCATCATTAAACTATCCTTTAATAATATCTTTATCAACAACTAATCAAAGATGAATGATGTTTCATTACGTTTAAATTGATAATGTCTTTCATCACTTAGTATTTTTTATATCGTAACGGTTTTACACTTGTGTTTGGTAAACTTTAAAAGTATTTTCAAAGAAGTTTGTAAACATTCAACGCCACTGTTAATTCAAGCCAAGGTTCTTGAACTGATGATAGCTAGCTGAATATTGGAGATTCTAATTTTAACAACAGATTTATTATGTTGAGCGATATCGGTAACTTTACTCCTGTCTTCTATGTGATCGTGGTATTTCATCGGTCCATTGGTACAACAGATGTTGTTATTGATGGCGTATACCACTAATTTTGTCTAGTTTTATTATGAAAACCTATAATAATCTAAGGTTTTCGTCCTGCGAACTGAGCCGCACTTCGTTTAACAACTCTCACTATATCTCACCTCTTTGTTATAATGTAACTAGTAACTACAGTAGAATCCGTTTATATTTCCGTTTATATTGACCAACCGCTTATTATAAAATAATTACACCACGAAAGGTTTTCGTATAGCATTTTAAAACAAAGTCAGATATAAAGACTTGTTTATAGTGACATGTTGTTTATCGTTACCCATTTTTAATAAATTGTGACCGGTATGACCGATATGATTTCTGATACCTACGGCCGTGTTCACCTAATGCAGAAGAGGCATTACTTAACGCTTTATATAACGTGTTTGTTATTAACCTTCGATATTATTTTAAACGGATTCCACTTTACTATCTCCGTAATAGGCTATTAATTCAAAAGACTTCATTTTTAGGAATTTTTCAAGTTTCCGTTATTTTTTTCCTTACACACTGTACACTGTAGTATACTAAAAAGAGTATAACAAAGTAGATTACGCATTCAATGTATGTTGAAACCTCACACGCGTTGGCAACAGACAACATAAACAATAATCCTATTAACATTTCCGTAACGCTGAATAATTTATGTGTTCTTTTGTAATCCTTGAATGAATGATGAAAGGTAAATAGCAAGGGGAATGAAATATAACCGCATTGCGACTTAACTGAACGTCAAAAGCACTTTAAAACAATACCCGTGAACTTATGATTTGTATACTATAATGTGTTTTATCTTACCTACGTTATTTATTCTGAATATTAATAATATCTAGACGAGACTTTATCAAGATGTAATTATCTTCGTTATGATCAAACAAAATACTTTAGGATCTCATGGAGACGTTCCCCAAGAACGTCTAAGACATTTAACTAGACCCATAATTACCTTAACCAGTTGATAACCAGAGAACAAACGCTGCAGCCATTCTACAACCTTTGGTCTTATTATTAATGTGACAGCATTGTTTTCTGTGGTTCATCAAGCGACTTTAAGTTCACTCACTTTCAGTTGCTTCAAAATAATTATTAAAACTGTAACTTTCCAAGTATAATACGGCTAACCGATATCATACCACACGTACAGACGCTTCACCGCAACTGCCCCACTCGCCTGCCAAAATGACAGTTAACAAGATTGACATGAGGTCGCGCTTGAGACAACCTGAGGTAACACAAGTTCCTGCGTACTCAAGGTAACGTTAATCTTCAAAACTGAGCGATTTAAGTTGCTAAGTGACTTAATACAATGTCATATTGTTTCGTACTCAGGAACGGGTTGCTGAACCTTACCAACACATTTTAAATAGTCCCCTCTTAACCTACACTCTTTTCTTATGAGTCTCATGGGCAGTGGTTGCTTCGCAATTTCTTCGATAATATTAAAAAAAAAACTGACGATTTTGACACGTCCAAAAAGTCGCTGTGAATTTCAAGATAGCCGACCAAATCTATGCAGTTGACACGTAGTCGATCCTGTATTGACAGAATAGATGCCTCGTGTCGACGATTTAACGTTGTATGTACTAAGCGCACTCAACGAATATCATACTCGCAACGCAAAGCTACAATATTATTTTCGAAGATTTACTTTTCCTTGTGTATGAAGGCCCTTAAACAGCTACGACACAAAACTTACGTTTTCAATCCCTACGAATTGTATTTACATAACGACTCAATGTTGAAGTAATTTATTAAAAGTAATTAAAACCCTTCAAATGACTTTAAAGCACATGATCTCTATATGATATTAATTAATAGATAATTATTTAATCTTCTCTGCAGAACTAGAGTATTAATTTAGGAACTATCTCCGTTTAAAGGTCTGATGTGACCTAAATTCTTAATTAGAAATTCGTATTAGATCGCCGTGGCTCTTGATTAATCAAACTGCGCTACAAGATGAGCGTTTTGCCTTTAATTATCTCTAAAACATTAGAGTTATAAACGAGTTGATAAATAAAAAAATCATTTTACTCGCTTCATTGATCCCACTTTAAGTATAAACATTTTTATTTTTATTAACACGTTAAATGTAACATTCAAAAACATTTTGTTTATTTTATGTTCAATTCCCACGGTGTCCATCTTAGTCCATAGAAATCGTCTAGTTATCAAATATGTAGTCAAATTAGAAGTCTCATTATTCTTTCTTTAAATTCTTTTGTCAAAGATTTTAATAAAGGATGAAATTTATGCTACGTTTGTATAAATTACACTGGTGATAAAAGAGACAAGGTAAAAAATTAAAGGGGATTCAAATAACACTTCGAATCTCTTTAAGAAAAGTTACTCTTAATTTGTCATTTGAAATCTGACGAGACGTAAAGCCGACTTTGAAAATTTAATCCTTTATTTGACACTTTGCGTCCCTTTTCGCACGGCTCTCCCCTCAAATAGTAAGTAAACATTTAAGTTTCATTTACTTTAAAAGTAAGAAGATTTTTTTAAATAAGGAGTGGAAGTACTATGTTGCTTTTTTATAAACTCGTACTTTAAAAAAACTGGTTGCTAAATCTCGATGCACAATTTGTATGTTTTTGACAGTACTATCAAAAACTACCAATTTATTGCTTCGCCCTCAAAAATATCTGAAACGTGACCTGCGTTATTCCGAGAGCATAATGTATAGAAAATATTAAAGGCGTATCTACAGATACAGATAAAAATATAGTAAAAAAATTAACCCATTTTCAAATTTTTTGAGGTTACAAATCTATTAATATATCGACTCATAATTTTTATAATACGAAAGACTCCGTATCAAATTTTAACAAAGAAATATCCTAAGTTTTAAGAGTTATAAGTATTAAATATAAAAAATACATCGGGAGATATTATTCTACATAACGATTATGGAAAAACATACGATATTTTTCTTTTTACTAACTTTAGTATTTAATAACTTACTTTTTGTCGACCTTTCCAAAGTTTAAATAATTGAGTGCATCACAGAATCATGATCTTATCTTATATATAAAATTTCCATGTCACAATGTTAGTTACCGTATTCCTCCGAAACGGCTTTACCGATTTTTACCAAATTTTATATGCGTATTCAGTAGGTCTGAGATTCGGCTACTATCTATTTTTCACAACCCTATTAAGTTAATTTTAAATGCGCGCGGACGGGATCGCGGGCGACTGCTAGTATGATATAAAAAAATATTTTACAAGCTATGATATTTTACTGCCTTCCAAGTATCTGATGCTGACTGTACTTTAACTCTCATATACAATCGTATAATCGTTCGTAAAATATGTTTCTCCGTTGCCAAATAACAAGATTCAATGGACCTTGAGATAATGTACGCGATTCACGTTTCTACTGAGTGTACAAAAATATTTGCAGCCATATATCACAGCTGATAACAATACGAAGACATTTTTGGGTACGTTCTCAAAATTACCTTTTTCTCTTAATGTCAAATAAGCAATTTATGGAGTCGCTTTTTGCGGTCAATTTGTGCTACGAAGTAATAAAATATATTACATTCGTAGATATAAGTATGGGTTTCGACTGTATTTTTTTTTAAATTTATTATGGCATTGGATATCGGTGTCCTTTAGCCTCAATTTCTCTTTAAAAAAATAGAAACAACAATGTGTTAATACAAATTGAAATCGAAATCCACAGTTACATACTAGCAACCCTCCCCAACTTTGCTCTGATATACTTGATGTTTTCGATCCTTGTTGATAGTTGAATATGCATTTTTTACATTTAAATTCTAAATTAAAAATAGAGATACTATTTAATTTCACTTTGTACTTTTTTTAATATAAAAGAATAGTTTAATCATACTTCCATCGGCCTATTTTATTCTTTTTTTGTTTTCTAAATAGAACGGAACACCTGATAAATGTCACACTGTTCCTTTATTTAATTATATTCAATCTTATATATAGTATCTAGATTATTTGTAGATAGCCTTCGGACCTTTTTAAATAGCCATTGACTTGTCTTTATTCTCCATTAATGGACAAATTAAATGCTATTTATATAATTTGTAAATAAAACCCCAAGTTTTGCCCCTTGCAAAATTATTATTATTTATTTATTTACAAACAATTATCATCGTTCTAAAAGAAATGACAACTAAACTTTAAGATAAAGTAGTTCAGGGCGCAGTTTCATTAGACGTTAGCATGCATGGTGCGAGAGGTTTCCTGTTCACGTATGCCTTAACGGTAGCTCGCGAAAACCGTTTTTATTACTTGCTAGGACCGTGCAATGTACTCTTTCCTAGTTCCCACATGAAGCTTGCTTTACACCGACAGATTATTTCCATTAGTCGTTACCCCACAGGCGGAGACTGTATGCTATATAACGACTGAGTTATCGACTAAAACTGTTTGTATGAAAATTACACGAAACACGCATTTGGCTTCATCTAATACCTACCTACAAATTAAACCGTTTCAAAATATTTCACGAAGTATAAATATCGTTCAATCAACGTTTCGTCTGTACGTATCAATGTATAGTATTTCGTATTTATTCATTTATTATTCCCGATTCCTGAAGGCCTGGCGTAAGGGGACGGATTAGTTCCTTAACTTAATTAACTGAAGGGCGAGGAAACGTTGTTGCTCTTGTTTTGTGGTCCCCTTCTTAGATCCGTCTTTAGTACTCTCGGGAAACAATATAATCAATATTTACTGTCGCTGAGAACAGTTTGACAAATTTTATTGTCTTGTATAAAAGTGTACGCAAAATAACCATCAATAAATATTATGTGATCGTGTTTTCTTTTTTTAAATTAATAATTCTTTTACATCTATGCTCATAAGTTACTAGGTTATATGCGTATAGTAGTTTTTACCGTAATTTTTAAAGAATTAATTTTCAACGTACTAGCTCCCCATTTTAAGTACGCTTAGATCGACTTATATTCTGAAAAATGGAAAAATATGTAAAAATATACAGAATTATGATTCGTGTTATGTTGAATGCGTAAATATGTTACATTAAACATTCTATCCGATAAATTATCTATTTAAATATTCAAATTATACAATTTTAACAAGTATAATGTAGAAATTATTTTACTGCGTGATTGAAAAAAAAGTAATTCAATTTTATTTTCACACAATATAAATATATATATATTTTTAATATCTGATTATAAGTATAAACAATTAATTCATAAAATTATCCCTACCGCAAAAATGTTTCTCCGGAAAGACAAAGCTTTCCCAATAGCTTTAAATACCTCGAAAACAAGAATAATTTCCCCAGAGAGTTTGACTCACAAACTGTCTTTATGTATATATTATCAGTACGTGTTACTAAATTCACATTGGGTTCGTTTAGTCTTTATTTATTGTACTATAACGCAAATTAATTTACATACTGCTATTCTACTAAGATACGCTTTTAAGACAAAGTTCTTCTTCAATTCAACTTTCCTAAGTTAAATTAAATAGATGAATCGTAAATCAAACAAAAATAAATATATAGAGTATTTATTTATAATGTTAATGTACAGTGTACGAAGAAAACAGTCTTGAATCGGCGATAAAAATTGTAATCACGAAAGGTCTTTAAAAAAAACATTTCATGATGATATACCTATCTTCTTTTCGTTTATAAAAAAAAATATTTTCAAAAGTCACCCGGAAAATTGAGGCCCCGATAAGTTCACTATCTACACATCTAAAGCGCTTAAAACAACTCATTTCCTGCCTCCTTTTTGCTCTGCCAACATAAATCCACCCACGTATCTGTGATACGTGAACGCATTTAAAAGGAATATCGGTTTTAAAAATGCTGATATATTTTCCCTTTCAGAAGGTACATTTATGAAGTTGACACATTTGGTTTTATATCTATTTTTTATAATAAGTTTTGTATAGTATATAACTTTACAATTTAGGCAATACAACGATAAGTCCTATGTATAAGGTCCAAAGTAACAAATTGATGATATTTACTTTTTTGTGTTAAAAGCTGTTAGTTTAGTTAACCACATGCACTAAACAAAATATACATTTATACCTATAGGTATAGGTGTAAATGATATTTTTTTGCTGAAGTAAAAGGGCCTTTGCGGACTATTTTCCTATATAGTATTTTCCTTATTCGTAGGAGCCATCAATATCTTACTAATCTTACTAATATTATAAGTCCGATTTGATAGACGGATGTTTGCTATTACGTGTCTCCAGTAAGGCTAAACGGATCTTGCTGAAATTTGACATAGATGTAGAACATAGTCTTGAAGAACACATATATATATGTGTTTATCGTTGAGCCAATCTGCCCACTTATCGATTGGCCGATGAAAAAAAAAATGTGAGCCGTCATGGGACGCCTGGCAGATGTGAAACATCGTGTGTGTACAAGTAATATGCATAAAATATTAAATATTATATAAATAAATAATGATAATGATAATAATGATAAAAATGATAATAATGAAAATAATGATAATAATGATAAAAATAATAATAATAATGTATACCTCAGTTTAGCGTGGCGACCCGTCGCCACGGCAAGCGTCGCCACGCCAACAATTCGGTTTACAAGTGATCCTATAGATGTTTCACATCAAAAACCCAATAGGTTACTTATTAAGTTTTGTTTTACTCCCCGCTGACGGAGGTAACATAAAGGTAACAAAAATAAAACACTGTCAAAAACTAGAAATATTGTAATACTCGTACTCCACTCTCGAAACAACAGTAAAAATATAGTCTTATCTATGTTTTTCTCTTAAGAGAATGAGAAGAGGTGGTTTATACCCCCAGAAGTAATAGTTGGAACATATCATTGCATGAAAATAGTCAACTTGCATCTAAAGTCATCCAATCTATATTCGATAGTACAATATCGAAATATACCAAGTTCCAATCAACAATATGACAACATATAAAGCTTAATAGAGCAGCTTAGTCCGTAACATTGAGAGCGAGTAGCCAACATAGCAGTACAAAAGTTCACGTTTAATCGTCCGGAGTCGAGTTTGTGCAATACAGTGCATGTCCCGACACTGTAAGCCCATTCTCATAATTTTCAAACAAGCTATCGCTTTGTATATTACGTTTTTAGTATTCAACTAAGTTCAATCCTCAACCTGATTGTATCAACCAAGATGATATTTAGCATCAAAGTAAAAAAAATATTTATAAATCAAAAAGATTTTTCAGACAAAATGATGTTTCTTTGCGTCTATTATTTGAATGCATTATACTACGAAAATGAGTTCCTACAGTTCAAACCGATATGTTAAATTGTATTTTATAAGACTTCATAATCTTCTTCAATATATATAAAAGAAAGTCGTGTTAGTTACACTATTTATAACTCAAGAACTGCTGAATCGATTTGACTGAAAACTGGTGGGCAGGTAGCTTAGAACCAGGAAACGGACATAGGATAATTTTTACCCCGTTTTCTATTTTTTATTCCGCGCGGACGAAGTCGCGGGTAAAAGCTAGTACATTATAAAAAAATGTTTTACGCAAATATTATGCATTTCAAATAATTCGAAATTACTTTAGAGAACGGTGACGTCAAATTAACGCTGATTTTATGCACATTCGTAAAAAATAATACTACTTATATATTATAGACTAGCTGTCGTCCGCGACTCCATCCGCGCGGTATTAAAAAAACATAATAAGTAGCCTATGTCTTCCAGACTATGTTCTATATCTGTGCCAAATTTAGTCAAGATCCTATGAGTCGTGCCGGAGATACCTTCAAACAAACATCCGTCCATCGAAACTTTCGCATTTATAATATTAGTAAAATATAACATACTGTACATGATATTTTATACGTGCGAAAGCGGGCGGGGTCACAAGTTAAAATATAAAGTAAGGAATTAACGTGAACCAGATTAAATCAACGGTCAAAGCCCCGAATTAAGTTTTATATGCGAATAATTCCATTTGATCCAATGAAAATTAATTTTAATAAATAATTAAACAATGGTTTATGAGAGTTGTGAAAAGAACGCGCCAAATGTGAATCTGTAATTTCTGCCGTGATCTGTGGTTTATAGTATCTTCTTCTTCTTAATAATTTATATACACTAATAAATTAATATACACTTGAGGGAAAAACCTTTATAAAAATCTTTTTTAATATTATAAGTTTGCAAAAGAGAAAGCGGCCGCCTAAATTCGCTGAAATGGCGAAGTGACCGTTGCCCGTCGCCTACCTTTAATCAACGGTAGTGAAGACGCACACAAAGAGCATATTTCCCCTTCCTATGGGTACACCGTCAAATCCACTTTCCCTTCCTATCCTCGCCTTATAGGAAAAGAGTTGGAACGGAAAGAGGACTTAAACTAGACCTTCACAAAAAAAAATACAAATTATAATAATTTCTCTCTTCTTTTACTGTACTTAAATTTCTTATATATTAAGTAGAAGTTCTTTTACTATTTGTAAAATGTGACTTTGATTCGCAAGCGACAGAGACAAATGATGTTGCTATAATGAGGTGCCAGACATTTAGATCGTTACTTTCAACAAGAAATTAGTTCAAAAGATTAAAATTACCTCCGTGTTTAATAGATAAGAGAAGAGAAAGAAGAAAAGATGTTAGAATATAATACACTTAAGAACTTAGAACTTTAGAATTTCATCACGGTATAATTATTAAATCTGTCGCACTTAAAGATGATCAGTGAGAGCTACTATCGCTGTAAAAATATGAAACGTTAACAATGATTAAAGGTCCGCAACACATTTGCGGTTTCTCTGGTGTTGTCCATCAGCATCGGATCAATTTATATTAAGCGAATCGATGCTCGTTTGCCCCATTCTCCTTTCACAAAATACAAATGCAACAAAGAATGTTTGTGTAACAAGTAAATGAGTGTTTGCTAAAAACAATATTTGTTAAGTTAAAAAAATATATTTTATAGAAATTATTCCTTTTTATGCCTTTATCTACACGATTAGGATTAAAAGACTTCTCTTTATTTTTACTTTACAAATTAGAATTTACATGGATAATATGATTTCAAAATGTTATTATCTCTGTTAAATAATCCCAAATTTGATTTCCTCGGAGAATTAATAGTGAAGGTCTTTATTAATAACGTTTCATATGAAGTTAATATATTAGGTCACTTCCGCGAAGTCTCCCAAACTAATTTCAACAAGCTGGTACCTTTCAAATTTGTAAAGATTATATTAATAACAGAGGAGACAGTTTGTCTGTAGCACCTGTGTCACCAAGTAATTGACTGACAGTTTTTTGGTTGTGTTGAAGAGGGTCCAAAAAGATTTTACTTATTGCGCGTTTTCCTTCTTTGTGTTCTTTTTATGAGTAATATTTAATATGTTAAAATGATGATGAGGATGAAACATTTTATTCAGCTACTTTATAATTTACAAGCTGTTGCTCGCGATTCCGTATGCGCGAAATTAAAAATAAAAAACTTAAGCTGTTCTGGAGATACCTTTTAACAAATATCCATCCAATCTTTCATTCATTTCAATCTAATTTATAATTTGAAAACGCTAACTATGCTAATCGGTACCATGTTATGTTGAAGTATCATTTATTTAATTCAAATTAAAGACAGGTTCAACGACCTGTTAATTAAATAAAAGATATATTTTAGTAATCAAATTGTTCTAATAAACTTAGGGAGGAGGTTTAAGGAGCAAAATATGACTGACCTAACTTTATTATGAATAACGACGAATAGTATGAATGATGACTCAAACATACGAGTCATCATTCATACTTATGAGGTCTTAAACTAATTATTTTAGTTTAAGACCTCATGTAGTAGACCTCATACATTCATAATTTGCAATAGAGTTTCAGACAAGCGAACTATTCTGAACAATGTTGTAATTAAAAACGGGGATATGTAACTTTTTGTATCTTACTTCTCGCTTATATCTTACTACATACCTTATATACAACTGTTTTGATGGATGGATGGATATATGAAGTTATGGATATTTATTGACAAGTAATTCCAGTAACGCTAGTAGTATCTAAAGCTACATTTTTAACATGTAATACTGAAAATATAATTTACGTCAACATTTCTATTACAAATCGTTTTTTTATGAGTTTATATCTACTTTATAGTTGTGGCTTTTATCTTTATTTATTTTGATATATTTAATGACATGAGTAAAATCTTTTTACATTATATTTTATTACTTGCAATAAAAAAAATGTCGTATAATTCAAAGAAGTTAGATACTAAAATTTTTTGATCAATCTATTAAGTTACGCAAGCGGTGTTTGAAAATTGGCACTATTCCATTTATATCCAGAAGATATAGAATACTTCGAAATACTCGCCCCCACTAGATTTACTGCTTTTTAATACATAACGCTTGCAATATATTCATTTCAAAGTATTTTAATTTTAGCCAGAGATAGTAGTGGGTAATTTTATCTACGAAATTCAAATGTAATTTCACACGGAAGATAAAAATGTAGTTCTAATAATTGAACTGTTAGCAGAACTTTCTCAATTTCCGATCCCATTATTCGATTTATGAGTTTTTATAATATTTTTTTCCCATTGTCAATATTGCCAACGACTAAATAATTGTGTTGGCTATGTTGTGTTCTTTTTTAGCCGACTTCAAAAAGAAGGAGGTTATCAATTCGACTGTACGACTGTCTATGGTCCGATTTTGATAAAAATTATTTTAATCGAAAGGAAGTGCTTGCAGATGGGTCCCATTTTTTTATTTTTTTTATTACTTGAACGAACAAAAAAAAACAAAGATTTATTTTGTAAACTGATTATAACATATTAGTTGTCACCCGCGACTCCGTCCGTGCGGAATTAGAAAAATTTAATAAGTAGCCTATGTATTCTTTCAAAGTATTCTCTGCATCTGTGCCAAATATTATCAAGATCCGTTGAGCCAAACATCAATCCATCCATCCATCTAAATTTTCACATCTATATATATAAAAGAAAGTCGTGTTAGTTACACTATTTATAACTCAAGATCGGTCGAACGGATTTAGCTGAAAATTGATGGGGAGGTAGCTTAGAACCAGGAAACGAACATAGGATAATTTTTACCCCGTTTTCTATTTTATATACCGCGCGGACGGAGTCGCGGGTAAAAGCTAGTTTATAATATTAGTAAGATAGTACGAGTATAGCGTGGAGTTTGCGTTAATCATCACTAGACATGAAATGTTAACATCCATTAGCGATTCGCAAAATCAATTTATGAAATCAATACACAAGTTAATGCAGTGTCATGTCAACCCTCTATTCGACGTCCGTCTTTGTTATTTGCTTCCTTTGTAAGCTAGCACTTACATAAAAAAGTAAAAAATAACTTAAATATTACAGGTTATAACAGTTCTGTAATTGTAATGTTGGTATTTGACCTCGTAAAGCAACGAATAAGTTATTAACTTAATTACTGTTTGAATACCAAAATTCAAATCGCAATATATTTGAGTGAAATTTTCACGTTCAATCATAAAAATTCGTAACTTGTAATTAGTGAGGTCTTGTAAGTTGTAAACGACCTCTGGTGTAACGTATTTTTATATTTGAACTATGATTCACGATAGCTTTGCCTAATATATAAGGTTTTTGCTTCCACACGTACAGTTAACTTTATTTACGTTGATATGAAGTGGGCCTTTTTTAGGGGGGAAAATCTTCAAAAGATACCCTGCCTTCTGAAGTCAGGGTTATGTGAGATTTGACACTAAAACCCCCTCGGTGGCCATCCTCAAGTGCAACTGGTAAGAGTCCCGGGATGTTCAAAGGAATGCACCGGGACTAATATAAAGTGGGCCTAGCACAAATATTAATGACAATCGCCATCTTATATTCATCCACAAAATTTGTATTGAAAGTTATACGCATTATACTGAAAGGGCTCATTACCTTTAGTAGTAGCTTGTGATTATAAAAGTGCTTGAGTTTGATAAAATATTTTAATAACCATTTATTGTTGCAAAACTTTTAAATATATCACATTTACTGGAATATAATTTTGCCTTCCAAATGGAAAGGATTTAAACGAAACACATTACACATCATCAGAAGTAGTTTCGTAAAGCATCAGAAAGTTCGAATTCGAAATACCCCATTCAATGGTTTCACGAAAAATTGGGTAAATAATTGCTTTACTTTAAGTGACCTTTTTATCTTTTTTAAGAATTAATTCTTTAAGCCATAGACCACTTATCTTGATAGCAACGATGACCTTTACCTTTCTGTTTAATGCTTTATGATTTAAAAAAAATTAACTACTGCCTTTTAAATACCGGCTCTACAACGTAAGTAAATCAATTTTCCTGCTATAAAATGCTGATAAATTCTGGAAGAGCAAACATTCGTTGGTTTAAGGAAGTAAGGAACCATTTACATATTATTATTGTATTTAAAATATCTACGTCGACGTCTTATACATTTTAAAAAGATACGAGACTCTATCAAGGATGATAAATTAATTATTTTCGTTAAAAAAATATATTCATAAAAAGTATTGATTACTCATTTCATAATAAATTGGCTTAATTTTTTTTTATTCTTTCGATATAATAGTAGTAAGAATTTTCTGACGAAAATGAGAAACGTCATTTATTACATGAAAAAAAATTATTACAATTATTACATAATTGTAAATGAACCGAAATTTTAAACGTTATTAAGTACGTTAAAATGTACGAAAGTTATTTCTGGCTCAAAAAACAATATAAAAAGCTTTACAAAATAAATATGTATATTTTTTTTTTTACTAAAAACAAAAAAGGTAAACGAAACATTTAAAACATTCACACTTACCTAAATTTCAAGACGACAACTTATACCAGGATTATAAACAAAAAGAATCACCTAAAAACACAATACAAAAGTTACTAAAAAAAAGTTTCCACGGTAACACGTCACGGTAAATTATTTACATTAACACGAATAACATTTAAAAACATATCCGTTAGAGACGTGCGTCCGACGAAACGCCTGCAGACCACTGCCGCGTAGGACGTGACTGCGCGCGCTACTACGAAAATATTCTGCGTTCCTTCGTTAAGCGCTTCTATGTTGAAAGCTTTTAAAACCCATTTTAAACTAACCGTTAATTTCTGAGACCTAAAAACACTGTATAAAAGATATCGCCATCCCTGTCATCTTTGACAAAACAGAAAAAACAATATATTTTACAGGAATTGTGGTCTCCGAAACCTACGACAAATGAATAAACAATAATATGCTGAAATTTATAATTTGATAGAAAAATTACTATTCTTATGTTAAAAGTATTGTTAAAAATATACATTGTGGGAAGTAGCATATTTCTAAGCGTTAAAATTTAATATATGTTGATACAGTTAATTTTGTTTGTTTGTTATTTATTAATGCATAGACTACTTAAACGTAGAGGGTTTTAGAAAAAAAAAATGAACTATTCGGTGCCGTCACCGGACGATCAAACGTGAGTTAAGCCGTTTCTTAATTAATTAATTATTATGTCTCACGAAAGTTTAAACAATTTAAACTATTCAAAAATGTTTTTGCTTAGTAAAAATCTATATTATTTCTTAAATAAAATTTATTTACCGAAATAAGAATAAAGTAAAACAATAAATACGTCCCAAGTTATTGATTACTTTACCGATTCGAAACAAATGTTTTTGTAGAGTATATTAACTTAGCTACGAAACCTTTTCTTATGCGTCACTTGATACGCACTTGACCATTATAAAAGAAAAAAATACGTTTCTTTTAGTTTTTGCGATTATGTATTGGAACTACAAAATATTTTTTTTTAACTTTGTTATTTTCTAACTTTGTGAACTTCTTGTTAATTTCAACGAGACTAATAATTTCATTATTGCGTTTCCTGTTTTTTTTTAAGATTAAAGGAAAACGTGGCTCTTTTATTTAATTACATAGCTTGTATTTTTTGTGTATGAAACGTAGCAATGCTTTATTAAAGATGTTTATACAAGGAGATTGCCATTGGCGTATTGTTTCAAAGCTTTTTTTACTTAATGACAAAGACTGCCTTACTTTGAAAAATAGAACAACTAGAATATTAGGTATGTTTCTGGCTTTTATGGAGAAAGATGAAAGGTTTGATAAAGAAAACATGGAGGAGAAAATTGTTGAACAAAAAACAAATCATATTTACAGCTGAACAGAATTTACGTTTTATTAAAAAAAAAAACTTTATATAAACATTGAATGTGTTATTTAAACGCCTCGTTAAATAAATTGATCTATTGTGCGGCTATATTTCATTTTTTTGCCAAAACTCCAAGCATAATACGATCTTTTCCACGTCATGCACATCGTAGTACCCTTATCAATCAAACACATCTCATATTCGGCCAACCCACTGCGTGCTTGATCATTGTATCATTTAATCTGACAATGCCACGTTAAATAAAACATATTCTATGGAATTCACAGCTAAACAGAAAGCCATACTTACTGTTTTCTGAAACAAAATCTCTGTATAAAGCAAATAATATCATCTCTGTCATTATTTTTGACAAAACAGCCTTTGAGAAAACGCGAAAACTAAAAACCAACGTCATAGTTTAATTTTTGTTTCGGCAGGAAGAGAAATAAGTAAGTTACCTTTTATGACATCACACAATAGAACTGTTAAGATTTATAATCGATAAAAAAGTCGATATGCCTACCAAACTCGATATTAAAATCGATTTAGATAGGTAAAGGTAATAATTACTAATGTAAATCAACAAATCGAAATACTTATTACTCGATTAATACAAGAAGTCGATTAATATTTTACGACATTCCAAATATTTGCGATTGTTAAAGTAAATTACTTTTATATTTTTAAGAGAGTTTTTATTGTCGAACGAATTGTTTTGTTTCTCGTAACTGTCAAATAGATTTTTTATAGTCATTGTATCCGGATACAATTAAATGGAAAGTACATTTCTTTTTCATATTTTTCTTCTTGTAATAAATCAAAATACTTAAATTATTTTGAACCAAACAAAAACATCTTGGAATAAAAAAAACTTGAGAGGTGTCAAGGGACACCCGGATGGAACGAAGTTCCTTTCGATTAATTAGTGAAGGAACCAATGTTTATTATATGAATAAAAAACTTAAGTTTTCACAAGAAGTACATTTTATTTCTATGAATTTTCGTTATACATATATTGTCACGTCGTTGCCATGGTGAAGTAGCGCTCATTCGTCGTTAACATACTTACTATAGCAAAAAGTGTCGTGACAACTTTTCGTAAGAATTTTTCCGTCTAGCGCCCTTTCACAACGCGCGATAAGGAACTTCGTTCCAAATTGTATTTAGACTTACTTATATTATAAATGCGAATATTTGGATGTATGTATGAATGGATGGATATTTGTTAGATGGTATCTCAGAACAAATCAACGAATCTCGATGAAATTTGGTATAAATGAAGAACACAGTGAAAGAACGCATAGGCTACCAATTCCCCAGGATTGTATTCGATTTACATATTTACTCGATAACTCCGCAACCGTTCAACATATCTTATTGTAATTTGGCATAGATATAAAACATAGTCTTGATTAACACATGAGTTACTTTTCATCCTTTTTTTTAATTCTGTGCAGACGAAGTCGCGGGCAAAAGCTAGTTATGCTATAAATCTATCTGTAATGAAGTTTTAATGTAGTAAAATTATTTCAACTTTTTTTTTCACATACGAGTGTTGTAAGTTGTGAAAGCAAGTAAGCACTTAAAAGTACACTTAGGCAGCACTTTAAAAAATGTAACTGACGCCAAGGATCAAACAAAGTTGCTTAGTTTATATCGCATTAGGTTTATACTAAAGCAATGTATGTTTTTTAAGTTTAGTTACATAATTTTTTATTACATTCTAAATGTCCAAAAAATATGTACATATTTTATTTGTATTCATATGTATGTTTTAGTTTTCAGGTTATTAAAATCCCCATTATACCTAGAAATGATTTAATTTAAAATCAGACAAATATAATTCTTGTTAAAACTTCCATTAAAGTACAGAACTTCATTTTCCAAAAGCGCAGAAACCTTTCTGCAGTTCTCAATAATAAAAAGGCATAAATAATTTCGTACAAACTTATGCTAGGGTATTTTTAATGCCTCAGTACTATTCATGAAAAAGCTTCCTGCTACTTGATAAATGCTCCCCAAGCTACTCATCCGTCTTCTTTGTTCAACTCATTAATTTTACCTAGCAATTATAGAAACCATTAGTATGAATAGGACAATATACCTCTGAAGAAAATTTGTGTACTTAAACAGAAATGTTCTTTACATACATCACCGCCCGATCATGGAAGCCATCCTTTTGTAATTTACCTAGGCAAATTGGGCGACATTAACGATTGTACGCTGTTATATAAATTATTGTTTTTTTTCTTTACATTTCATCTTTTTAAATACAATAATTATAGTATTAGACCTTTCGTATACAAGGCAACGTCAATGTTCGAAAACCGACTTACGTTATGCGATGGTTCGTACGCAGACATACGTCTCCGAGATTTCGTTCTTTAGTCGCTTAAACTAGTCGCACGCAACATGTTTGCATGATTTTCAAGATGGCGCAGCAAAAAATTTCATGTAGTATTTATTATACCTGTACTGACCAAATAGACGACTCGCGTCGACGATTCGACATTGTATGTACGGAGCACACGCAACGCGATACTCGTCACGGAAGAATACAATACTAGTTTCAAAGATTTACGAAAGGGGTAACGTGATAAGGTTCTCTGATCCTGTCTATCTACACAATTTAAATTTGCAAATCTGATCTATATTTCTGAAATATTGTAATCAGTAAATGCTTCACAAAAAAGGTTATAACAATCATTCAAAATAATCTAAACTAAATGAAAAAAAAAATTACACAGAAAAGTTTATTTCATGTTGAATAAGCTTCAAGTCAAGTTTTTCAAGACAAAAGAAATCTTAACAACTTTCACGTAAAAATCTTTAGCATACAAATATTAACAAAATTTTGACGAGATTACGCCCTTTGTAAAACTAAAGCAGGCTTAATACAACTGACGACAAAGAAATTCTCGACGAAATATTTCTTTTTACAAACTTATACAAAGGTTAAATTCGAAAGGACTACTAATTTATTTTTAACTAGCGGTCGTCCGCGGCTTCGTCGACGCAAAACAAATTAGTCTACTGTAGTAGCCGCATAAAATCAGCTACCTTCTCTTCAAGAAAAAATCGGGCCAGCCGTTTCAGAGATTATGCCAAAAAAACGTGGATTTGCGGCCAGATAGACACACTGAAAAAAATCTGAAATTTCAATTACAACCATGTTTGCGGAATATGTTTTTTTTTTCGATATTACTTACAGACACACCAATTTTATTAATTGTAAAGATATTTACTTTGTATATAACAAAATCTGTTACGGAGATTATCTTATATATTATGCAAAAATAATACAAATTATATGTACAGTCAGCTTCATAAATATAGTGGCAGTCAAGATATCCAAATATATAGGAACACCTAAAGTGATCCCCGATCAACCCGCACTTGGCCAGCGTGGTTTGACTATGGCCTAGTCACCCCTAACTTAGGGTAGGCTCCGAGCCCCTCGGTGGGGACGTATAGTGAGCTGATGATGATGATGATGATGATGACCTAAAGTGATCAATTATATAAGTACAACCAAAGTTATCAAATTAATTGAAGCATCCACTCTGCTCAAAAACACCGGAGCGTTCACATCGTCATATATATGAGTACATTCAAAGTGCTCATAATTATAGTTACAGACATAGCGTCAATAGTCACGAAGCATCGAAAGTATGCAAAAATATCGTAACATTTGACAAAATTGAACTCTATCTCTATTTACTTAAGATACACTTTGAAATATACTACTTCTGTTAAATTCATTTGACGCTTTGTATCAACATAATAGGTTGTCCAAAAAGTTCGTTCCGATTTTCAATAGGTATCTTAGAATAGACCCGAATATATTATAGGTGTTCCTATATATTTGGATATCTTGACTGCCACTATATTTATGAAGCTGACTGTACAGTGACCACTTAATACGACAACTTTTAAACCGTAGCAATTATGGTAAACTAGACTCGGCTGGAAGCCATATAACGTTATGTATTTATTTATACAAGTACAATATGCTTTACTCGTATAATGAGTTCTTGAAAATTACGATTACTTATGTACTCTGTATTGATAATAAAGAGATCGCCTTTCTTTTCAATACAGACTATAGAAAATACAGAGTCTTTTTAATCCGAAAAAGGTAATGGCGAAACCTTAAATGGATGTTTGTTAGGTGTCTCCAGAAAGACTTAACGGAATGCAGTGAAATTTATCTTAGATGTGAACATAGTCTGGAATAACACATAGGCTACTAATTAAGTTTTTTTTTTATTCCGAGCGAATGGGGTCACGGGCGACAGCTAGTCTTTAATAAACGCTGTTTCAAATATTTCCTTTAACTCTATTATGTTAAAGGCCGGGGATTTCTGAGACTTCAATGTGGACAATATCAAGTGACCACATCCGTTACTTCCCATGATTAGCATATTTTAATTAAGGGACGTAGATACGAGATTAATGCGGGTTCACGCATTTTCATACGTTTACTGCTTAAAATTAAAATGGTTGTTTACTTTTATTTTAAAGAAGCGAATCATATAGATCCGTATATTAAATGTATATTTTAGACAGATATATAATATTTTTATGTTGAACTAGTGGTTGCTGCGACCTTGTCATGGGAAAATTTAAAAACAAAAGTATCCTATAATATACTCGCGTACATCAGGACCTTCCAGTCAAAGTTTCATGGAAATCGGTCCAGGCGTTTCGGAGATTATTCGGACGAACAGAGAGACAGACAAAAATGTTAAAAATTCGATTTTCGTTATCACGTATAAGCAAGATAATTAATATTTATTGTTCTCGATTTTAAATACAGACTCTCCAATTTTATTAATTGTATGGATAAAATACAATTGTAATGATTTGTTATTTTTTTTTCATTAAAAAGTAAATTCAACAATAAAATCTTACTAGTAGATACTTTTTTTTTTTTAATTTTAATGGTATATTTGTTTTTTAAACAAATTAATACACAGTCAATGATTGACCACAGAGAATTTGCTAACATTAAAGTATTCATTGTCCTAGAATGACGGACAGGTCGACGCAGTGTGGGCAGGACTCCCACAAGTTGGAATGGTCAAGGTTGCGGGAGTATCCTGGGTTGCACAGGACCGATTATAATGGCGATCTTTGGGGGAGGCCTATGCTCAGCAGTAATCGTCATATGGCTGAAAATAAGAAGAAGAAGAAAGTGTTCATAAAACTTTATTGAAATTAAGACGATTGAGAAACACTCTCAATAAAGCACCCGCAAAAATTTAATATGAAAGTGAAGATTTTCCTTAAGCCCAGTCCTTTCATCTCTGAGAATATTTGATAGCGTAAATGTAATATTGGCTTACCTTTATTTGATAATATAACGTGTGTTCAAATATATTTTATTTCAAAGATATTTGGCCCCGAAAATGGAACTCAATAACTTTTTTCTTCATATAAACAAAAATCTAATCTTCGCAGATAAAAATGTAACATCGGCTCAAAATTAACTTTATGATATACCAAAAATGCTCGCTTCTTTTTTATAACAATGATTCACTTTAAAAAAAGGCATAAACCATCTTTTTTTTGATCGTGTATAACGTAATACAGAGCATTAAATTTGATATCAATTATCGTACTTTTAAAACATAATATTGCTATCTCTATTTTGTCAAAGATTATGACCGGGTGTGACGCTATGTTTTATACAGATATTTCGATCTCAGAAACCAACGCTTAGTAGTATTGCTATCAAAAATTTCAACAATACCACCCAATTTATCTATTCGACATTATTGCACAACGATGCTACATCCAGACCTTTAAGTATATAGTTTTAGTGTCGGAAATTTTAAATTTTCAAAGAACAAGGAGCCTAACACGAGCCGAAAGTTTTAGTTATGTCAACGACAAAATATATATGAGATTTGTCATTGTACTTAACGCCCGTACATACTCTATTGTGAATTATCATTATGCAAGCAGTCACGTTTTATATTTTGATTGTAATATAACATGTATAAGGTAATATTTTAATTAAAGATGAAAAAAAAATACACATAATTTCAACTTATGTAAACGGGCAACTAGTTTCTACTTCTTTTCACCCACTGCTGACCAAATTATGCGTCCCCCAAAGACGCCATAATCGCCTATATCTTTTATCATACTAATCTTATAAATTCGAATGTTTAGATAGCTAGATGGATGGATGTTTGTTTGAAGATATCTCAGAAACGGCTCAACGGATCTTGACGATATTTGGCACAGATATAGAACATAGTCTGGAAGAACATATAAGCTACTTATTACGTTTTTTTGTAATTCTGCGCGTACGTTGTCGCGGGTGACAGCTAGTCTATCATAAAAAGAACCAATAAAATCAATTATTTCCATACAATGTACAAATTAATTTATTTTTCCCAACAACAGTATTTTCTTACGACTATTTCACAATGAGGTCCTGAACGTTGCGGAAATTGCGGAAGATACCCCGCGGGCTGCCCTGCCCATCTTTTTATCGAATATAAATTGTGTGTAGATTTTTTCAACAAAAGGAAGTTGTTTTATGGAATGAGATATTTACACAAGAAAAGAGCTTCTAAATAACAAACTAAGTACAATTTAAGAAATCTCTTTTACGTTTTGATTATTTACATTTTGAATTTATTCCATAGCCTTGATTCGATTTTTGCGTAATTAGGAATCTTTTTTTTTAAATATTATTATTACAATAATGTTAAATTTAAAATCAAACGACTGTAAATGATTGTCGTGTGCTTGGAATATGAATCCATTAACTTCGTACACTTTAAAATCGGCCAATCATTTTAGATTAGGTTATGAAAATGATCGATTTATATACAATATACGTTTTAATGAGTCTCATAAACTATTTCTCAAAATATATGAAATATTAATGCAAGGTTATAAAGTTGCGTGCTCTCACAAAATTAATCCCTCGCTCTCACTAAATTCAAATCGCTTTACTCAAAAGACCGCATTCTAATTTGCTTTCAAATACCAAAAGACCAGTATTTTTATCTTAAAGGCCAAATACATTTTGAGTAGATTTACGTGATTTAAAGTACCAATGACTTAACGGCTTAGATTAAGATTCATTTTATTTGAAATTCCAGTTAGGAATCTTAATTTCACGTAATTTATTAGCAAGCAGATCCTAAAGTTGCAGTCTTTTTCAGATCCGATTACGACAAAAGCTACTAACAAGCTGGTATTTTTTATATTTGTATGTGAAAACAAAAAAAGGAACAGATATTGTATTACACAAAAACAAGTATTAGTATTAAGAATGTTTCGATAAATCGAGTAATATAGGTAATATTACACGTAAGTGAATTGTGTTCGCTCTTACGTGACCAACGGCCGAGGCAGCTCCCATAATCACTCATTCTGTCCATCAATGGAAGCTATCTATCAATAGAGACGCATTACTTACGACAATCGCATTTTTCATCACGTTTCTGTAGTTTTTTTCCGGTCGAAAGTACTTACGTTCTATAAATCACGTGCACTGTGTTCGTTAGATGGAGTTATTTAGGTGAGAACGGTTTCCTTCTTATTCTCAGTCGCTTCATTAATGGACTGGCCGTGGTTAACAAGTAGGTGCCGTGAGAATTATTTTAGAGAAGCTATTTTGTAACTTAATAAAAATATTGGCTATTTTTATAATATAACCATACATAATTATGAATAGTTTATTTAATTTAGCAAGATTAGTAACAGTCATTTGTCATTGTTTAGTTAAGGCTACAAATTTGTGCTTGCAAATAACATTTGTGTTGATATTGAATAACGCAATACGCAAAGCCGCATAATCATCTTTGTCTTTATAAAGCCCATCGTACACAAAGCTACGCAAATCTCTGTTCGATTCTTTTGTCGCGAGTATCACGTAGCGCGCGGTCAGTACACATTATAACATTGAATTGTCGACTTGTTTCGTCTATTCGGTCAATACGGACACAACAACACGGCTGACACGAATTTATAAAATGTCAATTGTTTGGATATGATCCGCCATCTTGAAAACAGCACAAACTTTTGCAGCGATAATATTGAAAAACTGGTAGTGAGCGACTGGCACCGTCGACGAAAAAACAATATGTCTCACATGTAAATTGCTTGGAGACTAAAATCGCCGTATATAGAAGATTTTCGTAGCCTTATATACGAAGGGCCTAAGATGGCTTCGCGAGATGTCTGTGCAAATACCCGATTAATCACTGTCGTGCCCAGACGAGCGCGGGGCTTTACGAGAAGAGGATTGCGATAACATACATACTCGAGTACTCGCAAGAATTAAATTTGTCATTTAAAATACAATGTTGATAAAATAAATTAACTAAGATGAGACTAAGATTGTATAAGGATGGCTATAAAATTAGAGGAAGACCGAAGAAAGTATGGATTGATTGCGTGAAAGAGGATATGCGTAAGAAGGTAGTGAATTCAGATAAGACAGATGATAAATATGTATGGAAGAATATTACATGCTGTGCCGACCCTACGTTGGAAAATTTTCTTTGCGAGTTTTACTTCGCTTTGAATATTTTATAAAACTACGTCTACGGAATTCAGCTAATCAGCTATATTGTACATCTATATAATTGCGTGTGTGTATTGTTGTAAGTAATAGGGGAAAAGGATAAAAGGAGACGTAATGGGACTTTAAATATTACGTATCACTATCTCGAATTTCTAATTTAATTGTCAGCCACCTAAGCGACCAACCAGGTGACAGTCCATAATTGTTTATTTATTTCATCTTATTTTATCTCAGTATAATACGAGTATACTTAGCATCCCACCAAAAAGGTGTAACGCGAAGCCACTCGAAGAGGCCGCGGGCGATCACGACTTGCACTGATTTTCTTTCTTCTTTGCCCCTAGGGGTCGTAGCGTGAAGCAAATTACTCTTTAACCTTAATTCTCTTAATTTTTCATACTAGATTTTTTTATACTTGATTAGTAATAATAGTAATAAGAGATGTTATTGCGTTTAAACTAATGATTAATTTATATATAAGTACTTTTTTTATTTAAATTTATATTTTCCAATACTATTAGAAAGTATTAAATAATAGCTTTTACCCGCAACTTCTAAAAATAAAAAATAGCCTATGTTACACTGTGATAATGTAGCTTTACAATGGCAAAATATTTTTTGAAATCGGTCCAGTAGTTTTTAAGTTTACTTGGTACATACAAAAATACAAATCATTCCTAATTATAACATTTAGTTAGATAGTGTACATTAAGTAAATAAGTTTATTTTAGTATATATTGCAAAATGGTTTTTTGAAGTAGGTTACATAATTCTTTATATACTTTGCCTAACTCATTTCATGATATTTTCTAACATTTTGGCTTACAGCCACTGTTGTAAAAAGGGAACATAAAAACCCAAAGAGAAATAAAGTTCAAGTTGCCATTTCAATTTGTCAGCGATGTATTTGCATCCGACTGAATGTAGCTATAAACAAATATTTTCCCAATAAAAGCCCTAGTATCGGAATTAATCCGCAAATTGATATCTAGGCCACTGACGGCTTTTAGATTTAGATCGGTCTGGACATTTCTACAAATGGCCGTGTCTAAAATTATCTGTTGATCATTTATGTATGTAGGTGATGAATGAAAATAAGTAGATGATGAGTTTTATATCACAGATATGTGATGAAATAACGAGTGATATTAAGAATCCCTAAAGCAGTTACATAATACGTATAAGTTGATGCTAAAATGTTGCTCGTCGAATCTTAAACATATCGGAGCCTACATCGGAATAACGTTGAAAATCTAAACTTTCGTTAGTTTATAAAACCTAAAGATCTCAGGAAAGTTTAAAAGTAAATATCACATTATAATCCACATTCATTTAATTTTTATTTATTATTAAACCAATATTATTATAGATCCTTCATTTATTAAATGTAGAAATTAAATATTCTAGATTCTCAAATATCTTAGTTATGACATAATAGTTATTTAACATCTGGTATTGGAGTCACGAACTAGCTCGGCCAGTGTAACCGGGTCAGGAAAGTTAGTAAAGATTTCAAAGCATCGAAGCATGCTATGAAATTTTAATTCTTTAAAACGAATAAAGAGACTCCACAAGTAAATAATAATTCAATGACACCATTAGATTCAGTTGTACAAAATATAAATGACAAAATTCTTTTTGCCCCATTGAATATGGTAATATTCATCGTGACTGGATTGTGCAGATAGCATTTTCATAAACATAGGTTTTCAAAACATAAACCTCTATGCAATAACCTAATCTTAATAAAAAAAAAACACGATTGAACGAGACTGTTTATACAAACTAGCGCCATCTATTGGTGGTTTGTTAAAACAGAAATTTAAAAAATTATTTAAAACTTAAAAAAAAACTGAGATTTTACATAAAAACATTATTTTTGAGAATATACTCGATAACATATATAAGTTATTTATGAATGTTATTTTTTAAAAATGACGTGTGATATTCAAACTCGTTTTCACTATTTTAAAATTTCACTATCTTCGTCCACTACATCTGTTTAATGCTGATGTAATATACCTATGACACTACGGGAAAATAGACGAATTGTATGACACCTTACTCGTCAAAATCGGTTCAGTGGTTTAGACTCTAGAATGTCACAATTGAATTTACATATATAAAACGCACGCACATACAAACCAACATACTCCCGAAAAACATTATCTGTCAGTCGGATAAAAAATCATGTTGGTATATAATTTTTAAAAAGAGAATAAGAACGAAAACAATATGTTTTTGTACATACATTTATGTTGTGAATATTCACTGTAACATTTTAGCGTACAATAAACATGGTTTTTAATATACTCTAGCGCGACAATAAAGTAGTGAGCAAATATTTCGACAAATTCTTTTGACTCGCCAAATCCGCAGGCGCTATGTAGGTCACTTGCAAGTTTCACAATCATCCTGAACTTTGTGTACACATTTGTATGAAAATATTTATAACAACAATTCAGCAACGCTATTTGTACACAGCCAGCTTTTTTAACAAAAAAATTGATTTGTTATTTTCAATGACCGAATGTAATGTGCTTAATTAAAAGAGGACTAGACATTAAAATAGATGTGAATAAATAACTTTGCTGTGTGTGTTTTTATTTATTTTTTTATCATTTAGTTTTTAAAACACCTTAGTACGAATTTCGTGCCAAAAAAATGTTGTCAGAGCACCTACTTAAGTGGCATTGTGTTTAAACTAAATTGATTTTATGCGACTGGTAGAAAATTTAAATTAAAAAAAGTCAAAGAGACGCAAGGATTTTTCTCAGACAAATTCAAAGTAAATCTGAATCAAATAAAATGAAAACAAACAAAAAATCAAGCAAAAGTACTTAGGTAAGGAATCGCGCGTGCCTTTGCAGAATTAATCACTCGCTTCTCTAAATTTAAATGTCTTCACCCAAAAAGGCTGCGGTTTTATTTACTTTCAAAGGCTAAAGAGAGCAGGATTTTATCTTTAATGGTCCATATTTTAAGATGAAAAAGCAACCATTGTTTGTTTTCTTTACGCTTGAAGATCGTATCAAAGTTATTTAAAAGAAAATATTTATTTAACATTTATAAGAATCATATTTATTTATTTTAAGATTTAAGAGTTCTAGTTAATATATATGTAGTATCACAACACGTTCGCTTATTTTGTATATAGGTATATGATTTTGTGTTCAGAATTTCTGATATTAGAATCCAGAAGAAAGAAATATCTTTATTACTCTTCATTTCTAAAATGTGAAATGAGGAAAACCTTGTATTAAGTATTTACAAAGGTATTTTTATTACCTTTAAAACGGATATTATAGAAATAACTAAGAATTATCTTCAGCTTTTAACTTTTTTGTTGACGACACCACATTAAAATGGAATCAGTAAAGGATTCTAGTCATAACAATAATATAATTTTAAGAATCTCAATATTAATTTAGGTTGTCATAATAAAGCAGTGTTAGTTATAAGTAAAAGGTATTTTTAGAACGTTATTCAATTGAAAGCGTAAAATAAACTCTATTTTTTGAGATGTCGAACAAATCGCCGAGGGCGAGTCCGAGCGGTTGACAGCTAAAAGCTTTTTAAGGTTTGATAAATGTACCCGGATTCACTTCGTTTATCTTTATTACACTTCTGACAATCACGGAAGCCGGAGTAAAAATTAATTTATAAATTGTTAATTATAAATTAAATCAGAACGGCTTAACTCACGTATGATGGTCCGATGACGGCAACGACTAAAATACTTTTTACTGTACTAATTTTTCTATTGCTGTACTACTTACTGACTTACTTTTAACATAATTAAGTGAACATTAAAATACTTAATTTCAAGTTAACTAGAAAAGTTTGTCAATTGTAATTTTAGCGTAGAATTTTCGCATTTATAATAGTTAAAGAAAATGGTTGAAGCAATTGCCCCACTTTAGTTAACACCTTATTTTATTGCGAAGACTTTTATGGCGGCTATAATCATGGCATGGTCTGCCCAAACGAAGTGTTCACAACTCCCAATCGTACTAGATGTACACTGTACAGTAATATACTAACAACTATGTTATTTTTCGTTAGTTAAATTTATTATTATTTTTTATTAGGGGTTATTAAAAAACTACCACTTAATCTGATAGTAATAACTATTTCATCATCAGATAGCTATTAATTAAGAAACGGCTTAACTCACATTTGATCGTCCGGTGGCGGCACCGTGTGCGAGACGCAACGCGACCGCGAAGTCCTCGGATTAAACACTCGCCCTGAAGATGGACCCCCGATGGGTCCGAAACTAGTCGGTGCCGCCACCGGACGATCAAACGTGAGTTAAGCCGTTTCTTAATTAATTAATTTTGATGTCTCACGAAAGTTTAAACAATTTAATCAGATAGCTTTTCTATGAGGGAATAACTTTTGCTATATTTCTTATCTCTGATCGAGAGAAGCTCAGATATAGTCTAATTTTTTTTGATGACGGAAAACGAGCGGTAGGAACACCGATGTAATTTTCGGATCATAAACATCCGCAAGACTAGAATTGCAGATGCGTTGTCAGCTTTTGAAAAAGATGTAAGCTAATTCAAAAGTATGAATGGGTTTGGATTTTTTGCTTGAAGGAAAAATAGTTTAATCTAAGTAATACAATGGATACAAAAGAAAATTATCCATTAGAGACATTTTTGTGCCTATTTCCTAAAATTAAAGTAGAAATAGTAAATTTAAAAAATATGTATTTATATTAATATATTGCTTTGCCTCACAATATAATTTTATACTTAATCTGTAACAACTGAATAAATGAACCATCGCAATATGCACAGTAATGATCAATATTTCAGTCACGATCTAGGTACGAACTTGCAGACTTTAATTACGTACCGAACCAGGTCTGGATTATAAATTCGCAACAGTTGCATGAAATTACCATTTTTATTCGTTTACATAATACGCGTTGCAAATTTATATTTACACATAAATCTTGTTAGCTACATAATCATATAAATATCAGCCGAAACTTTATCTTAAAGCTGGTTTGAAATAACAGTAAAAAACATATTTAAAAATTCTACCAAAGGTAAGTGTTTCAGTAAACTCCGTTGCATTTTAATACATCTTTCAATACCAGAGAAAGGTCCGGTTATTAATGTAAACTATTTTCGTCTCACTGTTAGACTATTCATTCATTATTCAGTACTTTTTATTATTTAGAGTGCTGAATAAAGTTAGCAAAGTAAATAAAGAAATCAAAAAAAGATTTTTTAAAGACCAGTAATTTATTTTCACCAAAGTAATACCTTCAAAACAAAATAATCATTTAATTTTACATTTTTGCGTCCAATCTCCAGAGCTCGCGAACCTCGATGGATCCATATCTGGGTTCTCTTTCTTTTGTAATCCCGAAATTAATAGCTTGAGCTTCGCTATCGCCTGCGCTGGATGTAGACCTTTCGGACAGTCTAACGTACAGTTCATAATAGTGTGACACCTAAAGGCCTTGAAATCGTCGCGCAAATCTTTAAGTCTTTGTTCGGTATCTTCGTCTCTAGAATCTATGATCCATCGGTAAGCATGCAATAAAGACGCCGGTCCTAAAAACCTTCGTCCGTTCCACCAGTAACTTGGACAAGCAGTCGCACAACAAGAACACAACACGCATTCATACAAACCAATCATCTTTAAATTATCTCTCATGCTTTGTGCATACTGATATTGTCCGATAGGTCCTTGAGTTTTCCTAATAATATAAGGACGGATACTGTTGTAACCATTGAAGAAGTGAGTCATATCCACAATAAGATCTCTCATCACATACATATGTGGAATAGGATACAAGTTAACCACTTTACTCTGTGGTATTAGTGTGATACAAGCGAGACAGTTCCTGCCTTGTAAGTTCACAGCGCAAGACCCACAAATACCTTCTCTGCAGGAGCGTCGGAAAGAAAATGTCGGGTCCATATCTTTTATTTTAATCATTGCATCTAAAACCATTTTACCGCAAGTACTGACGTCCACATCGAACGTTTGGATAGTCGGTTCTTTTCTACTGTCGATTCCTTCAAAACGATATACTTTGAAAACTCTTCGTGGGCCAATATCTTTGACTGGGGCTGGCGGCTTGTGGGAATAAAAAATTCTGCCAATCCCACGTAACTCACTGTGCCATTTGTATATACGCAACATGATTCATAAATTATATTAAATTAAGATTAAGATAACTTGTATCATTTCTTTATATCAAAAACACTAATAAATATTTGAATTCGTTAACTTGAAATGTCAATATTAAAAATTGTCAATAAAGTTTTATTCATAATATGTCGAACTCGCAGTTTACCGATATTTTATTTAAATTAAAACTTTTTAGTCTGATCTTTAAAAAAATTGTGTTATCAATACAAAATAAAAATATCTATTACCTTTAATATAGAAAAACCTTGAACCTTGCCTAAAGGGGACTCCTTTCAATATTTCAATGATATTTTAGTTTTTTTTGATCAATGATTTTTTAAGAGCGTCGGTGGCTCAGGGGTTAAGCACTTGACTTGCAATCTGCAGGTCCTGGGTTCGAATCCCGCCATGTACCAATGTGTTTTTCGATTCTCGATTTACATATGTACATTTATCCGACGTTCTTACGGTGAAGGAAAACATCGTGATGCAACCTGCACATATCTGAGAAGAAATTCAATGATATGTGTGAAGTCAACCAACCCGCACTTGGCCAGCGTGGTTGACTATGGCCTAGTCACCCCGAACCTAGGGGTAGGCTCCGAGCCCCTCGGTGGGGACGTATAGTGAGCTGATGATGATGATGATGATGATGATTTTAGTTTTTATATTATACTAGCTGTCGCCCGTGACTCCGTCCGCCCGCAGTTAAAAAAAAAAACTTAATAGGGATATGAAAAATAGATAGTAGCCAATTCTCAGACCTACTGAATACGCATATAAAATTTGGTAAAAATCGGTAAAGCCGTTTCGGAGGAGTACGGTAACTAACATTGTGACATGGAAATTTTATATATAAGATTTTAAGGTTTTTAGTTTTTGGTGCTAGCGTAATTTATATTTGAGATTTCCAGATAATATTTTCTTTCAACATTATATAAAAAAACCTAAGCTTATTAAATCTGTATGAAAATCCTTTAAGCAAAATCAACCAAAGCAAAGTTTAATACATCACGTAAACTACAACTTTATCAGGATTCTGATAAACTTATTTCATTAGATATCAAAGTCTTATCGGAATCTTGATAATGAATAAGACGGTGTATAATCAAGATTTCAGACACGTAACAATATAGAACTTTTTCAACCAAATGTCTTTGAAAAGAAAATTAGTCTACTAACTTCAACTGTACCTAAAGTTAAATTTTATCAATCAATTAATGTGTTTATACAAAACCCGCAAATTATCCCTTTGTTTATTTTTCTTCTTCAAAAGGCTGGACTTTTCACAAAAATACATTGAGAACTTTAGACTTTAAGGCGTAAATTGAGTTCACGCTTTCTACTTTTGTTTATATTTTTCGTTTGGATACAGGCATCAGAATAATTTACAAATTAATGTCAATTAAGACACGTACTCGTATGAATGAATAGTAAAAAAATGCAACTTTTTGGATTATATAACGTAATATACAATGTTTATGAAAAATACGCACCAATTGGATAGTTGCAGAATTTACCCAAACTATTAGAAAATCGTAACTGATCTCTTTTTATTTATTCCTAACTAGCTTTTACCCGCGACTCCGTCCGCGCGGAATAAAAAAAAAAAAAAAAAGAAAAGAAAACGGGGTAAAAATGATCCTATGTCCTTTTTCCGGTTCTAAGCTACCTACCCACCAATTTTCAGCTAAATCGATTCAGCCGTTCTTGAGTTATAAATGGTGTAACTAACACAACTTTCTTTTATGTATATAGATAGATAATTGAAATTGTGATTTAAACAAAGAAACGACAACGACGAAGACAATTTGACGATTTGAACAGATACAAGTAAATCAAAAGAATTTGTTTCTCGGTGTCTGTTTCCCTAGTTATTTATTCATGCTACATTACAATTGTGATTGACAAGACGCGTTTCCTTTTCAGTAGAAACGACTACGAAGAGGTATCGTAATCGACATATAAAGACTCATACACTGAAGTAGAATGGAATTATTATTACAAAAGAAAATTTGCAAAATCTACAAATAATAATCTCACTAATATTATATACTAGCTTTTACCCGCGACTCCGTCCGCGCGGAATAAAAAAATAGAATACGGGGTAAAAATTATCCTATGTCCGTTTCCTGGTTCTAAGCTACGTGCCCACCAATTTTCAGTCAAATCGATTCAGCCGTTCTTGAGTTATAAATAGTGTAACTAACACGACTTTATTTTATATATATAGAACATGCGATTGTTTAGATGTATGTTTGTTTGAAGGTATCTCCGGAACAACTCAACGGATCTTGATGACATTTGGCACATATATTGAACATAGTCTGAAAGATTACATAGGCTACTTATTACGATTTATTTAATTCCACTCAGACGGAATCGCGGGCGACAGCTAGTCAATACAAATGAAATTTTTAATTTTGAAAATATTTCAACAAAATGAAAAATCGTTTTTAAATACTTATTCTTCGTACTAAATCATACAACACATTTTGACAATTGTTACAATATTTTTCCAGAAGATTTGTGTGGTGTGATATCGGGACTTACATCTTAATATAATACATTACTTACATCATTATACAATTGTAAACATCAATAAGTACTGTAACATGCAATAAAGGAATGGATATAATGATTTTAATGACAATTAATTAAGATTATCTAAAACAGTTATATTGTATTAGATAAATAAAACGTTTGCTTATGCTCGTGTAAATCTCAGCTCGCTTGTAAAATAACTAAAAATAGGCACTTTATTTTGTTCTTTTCCGGACCCCTGTACAGCTGTAGGCAAGTGTCAAAGGAAGTCCTGTAATAAGCAATTTCCTGCAGGACTCCTCATGACATAGCAGATTTCCGTTGATCATTTCTTCCTTGTCCAACAAAGAACTTCCTTTCTAAAATGTTGTACTTATATAATAATAAATAACTTAAAAACTTCAAAGTCTATTATTCCATACTTGTCGCTATAAATAATAAAGATTTGCTTGCTTCTGTTAGATTTAATACTGTGAACAAATTATTTAAAAAAAAAATATTTTAACTAGAGAACTCTTATACGCAAAAGAAGGTATTTTAAAAGTCGTTCCATCAACAATTGCGCATAAAATAGTGTCGAGATTTTTTTCATTATCATAGTATAAAAATATCAAAATAATCTTACTTCTTACTAATATTATAAATGCGAAAGTTTGTATGGATGGATGTTTGGTTGAAGGTATCTCCGGGACGGCTTAATGGAGCTTGATGAAATTTGGCACAGATGTAGAACATAGTCTGAAAGAACCCATGGGCTACTTATTAGCTTTTTCTTAATTCCGCGCGAACAGAGTCACGGGCGACAGCTAGTATTGTATATAAGGAAAATACATAATACTTTAAATCATTGAAAAGCCAATAATCTCTTAAAAGCGTGGTATGTCGATGGTTAATAATTCTACAGGATAAAACAGGAAGTGGATATGTTTGTAGAGGAACCTTGAATAAATAATACAGTGAAAGCTCCTCAAACAAGATCACAATGGCATTGGATTTTATTTATTATTTTATCCTACTTTGTATACGATTTTCAGCATAATTTTAAACTTGTGTCAACAAAGAAATAACAATATTTATTATCTTCCAATGTTCTTTAACGAATTGAAAAAGTTTTACAAACAGCAAATATTATCATTAAACAAACAAAAAAATATTAATTACTTTGTAAAATAAAATTTGTATTCTCGTAGCATAAATTTACCAACAAAACTCTTACGAGTTCTTAAATTAACGTTTTAATATTCAGAGTTTTGAACATTTCCATCAAATAAATAATTTTGTTCATGTTAATGTGAATAAACGACGTTATTTTCTTATACAATTTGAAACGAAATTTTATAACGACCAAAAAGTTTTAAGTACTTAATTCATTGTTAGTGTTCTAGGCATAAATCGATTCAGCGCGTGTAGTTAACCGTAGCATAGTGCGTAGCCTACGTGCTACGCGACCGGCGGGCCTAGTACGAATATTTGTGGCAAACGCCTTCGAATCGTCATCCCCAATCATGTCTAAATTAGTATGAGATTTTTAGTATACTATACGGTATCTAACCGATAGTTGCGCTTCACATATTTTAATACAAATTTCTACGATGACGATACGATGGCGATTGTCACAAATATTCGCGCTAGATGTGATATCACGGGACGAGGCAGACAGCAAACAGTAGCAGAAAACGGTGACGTCCTGTGCTGTAACAGAAGACAGCATAACTCAGTATTAATTTCTATGATACCGATTCCGTTATGTGAATGCAACTGTCGTGCGGCAATTGTATCTGCCACATATCGCAAAATCTCATATAAAGCATTGTAACAGTGGATTTCCACTGCCAAACCCACGGTACTTATAAATAAAAATGCGTAAAACTTAAACGTAAAAAATAGAGATAATTATATGTTTTTATAATAGAAACAAAGGCAGTGGATGTATGATTCGACCGATTTAGATGTTAACAAGCAATGATCTATGAATCAAACCGAAGTCTGCATCAGATACAATTGCCAAACATTGTGCAAGTGCTACTGCAAGTATTAACTTCTTCATTTGCGTTGATTCGGTGAAATTAAACGATACTTTATTATCTGTCGTATAAATTACGCGGTCCGAAATCAATTCAAATTGCGGCCGGCGTGGGGCGGGCGGAGCGCGAAACGCCGTAATTGTGGCAATTACGCTCACGTGAACGCCTCGAATAAATTCTGAAACGTCGATAACAAACTTTATGAGACATCAACAAAAGTAACAAACTAGGTACGAATGCTCGTAAACTTACTTTAATGTTATTGGGTCACGGTTTTGTGGACCACGAGAAGTGTTAGCAACTTGTAATAGGTACACGTTACTTAGAAAAAAATCTAAAAAGTCGATTACCTTTTCCGCTGTTACATCTGAGAAGAATACGAAACGCACGTTATTCAGCTTGTAAAAATCAATCAAACAAGCTTTAATGGAACAGAAATTCATATACCCAAAAATATGACGTACATATTTCTGAATATGTTCTCTATATAACCAAAAATATAACCCTTTAAAGACCTCTTAGTTTAGACTACAACACGACGATTAGACTACGACATAAATTCCGACATAAATATCCGACATCAATGTCTGTACTGTTTACACTTGTATTTTTACACAGCAACTGACGCGACACCAATTAACGTGTGGCAATAAATTTTGCAATCAGAGACACTCTTGTTCATATAGAGACATTCAATGTATACTGAGTTAACTGTGTATAGTGTCGTAGTCTAATCGTACCTTAATTGTTATTCTGTGACGTATTTTTCCGGTCAAGTCAGCCCATTGAGGTAACCAAAAAATCTACCATTGTTAAATAATGTTCATTTAGCAACCACCCTTGGGACACGTAAGGGTTGTATAATGGGTCTACATCCCTCGAAGTAACGATCTAAATTGCTTATTTATTTCATGTTTATTTTATTATATTATATTTTTATTTTATTATATTATATTATATTTATTATATTTTTTATATTTACTTAATTATCCATATGTTTTATAGTTTGATGTCAACTTTCAAGTAAATTTGAATTTTCGTATATCACATTTTTATTGTAGTACTAGCTGTGTCGCCCGCGACTCCGTCCGCGCGCAGTTAAAAAAAAACTAAATTTGAGATTTAAACTATCCTATCTCTCAAGTTGGATCGAACTGCACATGGTGTGCGAATTTTATTATAATCGGTTAAGTGGTTTAGGAGTCCATTGAGGACAAACATTGTGACACGAGATTTATATATATTAAGATTTAAATACTGTACTTATTTCATTTTATTGCAAATACTTGTAGTATTAAGTACCAAACTAACGCGTGCCATTTTTCGACTCCCCTCTTCCACGTCGTGGCTCCAATCGCGGACCGCACGTCTTCCACCCATACAATCAAGCATGACAAAATATTTTGTTCACAAATTTATCATCCCGCTTAATTAACGAGGTTAAGGCGACAGCGAGTGGATACCGCGGCAGTCTTGACGTGAGACGTTGCTTTACTTGTAAATGAGGTATAATAACTCAACTGTACTCTTCATAAAAAAAACATAACGGATTTAATAAGTACTTCTTACAAAACTAAATGAGAACCCTATTCATTTCAACAATCAAAGAGATAAAGGGTACAAAGGATAATCTTCAGACATATATTAAACACACGACATAGTAACAATTTCCGACTTAAGTGCTGTTAATGACAAGGGTTTCTACATGTGTATGATTGCCACAATACATAAATTTAAATAACACTATGTCTATGTATTCATAAATATGTTGTGAATTATATTTACATGTAAAGTAAATAATATTACTTTTTACAAATTAGTCTCCTACTAAAAAATATCACAGTTTGTGACTACATTTTTAATCATACTACGAAAAAATCATTTGTATGAGGTTTTTACTGGATTACTTTGTACGTAAAAAATTTCGAAATTATTCATTTACTAACCGTCGCCCACGAAATTAAAAAAAAAAAAAGATAGTAATGTTCTTCCAGACTACATCTACATCTATGCCAAATTTCATCAAGATCCGTTGAGCCGTTCCGGAGATACCTTCAAACAAACATCCATCTATCCATCGAAACATTCGCATTTATAATATTAGTAAGATTATAGTTTAATTCCTAGCTTGTAATCATTATTGTATAGATAAACATAATAGAATTATTATGTTTGAAAACATAATATCAAGATCTCATCGTGTTTTGATTATCTTGTAAGATAAGTATACGTAAGGGAAAACCATTGAACTGTAAAGTTGCTACTCGTTATGCGATAACTCAATTACTGAGGCTCGTTCTTGTGAAAAACTTGCCTCTTCAAACATTTTATCAAAGAAATATTACTAAGAAAAGTAATTCTAACTCTATCTGTTGATATTTGTTTTCTATCTAAAGTTAAGGATTTTATTATACTTGTGATCTTAAAAGATTTGTATTGTAATGAATCGAAGTGAATAAAAACTTGATCGTTTTAATACTTGAAAATCTACAGACATGATTTTAATAAATACAATAAAAATTCTATTTTTTTATTTAAAACAGCGTCTGTTTTTTTTCGATTCGTATCGTTTTTAGTTTAATCAAATATTAACACCTTTTGGTCTAACTTATTCTTGATTCAATACGCTCTCAGAGGCAATGTTCAAATCTGTTCTCTCTTTCATCTCGCGTCTCGGCACGAATTGAGTAAAGTAGATACTTTTTAGATGGAACGTGCCACAAATGTTGAAAATGTTATTTATTATTTGAATACTTTGTAGAATTGATAGCTGTTGTCTCATATTTGTTTTTGGTACAGATTTCTTCAATGTTTTCTGTGATAAATAAGTTTGTTCACTTGTAAAAGAAACCTTTCTTTTATATGTATTTCATACAAAATCTTCAAATCAACCAAAAAATAGAGTTAGTAGCCTATGTGCAATTCTTAGAGATTTTTTAATATCTGTTTTAAATTTCATCAAGGTCCATTCTGGCATTATGGAATTACATTATAAAAAAGGGTGGATGACCCTTCACTTCAAACTTTTGCATTTATAATATTAATATAAAGTAAGATAGTCTGAGTCTCTTTCAAGTTTAAAAAAACACACACATATTAAAATTTTGATTATAACATAGTTATCTCTGGAAACGTACTCCTAAATACACGGTGAATTTATAAACTTGAAGTGGACCCCATTAAGCGTATCATGTAATTGATAGGCACTTTAACGCCCCCCCACCTCCCCCCAAGGGTACAATCTACTCTGCTAGCGATAGGTACGGACGTAAATATTTTAAGAGGGTTTTGATGAAACCTTAACTTTACTTACCGATATCCTTTTAAACCCACCTATGTGTTTATGATCTAATCTATTTACTTATTCAAGACTCAATCACGCGAGGGATACCCTAAAAATGTCCTTAAAATGCTAAAAAAAAATTAAGTGCTATAAATGCAAACTAACGTCAATCAAAAAGGCCTAGCTGTCGCCCACGATTACACATAAACATAAAGACATAAGAAATAAAACATAAAAAAAAAAACTTAAAAGTAGTCTATGTGTTCTTCCAGACTATGTTCTATATCCATGCCAAATTTCATCAAGTTCAAGATTAATAAGATTAGTTTTTAGTCCTGAACAAGTTCTTATAAAATATAGGTATTTCTTTCTAGATAAAAATACATAAAAAATCTACTTCTTAATCTTAAGTTTTTAAATTTTAGAATAAGGAGTTCATTGACTTACTATAGACACATCAATCATCTGGAAACATAAAACCACAACACCAAAGATCTCTATATATCGTAAATATTATTTACTCTTTCAATGTTTTGCAAATTTAAGTCTTAATCCGTTATAGAAAGGTTTATTTTCCATTCTAGTTTGATGACGGTAACGTTGCAAATATAGAGTTAGCTTTCTTTAGATTGAACAAGATTAATTCGCCTTACTCATCATAATTTATGGCTTCAAGTATCATTTTATTTTGTGTATTCAAAATTATGGTGATAAGAATGACTGGCAGGAAATAAATATAAAGTGCTATTTATGTTTTACGCAACAAAATACAAAGTAACTTTTAGTATTATACTCATCATCTATCTATATATATAAAAGAAAGTCAAAGTTACACTATTTATAACTCAAGAATGGCTGAATCGATTTGACTGAAAATTGGTGGGCAGGTAGCTTAGAACCAGGAAACGGACATAGGATAATTTTTACCCCGTTTTCTATTTTTTATTCCGCGCGGACGGAGTCGCGGGTAAAAGCTAGTTAATGATAAATGTGTAAACTTAGTAATAATTTTTTTTATGATATCATTAATATCAAAAAAATTCAAATACTCGGTTATAGAACGGACTTTCTGATGATACTTTAATAAAAATTGTGGCTAACGCATATGTCACTTAAAACCAATAGACCCAGAAATTCCAGAGATTATAGCACGTGGAATACGTTTTAGTTCGTATTGTACTGTCTAATTATAAGTTTTATGACTAATGTACTTGTCGTAAAATCAAAATTAATACTACCTTCGTCATACCCGAACAAATCCGATCAATTTAAATCACTAACTCCTCGTAGACTGTGGCACTAAGATAATAAAATTAAGTCAGCCATGGCTCCGGAGACGTGTGTAATTAATTTAATACCCCACTTTGTACCTGTTTGTTATCGAATTCGATTTAGATCATCAAAATTATTGGCATACACCATAAAGTTGGCATTCTCCTTATTTGATTATCTTCCGAAATTTAAGGTTTTTTTAAATTAGGCCTTAGGGCGGTTATTAAATGTCACTTAATTGACTCAAAAACAATTGACGTTCTCGTTCTCTTTTTCACTTTCTGATAGTGATATATTGAAGATTGCCGCACAAATTATCCTGTTCTATAAAACAGGCAATGTTTGTAGTTTACTCATGTACATAGAGCATTATGTACTTTATAATCATCCCCGGGTAAGCCAATGCTGAAGTGCCTCTGATGATGACAAATTTCTCAATATTATCGATTTACTTTGTTCTTTTATATTGCTTAGACCGACAACGATATCTGACCCGATAGAAATAAGTCAAACTAAATTATGATAGTTCACTAGCGCCCTCTTGTCAATGTCATAAAAGTGGTCATAGGTTTTTTTTTCGTACTTTAGCGGACTTGTCATATTGTTTATTTTCTGACAGAATTAATCGCGATAGCATCGTCTCCTTAACCGGCTCAGATAAGCTAGTTTTATTATAATAAAAAAATTGAAGAATTTCAGTATAATTGCTATAAAGTTTTAGTTACTATTATTTTCCGCTGAGAAATGACAATATTGCAGCATTTGTGATATTGCAAGACGTCATAAAATTTTATTCCCAGATCTAGTGAACGAATGACTTAATTTAGTGGAAAGTTCTTTTGCTGGAGTGGGATTTTATTGCGTCGTAAAAATTGAATTTTCTTTCTTTTCAACTATTTTATAAGCAATACACTTTCATTTAGGAAAAAACATTGTTCGCGAGATTTTGTCGTAAGAAACTTTATCTGTAAACAAAGTTATTGAGAAAAGAATTTGTGCATTGCATTGATTTATATATTGTAGTATAGGTATATAGTATATAGTATACAGTATACATGTATCTAGAGAGCCTAGAACTTACACGAAAAAATGAATATTGAAAGATACTGCCATCTCATAATATTTTACCTTCTCATATAAAACCCACGATAATTTATTCAAATTGTCAGTCGTATACCAAAGCGTATATCAATTTTTTTTTTCACATAACTCTCTTGAGGCGGAAAATACACTAGATCGTCCAATAAACGTCCAAATTATATTTGCCAATCTAATTTGTCCGTCCGTCTGACGTAAATCAGCGTGGGTCACATGGGGAATTTTTATTGTTTGATTTACGAAACAAAACGTACCGGACCTTATAATATGGGTCAAATATATTGCTGGTAATAAAAACATTTACTCAGAGTTTTAATTGTAGATTTATTATGAGACGTCTAAAATAAAGTCTTGATTTATATTTTAACCTTACAGTAAGATTCTTTCTTCCATATTGAATCATTAATGAACAGTTAGAAAACACATAAATTAGAATTATTATAATGATAAAGGACAATATCAATATGATGATTTATGACGTCATAAATTTTATTTTTAGGTAAAACAAAATTTCATTAGCAGGTGTCGAGCGCCATAAAACTGATTTTATTACCCGCTCCAAACGAGGATGACTAATCAAATGGAAAAGTTATTTAACAGATAGTCCATCTTTATTACGCAATCACCCCGAATCCTTTGACGTTGGCTATCAAAACCGTATATTCCTAAAACAACTGTGTGGGTTTAGCGTTACATGTTTTTAGCTAACGCATTGGTTTAAAACAGTCATGTCAAAGATGCGGCCCGCGATCGCAATGTGTCACAGAAATAAGTATCAAGTTTTTAGAGCTTTTAGACTTCATTTAAATATAATTTAAAAATAAAATGTTATATTAATTCAGTTCATTTTTTTTATCTTCAATCTGGCCCATCTACGAATTCAAAATTTAATATATGGCCCTCTGCAAAATTGAGTTTGAGACCTCTGGTTTAAAACGAACCACTTCAACGTTGAAGTACTATACTAAATTTTAGCATTTGTACTTCTGCGTTCCTTCTTTGTTTAAGTGACTATTTTATGCTTATTTTAACTTAGTATAAAGCTTAAAAACAATAAATTATTTAGTACTGTATTTCCAGGGCCGTAGGTGACACAAAGACTATTCCTTTCAAAGGCGTACGCCAGCATTCATGTTCACTGGCCGTTAAGAAAGTAAGGAAACATGTCCAAAGGAAATTGATTGTTATCTCGCTGCTTTTCAAATGATTTTACGCTTAAACTTTTAAGACACGATGAAAGAGGATTTTACTAAGGTATACAATCACAGGTACATAAAATGAAAGTTTATATACGAAAGTTTATAAAAGTTAAGAAAGTTTATTTACATTCTTCTGAACACGTTAAATGTCTATACATTTATCATGTACTAAGGTGAACTCAGAGCTAGTCATTGAAACTACATGTGTGTCACCAGATGGCGTGAGTTGTTTAGTTATAAATTATATATTCTACTACAAGATATTTAGATGCCTACAGTCCCTATATATCCACATAGATAACACAAAAAGAGTTGCCAGTATTTCACTAAATTATTTAAAAAAATACTGTAACCCCCCTTTCCCCCTAGATTACTCCCTTGGTATTAATGAATCATCATTTTACTTTTTGCCCAGCAATAGCCATTTGTATTTCATTAAATGTTTTTCCTTTAGTTTCTGGTATACAGTAAAATGCGAATATACAGCTCAATGCGCATACAACTGCGAAACACCAATACGTTATAGCTGGACCGACCGCAGTCGTTAACGCAACCAGATATTTGGAACTAATGAAAATGCCCAAACTAGCAAACATTAGGCTGATTCCAACGCCAAGTGCTCTCGCCGGACCATCGAATAACTCTGCCACTAATATCCACAATAACGTTCCTATACCTGAAATCAAAAATTACAATTTAAAAAGTAATAGATAATTTAAATGTGACAGCTGCTGTCAAACGTGTAACAGTTCCTCTGTATAATACAATTAATTAAAATTCAATATCGTTTGCAATCGCCAAGAAAGTAATACTAAAGAAAAAAGGAAGAAACAACCTACATGTGATATCATTTTCTAAAAAAAAAGTGTGTTATAAGTGCCGAAAATGATAAAGGAACAAAGTGCCGCAAGTGTGACGCACAAAAGTATTCAACATTGAAATAAAAGTCTCACTGGACTTGGAGTATGCAAATACTGTAAAATAATAAACAATAAGGAAGGCAAAAAACGAGAGACATTCAAATATTCATAAGAAGCAACAAAACACAAGATATTAATAAATAAATGTTAGATACGTAAAAAAATAAGAAAAAGAAGGTAAGAGACATATTAAAAAAGTGACAGATTACTTGACATATAACTAGAAATCATAAATGACGTATTGAAAGATTGACAATTGACACCTCACAAGTTCAAAAGTGACATCTCATACGTCATACTGACAATTGAGTCTCACCATAGACAATTGTTGCGAAAATTGATAACAAAGTGTTGCCATCGTAAGAATCTCCCCAAAAATTATGGAAAATCAACTGGAACTGCTATACAATAAAATTTCAGAAAAGTTGACTACCCAAACAATAGAAATAACAGAACTGGTTACGAGAAGCGTTATGAAAACTTTAGAAGATAAATTTGCTGAAGTTCTAGAAGAAAATCAAAATCTAAAATCTACAGTAACCATCTTAGAAAAGAAAATTGAATTCTTAGAAAATGAAAAAAGAAAAAATAATGTAATATTATTCGGAGTAAAAGAAACAAAACAGAGTGACTTACTTATAGAAGACATAAAAAACATAATCGAAAAAGAGACCAATATAAATATCCAAACACACGAAATTAATAAAGCTTATAGACTAGGAGCTAAAGGAAGTTCTACACGACCCCTATTAGTCAGTTTTACCTCAACCTGGAAAAGAAACTTAATACTTCGAAGCAAAAACAAATTTACTCCAGGATTTTACATCAAGGAAGACCTACCGAAAGCAATTTTAGAAGAAAGGAAAAAACTAATACCTCAATTAATCCAAGAAAGAGAAAAAGGGAAAATAGCATACATTAAAAAAGATAAACTCATAATTAAAGACAAGAAAGATTCAAATGACGCTAAAAGAAAACGAGACCAAGTAGATTCTCCCGAGAAATCACCGACAAAACATGACACATCAGCACCGAAAAAAGCCAATAAAACGAATAATATATATAACTATGTAGCAAGATCTAGATCAACATCACTCAACGATTTAAAAAACCAACCAAAACCATCGACAGCAGCATCAACAACATCGACATTGATAAACGAAAAAGTAATAAACTGAAGACAACTAAACGCACCCCAAGCCGGCTAGTCACCGTGGGGGAAGTTGACTACATCCCTCCAATCCTAACAAAAGAACAAAACCATTCTGCATTAACAAATAGAGATAGAAAGCAACTTCTGTACTTAGCTACATTTAACACGCTCTCACTGCGAACGGAGGAGAGTCTAAAAGAATTAATCCTAGCACTTAAAGATATCAAATGGAACATAATCGGCCTTAGTGAAGTGAGGCGCCACGGAGACAAAATAGAGGAATACGAAAACTTCATTTTATACTCCAAAGGTGAAACACTAGGAAAACATGGAGTTGGATTTCTAATTCACAAAAATGTTAAAGAATATATAGACGAAATAATAGGAATAAACGAACGCATCGCGGTACTAAATCTAACATTTAACAATGTAATTTGGTCGATAATACAAATCTACTCTCCTACAGAGCAAGCTAGTAAAGCGGAAATCGACTCATTTTACGACAAACTTAACAATACAATAAGAGAGAACACACACAAAAATATTGTAGTTATGGGAGATTTTAACGCACAGATAGGAGAAAGAAAACCAGGGGAAAACCTTGTACTAGGACCTTACTGCTACGGGAAAAGAACACGAAATGGTAATAAACTCCTCGAACTAGCCTACGAACATAACTTAAAAATACTAAATACCCTATACAAAAACCGCAAGCATAACAGATGGACATGGATTTCACCCGGAGGAAACTATAAGAACGAAATCGATTACATCCTTACAAATCAAAGTAGACAATTTCAAGATTGCAGGGTTATCAGTAATATCAATTTCAACAGTAATCATCGAATAATCAGAGCTAACCTAAAACTGCAAATGCCTAAAAAGCAAAGACCATACAGAACAAAACTTAACATGAACTTAGATAACGCAACACATTGTGAACTAAAAAGGCGACTCCAAAAATTTACCGAACTGGTGTCAGGATACTCTACTCAAAACAAATACGATGCATTGTACGACATAATTAATTCCTCAATCAACAAAAGTAAACAAGCCCAAACAAGAGGTAACATTTCTGATCCATTGAAAGAACTTATGGATACAAGAGCAAGACTTTTGGCAGTAACAAACAAGTCGAAAGACATAAGAAATGAAATAACGAAAATAAGCAAAGAGATTAGGAAAAGATTAAGAAATGAAAGGAAAAGGCATAGACTTAAACTATTCGAAACCTATATAGCCAGGACCGGCGGTATCAAATCGGCTTTAGGCAGCTTAGTGGATAAAAAAGAGTGGATATCAAAAGTAAAAAATAAATCAGGAGACAACATAACTAGACGTCAAGACATACTTGAAGTACTCGTAGCTACAAAATTCTACAAAGAATTGTATTCTAGCAAATCAACGGAAAATACAATCGACTTATCAGACGACAGTGTCATTCCGGAAATACTGCCAAGAGAGGTAGAAAAAGCCATAGAAAGTCAAAAACGAAATAAAGCCCCGGGACACGACAATATAACAAACGAATTTTTAATGACATACAAAGAAGATTTGGTGCCAATTTTAACTTTCCTATTTAACGACGTGTTGACAACAGAAACTATTCCAAAACAATGGCAAAATTCAACGATTGTCCTCATTCATAAAAAAGGTGACAAGAGCGACATATCTAACTACAGGCCAATAAGCTTGATGTCAAACATCTACAAAATCTTCTCTAAAATAATCCTGAATAGAATAACCAAAAAATTGGATGAAAACCAACCAATAGAGCAAGCTGGATTTAGAAGTGATTTTTCAACGCTAGATCATATCCATGTAATCAAACAAATAATAGAAAAAAGCAATGAATATGGCACCACCTTCTACTGTTGTTTCATTGACTACTGTAAAGCATTTGATTCACTAGAACATATAGCAATCTGGCAAACCCTAAACAACCAAGGCATTGACAAGAAATATATAAGAATAATTAAAAATATATATAACGACAGTTCCGCAAAAATCAAACTTGAGCGCGAAGGTCAAGACATCGCGATAAAAAGAGGGGTGCGACAAGGAGACCCGTTGTCGCCAAAACTCTTCTCGGCGGTCCTAGAAGAGATATTCCGCTCACTAGAATGGGAAAATTACGGACTAAACATAAACGGCAAAAACTTGACTCACTTAAGGTTCGCAGACGATTTGGTTATACTTTCTTCCTCCCCGACTGAATTAACCGAGATGATAAGAGACTTAGATAAAGCAAGCCGCAAAGTAGGATTAACTATGAATGCACTGAAAACAAAAGTAATGACAAATAGCTTAAAAGAACCTATTGTAGTAAACGACACAGAAATTGAATACGTTCAGGAATATACATACCTTGGTCAAATAATCTCACCAACAGGTCTAAACTCTAAAGAGGTAGAAACAAGAATAGGTAAAGCCTGGAAGAGATATTGGTCGCTGAAAGAAGTCATGAAGAATAAAGAAATGAGCGTACAAATAAAACGAAAGCTCTACAACGCTTGTGTACTTCCCGTATTAACATACGGCTGCCAAACTTGGGCACCCACAAAAGAACACTATAGAAAACTACAAGTTTGTCAAAGATCAATGGAAAGAAGCATGTTAAACATTAAAAAAACTGACAAAATCAAAAGCACATATATCACAAAAACAACTGGACTAACGAATATCATCACAACAATAAAACGACTCAAATGGAGGTGGACTGGCCACACACTACGCGGAGCGGATAAATGGAGCAAAGTCATTAATTACTGGTATCCTAAAAACGGTAAAAGGAAACGCGGAAGACAACAGAAGAGGTGGGAAGACGAAATAAGAGCTACAGCTGGAAGGACGTGGTCTAGGAGGGCAAAAAAAAAAAAAATAAGATAATTTAAAGAAAAAGGTTATCTGTTTAAGACTATGAAAGATCATCTTATGGGTCCGTATGTAGTCATTATTTCATTAAACTTTTATATCAATGTGCCTATAAAGTTTTGCATTTATAATCTTTAAGTGTCATTTTTTTGCTTAATGTATTTTAATAGAGATTAAATTTATTCATACCTGCGCTGTAACAAAAAATAACTAAAAACAATGATATCAATGGTAAATAATTCATAAAACCGATAATCTCATTTCCGTTTTCTCTCACTTTAAAAAATGCACCTAAACCAACCTGAAAACGAAAACTATTATCAGAAAAGTTGCCATTGGCGTATTTCTAATCATTCGTCACGAAGAATCACTTACCATTCCTACAAGTATACCAGAGAATGATAACATTAATATGTGCCTTCTTTTAAACCAATGAGTCGCTGGCGTCGAACAAAAGCTCGCAAACAGTTGTATCAAACTCATTATCACTGATGCTACTTCAGGCATTACATTAGTTTTTGTAGACTCCAATATCGTTTGCAAATAAAACGATACCGCTGTGAATCCAACTAGTTGAGTAGAAAAGGCAAATACCACAGATATAAAAAGCGATTTTAAGAATACTGGGTTCTTTATTAATTTTATTTTATTGACTTTTTCATTATTCATAGAGGACGCGTATATTATAATCTCTTCTTTGGCCACTTGTTCCAAGCCGTGAATAAATATTAGGACTTTAATTGCTTCGTCTGTTTTTCCTGAAACCATTTCAAATTATTTTAAATTATTACTATTATTTTCTATATTTTAAGATTTAAAATCCTAAATTAAACTTTAATTGAATGACTTTTTTTTTTTCAAAAACAATGTTGTACCACATAAGGTATTTTTCTGGTCCATAATTTTTTTGTACTTCATTTGTATGGATGTTTTAAATCAAATGGAATCTATCACATCACTGTCTTATGTAACTTATAATCAAATTTTGGTGACTTTAAAAAAAATCTTACCTTTAGAATACAAGAAATATGGACTATCAGGTAAGAATAATATGGGAATACTAGTAATCAAGTTCAACACAGCGAATACTATACTAAATGAGGTATATGACACGAACGGGCCAATCGACATTGTCAGGACACCGCCTATTGATGAAAACACTTGGAGAAATGTACATAGAGCTCCACGTAGGTGTTTCTGTAAATATAAAAAAAACATTATAAAAAAAGGGTGGAAAGGGAAGCAGGAAACAGGCCTCCGGCACGCACATTCATCAGACGAAACGAGTAATTCACGCCTGTCTTCTGTGTGGTCGTAGTATTTCACCGATCTAGCCGGCCAATTGAGCAACAGACGTTGTGTTGGCGTTGCTCGCGTCTACCACTGTTAAAACATCACATTATATAATTGCAGATTTTTAACAAGTATATCTATAGTTTTACAATAACAAATAGTACTAAAATAATTTTATAAATAATCACTCACATCAGCGATTTCTGAAGCATAAACAGGAATAATTGAAAGCAAGAAGAAATCCGCAATACCAATGATCGCGCGCCCCAAAATCAATACCCACACCTCCTTCACAAAGATGAAAAGAATGCTCATTAACACCTTCGGAATACAAGTCAATAGCACACAATACTTTCTCCCGATGTAGTCTTGTAACATACCTAGAAGACTGAGTGCTGAAACAAGAATTTAAAGTGACAAGTTTGTTGTTGTGACAACCGCTTTATGCTTCTAACATTTTCACAATTGGTGTGCCTCTTACAAGTTGGTTGTGACAGTTTAATGAAGAACAATCAAGGCAAGATCATATTATACTTAACGCTTTAAAATAGCTCTAGATTTGCCATAACTGACAAGGGTCCATAAATGGTGGACTTATGAAGGCTACACACCTTAGGTTTTGTATGACGGTTTTAACCCTGCAAATATAACCGACATAATTTTCATAGTTCATCAAACTTTACAGTTTGCCAAACATGCTATGGTATTTTTGAAAAGCGTCATGTAAAATCGTATTTGGCTAGCATTTTATTTATCAGAATACGTTTATTGGTTAAGAGAAACTTACTGAATATATAGCAAAGAGATGGGATAGAAACTATCCATGAGCCCTCCTCGTCGGTGATTGGTCGATGTAATGGCGTCTCTGTTGCATTGCGAAGTTTGACCAGCACAGGCGATGGCCATAACAGACTCATGCCAGTTGTTATTATAGTCAAGTTCACTGCAAAGTAATATATCTAAATGTTAACACCCATATTTTTTAAATCACCCGCTTTCATTTACAATTCAGAATAAGCAAACTATTAAAATTGTTACAAACATACTTTAGTTAAGACACTTAAAAGTGAGGTTTTTGCTAATTTGATTAATTGTTAATATTGCGTTTTTTAATTATCCTATCCACTGGATTTCACATATCACGAGCCTAGCACGAAAATTTGCGAGAAAGTATTCGTGATCTCATCGAGAAAATATGTCAAAATTTTTATGAGATTTGTCATTGTCGAGGACGCTAGATCAGTTTCTCGCAAATTTTCGTGATAGGCTCCCAAGATCCGAGTCTAATCTTAAATATTATCAAGCTCCGTACTTACCTACTCCTATTATAACAAACTGTCTAAATCGAGGTGATTTGAACATGATTTTCTTTTTTACTTTGATGTTATCTTTGGTGTTCTTTAAAAAAAAAAGCTACGTATTTCAAACTTATATACCTACGTAACTAAAACACAACTACTTTTTGGAAGTTCTCATTAAAACTGGATAACCATCCGCTTATCTGTTTTACTAAATTTTTATTATACCTTTAAGGTGTTTTATCGTAGCTTAGTATGTGTGTTGATATCGCATCAGTGCTTATAATCCTATTTGAAGAAGTTAGAATAATATCACAGATGATTTAACGTGTTTTTTTTTTCATTATGTAAATTAAATTAAAAAACAGACTTAAAACGATAAGTCAAGTCAGAATTGAAAACCGTAAACTCAGTTGAGACGATGTATTCACACCATACCATTTATGACCTCTATGTTCTTCTATATGCAATACAGAAATGTTAACGTCTCTTTAAGCCAAAACAAAAGTCACTGCGTACGAATGGTGTTTGTTGTTATATGATTATTATTGCTGTAGGTTTCCACTGTACATAGTAACACTTGAATTAAAACATGTTGTCCCTCTCGTTCTTATTAAAGAAAGAGACATAACAATATGATTTAAATACAGTTTTGCAACAGTATTAACCAACTAGCACATAATCGCGGCAAACAAAGACTTCTTATTGTTTAATCATATTTGTCGAAGATAACTAGATATCTTAGATAAATAGTCGTAAATGTTAAGATAATCTTCATAAGAGTTTAAGAATAAGTTTACTGTTTACATTACAATGTAAGCGTCGTTGAGGTCTACAATTACCATCAAACTACAGTGACGATTCAACAAAAACGTTGTTAAAGACACGTGTGAAGACGACGTAATTCTGCGTACAGTCTAATGAGTGTGCGTGCCTGGGGCCTAACTTTAGCCCTCATTCTCTTCTCAGTCTTTTCTTTAAAAAAAAAGTACTAAGTGGAAGGTAGAGGGGACACATAAGACAGGGAAATAAATACCCTCTTCTATGCTTCTAGGACGGAATCTCCTCCGTCGATTAAAGTACGCAACAAATCTGTAATTTTGGATGTCTATGGGCAGCGGTCGCTTCGCTATTTGTTGCATTTAGGTAGCCGTTTGCTCGTTTGCCTGCTTTTTATTTACAAAAAAAAATCAACTTAAATAACACTTTACAAGTTTCATTCACGTTGAGTCTCCACTGTTGTTGCAATTGTGTCATAACAATATTGCGATCACCCCACTAAATTCAGTGCAGTCGACCACAGAGATCAGTCGGGTAAAAATATGAAAAAAACTTTTATAAAGCTAACAATAAATCTAAACAAGATAAGTTTTGTATCGAAATCCCTAAGCGAAAGTAAGACAAGTAAATTGAGATAAACATCGGCAACGTTGTGTTAGGGTCTTCAATCCAATTACCCTGTACTCACGTTGTTAAAGCTCAAAGCAAATTGATTGGCAGGAAAATGAGGATTAATATCTTGGTCACGTAATGTACACTGTAATAAATAACATGAAATTGTTACCAACAAAAATAACATATAAAATTAAATGGATAATGTTAATATAAAAAGACTATCTATTACCCGCTTCTTCGTTTGCGCAGATTTAAAAAAAGAATACTTAGGAAGTAACCTATGCAGTGTTCTAGACATATTCTACATCTAAGCCAAATTTCAGTGACATGAGTATATTTTTTCTGAAGATACATAGCAACAAGCATCCAAACATCTAAATATTAGTTAACTCACATTTATTATATTAGTAAGATTAAAGGAAAATAACAATACTGAAACTTCCAATAATTATTTTAAAAATCTTAAGAAATTTTGCCTGTATTTCGACTGTAAAAATACCTAACCTCGAATTTTCACTACGCACATACGTGTATAAAACATATAGTCATCCTGCTCATTTTCTTAAAAAATAGAGATAACAATATGTGTTTGTACATCTTTGGATAATAGAAACACGGTTATAACATCGGTTTAATTCAAAACACCTCAGGTATCATAAAGTTTATATGTTCTCTAACGAACGTCACTAACGAGCCAAAACCGCAGCAAACATTTCCTTAGCTTAGAATCCATTCATCTTTGGTCTAAACTACCAACATTTGGAATGAGATATATAAAAAGTTTTTATCCATTAAAGGTAGGCAACGCATCTGCGACTTAACAATTAATTGCAATTGTCTGTGGACAGTGGTTACTTCGCTAAGTACATCAGCGGTATTAATTTTGATTCGTTTTACTTAATATGTACCTTATAAATATGAACAAAGTAAGAGTGTCTGTATGTATAAAAAAACTTTATTTCGTACGCATGATGTATTTACGTTGTTGATAACGAAAAAAATTTTTTTTTTAATTTTTGTCTGACTGTCTGTAAGACTACGTTTGTTCCGGAACGCTTGGGCGCATTTGGACGGGAAGATAGCTGATGCATGCGGGCATATTATACCTATATAATGCTTTTTCTCTGCTTTGATGAAGTCGCAGGCAACCGCTAGTTCTAATTTAGAATTGGTATAGTTCTTTGATTTATTAAAAAAGATGTTTAGCTTATGAATTAAGTTGTAAATTATTAGACAAGATACTAATTTAAATTTTTTCTTCCTGCAATACTTCTCTGATTTTTATCGAAGGTTGGCAGTCAGTTTAGAAAAGTATTTACTCGTTTTTGTCAAGGCGAAATATTTAACTATTAATAACACATCACGGACAAACAGAATATAATGAAATCAATGTAAACATCGCTTGTAACTGTAACATCAGTCGGGCGAGTGAAGCTAGCGTAAATTACGTTCGACGTGCTCCGGACTAACAAGGATTTATGTTTTAAGGCTGTATGTTACAGCTGCGAGACTTTGTTGTTATACGTGATGTCGGCTTAACCGGATAATTATAACATGTACCGGGGTAATGCTTCATAATAAGGCCATAATCTCAGTATTCGTCTGTATTAAAGAAGGTCGGAGAAAATCTTCAATGATAAAAAGTTTAAAAAGAAACAAAAAGGACATTGGTTACGAGAGACAGATATTCGGAACGTTATACATGACACCATTATATTAACACAAGCAGTTACCCCCTACTTCGTCTGCGCGGAATTAAAAAATCTAGTAATAAATATAGCCTAATTTACTCTTGGATAGTGAAGTTTTCCAACAGTGAAAGAATTTTTCAAATCGGTTCTGTAATTTCAAAGTCTATGCAATTCAAACCAAAAATCTAATATTTCCACTTTTTAATAACGGAATAGTTAAAACGTAATAGTTTTATATATTTAATTAGTTATCCCATTAACAAAAACAATTGTATTTACTGTCAAGATGCAAGAAGTTAAAAAGGTAGAACCTGAACCTAAATACCTCTGAATAAAGGTAGGCAACGCATCTGTAGTTGAGGATGTTTATGAGCAGCAGTCGCTTCGCTATTTCGGCGAATTCAGTTTGCTCGTTTACCACCTTATAACATAAAAAAAGTTTTACTTATATTAACACTATTTTGGTAATTAAAAGACCAAAAAACTATCTTTATCCACGGAATATAACACGCAATCAAATAATATCATCACTTGTCAAAATCGTTTGCGTTGTTTAAACTTTCGACATCATAAATAATCAATTAAGAAACGGCTTAACTCACTCACTCAGTGTGAGACGCGACGCGACCGCGAAGTCCTTGGAATAAACACTCGCCCTGAAGATGGACCCCCGATGGGTCCGACACTAGTCGGTGCCGTCACCGGACGATCACACGTGAGTTAAGCCGTTTCTTAATTAATTAATCGTTTGCGTTGTTCAGGCTACTACAGATCACAAATATATACAAACCCATATACATAAAATGCTACATACGCATGAAATACAACACCCCTCCTTAGTCAGTCCATTAAAAAGCCTTCTATTGCCTACATTTCTTTGTGATATTTGTTGAAATCTCGTTAACATTTTATTTGAAATAAATGTAAGTGTCGACATAATTGCGGGGGACAAACGGTACAGTGCCGCTTTAATGTTACCACTTTGTACATGATGTACTTGGAAATGTCGTAGACATATAACGTAAATGTTTCTAAACGACTGCGACTGAATTATACAACTTATTTCTTTTCTTAAATATAACTATAAAGTAAAATTTAATGTTTCTCTTTAATAACTGCGGCCCTTAAAGTTAAGAATCTTCTTTAGTATACATTTAGTTAGAAAAATGTACTTTAAGTATTATACATTAATAAAACATTACTCAATTACGTGAGTTTCGAATGGCGGAGTTGTTAGTCTAAAATCTCAAAACATATCACCACGGGGAGTAAAATGTAGCTTTAAAAATCACGTGATTAATCGTCGACCACTTAGCGAGTTTGTATGTACATATGTCAATTCTATTGTAACCGCCTGTAGTCTAAATATTTTTTTTACTCTCGTTTTCTATTACTCTGAGTGTCATAGGGGTACACTGAGACAGGATTATTAATATACAAATAGTTCATCATTCTCAGCACACTATACGTCCCCACCGAGGGACTCGGAGCCTACCCTAACTTAGGGGTGACTAGGCCATCGTCAACCACGCTGACCAAGTGCGGGTTGGTTGACTCATATCTTTAAATTTCTTCTCAGTTATGTGCAGGTTGCATCACGATGTTTTTCTTCACCGTAAGAACATACATATGTAAATCAAAACTCGAAAAACATATTGGTACATGGCGGGGTTTGAACCCAGGGCCTGCAAATTGCAAGTCAAGTGCTTAACCCCTGAGCCACCGACGCTCAAATAGTTACCCTACTGAATAGAAGATAGTGTTTTTCACACGTAGGTACGTACGTTTAATATACTCGTTATATGCGGCGTTTTATAAGAATATTTTTTATAAAGAAATAATATTCTATTTTTATTCTTCACTCGTAGACAATATCAGTATATTTTATTGCGCAACATCATCTTTAATATTTGTTTTTCTTTTCTCAACGGCCTATTGCCATAGTCATTTTCCTCGAAAAAACAAAGAAGAATTGCAAATCAGCATGACTCGGCAGTTATGAAACATAACAAGTTTGTTTTGATGATTTCTAGTTATTCTTAAGTGGAACAAAATGGAAGAATGTATCAGTTACTAAAATTGGAGCCATATGAAAGATAAACATAGTTTTTGAATCTGATGTTTCTGTTCGAATCGAAAAAGTCTAACATCAATTTTTAAAAATGAAATCGAAAACAAAATAATAAAGAGGATGAAGATAATGAGAAATGTCTTTTGAAATGGAAATTCAAAAGTTATTGTTTCCGTTTCATTATGGTCGGCCTGCGTTATGACTCCGCAATATTCCGTCAGTACAAGCTCTTAAGCTTTGCATTTGATTCAACTCTGCAATTCAAAATCTCTAACAAATTCTCGTTGCCTTAAAATGAAACATTCATAACTGTGGGGGTTGCATTTGTATTTCCTATGCAGTTATTAATTCATCTGATATTAAACGATGTAAGATAACTATTGTCGGAATAACCTCAATGTAACAAGTAAGGTTTTCATAATCAATAATATTGAAACTTATTATCTACTACTAGTTTCCTATTTGATCTAATCTAGGAGTGGATTTAACTGGTAACAACAGCATCATTAAATTAAAAATACAAATTAAATGAGAAAAATAAAATTATTAAACAAGACGTTTCTTAAGTAAGATTAAGTTATTCACACCTTGAGATGGTGTTAAAGCTCGTGGATTCAAAAGATGTTAACATAACGTCACTAAGTCAAAGCTTTACCGACACTCAAAGCGCTCCAAAGCTTCGATTTAGCGAAGTCGGTACAGCAAAACCGTAATTGCAATTCCAGGAAAGGGAAAAGATTCTCACAGTGAGTGCAGTGCAGAAAAATGTAATTAAAAATATCCTTTATTTTTTTTAATTCGTTGATCCTTATGTGAACTTTTTTAAAAGTAAAAATGTTAAACGAATTTATCAATTAAAACTTTTTGGGTTTTAAACGCAAAACTCTAAACTAAGTTAAACCTTAACTCATAGCCAAGTTTATAACCTAATTGTTTGTCTATTAAGGTAATTTAACTAAACGTAACATTTATATGCTCGCCTAGTATATACGTTATGTATTCATGTGTGTTATTCGAAATATACTTTCATATGTTCGTCAAAAATCTGTTAAATATCAAATTAACAAATACATTGTTCTGAGCTGTGTAGTGTGTGTTTGGAATACTAAGTACGATCGATAAAGACAGATTTGGTATAAAGACTCGATATTAGAAGTAAATAAAACTAGACTTCTTAGAAACATATTAAATTGTTAAATTTCTCTACACCTTATTTATCAAATGATTACGAATTGAAAAAAAAAATGTTACTATACCTTTATGTTAACAAATAACATGTAATAAAAAGTATTAAAACACTGCTCATTTACAATAACTTGTGTGAGCAATATGAAAACATAATTGGTTCTATCTCAATGTGCATTTCTTTTTATAAAATGTTTTCCGCTTAGGCTATTCTATTCTTCTTGTAATAATTAAACTTTATTAATATTGCTCCAGCGAAAATTATCAACTTTAATTTAATTTACTAACTTTATATCGCTAGAATGAATGCAGATAAACAAACAAAAATATAGTCTAGTTAGGTGGACCGATAACACTATGAAAGCGATAGGAAGTCGCTAATGCTGTGGACATTGGGTAAAGTCTATATCTAGCAATAGGCTTATCTTGTCTCTCCATATTATGATCGCTTTTGGCGATATATCTTGTGATATTACATTATTAATTCGTTATGTAATAATGTGTTATGTATTTCAATTTTATGCTACAAAACATTTCAAACACATCAATTTGAGCCCCTTGCTGATATTGAAATTTGTTATTGCGATGTGATCCAGGATAAATACGTTGTCAGCGATGCGGCAAAATATTCCTTCACCGTTCCAAATACTTTTCAATACATTTAACTTGACATAAAATTTTCTGTTGAATTGTAGTAAAATAAAGTGTTACGCGATATGTTTCATTGTGAAAATGAGTAAAAAATGTCAATTAAAATAAATATAACATAATTTTTCCTTTGAAAGCTAATTACTATATTTTTTTTTAATTTTGAAATGAAGCCGAGACATGAATTGGTAAAAAGACAAAATTAAGACTGGTTTTCTTTAAAATCTCTTTACAGTTTAGCTGCATTTAAGTTTCGCGTCGTAAAATAGATTATTAAGTTAGTATTGTTCTGTTTTCTTTGTACAGTCAAAGTAACCCAAGATTCCATTAGCGCTTCCAAAGCGATCTATTTTTTTCATTCTTATTTTACTGTGTAAACTGCTCACCCAGCTAGAGCATTTTTTAAAGGAAAAGTAACATTAAAAAAATACAGAGCACAAAATTATCTTTCACTTTTAGAAAAAGATTGTGGTTATCTTTCTGTATTGATTTTAATATGAACAGAAATCTACTGTTTATTAACGAAACTTATGCAATCTACCAATTACAAACTTCTTGTAATCGTAAAATCGTAAATGTAGCTAGTTCAATGAGCCTAGCACGAATATTTTTGATAACCACCTTCGTATGGTTATCGTCACTAATGTCAAAATTAATATGAGATTTTTCGTGTACCCAAGCTTAGTAACAGCCTGAGCCGAGGCTCTTGAGGGAGCCCTCGTGCCTAGTTACTTTTAAACGAGGTTTAGGCTAAGCGCCATCTGCGCCCGGCCACCTCAAGCCCAGTGAAGTTGTAAATGCCTCTTCAAGGCTCACAGTGACTACTTAGTCATAAAAAAATACGATGGCGATTGTCGCAAATTTTTTTTCTAGGCCCACAGTACACAATTAAATATTTATTTTTATTTTATTAATAGTGAAATTATAAAACTGACAATTACTCTTAATACATACCTTTTTATATTAGTGTGAGAATTGCGTCTGAGGATATTGCGCTGCGTTATATTATATTTAACGTATATTTTTTCCGTTGCTATGATCGACTGGACTAATCGTCAAATCAACGAGTAGCGATCGATCGGTTGGTCACTCCCGTTGTACACACACGTTGCCCTAACATTTTTTTTAAATAACTTCATTATTTTAAAATGAAATAGAATAAAATGTATTGGCTATTGAATTGATAGAACTAACCACTGGTCATAGAAATGTATGGGTTATGTCCTTTAAATAACTTAAGATCAAACGTAAACCTCTCCAATAGTTCGATTAATATCCCTTCCACTTCACATCACTTGAAAGCATCGTCCACTAACTTTGTAGGACATAATGAGGTATCCGAAATCCAAGTAGTTGATTTAGGATTGCCAAGAGCTCTATATGTGATTCGTTTTGAACATCTTTACAAAATAGTGAAAAGAGGGATGACTCCTATTCAAATAAGATCTGTAATAAGATTAAGAAGTATTATTATTTACTATCGTAACTAAGTGAAGTACATAGATGAATAAAATCGAGTCTTGATAAGCAAAAGTCCAAGGAACTGCGGTTTTCTCGCTTGATCGGACAATGTCTCGCTTATAAAGGTTTGTTGATTATCCAGTTTTCACTTATCCAGGCTCAACTATACATTCAAACTAAAACCACTAGTTAAAAATATAGTTGTTTAATAGCTGTGTAAGAGTAAAAAAGATAACATGATTAGTAAAAGGTAAAAACATAAAGAAAAATATTGATAAAATCCAAATGAGACTTGATTTATCAGAAAGCAAAACAAAAGTTAAAGTAGATTTATTTATTGAATATACTTATAAAACAAAAAGGTAGGCTACTTTATATAACGTTGAGGTTTCTAAAGGTGAATAATACGAACGACGATTTTGTGATCGTACTTTAATTCTATTTGTCTCTAGAAGGTTCTCAAATAAATAATTCAATGAAAAGAAACCGAAAAAGGAAATGTCGCGGTTTAATAGAATGAAATGTTTACCGCAATCCTAATATTTTTTTCATTTCACTAATTGAGGTTACTTTTACTTTATATACGATAAATGGTTGATTCTTTTTAATCTTAATTCAACACATTCGAGATGCCTTCAATAGAAATTTTCCCAAAAAACAATTCACCTGATAGTATTTAAGATTTCGTCAGTAAATAAAGTAGAAACTTTTTTTAAAGCAGTCTCATCGCCTCATCTAATGCCTTACAGCCGCAGGAAGGCTAAGGCCTGGGTCAGTAAATTTCTTCACGTAGATTTTGGGCTCTTGTTTCCGGCTCTTAACTTCGATAGTCATCCAACTATCTTAGTTTCGGTATACTACATGGTCTCCATACATCTGTCAATCATCCATGCGTGTCCTGTCCAGCGTAATCGTCCAATTTTGGTGGCCTTGATGATGTTTTGCCTCTTTTTATATTAGGTACGTATCGTAATTAAAAAAAATCTATTTGAGGTCTATTATTATTAATTGTTATCATTAACATTTATCATTAAGAATTATCATTAATGATTGTTTATCCGATATTCAATTAGTGATAAGATATATCTTAGAATCTGACTAGTATGTATAAACAACGAGCTAATCAATATTAAATACTCTCAGTTCATTAACGTACAAGTAATAGAATAATCATATAAGCCGATTTCGATTGATTCATTTTCGTATCCATTAAACATGTAGTCAGAGCGATGTTAATCATTGCCTTAACTCGAAGTTAACGATCCAAATAATAAGCTTTAGCCCAGAAATATGTTACCGTGGGATTCCACTATTATAAGCCCTGTAAAAAATCAAATAGAATGAGAGGGTTGACAAAATATTTTTATACAAACGTTTCGGTAGTGGAAACGCTTAGTAAACAAAAGTGATAAATATAATACACGTATCCGACTAGCGAAAATACATATGTCTGTAAGAAAACTAATTTCTTTTTCACTAATTAACTTTTACAAAGCAAATAACATATTAAAAGACTGAAAAGTATTAAGAAGTCAGTTGTAATAATTTTATAAAAGGTAGTTTTAGTTTTCTTAGATGGCAGCACTGCTCGACCCCGCCACTCTTTTGTGACAACTTCCGGCGAATGGATTGAGAGTGGTGGGGTTGAAACAGCGTTTTGATTATTGAGTCAGGAGCTCGGCAGTCGTTGGATATCCGTCGATGTGATAAGTCGTCTAGTGGAAAGACAGTCGTCTAGTAGAATTGACCGTTAGAAATGTTTAAAATGGAATAAAAGTATTCACTGTGCAATGAATTGGAGTTTTTCTTGACATTTCAGAAGCGGGATATAAAAATCCAGGTATGAACGCCCTCAGAATTTTAAATACTAATTTACATTAAAAAAAAAATACTTTAAAGTACAAAGTAGCTATAACGCTTGTTAATTTTTATTTTTTTATTTTACTTTCGATACTGCACAAATATGACACTGTCATACTGCATTTGATCACGGCTATTTTCCAAAAATACAAATTATGCATATCTGCTATATATATAAAAGAAAGTTGTGTTAGTTACACCATTTATAACTCAAGAACGGCTGAATCGATTTGACTGAAAATTGGTGGGCAGGTAGCTTAGAACCAGGAATAGGACATAGGATAATTATTACCCCGTTTTCTTTTCTTTTCTTTTTTTTTATTCCGCGCGGACGGAGTCGCGGGAAAAAGCTAGTGTTACAAAGACTTTTTATTGAGATCATTATTTACGTCATTATTAAAAATATTTATTTAATGACTTATTGATTTATAAGTATCGAATGTGATTTTAACTCGTATTTTCACTTTTCTTTATTTATATTTATGCTACCTATTTTGAATTCTTTAGAATTTTAAACGTTTAACGGGATATTTAAACGGGATATTATAACAGAGGTTTCTATTTTATTATGTATGAAACTTTATTTGTGTGTGAATCATTTACTTACTTTTTATTTTTTTTGTATTTATGTCTATTGAAATTACTCGCTTCGAACGATTAAACAGTGGAGAAATATCATGTTTTTGGGATACCGATTGAGCGAACAATGAATGTTCGCTGGATAATGATTGAGCGAACAATGAATGTTCGCTGGATAATGATTGAGCGAACAATGATGTACGCTGGATATTTATTGAGCGGGCAATGATGCTCGCTGGACTGTAAGAATCGACTGAACTTAATGACTGAGTGAACAATGATGCTTGCTGGACTATAAGAAACGACTGAACTTAATGATTGAGTGAGCAATGATGCTCGCTGGACTATAAGAAACGACTGAACTTAATGATTGAGTGAGCAATGATGCTCGCTGGACTGTAAGAAACGACTGAACTTTATGATTGAGTGAGCAATGATGCTCGCTGGACCGTAGGAAACGAATGACTTTAAATTTGACTGAGACTGAACTTTGATGTAAATAAGAGAGATTGAGACATGATTCCAGGGATTTAATACATTTAGATATGACGTCAGACGATGACTAAGTTGGAGGTACGCTACCTACAACTCCACCATGGAAGCGTAAGTACGCAAAACGGAGGAAAGTAAAGAGGAAAAGAGCTCCTTCGACGACATCTACTTCGACGTCGTCAAGTGAGAATAAAAGTAAATGTACGTTTATAAAAGTAAAGTTCTATGTTTTTATCAATGAGTATAATATGAAATAATATCTTTTGCATTTGAAAGAGGTAAGATTGGGCTTAAGAAGTATGAAAATTTTCCGGAAAACGTAGTATGAACTCTTGGCACTTCACATATATTATGTGCGGAGCGTTGAATGAAGATTAGCTCGTGATTGTATGTAATTGATGAGTGATGATGAAGGATAAGAGCCGGTATATATAGTTACCTTACTGTAAGAACTTTACATTCCCTGTACAGGTTAGCTGTTGGATATCTGTATGGGCGGTTTGTGCTGCATTTTAGTATACCGCGTTGGGCTCTCTCGAGTGGAAAAAGATTTATTTTATTTGGACCTCCCCAAGACGAAACACAATAACTTAGCACAGACTGACATAGGGAGTAATATAACATTTTAATGATGTCTTTTATATGCACAAACCCTGATGTTTTGAAAACTGCAGTTAATTTTCTGATTCGCTGAGTTAATTGATTACGCTAAGATATCTAATTGAGGTAACTTTTTGTATGGTCTGGCATTTACACATGATATTCGGGAACCTGTTTTGGCAGGTAGATGAGGTGTGTGCAAGTAGAAAGAGGGACTCGAAATTCTGCGGGTTCTTAATGGAAAATGTTACATGCTTTGTTTTTCTATATTTAATGTTAATCTATTATTTCTGAGCCACATTGAGATGTTGTTAAACGCTCCCTGGGCTGATGCAAAAGTCTCAGGCCAGGTGTCTCCTTGGACAACTAAAACTGTATCATCAGCATAAGTGATAATGATACCGCGATCGACTGGGAGATTGCAAAGCTCGTTTATATAAACTAGAAAGAGGGTAGGCCCTAGTATACTGTCCTGCGGAACACCACAGCTAACAGTTAAGGGGTCACTTATATGAGGTCCTATCTTTATGCTCTGTGTCCTATCCGAGAGGTAGTCTTTGAAAAGGTTAAGTTGAACATTTTTGATTCCTTGTTTTTAAGACCTTCTAACTTGTTTAAAAGTAGCGGTATTGGCACAGTGTCAAAGGCAAGATTTAGAAATAGAGCAATTCTCTTCTTTCTGATAGTTTTTGGCGACATATTCTGTTAATGTTAGTACAGCATTTGAAGTCGACCTATTTCTTCGGAAGCCAAATGGATTTTTAGAGAACATGTTGTTGTGTTCTAGATAACTGACCAATCTATTGTTAATTATCTTTTCAAAAACCTTCGATAAATATGTTAATATGGAATTGGGCCTGTAGTTACCAACAATCATTTTATCATCACTTTTATGCATAGGTATTTTTTTCCATGTTTAAGAGAGTTAGGAAAGACTCTTGACTGTAGGGAAAGATTAACAATGTGTGTTATGACTGGTGCAAGTAAGTAACTATTTTGGCGTAGTACAGCGGAGGGAATATTGTCCCAGCCCATGGAGCTATCGATTTTTAACGCGTTAATGGTGTTCAGAATTTCAGGTATATGGGCATCTGTTAGGATCACGGAATTTAGTGTTGTATTAGTTGGCTGTAGACTATTACTTATATCAGTGTCGGGAGAAATATTTTCTGCGAGAGCTTTACCTATATTAACAAAATAACTATTCACATCGTTGACTGCTTTTTTTTTATAGTTGGTTATTTTCTAGAAGATCTTGTGATACCTTGGGAATTGTTTTAAAATGTGTAATTTTGTTTATGATTTGCCACGTTATTTTCATATTTTTCGCTTTACTAGCTTCCCTCAGACGTTCTATTTCATAATTGGCTTTTGCTTTTCTAAGAAGGGTTTTACAGTGATTTCTATAACGTTTATATGTCTTAATAAAAATAACATTAACATTAACATGTTAATTTCATATGCATTCGATCTCTATTTTTCATGTACCTTAATAGTCCTGTCAAGATCCAGAGTTTTTTTTAGTGTCTGGTAATTGGTTTAGATATATTATCTAAAAGATAGTTTGTGGCCAAGTTACAATCAGCAGTAATAAATATTTTTGAGAGGTCTGATGCTTTGATTGTTTCAGAAACTTCTTTGTAATTAGTCTTGGTAACAGTGATAGTGAAAAAGGGTTTTGTTTGGTTAGTATCCATGACTAGGAAGGAATATGGTATCGTGGTCGGTGAGAGCATTTTGAACATTATGTTCATATCACCTGTTATTACGATGTTTTTTTTTATAATTCTTACATGAGATTAATAGTTCTTCTAATGATTTAAGGAATGGTATTACATCATGAAATGATTGCGATCTGTTAATGGACTTTAGGATAATACCATTTTTTTATACAGGTAGCATCTGAAAGTTTATGTTCAAAGGAATCACAGTGTAAATAGTTTTTAATGTATATCATTATGCCATCGTTTTGGTTTTTTTAAAAATTCTAGACTACTAGTATTGTACCCCTTTATTTAAGGGATACATAAAAATTGTTAAGCCAGCATTCTAATAAAATAATGGTGCCAGGACTTATTGCTATTCTGGAAAGAAGTAATAGGAAACCGTTAAAATTGCACAATATACTCTTTATATTCTGTGTTAGAATCTTTAGTTTATGTGTTGGTGATTTTATTAACGAGTTGAATTCTTCAGATGTGCAGGTTTGTGTCTTAGATGGTACAATGTTGTCGATGTTATCATTAATTATTGAGATTGTGTGGTACATTATTTGTATGTCGGATATAATTAAGGGTACATTAGTACTCCTACCAAAAAAATGAATGGATATAAGTACTACGTTTAGGGCTGTTTGTTTTGTCAAACATCAGAGTGCCTTAGTATGTGTATACATAATACGACATATTAATAGAGGTTTAAATTGATAAAACGTATGTTTTGATTTTGTAAACAAAATTCGTGCTTCGTTACTAAGTAACAACAACAGTTTTCATGAAGTTGACACTATTGGAGGAATGATGTTGTATTTTTATTGTCATGAGTTTTAATAATGTTAGTTGATAGTGTGAAATTGATATTTATATCATTGTATATAAGATATTGTAGATTAGTAATATGACACGTATATTGCAACTTTTATTGTAACTTTTCATAAATTTAGTGTACATCAGTAATATATAATGTTCTCGAACGGTAGTAGTAATAGGCCGTACAGTGTGTTGATGTTTACACAGTACCAGTATTTACAAATTAAGCAACCGTAATATGGAACATTAATTTCAATGTTAGCATACTTGTATGATAAACAAATTGGGGAACTAAGGTGAATTTTATAAGTATGCCTGGCATTGTACACTTCTATGATGCGGTGGTAGGATGTGTGATAAGAGTAAGTTGATTGTTGGCAGTTAATTGTATTATTTTGGGAGTGTTGATTTTTATGTTTTAGTAAAGTGTGTCTACATATTACATTTATAAAATGAACAAGCAAGATAATATTATGGACGGTATATGTTATACAAATGTGTTTAAATATTGTACTACGTAGAATATTTTATTTTGTGTCCGTAATGAATGTAGTTGATCTTCGTTTTTAATGGCAATGCCCCTTCTGTTTTTCGTAAAAGTATTTTACCATTTTTAACCCAGCTGTGAGCGTATTTTTCTGCCTTTGCTAATTCTCTGGCGAGAAAATGTACTCTTCTAATTTTTGTTAATCTCTTTTAATCTTTATAACATGTAAACTGGAATGACTTCTCCGACGAAAGGAAGTTGCTTGGAGTTTAGTTCGTCAGTTCTGTTTTTCTGTGCTTTTGACAGACGCTAGCACATCCATTTCAGTCCAAGTATTGGTAAATTCGACAACGACTGTAGACGTTGTGGAGTCGGCTCATTCTTCTCAATTTGAAAATCCAAAGTATTAGTTAGGCGCTCAAAAGTTTGTAGGAGATTGGATTTGGATTCTGCTTGTTTACCAGAGACGTTTCTTATTTCAACGGCTGTTTTTAGAGGAAAACGTTCCAAAGTACCTAATCGCTCTTCAAGTAGCGATGTCCGTTTTTCCAGATCGCCTCCTCAGCCAACGTAGATAACTTACCTTCAATGTTTTTTAATTGGTCCGTTAGGAAGTCTAGACTTTTATCAAGCTCTTGGTTAGATTGATCGACTTGCGATTTTAAATCTTTCATAAGAGCTTCTACTTGAGTCTCTAATAATTATTACGTAGGTTGAATACTTTTATGAGGAAAATAGATACTTTTATACCGTTTTATAATATTGTATTATAGTTATATTGTTAAATTAAATTAAGATTTTATTATATTGGCTTCAAAATTATAATAAGTAACTTAAGTTAGTAAGTAATTAATTGGCAGAGTTCCTGATGTTTTAGTGTGCCAGGAGGCTACACATTTCGTAGGATGGCCGAATGTAATAATTTTATAAAAGGTAGTTTTAGTTTTCTTAGATGGCAGCACTGCTCGACCCCGCCACTCTTTTGTGACAACTTCCGGCGAATGGATTGAGAGTGGTGGGGTTGAAACAGCGTTTTGATTATTGAGTCAGGAGCTCGGCAGTCGTTGGATATCCGTCGATGTGATAAGTCGTCTAGTGGAAAGACAGTCGTCTAGTAGAATTGACCGTTAGAAATGTTTAAAATGGAATAAAAGTATTCACTGTGCAATGAATTGGAGTTTTTCTTGACACAGTTAACTGTGTCGACTAATTACAAAACATTAAGTATAATCTAAGTAATTAAGCCATATTTTAACAAAATTCTATCCGAAACACACCCGGGCCGGATGTAAATAAGCTTATCGTTTTCACTTTGTGGCGATAAGCCGACCTCGTGCCCTACTTAGATCGGAAACCACGGCTATATGTCTTGGGGTTAAATTATAATTTAATCTAGCTTTATTATTTCGGATTTCTGAAATTTTAAATAATAATCTATAACATATTTAGATATTTAGATTATACATCTCATAAATACTACAGAATAAAAAATATGCATAAAATAATATAAATAAGATTGAAAACACCAATTTAAAAAATATTAACTTTTTTCTCTCTAGATTGTATTTCTATCTTAGATAAATCTTATTAAATAAATTAAAATATTCTTAGAATGAATTGTTGTTCTGCTTACTCATTTATATTTGTCTTGAACTCTAGACTCTTAAATTTTGAACTCCATTGTTTAAAGTGTGTAATTTTAAAGTCTAGAGTCTGCAACGTTCCCTTATCAAACACTGAAATCCCGGTTTATATTTGTTAAATGATGTCCCTAAATCCGAATGTAATTGCTACAATTTGTGGTTCATAATCTGTTACACAAACTAAATGTTATAATCGCTTCAGTTCCAAACAAAAATTAGGAAGTTTCAGTTGACATTAAAACATAACTTTAGTGATTACTTTGATTGTTGTTGATAGTTTGATCGAAGGGAACGCTTTGTTAGGGTTTTGTTTATGCTTTGTGGTAGTTGTATAATTAAAATGAGCTGTCTAGTAAACAGAAATACTTGGGATGTATTGAAATACATATAATGTATTGCGTAAAACCATTACGTAATTTACTACCGAGTAATAGCATTATAATTGAAAAATACATCTTTTAGTATACACATATAGATTGTAGGAAATATTAATAACCTTTATACGAAGTCTATGTCCCATGGAAATATATTTTATTAATATGATATAGACGTTCTCTAAGGTCAAAGTCAACAGTTATTTTGGGTCATTATGCCACCGGAATAACATAGAAATACATGTCATCATCAATCTGCCCTAATCCCTATGTAGGGTCGGCACAGTATGTACTACTCCATACATCTCTATCAGCCGTCATATCTTATTATTATCTTATTATTATTATTATCTTATTATTATTATTATCTTATCGAATTTACCCCCTTATTACGCATATCCTCTTTCACATAATCCATCCATACTTTTTTTGGTCTACCTTTATAGACGTCCGCATTCAACCTCATTACTTTTTTGTTTATGTGGTCATCATCCCTCCGCATAACATGTCCAAAACACGCAGATTCTTCTCTACTCTTCTACTTCGGCCCCTCAATTACTCGATAACCGACGCTACTTTCAAACTACCTCTAATATACACATTCTTAACTTCTTTTCGTGTAATACATGTATTTTAATACAATTTATCGCTAAATTAACAACGACGTAATAGTAATTTATAGTTCAAATAATTCTGTGCTATAAATTAAAACTGTTTGTGACCTAACATGACCAGATTAATGTATTCAAAATTAATGATTATCTGTACGGGCCGCAGCTGTCGGTGAAACAATACCATTATGCCACATATATATGATTAATGCTGTGTTTAATTAATACAATAATGTCCTATCGTGTTATAAAGCAAATTAATTTTTTAATACAAACATTTATTGACATAAACAAGAAATAAAATATAAGGTATTTATGTATAGTTGGTAATCGTTATCTTTTTAACGATAAATGCGATGCAGCGCAATACAATTTGCAGTAGTCTCAAGACGTATAACAGTTTTCAACCGTTTCGTCTCTAAGGTATGAAGGAAGGATGTGAAATCTCAGCATCAGAATAACGGCAATTTTTTTTTTCCTAGTTCACTAGTTTACTAAATTGGTAACAATTAACTGAATAGATGTAAGATGTCTTCTTTGTCGTTGAACATTAAGAGGATCGTAAAATGATCAAAAATCACTATCTTATAGTGTCATACGTCACTAAAAAAACAAATGAACATCGTATTTACAATAACTTGTAATTAAGTAATTAAATAACAAACAAAACTCTTAACAAGAGCATTCTTTGTCATGAGGTACCATATCCATTGATCAACGATTAAACGCCGAGATTATATTTGCCAATCTAATTTGTCGCTGAGTCGTCCGACTGACCCAAATAAGACTTACGAGTATGTAGGTCACATCTTATTTGGCAGACAACAACAGAACATCCTATATCTTTTAATGTTTTATTAAATACCATTCCAACTAAGCACATGGCTTATGCTACGATAATATCGACTAGCCGAATGGGATTCGAACCCTCGCAAATCCGTTACCATTATAGCCTTAACCATTATGCTATTTTCTCTTCATTGTAATCTCATAGTAGGGTTTCCACTGCACCTATACTGAACATATTTATTCAAATCCCCTTTCATTATTTTTGAAAAAAAATCATTTAATATTATTTCAGCAATGAATACTAAGGATGTTGATTTTATAATCACTTCATCATCATCAGCTCACTATACGTCCCCACTGGGGGGCTCGAAGCCTACCCCAAATTAGGGGTGACTAGGACATAGTCAACCACGCTGGCTCTGTGCGTTTACGTAATCTACTGTCATGGTAGCATGAACTCTTTGTATTAGCATTTGAAGTCCGAACGTAAAGTGATATTGTTATCAAATGGCCCAAGATAAGCCTTAATTTACGCATGTTTAGGGGAAGGGTAAACGTTTACCTTTAGTGATATAAAGATCGGACTACGACTGAGTTTATCTATTTGTGTAGTAGATGTAGGATAAAAAGTACACGTATTTTTTGCTCATTAATTAATATAATTTAAATTTTTTAATGATAATAGTCGTTTTAAAACTTGCTCGGAAAAAATCAAAATACAATTAGCTTATACTTAACTATTATAAAAACCAAAAAAATTGTTAATATAAATTTTTATTTCAGAAATTATTTTTTTTTGTTCTCTATCGTAAATACGCATTACTGTAATTTTAATTAACAACTTTTAATCCTATCCTGCAACTTTCATTCATCTAATTTTCATAAAATTATAATCTACAACAATTCTATGAAATATAGAATTATAAAGTAACATTGTTTCCTCTATCATATTATCATTTAATATTTCCTTTGTTTCTTTCCTTTGTTATTCAATTTCATGACTTAACAGAAAAACGTTATAATATTCTTTGTGCTCATAATGTATTTGCCAAATAACTGTTTAACTTTATCGCAAAATAAGAAATAAGTGAATAATCTTCTCTGAATTTTAGGACAATTGATAAAAACAAAATTCAAATTATTCAAGTCTTAGCAGCGTGTTTTATTACTGTCAAAACACCGGTACAAAATGATAATGTTACATTTTTTTTTTCAAACCGATTTTTATTTTTTCGCAAGTGAATAAAAGTTGAAAAGACTCCGTTATATATAACATAACCTTTTGTTACTTGCCGTTTAAATGTTCATCTATAAATTGCAATACTAGAAAAATATAGTCCGTTCCAATTTGAATTGTATTTTTGTTTTGCGATCGACTAACGACTAAAAAAGTATCGTTCGAACGTTCATTCACATTCGTTCAAATTGAATTTGCTGGCTTTTCATCGCGTTACATTTTATACGAATTTTCAACGTCGAATGAAATAATTGACGGTCCACGGATCATCCTGTATTGGAGAGGAATTATATTGAATGCTACTGACAATCAAAACTTTTTTCACCAATAGCTTACAAAAAAATAATGCTTCAGGAATAAAAACATCAAACTATACAGTGGGATGTCAATTGCAATCCGATACGACTTACGGTCCTTCAAGAAGCGAGTTCCTCATTCTCAAACCTTGGGAACACGTCTGCTAATCTTTTGGTATTGCGGATACCTCTATGGTGTTAAAAATCAACTCTAATAATACCACTGCCCTTTTGAGCAATATATTTGATTCCAGAATCGTGTTTGTATCAAATTTATACTTATTTAGTGAACACTACTTTGGAAGTTTAACGATACTAGTTTAGTTTTGACTGTCTTTAATATTTATTCATTGTTTTTAACTGATCTATTAAGTTAATTGCTCCTTACGTAGAGATTTCACATTAATAGTATAAAATGTTCTGCTAGTACTTGCAATTTTACTCGTGTTTCATCCTTTTTATAGAAGGATAAGTACAAAAGATAGAAAGCACTGTCCCTGACAGTCAATAGAATTGCAAAAGGGACATCGCAGTACGACAACTGACCACTCCGGTATCATCGCATTAGCATAAGAAAGGACAGTATCAGTATGCACATTTGAATATGGTCCTTGGAGATTTTGATAGTTTATATCAAATTCCAAATAATTTATTAGACCACGATAGCTTTATTGTGTATACTTTTAAATGTTTTATTTGAAAAAAAGTCATACATACATCTACATCTTGACTATCTAATAATAAATTATTTATCTACTTATTAAAGCACACTTATTTGTGTATTTTGTATATTAATTTCAGCATATAAAGAGCACTCGAAACCTACAAAGAAGTATGTGTAGATGTTTGAATGTGGAAGATGTGAGAGAGTTGTGCCAGGACCGCGACAAATGGAATTTCATCTCTGCCTACGTATGTATGGGTGTGAGTTGTTTCTAATTTTAGGGCTCATTGAATGGTTGAAAAATAAACAAGGAGTACGTTCGTCTAGACATCTAAGCCAGACATAAGAGTTTTATTTTCATTTTATGATATCGATAAAAACAAATTTTCCGTAAATTATTCATGAGCTTATGAACAGTGGAATGTAATGTCGTTCGAAGAGAAATTCTAAATAACCCGAGGCGGTACTTGTTTGCGCGACAATATTATGAGTTTCTAAATTACGATTATGAATGACAATGTCACATAAAATTGATATTAAGGGTCCTAATTGTATTTTATTCATGAAAATGTGAATTTCTATTTCATATTTCTAACAATTATTATAGAAGTAATCTTGAAAGATCATATTACCTATTTTGACTGTTATATTGTTATCAGAACTTTGAATAACAGAGTACTATGTGTAATCCATGTGGATTAGTTGTTACGACAGCATGTTCTATCAAAGGTCGGAGCTCAGCTTCACTCTATTAGATAGTATTCTATGAAAAGTTATAAAACTTTATCTTTCAACGATAATTAAAGTAACAGTGGTAGACGGCAGCAACACGCCTGGTACTATACCAGGACCACACAGAAGACAGGCGTGAAGTGGAAGTAATTAAGAGTTTCGTCTGATGAGTGTGGTGCAGGAGTCCTAATTTTAGTCCCCTTTCCCTTCTCACCCTTTTCTTGTAAGGAAAGATTGCGAAGGGGAAATGGATTTGGCGGAGAAAGGGACGCATAGGAATGGGATATATCATTTTTATGCTCTTTCCCTCCTCCGTCGTTTAAAGGTAGGCAACGCATCTGCAATTGCGGATATGGGTAGCAGTCGCTATTACGGCGAAGTCAGGTGACCGCTTGCTTGTTTGCCACCTTGTGATTTAAAAAAACTTGAGAGGTGTCAAGGAATGGAACGAAGTTCCTTTCTATTAATTAATGAAGTAACCAATGTTTATTCTATGAATAAAAAACTTAAGTCTTCACAAGAAGTATATTTTATTTCTATAAATTTTCGTTATATATTGTCACGTCGTTGCCATGGTTACTATAGCAAAAAGTGTCGTGACAACTTTTCGTAAGAATTTTTTCCGTCTAGCCCCCTTTCACAACGCGCGATAAGGAACTTCGTTCCAAAAACTCAAAATAATGTAGTTACAATTTAAAATATTACACCGTAAATGACACTGTCACTCATCTTAGTTTTGTATGTGTAACAGCAATCAAAATAAAATTGGAAGTAACTGTATTTAATAAAGTTAACTGCAGCTCAACGTACAACTGTTTAAGTATTACTGTGTGTTTTCTCGCACATAATCTACGCTAAGGGATAATGACCGCTAAGAAGTCTGAGTACGATGTAAGACTTCGAAATATCTAGATTTAACAGCGCAAATTCTCCTTTGAAAATTAAAGTTAGAGCGCATTTCGATTACCTATTGATTGAGTGCACACTTACCACAAACTATTTGCGCCACCGAATCCACAATCCACTGCGAATTGTCTGCTCAAATGAAACCACAACTTTGAACAAAACTTCAACTAATCGAGCTTGGAATAAAATTAGAATTATAGATTACGAGGGTTATTCAGAAAGACAGATTAATCCGGAACATGTTAAACTCAAGACTGAATTGGTTTATGTTTGTCAGCCTGAATGACATCAATATAAATTCATTTTAAACTAGCTAATGTTTAAATACAAGGGATAAGTAAAGATATTTGTCTTTTTAGGGTTTCTCGAAATGAAAAAACGGAACCCTCATAAGGCCCTCCATCACTTTATTGTCCGTCTGTCTGTAACACTCTTTTGTTTAGATTTTTAGGAACACATTAATTCCGTCGCGGTATAAAATATAGGCACTCAGAGGTATTCTCTTACCAAATATACGAAAATGATAAACACATGTCTGAGTAGTGGATCACAATATTTGTTCAGTGAAAAAATTTAGTGTAATATAAAATGCATGACTGTTATAAATTCAATTATCCTTAACGCGTTAAACATTTTCAATTAATATCAAGTATCAAATAAAAATAAAAGTAATAAAATTTTTGATAAAATTGACGTAGTTTTAATTGGCCATATAAGTCAGATGTCGTCCTATATTCGAAGCATGCGGGGTTAAATCAACGTCACTCTCAGACTTTCATCTATCAACGTCCGCTGTGAGAACAGAGAATACTGAAGTAAGGGACATGCATGCAGAATTGTGCAAACATTTTGGTTTTTTCAATTTTAATAGTCACGAATTTATGGTATTTTTTCATAGAATCTGGTAAAATTTAATTCATTTTTTTATGAAGAAGAATGTTTATAAAATATATTTGTAGGTTTGGGAAAATAATTTTGGTATAACAATTGAAGTTAAAAGGCGGCTCTATGATATGGTGCATGTTAAATCTTGTATTCGAATCCATGACTTCAAGATCAACAGTCAGATCTTTTGATGTATGTTCTGAGTTATGATGGATATTCTCAAAAAATAGTAATAATTCTGAGAGCTATTGATTTATCTAAAATGAACTACAAGTGATGAATTCGTAATACCCCCTTGTTGAGATGTCGAAGCGTATCCAATCTAATTACAGGATTCGGGTCTAAGTTTACCCGTCAAAGAACAATGAGGCTCAGCGATGCGGTCCTAAGCGATGGGTTAGCCATTATTCCGAGTAATTACACAGGATCAATTAATCACATTAAACTAGTCTCTCAGACTTTACCTCGATCGGGTAAATTTCCATAATATAAAGTAAAAAATAAAAAAACTGTTATATACGCCCTGTGCTACTATTCTATTTCTTGTGACAGCGTATGCGTAATATATGCAGTTACCTTGCTTTAAGTGGATGCCTTTTGGATCCATTAATCAACAATAACAATTAATAGTGCTCCAGTCTATTCCTCATATGCTAGTCAATTCAATATGCTGTTTATTTTTAACTCTACAACATTAAAAACCATTTCTATACGTTTACGTCGCTGCAACAAAACAAATACTAATACTAGAATAGTTTATTTATCATTTTTTTCGTTTATTTCTCTCGCTTCCTCTCCGCTTAATTCTTTTTGTATCTCATTGAAAGTCTTTCCATTTGTATCAGGGATGCAGAAATAAACGTAAATACAACTGATCACACAAATTATACTAAAAGACCAGTAAGTCATCGCTGGACCGATGGCCATGGTCAATAAGGGAAAGAACTTCGTCGTAATGAAAATCAAAAATGATACAACCACCATCGCTATCGTAACTCCTAATGCTCTACCAGGTCCATCAAATAATTCTGGGACCAACACCCAAAATAAAGAACCTATTCCTGAAAGTAAAAGAAAGAATTGTGTTAATAATAAAGATTTTTATCCACTTCGATAGATAGAATCAGTAACCGATTCGAATAAAGATATTTTTTTAAATTAAAACAATTCCCTACAATCTATTTTAAGGTATAATCAAATATTAATTCTCTTATCTTACTAATATTATAAATGCGAATGTTTAGATGGATGGACGGATGTTTGTTTGAAGGTATCTCCGGAACGGCTCGACTGACCTTGATGAAATTTGGTACAGATATAGAAAATAATCTGGAAGGACACATAGTTTTTTTTATATTTCCGCGTGGAAAGAATTGCGGGCAACAGCTAGTTTCTACATAAAAGCAAAAAATCACTAGACTTTACACCATCGCAAGACTATAAATACAACTCTAGGTGTGTACCAATCAATACTCATATTAAATATTACCTGCGCTATAACAATAAATGACGATTATCAGCGAAATCATTGGCAAGTAATTTAAGAATCCGATCACTTCTTGCTTCTCCTCTGTTAACTTGAAAAATAAACCCAAAGCTACCTGAAAAAATAAACAGAAAACTGATTTAAAAAACTTTGATTTTGTACAGTGAAATACGTAATTGTTCAAAGAATAATTTTAACTTTACAAGACTGTTGACTTATAAATCAGTAATTTTAACATTAGTAGGTACCACAAAAGCTTTAAAAATTAAAGATCTTACCAATCCAATGAAGATACCAATAAACGATGATAACAATATATGTGTCCGCTTCCATCTATCAGTTACAATCGCTGCACATATGGCTGCTAAAATTTGTATTAAGCTTATCACAAGCGATGCCACTTCAGGCATAACGTTTGTATTCGTCGATACTAAAATCGTTTGCAAATAATACGATACTGCGTTAAAACCGGTAAATTGTGACATAATACAAAGGACTATCGCTATCCCAAGTGATTTCAGAAAGACTCGGTCCTTCAATAATTTTATTTTGTTGACTTTTTCCGTATTAACCGCAACTGAGTACATTGCAAGCTCTTCTTTAGCCAATTCTTCAGAACCACGAAGTGATGTCAATGTATTCATTGCTTGATTGGTTTTACCTAAAAACAGATAAATATTATAAACCAGCTGTCGCCTGCAGTCCTTCCGCGCAGAATTAAAGAAAAACTTAATTAGTCACCTAAGTATTCTTCAAGACTTTATTCAACATCTGTGCCAAATTACATCAAAATTTATAAAGCCGTTCTGGAGATACCTTCAAACAAACATCCATCTAATCATACATCCGTCTAAACTTTCGCATTTATAATATCAGTAAGATTAAACGTTTTTTTTTTCAATTGCGTTCATTCTATTTATAAACATCTATATATATAAAAGAAAGTTGTGTTAGTTACACCATTTATAACTCAAGAACGGCTGAATCGATTTGACTGAAAATTGGTGAGCAGGTAGCTTAGAACCAGGAATAGGACATAGGATAATTTTTACCCCGTTTTCTTTTTTTTTTTTTTTTTATTCCGCGCGGACGGAGTCGCGGGTAAAAGCTAGTTATGTAATATATATGTGAATAAAATAAAATGTAAAGGTAAAAAATAATATAATATAATTCTTTATTTCAATATAAGTACTCAAACCAAATTTACCACTTAAAGTAATTCTTTTTTAAGATCCTTTTTGAAACATTTGAAGTTTAAACAAACAATATAGAAATATTAGGTTCAGTTAACCTTCAATATCTAGGGTAAAAAATTCTTACCTTTGGAATAGAGATAGTAAGGACTATCTGGCAAAAATAACACAGGAATTGCCACGAGAAGATTCATAGCAGCAAATACTATACTGTACGTTGTATACGAGACAAATGGCCCTATGGATTTCGTTAGTGCAATGCCCAAAGAACTCAACATCTGCAGCAAAGTGCCGAGAGAACCTCGCGTTTCTTTCTGTAAATGAAACAATTCAGCAATGTATATAAATACATGAAAATACAAAAAGACCTTTAACATAAAAACAACAAAGCAATATTAGCATAAAACTCACATCAGCGATTTCCGAAGCGTAAATAGGGACAGCAGTAAACAGGAAAAAATCCGCAGAACCAATTACAGCACGGCCCAGTATCAAGACCCATGCCTCTTTCGCAAATATGAACACAATGCTTATTAATATTTTTGGCACACATGTTAGTATTACGCAGTATTTTCTACCAATACGATCTATTAACATGCCTAGAAAACAAAGAGCTGAAAAAAATGTTCATATCTTTGTTATGAAACGTTTTATACAAAAAAAAAAATACTTTATTGACACTAACCTCAGAACATAATTAGTAAAGTTTTTACATAAATTTTATACAACGCTTTACCCAATTGAGAGTTGATTTCTGAAACTAAAATCTTTATATAAAACATGTCGTCATCCCTGTAATTATCTTTGACAAAACAGAGGTAACAATGTTTTTTAAAAGAAGATTTTGCTTTCAGAAAATCACAATAAGAAGAGACTAATATTTTAAGCGGTTATGTATGTCGACGTTTAAAATTTAACCAATCAAAAACCAGTGGAATGACCAAATATGTTTAGAAGGCGATCGACAAAATGTTACTAGTCCGTTTCATACAAAGTAAATTAAAAAAATCGATTCGAAATCTTTAGGGCGGAATATAAAGTAAGATATAATGATAAATGATTTTAAAATAGTCACTCCTCTCAGTTGCTTAACCCTTATTAATTTGTCACCACATATATTACATGGTGGCGTTGTAAATTAATTTTCTATGTACTAACTAATTAGATAAAAAAAAAATCTTACTGAACGTGTTACATAGAGCGCCCACGGAAGCGATCCAAGAACCTTCTTCATCAGTAATGCGTCGATGTAATGGCGACTCTGTTTCGTTTCCCAACTTCACAAGCATCGGTGATGGCCATGCCAAGCTCATACCGGTTGTTATCACGCCTAGATTGACTGGAATAAGTTGATTCACAATTAATTCTTCTAAAGTCTTCTAGTTATTTAAAAAAAAAATGGGCACCATCTGCAAGCACTTCCTTTCGATTAAAATAATTTTTATCAAAATCGGACCACCAGGGGCGGAGATTCGCAGTAACACACATAAAAAAAAATTCAGTCGAATTGATAACCTTCTTCTTTTTGAAGTCGGCTAAAAATTGAAATGGCTGTATGTAATCGAGTATCGAGGGAAAAAACATATTACGTTGCTGAATAACAAAAACGATTTTTTTAAATTTTTCGTTTATTGGTTTGTCTGTAAGTTTGTTCACAAGGCCACGTTTGCGACTAATCTCCGAAACGGCTGGACCGATTTTGACAGGACTTTAACGGGAAGGTAACTGACGCCAACCAGCAAACTATAGGCTACTTCTTCTTTTTTTTAATTCAGCGCTAACAAAGTCTTATAACACATGTAATGAATACTATGCCCAATTGAAAAGCAAAATTATTTTCAGATCCTTTTTTAAATGAGGTACGCTTAGAAATCAAACGTTAAGGTGTTTTCAAATGCATTCACTTAATTATTTTTGTACAGTAAATTAAATATTTATTAAAGTAATATGAAATCCTTATCTGCGGATATTGTGTTAATTATAAACACTAGCTTCATTTAAATAGACTAGCAGAAAAATAATAACCTCATAATAGGTATTGTTGAATTAAAAATTAAGCAGTTGCACTTGAAGATTGGCACCGAGGGGGTTTTAGTGAGTCAAGTCTAACATAACCCTGTCTTTACTCCAAAATGGTAGGCAAAGCTATGCTAATTTCTAGTTAATACAACTATAATTGAGACAATACAAAAAACTTACCAATTAAAACTATAGCATATTGTTTGAACCGTGGCGCTTTACCTATTGGAAGCATATTAAATATTTTGTATGTAAATTACGTGTTTTCCTTTTGTACCTCCTTTTTCCAATTTGCACTGTAAAATGACTTGATATTAATGTATCTAGTGGTATTAAGTTTTTCGGAATATGATTCCACATTAACTACTAATTAAATAATTTGACTTTTACTTAAAAGTATTAAACCAAATAAAATAAAATCATAATTTAAATTTTACTATAATAATGATTAACTAAGTAGTATTAAACTACAATAAAAACTTACCAAATTAGATTAATAATTATTATTCAATATATTTATAACATCATTGAATTTTAATACCAGATAGTGACAAAACACTAGTTCATATCGTACAGGCAAGGTTATAAAGGCAACGGCCATATAAGTACTAAGAATTTTCGTGTATAATAAAACCTCTTTACTCCAGAGTTAGATTATGTAGATGTTAAATAACGTTATCTCACAAAAGTTAATTCGTACGACTAATGTGAGATTCATTAACGATTATCCATGTTTATTTAACAAAATGTTCTTATAATAGGATGTTCTTAAATTATCTTAAGATAGTGCTCAAAATGTAAAGAGTACTTACACAGTGGCTTGTTAAATTCTAAACGTAGGTTTTCTTTTTAAACGCCAAAGAAATTCGTAATATTGTTCTTAGAAACATTTAAAAAAAATATATTCCGTTGATTAAAGGTAGGCATCTGTAATTGCAGATAATAATGAGCATCGGACGCTTCGTTATTTCGAATTCAGATGGCCGCTTGCTCGTTAACCACCTTATAATATAAAAAAAATACGTAAGATTCGTCAAAGGTCAAAGGTAAGAAAAATATTAGGTCCTTACATATGAAATTGGCGTTTTTCGTACTGGCCACTTTAATCACGAATTTCTCCTCTTTGGTAAGGAATTCCAAATTCAAATTTGTACAGCTATAGACTCATGTATTTGTGGTTCGATGACCGTCATTCGTTTGTTTTTTTTCTTCTGTTTTTTTCTGTTTGCGTCACTCATTTTACAAAATGGAAAACTAAAAATATCGCATTATTTACGAGTACGAGTTCCACGGTGGCACTAGTGCTGCGGAAACGACTCGAAGGGTGAATGATGTGTATGGCGGTCGTGTTGCAAAAGAAAACACAGTTCGTTTTTGGTTCAACGTTTTCGTTCTGGAAATTTCGATCTGCAAAACAAGCCCCGTGGACGGCCTGAGACTCAAGTTGATAATGAAGAGTTGAAGGCTATTTTGGAAGCGGATCCATCGCAAACCACGTCCGAGTTAGCTGCAGGCTGCGATGTTAGTGATAAAACTGTTTTAATTCACTTGAAGCAAATTGGGAAGATTAAAAAGCTTGAAAGGTGGGTACCTCACGAATTGACTGAAGCAAACCGGCAAACGCGCGTCGACTGTTGCGTTACATTACTAAACCGGCACAATAATGAAGGTATTTTAAACCGAATCATTATCTGTGATGAAAAATGGGTTCTTTACGATAATCGGAAGCTCTCAGCGCAATGGTTTGATCCTGGCCAGCCAGCCAAATCCTGCCCCAAGCGAAAATTAACCCCAAAAAAGTTACTTGTAAGCGTTTGGTGGACTAGTGCCGGTATTGTTCATTACAGTTTTCTCAAATCTGGCCAGACCATGATGGAAAAGCTAGCGGCTAAACAACCTAGGCTGGTCAATCGCTCCACGCCACTGCTGCTTCACGACAACGCTAGACCACACACTGCGCAACAGACGGCTACTAAATTAGAAGAGCTTCAATTGGAAAGTCTAAGACATCCTCCGTACTCCCCGGACCTTGCTCCAACAGATTACCATTTTTTTCGAAATTTGGATAACTTCTTGCAAGGGAAAAAATTCAACTACGATGGGGCAGTCCAAATCGTCTTCAAAGATTTTATTGATTCCCGTCCGAATGGTTTTTTTAGTAAAGGGATCAATGAACTACCTATGAGATGGCAAAAGTGCATAGAAAATAATGGTTCATACTTTGATTAATTAAATATATTATATTAAAAAATATTCGACTTTTTTTCCTCCCATACAAAAATATAATATTTCGGTTTCGGTTAAATATTTTATTTCGGTTCATACTTTGATTAATTAAATATATAAAATATATTTAATTAATCAAAGTATGAACCATTATTTTCTATGCACTTTTGCCATCTCATAGGTAGTTCATTGATCCCTTTACTAAAAAAACCAGTCGGACGGGAATTAATAAAATCTTTGAAGGCGATTTGGACTGCCCCATCGGAGTTGAATTTTTTCCCTTGCAAGAAGTTATCCAAATTTCGAAAAAAATGGTAATCTGTTGGAGCAAGGTCCGGGGAGTACGGAGGATGTCTTAGACTTTCCAATTGAAGCTCTTCTAATTTAGTAGCCGTCTGTTGCGCAGTGTGTGGTCTAGCGTTGTCGTGAAGCAGTAGCGGCGTGGAGCGATTGACCAGCCTAGGTTGTTTAGCCGCTAGCTTTTCCATCATGGTTTGCAATTGCTGACAATAGACATCAGCCGTAATAGTCTGGCCAGATTTGAGAAAACTGTAATGAACAATACCGGCACTAGTCCACCAAACGCTTACAAGTAACTTTTTTGGGGTTAATTTTCGCTTGGGGCAGGATTTGGCTGGCTGGCCAGGATCCAACCATTGCGCTGAGCGCTTCCGATTATCGTAAAGAACCCATTTTTCATCACAGGTAATGATTCGGTTTAAAATACCTTCATTATTGTGCCGGTTTAGTAATGTAACGCAACAGTCGACGGGCGTTTGCCGGTTTGCTTCAGTCAATTCGTGAGGTACCCACCTTTCAAGCTTTTTAATCTTCCCAATTTGCTTCAAGTGAATTAAAACAGTTTTATCACTAACATCGCAGCCTTCAGCTAACTCGGACGTGGTTTGCGATGGATCCGCTTCCACAATAGCCTTCAACTCTTAATATCAACTTGAGTCTCAGGCCGTCCACGGGGCTTGTTCTGCAGATCGAAATTTCCAGAACGAAAACGTTGGAACCAAAAACGAACTGTGTTTTCTTTTGCAACACGACCGCCATACACATCATTCACCCTTCGAGTCGTTTCCGCAGCACTAGTGCCACGGCGGAACTCGTACTCGTAAATAATGCGATATTTTAAGTTTTCCATTTTGTAAAATGAGTGACGCAAACAGAAAAAAACAGAAGAAAAAAACAAATGAATGACGGTCATCGAACCACAAATACATGAGTCTATAGCTGTACAAATTTGAATTTGGAATTCCTTACCAAAGAGGAGAAATTCGTGATTAAAGTGGCCAGTACGAAAAACGCCAATTTCATATGTAAGGACCTAATATAAACCTTGTTGTATGCAAATTTGTTTTATAAAAAAAAATAAAGTATTTTAATAATTATTTTATTAAGGCATATTACAAATTTAAACATCTCTAGATGAAAATCACAATTCAGCTATTAGCAAAGAAATAGTTAAGAAACAGTACAATATTTCCGTACAATTAAGTAAATAAACGACAAATAAATTGTACCCTACGATGATGCTAGATAACCATATATACATATGTGATTTTTGTATGTCTAAGATTACGTAAATGTTAACATAATATCTGATTATCTGTATGTCCATAAACGCGTATAACCTAACCTAATAGTAAAGATAACGAAAAGATAACATCTAGTTAGTCGTGTGATTTTATTTTAATAAAGTGAAACCATCTTTCTTAATATATATAAATCTCGTGTCACAATGTTTGTCCTCAATGGACTCCTAAACCACTTAACCGATTATAATAAAATTCGCACACCATGTGCAGTTCGATCCAACTTGAGAGATAGGATAGTTTGAATCTCAAATTATAGTCGCAATTTTAATTTATTGCTAATTATTTGTCTGTTATTATTTGACAGTCACAATTATCTGTTAACTCCAAATGATTCTAACAGATGTCGATACCTTTCGACTGGGTTGAGTAAGTAACCAATAGATGGCGCTGCTATGGTAAATCTACGAACGTGTCATATAAGCTTATTAACTGCGCGCGGACGGAGTCGCGGGCAACAGCTAGTTGTATGATAAGTTTTAATCGAATACCATTCTAAGGTCTTCTAAACTCTATGTTTAGTTGTCACAAACTACTGCAATTACTTTACATATTCATAAAATTAGATTAACTGTAGGTAATGTGGAAAAATTACATATTTTGTACACATGATGTATGTATGTATGTAAGGCTGGACCGATTTTGACGGAACTTTGACGGGAAGGTAGCTGATTCACGCATGCATGTTATAGGATACTTTTTATTTTAATTCTGTTAATTTTATTTAGTTAGTTAGTAATTTAATTTATATAAATTAAGCTTATGTTTCCTCGGAAACGTTACAATTATAATAAAAACTATATTCTAATGTATATTACTTTAGATTCATAATAATTTTTCGTTCACATTTTTTTAATGGAAAATAAAATTTTCAGACAAAAGATATTAAAACTTAAAATCATGTCACACACAACACAACAATACGACGTTGTATTGTCAAACAAAGCCGGATAATGGGCAATTTCCTGTCGGAGTTTTCCAAGCCGCTCTTCATTTCCATTCAACATTACGTCACTATTTAGTAAAACTTTATGAATGTAAAAGGGTCTTTAATAAATAATTAAATTGAAAATAATAAATTATTATACTGCTGTACTATTCATACAACATCCATACAAACACGCATCTATCCGTACATAACAGCCTATTTATTATCACTTCTTTTAATAAAAAAAGATTTAGTTAAAAATCAGGTAGACTATAAGTGTATATGAGTGTATTTTATTCCAAGAGACAAAATTCGTTGACGCAACCAAAATGCTGTTTACCTTCCGAAGGGTCTTAAATAAATAATTCAGTGGATAGACCTCAAATAAAAATACAATACACTTTTATTCTATTCAAATGTAATTCTACAAAAGCCCTAAATATTGTAGGTATTTTTTCTGTATTTATTTACAAAAACCCTTTATATTTCTTAAAAATTTTATACAAAAGAAATTCCATTTTTTATTTCGGTGGAAAGGAAATGATACGAGTTTTAATAGTTTATAGATCACACAAAAAATACTAAACCAATATGTTTTTACTAAAAACTAAACAAGTCTTTTATTTATTAAAACGTATATGGTAATTCGTAAACAGTTTGACTGTAGAATTGCGGAATTTGATTTAATAATGAACAGATAAAGGATGTGTCATAGTCATAGGAAACTAATTCCTACACCTCCTTTGATAATTACAAGGTCCTAAATATAACACGAATAATATTAATACGAATGAAAACTAATCTAGAGTAATCATGCGAAATTTACCAATATTTTTTTATTAAAGCCTTAATTAAAATAGAAACATTAACGTAATCGCAGTTGTCTTGGAACAAAAAAAAATGTCTTCCGAATCAGATAACGTTAGGTCTTGTTTTTAACTTTTATTCCGCAATATCTGAGACGGAAAGTCGCAAGTATTTCGATTATCTTGTTAAGATAAGTGCGCTGTAGGGAGAACCGTTCTACCGTAAAGTTTGTAGTCGTCGCTACGCCAACTCAATTACGTTCTATCACACTTTAAAAAAAAGTTTTCCCATGAAAATATATTACTAGAAACTGTCACGATTTATATCTAATGTGTCAGCTGAATCTTTACGCTAATAAGGTTTTAACAGTTTCTTATCTGTAGCATTTTTCTAAAGTCTAAAGACTGTAAATTTAAGAATTAACAATCAGATTTACAAACAGTATTCTTTCCCTTAAAAGCATGATTAACTAAGTAAAATTTAAATGTATTTAAAAAAATTAAGTGTTTAGGTTTTGGAATAAAATGAAATATAACATAAAAATAAGTACATAATATAGTCTTAATATGATCTTAAACCAAAACGGAACATCAAAGTCTTAATAGATCCATGCATCATAAAGCCAAATTGTAATATAACCTTAATGGACCTTTTACTTTAATTGAAGATAAAACAGCAAAATATAATAAGAAAATTTTGTTATAGGGGGATAAGTAATTTACTTTCGGCCTGGAGAGTAAATTGATTATCTCTAAAAGGCCCATGGAACGTGATGTTAATACACAACTCATCGCAGGAAATTTGAAATTCATTTGATGAATATGAAAGGTCCTAAATTATTGACTAAAGGGGCAACAACCTTGTCCACATCCGACACCACCTCGGCACCAAGCCGGCATCCATATGAGTCCAGGAGACAGCTTAGTATGTATGATAACATCACTCTTCAAATCTGGTTCAGTATTTCAAGCTATGTATAAAAGCTTAAATAAAACACATATTCAAAAGAATTTAAACTTCTTTTGGGTAATGTAATGTGAAATACCTTTTCATTTATTATATTACATATTTGTTACATTTCTATCTAGATTTATTACTAAATAACTTTGTGTTAGCGAAATTGTTCCTTTGTCGAACTGTACGAAGTAACTTTCAATGTTCGACGAAGTTGTCCCTGTCAGTTTCGTAGACATTGACGGATTAAAGCACAATTGTTTTGCGCTCGATCTTATTCCATGTCTTACAATACTTTGCCACACCATGCTCAAGTATTTTATATTGTTACTAGCTTTTACCCGTGACTTTGTCTGCGCAGAATTTGAAGAAAGGGTTAAATGTATTTCTGGTGTTACTTCAGACTATGCTATCTGTGCCTAATTTCAACAAGATGCGTTTGAACCGTTGCGGTGTTATCGAGTAATCAAACACCAGTAATCAACCACGGGAACCGTACATATTTCCGGGATCATAAGTAGCATATATAATTCATAATTCATTTATTTGCCATAAATAGGGTACAGTTATTAAGGTGTTACAGAATTTTTGAGTGCGGCCTATTTGTTAATATAATATTAACATGCAAAAATTTATAATAATATTAGGTACAGGAAAAAATAGTGAATACATAATTATAGGATTTCATAATCATTTAAAGTAATCAATGTCGCTTAATTTATTATTAGTAAAGGTCAAAATTTATTTATTGAATAAAATTGTTGTTAAATTGTATATACGAGGGGAGGTCCAAAAGTTCGCGGAATGGAGGGGATGGAGTGGGGATAGGGTAGCTCGCTTAGTGTCATACTAATTGGGCACTCATAATTAGTATATATATAACATTTCAACCCTATAGTGCCATTCGTTTACGAGTACTCGCCTGCTGAACAAGTCAATCCGGAAGCAAACTGCAACTATGGAGAAAATTGAACATCGCGCTGTGATAAAATTCCTTACCAAGCAAGGAAAAAACGTTCAAACCATTTTAAATGAAATGGAAGCCGTTTATGGAGATCAGTGCCCTGGTAAAACAATGGTTTATAAGTGGCATGGTCTTTTTAAACATGGTCGAGATTCAATTGAAGACGACTCTCGCTCTGGGCGGCCAGCTGACGCCACCACATCAGACATCGTCGAAAAAGTCGAAAAACTTGTACTAGAAGACACACGTTTGAAGAAGAAACAATTATCTGCATTTGTTGGAGTATCAGATACAACTATTTTGCGTATCCTGCACGACCACCTGGGCATGACAAAAGTCAGTGCAAGATGGGTGCCGAGAATGCTCACGCCGCTTCAAAAACAGCAGCGCGTCGACGCGTCTAAGCACTTTTTGGAGTTGTGTGGAGACGAGCCCGTGCAGATTTTGGAGCGGATTGTTACTGGAGATGAAACATGGGTTCATCACTTTGAACCTGAGTCCAAACAGGAGTCCATGCAATGGCACAAAAAGGGTACACCACCTCCCAAAAAATTCAAGGTGTCAGAATCGGCGGGAAAGTTGATGGCCACTGTTTTTTGGGATTGTAAGGGAATATTACTCATTGATTATAAAGAAAAAGGTACCACTATAACCGGAGAATACTACGCACTCATATTAGAAAAGTTAAAGGAGTCAATTAAAGAAAAACGTCGAGGAAAATTGGCCAAGGGTGTGTTGCTTTTGCAAGACAACGCGCCGGTTCACAAGAGCCGAGTTGCCATGGCTGCTCTGCACACACATGGGTTCGAACCACTTGTTCACCCACCCTACAGTCCAGACCTGGCTCCTAGCGATTTTTATTTATTTCCAAATTTAAAAAAAGAGCTAAGGGGAAGGAAATTTTCCGACGATAATGAAGTGAAGGAGGCAATTTCGGCCCATTTTGAGGCCAAAGACAAAAAATATTTTTTCGATGGTTTAGAAAAATTAATTCATAGATCGAATAAATGTATTAGACTTAAGGGTGATTATATTGAAAAGGAAAAATAAATTTATTGTTATATTTCATTGACAACCCTTTCATTCCGCGAACTTTTGGACCTCCCCTCGTATGTGTTCTTCCAGGCTGTGTTCTACATCTACACCAAATTTCATCGAGATGCTTGCAGTCGTTTTGGAAATACCTACTAACAAACATCTATCCACTCATGCAATTATTGGCATATTAGTAAGACTAGCTTAAACCTGAAATACATTGCAATACTGTAACGTCCAAAGTTTGAATAATCAAACCTATTATAGGTATGAAATGAGACAGTGCGAGCATAACAATAATTTTATTAAAAATTAAAAACACTTTTTTTATATTTTAGATTTTCTTATCTAAATTTGTTCATTAGTTCAGTAACGCATAAAAAACAAATATACAGACCAAAATTTATGTTTATAAAGACGTAAAACTTGCTTCATCTCGTAAAAATATGTTCACGTTCAGATTATTTGAGTTTTTTTTTGTGAAAATTTTATTTTCATAACCTTATAATTTTATCAACGTCCCTTAATTACTACAAGCAAAATAAAAAAAACCTTTCCTAATAACTGTAAGGTAATAAAAACATAAGTAAGATATAGAGGACAAAGTTTACTAGTAAATATAACTTAGGTTACAACTACCATAAACTTGAATTAGATCGTATTCGGCGAACGGTCACCTAATACGAGCTTATCTGAACAAATGGCTGAGCTTTAGGCCAAATGCGCTATAACACGAACTCGACATAAGTTAGAGCTTTTATAATCTTTCGTTATATGCATATTAAAGTTAGAATAATGAACATTTTAATACGTGACTTTCACTCAGTTCATCAAATCAACACTTACGAGTATATCCGAATTCTAACGGTCACATGCGACTTCATGAGTGCAGGATTTAAAAAAACGTAGGCTATATATATGGCCGCGTGCATCAACGACCTACCCGATCATAATCTGTCCAGCCGTTCCAGATATTACACAACATACAGACAAACAAAAAGATTTAAAATTATTTTTTCATTAACAGCAACGCAAATACATCATGTGTACGAAAAAAAAATGTTTTTTTTTTTTTTAATATTACATACAAACACTTTAATCTAGAGGTATATGTAGATTTTGTTTATGAAATAAACTTGTAAGGGTACAAGACTTTGGCCAAGTTGAAGTTAGACGGCAGTGTACCATAGACCAGATATTACCATTTCTTTAGCAATGATTTTTTTAATTTTTAATTAATTTTCACATATATAACATACATATTTCTTAATCTAATAAAATAAATCAATTATGCTATAGTTGTAATAAAGTTGAAATTTCTTTTATTTAACAAATTTATATCAAAGCGTAAAAACATTTCATTACATCTAAGATACGGACAAGAAACCTCGTTATGAGGAAATGAGTGTAATATAAATCAACCAGCCCCCATCCTTGTGAGCTCTAACTTATTTTTCTCATTATGGCGAGTCAGTTATTAATGACAATTGTTGTGTGAACGTAAACTTGAATACAACTTGTTTGCTATAAATTGGCACGAAATGTATTATCTTGAAGTTTTTTTTAATCTCATTGTTTTGCGAATTTAAGTTGAAGATATAAAAAATACATATAAACAACAATATTCAGATTATTTTCTACATAATAGTTAGGAGTATAATTTAAAATTCAATTATTTTGATGTGTACATACAATCGAACTGTACATATATGAAATCGTTCAACTAATCTCGATAACTGAGAAGATTAACAAACAAATGAAAGTTTTAGAAGCTATTTTTTTAATAAACCGTAGTTCAGATTTTTTTAATTTACTCCAGTATAAATTGCAGACAAATAAACAAGAGAGGAAATAAAACAAAGAATAACGTGTGCAGAGGTTTCTCAAATTCAATTATCGTGGATGCGGTTTCATTGTACTGAGAAATTTAATTACATAAAGGCGTACTAGAAAATGAAACTCCTGGCAATAGCATTTGTGTGCTCTAAATATTTTATTTTTAAAAAGGATGGTATTATTTTTGCAAGTATGTATGTATTGACGGCTGATAGAGTTGTATGGAAGATCAGAACATACTGTTTCTCCGTAGGAAAATGTAAACATGTATTTCTGTTTCGTTACTACCTGTAATTTACATGTCTTTACCGATTGTAAAGTGTAAGATTATTATTATTTCATACATGTTTTCTTTCTTTTCGGAACTGTAATTTTTTATTAAGTTGTTGTAATTCTTTTTTTTTTCTGTACAATAAACTCGTGTAAGGGATGTTAATATCACTGAATAAATAAAATGGTACAAAATATTGCAGAAGGTGCCAGAAGAGCGTCTTAATTAAATTTAATATCTTTGTATGAGACGTGGGGTGCCGTAGAAATTAATTAAAAATATATTAATAACGCCTGATGGTGGTGTTAGATGGTAGTCATTATTTATCAGTATTTAACGAACACCTTTATATACTCCGTATGTGATAATACGTGTTATTGAATACCACAGTGGTATGTGACGGAGTAAAACTATGACTCAAATAAAAAAACACAATTTACTATGCATTTATCGTACTTGTTTTTGTTACATGTGGAGTATACTGTTTTTTTTTTTAAAAAAAAACATTAGCAATTATCTTGTTATTTTCGTAATATTTCTTGTACCTTGTTAAGATGTGGTTTACAAAAACAGTCGAATAGCGGGATTAGAAACAACGATCACCTGATCGTATCTCCATCCATTTATTTTTATTCAGAATTTATTTCATACAAAAAAAAACAGGTAATAATATGGTAATTATTTTTAAATATAATATAGTTGCGTAGATTTTATTTCATCGCTGTAAAACACTAATAAATGTCTTCATTTCTGAAGTAGAAAACATTACAATCGTTTTTCGTTTTAATTTGTGGAACGTCAGACTCTTATCTAAACAAAAAGAACAAAACACATTTGTACAGCCTGCAGACATCGAACGACTTTTTACTTCTTTCTTCCGCAATTCTTTTTCTATCCTTTTCAACGGATGCAAAAGCGTTTAAATGTACGCCTGAATATTCATCATACCGAATGCATTTACAATATACTAGCTTTCGCCCGCGACTCTATCCGTGCGGAATTAAAAAAAACTTAATAAGCCTATGTGTTCTTCCAGACTATGTTCTACATCTTTGTGAAATTTCATCGAGTTCCGTTCAGCCGTTCCGAAGATACCTTCAAACAAACATCCATCCATCTGAGCATTCGAATTTATATTAGTGAGAATTCGATAAGCTTCGGCTTATGAAAAAATACTATCATTGTATTATTAATTTACAAAATATATGTAACTAGCTTTTACCCGCGACTCTGTCCGCGCGGAACAAAAAATAGAAAACGGGGTAAAAATTATCCTATGTCCGTTTCCTGGTTCTAAGCTGCCCACCAATTTTCAGTCAAATCGATTCGCCGTTCTTGAGTTATAAATAGTGTAACTAACACGACTTTCTTTTATATATATATATATATATATATATATATAGATACGAAACTCTAAGATAAAATATAGAAAATGTAATGTGTCAATAAACATTAAGTTAATAATAATATCAACTACGAGTTGTTTATTACTTATGAAATGATTTCTGAGAATCGAAATTTACTTAAGAAATTGTTAATCATAACTTTTTATTTCGTCTTACGGAAATTATATCATTCCTAACCTAAAAAAAATTCTAACTGCAAGTTCTACGGGCGATGTGAGCCGCTTTGTACACAGTACACTTTGAGCGGAGTCACAGAGCTTTAACATTTAAAAGGGGCTTTGATGAAACAACGGCATTGTTTAACAAGTTCTCTAGTTAGGCCTTTGCAAAGTTTGCATGCTCAAATTGTTAGTAGTAATGATCGAGGAAACGTTTCGGGTTGCTTAACATTTAAGCAATACATGTTACTTGAAGTACTGCCACTTAGAATGCCCAGATCGACCTCATCTATTGGTGTGAAGTGAGTCAAGAATATAGAGGTGGTCATACAGAAAAATCTATTTAAATTTAAGATATTTCCAAGTAGGGTGAGAGACAGGCATGCGGCCAGTCGTAAAAAATGAAGCCAAATCTTTAAGGTTTATAAAACCTTGTGCGCCAACTATTGTACACACTTCTGAACACATTTTCACACAATTAAAATGCTTCTTGGGAAACTTAATCATCATAATAAAGCCCCTCATTTAAACACTAAGACGTAGTAAGGTGACGTCTCTGTATATTAAGTTAGAATACAGTTTCAGAAGCACGTTGTCACTTTGTAAAGTAGTAGCATCAAAGAAAACAAAACTGCAGACACGGTGACAGCTTTTAAGCAAGATACACGCTTGCTTCTTTAAGGACCCTAAGTCATACTGGTTTAGTAATACCGCCGAGGACAAACAGTGGTATGAATGGTACCTGGCGGTCTGTAATATTTTAGTCTATCGAAAGCATTCCAAAACTAGGTAAAAAAAATAAACACTGACTAGTTTCTGTTAAAAACAATCCACTATACATTTATTTCATTTGTATTGCTTAAAAAAAATTATCAGTAATAGACAGTTTGAAACAAACGTAAAATCTCGCTTCGTCAGATTTGTTCTGTACAATTTTCTTTTGATGAAAACGGTTCTGATGACATTTCATACAGTACAAAACTTTAACAAATCGAGGGCAACAGCGCCGTAATGCTACATTCGCACGATTTTAACAGACTAGTGGGACAGAATAGTACTAAAATTGTTTAAACACAACGCCAAGGCGGAACAATACTGTTTTGATATTTAGTGTACGTTTCAACAATAGCAATACTGCAATGTCTATTGCTCTGCCTCAGTGTTTTCCCCTCGTATGAAACTAACATGCTGAAATATTCATAACGTGACGCGAGCTAGTCACACTGTTATTACGACTAAAGCTCACACAGCACAAGTTTTGACAAATATATACAATAAAATTCTTACCGTGATAGAAACTGCCGAAACTCGTGCACGAAAGTTCAACTTTTTTATTTTAAGAATGAGAAAAGCAACAATTTGTTTTTGTACCTATAGAAACTCATACGAACATGGTTGTAATAACCTTATTTATAGTCATTACCTTAAATTTTGAACATTTTGAACAACTATATAATATCAAGCGATGACATCATCGAAACATATTAAGTAAGAAATACTACCGACTACCGCAGTTACCTCGTTAGGGAAAAGGAGCTTACAATATTACAGTGAATCTCGTCAAATTCGGTCTTACCGTATTGGAGTTTACCCGAAACGATTTGCATTTGATTTGGACAGATAGATAGACATACGGACAGAGATCTAGATTATTCTAGAAACAGCCTATTTCCTTTTTTCTTCAGTCCCACGTAATATTGAAACTGACGCTGGCAGCTTATTGCAAGGCACGTTAAAGGACGTTTTGTACTTAATTATTATTACTACTTTTGAGTAGAAGTTTTTAAGGAAGTTAAAAATCTTAAAAATTGGAGGTCAGGACTTTAAGTAAGGTTATAAAAACCATGCTCGTATGAGTTACCACCGGTACAAAAACAAATTGTTGTCTCTCTCATTGTTAAAAAAGTTCATATACAACCTCTACTTATTCTATTCAACTGTGAATGTTATCTTTCATTTGAGATTTTTCATTTACAACTAAATACGCTTTTTAATGTAAAATTATTACAAAAATTATTACAAAGAAGATCATTAGAGGAATGTCTTTGTGCCATTTTAAAAATGTTTCCGCGGACTGGTTGCGGTGAACTTAAAGTAAAAAAAAAATCAAAGTCGCCTTTTAAAGACTTAATGGCTACGTCGGAAGTTCTTCAGGTCCTAATTTCACGTAGATAATAAATGAGTGGAAATTACATTTTGAAGATGGCTTTTTAAATGATTTAATGTACGCTAACAAAATAGGTATTTAATCTTAACGTTTATGAAATATTTCTTTTGGTTCAAGAAAAAAGTAAGTACAATTTAATATCAACAACTTTATCTTTACCAATGAAATCTGATTTAGTGGATTTCGTAACAAAACATCTTTGTTTTTAGAAAGTCTTTCAAACTTTTACACTTTGATTTATTGCTTACGTGATCTTTCAAGATAAACGGTTTCATCGAAGTTCGTTGTTTACAATTGTGCAAAAAAGTTATGTACTATAAAACTTGGTTATGTATAAAATAATAACCAGAAAACATACTTTAATTAAGTAATGCTTGATCAATAGACATTCAAAAACTGTCTAACTGGTCTGAATATTTATCAAAATTAATTTCACTTAAACAATGTGTGTATTGTACTTAAAGAAACATACATCTCTGAGTCTTTTACGAATTCAATTTACACAACCTCTTTCGTGTACTAAATCTGTGTCGCTCTATAGGGGGTTTCATAGGGGAAATTCGTAAGTCGAACAGTGCACATCAACAACAAAATGTGTGTTGGAGCGCGGATTATTTATTGAAATCGTGGGTTGGAATTCTAAGAACCGTGAGTAATTAAATGTTAATAACTATGTTTAATTAATTCCGCGCCGACGAAGTCGCGTGCAATTACCACAAAGTTTGAAATACCAATACAATAATTGATATAATTCCTATTATTGCCTATAAAAGCGAAATATTCGCCTTTTATATTAAGTATTATAATATTAAAATTAAGTATTATATTAAAGAAAATCTGTTGGAAATAATATACACATAAAATTAAGTACATAATAAAATGTATCTGTAATTAATGGAACGATTTCAACCAACCAAACTAAGGCTCTTACAAATTTCGCTGTCGACGATAAGAGGATTAATGTTTTCAGACAAACCTACAAATAAAATACAAATACCGTAATATTCTAAATGACAAAGTGTTTGTCTGTTTATTACATTATGCGCGCAACCACCCAAACTAACTTTGTTATAAATATTAATATACAGACCTTAGAATGAACCTTTTGAAAGGACATAAAAATTTTTGAGTGTTTGAACTCAATCGATCGTTTCTATTTATTCAAAACACTATTTGCAATTTTCATAAAAATGTTTCTGGTTTTTCTGCTCCCACCTACCCATCGATCGTCCTAATGGGATTTCTCCACATTGAACCGTTTGATCACTAGGCCAATAGGCCAAATGGGAAACACCCAATGTTTTAAAGTTCCATCTGTTATTGCAAAATTGACGTAAACAATCGCGTGGACAAGCTAGTATAAAATTAATTATAAATTCGTTAGGCACGAAGCAATGGTATAATTCATCTTAGATTATACAATTAATTACTCATCTTTTTCACAAAAGCATTGGCTGTCCTTAAGAAATATAGATAGTTTTTTTTTTTTAATGTTGTATACCTGGGACCTAGAAAAGTTTACATGGCCAGATTTATTTCGTAGTTTGTTTTTTTTTTTAATTTCATAAATCAAAACCACTATTTGAAATTAGTTGCTCATTCCATTTTTTTTCTTTAGAATGTCATAGCGTAGTTAATACGATTTTAATTCTGAATGCTTTCTTGTCTGTTTCAACATTTTCTTTACAGGCTTTTCCGGCTTGAGTCTTTTACAGTAACGGACACGATTTCATTGTTTAGTAAATTAGATTTTGATAAATATACTACTTTGAATTTACTAAGATTTATTTATATTTTAATAATTTTTTTTCAACATTATTTCAAAAAAAATATTTTATTTATTAATGATGATTTTTTAAGATAAAAATCGTGCCAAATAGAGATATCTGCTTATCCATCTTTGTTGCAGAGTTTAATGCTTTAAAACTTGCTTTATTTTCTATTTTGTGAATAAAGTAACAAATAAGTTAAACAGTTATTTATTACGTTTATATTTATCTGTCTTATAGCATAGCATTAAATAAACTGGAGTGATTCCAACATCTTTTATATCTTATTTTCTTTAGTTGTGGTTTATACCTCAAAGAAATAAATTAAACAAAATTTATATCACTGTTTTTACTACGTAGATACTATTTATTACATGTTTTTGTTGTTAACGAATGGATATAAATCTGTTCCTACCATTTTTTTTTATTCGTGTAATACTAGAAAGTAATTAATTGCCTGTATTGAGCCAAGTTTGTTATCTAACCAATAATTTGTTTATGAATCTATACCAAATATAAACAAGTAGACCAAAAACAGTTAAATTAAATACATTCCTTCCAGCTGACAATTTATAATTTTTTATCCTGATATTCTTTTGTTTATAAGCAATATCAATTACGGGACTCTGAATACTCGTCAATTTCTCCGTCAATAAACATCCTTTGAGGTCTAACAGCGACGTAATTGAATTCAGTCTCCCCTCGCATCACGTTATCGATGTTTATCTCAATTTACCTCACTAAATAAGATTAGGTTTAACCAATGCTGGTACCTGCAAATAAAGCTTTTAGGAAAAGAAAAATCTATGATTGTGACTTACAATGAGACAAAGATTTGATATTTTGTTCCTGTTAAACTGTAAAAAATACTCAACGGATAACCGATAGAAAACTTGTTAACGAGGAACCTGAAGATCCCTTTATCTTACTAATATTATAATTGCGAATGTTTAGATTCATGGATGTTTGTTAGAAGGTATCTCCGAAACGGATCAACGGATCTTCATGAAATTTGGCATAGATGTAGACATGAGATTATGCATAATCAGGAAGAACACTTATTGTTTTTTTAATTTTTTTAGTTCGCGAGTGACAGCTAGTGTATATAATATACAATTTTTTATCTTCTCTATATATCTAACTGGCTTTTCTCTATATATTTAACTCCGTCCGCGCGGAATAAAAAATAGAAAACGGTAAAAAATTATCCTATGTCCGTTTCCTGGTTCTAAGCTACCTGCCCACCAATTTTCAGTCAAATCGATTCAGCCGTTCTTGAGTTATAAAAAGTGTAACTAACACAACTTTCTTTTATATATATAGATAAGATTAAGGCTACACAATAATAATTTATTTAAGTAATGTAATCTGATTCCGTAATACAAAACATTACAACGAATCAATTAAATATTCTGTTTTATTTGGAAGTATTTAATTAAGCCTTCTTATGTAACAAGAAAACGTTTCACAGTTTCCATTAGACGTTTCAAAGCCTTGTTTATAAATCTTTAGCCTATTCGAGAATTCGATACTGAGATAGGTTTAAACGTTTAAACTTAATTAAATCCTAATTAAGACGAAATAAATATGATCCAATAAATTATATTTAAGTTAATTATATTACACAGATTTCTGATTCTTTAAATTAAAATATATTTCACATCCAAGCTGTTGAAATTCAGAGAATGATTTAAGAACATGCAAAAATCTCATTATAACTTTATCCGTGATATTTTTAAAATTTAATCACAAAGACGAAACTCTGCTAATAAAATTAGTTATGGGCAATTCGGAAGATAAAAAGAGCACCTTCAAAGTTTTATTAAATATTGCCTTAGAAATTCGAAGAGCGATTTTTTTAAATACTCAAACTCCGATATTTCATATCCCATTAATTATTACAGTGATAGGTTGCGTAATATTAAACGCAAGTAGTAGTGAAAGAAACTCGTTGATTTTACATTAATACGTGCTGTTTACGCAGACACATTCATAAACCGCTTCCTTGTATTTAATTTTTTTATCTTTCCTTAATTTTTATAAGAAAAGGGGAAAATGACGGCAGGAACACTGAGGTAATCATCGACGCCCATAGACTTCCGCAAGACCAGAAGAACTACAGATGCGTTACCGACCTTTGAGAAACAGCTACTCAAAATTCATGTATAGCATATTTTTCAAGCACACCGGCACCGGGATTGAGTGGCCAGTGTCTACCGAGCAACCTTTTTAGTACATATGTTTTTCTTTTTTCTTCTTGTCATTATTAATTTTTTTCAGTATTAAAAAGTCTTTGGCATTGTAAGCATTTTCATCACAATAAAAAAGAAGACTTCAGCTCATTAACATATTGTAGTGACTTTACATCTAGTAAACCGCTTTGTATGTATAAATACGACATATAAATCTACATGAAATTTATATGTAGGAATCTTACTAAGAAGATTCGCATAAAACTCAGTTAGACTGAAGTTAATTAGGCGAAAAATAAATCGTTTCGTTTGAGTCTTGACACTAATTACTTCGAGTTAAGTCTTACGCAAGGAATCAAGAAATGATTGCAGACATTTTTCTTTGACTTTGATAATATTTAATTACTGTTTGAACTGATCTCCAGACTAGATAGATGTAAATTCTGAAAAACTGTTTTTAGCAAATTTTAAAGGTTATCTATGGATTTATTTACAACATACAACGGTTTATTCGTTACTTTGTGGCGTGTTACACGCTGTCAGCGTGGTAACAGACAGGATGACACCGTTTTATATTTTATTCCCGCGTTACACCTTCAATTTTCGTTTGAATTTTTGATCGTAAAAGCTTTTACCGATACCGTCCGTCGGATGAAACGTTCCAGTTAAATAAAGCTCGCTGTCGTTGATATAATATCACCGTTATAATTTCTTACTCGGTGTAATGTTTAAAAATTATAATTTTATAACAAACTATGTGAAAACAAAATAATTATAAAGGTGCAAAGTAACTTGCAAGCAAACAGTTTCATGGAAAAATATGTTTTTTAGAATATCGAACACACATTCTCTTATGTCCAAAGACCATTCTGCCAAATTTTCATCCAATATTGCGCAGTAGTTTATTAACACTTAAAGTACAAACATTTATTTTTGTTTATATAGAAGAATTTTTTTGATAGTGTACTTACTGGAACTTTGAATTGCAAATGTTTTTAAATTAATATGCGAAAACATATCTCTGCTGCAGCCACAATAACGTCCGCATTGTTGTAATTGTATTAAATAAAGTTATGCGCTTATAATTGTGCCAAACAGCACCACACACTCGTCAAAGCGCTCGCTTGTGGTTACATCTTGTCCGTCAGCAAATGCTAAATCTGTTTAGATTATCAAATTGCATCTATTATTTAATATTTCTTTCCCTTTTATATTCTATTTGTAATTAAATGAAACTAATAAGTGGCGCACTTTACAATCGCTTTATAATAAATGAAGATTTACTGCTGACTTAGTGTAGATTTGGTACGAAACAGTAATACTTCCTAAATGAGGAATTAACTTTGAGTGCAGTACGTCCACCTAATCTATATTATCTTCATAGAGACTACGATGAAATTAAATTTAGTACCTAACCTCAATTTCCTGCATCTCAAACCTACATTTTAGCTGGCAAGCTGCCGTTTAATTATGTTTGTTGCTCCATCTATTCATTAAGTTTAGGATATTCCTCCGTGTAAAGCTGTAAACAGATTCATTATGCTAGTTAATGTTGCAGAGGCATGCCTCTTACATTTAACTGCGATATTGGAATATAAAAAACATACCAACAATAAGGACCGACTGCAGCAAGTTTAACTCTGGGTTTCACTGCTGAAACATTTATGCGAAAACATAATTTAATTTTTCTCATACTCCATGAAAAACTGAGATATGTACATGTTAAATGAATGTTTTTATGCAATTTCAACAGTGGAATCCAACGGTGAGGCTTACAGCGATGCTCCTAGTGCTAGCTCGTGTAAGAGCGATAATAATTTAATCATCTTGATACTTGGATACTTACAAATATTATTTTTGCGATCATATTTTTATACCCTTGTATTATTTCGTGGTTTTCATTCATCATCAGCCCACTATACGTCCCCACTGAGGGTCTCGGAGCCTACCCCAAGTTATTGGTGACTAGGACATAGTCAACCACAGCCAAGTGCGGGTTGACTTCACACATATCATTGAATTTCTTCTCAGAAATGTGCAGCATCACGATGTTTTCCTTCACCGTAAGAACGTCGGATAAATGTACATATGTAAATCGAAAAACACATTGCTACATGACGGGATTCGAACTCAAGAACTCTGCAGATTGCAAGTTAAGTGCCCCCTGAGCCACCAACGCTCTTAGTCTTAAATAAAACACACAAATTATCTTAATACTTTATTTGCACTTATACATGTATTATTTGCTGTCTATTACAAAAATAATTCATTTAATTTCATACTAATATTCATATTTATTAATTAATTCAGACCCATATGAAAACTTATACAAAGTTAAATAGTAATGAAAATCATGAACTGATAATTTTTAATAGGGAAGGCATCTTCGAACCTACGAAACAAACAATTATTTAATTAACAAACTTTATTAGTAACTATCAAAAACTACTTAAACTACGATATAAAGTAGAGTTTAATCTTAAATCACGATCATCGAAACAGTTTTTCTAATTAACGCTTATATTTTGATGAATTTTTCATTATATTCTTAAACCCCCTATAAAATTCGCACTTAAATTAAATATTTTAAATACTATTACTAACCTTATATATTTGTTTAAAAAACACATTGATTAAAAAAACAAATATAAATTTTTCAATTATGTCTAACTTTGAACTAATCATTAAGTTACAAAATCCAAGAAATGAAACATTCTGTAAAAAAACATCACGTAACCAGACAAAAGTTACTGTACAAAATTATCGCCAAATATAGTCAATGATTGCAATGAAAAAATCACAAAGCAAATAAAAAAAAACAAGTATCAAAAACATTAAGTTTTACATAAAACTTCTTTACTAAATAATTTTAAACAAATACTTTACTTCAAAATTTCAATTCAAAAATCAAACTTATGTATATACACAATATTTGTCGCTGGCAATAATTTGTCAATTTCAAAGTCAGTGTTGCCAACAAAAACACAGTCACGTCACGTGTCACATACGTTACGTCATTATGACGTCACGCGGGTTTTAATTCCGCTATCTTTGTTTCGGCTTTGAGCCGTCAAGTGATTCTCAAATATTGTTCATATCGTATAAAACTTGGGCAATCGTTCTCGAAGCTTCCACCGTACTAAGCGCAATTGACGCAAGATGCGCTTCGTAAGTACGCAATTGTCTGAAAAGGTATCACAAATTAAATGCCGCTCGTTTATAATATGCCTAGGTAAATTACAAACGCATTACTATCTTCAGTTAAATTTAAAAAGAACTGATAAAGGAGTCCATAATTCGTCTTTAAATTGACTTCTTAAAGCATGCCTATAAAGTTATTAATTTAAAAAAAAGCATCGAATAACTAAATAAATAACTTATGGGCATTTTAGAACATATATAACACATTAATACAAGAAATAAACCATATTCAATTAATATTACTAATATTATAAATGCGAATATTTAGATGGATGGAAGTTTGTTTGAAGATATCTCTAAAACGGCTCAACAGATCTTGATGAAATTTGGCACAGATGCAAAACATAGTCTGGAAGAACACATAGGCTACTTATTAAGTTCTTTTAAAATTCCGCGCGGACAGAGTCGCAGGCGACAGCTAGTATATATTAAATTAAAGTAACAAAAATAATAACAGTTTTAAAAACTTACCGTCTTCCGGTATTGGAATAAATAACGATATTCCTCAGAATCAAAGCAGCTGTTAATCGTATACTCTTAGTAACAGGTCCTTCGTTTTCATCCTATACATACATATAAGATATATTAATACATTGTGTATATATATATGTATGTATATATCGACGCTGAAAAGCGTAAACGCTGTAACCCCGAAAGTATGAAGTTTACAGGAGAGCCAAAAAATCATAACTCGTGAGCTGATTACGCCTACAAGCATGCGGTATTTAGAAATGTTGTGTAGTTTGTGCTAACCTATAATAAAATCATTATCGTTTGATAATGGTTGAAATTATTAACGTATGAAAAACATATTCGCGATTTCAAGGGTTACAGCGTTTATGCTTTCCAGTGTCGATACATAGCAATAAGTATGACACACAAAACATATATAAACATGCATAATACAAAGCACATACATTAAAACGAAATACATATCAGCGCTAAGTAAAATTCTGAATAAATAAAAAAAAATTAATATATTATTCAGCGAACTATGTATTTTTACTAATATTATAAATGCGAATGTTTAGATGGATGGATGGATGGATGGATGGATGTTTGTTTGAAGATATCTCCGGAACAGCTCAACAGATCTTGATGAAATTTGTTACAGATGTATAACAGTCTGTAAGAACACATAGGTTACTTATTACGTGTTTAATACCGCGTGGACGGAGTCGCGGGCGACAGCTAGTTTAATTATATATACAAAGTGATAACTTTTCCTTAATTTTCTTTAAATGCTATTGGGTCCGAAAAAAATAATACAAACAAGAAAATTTGCTGTTACAAAAATTATAATTAATTTAATATTAGAAATGTTTCTACTGCATACTAATATGTCTTCGTAAAGCAAAGGACAAATACAAACATTTATTACAAACTAACGAAACAAACACACTACCAAAAGGCTACCAATATGAACACAAAAGCACATAAAATTCTCTGCGCACTCAACTTATTCAAAACAAATTTTACTTTTTCAAAGAATTATTTTTATATTAAATGACTTAGGAAAATCTCCTCTCAACTTTTAGATTTCTAGTCCAAATGTAAGAACAGTATTATAACAATCAGACAAATCAAGTAAACACGACACACACATAATTCGATCTTACTTTCAACATTTGTTACCTTGATTTTGATGTTTTAGAAAAGGAGTTGGCCAAACTACTTTCATTTCACTCACACTTACAGCTTAGTTCATTTTGTATAATTGCTTACTCATGTGCAAGAGCATTTTATTACATCAGAAATTTCACTCTTACTGTCTCCCTCACTATTTCTCCCTCCCTCTCTCTCCCCCCCCTCTCTCTCTCTCTCCCTCACCCTCTCTCTCCCTCTCTCTCCCTCTCTCTCTCCCTCTCTCTCACACTCTCTCCCTCCCTCTCTCTCTCTCCCTCCCTCTCTCTCACACTCTCTCCCTCCCTCTCTCTCTCTCCCTCTCTCTCCCTCTCTCTCTCTCTCCCTCTCTCTCCCCTTCTCTCTCTCCCTCTCCCTCTCTCTCCCTCCCTCTCTCTCTCTCCCTCCCTCTCTCTCTCTCCCTTTCTCCCCCCCCCCTCTCTCTCCCTCTCTCTCCCTTTCTCTCTGTCTTTTTCAATCTTTCTCTCTAATAATAAAAGTTGAGTGCGCATTAATTGTATTCGTGTATCTCACCAATTGCTCCGGCGTGCGACTGAGCTCGGCCCTGTGCTGCGCGCACACAAACACATGGTTAGTGACGGCACAGTGCTGTTAGTGGCGCTATGTGTAATACCCGGTCACAATAACATGACACGACAATATCAATCGCGTCTCATTATCTCACAAAATCCGAACTGATGAGATTTAATATTTTCATTATGGTTTTATGCGTGTGTTTTCACTACCTTATATGTATAACCTGAGCAAGTAAAGTTGGTACCCAGTTGTTAATATAGCATCCGATATAATCGAAAAAAAAACGAATTTGTCAGTCATGTTATTGTGCACGAGTAGTTATTTATGGTGCAGTACTCATGAATACAAACTTTAATATAGACATTTGAAAGTTGTTCATAAAATTTATAACAATTATTTGTGAATCAAGAAATTAACCATAAAACCTTCATCCTTTAATTGTTTTATCTTATAATTAAAAAGCATACTTTCCATAATATTTATAACAAACACGAGGCAAATACTAAGAAGTTTTTTTATAAATCTAAACAATTTTATGTGAAAACTAGAGCTTGTAACAATGTTTCCCAAATTAGTGAACATCGCCACTCCAAACATGTTACATTGTAAACTATGAACAAAATAGAACAGCTTGGAAGAACTTTTTAGCCAATTAAGGTCTATAAGAGTATCAGAATATTAAGAAAGAAGTTTGTTGTAAACTTACCATCAATTCTCTCGGGTTGAACATATCTGTAGCGTGCTTGTTGAGTGCAGCGAGTGCGGCGTTGGGCGGATAGCCCAGAGACACGGGCTTGCCCGCCTCCGCCTCCGCCAGCGCGTGACGACGAGAATTGAATATCGCCTTTAATGCCTTGTAACAAAGTTCATTATCATTTAAATACTAAGTATGCAGTAACTCGAAAAACTGTTTATGAGGACGCACAGTAAGAGGATATTTCTCGTTCCTATGAGTCCTCCGTTGAACCCACTTCCCCTTCCTATACTTTTCTTCTAAAAAAATGGTGGGAAGGGAAAGAGGACTAAACCAGACAATAAAAATAGATTATTTAGGCAGCAAAAGTATGGTAATTACATTGTAATAGTACGCCTGGTTTCTAAACTAGGTTCTTGACCCGTATAACAGGAGCCAGGACTCTTTCTTCTAAGTGGTATAGTTTAAGTAACGGAATAGTAGCATTGTAAAATGTAGTTAAATGCCTAATTGCACGATTAACTAACTTAAGACTTAGAAAAAGAATCAAATTAAAATTATTTACATGTCAAAGCAAATGTGTGTGTATGTATGGATGCTTGTTGGAATGTATGTTTATTGATGTATGATTGTGTGTGTGTATGTTTATAAAATAAAGGAATAGGGAAGAATAAGCAGGGTAGAGGGTATAATACTCACAGCGGGCGTGCAATGCTTGTCTGTGAGGTGATTGAGGAGGGCAAATGTCTTCCGAGGCACGCGGTCGCAGTCCAGCCACATACAGGCCGCCTCGCCGCCCGCCGCAGTCGGGCAATGTGTCCGCGCAGCGTGAGTAAACACCTCTGATGCGTTAGAGAAGGACCTAGGCAATAAATTAAACCCCTATCAACTATAAAAACCAGGCAAACTTATTAGATAGATAGATAAGAATGACATTTCGATCTGAATAACATCAGAAACCAGGCAAACTTTTTATGAACAGACTGAGAACTGATTTATAAATCGACTAGTTTCTCGACTAATTGCTTAACTAGTCAATTGATTTTTTTTTTCTATGGTGAGCCGATTACATTCATCTTTGCAACTTTAACAAGACATTAATCTTTACTTTGATGATGTATTACTTACTTGCCACAACCTCTCCAATGACATATCCATGGCGTGTCATCAGCTGACAGTGACGTGGACGCCACTGGGGGCGGTGTCACAGTCGGCTTCGGTGTCGGTGGCTTCTGTCATAAAAAAAATTAAAAAATAACCGAAAAAATTTTAAAAAAATCATATCAATAAGGTGATATTTACCTCAACAGTTTGAGTGACTACCTCTTTGTCACCGATTTTGGTATTTCCCACCATTATTGGTTGTCGAGTGATCACTTGTCGCATGATCGGTTGCTGTGGTTTCTAAAATATATAAAAAATATATATTTTATTTCCTAATTGAAATTGCAGTTTAATGAATAATTAGTGTTTTAAATATTAATCTTCGTTATTTTTTTAAAAAAGTTAAACTACTTACGGGACTGCTCTGTATTACAGTTGATTTAGCTTCACTCTGCGATACCACAGGCTGTGTGACCGTATTGACCACTTGACTCCTCTGCGGCTGCATTACTCTATGCACACCGGGTTTCAATGGAGCGTTCATTATGATCTGCTGATTGTTTGATACGGCAATAATTTGTTGATTCCCTTGTATAATTTGGTTGCCGCCTTGTATAATTTGGTTGCCGCCTTGTATAATTTGGTTGCCGCCTTGTATAATTTGGTTGCCGCCTTGTATAATTTGGTTGCCGCCCATCTGGTTGCTTGTTGATGTACTGATCAATGCCGGTGCCTGTTTCGATACGACAATTTGTTGGGTTTGTGAAGTGACAATTTGTGCTTTGTGTGGTTGGGGCTGAGATGTTATTATTGGTTGTTGGCTCGCCGTTATTTGTGGCGTATTCTGTGAATAACGATTAATCGTATATATAACCTTCAATTATAAAGTTTTTGTGTAACATAGTTGCGTTTTTGTATAAATTTGCAGTGTTTGTATAAATTATAGAGTTATTGAACATTTAACAATCTAACCAATCAGAAACAGTTTACTATTAAGTATTAAAGAAAAAAAAAATATTGCAAATAATAATATTCCAAAATTAAAGCAACATTAACGTGCAAGATTAAAAATAAGTTAAAAGCTAAAAGCTTCTCGCACTCTACCATTAGGGGTAGGCAGAGATAGAATTATGTTCATACAAATATATTCTCGTTTTATTATTGTCATATAAAAGACGGGATAAATACACTACTAGACTACAAATACACTATTAGTGAGAATTTTTTATGTCAAAATATGTGCTTTTACCCTATTTTCGTTTCATCCATGCATGCAAACCTCAAGAACCCAATCTCAATCACCATATAGTGAACCGCATAACCCAAAATCCCATTAATAAAATAAAGTTATAACAGCCTTTCCACCAAACTCCCATTTACATATTTTTTCCTGATATAAAGTTCTATAACTACAAGTAATTTATCTTTGTATTTAAAAAACGATCTAATATCAAACCATTTAAACGCATTTTATACTAGTAATATAACTTTGTATACAAAATCGAATAAAAAAAAATCTAATTAAATCAGCTTAAACATGTTATATAATTTTAAAAAAACATGCCAAACGTAAATCTACTGAAGCAGTATCTATGTATCTACTTTCAAATTATTTTTTAACCTGTGCTATGGCCGTTTTGACCATAGTGATGGGCTGTGAAGTGCTCACTAGTGTCGGTTGACTCACAATCACCCTCTGAGTTGACTGTATTACGCCCGTGTTCTGTACACAGAACACATTTGTATTGCATAAAGTAATATACCACATGTATACCACTATAGTATTTAATTAAAAAAAATTAATACTTTGTATACAGAATATAAACAGTATACAAAGTATAAAAAGTGTAGTATACACTTACAAAGTAATTGTATTACAAATACTTAGTACACAAACAATATAACAGAAGAGAAATGTTAGTTAATAGATAATAAATACAACAATCATGTTAAATGTCGCTTATTTACAGGCTCTGTGTAATATAAAGTTAGTTTTAAACTTCTACAATTTTTACATCAACTTTTTACTAAAAAAAAATACTCGGGCTTAAAATTCCTAGGGGTATAGAATATTTCTTCTTTTTTAATTAAGTATGAGAATTAAATAATGGTCTTCAGTTACAATAGCAATATCAGATTCCTTTATTCTGTCTCATTAGGGTCCGTTCACACAGACGGGGCGGAGTTGCAGAACAGATTTTTACGCTCTTGATAAAAGAGACGAGCAAAGTAAAATTGTTTCAACCACATAAAGCTCAATTTTATTTGCGCTCTATATACTCTCTACGCTCCTATCTGTGTGAACGGACCCTTAGTATTATTGTAAAACTGGAAGTTATTTGTTATGAAAATTAAGTATGAGAGCGCTACTATGATTTAAAAGCACCTACATATTTTGTTCTTTCATAAACATGAAAACTTAGCATAGTCAAATAAAAAAAAATATTAACGTAACGTTCAGAATCAATTTCCTTGATGAAGAATTACCTTTTTTTGTTGTTAATCTTAGTTTTAGCATAAATAGCACTAGTAAGCAATTAGAAATGAACGCAATGTGCATAAAATGAATGAATTTTGTGCCGAAATGTTAATAAAGATATTAGAGTTAGCTGAGAAGTGTTTTGAAGCGCCATTTCTACGGGTATTTTTAACCTGGATAATTTGCTGTTGAGTTATCGCCTCTGTTGCTTGGGTAATAAGGCTGTTTAGAGTCGCCTCGTCCAGACCCGCTGGGTTGTTCACCTTGCGTACGTAAATGCCTTATTTTAATCTTTATTAAGCACTTACATTTATAACCAAAAATACTATAGAACATTAACACACAAAGTTATATGTTACTGTGAAACATATCTTCGTCTCCTTCATTGTCTTTAACAAAAATTGAGACAAAAACAAATTTGTTGTTTCACGATTTACAAAATTATATATATTATATTTACATACAAACTTACCGTAAGAGTAAGTGGACCTCCACCTGTAGGACCTTGGACAATTATAATCGTCTTCTGCATCATATTTCCAGGTATATTCTGGGCTATGTAACCCAAACCACCTGCAAAATATACGTACTATTAAATACTAAAGATTTTAGTACATTAGCTGTAAAATACATGATGTGAAATACATTAATACAAAAATTTATACACAGTGTAATATACATTTAGAGTTATACTTGTTGTACACAGTTTATTAATAACTCTAAATGTATATTACACTTTGTATTGTATTGTATTAATGTATTTCACATCTTGTATCCGACAAGCTAATGGTTTATCACAATATGTATAATCGATTTAAACATAAATGAGTAATTATATTAGAGCGTCGGTGGCTCAGAGGTTAAACACTTGACTTGCAATCTGCAGGTCCTGGGTTCGAATTCCGCCATATACACCTGCACATATCTGAGAAGAAATTCAATGATATGTGTGAAGTCAACCCGCACTTGGCTGTGGTTGACTATGGTCTAGTCACCACTAACTTGGGGTAGGCTTCGAGACCCTCAGTGAGGACGTTTAGTGAGCTGATGATGAGTAATTATATACAAATCATTGGCTGACAATTTATTGTCTATGGATTTATTTTGAAAAGTTTCTATATTAAAATTTATGTTACATGACATGTCTGTTTGTAATAGATCTGTGATTACAGCCTTATAAAGGTAAATTTGTTTAGATAGGTATGTAGTGAGTGTATATTGGTTTACCTTGCAGTATAATCTGTCCGGACTGCGACGCTAGAATATTCTGAACGTCCATAGGTTGAACTTGCAGCATGGGTTGCTGCATTTGTAACGTTGGTTGCTGCATCTATAAAAGATATGTGTATTCTAAAATGTTCCTTATGTTGATGTGTTTTAAATTTAAACTTGTATACAAGTAACTCACTTGCATTGTAGAGCTCTGCATCTGCATAGTCGGTTGTTGAACCAAAGTTGGTTGTTGTACTTGCATGGTAGGTTGCTGAACTTGTATACTCGGTTGATGCACCTACATATTGATACAAAGAAAGTTGGAGAAACATTTAGAATTTATGTTTAAAAAAACAAATAAACTATTATTTTTTTAACATTACATCACTATATAAAATATTTTATACACATACATAACATAGAAATGAGAGAAATATGAGAATGAGATTATGAGAGAATGAGATTGTGAGAGAATGAGATTGTGAGAGAATGGGATTAATAACTTATAAAATTGACATCGCTGCAAAAACTACTCACCTGAAGCAATGGCTCCTGTATTATAACAGATCCAGTATCAGATGAACCTGCGACCATAACCGGAGGCGGAACTTCTCCGGGTTCTTGTTTATTTGGTAGCTGTCAATAACAAGTTTTATAACATCACCTTATAAATGAACGCCAATAAGAAACAGAAAACTAAACTAAACTTAAACCAATATCAACTACTTGTATAAAAACTAAGTCTAGATTAGATTCCAGACCTTATTAAATTTATTTCTAGAAAAAAATTATGAGAATCACTGATTTAATACAAACAATAGGCTCTTTTAAAACCTTGCGTAGAGTTCCAGGTAACATGAGTCCAGGCCGCTACATACAGACATGAAAGAATATCGAAACCATGTTAGTAATTCATTAACTCTAATGATATAAACATAATATGTATCTTGTTCCAATAATAACCTTAAACCATAGACAAATTAAAAAAAAATGGTGAAACACTGTTTCATTAGCAAGCTAACATAAGCTAACCTTGTTTTGCATCACTTCCATTTATTTCACAACCAACTAAAATAACTAAAAAAAAAAATTAATATCGTAATAGCTGCCATTTTGAAATCCGACGTTCTTTGTTTACCTAATTTCGGCTTTAGAAAGAAACAATGTGTAATGTATGTGTATTCAAGCCGTGTGTTAATGGAGGTAGGTGAAACTAAAAAGGTTGAATACTTACCAGATCTTCCTCGTCTTCTAACGCTGATGCTGCTAACGCGGCGTACAAGTTAGCTGCTGTCTTTGAAACACTCTCTTGAGGTGTATTGCCCTATAAAAATGCTCATTGTTAATTTTATTCAATAAACGTATCATCATCATCAGCTCACTATACGTCCCCACTGAGGGGCTCGGAGCCTACCCCAAGTTAGTGGTGACTAGGACATAGTCAACCATTGTATTTCTTCTCAGATATGTGCAGCATCACGATGTTTTCCTTTATCATAAGAACGTCGGATGAATGTACATACAGTGGACCCCCGGTAATCCGGCAAACATTATGCAGGGCAGTGTCGGACTATCGAATTTGTCGGATTATAGAGCACTGCCTAAGACCCCTATAGTCCGGATTTTTTTACGAAAGAGTACCTTGTAATCCGACAAATTACATATCTAATGACAAGAATCTATATATTATACGTACATATGTATGTACTTTGAAGTACAAATCAGACTTAATTTATGTAATTCTAAGTCATGTCGGATTACAGGGGGCGCCGGATTAGACAGGGGCCGGATTATAGGGGGTCCACTGTATTTAAATCGAAAATCGAAAAACACATTGGTATATGGCGGGATTCGAACCCAGGACCTGCAGATTGCAAGTCAAGTACTTAACCCTTGAGCCACTGATGCCCTCTCTCTTTTTAATAAACTTTTAAATATGATAATTTTATATAACTGAAAGTGTGATGTAAAAAAGGTATTATATATTTAGCAAAAGATAATAAAATTATATCGAAGCTTAAAAATATAACGTCAAATATACCTCTCGTTTCTCTTCCACCTTTATCTTTTTCGTAGGCGGCTCAGTATAGGAATGATCAGTCACCACAGTCTCCATAATCTGATCCTTTTCATTCTTAGCCGTTTGTATGACACTTTGCTGCAAAATCTGACCGGCCTGTAAATTCTGACCGTCGTTCTTAATCTGAACGATCTGACCCTGATCGTTCTTGAATTGCAACATCGAATTCTGTATCTGATCGTTCTTTAGCTGTATTATCTGGCCTTGTTCGTTCTTAATTTGAATTAATTGGCCTTGTTCGTTCTTTATTTGAAAATATGAACTGCCAGTGTCTGCGTTTATTTGTATGACCGGGTTCGCTTCAGATTTCACTTGTACTATTTGACCGGTTTCTGTTATTTGTATGGTCGGTGCGTTTATTTGCGGGTTCATTTGTACAACTTGAACAGGTGGATTTGATTTTTTCTCTAGCAGGTCAGCTAGCATTTTATTTTGGGCAGTTTTCTGTGAGAAATTAATTAATATTGTTTTCACATTATAAGGTACAATAGTAAAATAGAACATCTTACTATCCTTCTTCCTAATACTATAAATGCAAAAGTTTGGATGGATGGATGTTTGTTACTACATATCTCCAAAATATCTTAAAAAATCTCGATGAAATTTAGAACATAGGTAGACTACAATCGGGAATAACCCATAGATTACTCTATACAACTCAATTTTTTTTACGCGGACGAAGTCGCGGGCGAAAGCTAGTATGCTATAGTTTGGAAATTCAAAGATAAGTTTGTATTTTAAAGATAAATTCATTACTTACTATAGTCAATTGTGTTTGATCATCTATTTGTATTTGTACAGGTTCCTCTTTCGGTGCTGGAATAAAAAACATCTGCATTATAAGATTTTCTAAGGCATTTAAATATTTATTACCATATAAAATTACCTAAAACTTCTTCTGATGTAATCACCACCTGAAAGAAAATAATAAACATTTATAAATCTAATATTTTATATCTAACCTGTAACATTAAGTACAATATTATAAAATGTACCTTATCTCCCTGCAAGGCGGGCGTGTTACTGGCAACACCTCCCGGAGTTATTGTCGTACATTTAATTAACGCCTCTGGATCTACCTCCATTCCCTTATAATAAACATATACACAATATACTAAGTATTACACATTTGAAATTAAAATCTTACTAATATTATAAAATGCGAATGTTTAGATGGATGGATGTTTGTTTGAAGATATCTCCGGAACGGTTCAATGGATCTTGATGAAATTTGTTACAGATGTAGTACATAGTGTGGAGGAACACTTAGACTACTTATTAAGTTTATTTTTGATTTCGCGCGGACGGAGTCGCGGGCGACAGCTAGTTTCTCAATAAATATTGAAGCAAAATCATCACATTATAGTTATCAAAGTCAAATAATATTCAGATATCATGGCGACTCTTAACTTTTTGAAAGTCGCTGCGCAGAACACAATTTTAGGTGTATCTGGAAAAGGGTACTGCACTTGGGTCGCCATCGCCAAGTTATTTGAAAAGCATAATACTTGTTGTATAATTGTAACATTTTTATCTATAAAATAAAATAAAATGAGATGAGATGAGATGGGATGGGATGGGATGGGATGGGATGAGATGAGATGAGATGAGATGAGATGAGATGGGATGGGATGGGATGGGATGAGATGAGAGGAGAGGAGATGAGATAAGATGAGGTGAGGTGAGGTGAGGTGAGGTGAGATAAGATGAAATGAAATGATATGAAATAAAGTTATAATCTTACCGATACACTGGGTTGTACAACAGCATTGGATGTAGAAGGTGCGACAACTCTTTGTTGACTCTGTTGCCTTTGTGCTACCTATTTAATACGTAATATATAAATATTTTTATACAAAAAAAATGTTTTGATAATTAATAGCCAAACCCAATAAACGATCATAATCCTTTTAGCGAATATGTTTTTGATTTAAAATATAATCGATTTAAAGATTGTGACAGCAATCGAGAAACTAGATCTAACGTTTAAAATGCAATTAATTTAATTTTATACATTATATGTAAAAGAGACGAAATTATTAAAATAAACTTCGAATCAATCTTAACGATCGCTTATTGGGTTCTGTTTATTGTTTTTGTATAACGAGCAGTCGAAATCAGTTTTTGTAAACTGATGTCTTAATATTGATCACATTGTTGTTATCAATAAAATTATTACAATACTGTGAGATCGTAATTGTTACATTTTTTTTTTTGATTTAATTTAATAATACTTTCATGCAACATTCTCACTAGAAGAAACTGATATTAGATATTTCCAATTGGATTTTTGTGTCAAAATATTCTATATATCATTTCTATTTTTAAAATATTTTAACAAACACGACATGCTTACTAAGCATTTAAAAAAAGCATGCGTTTTTTTCATTCATAAAGGTTATTATTTTTAATATGTTACTCATCTACATTTATTTTACATGCCAACTACATTTTTTTGCATTACCAAAAAAAACTAATTTTGTAATTTATAATCGCATGCATATTTGTAATTTATATGAAATTATTATTAAGAAAATATTACCAATAATTTGCTGCTACACATTTTGAATAATCAACATGTCTTTGACACTAAAATTTAAATTATAAGTAGACATAATGAATTAATAAAATAATATGGCTTTCGATGGACATCTTACTAATATTATAAATGCAAATGTTTAGATGGATGGATGTTTGTTTGAAGATATCTCCAGAACGACTCAACGGATCTTGATGAAATTTGGCATAGATGTAGAACATAGTTTGGAAGAACTTATAGGCTATTTATTATGTTTTTTTTAATTCCGCACAGAGTCGCGTGCGACAGCTAATTCTAAATAATAAGATCTCTTATTTTCTTATTTCATTTAAAAATTCCAAAGTAGATAGCTCAAAGATACTTTATAAAGTAGTTACCATACATTCAATACTTACAATAAAAAACAAAAAAACATTGTCATCGATAAACTCAAAAACTACTGAACCAATTAAAAAAAATCTTTCACCTAAAGAAAGCTCTTTTATTAAGGAGTAACATAGGCTATATTTTTTCACATATCTATCTGAAAAAATCTATCTATCGAGATATAACAATAAACACATATAAAGTGACTAAACAGTGACCACATTCATAAAAAAAATTGATGTACTGAAAGGTAAGTTAGCAGAGTTAGTGTTGTTAGTGGGCATTACTTACTTGCTTGTGCGGGGCTGGGCTTACTTTGTGGGCGAGCAGGTGTTTGATGAGAGTCGTGTTGGAGGGCGCGTCGAGCGCTTGCGACAGATGTGGATGCTGCGCCGGCGCAGGGCTCGCCGTCTGCACACGTATACACTTAATACCTCACTCAGAGATGTTAATCGTTAACTAAGAGTACACGAACTGTGTTTTGACGGTAAAATATATGTGTAATGTGTGAAATAAGAATTAAAAATACCTGAGCTTGTACCACAACCGGTTTAACTTCGACAGTACCGGGCTTGTTGGTCAACTGGGCTTTCAAAATAGGCGATGACGGTCCTAAAAATGTTTATTATATGTCTTAAATTATATTTTTACACAGATCTAGTTGTTTTATACGTTGATCCAAATACAGTGTAAACTCTTTATAACGAAACTCAAGGGACTGATAATTTTTTTGTCGTTATATGGAGTGAACAAAAAGACAACCAAATTAAAAAAGTAACATAACATAAACAATAATACCGATAATAAATATTTACTGTCTACAAATATGAACATATTTCTTCGTAATAGAGAATGGCATGTCGCTATAAAGAGTGTTTCAATATGTGGGTTTAACGCAGACCAACCAAGTTGGGCTCGCTTCAACGTTACAGGGAGTTTATTGTTATAAAGGATAAAGCTATAAAGAGTTTACACTGTAAATGTTTTTTCGGAATAATCTGTCAGAACAATATATGAAGAATTCTTCCGTGTATCCAAAATCTGTAAAATTAGTATAGTTATAAGTAACCTGCAGGTGGATTGGGTCTATTTTGTGGATTCCTGGCGCGTATTCCAATGTACGCCTGTTGCGTCTCACCAGTCGCTGTTGTGATCGAATTGGGACCCACTGTGCCCCCGAACACGGTCCTATCATGTAACAAATATTTACAATTATTATTCACATTTCATATGAAAAAATCGTTATATTGAGTTAAACGTGTTGAAAATTAACCGGCGCCTATTTGCGGCGCCTTTTTGCGGCGCCATTTTGCGGCGCCATTTTGCGGCGCCTTTTTGCGACGCCTTTTTGCGGCGCCTTTTTGCGGCGCCATTTTGCGGCGCCTTTTTGCGGCGCCTTTTTGCGGCGCCTTTTTGCGGCGCCTTTTTGCGGCGCCTTTTTGCGGCGCCTTTTTGCGACGCCTTTTTGCGGCGCCTTTTTCGGCGCCTTTTTGCGGCGCCTTTTTGTGGTGCCAATTTTCGGCGCCCATTTACGGCGCACATTAATAGCTCCCAGTGGTGGTGTCCGGTAGCAACGCCTAGGAATGGCGCCCCCTGTCGGCTATGGTACATACCTGACTAGTCGTGGAAAGTGCGCGGGCGCAATGACACCCTTGCGGCCGAGCTTGGTGCAACAGGCGAGGTACTGGCGGTACACCTCGGCCGCCTCACACGCGCTGTTGTCGCCCGCACCCAGCGGCTCGTACGTCGACCGCAGCCACGCCTGAGCGAAGTGCTCGTTCTCCTGCACCATACATACACACACATAGTCATTCAATTATACTTAAGGGAGTCGCTTAGTGCAGATTTAAGTTTTCAGAGTAATAGAAAATAACAAATAAAACATTATTTTATTTTATACCTGTATGGTTCGTTGCTGTATGTGTGACTGTTGTATGGAGGAGACGGGGGAGGTCTGCGCCTGCGCAGGCGGTGTTTGCGCAACAGGCTCAACTGCCGGTTTTGATACTTGAGCCTGATTTAAGAAATACAACATTATATTATTTACATTGTGTTCCTTCCTTTTGAGTAGATTCGAAGCTCAAAGATTATAAGTTTGTGTACAACGTATGCTTTATTTATTTTTGTACAATTGTTTCGGCAGTGAAAGCCAACAGTTACATAACTGACCAATGGGGGAGGTGGGGGCGCAGGGTCCCTGTCCGCGGGCATGGGGCTGGGCCCGCTGACCGTCTCCACCACGCGCATCAGAATGCAAGCTCTTGGACCGTAGCTCTGTGCCTGCGCAATACATATAAAGAAAATAGTGACTAGTTTTTACCAACAATTAAAACTAAGTAAAGTAGCCTATGCGTACTTACAAATCCACTTCCCCTCCCCATAATATCCTTATATTTAAGGGTGGGAGAGAAAGGTGGACTAAAATTAGTCCTCCGGTGATCTTAACTATCTCAAATTATCTCATATATGACTGACCTCAACAGTGACAAGTGACACAAGCGTGTGTATAAGTCCAGGCACGCGGGCCACAGCTTCCGAAGCTCGATCTCCGAGTGAGGTGAGCGCGTACACGCACTCCAGAGTACACACCAGCACCATTATATCGCGCAGTGTTAGCAATGCGCATACGTCACTGTACACCTGGAAATAATAGTTTTATAAATACGAATGTTTAGATGGATGGATGGATGGATAGATGGATGGATGTTTCTTGAAGGTATCTTTGGAACGGCTATATAGACCTCGATGAAATTTGGTATAGAGGTAGAGCATAGCCTGGAAGAACACAAAGTCTACTAATTTTTTTATAATTCTGCGCGGACACCGTCGCGGGCGATTGCTAGTCTTAATTTAAACTTATATTGGATCTCGCTTAAGGTTCATTTAGACAGCCGGAGCTGAGAACAGAGCATGTTTCATGAGCTTTATACGATTTAAACAAGTTTCACACAGCGGTGATTTATCTTCTCTACTCTCCGTCTCGGTATGTGTAAACGAACCCTTAGAATTATTATTTCTGCTGCACTCTTATAAGTAATAGCGTGATTTCGAATAGCCTATGAACTTCCGCGATATTTAGGTTATCAAAACAGAAAAAAAAACCTGTTAGATAATTTTTGCGATTAACAGGCACAAACAAAGATAATCCATAAAAGACTTTAAAACCCAATTTTTACCCTATTAAATAGCACTTATTGCTACCTTAGCTTCCAATGCTTTGAGAAGTGCATCTTCATTAACTTCGTTCTGTGCCAGTTTGTTAAGCAATTCCAGTGCAGCGAGCACACGCGCGCGGTCCGGTGACACCAGTGCTGACTGGATAGTGGACAGAATGTGACGCGAGATGAGACACGTCGCTGGATCCTAGAAAGACAACAATACCGAACTGGAAAGAGTTCTCAAACAGAGGCCTAAGATAAGGCAATGCAGCTCTTCGTTCAAGGTATATCCTATAGACCTTCAAGAAGAAGGCACTTTAAGAAGATGGAGCTGTCAAAAAACATTAGTACCAAACTCTGCACTAAAACATTAGTACTCCATTGGTCTAAAACATCGCTTAATTATTTAAACTGAATACAGTAATCCACTCACCTTTATTACTAACTCAGTGGAAACATTACCGAGAGTATCCAATCCACTCTGACGTAGAGTACCAACCCAGCAGTTGGCACAGAGTAATAAAAATCTAGAGCAAACAAATTAAAAATTATTTTAAAAAAAACCAGGCATTAAAAATGACTTAGGATAGACATATTTACCGTATAAGTGTGGTATTCTTGGCTAAGTACTGTATGTTCTCTTCGTGGAAGGAGAGAGAACGCACGATAGAGGCGACTTGCAGCACTCGCTGTGTGTACACACAAGCTGAGCCCCCGGGCAACTCGGGCGCAAACAACAAGTTCTCTTCTGAGGGTTCAGTCACCCAATCTTCTAGCATATCCTGTTTAGAAAAGATGCTAATGTCTTAAAGAACTAAGAAGTACTATGATGTCTTAAGTAAGGCATATTCTGACAGATTTAATGCTACCAAAAAAAAAATTTATAATCTTTGCCTTCAAACTTACCGAAGTCCCATCATCAATCAACTTCTCCAGTTCCAGAACCTCACCATCCTGCATCAAGCAATCAGTCAAAGTATTATGAGCGGCCAATGCCTGCACCATCAACTCAGGCTGCTCGATCCCTGGCTGCATGAACTTGCTCTCATCCGCCAACTCCTTAGCCCCACCTCCGCCGGACCTCATCTGCCAGAACTCATGTGGATACCGACCACGAGCCTCATAGTAAGATCGACCAATCGTATCACGAAGACTGGCTGAAAATTATAATAAATTTCTATACTGCTCGAAGGACCAAAAAATATATTTTTTATCAAACACATTTTAAACTCTTGCAGCAACGAAGAATAGTAAAAGATGATTTAGATATCAATATCAACTTGTCTAAATAGACAGATTACACTAAAATTATCACATACTTACTGGTCAGTCAATAATTCGATTAACAAATGGCGCTAATAAAATAGCCACAAGAGTAATTAAATATTAACATTAATTAGAATGTTTATTTATAATAAGAGTACATTTGTACCAACATAACATATACAAAGATAATTATTAAGTATGCAATATTTTTATGTAATAACTGACCACCGAGAACACCTTCACCTAATTAAATAAAAAAAAGATAATAAAAAGCAACAACGAGAGATTTAGGCGCGAAGTAGAATGCAAGATGTGATACGAACGGAATAACCACCAAAATATAAATAGTGTTACAATGTAATACAGAACATTATAAAACTGAGTGTACTAGTTTACATTTATCTACTTACAATGATTATATACCCCAGCATGTGCCAATAAGAAGTCCAAGATATGTGGTGTTGTACTCAAAGGTAGGCGATTATTATGATCCGCTGCTAACACTGTGCACACATTAATAGCAAAGTCTTGCTCATTGGGCATTGGTGACAATAGCGACAGTGTCAATCGTTCCGATGGGCCTGCAATTCTCGGTGCTACGTTAGTACGGAGCGCCTCGCCTGATGCTGTAAGAAGTTATATTTGAAATTATGTAATGGATAATTAAGTGAAACACATAATAAAGATACAAAAGATAAAAGATAACAAAATATTTGGAAAACTTGTCTTGGTACAGGAACTACCCCAGAAGACTTACTTCCATGTGAACATCCTTATCAACTAAGTGATGTTTCTTGATTTCGATCAATGTCTCAAACTAGAGACATTAGCCATAATGCATTCCATATTTTTACTCATTGGCAGAGCCAAACTGTCAGTTAAACATGATAACTGCAGAATATTGGTAAAAAAAAACAAGAAAAGATAACGCAGTGATAATTAACTACTGCCATTTACCTGATATATATGTGCCACCTCCAAAAGTAATGCGTGGCATTCCACCTCCACGGCCTCTCCTTGGATCTTCATCAATATCATTGTCATCATCCCGACCTGGAGGACCTTTTGCCCTCTCATACCTATTATATCATTAAATAAAATAAAGTAATAATACTTAATCTGTATTAATTCAATGTTTACGTCAAACACAAAAATAAAGTAATATTCTTATGAGAACTTATTCAATAAATTTTATTTTTAATTTACATTGCATGAAAATTATGCCTTTTTACCAAAAAAAAAAAATAATACTGCCACTTAATTTATGGTATTGTTGCTGGCAAATTTAAAAAGAATATATCTTACTTTTCCAAATACATTCCGTAAATTCTTCGCAAAAGTGTAGATCCATTGATACATGGATGTGGGAGTCTAAGCAATCTTAAAAATGACTCCCAAGTGTCATTTTGATTTACCTAAAATCAAATTAAATCTTATCTTACTAATATTATAAAAGTGAATGTTTAGATAGATGGATGAATGGATGTATGGATGGATGTTTGTTTGAAGGTATCTCCGGAACAGCTCAACGGATCTTGATGAAATTTGGCACAGCCATAGAACATAGTCTGGAAGACTCAGAAACACATAGGCTATTTATTAAAAAAATTTTATAATTCCGAGCGGAAGAAGTCGCGGGCGGCACTTAGTTGGACATAAAATAGTACAAGTATTGTTTAATAACAAGAGAACTGACTTAAAATTACTATAAGAAAAGTTAGTTTAACGAAAGACAAGTTTAATAGTATGTTTTTTAAGAACAAACCTTGCCAAGTCCCCCACGCTGTTGAACCAACGAATAAAACAAATACAAATCTATTTCCACTCCATTGACAACCGGTATTTTATATGGAATGCTGAAATTAAAACATACACTTCAAATATATGGACACCAAACATATATGGCATCATTCATGTAAATAACACTGGATAATTACTTTTTACTCTCATTAAACTGCTTTAAGTCTTTAAGAAACGCTTCCTTGTCCCTTAGATAGTCTTTTGACTTAGTATTTACTTGAAATTTAGCCATTTTTTTATGTTATACTAGCGGCAAACAATGCACGGTTATTACTGTGGTTAGTAACTACACTTATATGTTTCGATTCTGCCTTCTGTAATATATGTGAATTAAAATACTATATTCATACATTAGAGTATCAATTTATATAATAAACGAAGAAAACATTTTATTGTTTAAAAATACATTTTTAAACATTTTTGACAGTGACAGTTATAGTTCAAGCCACCGAGTAGCGACGCGATAATAGAGATGTTACAGGTAACGATGTATCGATCCCAAATAATCTTTTTGATTCGGTATATTACATTTTAACGGCTTCATAAAATACTCATAGTGAAATATCCTTTTAATCATAAACTATTTCTTAAAATATTTATTTCATTGAACAAGCAAATCGGTCATCACATTATATGAGGCATTTGCAATAAGCTATCAAGCTATCAAAATCAATCGGGTAAAGAGGATCATTAAAGTTTCCTGTTAAAACCCAGTCACCGTCCACTTATTCAGTAAGGTACAGGAACACAAGAAGTAAGTACTAGAATTGGACTTCCGGCAAATCTCCAACACCTCGTTCAATAAACGAAATGTACAAATATATTTAGAGTGGTTAAGGTGCCCTATAAAGCAATACACTAGTTTGATATTTTACATATTGTATTTGCGGTTTAGTCAGTGAAATTTTAATCAAAACTCTGCCGTAAGGGACTTCTTGTTTTAAAAACAAGGCCAAATTACGTTAGGGTTTAACGGATTTGAATTTCTCCTTGCCGTTCATCAATATTTTAGATTTTTTTCAAATTGTTTCGGTTGTAATTAAAAGCAGAAATTTGATAAAGAATGGATATCTATTATAAAATAAAAAAAAATCCCAAAGTAAAATTTTTGAAAAATTAAATTAAATAATAAAACTTTATTTTATTGTCAGTGTGAGGAAAACGAGGAAAAGGAAATTTTTATGGAACAGAATAACTGTCATTGTCAAAATTGAGAGTTGAAATTTTTTGACATTCTGCATGTGGTTTTGAGGTTATTTTGTTGTGAATTGTTGTTGCTAGAATAAAATTGAAAAATGGTGAAAAAGAAAATTGATAACCGTATACGAGTGATGATCGAGAATGGTGTAAAATTAGGGCATCGTACTATGTTCCTGCTCGTCGGTGATAAGAGCAGAGATCAGGTGTGTTTTTCAAATGTATATGTCGGCATTCAACTGTTGTTACCAATACCCCGCCTGTTATTTAATTTTCAAGGGTTAATTTAACTTGTGGCCACAAAACACATTTGTTATCTTTAATATTTGCTATGGTTACAGCATGTCACTTGTGATTTAATATTTTGTAAAATTACCTTACTTTTGCAGGTGCCTATATTATACGACATGCTTGTGAAATCAACTGTAAAATCCAGACCAACAGTACTTTGGTGCTATAAAAATAAAGATGAAGCTATCAGCAAGTAAGTACTTCTCCAACACCAAAATTTAATTGTTTATTATTTCTTTATTAATAAACAATTTCAAATTACCCTGTCAATATAGAAACTTGTTTGATATTTCTGTATTCATTTTAGTCATGGACGTAAAAGAGCAAAGAAAATAGCTGCAGGCAAGCTGGAAGTGTCGGAAGAGTCATTGTTTGATGCATTTAGAGTTGCCACAACAATCCATGGTAGATATTACTCAGAGAGCCATGCTATGCTCGGTCAGACATATGGTGTGTGTGTATTACAGGTATGTACATGTATTATAAATGAAAACTATGTCTTGAATATCAACATGCTTTAAAGTTAATATTATTTAAAAACTTTACCCTTGAAACAAGACATGTTGAATGTGGATAGGCGAGAAACCTCCATTAGAGAGAGTCTTTGTCCTGTACCAACATAATAAGCAAGAAACTCTAGTTAAAGATAAACCTCTATAAGTGGAAAAATAGCGGACTCTTGGATTCTAACTTATCCAGATGTTTATTAATAATATTTCAAAGTTAATAAAACATAAATTTACTATTTTCCTTTTATTAGCATTTAATTGCGAGGCATTTAAGAAGCTACATATATGATAATATGTATTGTTTCATATAATTTTTTAGGATTTTGAAGCTCTTACACCTAACTTAATGGCTCGCACAATAGAGACAGTAGAAGGTGGAGGTCTCATTATATTCTTACTTAAGACTATGGACTCACTCAGACAACTACATTCCATTACTATGGATGTACATTCAAGGTATGAACAATATTATTATATAAAAATGTTAAATTAACCACAAATATAGTATAGGTGATGCTTGAGTCGGTACAATAGACAGAAGTGCTTGTCTTCTCTATGTGCCAACTGAAGCGCTGTGTACTTTGAAAGGACAAAGCATTTCTATATTGTTTTTGTACACCTAATACAAAAATAAATATATTTTTATTTAAATTTATGAATTGGTGTGTGCAAAACTTAGACTTAGGTAGCGAGCAACTGCTTGTGTATTAAATAAATTTTATTATTATTTTATTAAATTTGAGATCTCATGAGAGATGCAAAACTTCGTCTGACAGTTCAACATATGTGTTTCTTAAATTGTATTAATATTTTTTAGGTTTAAAACAGAAGCACATGACACAGTGGTGAACAGATTTAATGAACGTTTTCTACTATCACTTGCTGATAATCCTCGTTGTCTTGTGTTGGATGACTCACTTACTGTGTTACCTATTTCATCAAAAACAGCTCAAGTTGAACCGGTCGATGTACTACCTGAGGTATGTCCTGACTTCCACTACTGTAACACTTGTATATATGAACCTAGATAACCAAGTCATCTGACGGTTTCTACCTTCATGAGCGAGAAACTCGATCTAGCCACCTCTAGAAGCGTGAAAAATATCGCGTTGGTTTGTTTGTCTCTGTTTCGTCAAAGACGCTGAAGGGGATAATGGATGACAATACATTTTAGACTAATATTTCCACATTGGTAACATACACTGTCATAAATTCATAAGGATAACAAACTTAAAAAGCTCTGCAGTATGCCTAACACTGTTTTGCCCCATTCTATTTTTTAAAAAAAACAGTTTTTTTTTTTGGAAAACTTGGCTGATCCATCAACTTTCAAAACAAAATTCTCATACATATTTACAAAAATAATTTTAATAATTTTGGTTAGTGTTTTTTTAAATAATATATGTGTTTAATGTTTCTGTTATACATTTTCTTATATTTTTCTTACATATAGATTGACATTTTCATATTATTTTTGCAGAAAGTGAATCCAAAGTTGACGGATTTAATATCATCTTTATCGGACTCCCCTCCAGCGGGTCCGTTAGTCGCTCTCTGTCGCACTTACGACCAGGCGACCGCACTCGTCGCACTAATCAACACGCTTGCTGATAAACAATCCAGGTAACACTTACTATACTAAAGTAAGACTGTTTTAGAACAAAAAAAAGATATATAAAGCATAATATAAATTGAATGAGACTGCAGGAAGCCATAATGGCATTAATGGACTGGTGAAGATTTTTATTTCCTATCCATTTCAATCCATTTCAATGAAATGTAATAAAAAATATGTGATAAATTATAATAATTACTGTGACAGTTTGATATAAACTTAATTTAGTATACTTCTTTTCAAATACCTCGACGGCTCAAGGTCTACGCTCCGCTAAACTTAACATTGTTCTGCGCAGCTTTCATGATGTTCCAGGCTAACGATTTCTGTGTATTTCTTCTCTGCCAGGCCCCCGCATTGTCTAACCGCAGCCAGAGGTCGTGGTAAGTCAGCATGTCTAGGTCTAGCTGTGGCGGCCGCGGTTGCCCTCGGCTACGTCAATATCTACGTCACTTCCCCACATCCAGAGAATCTCATCACACTCTTTGAGTTTGTACTGAAAGGACTCGACGCCTGTTTATATCAGGAGCACATTGATTACAACATTGTACGCTCTACTAATCCAGATTTTAAGAAGGCGATTGTACGTATAAATATCGCTAGGAATTCACGGCAAACTGTACAGGTGAGAAATTTTCTACATTGTATAGTTGTAATCAAATACTTTGGCGGCTCATGGTCATCGGCGCGCTGCGCAGTGTCCTCCCCCTCCCATCCCACTTATCCCCGATACATTGAGTTCTGCACAGCGAGTAGCGCATTTAAGAGCCGCCAAGATATCTGAAAACAACTATACTTAAATTAAAATAAAAATGAATTTGTTTTTTTTTTTCGAAGTAAGAAATTATATAGTCATCTATAGAAGTTTAATATGATTGACAAATTCCATATTAAAAAGTTAGTAATGTCTTGCAATCCTTCCAAATCTTTGGTCTTCTACATACGCAAACATTTTCATACATCATCTTGTTCATTAGTACATAACGCCAGACGACCACTCTCTGCTGGCGGCGGCAGACCTGGTACTGGTAGACGAGGCGGCGGCGATTCCTATCGCCCACGTGTCGGCGGCTGCTCAGAAAGCACCGCTGGCGCTGCTCTCCTCCACTGTGTCAGGGTACGAGGGCACCGGCCGCGCGCTCTCACTCAAACTGTTCGCGCAGCTGCAGACTGAACACAATGCACCGCCACCTGTATGTTCTTTATTATTATCTATGCTAATTATAAGATTTTTTTTTATCTAAGGTTAGGAATTATTAAATTTTATAAAGATTTGTTGGTACATTAAGCTATGTTATCACAAAATTCGTTTTTTGTACTTAATAAATTAAAAATCAATTTTCCTTAATTCAGCATACATTTTAAATAAAAATAACTTACCATATACAGTCAAAATCTGTTATAACGACATCGAAGGGACTACTCATATTGAGTCGTAAAAACCGATAGTTGTAACAACCGGTGACAGGTATTAATAGGAAAGATATGTATATAACATCCAGCCAGGACCTTTGATTTTGGTCAATTTAACCGGTATGTTGTTCTAAACGATGTCGCCATAAACGGTTTTGACTGTAATCTCTAATATAAAATTTATTTATAAATTTTTACCTTTTACTTGACTGATACCTTATTTTCAGATAAAACTAGAAGAACCAATACGATATCGTACTGGAGACCCAGTGGAGCGCTGGCTGAACTCTCTCCTGTGCCTGGAGGCGCCGAGTCCCTCACTGGGAGTGGGTGCTCCGCCCCCCGCGGCCTGCGAACTGCTAAGAGTCAATAGAGATGCTTTATTCTGTTACCATAAAGCTGCGGAAGCATTTCTACATCGTCTCGTTGCTATATACGTCGCAAGTCATTATAAGGTAAGTTATATTTAGTATTTGATTCTAATTAACTTTTAAATTAGTAAAATTAAAAAGATATAAAATTTTGTTACTTTCCACTTTTTATATGCAATTTTGATAATAAAATTATTTCAAGAGCGCTTATTTAACTATGTTACCCTTCAGGTCACATGTTAGGTTTTTAATGTTTTGTACCAATACTAAGTTAAGAATTGCGTCTAAAAGAAACTGTTTTACTGTGTTACAATTAATTTTAATTTGGCATTGTACAGTCAGGAAATTTCGCGGTGTTCCACTTATAGAACTGTACCTTCTTAAAAAAAATCCAATTAGAAATCATTGACTTTAGAAAAGACGACATCATAGTAAAAGGTTATTGGTCGTGTATCACTGACCGACCTTTTTTCATACATATGTTTTTTAAAAGCTGCTTCCTATTGCTTTAAGTGACTGTCGCCTTTAAGGTGCAATACCGTCAGTTTCTCTGATTGTACACAATATGAACAGTTAGATATAATTGATTGTTATAATATTACTGTGCAAACTTTCAATTTACACCGTTGTTAATTCATTGCAGAAATTTTATTTTGACACTTTATATTATTTATTTATACAGAACAGTCCAAACGACATCCAGTTGTTAGCGGATGCGCCGGCGCATTGTCTGTTTGTGTTGCTCGCTCCGACACCGCCCAAGTCTACTTCTATGCCTGAAGTGTTGTGCGTCGTGCAAATGTGTTTGGAGGGAAATATATCTGATAAGTAAGTCTATTACAATGAATAAGAAATCAATAAAATGTAGTGTTACAAGGAAAAATGCATCTAACAATTACCATTAGACTTTGTTTTGGTCCAATGCTGAAATTATTTACTGTACTGTTTAGTTCAGTCTAAAATGAAGCGATATGACATTTAGACAAAATTATAGGTATGTGGGGAAAAATGCTTTACATGGAATTGTTTTTTTTTTTTAATTAATAATTCTAGCCCAAAAATCCAGTTTGTGTAGGATTTAAAATAATTCTAGGTCGATTTGGAAATCATTAGTAGAATGTTAACTATAGGACAGTACGCGACAGTCTCGGTCGTGGACGTAAGGCGGCGGGGGATCTGATCCCGTGGAACATCTGCGAGCAGTATGGTGACAAGGACTTCCCCAAACTATCCGGAGCTAGGATAGTCAGGATAGCAACACATCCCTCCTACCAAAGAGTAAGTTGATAGTTACTATCCATATTATAATAACTTTTGCTATCTATATTATAATACTATCGTTCTTACTACTGCGAATGTTTGGATGGATGGATGGATGAATATTTATTTGAAGGTAACTCTGGAACCGCTCAACAGGTCATAGTTTGGAAGAACACATAAGTTACTTATGTTTTTTTTAATTCCGCGCGGATGGAGTCGCGAGCAACAGTTAGTTTTATAATAAATAAGATTCTATGCAATACTCTGTTAAAATCTTTTTTTTTTCATTTAGTTTTAACACAGAAATGTAATTTATTCGTATAATAGATGGGTTACGGCAAACGAGCGCTACAACAACTGGCTGCGTATTACAGCGGGGATATTCCTTGTTTGGATGAGACTGCCTCTGATGATGAGGACAAGACAAACGGACAGACAGACACGCTGCACACAGAGAGTATAGTGCCCAGGTTATTACATATACTTCTTTATATTTAAATTTACGACTGAAAACAGAAAATTCGTAATTTCTACCTACCCCTCTTCTGGTTTCGAGTGTGTGTTATGATTAATTGAATAATTTTACTACAGAAACTAATGTTTTTATTAATTTCAGGACTAAACCACCGACTCTATTAAAAAGGTTAACAGAAGTTAGTCCGGAACACTTAGACTATTTAGGCACCAGTTTCGGCCTAACGGAATCTTTGCTGAAATTCTGGAAATCGCAGAAATATGTGCCTGTTTATTTAAGGTATTTTTAACTTACTAATATTATTAATGCCAATGTTTGGATGGGATGTATGTATGGATGGATGGATGTATGTTTGTTTGAAGATATCTCCGGAACAGCTCAACGGATCTTGATGAAATTTGTTATAAATCTAGATCATAGTCTGAAAGAACACATAGACTACTAATAAAGTTTTTTTTTAATTCCACGCGGACAGAGTCGCGGGTAATTGCTAGTAATTATAGAAATGTATTTGAGATATTATTTATATTGTGAAATCAACATTTATTTATCATACATAGTGACCGGAGTGGATACACAAAAAAAAAATCTCTTATCCATTCCCTTCTCTTATTTGGAAGTTTTTAAAAGAAATAATCTAGTATTATTATGTTTTCAGTCAAAAAGCGAACGAACTGACAGGCGAACATTCGTGTATAATGTTGCGTGCGATGTCTGAAGGGACGTGGCTCTCTGAGTACAGCGCTGACTTCAGGAGACGGTTCTGCAGACTGCTGCCTCGAGCTCTCAGGAAACTGTCCGCCTCACTCGCACTCACCACACTCCTCAATGACCATGTCACCGTACATAAACCTGGTATGTGTCACAGTCTACACTTAAAGTGGCTTTCTGAGTTAAATAATCTGAGTTAATTAAGTTTTTTTTATTCTCAATTTTGTAACTTGGTAAATTCTAAAATATTTGTCCGTACCTTTTTATTAGAAAACTGTAGAACTTATGCCTGTGACTTCTTCAACGCATAATAATGTATACGACTTGTTTTTTTTTTCAATATTACATACAGTAACTCCAATTTCATTAATATGTAAAAGGTGTCAATTTTGTTTTAAATGTTATTGTATTCTCTAGCTAGCTATTTTTCTGCCTGAAATCCATACAATGTATAGAGATGATGGATTATAAAATCAGAATATTAAAGTTAATCTTTAGTTAGTTATATGCTACATATTTTGTATTTATCCAACCGAAATAATGATGTTTTTCAGCGACCCATTTTCAAATTATTTAGTCTATTGGATTCTTTGGATTAAATCTTTTTTTTTCTTGTCAGTCTTAACAAAGCAGTTGATAAATGAGCAAGTGTCGGGTCACGACTTGGGCAGACTGGAGAGCTACTGCAGGCAGCAGGCGGACTACCGCCTCATCACCGACCTCCTCACACCCCTCGCATACCTCGTCTTCCACACGAAGGCACCCCTCAAGCTGGACGCTGTGCAACAGGTGAAATAACTAAAAAAACAATTTTTAACAACCCTAAGTTTACAGTCGAGGTCGTTTAATTCCTACCCATTTTTGTGATGACGCTCAAAATGCAATTGATCAAGTTATCGATCAAATTATGCTGTAAGAAGTGGGAAGTGAATTAAATTCTTACAATGTGGTGCACAATTAGCAGCAGTTTATTTCAAGATTTTGCCCCATCACGTCCCCATAATCATGTAACATTATTTGCGACCCCCTGACATAAGGTAGAAGGTCATCTATCCAGTTATTTGTTCGATTTCATGAAATTCTCCGAAGCTTAGCGACCCCTCGGGGGGTGTCTGTAATATACATTATTGTTGGAATCCATTTAAAATCATTTACCGCCCCCTAGACCCAAATTCAGTTTATTTCAAACTAGCTTTTGCCCAAGAATTCGGCCGCTCTGAATTAAGAAAATCTAAATATAGGCTATATGTCTAATAATGTAGCTTTCCAATAGCATTTTTTTTAAATCGCTCCATATTTTCTTTTTAGTTAAGCGTTATATACAAAGATACATAACTTGCCCGTAATAATATGAACATAATATTTATCCATTTTTTTTATAATTTTACATTTCAGGTGATATTTGTAGCAATGGGTTTCCAAATGAAAGATGTAGATGACATAGCATCAGAGTTAGGTCTGCCAGGGTCACAGATCCTCGCCAAGTTCTATGAAGCCTGCAAGAAGATAAATGCAACAGTTAACTCCGTTCTAGAAGATACTGTGGCTAAGGAGATTGGTATTGATGAGAAGACTGCAGATTTGAACACCGAAGGTCCAGTGAAACAGAGCCTTAATGATGAATTGTCGAAAGCTGCGAAGGTATTACTTTACTTTATACCTTTTGTTTTAATTTTATGGAATTTTAAGAGTAAATGATTGTTTGGAAGGATTTTTTGTTTTATTAGTAAAGAAATTTGTTTTGAAAATAATAAATATTTTGACTGAAAATTTTTTTTCATCCTCTTCAAGGGAATTTGATAATTAATAAAACAGTGAAATATTGACAAATGTGAAAGTTTAGATATGTGGATGTATGGATGGATGTTTGCTAGAAGGTATCTCCAGAAGTAGAATTTAGTTTGGAAGTACACACAGGATTACAAATTAAGTTATTTTTAAACCGTGTGGACGAAGTCGCGGGCAAAATCTTGTATCATATAATTTATCAACACACAAAGAAGACCACTAAGTGAAGGATTATGGAGACTTTAAATTCCATTGTCTGTTGCAGAATGTACCTATATTTAGTTGATAATATTATTTTGACGGTGTCCAGGAGTTGGAGCGCAAGCAGCGCAAGGAACTGTCCCGTCTGATGGGCGAGGACCTGGCCCAGTACAGCATCAGGGGCAGCGACCTCGACTGGAACCACGCCCTCGCCACCAACAAGCAGAAGAACATCATCTCTGTCAAGAGGTATACAAATAAACATCGAAAGCTACTTCATTAACGCATAATTTAAAAAAAGTAAAAAAGTAGGCTATAACATCCCCACAAACATCAGCTACTTTCCAGTTAAAGTCCCGTCATAATAGGTACAGCCATTCTAGAGATTACCTGGAACAAACTTGGCTTGCAAACAGACAGACAGACAAAAATTAATCTTTCGTTATCAGTTACAAAAACATCATGATTACGGAAATATTATTTAGGTTTTACATACAGACATCCTAATTTTATTAATTGTATAGATTCACTGACTGTCTCTCGCGACGGAATTAAAAAACTTAATAAGTAATAGCCTATGTGTTCTTCCAGACTATGTTCTAAATCTGTGTCAAATTTCATCAAGATCTGTTCAGCCGTTCTGGAGATACATTCGAACAAACAAACATCCATCCATCCATCCATCCATCCATCCATTCATCCATCCATCCGTCCTCCATCCATCCATTCATACATTCATCCATCTATCCATCCATTCGTCCTCCATCCATCCATTCATACGTTCATCCATCCATCTATAACTTCAAACTTTTGTGGTTTTTACTAATATACTGTTCTTAAGAAACGGGGCTCAAACAGCCTGATCGTGGTAAAAATCCCGTTTCTTACGAACAGTACATCCATCCATCCATTCATTAATTCACATTTATGATATTGGTAAGATTATTCATTTGTGCAATACTTTTCTCTAGTGGGGAGAAACGTCTCGGCGACGACAGCAAGGAGATAGACGACCTCATAGAGTCGCACTCCAACAAGAAGAAGAAAAAGAAGAAACACGTCAGAAATTGAATGTCATGTAAATAAATATACATTTATTATTAACAAATATGTTTCAAATTTACACGACAATAATCTAAGAGTCAAAAAACGAAGTCCTAAGTATGAAATACTTAAGTCATTAGTAACTTTGAAATCTCGTTTTTTTTTGTTGCAAACGTTCCCTCGTTCAAAATAGGTTGTGATGGTATAAGGAGGCCGATCCAGAGGCAGACCTAAAACTAGATGGAAATATATAGTGAAAAGACATGAGTGAGTGCCAAGTCTCAGATGAAGATGTCGAGGACAGAGCGAGGTGGAGGAAACTGATTGGGAAAGGTGACCCCACCACCATGTGGGATACGAGCTAGGCAAAGAGAGAGAGAAGAGATTCTCTCGTTCAAAGGTGGTAAGATTTTGTAGGAAAAGTTTCATTCAAAAGTCTCGCAAAAATAAGTTCAACGAATTTGATTTGTAGTATAAATGATGTAAATTTAAAATATTCATTCATCAGCTTACTAAACGTCCTCACTGAGGGTCTCGGAGCCTACCCCAAGTTAGTGGTGACTAGGACATAGTCAACCACAGCCAAGTGCGGGTTGACTTCACACATATCATTGAATTTCTTCTCAGATATGTGCAGCATCACGATGTTTTCCTTCATCATAAGAACGTCGTATAAATATACATATTTAAATCGAAAATCACATTAGTACATGGCGGGATTCCAACTTAGGACCTGCAGATTGCAAGTCAAGTGCTTAACCCCTGATTTAAAACAAGATGAAACAAAAGTATTAGATTTTAAGTTTTCATTTCATTTTTTTTTATTTTCCTTGTATTTTTTAGTTCGTATTAGCGATTGATGTTATAGGATGTTATTATTTCAGATTTTAACTTCATTGTCCTGTATCGAGAAGTATGGTAAGCGATTTCGAAGAAAAAAAATGTAGTTTTACTTCTCATTAAAATAAAGTCAAAAATGATACATTTCCTTAAAGTGATTATAAAAATTCCACCGTATATTGAATACTTACTGAAATTTTTCTCAGAACCGCAGCCACAGTAAACTTGTCAAATATCTGATTTGTGAGAATTTTCTTTGAAAAAGAAACAACGATTCAATAATAATTTCTATAATTATTGTAATATAAAAAAGTGTTGGTAGTTATTCAACCCTTGGAATAGACAATAGATATTTCTTCTTAAACATAACAAATATGGCGGCGGCGGTGGGCGGGGCGTGCGGGGGGCGGGGCCGCGGCGCTCGTACAAAAATATCGCTTTGCTTCTCGCACGCCCCGCCCACCGCCGGCACACGCCCCGCCCATTGCGACGCCCCGCCCCGCCCCGCCCCGCCCCCGCGCATACTTCTATACTTTACTCTTTATTACAATATATTGTGATCTAAGAAAAATAATATTTTCGTCTAGCGCCCGGAATGCGGGCGATTGGTAAACAATTTTTTTTTCTATATTTAGTTTGTCTCTTACTTTATACACTCGCTACTCGTTTATAAAAGAAACGACCGGCTTCCCCCTCCCCCTCCCCCCTCCCCGCCGGCAACCCCCCTACAAACTATCCACAAGAGTAAAAACATTCACTACAAAACATAATTTAGAATATCGTTAATATTAACACATTATGCGTTTCACTAATTTTACAATATACTCTCACTTTTGCTCGCGGAATACTTTTAGTACTTGCCAAGTTGAACAAAAATTAATAATTATAATTTTAAATACTAAAAGTACCCCGGTATAAATAGATAAATTATTTTGGCTAAGCGAGACATTGGCTTAGAAGCAGTTTGGGTCAAAATCGAGGTACAGAAATTGTAAAGGAATTGCACTTAGGAAACGATCTCTTGGCACTATGTCTTACACTAAATAATTTGTTTGTGACATAATTTAGTTAAATTAAAACATTGAAAAGGCGAAAGTTTCTTTGTAGGAAGATACTGAACAAGCGCGAAAGTTGAAAACATTTACAGAAGTGACGCTGGAGGGACATAAGCGGTAAAGAAATATCAAAGACTTATACAAATCGTTCTACTTTTACTTGTGATATTAAGTATTATAATAAAATATAAAATATATATTATAATTTAAAAAACGTCAAGAATTTGAACTTAGTGTTAGTTTTGTGAAGCAGTGTACAGCGGGTCGACTAGTGGGGACGTAGGGGTTGCTATCTTACTAATTTTACACTTAAGACACAAAAGCGATTTCACTAGACCTTATTGCCACGCTTAATTTATTGCTACGACATAAACATACCGCACTACTTATATATATATTTATTTTAATGTAAATATAATCAATAATCAGTTACAACATCAGATAAAACAAAATATATAAAAAACATTATTGCAATAGATTTACTTCGTCTACAACTGAAAGGGGGTTCTCAGTTCGAGCATCTGTACAAGTGCAGTTTATTAGGTACAGTGCGCTGAGATGACACTTAAACACGGAATCCTACAATCAAACAATCGCATCCATCGTCAAACAACGTCCAAACCAAATTGGAGGCTATCCAGTTCTCACTAAGGCACAATTTAAGTTTCCACTTTGAACTTTATTTTAACTATAAAATAAACAAAGTCAATTCCCCTCTTGAGTGATGAGGCGAGAACTACTTACCCCTAGCAAATTAACCGACGACCAAACAAGCCGCGTCTTATCCTTATTGCATTTATTTAGAACAAGGCATTTCGATCCAATGCCCGTTTTCACTAAGCTATATTACTTAAAATAAGTATCGAATTACTCGTATAAAAGATTTTTATCTTTGTCTAGGAATATATTGCGTATGCGTTCATAAACATGTCATTCCAAACACATGTTTTTTAATGAAAACGGTCATTAGCAGCTTATAATTATCACTAAAATTCTACTGAAGGCTGCACTTTGTTATTTGCTTGTTAAGTTTATTATTAAATATATAATATAATTATTAAAGTTAACCTCAAAATACATGTTTAACATCGATATAACATTTATGTAAAGTACAGATATCTTTGGCTTCTTTCATTTAGAATATTGTTATTGAGGCGCTTAGATGTGGCGAGCTAAGGGAATTAGTTATTTCAAGAGGTAAGTATAGGAACCACACTTGGTCCAACATAAATGTTTTTCGTTTAATAAATCATAATAATAGCTGTCACCCGCGACTCTGTCCGCGCGGAATTAAAAAAAAAACTTAATTAGTAGCCTATGTGTTCTTCCAGACTTTGTTCTACATCTGTACCAAATTTCATTAAAATCCGTTAAGCCGTTACGGAGATATCTTCTAACAAACATCCATCCATCTAAACTTTCGCATTTATAATATTAGTAAGATTTTAAAATATGTGATTCTTTATAAATTCTTTTCTTTTAATTTTGAAAATAAGATAAGGACTATTATTACATTAATTTGTCAATCTTAGCTCGCCAATAGCTTTATTATTAATATATGTATTGCTGCGTTAATATATATCTTATATACCTAACTATCGTATACAAAAGCTTGTAAAAGTGTATTCACGCATCGTCACCCATATTTTGGTTTCTTTCGACCGAATGCAAGCAAAACTACAGGTTGTTAATTTAATATTAAAGAACGTAACGTCTTTTTTGTTAGAAATAATGCTCATTAGGTGACGAATTGTTAAAGTACAAAAAGCAAGTACAACCGCGAATTTACACTTGTACAAAAATATACTACCATCCATTTGATTCTATTCGAAAAAAACCAAAGAACATTATTTTTGTACAGGCGTCTTGATAATGGAAGTTAATGACCATAAGCAAGGAAATCTTTGTAAGACGCGTTAAAAATTCCGATGTGTCTGCATACGTAGTGTTTCGTTAAGTTACCATTAATAAAAGCTTTTTAAATTAAATTAAAAAAAATCTTTGAAATATTTATATTTTAAGTCGTTTATAGGATGAATGCGTGCTGAATTTAGAAGAAAAAAATAATTCAATTGAATTCGGTGACCTTCCGTTTTTCAGAACTGCAAAAATTGACAGACAATTGATATTAATTATTTAATACTAATTTATAAAGCACTGTTTCAGATCGTCTCGTTATAATGAGGTATATATATGTCGTTTTAATTTTTTACACATAACCTCCAAATTGACAACTCGCTGTCAAAATAAATGAAACGAAAAAAAAAGGAAAAATAAGGAAAATAAAGAACCAAAAATATTCCATACATAAAAATTAATGTATTCTATTATCAATAACGTAGGGTATAGTTACACAAATAATAAAATTAAATGAAAACAAAATTTATACATATTTCTTAACGCGAATATAATAAAAAAAAAAACAAATTATACATACTATCAACACAAGATTCTACTTAAAAAAAAGAAAACAGTAATTTTTTTTTACAATTTTCTAAAACAATCTCCAATCGTTCCGCCGACCAGCGCTCATTGTTCATTGTCTTAAAAATATTTGTCAATAAAAAAATTTGGCGTCGATTTTAGGGAACTTTTAGATAATTAAAATTGACTCGGCTTCGATCCGAGGCCCGTCAGATTGCAAACGGTGAACGACCACCATCATTCGGCACTTATTTGACGTAAATAGAGCTGACAACACACAAACACTCCGTCATTACAACACTTTATATTGCGATACAAGGTCACTTAGCTTTGTCAAGGGATACCTCACAAGTAAAATAGCGAACGCATCGCTCAGCCGTAATCTTAACAGTTAGCTTCTTCATACACAAGACAACGTAATTTTTCGACACTCATATTGCATCCTTGTATCGCGAATTTCTCGTAACGCGTTTACCGTACACTTGCTCCGCCATCTTGGAAATCGTAGCTACTTTTCTCTCGACGTTTTGTAAGATTTCCGTTGCCTTGTGTAAGAAGAGCCGTAGACAACAAAACAAGAATTATACTGAAAACGCAAAATTAAGAACTAAGAACTATAACAAAAAGATAAATAACCGAAGTACATGCATGCGAGTTTTTGTGATGATAAATTTAATTTAAAAAAAATAATAAATTAAGCCAAAATTACAATAAATTAACATGCCGAAATAAAAAAAATATATAACAAAAAATTAAATAGCATTTATAAAACAGCCGCCATGTTTTGTCTAAAATTTAACATTTGGCGCGATGTTTTCAAAAATCGAACCATCCGACGAATAAAGTTACAACTCTTATGTTATCTGCTGAGTCTTTTCGTCAGATGGATCGAAATACTAATTGAAAAGCCGTTAAGTAAATTCCGCGCGTACACGCCGTCGCCGTATAATTAATTATCAAATATTTGTGCGAACCGTAAGTACCGTATCAAAGTAATTGTGATGGAGTTTACCTTTTTGTGGGTAAATAAGTCGAAAGCCATCTCGCTCGAACTAACGTAGGTAACTAGCTTGGGGTAATGCGGGGCCGAGGGGCATCACTAATACACTAAACACTAGGGATGCTCGATATATTTCGATAAACATCATCTTCAATGACCAAGACCGATAAAAACTATAAAATCAATTTGATACATTAGTTTTTGATCGAACTGAATATCATCGATGTATCGATAGATCGATATTACGTCGATATCGATCATCCCTACTAACAATTGAACGCTGCAAGCTCTATTAAGAACACCCGCACTGACATATCGACACATCTGACGAAAAGAGTCACATGTCATATGAAATGTAACTCTTTTCATCGAATTAATCGATATTGAGTTTGCTCGCGCGCAACGTCGCGGACATTCACACACTGACACACTCGACACTCATACTTTAATATCTTGTCCACTTAACTTATATAATTTACATATAAATTAAAATATTAGAGTGAAAATTACACAATTTCTTACAATTTAATATGTACAAGGCATCTTTCAAACTTTGTATTTGCAAGGAACAGCTGTATTACAGTCCGCGCCTCGACTGAACTCATCAAATGTACGTAAACCTAACACCGAGACAAACATCCCACACACGACCCACTCAATACATCCTCGCCCTAAAAACATTCATACAAAAACCTGTCTGCCAACTATCATATGTATAAATCATTACAAAATGTATAATATATTTATTTACAATCACAACATAAATTTGATAAACGACCGAGATAATTTGATGTTGCGGTTACATTTTCAATTCTGTTAGTTTGGAAAACGTCCAACACTCGATTCGAATACGTAAGTTTTTTCGATCGAAATTCGCTAACACGGCTAAGAAAAGAAATCTAGCATCATCCTAAAAATAATATTATTGTCACTCGAATTATTTGTTTTTAAAAGAAACAAAGAATTATTTTATTATGAAAACATATCGGCGTTTACTTTCTATTTAAGAGTCACTCCGAAAAATACCTAATGCTGATATGTATAATAAAAACATGTCTGATTGTTTGATCGTCAACATTGTTCTACGACCATGACATAAACGTTAGGAACATGCGGATTCTGCGCACGACCGAGCCCAGAAACTTTAAATTATTGCAAAATATGTCTGCTGCAAATTAGTTTTAAACTTTCCGATCTCCAATTATGAATTTTCATCTCCATTCTAAACTTCCTAGATATTATTTTTTAAATATCTTTCTCGAAGGTATTATTTTACATATACTGTTGGGGAGGTTGTTCGCGTTAAAAACGTTTTTAAGTTAGGAATTTAAAAAAAGTTATCTAACAAAAATAGGAAAAGCGATCTTTGAATCCAACTTAAGTCATTCAATGAAAGAAAAGTTAAGATAAAAAATAGACTCGGTTAATTCTGAGGTATAAAGTAAGTTTTTCGGATACGATGGTATAAAGTTATTCACTTGAAAGTACGAAAGCATAAACTAGCGAACATTATCCTGAATTTCCACTATCGAAACACATACAAAAAACATCACCATCTCTGTCATTTTAGAAAAAAAACCAAAGATAGTTATATGTTTTAGTACAAGTTTTCCAACAGTGTAAACTCAGGGTAAGAACGTAAAGTGTCCTACAATGTTCCCAAAGAGATATTAAATTCGATTGGCCCACGCGCTCATTTATATATTAATTATTTTCATCTAAGTTCCGAAAGTTATACGAATCAATTCGTTATATGATCCCGATATTGATAGAAGAGGATAGTTACTACAAAAAAAAATACGTACTTAAGATATGAATAAAAAAAAATCTAACTTCTAGTTTATTTTACAAATAGTTCGCCCCCGAGCCGAGTCGCTTTGCGATTATTTTTCTATTTACACTTTGTTACAATTTACATGAGTTTTTTTTTGGTCAACGTTTTGGAGAAGAGAACTATGAAAATGAAATCTTTGCAGATCTCAATGTATCATTGTTCATTGTAATACTATATTAATACATTTGGATTAAATCAACCAACAATACTTCAGATTGATTTAAGATAAAAGCAAGCGCGCTATGTCCAATAACTAGTACATAAATCTTAATTATACGTATTTAATTTACCTCACTTCGTATTTCTATTGGATCGTTTTTTTTAAACCTTAAAAACTGTAACACGTTTTGTTTAAATCCCGAGGTAATTTTTCACTTTAAATAGTTTTACAAGATTTAAAAAATACTTCGACAATCGTTCACAAATATATCTTTTTTTTTTATTAAATTATTATTGCTGTTTCCTTTGCTTTTTTGTACCACGACCAATATAAGGTCATACATAGAGTTATGGTCTCATAAATTTATTTGTGAATGCTTGTTGCAAAGTTCACTATATGAAGTACACTTTACACAATTTATTATCAATTTTCCCAAATTTATTTACACACAATACGACCCGATGTCTTTTTCACAATTATTTAAATGCAATCAAATACAATTCGATAACAATTTTATTAAACATCCACTCCATTGATGTCTATGTTCCGTTTTAAAGATCGAATCTATTATCTATACCAAACTCCCAACTTTCAATCAAACAATTTGGGAAAATTTGAAAGCTACGCAACAACACAAATGTATAAAAGTATTCAAAAATATATTCCTTTATACACAAAAATCGCACATCTATACCAAACAATAAATCTTCTATAACATTAATATCATCAAAATGTTAAAACTTTTATGCAACTTAAGTGTAAACATATTTGTAAACGTTGGTGTTACCATATCAGGGCAGGGTAAATAAAGTCTGACCAGGAAGATAAAAAACTTTGCCAAGAAATGAACTCTTTTTTACTGGCAACTCTGACACAAGTCAGTCATTTTAGAACTACGATTTTGAGTCAAAAAATAATAATTTTTACAAATACCAAATATTTCAAATAAAACCTTTTAGAGTCTATTATTTAGTTGCCATATAAAATTCAAATGCGATGTTTTTTATTTTTCTGGTCAAAACTTTATAAAATGTACACGGTTTGAGTAGTTTTCCTTACTGCTCGGTCTCTAAAAGTGATAGCGTGATGATAAATATATTATAACCTTCTCTGATAATTAGACTGTAAAATAGAAAAAGTTTCTTTTAAATTCTATTTATAGTTTATAATATTAACGCAAACAAACTTCTTCGGTTTAAAATATTAAATATAGATAAATAATTATAAAAAATTAAAGATATTATATAATTAATTGTGATTTTAATAATTGTGATGAATCAGTATTAATTAAATAAATAATATATTAAATCAATATCACATATATTTCATATTATTTAAAAAAATATATAAGTCTCAAACCGTGTACATGTCATAGTTTATAAACATCAAATTTGTAAAACCCACATTCGGGATGTTTAATCCAAAATTTTATTCGCAATACACCGCACAAATTTCCATCTTATTTAAAAATACACCGTGTAATTTTACACAATTTTAAAAATATGTGATGTACACCTGGAAATATATTGTGTAAAATGGGTAATGTGTATTGTAATACCCGTAAAAGTTCACAATATAATACGGCACAAGATACGTTTCGTATTTATATTATCTTCAAACATGCAAACTCGACAAATAACTACAAAATTTAGTAAAAAAAAAAGTTATTTTATATTCCTGTGTGTTTTTACAGAAAATTGTAATATTTTTGATTTAAAAAAAATTAAAAACAGTCGCTTGCAAAGATAATATAAATGCTCATACAAAATACATTGCGCGTCGCACATACCGCCACAGCACAGCGTCCATTGGCGGTCAAGTACGGGGGGGTTACAAGTGGACAGTGTATCGAGGGCGCGATGTACACTGTGCGCGGTGTCACTCTCGCGGCGCGTTCTTCAACAGAGTGATGGCGTACCGCACGTACTGCACCAGATGACGGAACGTAGAGAACAACGTCAGCGGACCACATTTACGATCCACTGCTATGAATAGATCTGAAATTTAATAATTATATGTCGATGAAGGACCAATTTGCATCAATGCGACGTTATAATGCAATATGTAAACGTTGGCTCAAACCTACTAATAGAATACAGTGACTCAATAGAAAACATCCCTATTTATCTACTTACGTAACGTCATCTATATTAAAATGTGATTTTTAGTTTTTTCCTTCCGATTTGAAGTGTTGTAAGCTGTTAACATTAACACATTGTTTCAAATTTATTACAATATTTTGCAGCGATTCCAAGTAAGCTCTGACCTTTTATTAAGACTTGATCCATGATAATAATCGAATGGTGGGATTCAAATCTGTAACCATACGGTTGCATATTCATACCTTCAACTATAAGGCTATTGGTGTTTAAAATCGTCCAACTACTTCCTTTTCTCATTTTTTATATCAAATTCCTATTATTACTACAAGATATAAACAGATGTATAACAAAATGACATACCTTGGTTAGGTCTGAGCCTGCAAAGTCCGTCTGCCTGCTCCCAGAGATCGTGTGCGACGTACAGGAAGGTGTAGTACTTGGTGAGCTGCAGCAGCGCGTGGTGCGCGTGCGCAGGCACTGAGTGCGCCAGGGAGCAGTACCCGGAGGAGGCGGAGGCGGCGGACCCCACTGACCCCACCGACCCCGCGGGGGAGGGCGTCGGCGACAGCGGGGACACGGACTCCGCGCACGCAGGCTGACACACAGACATACACACACGTTACTTCATGACCCAAGATATACCCCAAATAGAGGTCCGTGGTCTCTGCCTACCTCTCTGGGTTACGGTTATGTTGTACTTAAATCAATATCTTAAAACATAAAAGTGTTCTTGTGTTAAAATAATTCTGTCCGATCTCCAAAAGTTAATTTTGTTTTCGAAAAATGACAAAACAAAACACATTTTATTTAACAAACTAGTTTTGACCTTCGGAAACGTAACTTTTTTTTTTTTAACATATATTATATATTAAGATATGAAAACAAACCTTTTGCTGATATTCCTGTACAATTTTATAGTACTCCTTTACTTCTCTATTGTACAATTTGAACATTCGTAAATAAAGTAAGGCTTGCACTCGGAGACTGGAAAAAAAAAAATAATACATACTCAATTAAAAAATATCATTACCAGGATTATTGTTAGATCTTTACGTGGATTTCCTTCAAAACCTATCATACAAATTATGATATTATTTTATCTTATATACCTAAAAAACTAAGCTATTATTAAATATACATTTTATAAATAACTAGCTTTTAGAAATAAAATAAAAAACTTTATAAGTATCCTATGTATTCTTCCAAATTATGTGCCAAATATCATTAAGATATGTTCAGCCGTTACGTTAAATATCTTCAAACAAACAAACATCCATTCATCCAAACATTCGCATTACTATGATAGTAAGATAATAAGAGTCTTACCTTAAAATATCTAATTTACTGAAAGGCGAGCTGAGTGTGGAGTGTGGCGAGGCTCTGAACCTCTGCGGCATTGACTGTATAGACTTGATGTAGGCGATAGTCTCTCTGTACACTGTGAATGCGCGCTTCGTGTCTAACTCTAGCTCCAACACTCGCCCAGTTAGTACGAAACATAGAACTGACTCCAAATACAACATAACTCTCGCTAACGGCTCCTGTTCACGTTCAGCTGACGACCTCAACCGAGCTGCCTCGCTTAAGTAGTACCTGCAATATTAACTACACGTTTAATATTACACTTTAATCTGATAATTAAGAACAAAAAGATAAGTCAATAATGGTGTCATATACCACAATACTCTAAGAGATACCACACGATCTGTGCGTCAAATGTCAACACTATGCGTAAATTCATTTGGATATTCAGTCTTTAACTGTCACCCGCGACTCCGTCCGCGCGGAATTAAAAAAAAACTAAGTGAGTAGTTTATGAGTTCTTCCAGACTATGTTCTACATCTATGCCAAATTTCATCAAGACCCGTTCAGCAATTCTGGAGATATCTTCAAACTAACATCCATCTATCAATCCATCTCAACTTTCGTATTTATAATATTAGTAGGATTACGCAGTTGTCTGCGATTTCGTCCGCCGAATTAAAAAAAAAAAAGTGATAAATGTAGCTTATGTCACTCGAGAATACTGTAGCTTTCCAACAGTGAAAAAATTTTTCAAATCGGTAGAGTAGTTTTGGTGCCTATTCAATACAAACAAACAATCAAATCTCTCCTCTTTATAATATTGTACAGATAAAAGTTATGGTACAAAAATTTGGATTACGTTATCGCATCATTAGAACCATATTTTTCGTCCGTTTGTTTCATAGAGTGGCATCTCTCTCTTTCTAATGTTCGACCTCTCCTGAATACGAGCAAAGTATTTAAGTATATACATATATAAATGTGTTGTCTGTATGTACGTACTTGTGGTCCCGCTCCTCGTCGGAGAGCGCGTCTGCGGGCAGGCGCTCGAAGTACGAGTAGTAGATGGGTGTCTGTCCCACAGCCGCCCGCTCCTGAGACACGCACGCTGCCTCCACACCCTGCACGTTACATCGTTACATACAATTCTGTCATTTTAGTAGATGGATGTATTTTGGGATGGATATAATTTTATCTTATGTCATCTTTGTATCCTAATGTGTCAGAGAGTGTTACACTTGTGTGTCATACCGACCTGGTCAGTGGGCGGAGTGGGGGGCGTGGCGGGGCGGGGCGCGGGGGCGCGGCGTGGCGGCGCTCGCAACATCCGCACTGTGTCCGCGTGCAGCCGACACAGAGGTACACGCACCAGCACGCGACCTCGCACGCGCCGCTCGCTCACTGCCACTGCGCACACCATATACGTCACACACGTCACACACCTCACATTACAAACAAAACACAAAGGTAAATAGCTGAAATAATATCATGCTAATTATAGTAAAAATACTGACCATTGGACGATGCTTCCTCCATCCTCTCGGAGCCGCGACCCGATTTCAAGCCCGATCCGACATCCGCCTCCGCGTACACGAACCGCTCCAACGTCAGCTTGTCGTTCGGCAGCCGCTCCAGTGACGTCTTGTCGCCCGACAGACGTTCCATAGGTAACTTGTCGCCGGACAACCGCTCGTGCGACAGCTTCTCGCTCGACAACCGCTCCAGCTTGTCTCCCGAGAGACGATCGATCGACATCTTATCACTCGATAGTCTTTCGTTCGACATTCGTTCAGATGACCGACGCTCGTTGGGTGTCCGACCGACCGTCAGTCTGTCGTTGGATAACCGATCGTTATTCGACATTCTGTCGGAGGACAACCGATCCGACGCTATCCGATCGCCCGGCATCCTATCCGTGGGTATCCGATCTGACACTCGTTCGTTGGGTATCCTTTCCATCTGTAAACGATCGGCGGCCATCCTGTCTGAACTTCTGTCGTTCGGAATTCGATCTGAAGGTACTCGATCGGTCGGGAACCGATCGTTGACGGTTCGATCGGGTAATCGATCAGATAATCGGTCCGGTTGTAATCGATCACTAGATCGATCATTTTGAAACCTATCCGTCGACATTCGCTCCGGCTGGAGCCGATCGTTGGGTATTCGATCGTTCGACGTCCTTTCGGTCGGTCGATCGGGAACTCTGTCGGCGGAGCGCCTGTGGTCGGGCCGCTCAATGGACATGCGCTCCTGTATCCTCTCGTTGGCTATTCTCTCGGCCTCCCTCCTCCTGGTCAAGGTCTCGGGCTCCTGCGGCGGAGAGACCCTGGCGATGGCCTCCTCGTTTCTCCTCTCGTTGGAGCGCTCGCGATGCCTGCGCTCCTCGTCGTCTGCGCCTGACTCTGGCGCCGTAACTTCGATGATCGTCACCTGACCCTTGCCCTTGCCGCCCTTCCCTTTGCCACCTTTACCTCCCTTTCCTCCGCATTCATCGCCTTTTTTCGTTGTGAATACCTGGAAGTTATATTCTTACGTATTATCAACACTTTACTACTCAAAGTTACTATTTGAGAATCAAACAAGATGTTACCTTTCTAAAGATCTGTGTCTTGGGGTCGTGCAGGGCGTGGTGCGGCGGCGGGTCGGGCTCGGGGTCGCTGTCGCGTGTTGCGGGCGAGGCCTGCCGCTTGGGGGGTCGGCCGCGCTTCTTCTTGACGGGCCTCTCCTCGGAGGTGCGCGGCTTGGGCGGCCGACCTCGCTTCACCGGGGCGTTCGCGGGCACCGCGTTCAAGGGGGACGCCTGTTAATAGAGAAAATGTCACTTAGTAAAAGGAGGAAGTGGATAAAGATAATCTGTAAGTTTGTAAACTGACCGTGTTGTGCGAGCGCGGGGTGTCCTCGTCGCTGGAGGCGGCGGACACTCGGTTGGCGAGGGATCGCCGGCGCCGCGACGCGCCGGGCGACGGCGACGACGTCTCAGAGTCCGACAACTCCGAAATTGGACTCTGTTGAGTACACAATAACATATCATAACATATGGCAATAGAAAATATAATGCAGCAATCTTATTGCAGGTATAATTTTGTTGTTTTCAATGTAAAAACATATGAAGTCTTTAATAGTTAATATATTTCATTACTCAATGTCAAAATTCATTCAAACAAATAAAATAAAAGAGGGAGCCATGAATCCACAAATTATACTTTCCGTGGAACAAACTCCTACATTGTTATTGTTAGTTTGATTGTTTCTCCGCGTTTTATCAATGCAACATAAGATTGTTTCTCTACTTTCTAAGTTGCACGTTCGATAACTAGAGCAAACAAGTTTGAACTGAGGTTAGATGCTATTGAAGTAGCTTGTAGTCTCTTTTTAGTACTTTTTTCAGAAATTCAGTTTTGTTTTGCCTAAATCATACACAAAATCATGTTAGTGTTAATTATAATGACAAATATTACTATGACCTTATCTCAATGTTAATACAAGGCTAGATAAGTTCGCTTTAATTGGGTAAAGGTCGTGAGTTGTGATGAAGATATGTGATGCATAACTGACCGGTTTGCCTTTGACATCTTCGAGGGCGTGCCGGAGGTCCTTGCCGGCGTCGTAGTGCTGCGGCGGGTGCTGGGAGGGGGGCGCGAAGTTGCTGAGACTCCAGGAAGGACGTTCTGCGGCGGGCTGCGCGGCGGGCGCGGCCGTACTCGCCGCTGTCGACTCACTAGACGACGATTCCGACTCCGAATCGGACGGGGAGGACTCGCTGCCACTACTGGGACTACCGCCGGAGCCGATTGGGGATATGATACTGAAATTAAGATTAACAAGTATTTAGATAATAGATTTCAATCAAACAGTAGTTGATTACACTTTTTATAGAGTAAAGAGACACACGAAAAACACCTAATGCTATGTCATCCGGCCTCTAGGGAAGGTCTATTCTTAAAGGACTCTAAGTCGAAATATCCAACGAGTATTGAGTCATAGTTAACTATTCTGAGATCTTTAAAACCAGCCATACCTTGGAATGGAACGTCCAACGAAGAAACACAAGATTTGACGGCGACTCATTGTTTTGAAAAATTCTGAATTTGGGTAACTACATTCGAACCCGGATAAACGATAGTTCAAGGGATGTCTTTCTCGCTTATGGAGGTTGGACGAGACTGGACAGTGATTCTCGCTTGTAGAAGTTTCTCGGTTATCGAGGTTTGACTGTATTTATTATGTAGGGCGAAACATGATTACAATGCTAATGTTTAGGATCCTTCAAAAGTAATTAAAACAATAGTTATACATTTGAAGAAACGCAATTACTTTGAGGTGACTCAACCCTGAAAACAAATACCGCTGTCTAGACATGGAATTTTCCTTACTGGTGAATACGATTTCAGTCTAGTGAATCATTGATTTTGTTAGTACCAGACAAACATGAGCCCTTTGACTTATAGAAAAACATATCGACTAGAGTTTAAAATTGAGATCTAAAACGATACAAATTGTTTTAAAAATTAATTTATTAATTAATTTATTTATTAATTTTTACGAAAAAATAAAATTTAAACATAAAAAAATTCTAAAATTATAAATACAATTTTGTAAATTATCTAGAATCTACACTTTTTTTATTTACCTTGTTATCAGATACGGTCAAACTTGTGTGTTACGCACAGAAATAAAAAAAAATCTATCTACAAAATTTATTACATAATAATAGGCTATTACACGTTATCATTTATTAGCAATTAAAGCATTGATTTCAATACAAAATGTGTTTGAATAACTCGGGAACACGTGGCGCGATAAATGCTGCCATAAAGAACAATATTCGTTGAGGTGATTACGACTTGCAATGCGCACGTGTTGCTAGGCACGTGGCCGTGCAGACACGCAATTAACACCTTTATGGTTGTTCTTATAATGACTCATTATATTAAAACTAACATTGAACCCTAAATAATTATAACATTAACTTGAGTGATACAACGCGTAAACAAAAACATAAGACGCTAACGCAACTAATTTCATCCATTCAAATAATGACTCACCACACCTGGATAATTTTTTGAACGCTATAATAAGTCGATTAGAAACTCTTTTTCTAGTAAATCACCGGACTAATTATTAAGGACATACTACATCAAAGAGCCGAACAGAAGTTAGGTACAGATTGTTGAAATTGCTGCAAATAATAAAAATGTCAACTTACGGTCCAAGCCTCGCGGTGGTGACCGCGACCTCGTCATCACTCTCCGACAGCCCGAGGTCCTTGTTCACTACCTCACTACAGCCACGTGCGGTCACATGCTGACTGAAAAACAAATAAAAAAACATTGCCAGATATAATAAAAACAATATAACCCAGTAACTCTAAGTTAATCAATGTATGTTTGCACTTAAAAGCCTTATTATCTTACAAAAAAAAATACTTACGGTGACACTGAACTCCTCGAATTAGATATCCGATTATCGAGACCTGAAAAGAAAAAAAAGTCCATTAAAAATAAAAATCATAACACTAAGAGACCACCCGGTAACATATTAAGGTAAACAATTAGAAATTACGAAGTTTACTTTGGCAAACACCATAAGTTAGTTGAAAATAATTACAAAGGTACTGTTGTGTACACACACACACAGACACAGCGTGTCAATATTGGTGAGTAAATGTTTGAACAAACATTTTGCTAAGTATTTTCATATTTATTATCTATTATTGTAATAACAACACAAGTTTGTATTTGGTTTTTGTCTAGCCAATGTAAATCTGTGTGATTATGGGTATCCACTATCAAAACAAATTTAGAAAATATGTTTTCATTTTTTTTTAAACCGCGAATTCACCCTCGCAGAATTAAAAAAAACTGAATAAGTATGTGTTCTTCCAGTCCATGATCTAAATATGTGCTTAATTTCATCAAGATCCATGGGGCCGTTCTGGAGGTACCTTCTAATAAATCTATCCACCTAAACTTTCGCATTAATAAATTAGTAAGATTACCGTACAGCGGTTGATAAATGTTGTTCAATTAAAGAAAAAAAAAACTTCAAACGGGATAATCTTTAACATTGAAATTCAGATTTTAAAATTGATTAGGAGAAAACATATAAATGTTATAAAACAAATCATCTCAATTGAAGTAATACTCGAGATCGAAATGCCCTGGATGATTACGCCAAGTGAACGGAATCAATAAAGTGGTCATAGCCCTTACTGTTCAAATCATAATAGGGCGAAATATCACATCTTCAGTGTCAAAGAGTGTTCTAAAGTCATAAACAAGTTAGCTGTAAGTCCTAAGTTAAATTTTATAAGTTAGTTAAACTTTATACTTTGATTTATTACAAAAAGAATAGGAATATTGCATTTTTTTGTGTTCAGCTTTGGCCTATTTTTGTTTTCACATCAAGAAACAAATTTCCATAGAGAGGCGAAATAGTGGCGCTTTAAATACCTTACAAGCATTAGCGGTTGATTCAAAATGTACTATAACTAGTTGAAGTACAAGCAGAATTTCGAATCATTTCTAACTTAATAAATAAAGTCTATGTTTGTGTATTTTGTTAGATGCATGAAGTAAAACGTGTTAAAATTCTTAAATTACACTTTATATTATTTCTGATTGGGTTTATTTTTCAAGTAAGGAGTACTTTAAACATTCATTACTTTAAATCATTCCTGTGTACCTTATGTCTTTGAAACAAAGTTTAATTTTGAACTCGTAACAATTTGGTAAGTCTGTACTATGGTTAAGGACACAATGTTTACTCGGGCACTGAGTAGTTGTGCAAACATTGCACACATCCTATAAAGTTGGTAGCAGGTTTGGTTCCCAGTCGATACCTTGTTGACTTAAGCGGTCTACGAACTCTCCAGTGAGCACCAAACACTTTAATGTGATTTAATTAAAAATTCAAATCACATACTTTGATGTTCTACTGTTTAACAGAAAGCGTCGAACTAATTTAAAAAGCAACAATCATATGTTGCATTTTTTTAAGAAAGAAAAAAGAAAGAAATGATTAAAAAGAAAAGTAGTGAAAAAAGATAACAATATGGTGGAAGGAACAGAGATATTGTAGCCTTTGTTTAGATAAAACTTTGCTCAAGTTAGTAGTATTTGAATCGAGCAGATTATTCCCCGACACAAAACAACATCGCAACTTGAGCATGAACTTTAGTTATAAGTAATTTATATTATTGCTAATTAAAGTTAATGAATGAACGCATGAAAACTGCGTTCTTACGTGTTTATTAGCTTGTTTTTTTCTTTTATTAATAAACGCCATTAAAAAAAAAACGGAAAATTACTTTTGAAATTACAAAATTAGGGTTTTCATAAAGGTTAAAGTTTAACGGCGCACCGAAATAAATCTATTAAGTACAATAGATTGTTATTTGCCTATCACTGAGCTAAATAAAAGGCTTCCTTTACCTTTTAGTTTCACCCTCAGTGTCCTGAAATGAACTCAGACATCAACGACCTATGAGTCCATTGATCTGTAACCTTGGAGCGATACCTAACGCCGAAAAACCGCAGCAAGCAGTTGGAAAATTTCGATAAAACTACTTAAGGTAATTGAATTTAGACATCAATTTGCTATTACATGATTAATTTCAGTCATCATATTCGACGAATGACGTTGCAAACTCTTTGTCAAAGATGATTAAACTTTAAACCAAAATCTAAGATAAGTACGTAATATTAATTAAGTTTAATATGTAATTCTAACGGTTGAACTCAAAGTCAATTTAATGTTCACTAAAGGCCTCCTTTAGTGTACAATTTAAGATATTTACGTTAAATTATTGCATAAATAACCCTGTGTGTAGTAATAATATCAATAATAACATCAGTCATACTTGAGTGTGCTTTTTGTGTAAATAGGTATTGTAAGTTCCCTCCCACATAAAAGACGTAAACTTAAAGTTGTATCCATTTCCTTGGGATCACGTTCCTGAGACATGTGGCCTGTTTTAAAAGATAAAATATCTTTTGTAAATGTGTCGCGACCCGCATGCCAAAATCTTAACGGTATACTTGTGACGTCAGAATCCGATTGGCGAAAAACTATCGCCACAGATGTTAATGGATACAGATAGATTATATATTTAAAAAAAAATAAAGAACTTCTTTCCCACGACTTACGTAATATGTCATATTACATAATGAAAATTATCTATTCGTTAATAGGATCATTTATTTTAGTTGTCTCGCACGACTTCTTCCGCGCAGAATTTTAAAAAAAACTTAATAAGTATGTCCTACATCTGTGGCAAATTTCATCAAGATCCATAGAGCCATTCCGGAGATACCTTAAAACAAACATCGACCCTAAACGAGTTCGATTCGTCTTCTTCCGTCGAATGTCATACAACTACAGTCAGACGGGTCTTTTGGTTTTTCTAGTAACAAATGGTACTATAAAGTAAAACATTCTACACAGGATGTTGTATAAGAAAAATCTAGTGACCCATATATACAAGTGGACAGGAAAACCGGTGAATCGCAATCCGTTTGATCTAGGAAATTATTTGCGTCATATCCGTTGGCATGCCTTTGTACACTACACTACTCCGAAATATAAACACTACATCATCTGTTGAATAATAATTACACATGGTTACAGCGGCACAGTTTTTTGCAAAAGAATTACGCTTCTTTTTAACTATACATTGGAAAAATAAAACGTGAAAAGAAATAAACAACGGTCTTTAGTCAAAAGCTAAAAGGTAATTCCGATATCTGACAAAATGAGTAAACAATGTCAATACTGAATATTTCAACTTTCTAATTACAAGTATATCAGTTGATTAAATTTAGTTTTTAAATGAAAAACTACATCACTTAGTATTGATAAATAAATTGAAGTTATGTTTAAAATAAGAAATGGACACTAAATGATTTCAAAAACATTACATTGTACGCTCGCAAAGAACTCCAATCATTCAAAGCTGTAGTCGCTAATGGTGGGAACTGGGAAGACGCGGCGTTACTAATCATGAACAATGCGCGTCACGCTTCACGTGCGGTCCCCGTCACTCAAGCAACCGTCTGCCCACTGCCCACTGCCCAGAGGAAGTCTGGGTTGCCATTATAAAGCCAATCATATACCACTAAATACTAACTAAAACTAAATTGATTTAAAACAAGTGATACTTTTATATTGTGACATTTGCTCAGACATTGTTTTTAAATTTACATCCACGCTGTCAAGTGAAGTTCAAGGTGTTTATAATGACAAAAGCTATATTTTTCCTTATTTATAGTTACATAACTTATACAAAAAACTTTGAAAATCACATTAGTTAAAGCAGAATTTCGACGTGCAAAAGGTTTTCTCACATAAATCACAGCAATCTTTTACCTTTGGGAAATAGAAATAAAAAACCATGTATAATCTTACTTATTTCTATCAATAAATCATATCTATTTAAGGCGATGGTCGGGTAAATATTTCAAATGACGTATATCTAGGATAAAATGTACTACACTGTCGAGCGAAATCTTTTTAAGATGGCAACATTATTAATGTCGGCGTCCGGCGAGCGAGTCGGGTCTTTCGTCACCGTACACGTAACTAATGCTTAGGCCTTTTGTTTACGTGAATGTCACCGACAAGTCGTGTACGCCAATCATTTATAATTCGTCTAGTCAAATCGTAGAATACCAAAAGAATTCATTCACAAATGAATAGTGTTATATTTCGCCCTTTTATTAAATTGAGACTATTGGCTGCTATTTTCTGTGTAGAAAATAGTGTCAATAAAAGAATCACCGTCTGGCGGTCGCAGATGACAGTGAAATGTCATAATTATAAATTGACGAAAAATAACACTGTGAATGAATTAATTAAATACGTAATTTGTCGATTCTTTAAAATTTATTTAGACAAATTACAGACGAACGTCGTACAAAATTTGCCGGTGACATGAATAAAGGCAATAAAAATGCCTTTCTCAGAAAGTACCCTGCTTGCGCTAAAGGGGTCGATGCATTTAACGTCTTTGTACCACTCCCTTTTGTTTTATGTAAACAAGCCTATGAATAAAGGCCGCGTTGAAGTCTTTTTTTAATTTTCTCAAGTTACTGACATAATTTTATTTAAGAACAATTCCCTGACGGGGATCGAAGTGGAAAGTCATCCGAGACTCGTAGTCGGGATAAGGCTTTTGTGTTGCTAATTTGTTTACAGATTGTTAGTAGGCGGTCGGAAACGTGGGAACAAAATTTTCCTAGCTCCTCTGTTTTATAAAAACTTGGGTACCATTTCGTAGAACATTTTTCTTAATTAGATGATATCATAAACAGTAGCAACGTTCTATTAACTTTCATACAACATGTCCCCTTACACTACTTTATTAAGAGCACAATAAAGTAATAAATCAAGGCGGGAAAGTCCGGGAAACCCGTACACGTTTGGTTACCTTGCATAACTACGCATTAACATTGCCGCGAAGCAAGATTTATACGGAAAGCGTCTCGTATGCAGGTAAAATTACAGAGCATTCGGAGAATAAAACTAGCCGAGCGGTTTTAATTGCTTCTTGGGAATTATGGGGTAATGGGAGAAGAGCCATTGTGTGCGGCATCAACTGTACACACACACATACACACAGAGAAGCAAGGGGAGGAACACACTTCGTTTAGATATTTGCTAATCATTCAAAATTAAACTAAAAAGCACATAACAAACAATAGTAAACAAATCAGAAAAAAACGCATAATACGTCATCGGTTAAAAATAAATATGTTCGTAATTGTAAAAAAGTTCAGTACAAAATTTGTCACAGATAATTTCTGATGATCCAGATCCTAATTCCTTTTAAGTTATCATCATGTATATACGATATTATACGTGTATTGTGCTTTTTAAAACGCACCGCAACATCTCCCTTGTCCTTTGTTCGTAGGCGATATGTTAACGAGTCATTTATTATACAATCTTGACACATTTAACTAAGGACTTCCAACGCTACATTCTACGCGTAAACATATAGCGGGAATTATTATTATAAATTTCCAACCGCGTAAAATTTAAAACAATAACAAATAATAACTATAAAATGCTTCGAGGAAAGGATAATTCGTCGGAGTTTGCTTCAGCAGTTGCACTAACGATTCAGATATGATTTAAGATGCTTAGATTTGGTGAATATTATTTAAGACCGTTGATCGGGTGATTTCAAGTATATTAATACTTTATATTCGTATGTTTTATTTGTGTTATATAAATAAATTTCATACTAAGGAAATTATTAAGTTAAGAAGTGGGACACAGATTGCAGTTTATTTCCCACCGGAAACCTCTCTATATTGCTTCCTACAAGCTTTCCAACGTAACTCAATATAAAACATGCCCTTTGGCATTGAGTTTGTAAAGTTAGTAAAGTTGTTTACAAAATTTTGTGTTATTGGAAGAATAAACGCAGTAACTACAAGGGCTTGATTTTAGCTCGTAGCAAAAGTTGAAATTTGTGTAAATAAGTAATTTTGATACAATCAGAATAAAATAATTTACTATGTAAATTATTACTCAGTAATTTTTTGACATATCGAGGTCATTGAAAATTTTGTTATTATCTTACTAATATTATAAATGCGAATGTTTAGACGGATGGATGGATGTTTGTTTGAAGGTATCTCCAGAACGGCTTAACGGTTCTCGATGAAATTTGGTATAGATGTAGACTGGAAGAACACGTAGGCTACTTATGTTTTTTTAATCCCGCGCGGACGGAGTCGCGGGCGACAGCTAATAATTAAAAATTCGAAAAAAAATATTAACGAGAAATTATTTTTTGAAGTTATTATTTTTAATACATAAAGACATAATTTAATTGCTTTTAACTTTACAAAAAAGTAGATGAGAAAGTCTTCAGAGATTGGAAAGCGTCCAATTGTGTGCGATTCTTCATAGCTTCATTAAAATGTTTCTTTATCTGTATTTGTCAGTTACTACCTACTATCTTGCTGGCAATTAAATTGCGAACCGGAATAATAATAGGTGAAGCAAAAGAAGCGAAGATGTTTATTTATAACATGCAAATAGAAACCATTCAATTGTCAATTGTATTAACCGTGGATTTCTAAGACCAAAATCTCTGTATAAAACATATCGAGATAACAATGTCTTTTGAAAGGAGACTTTGGTCTGGTATTATTAAAAATTACATACTATACTATTATCAAATAAGCAATAGCGTAGTTACTTTAGCTAACTGTTTTCACAAACCGACTAGCACAGATAATAACACAATCATAAACAAAATCTTTCCTACAAAATTTCGCTTAAAAAAAAGAGGCCAAAACAATTGTAAAAAAAATTTGTTTAGACTACAAAATGTATTACATCTGTCAATGTGCAATAAACTTGTTGAAGTGCAAACAAAAACAGATCGTAAATTACGTTCAATAACAGTAGAGGAACAAGTTATCATTCAATACCATTTCCGTGAACGTCACAATTATGTCAAAACAATTGAAACATGAAGCGTGAAGTCATATTTATACTTTTGTCCTTCGAATTGTGAGATGTGTATGCACTACTCTGTCACCATTTTATATAACCTTAAAATATTTTATTTAAACATACGTATGAATCAAAATTAGCTGTATCTACGTGTGTATTTAGATAATAAATTGCTGTAGCTATTTATTTCTTTTAATTTTCAAATATTTCACCATAATTTCTAAAATATATTAAACAAAAATAAATCATTATATTACATCTTTCTCATTAGAATAAATCTTAAAACATTTGTCTGGAAATAATAAATTACATAGACAAAATGCTGCTTTATTAAGCATATAAAATAAATAACAATATACAAAAGCTTAAATCATTTGCAGACAGGAAAGGGAATGTTAGAATTAAAGAAAGTCAAAACAAACCATAAATATAGTCCCGATGTAAGAGAACATCGCCGCATTCGATAAGATGTTGTAACAACGTCAAACGGTTCTGGTATCCAAAATCCGACGTCAGTAATCCCAACATTATCACATTGTTACACAATCACTCAATAAACATCAAACATAGAACACTAAACTGTTGTACACCTATAAACACTGTGAATGAATCGACTGTTAAAATACGAATGTAGTTTTGGCGGGAATCGACAGATGCGCGAGCGCAGGCCTCGTTCAAATCGTCTTCCGAAACCCATTAAAGACGGACAGGTGGTGACAAAGAGTGTACTTCCCCCCTATTCACGGCACACGTCGTTCGACGATCGAACGAGCGCCGCGATATTTAGCAATTCTTGTAGTACAACTTCCGTTGAACATACTTGGTATTTTATGAGTAGCGTGCGATGACTTTAACGATTTTATAACACGAATTATGTGAATAAAACATTGACATATTAAAGTAAAAATATCGTATATAATATAACCTTATTTTTTAGATTAGAGATTTAAAATTTTTAAATAATTTTAAGTCTGTTTAAAAGATCTGACGAAGGGAGTATGCAACACAATAGTGACGCGGAGCATAGTGCAGGAGCGAGGGTAGGTGGGGAAAACGCCCGTCGCTATTATTACTCGGGACGCGAGGCGGAGGGTTGAATCGAGGTTTGATTATTCTCACATCAACATGTATGCATTTCATCGATTCGTTGCTTCGAGACGAGATCCATCGCGAAAATAAAAATAATACGAGTACATTACTATTGCGTCCAACAAACTCTGTATTTATTACGCGCAAAATCATTGAATAAATGTTTCCAAAATGATACGCATTAAAAAAAGTCCAGGAAAAATATCATACGATCGATTCCAAGAAATCGGACGGCAATAGGTATGAGAATACCGGACGTTAACCTCCCGGGTTAACGTTTACCGGATGACTCGAGACGAGACGAGAGTGTCCGGACACGGCCGGGCACGTGCAGCAGCGGCGAGGCACGGGCACGGGCACGGGTACGGGCGTGGCAACGGAACAACGCGCGCGAGTGTACTGACCGTACGCGCCTTTCGGACGTCACTCGATGCACTATTCATGCACTGCGTAAGAATAATGAGGATGTGACCCGTGTGAATTAGTTTTTGTTTTGTCCAAATTCTTGTCCGGAACAAGATAAACTGTCGCTGTACATCGTTCTGTTTTAATTAAAATAGAAACTGCATGTTCATAAAGCGTAGTAAAAGCATTTTAATTTCTTTTATTCTAGATTCGAATCCCAAGTAAAGAAATATCTTTGCTATATTTTTCTACCAATCTGTAATTTCGTCAAATATTTTGAAAAGGGATACAAAGTTCGAAGATCAGTATTTCTTTACAAAGAAATTCTGACAAGAAATCGAGCAAAAGTTAGCATAACCGATTAAAAAATAATCTAGTCTAACAACATTCTTCAAAAAGTCATATTCGGTATTCAATACGTCAGTTGTAAGCAGGCGGGGATCATTAATTAGTTATTTGGTGCATAAATCAGGCGTCGCAGCTTCCATACCGAGACGGGATCGCGGGGAACATGATCTATTTCCGTAACCACAACGTCGGGTATGAAGCGATATTTTATACGACGCTTAGGACACTATTTACGGTTTAATTTAGGACAAATACATTGACTTTTATATCCAAAACGTCCTGTAAAACGTAAATAAAAGTCACAACATGTAAGGGATATAAAATTTAATTATAATATGTAGCTGAAATAATCAACCTAAAATAAAGTAATTATCTAATAGGTACAGATGTAACTTATTTTTTTTTAATGAAATGAAATATAATCCTATATAATATGCAATATAAATATCCCTAGTAAGCTCAAGCTAAGGGCAAGACATGAGCGGGTGTAAATGCAAGGCTTGGTACAAGGGGACCAACGACCACCTGTTCACCACCTGGCACTGCCATGTGCCAACAATGCTTTATTACCTTCGTCTCATACGTATCCAAAGAAATTAACAAATTAAAATCTAACATCTATAAGAAGTAAGGAAAATTAAATACTACAAAAGACTTTAATTTCATAACAATAAGGTGCGCGAACTGGAAAAGATAGTAGTAAACATTTTCAAAGCCAATTTTCCTGGCAAATATCATGGGGTAATACAATTAATAACACCTTTCTTAAATAAATAAAACTGAAACGAAACCTAAATTCAACAATAAAAATGATAAATGATATTTAATGGAAAAATCGTAAACGAGTTTTCGTAAGCAATGCGAAGTCGACGACATCGTAAACCTCCGAGGCCGGGTCGCGCGTCGCTTCGTCGGCGGGTGTTTGACATTGAAACAAAAGATTAAATAAAACCGAATGCGCTGACGCGGGCGCGCCGTTTATTATTATTGCCTTGAATCGTCAACAAATCAGCTGCCTTTTTGCAAGTTGCGTGTTAAGAAGAAACAAAAGAAAATACTTCTATATCCATCAAAGGGGTAATTAGGTATTTTTTTAAAATATTTCCAAATATCCGTGGATTTTCCCTGCCATAACACCCGTAGAAAAATGTATTATATTCCTCAGAGACACATGTTTTCGTATAATGTTTCGATAGTAGTTAGAGCGTCGGTGGCTCAGAGGTTAAACACTTGCAATCTGCAGGTCCTGGGGTCGAATCCCGCCATGTACCAATATGTTTTTCAATTTACATATGACGTTCTTACGTAGAAGGAAAACATCGTGATGCAACCTGCACATATATTGGAAGAAATTCAATGATACGTTTGACACATAGTGGGTGCACACGGTGGTGGGGACACATAGTGAGCTGATGATGATGATGTTTCGATAGTGTAAATTCGTGATAAAAATGACTCACTTTTTACCTAAATAAACTATTTGCACCGTACAACTAAAAATAGAATTAGCATCACAAATAAAAGCTGATGTATTCATCGATAAGATTACCCCGACGCGACGTACGGAGAGAAGATAAGTGAAGTGACAGATGACGTCTTTCATCTGACAGAGAATTAGTGAGCATACACTTTGTTGTACAGCCACTCAACTCACGAATGTTCGGAACAATAATAACCTAAATCATATCATGACGCTGTGAAATCTTGATACTGTTTTATTTATAGACTGTAAGTAGATGACGAAACAGTTAAAGTAACATGTTTCATGGTAAGTAAATGTGGGAATTAATAGTGTTATATTAGAAAAAAAAAATTTAAGTAGAGATCAAAAAAAAAATGTATTTATCATAACAGTAGGATAACGAAATAAATTTCTTTCTTCCAACAATATATTGCTTAAGGTATTTTTAATTTAAAAACCGATACTGGTCACCTAAATAACACTGAATAAAAAAATTAAGAAATTATCCACATTATTCTCCATGCCGGTCCCTTGGTGGGGGTGTTGTTCAATGAATCTATCGCTGCGAAATCGTAACCCTCTAATAATAACCAAAACAAACCTACTAAAATAGAATGCACCCAATCTCTCACTTTGTCACGTGTTTTGCATGAACTTTTACATTAGTCGTATTACCATACCCTCCTTAGCAAATTAAAAAAATGTCATGACTCGATGGCGACGCCAAGCTTATCGATTAATAAAACTTCAATGATAAAAAGCAATTTAAAAGTTGATTCAAATATTAGGCTCCGTATGGGACTTAACATTTCTAAATTTTGAGAGGTAGTTAATTTATCTATGATAAGAGTATTTGCTGAATTAAAATAAATAAATGTTTAAAATCTAATGATATTTACGAACGTTACAAAAACTACTAATGGAACTCCAATCGATTGATAAAAAATGTACAGAAGCGAAGTCAATTTTAAATTTAATAACAGCATTTTATTCTTAGAAATCTGTACAAAACAAGTAAGAATATTGGTAACAGTTTATCAAACCAATCCCTAAATTGGTAAAACATTCAACTGGCAACCCGGAGAGGTATGAAAGGTAATCGTTCTAAAGCATTCAAGGTTTCTCTTTGAAATTCCAATTTGGTCGGGTTATAACACCCCTTGACGTTTTATGAGCAAGATTGGAGGAAGGGAGGTTTCATGTCGTGAAGTGAAAAACAATTTGTAATAGGAATTCTAACACATTTGCAAGTGATGGGGTTAAATTTGAGAAGATCCTAAGGAGCTCGTAATCTATTTATAAAAATGATTAATTTATTGAAATATATAACAACTATTTAATAAAGTAATTATACTGTAATTTGAGTCATTTTTTAAAAATAAATCTAGTTATAATTTTAAAGTTCATAAGCTAAATGATAATATTAATCTTACATAAAACTGTTGTGGACGTAAATGTTAATGGTGATAATAATGGTGGGGATTTCTCTGACAAAATACTCATACAAAAATATTGATCTATCAGCTTTATAAAAAGAATCTTTGTTCGGATATGACAGTGGAAACTTAAGCTTCAAATTTAAAATTCACCTAAAAAAATGGTATAACTTCTTTGCTCTCACAAAGATTTTAAAGGACAAAGAGATCGTAATTTTACATCATCTTAAAATTCTCGGAATCTAGCGGCAATCGCTTCATTTAGAGATCCAATGATTCACACATTCGTATCAACTGACTACCATTAATATAACGCTCTGAAACGGCGCCGAGAAATCTTCCAACAACTACTTATTTACATTACTTATGTAACATAGATTAGGATTCGATTACTATGACGTCATTAATTATTAAAATTAAACATACGAACTATATATGTAGTTATTAATGGAGAGGTAAGTATTTATTAATATAGATTTAAAACTATGAATACAACAGAAATATATAAGTAAAGTAAATAATATACTGTAATTTTAAAAGAATCATTATTCAAGTAACATTTATGCTAACAAAAAAAGACTATTTAAATTTCTGTTTTCTATCATACTTTAGCTTCGACTTCGAAATACTCAAATAAAAAAACAACACTGAAATAAACCACCGAACAGCGACAAACTTCAACAAAGAAAAAAATTTGTTCCCAGCGCGGAAGCGGAAAGTGCGCCTTTAGCTTTCAGACGCGACTGCATCTCGTCTACATAATACCAAACCGATCAAATTTAAATAAAATAAAACCTTAAAACTTCTACAATTAAGTTCACTTTCCTACCACACCAATGCGTCAATGTCATGAATTAAGAAACAACTGAAAACGAAGAAAATTGATTCATATCTCAATGCAATATAATTCACATTGATTTAACTGTAAAAGACTGTTACGACGTATTGCAAGAAACGCTTACGGGCGTCTCAGACGTCCTTGTGAATTGTCTCTCGAATTTTATAAAATTCGAACAAAGAAAAGCGCTGCTATAAAATTATTACCGTTAATAATGTCCGCGGTAATTTTGTATTTGTGTGAACACACAAGTAAAAACGTAAAGAAATTATCAATCAACGAGATTTTTATTGTTTTCCAAAGATATGTTACTAAATATTGGTAGAGTGCGGTGTAGAGGGCAGTGCTTATTTCGCTATTTTAACGAAATCAAGTGACCGTTTGTTTGTCATTTTTTAGTATTCAAAATACCCCTGAATAAATAGTACATATTCATCGATTACAGAAACACATTTATCGTATTGAATATAAGACGTGCCATAAAAGCTATGGTTCTGTAAGTACATGTCATCGGGAAGACTTCGTAACGTAGTGACGAGCGGCCCCTACGGTTGTTGACGACGTGCCCTGCATGCTAATGCTACGGCCCGCATTCGAACCCCCCACACCTCCGACATTCGATACACAGACCCCACAGACTATGTCATACCCTCATAAAATTACTGTCATTTTTTTATAACATCGCAGACCATTTTATGTCATTTTGTCGAAAAAACTGTTTTTATATTTAGATAATTTAATTCAGTAATTTATGTTCTAGGTGTAAATAAAATGGTGGTTTTAAACTATTTTTTTAATACTAAATAATAATACTAAAAGTGAGGCAGAGTAGTAGACAATGCAGTACTGCATTTGAACGTACACTCGCTGTAAAATTTGTACTATTCTTTCTCAGCATATGCACACTAGCAGTACTGTTCTGTAGTACTGTCTTCGTGTGATGCCAGCTAATGCGATGCAAAACACTTCCTCGCAGATGTCTACGAAAAGGGAAATATAACTGAAGGGAGAAAGAGCGAGTGGCGAGACCCTTTGCAAACCGCGCCCCACTCGAGCTCAGCTTTGTTCCCTAAGACACGAGATGCGCAGTTGTACGTTTGTTACAAGCTTTCTACCCTTTGAAGGGTCCGTTTGAAGCAAGTTGCTTTAAAGAAAATTAAAAGTGTTTCAATTAATGTGTTTATTTTCAAAGAAATGTGGCTTTTCATTTTAGTATATTTTTGAGGGGTACGAGTTATTACCCTTTACATACTACACTAACAGCATCATATGGGTTTTTGTACAGAAAGATTTCTTACCGTAGGTTTCCACTGCCGAAGTTTACATACAAAAACATATTATCATCCTCATGATTCCCTTTAAAAAGACAAACATAACAAAACGTTTTCTTACAAGTATTTCGACAATGTAAACTCACAGTTAAACAAGCAACATCTGCGTAAAATACATATGTCTATTTTGTCATAATAGAGATATTTAAAACATTGATTTGAATATATAATGGCTTTGAATATTCATATAATTGAAAAATATTTATTTCGAAGAACAGCCTATAAAACGCTTCGTGAATTTGCAGAGTAATAAAATGTCTCGAGACCAAAGATCCCGGCGCCCTATTCAAAGGACGCTGATTACGTTCGTTTTGTTATAATACTGAGAGAATTTGTATGTATACAGAAGCGTTTGGGAACATGAATATCGTTACTTATAAAACGAATTATTGACTAATTGTTGGTTTCGGATACCAAAATCTCTGTTGAAAACTTGTAATCTATTTCATACATGGATTTTGTCTCATGTCATGTCTCAGACACCTATGATAAGTGCAAATGTACCTAAAAGAGAAAACTAAGAATATTAAATTGAAAAAATAGATGAAGTCCAAAAGTGTTAAAAATAAACTTACGCATAAAGTAAAAGAAAAATCCGAGCCTTTAAAATTTTAACACAGATATACGCTTGCAACCAATAAGCTTTTAGCAAGCGTCAATAGATTATAGCGGTTGCAGTCTACTCTCAATATAGACGAATCTACGTTATCGTACTACGTAGTACACGTAGTAAGTGGGTGGTAGGGGGCGGGCGTAAGGGAGGAGACTCCGAAGCAACCTCCGCTCAATAGATGGCGTTGCGCGATTAAATTGCCACATCGAGACACGATTTCAGATCCAACTAGTCGCGATTGAAAAGCCCCGATGCAAATCTCCATCGCCCATACAAATCAGGATTATCGACAGAGTTAGGTGTAAAAGATTGTCTTTTACAGTTGAGGAAAAAATCCACAATAATTTATAGTATTTCTATTTCTACCAATATCTAAAACAAATGGAATTGTGTTTTTGACATTATCATGTTAGAAATGTTACTTAGGATTTAATTTGGATAAATATTTTAAATTAAACATTATAAAATCAAACCGTACGTATATTGAAACATGTTTACAGAACAAAATAAGTCCATCAATGCATAACAGGAAGTCTTAGAAAAAACAATAGCATTTCCATCTATAAACATCGTGAAAAAAGTGCAAACTATCCGATCGTAAAATAAAGACATAAAGGTATCTTTCACTGGGAAAACAAAGACTAACCAAATCTTAAGGAAAAAAGAACAGCAGTAATAATAAAACTATTTAACGAGATACTTAACGACATCTAGTTAGTGGAGAACCACTTAAAACAACTAAACACGTATAAACACAAATATGTCTGTGTCTTTACCCTCCTAGATACATTAATTAAAACTTAACTGAGAGGAGTCGAGGAAGAGCGTCTTATTGAATCAACACAAGTTAAATTTTAAGATCACGTAGGAAATTAAGTCTTAGTTAAGGAGGGAGATGAATCTCTTTTAACAAGTCTCGGATGAAACGTTAGATGGAAATTCGTTGCAGTTTTAAATTACGCATCGATTTACGTCGCCGTATTATGAAAATTATCATACGACGGTGACATCGTAATTTAATGTTTATGGAAAAAAATCATTAGAAATCTACAAAATAGAATAGTAAAATGAATCTTAAAGTTTCTCTGTAAAAAATAATATTTAAGTTAAAACTTTAAAAAACCATTGGCTTTTAATTTATAAAATGACTAGCTATCGCCCGCGACTTCATCTGCGCGGAATTTAAAAAAAAATAATATGTAGCCTATATGTTCTTCCAGACTAATTTCCAGACAAATTTCATTAAGATCCATTAAGCCTTTCTGGAGATACCTTCAAACAAACATCATTATCCATCCATCCATTTATCTAAATTTTTTAATTTTTTTCTGTCATAAGAACCTTCTCCTGACAATAATAAACAGAACAAAAAAAGTTAAATCGCGTGATGGCGTAGATATTTCTCTTTATGTACTTCTTAGGAATAATGTAATATAATCTACACAAACCAGTATATACAATAGGAACCTTGAAAAATGCAAGAAAATTTTCTTGAAGTTTGAACCGGGTAACCTAGTAAAGTGCATGACTTAGTTTAAGCCCAAAGGGCGTGGTCGGTGCAAAGCGAAACCTAAACACAGACGTTCCGGGACTCTAGCCGGGATATTGTACGAGTTTAACAAACGCCTTAGGGACTTGAATACTAAAGTAAACTTAATTTTACACCAATTTATGTTTAACATGTGTATTTATGTCTAATTTTGTATCCAAGTAGCACTTTAAAAGCTTTAATACAAACACTATTGCTCTGTGTTTCATATTTAACATTTCAAATTAACACGTGCAATACCACCAAGTAGAGTTCGTTTTGAAACGAAAAAAACACAGTGGCATGAAACGTATTAATATTCTATACTTTAATTTATGGTAAAGGCTCGAAAATCCCTGATAATTAAAATTATATATGTATTTATTTAACTCTAGTTATAAACGTGTTTACTCTCACATAAATCATGCGTATATCAGCATATTAGATATAGTATATTCAGTGCCTGTCATGTCCATACCCGAGTCTAGATTTATCGCAGTTAGAATACTTAGGGTTACCACGTGACAGTGCCTAGATAAAGTAATAATATATCTTGTTATCTTAAAAACTGTGATGGTATTAAAAAAAAAAAAGAATATCCCAGTAATCGGACACAAAATTATTTGCTTTTAATTTTGAATTTAGTGAGTTCTATAAATAAAATGTGATTATCATTTTGCAATAGGCAAAAGATAAAATCAATTAAATCCACTTATGTTTTTAGTTATCATTCATCTACATAACATAATAGTCTGTATTTAAATTAGCGATCTTTAACATCGTCACACGTCCAATGCTGGCTACATATCGCTGTGATTGTTACTAACCTATATTGATCCATACATAACCGTTAATGGATACCAGACGTTCCGTCGTGAACAACGTCCGCATCACGCTAACATAATAGACCGTTGGATATTGATACAAAGGTTTATTGGATGTACTATAATTTGTAAACAATTTACCCTTCCAAGTAATACTATATTAGGTTGGAATAGTTTAGTATTGGTTTAGAAGATAAACTTACACGTGAGTATGTTCCCTTATCTATCTTACTAATATTATAAATGCGAATGTTTGGATGTATGCATGGATATTTGTTTGAAGGTAACTCTGGAACGGCTCAACGGATCTTGATAAAATTTGGCACAGATGTAGAACATAATGTGGAAGAACACATAGGCTACTTATTTGTTTTTTTTTTTTTTTAATGCAGCGCGGATGGAGTCGCGGGCGACAGCTAGCTTATTTATAATCCAAGGTTACAGGGTTATCATTAGAATAAAAATATTGAATTTTTTTGTTTTCATTTTTTAGATTTTTGACATTTGAATAAGCCGAATACATTAGACTTTAACATAGTAATTAAATAAATCACATTCTATGTTTTAATGTTACAATACCTTATTCGTAAAGTAATATGTATCGTGTTTTAAAACCGGCAAAGCTACATACGGACAGGCTTTCTGTATTGCAATAAAATAAGTTTTTTGTTTGCTTTCCGTAGCGTTCTTGCGGCTACTTCATCTAAACGGAAAATATTGGAGCATTGTGGAAACCGTTGCGTATCTCGTTGCCAGATTGCAAGAGGCTTTTTTGATATCTTTTCTACTTGTATCTTCGATAGAACTCTCTTTTATATTTTACGTTAAAAATAGATGTTACTGGCAAATCGTGTACGCCGTCCGTTTGTTATCATAATACATATATGAAAAGAATATTGTTATTTCAGGATTTTCAAAGGGTCGGGTATATTTTTTACATGAGTGTTTTGGCAGTGGAAACTAGAAACTATCAATTAGTTTTAAATCATTTTTATACCATTTCACAGCTCGATTATTAATTAAGGATTCAACATCACGTTACGTCATTTAGGAGTTAATACAGAGAGTGAAACTGAGGGTTAAAGCTAGTTAATATAAACAGGGCGGGACTTGTAATGAAATTCTCGTCGGTAGCAAAACTTGGTGCGCTCTAACCGGCGTCATTATGCCACAACGCCGGCGGTGCTGGAGATAACCGATTAATTAATTATTCATTTTGTTATTATGAAATATCGATAACTATATCGATATAAACGACTAATAAAAGTTAACGATCCATTAAAGTCCTTTGTTTAGTTTAGTTGTTAAGTTGTTTTGTGCCAACAGATGATCGAAGATGGTTCTTTTAAAAATAATATGCTAAATTTTACATATACGATACGTTGTTATAATAAAAGTTTAATCTTTAGTCTAATTGATTTCATTTCCTCCTCGTTGGTTTCTGAGCCAACATTTACAAGGACTTTGGTCTCAGAAACCTTTTGGTAACAGAAAAAATAAAACATATTGTCCAAAGATAAGAGAGATGACGATATGTTTCAAGCAGGGATTTTTGTCTCAGAAACCAACGATTATCCAATTACCGATTAAGGTACTAGGTAATATTCAACTTTATCTTTTTTGTCTACTCTTCAACTTTTCTATGTTAATTCAGAAAAACTATTTGATCAAAATCAAAAATCAAAAAGCCTATTTTGGAAACAATAGCATTAGTCTATTGTTAAATAGATGTGGAGTAAATTTTCCATATAAATGGATATAGGATTAAGAGTATCCGAGTGTGGGATGGATTCATTGGAGATTGGATTACTGGGAACGATCAGCACTCGTAAATTCAGTTTGGGCGTGACGGATTACGAGCGCTAGGTAAAGAGGCAGCGGGACTTTATATTGTATCTGTACGTGTTTGTCTGCGATAAGAAGTTTCTTTTATATTCATACTTTAAAAAGGATTTTTTTTTTAAACTTTATGGTTTATTAAACCTTGTGTACCGATCCAAAATGAGTGGGATAAGGTCAGGGAGAAGATGATGGTCATGAAAAAGGAATATTTTTTATTCATTCATCAGGTAAACATATAAAATAATTAAAGAATAGTAATAACTTAACTGTTTTTGGTTAAAATTAAATTTATTAATTAATTTATCACTTAATTCGCAACTAATATAGTTTAAACTTTAAACAATCAAAAACTGTATGAAATAAATCGTCCAGTTGTCCAATGTAATAATAGATCACAGTCACTCTCAATGAAAGCTTTTAAAAATTCTGCAGACTAAATGGAAAAATAAAACTTAGACAAACGGACGGCAAACGAACGAAATTTACGTAAAATGGCCGGTGTCGGGCGCAGGGACAGAGAAAGATTCTTTTTTTTCGTTTCAATCGGCATTCGATAGTTGACATAAAGAGGAAAGTTAACGGAAATCACGAACGTACAAACATTATTACACAACTATTGAAACGTATTTGCTAAAACACACTGAAATAACTTTTTTTTTAATTTCTTTTATTTATAATCAATATGGTAGTTAATTTTGTAAAGTAAGAGATTGACGATTCTAATGACTGTCAAATTTTTCTACTTCTTAACTCATCGGATACTTTATAGTGTGAAACTAGAAGAAACATTTCCAACTATGACAGAAACCTAGGTATCCCAAAAGGCAAATATTATTCAAAGGATCTGCAGACATTTTGGTAAGCAAATCAAAATAGCATATATTGTTAGAGACAGACTTGTTACTCACAGAGTATTATATAATTCAGAAACCACAGGCTCTGACGGCTAGCGCTTTTTAATCTGTGCTCTCTGTTTTTTTACTGACGCGCTAGCTTTGCCAGGTATGTTGCAATTTACGAAAGCCAGCGTAAAAGCTATTCAACGTAGCTATTAAAATTGAACAAAAAAAAAATCACACGGCGAAAACCGTATTGTGGTGCATGACTCTGTTTGTCACTGTCAAAATACAAAAATACGGTAGAGTTTTCAAACTGTGATATCTTTACTTAGTATAAAGCTCAGAAACAGAAATATCTGAGGGCGCAATAGTACCCATGCCGAGGTGAGCATTGAAATTTTTATTAATGTAGTCAGCATTAGACAATAACTTCTTTTTCAAATTTAATTCTTTAACTTACTTAAAAACGTGATTATCTTACAGTATATAGAGAATATAGAGTTATAACTATACAGAGCTGCCTACCAAATTAAATTGAAAACTAGATGTTCAACATATGGACTGCTAAATTTTTGTCTTACAAATTCTGATGAGTTTAATCTTGAGGAACACGTAAGATTTAAATCCAAAAACCCTATACAATAATTAATCTCACTTACATTATTCATAACACTGTATATCTACATAAAGTTGCAAGTCATAAAACGAGTCGAGTCGCAACATTCGGCGTTCATTATTATTCAGTGAGGTTGCGAAGTATTCGCCGGTCGACTTTACGTGTCCATCGTAGCGAGCCGCGCCGCCGCTGCGGATGTCCAATGCAAAACTTTTTCAATTAAAAACGCCTTAATTAATCTGTTCGTAACAGGTAGTATTGTGTATTCTGTCGACATTTATTACTGTTAAAAATATCAAATGTAAGATTTTGTATTTTATGGGATAAACAAGCGCATCTGGGGGCGCTACGATGTCCTTGCCGAGGCGATATTTGCTACGGATAAGGATAAATTCACAAATATGTTCGTCAGTTTTCTATGCGAAATATTCATGTAACCATTGTTTTAATTAAACTACTATAATAAGACTTAATTACTCATTAAAAAACATAGAGTTACTATAAAACAAAATTAAAAACACATTTAGACTATAAACGTCCAAATATGTGCTCACAATTACAAAGAGCCTATTAAAAAAGTCGCCTTTATAAAGTATGCTCGCTCGACGCCAAATGTATTCAAAGTTTGTTTTGTTTTATTTATAAAAAATATTTATTTTCGCGCGTCGTCGACAGGTGGCGCTGTTCGGCGATCTGTGAGCCCGATACATTTAATCGTCCCCTTATACTTAAGGTCGCAGGTAACAAGCAGAAGCCACGACCAGCACAGCGCGCTTTGGGATTGCATTAGTGAATGCAGGCAGACCAAAGAAGTTCTGCCGGAAATTAATAAGCGAATCTCAAACACGCTACTTAAATTAAGTAAGCCACAGCTCAGAATAGCTGTAGCTGCTCTGACAGGTCACGGCCACTTTAACAAACACCTTTTTAACTTAGGTATCACAGACAGTCCTTTATGCAGGGCGTGCATGGAGGAAGAAGAAACAGCATTGCACGTTATACAACACTGCCCGGCAGTGTCCGACTACAGGGACAGATACCTCGGTTCGCCGAGGTCGCCGCCAGAGATCACCAGCAACATTAAGGGATTGCTGGGGTTCTTTGGTGAGCTGGGCTGGCTGGAGTAACCCACAGCCTGCCTTCACGCAAAATACGCGCTTGTCGTGGAGTTGCGGAGAACTGAGCCCCTACTACTACTACTACTACTACTACATCGTCCCCTTAATATTTCATTTATGTTTTTTATTTGGCTAGTGCCAGTCGGCCCTAACGGGGCGGAATTCATTATATTTTTGTAGAGAAATTCGTGAAATGTATTCAGCTTCGATAGCTCCAACAAGCTACCACAATTAAAAACGTTTTTAAAAAGTTATAAATCTTTCATTTATTTATACATTAGTAGAACTTTTTTTATGACAAGATAATATTACTTTTATTTGTATTACTAGCTGTCACTCGTGACTCCGTCCACGCGGAATTAAAAAAAAACTTTATAAGTAGCCTATGTGTTCTTCCAGACTATGTTCTACATCTGTGCCAAATTTAATCAAGATCCGTTGAGCTTTTGTAGAGATACCTTCAAACAAACATCCATCCATCTAAACATTCGCATTTATAATATTAGTAAGAAGTAAGATAACACCGTTGATGCAACATTGTGGTAAAAATTAATGTCGAAAGTGTTCTGTACTGAAAGAAAATCCAAATATTTTTCCAAAAATCGATCTCACAATTTTGTTTACGTAAATTCGTTACGTAATTACTTCTGTTAAAAGGTCATTCTATTTTTGACTAACAGAGGAAAATCTTTTAAGTTTCAAAGCATTTGCAATACGTATTTCCACAATTGTTCACGTTTTATTTCAACGAGGGGCGGGAAACCCTAAACTCGTCGTTGTTGAAACTTTTCAGCTACTTGAGTAATGTCAATTTACAAATTTTCCATCCGTTCATGGAATCTTTTCTAAAAATAAAACTGTTCTAAATTGAATTAAGTTTTAGAAACATTGTTCAGTAAAAGCACGATTTCAATATGAAAAATTGCATTTTTTGTCTTGTGTTTTATGAATCTTAGTGAAAAGAAATACTGATAACGGCGGAGTATGACGAAATAAAATCATAATTTTGTACAGTTGTAGTAAAATGTTGAACTTATAAAAGTGTACAACTTATTACTATAACTTACCAGACTTAGTTACAGGTGTTTTGAGATCGTTGTTCGCGAGCTGAGGGTTCTCTTGCACCTAAAATTAAATTAAAACGACTCAACAACAGTCTCAATTTCCTTTAACTCCACATAATCCGGCTCGAAGGACCATTTGTTAAACATAGGTATTTGTATTACGCCGCTCTCGCCTGATGATGCCGAGTTACAGGAAAATAAAACGGCCGACTTAGTTTCACAATGAAGGAAAATTGTGTTAATCAATACACACACAGAAAGGAAGAAAGAATGAACGAATGATATAAAAGGAACAAAATTGCCATATATGTGTTGGGGTTGCCAACATATACATGTATGTTTTAATTTGATATTCCTATTATTTACAAGGTTAATTTATAGCCCTATTTGAGTTTAGATTAATAGAGACTCTAAGTGTGGATTTATTACGAGAAATTTACACTAAGGGACGGCTTAAATAACCAATAAACGAATTCAATTTTATAAACCTATGTCTTGCTTTTGGAAACATAACAATTATTTATCAACTTCAAGATGATTTATTAATTAAAAAAATTAAATAGTTTTTTAAAAGGTTAAAGATATTCATAAAATACAATTGATACAAACATTTGAATACAATTTTCTGTAGAAAACATATTTAATATTCTCGTAAACTATAAAGTATTTTATCCATTCAACATTCTTCGTCGCGCCGGAGTCAAGAAGTGAAATTTTACAACAATAGAAATTGTGCATTTCAAGATATTCTTTGCAAACGAAATAATACAAATGCTCATGCTAAAAATATTAAAGTTGCAAATATTATAGCAGCTCGAAAAAACTACTATCTAGAATACTTTAGAATGTCTGCAACAGTTTCTATATCTCATGTTTTGACAGAAAATGAAGAAACATCTTAATACAATGGTACTTATACAAATAGAAATGTCAAAAGTGAAAATCATTTTAAATTTGCAAAATATTAAATCATACATTTTCACTTTATATTATATTTACAAATACAATACAAATACAAATATACTTTATTGTGCACTATCATGGAGTTACAAAAAAAGAAAGTACAACAGGATTTTCACAAAAGGCGGTCTTATCGCTAAGCAGCGATCTCTGCCAGACAACCTTTGGGTAGAAATTAAGCTAAGTAAACCAAATCGGTAGGGTGCACACGAACAGTGATAAGAAATAAAAATAAAAACAATAGAAATATTACTTAGAGAAAATAAAACTATAATATATTTACTACTATTATGTCTTGAAAAAACAAAAAAAAAAGAATTCCAAAGTTTAAATTTGTTAAAAAATCTTACCTTATTAGTGTAGGGGTTGAAGATGAACTTATTATCGAGCTCTTTCCTCGGCGTGGCCGCTATCACAGACAATGGGGTAGGCAATGACTTCATCTCCTATTAAAAAAAAAACAATTGTTTTCTATTTTTACTTGCTTAGCGTACTACAATTTTCTTTGTCAATTACATAGCTCATTTAATTACTAGCAAACCACCCCTGTTTTTACCTTTAAGAAGGCTCGCAAAGCTTTTCATGTCATAATTTGTTTAATATTTTATTTTCTTTTAATGTTTCGATTCTTAATTTGGAGTATTAAACAAAATTTATTGATTTAAAATTTTCTAACAGATGGCGTAAGAAATTTAATAAAATTACAATATAATATTCTTCTATTTCTTATATACAAATCAAGAAATTTATTGAAATTACTGTGCTAAAAAACAAATCTTAATAGTTACAACAAATTAATAGTTTCTTGTGTTCGGTTAAAGTGTTTCACAAAACTGTAAATTTTGTGGAATAGTATAGGCGTCTCTTTGTTCGCTCTGATTATTTTTGCAAAAAATTCATGATTAAATGACCATTGAAAAATATAGTATGTAAAATAAATCTTACCTTTAAAATACTTTCTATTGGCAATTGACTGCTATCGATACTTGAACTCTGCAAAAGAAAAAAAGTCTTTTATAAAAATACTTTATTTAATTTCAATTCAAATACGAAACGAACTAAATATACTTTTATATTTAATATTCTATCACAAGACTCCTTCATTTATTTCTCAAATAAAAGTTAAAAAGACTTGAAACTATTATAACTTTGAAATATAACCTCAAACTTTTTAAAGTCAAACCAAATACGATTGTAAAAATACATAGATTAACTATAAAACAGAGACATGTATGATTCTCCGTCTATAGATTAACTTGGACAGAGGGGCAACATGTACGGTATGTCAATAGGAGTTCAGTTTATTGGAATGTCGTATATGTCGTATGTTTGTATGAGTATGTATGTATGTAAGGCGAGGCTCACCGGTGGTTGGAAGCCATTGGATATCCGCAGCGGGGGAGGGCGGTGAGCGGGCGCGCTCGTGGAACTCAGGCTTTCGCTCTGTAACAAGATACACCCTGTACAACACACCTATGAGCATACCGTAACTGAAACTAGTACTACTCATTTTATTTGTAGTTCTATGTGTCAGCTTTAATATATACAAGATGATTTTATTGCCTTAATAATTATATTTTGTTCCCATATTCTTTGTCTAGGAGGTGGAGTAGTTGCAACTACGACTACCTATGAGCCATCGTAATCCTTAAGGAGCTTATTGAAAGGGCCTAAAGTTTTGAGAAAATCAGTTTTATGTACTGTTGCTTCTATAGATTTATTTAAAAGACTTAAAAAAAAAAATCAGTTTTAATGTTTACACTGAAAGTAACGAACAAAGAACCCTCTGCTTAACCTTATAGATGACCTGTGTGTTTTACATTATTATACAAGACAATATCTCGCTACCACATCATAAAGTCAACCTTATGGAAGGCAATTTTATTGAGGACGTTAAATGTGTTTATCGTGGTGTGAGCTGCAAATATTAAACCATCAACTATACGCTCCTATATTGTTATTGTGAAGGCAATATGAATGAACATTTATGAATTTATTATCAATACAAACACAACCAATTTAGCTGAATATTTGAATGGAATGAATTCTGTTAAAAGAAAATATGCATATAATTTTAACAAAACAAATTACAGTGTAATAGTGGTACAATTAACCATTGGTATGATGATAAGTGACAAAGTCGATTTCGAAACTCAACCCCATGGTCTTGTGACATTGTTATATGGTCCGTTCAATTTAAACGTTCAAGGTGTCTTCAATTTAAACATACGAACTAAAAACGGGTAGGTATGTTCGGATTACCGTTATAATATAAAGTAATTTGTACTCAACGTTGATTTAACCGCTCAATTTAGACATGTAAAAGTAAAAAAATAACTAAATAAAAAATTGATGAGGCCTTTTCAGTGTTCGCATATAAAGGTGTTCCGTACCTCTGTACTAATTTAAGGCTCTATGCGAATTATTATCAGCTTTAGTACCCTTTCTCACTTAATTTAACCATATCTTACTAATATTATAAATCCGAATGTTTAGATGGATGGATGTTTGTTAGAATGTATCTCCTGAACCGTTTCACGGATCTCGATCAAATTTGGCATATTTTCAGAACATAGTCTGGAAGAACACATAGGTTAAATATCAAGGTGTTTTTTTTATTCTGCGTGGACAGAGTGGTGGGCGACAGCTAGTATTAAATAAATTTACATATTAAAGCTTACAGCGCAAACTTCTTCAAGCTTCAAAACTGCAAGTCTGAGGCACCGCACCGCGGCTCACTTGAGCATAATTTAGCGGCAGCGCGCCGATTTTATTATAACAAATGCTTGTACAGTTAGCGAACTACAAGTTACTTAACAAGTACCACTTTGTAGTCGATTTCAAACTAAATTTAAAGGTAATTTATAAATTTAACTTAATTTTTATTGAATCCAAAACGTTAATACCTGGGTCGACCGTTAATAACAGGAAAGTAAACATCAAAAACAATTGACACGATGTATTTATACATGTGTTTCTTCAGTGGAAACGAACAGTAATAGTGAAATTGTAAGCACAGACCTTGTTGTAGGGGTAAGACGGTCGATGGTGTACTCGTCCGTTCTGGGGAGCGTGGGCCGGCTTCTTGAACTCGCTCTCCCGTCGGGACGGGTGACCTGTACAGGAAAACATTAAGTCATTAGCCTACTATGAATCACTAATATCTTAGTAATGTTACTAAAAAAAACTTCCTATATATGTTTTTTCCAAGATAATTTGGCTCTTAGATTCCGGTCTGGAATAGCTTATAGCCTATTTTATCCTAGAAAAACGGATGATTCTTATACGTCTCAGTTGCTCTTACTAATAATCTTACTTTCTATTAAAATTAAGTGTTTTATTCTTCTTAACATTCAAATCGCTTTAAAATATCGTTAACATAGGATAGATTAATATAAATGAGATTTTCCATAGGTCGGATAAAGTCGCAAGATCATAAGGTGGTTTAAGGTTCGTATAACTGCGTGCGGGTGGAGCCTCCACCCCGTGTCCCCGGGGACTCCATGAGGGGGACTTAGGGTAGGTGTTTAGCTGGTTTATGGAGATTGCGAACGGGACAAAGGAGCAGAGCTACCTACGATACGCTTAGATTGCGGATGAAATATAAACGTGACGGCTTTTTTAAAATAGGTTTTATTGTTTCTAATGCTTACAAAATGCATATTGATATGTAATCAATTTTTTTTATTGATTAGTTTTAACAATACATATTAAAATGTATATATAAATGTATATATATATTGTGTATTATGAATATTTCTATAAATAAATACGGTATGAAATATAAATGGAAAATTGTTGATTCGTTTAAATTATGATTTTAATGAAACCCTATTAGTATATAGATCCACAGAAAATATAGACACATAGGCGATACAGGAGGTTGTTTAGTTAAACTAACAATTCCTAGATAATCTCACTCATCTCACGGCTTTAGTCAGGAGTCAACCGAGCGTTCGATAATCTTTATTGGATTAAAAATTAAACACAGGATGTTTCTGTAATCCCAACGCGACCGCAATCACTGGAATATAGCTTTACCATTCAAACTATTAGATTACCTTCTTTGTAATCTTGTTGAATTTTTACGATTAAAAAGTTTTTTTTCGGTACAAAAAATATCATTTGTAAAACTTTAATACGCCTATAAATTAAACAGTTTATATGTGATTACATATTAATTTAATCCTTTTAAAAATCACAAATACGATACAATATAGTTTTCCTATATTTTTCCTTGTTCGTCCTTTACGGCAATATCTTCAAAGTACCTACACATATAAAAACTTTGTCGTCTTGCTAGTATGTATTAAGCATAGAAAATAATTCAGTTTTTTTCTCAGGGCTCCAAGTTATTGGCAATACGTGTCTGGAAAAAAATATTCTCTAATGTTTTATGCACAACTAAACGGCTAAGTCAGTTGGTGTGAATCTAACACGGTTTTTATTTTACACGACAAATAAGTGTTTGTAATTTGTAATTCAATGAAGCGTCTTACAAGCGATCGAGTGTTTCTTATGAAGAAAGAAAAAAATTAACAGCTATTTTTCACCTCCAAATAACTGCACTAAAATTACACAATAGAAATTATTGTCCATACACAATACAGCGCAAAACATCTAAATGCGAGATTATGTTCGGTCCCGATGGACTACCTCCATAAGCGAGATTCTCGGGCAGGACAGAGATACCTCTATTAGTGAGAAAAATATCGCACTCTCGCTTATCCAGTACTGTATTAGATGAGATTGTGTATGTGTATCCTGTTTTTGGAACGAAGTTCCTTATCGCGCGTTGTGAAAGGGGGCTAGACGGAAAAAATTCTTACGAAAAGTTGTCACGACACTTTTTGCTATAGTAACACCATGGCAACGACGTGACAATATTTAACGAAAATTCATAGAAATAAAATGTACTTCTTGTGAAGACTTAAGTATTTTATTTATAGAATAAACATTGGTTCCTTCACTAATTAATGGAAAGGAACTTCGTTCTCAAGTTTTTATTTTTATAAGAGAAGGGGGCAAACGAGCAGCGGGAACACCAAGGTGTTCACCGACGCCCATGGACATCGGCAATACCAGAGGAATCGCAAATTCTTGCCGTTCTTGAGTTATAAATAGTGTAACTAACACGACTTTCTTTTATATATATAGATAACAAAATTACACTTAAATTATAAGAGTGAATGAAGTAGGTATAGATACTTCGTAAAATTCTCAATAAATCATTACGTATATGTATTTTAATATTACCGATAGTCATAAAAAATATCGAAGATATGAAAAAGGGATAAAAATGTTTATAAAAGAATTTTATGCGTAACTATGAGCGACCACAGAACGTTAAAGCGCCGTCTAGCGGCGAACATTAAAGATTTGCTTCGCAGGTGTTTTGCACAGGTGATGGAGAAATAAACCGCAGTTGTTTTTTTATTTTAAAAGAATATTAAACCCTTGAAGAATATTGTTATTTCCAATCAAGAATTTTTATCTACAGACATTAAACCAGATATTTTCTTAAGATCAATAAAATGATTATTGAAAACTTAATTATTAGTTTTAAAACTGCATCTAGGTATTTATTACTAAAAAAAACTGATATTTTATCTTTTTGATGATGACAACTCCAATAAAATTAATCACCTTTAACTACTGAGACTCATCTATTTATACAAGACTTATTTAAAACCAAGTTTTTATGTTGAGTTTATCTTATAGATAAAGTTTTCGATGACCTTATCATCGAAAACACGTACAGTACAACAGCAGGAACGATGGGTCATTGGCCATTACATAAACCACATCAAAGTCAAATCGGAAAACAGTGGCATATGAATTATAATAAATAAATAAATTTACATTTATCTTATTGCTTATTTCTTACGTAAAATATCACCCACTGTACCTTTTACTAGGCAATAGCAAAGCTGATTAGCTGCAATCAATTAACATCTAAAGAAAAATGTATAACTTCAAAATTCTAATGCAAAAAATCTTCCATTGCACTACTTTAAAAAAAGTTAATAAAATTTTACTTTAAGTTATATAACCCAATGTTCTAAGAAAAATACTTAATCATATCAAACCACAAAGGTACAGAAAAACTTTATTTGCTGTCGATATCCGGTGGATCCAGAAATTGATACGATGTACAAAGTTGCATCTGAAACTTGAATTAAAAACACAACATATTCATAAAACTTTTGCAATTTTGATAAACTTGTAAACGATAATTATATTATTTAAAACTATCGATTCTTAGTTAACGTACACCTGAATAAGTAGCGATGATTGATAACAGAGCGTTCAATCGGCTCCTACGCAAACAGACATAACAAAAAATTTGGATTTTTGAGAAAAGTTTACTCAATGATATACCTATACATACTGCTGTAAATATCATATTCTAATGAAAGTTTTATAATTTAAAAAATAAACAGATATTGATTTCAATAAAGATTGGAGAATGTTTCGCATTATTCGAAAAACACGAAAATTCATTTTGCGAAATAAACGAGTTACTACATTATATGTAGGATCTGTCGTTTTTCGACAAAAATGCGAAAGGGAAATCGGCACTACCCTTGGTTATATATCGATGTCGGGAACGGGGGCGTGAGTGAGGAAGTGGGAGGGGTATGGACAACAATGGCGCCGTCTGGGCAACAACATTCGCACACCTGCGGCCGTTGACACGTGCGCGCGCGCCGCAAATCACGCAATACTCGCCCAAGCCTGCGCCCGCGATTTACACATGATATCTCGCTCAAATCCTTATTGGCAATTCAGAAGTAAATACTATAAGGGTTTTTTTATAAAGGTTTTTTTTATAAATATTAGTCAGTGTAAAGAAAAAAATGTCGATATTCAAATTGTTTTCAGGCTATTTCATTAGAAATATTTCATGGAATGCAGTCATATAAACTACACGGATTTAATGATTTACGTATTCCTCCGTTCTAAATCCCTTTTAAATAAAAGACGGAAATAAAACCTATAAAAGGTGTTGCAAAAACAATGCATTCGCATTATAAAAGGTGTTCAACACATATGTACAGGTTGAAGACCTCACGAGTTAATGACATCTATTTAGATTTCACAAGGTGATATGAGTCAATCAACTTTTTGTAACGCTCATGGAATTATTGCATTTATTTAATTAACAAGATACCTAACTTGTGGCAAACACGATGGCTATAATTTATAAATTACAGGAAATGTAACGGTTATAGTATTTAAGGCGAGATTTTTTTTAAACATAATTGATAAGGTGTGATTATTTTTTCGTAACAATGATCAACAGTTGACATTATGAAATAAAATAAAAAACGGTATATCCCTTTACGTGATTGTATTATTTACAAAAGTCAAAGCTATATATTATTGAAATATATAAGGCCCTTTATAAAAGTATATTTAAAGTAAATTAGTCGTCTATGAAAAAGTATACATAATTCTTCGTAAAAATATTTATTAAGAGATTTTCATTATCAGTAATATGGAATCTAGTGTAAAAATAAACGAAGGACAAACCGGCTTTCGACCGTATCATCTCTATCAAGTATTCTATTATAATTCAAGTGGCTTCAGATAAGAAAGATAGAGGCATTCGCAATTTAGCGCCTTTGGATAATCACGCGATGCGATCGCGCGCGATGTTTCGCACAGTAGGGTTGCCAACTAGACGATTTCAAAGAAATAACCAACCAAAATTTAATTTTCAATATTAAATAATATTTCGTTAATTATTTCTTCTCAAGACCGGCAACGAAATTTTAAAAACGAATTCAAAATAACTTTTATTAAACTTAGGGAGATCGACAACCCTAATTTTAAATAATGGCGGAATGTAGCTCGTAATAAAAACGTAATACGCAGCGACGGCGCGCGGACAATCAGCAAGTTTTCTATAATAAAGCGCATCGAGACGGCCACCGAGCACTTTGTATGCAGACAGCCGCGCAAAACCGCGGACGCGGTATTATTAAAGGTGTGGTTCCACTGACACCGTCTAAATATTAGTATTTCAATGTACAACAAAAAAAAATGCATATATAAAAAAGTCTATCATTCAACTTGACGAAACCACTTAAAAGTTAAGCCTAAAAGTAATGATGCCTATTAGACTACAAGTTGTTAATTTCGATATAAAGGTTCAAGTTCAAATTTCAAGTAGTCGGTATTGTATTTAAAAAAAAAAGCTTATATTATCAGCCTATGCCAGACTGTGTTCTACATCTATACCAAATTTCATCGAGATCTTAAGATACCACGTAACAAACATCCATCCATCCATCTAAACATTCACATCTACTTAGTCCAGCCATAAGTTCTGTTACAAATGAAAATGCATTTTTTTTAAATGAAGTAATGTAATATTAATAAAATTTATACCTACATATTTATTAATGTCTCAGCAAAAAACAAAAAAAAATTCTATTCGAAATGGCCACCTTTAGCATTTATACAGGCCTTTAATCTGTTTGGCCACGAATCTATGGATTTACGCACTGTTTCCAAGGGAAATGTCGCCACTGCTTGCTCCAAAGACTTTTTAAGAGACTCAATGTCGCTGGGTCGTTTAGAGCAGGCCATGTCCTCTAAAACTGACCATAATTTGAAGTCTAAAGGGCTGAGGTCAGGGCTAGATGAGGGCCAGTCTTCAACTCTTATAAAGTCTGGCACGTTGGTTTCAAGCCAGGCTTGGGTAGTTCGTGCTTTGTGACCAGGTGCAGAGTCCTGCTGGAAAGTCCACGGTATATTTTTAAAAAGTGTATTGCTGAGAGGTTTCACTACATGATCCAAGACTGTATCTTGATACACTTTGGCTGAGGTTTTCACTCCTTTTTCACAAAAATTTAGTTTGGTGGCTCCTTGATAAGACACGCCCCACCAAACCATCACTGACGCAGGATGATGACCACGTTGTACCTTTCCGACAACTTGAGCAGCTTCTTTAGAACTGTGAGCGTACACATTATCATTTTGCTTATTGTAGTGTTCTTCAATCGTGGAAATTTTTTCATCGGTAAAGAGGATATTTCTGTGCGCTCCACCTGCGTATCGCGACAAAAGGCGTTCTGATCGATTCACTCTCTTTAATTGTAAAGATTGATTTAGGGCATGTTCTGTATATCGGCGATAAGCACCGAGCTTCGGCTCTTGTTTTACAATACGCAACAGAATCCTAGCGGGAATCTTCATTTCTCGCGATAAGATTTTTTGCTTCCAAATGGGGTTTCGACGAATTCTGGCTTTAACAGCATTAACAGCCTTTGTAATTCTAATAACACGCGGCCGCCCCGATCTTTTCTGGTCTTCGACAGACGAAGTGTTGCTGTATCTGTTGATAGTACGATATACGAACATACAGCTGATACCAAGCTTTTGAAGTGTCTGGAATATGATCAATGGCTCCATACCCACTTTGTGCAAGGCGATCACTGCAATCCTATTTTTTTAATACCCCATTCCATATTGTAATTTGATAATGAACACAAAAAAAATATGTGAAATGGCGCAGAAACGAATTAAGTTTTTAAAATAATATATGTGTTCAAATTTAAAAATAATTAAAAAGTTGAAAAAGAGAAATGTTTTTATGTAACAGTATTTATGGCCAGACTAGTTATATATATTAAAGAAAGTCGTGTTAGTTACACTATTTATAACTCAAGAAAGGCTGAATCGATTTGACTGAAAATTGGTGGGCAGGTAGCTTAGAACCAGGAAACGGACATAGGATTATTTTTACCCCGTTTTCTAATTTTTTATTCCGCACGGACGGAGTCGCGGGTAAAAGCTAGTTTATAATATTAGTAAGATTGTGTTAATTTAATCCTCTACAAAGTTAAAGTGAAAACGCATCTTTAGCCAAGAATATGTTTTTCAAGGCGATTACAACTCACGACTTATAGATTTGCCCCGTGCTTCGCATGCGCATGCGCATATTGTTTTGAATAGTTCCTCTTCGTATTTATTGCAAGATATTTGTTTACATATACCACACAAACAAACACTCATGCTACCAACATAATGTATGAAATAAAATTACTGCCGACCATTTTGCACACAACATTAAATCTATATATATAAAAGAAAGTCGTGTTAGTTACACTATTTATAACTCAAGATCGGCTGAATCGACTTGACTGAAAATTGGTGGGCAGGTAGCTTAGAACCAGGAAACGGACATAGGATAATTTTTACCCCGTTTTCTATTTTTTATTCCGCGCGGACGGAGTCGCGGGTAAAAGCTAGTATTACATATAAATCAAGTACAACATAATACATTTAAATTTGAGCATTATAAAGTAATTCATTTTCAAATAGCTTTATTTACTTCTACTGTTTGCTATAAACGTTTCAAGATTTCTGAACAAACCAAATAATTGTACCTATTTCGTATATATTACATTTTTTCCCAATTTAATTCATAAAACTATTTCATATACATAATACATAACTATATCATAAGTATACACATAAATAAAAAACGTACTAGCCTCAACTCGTAAATTTGTCAAGCTGCAAAACTTTCCAATATGGAGATAGAATGTTCTCGCCATAGAAGCACTTAAAATTATTAAGAAAAATAAATAAATATTTATATTACAAATCATAAAAGTAAATCGGAAACATCCGCAATTATTCTTAAAGTGATGTCTAAGAGAGTCCATTAGTGTATATTTAGTTTACTCTATAAATTCTCTAAGTAATAATTTAATAACTCTGTGTACGGCAGTAAAATAAATAAAAAATTAATAACGTCTCTAGATTTGCCACAAATCATAAAATCATATATACATTGTAATAAATTTTTAAATAACTGAAATATTAACTTCCCATCTTAGTCGCTACGTAATTCTTACACAGATTTGTATTCAAATGAACAGCACAAAGTTTGAAATTAAATTTCAGATTACGGGCTCCAAGCTTTTTAACACAGATAAGAAAGTGACGTTAGAAATTATATTATACTTTTAAAAAAAATAAGTCTGTCAAAGAAAAAACTAAGAATCAGTTAACATGACACCAATTTTGATTACAGCTTTACGTTTTAAAACCTCACAACAGTTTTAGCATTTATTTACACGATGACAAGATGATGCTCCACTTCCGTATAAAAGAAAGAGAAGAAGCAAACTTTATTTCGTCAACGTGTCATCAAATCGTGTAGGAAATTTAGCATTTGATTGGCGCCGAGAATGACGTCATCATCGTTAAGGACGCGTGAATGTCGGTCAGAGTCGCGTGGAAAAGCTTCGGCTATTCTTGTACCAGACGGTGTGAACAAGCATTGGTAAATAACATGCTGTTTTGAATAACATTTGCCAAAAAAATACAACTGATTAGAGAAAGAAATTTATTACATTTAAAAAAACTAGACTAGTACACAACTTCATTTCTTATTAATATAATCCACACCCATATACAAATATATTTGTCAACATTCTATCTGCACAATATAAAGATAATAATCGAGTGGTGAAAGGCTATTTGTTTTAAGCGACATTTTTTGCGATATTGACTTATACATATATTCAGAATTAGGGAATTTTTCTGATTCTGAATATATATATATATGTGATATGTGATATACCATTTTTAGCAAAAAAAAAGTCTAGAGATCAACCAGTACAATACGCAAATAAGATGACTACAAAAATTTAAATCAAAATTTACCACGTAGTTGTAATAATTTTCTTACGAAGAGTAATTATGTACATAATATATTCATTCCGCGTTATCGTACTAAAGTAAAATACCATTAAAACTTAGTCGCCTTCATTTTTATTTCGGTAATTTCTGCAAATCATCTATGTCATCTATATATATAAAAGAAAGTCGTGTTTATAATATACTAGCTTTTACCCGCAACTCCGTCCGCGCAGAATAAAACGGGGTAAAAATTATCCTATGTCCGTTTCCTGGTTCTAAGCTACCTGCCCACCAATTTTCAGTCAAATCGATTCAGCCATTCTTGAGTTATAAATAGTGTAACTAACACGACTTTCTTTTATATATATATAGATAGATAAAGATAAGATGACAGACGATTTATAATCTATGATTAGAATAATTAAAAAGCTAGACAGTTAATAAAAAAAATTGCTTAATTGATGCATGATAACTTTAATTTCGAATTTTGTACACTAAGTTTTTACAAATTCTAATAACAAAAGTCTGCTTGTAATTATCTGTACCTATTAAATGTACATTAATCATACAAAATATGACAAGATAATATCAACATGTCTTCATATAAATGTACATTAAACGAGACAGCACAAAGATACATCAAATACAAGCAAAAGCAACATTATATGAGGAAATTTAACCTAATCGAACCTACATTGTTTACTCAAAGTAATTGTCAAAGGAAAAAGATCATTATCTCAAATCTATAAAGTCTATAAACGTGTATATATTTTCGTACACAAAGAATTTAAGTGTTTATGAACAAAATACTTAAATTACACAATTAGTTATGCGCGTTAAATGTTGTAACATGAGATAACATAGTTTTTGCAAGTTCTCAATTCGCAATAAATAAAGTACTAATAAAATAGCAAAATTAGAAGTAGTTCTTAAAAGTATAAGACAAATGAAATTGATGACTTTTTAATCCCTATATTACATGATGAAGTCTGGATGAAGTACAGATATTTATGTCCATCACGTAAGATTCTTAAAGGGCAGATATTATAAACGAAAAGTTCCGAATTATTTGTCAACTATCTCGGGGACATTAGAGTGGTCGTCGTGTGCCTCAGGTTGCTAACCCCGGTGAGTTAATAGTCAAAGATCCGAAGCTCACTTGGCCACCACATGTTTGAAACTGTTACCGTTTAACGCATCGTAAATCATAGTGCATTCCTAAATATATTTCTGTACTAAATTTTCTTCTTTAAAGACTTTAAAGTGATCTCTATTAAAATAACTGCTTAGGGTCCGATCACACCGGTAGTAGAGCAAAGCAAATTTTTATCGCAAATAAAATTGAGCGTCATAAAATTTAAATAAGATTTAATTTTACTTTGCACGTCTTTTCTTATCAAGAGCAAGAAAAAAAAATTTGCTCAACTCTCCGCCCTGGTTTGTCTGAACAGACCCTTACAAATTTTAAAAACTCCGCGAGAAACATCTTCTATTTGACTCATCAGTGTTACAATTTTACTCGAAACTGATTATATTACAATGTATTTATTCTAGTTACGAATGTGTCCGCACGTGTCAAATTTTTAATGAGTACCCATTCAGTATCTATATTTAGTATCAATTTAAATAGGAAATACTTTGTAGGAACATGTGGTTTAACCCCACAGCTGCGATAACGCTATCTCCCCTAGACCAAAAAACAAATGGCACAAAATTAATAAAAACCCAAGTGATTTTTTTTATATTACAAGGTGGCAAACGAGCTCACACTAAAATCTTAGTGCTTTATAAAATTAGAAAAAAAATAGATTTTGAATAAGCCATTTTGGGTTAAACTTCTTAATAATTATTCTGTTATGTTTAACAAAATCAGAAGGGCGTGTAACAGAACCCAATTTAATCGTCAAAATGTTCAGTAAAAAGGAAAATTAAGAGTACCGCAATACAGAGGTCCCTTTAATAATACCACGGCGCCCGTTATGGCCGTACATTTATTTGTTTGTATTTGGCATTTCGCGCTGCGGTGTCAGAATCAATTCGCGGGTACCATGGGGGTCCCCGGGGGGTCGTGCATCACGCCAGCCTCGAGGTGACCCCTGCAGAGGTCGCTACCGCTGGGAACGTTTGTGCCACGCCTTTATCCACACATTTATTTAGGCCAGAGTAACTGGAGATATTCACAAGGAGTGGAAAACTCAGACGTATTGCATTTTCCAGTACGTAACAAACAGTTGACAATCGTAAAAGGCTCCAAATCATAGACCCTTTCTTTCAAACTTTGCTTATATAAAACAAAATAACCGAGGGTTTCCACTACCATAACACTTAACATATCATCTTTGAAGGATTATATTATGTTGGTTTAGTATTTCAGTAGCACTATAATACTGTACACAAAAACAAAAATTTATGTACAAATATTGTGGTATACAGATTCTTAAAATTTTATTGCGAATATTATTTCACTCACGGTTGGGATAGCTTCACAATGGACGGCCGCGATCAAAGGACGTTACGTCGGAGTAACTTCGACGCTACGTAGAGTTAACGTCAACGTTGCGTCGCGGTAACGTCAAGGTAAATCGGATACGCGACACAAAGCGCGGCCCGGCTACCCCACGCTATTAGGGTGGCTTAAAATGAGCAATTCTCATAAATATTTCATTCGAGACCAGTAAATCACCGCCGGCTGGGCTTGGATTATTAAAATAACCCACTTTCGAGTTTTGTACGTGCGGATTTTCTCAAGGTATTTTATGTGATTGCCATTTATTTTGCTTAATTTGTATTAAGGTACGTAATGCGAATATTTTGCCACAAATTTTAATGATGTCTTAAGAATCTACTCATGAAGATTCATTAATGCCATGGTCTACATTGCAACAAAACTTAATATGTTTAATTCTTTAATTCTGTTAATCTGTTAATGTGTTATATTTTGACATTCCATTATTTTTCTTTTTCTTTTTCTATTAAAATCATTACATCACACTTATTTCAAATCACAATCTTTAATCACTTAAAGGCATGTATAACCCATCATTAATACATTAGAAACCATTAATCAAAACAATTTTTGTCAAGTCATCGGATTTATTAATAAAAACACCAGTTTACATTTTTTTATAACAATACTGCGTGATTGCGTTTACGAAACACGTAAACATTGTTGACGTGTTGAATGAATGTCAAGGGTGGCAGCCTCACGCACGCCGCGTATACCGCTGATTGACATCCGGGGTTGCCAGTTGACAAGAATTGCCGGAAAACGGGGAATAAAGGACAAATGCATGTCAAGACTAATAAAGGAACGCATGGTTATTCTACGTTTTAAAATCAAATATGTATAAACGTATACTTATTACTCTATACATTACAAACAAAGAGAGTTATTGTTTCGATTATGCTAAATTCTAAAGTAATACCATTACCTAATGAATATCTATCGAACGGTAAAATTCCACATCAACACAGAAGACAGGTGTGAAGTGGAAGCAATTCCGTGTTTCGCTTGATGAATTTACGTGCTGGAGAAATAATTGTAGTCCACCCTTCCCAACCTTTTCTTATTAGGAAATAGTGCGAAGGGGAATTGAATTTGACGGAAGAGCTGACACACAAGAAGGGGAAATATCCTCTTTCTGTGTGTCATCCGTCGATTAAAGGTAGGCAAAGAATCTGCCATTGCAGATACCTAACGGTTGACGGTTTCAAGTGGCCGCTAGCCACTTTACAAGCATTTTTACTCATTTGAATTTTGTAATAAACTCCGTATAGAACCGCTAAGTTCGTCACTCTGTTCTCAACATAAAACGTCGAGACGGTTCGTAATGAGAGTAAAAATAGGTACTGTAACGTTGTAAACTGGCTGCGCTTTTTATACTCTGGCTTATTACTGCACTTGAAATACAGCTAGAGTTTTTTTAAATGGGCCGCGGGCAATTTCGTAGGATTCGCTAGAGGTTCATTCCACAAGCACTAAATATTGTAGCGGCCATAACAAGCTGAGAGTAATGCAATTATTAACATCCATTTAAAAACTAACTGGCAATTTTAATACTCTCAAGATTCTACGGTAACCTAGTTTTACATTCAATCATACTAATATTATAAATGCTAAATCTAAAATAATCTAGCTAAATCTTGGATGGTTGGTTGCTTTTACGTATCTCTAAAACGGCTTACGGATCACGGTGAAATTCCGTACATTTGTAGAACATAGTTTGAAAAAAGTTACAAAGTTTTTTTTTTTTTCATCAGCATCAAGTCAACCACTTGCTTACTATTATTATAAAATGTAAATTAAACAAAACCTGTGTCCGTAGCACTACGGAGTAATAACTTGAAACTTGATTAAAATAAAATACATATAATGTGAAGTAATTTATTAAACAACCTGTAGACGGAACAAAGGCACAAAATAAGCAATTTTTTAACTTCGACAGTTATTGCAGTATCTTTTGAATTTATACAAGTAATTGAATAGATGATATCTTAATGTTGAAAAAGCACGTAATTAAACTTATGAAAAAAAAAAAAAAACGGTGTGACTTATAAGACGAACCTTTTATACTTCAAAGGGATAAAAAAAATATTCTAACCCTTTGATGCATTGGACCCTTTTTATTACTAATACAGGAACAAGAAATAGACACACCGAAAATTTATATGTTCATTTTATATATTGGTGTTTTATGTTTCATAAAATATTTACACATATAACTCTTTGGATATATGTACTTTTATTTATTTAATGTAAAAGCCATTGCTGTATTTTCCATTACTATAGAAATAACTGGAAAACTGGTACATACAAAAAATCACACATAGAAACAATACTCGAAAAACGATCGAACCTTTACATCTTTTAAAAATAATCTTTTCTAGTAATCTTAGCGAAATTATAAATGCGAATGTTTGGATGTTTGTTTGTTTGAAGGTATCTCCAGAATGGCTCAACGAATCTCGATGAAATTTGGCATAGATATAGATCTTAGTCTGGAAGAACACATAGGCTATTTATTATGTTATTTTTTTAATTACGCGCGGACGGAATCGCGGTGACAGCTAGTCTTATCATATTTTGTAAAATAATTTCGCAAATTTCTAAAAATGTAATGTAACATAAAATTTAAAAAATCTCTTAAGACAAAAGAAAACAATATTATCCAAAGTTCATATAGAGCCAACATTAAAAGTTAAATTCTCACTATGAGTACAAACAGTCAGCCCCATTGAGTTGCCTCTGAATGGAGCAGTTTGTACAAAATTAAATTCTCGCTCAGGTAAGATCTTAGAATATTACAAGAGATTCTGACCCACTTTAGAAAAGCACGAGCACAAAGTTGCAGTATATGAATAACTTAAGTTTATTATAAAATTTACACCAATTTACTTTGTAACCAAAGTTATTATATCTCCATTACTTTTAAATATAATCTAACACATTCAATGCCACTATGATTTTTTCGTATGTAAGTTAACACGACGTAATTGTACATGTTCAAAGATAACCACCTCATATAATTTTAGAACGTCGATAAAAAACGCGCGAAAGTGTTACATCACTTAAGAAGTAGGTGTCTATCATTCCATCTATTTTTGTTTTCTATTATACTTACATTCATTGTTTAGTATGAGAAAATGGTACTTTCAACGCCGGGCTTTTAGAGTGGGACAGATCGCCTTGTTATTTCAGCATTTAACATATCTATTATTAAACTAGTTGTCGCCCGCGACTGCGACCGCGCGTAATTAAAAAAAAAACTTTATGCTTCATACTATTGTGGCGTTAGCTAGATCAATAGCTTAATCTATTAGTAGCTTTACATTAGGCGGTTTGGGCTTCAAAAACTCCGTTTATCAGATAAATAGTGACTGTAAGATTCAACATTACTTATAAGAGAATATGCCAAATATGTTAACCAAATTAACAGCATGAATAACACTGTAAACATAATTTAAATCCAATTCTTTTAATGTATAGTAAATCCATTTATTAATATTCAATGCAAAAAAGACAAGCCAACTACTGGGTAATATATCTGAGATAAGAAATTGTGTGCACACAAATCCAAGAGGCCCGTGAAGTCGTTTATCATTACCACTCATCAGACGGTACAGCCCACACACACAGTCACAGACTCAGCCGAACATATACAATGAGTACACTAGTGTGTGTTTTCGAGGGAACTCGTTAACGGAATTAAACGGAGCGTTTACATGTCAAATCGGAATATCGTTCGCGCTTTAGACTGCTTCATGTATATTCGACGCAGTGGCATTCGACCGACAGTCGTCCGACCAGAACGTATGCTAATTGTGCTTGAATATTCGCAAACGCTGGCACAAAATATATAACTTATTCTCTTCCCGTAAGATACTCGAATCGCAATCAGTATTTCATGATGAAATATCAACAGATGAAAATTCAACTTGAGCCAATTACCTACTGCGACATAGGGAACTTTATCGCGTGTTATTTATTGAAAATTATTCCCCTAAATAGAACAGGAAAGTGACGTTTAGTGTACTCCGCGATAGCATTGAAATAACTCAGATCGCGTGGAGCAGCGGTGAGCAAATAAGGCGTCCGGTGTCGGCGGCGGAGGGCCGATAAGGCCCCGGTGTGACGTGCTAACGGCCAGCGGCGCTAGGGTTAATATATTGATGTCTAATGTCGGATACGTTGCGGATAGTTACGAATAAATTTCGATACATTCACGTACAAGATACACTTGGAATGTTTCCAAATAGAAACGGATAACTAAAACTCCTTATTTTAAATTCGCTTTATTCTAAGTTGACTTATTCTAGCCGCGAATTTACACTGCTGAAACACTCATGTACATAAGCCTTTCAGACAAGGGGCTAGTGTACTAAATATATTCACGGGAAATACCCCGTAATATCTAAAGCGTGGTCACCCTTGAACCCATGGCTAAAAAATGGTAAGTCAAAACGCCATTGACCGTAGCGTTTTATAAAATTTTCACACGAAATTATTTTAGTAAGCACATTATATAAAGCTAAATAGAATAGAATAGAATAACTAAACTTCCAGTGTATAAGTCTAACTTATCACTTCAGATATATTTCAAAAGCTACATTAAGCAACTACAGAACCCGTAATCTAGGTACTAACTGTTGGTTTCTGAGTTCAAAACCTATATTATAAAACATATTCTCATCCCTGTCTTTATCTTTGACAAAACAGATATAAAAATATGTTTTAAACGGGAATTTTGGTCTCAGTAACCCAGGTTAAGTAAGTTCTAGTGTCATAATTCCTTTCAACGTTTTCAATGTTTTATTGAATATTTAGCCAGCCAATGATAGAGGTCGCTTTATCATGGTGAACTGATGCGGAAACACTAGGTACTCACTGTCGAATACAGGCTTATTCGATTTTAGTTATCAATGAATTGTTTAGCAGCAAAGCAGGGCTACTGGTAGTATTCAAGTAAGAAATTATGATATGAACCTACTTTAAATAATCGACAAACGAATAAATTAAAATAATTGTTGGTTTTTGAGATCAAAATCCCTGACAATCCTCTTAGATAAAATCCCTCAGTAACCAACCATAAGCCGAACTTACTACAGTCCGACTAGCTATTACAATCAGGGGAAAAAAACATTTTGACCTCAAACAAACAATTATACATATTATACGCTATATTTTATATAATAAATAGATAACATTCTTTATATTCATTCTTGATACAATAATAGTTCGTAAACATTGATCGTAAAATCATTTCGAGGTAACGAGTTTTGGTTACGCAGTTCGATTAACAATAAAATTCCACCTTTTATGAATTATTTCTTAATAATTAGCTTGTTTTATATACTACGTGTTATATACAATGTATCGTACATTTATCAGTGACAGGTTACAAAGTGAGTTAAGGACAGGCTACCGAACATGTCTCATGCACGACTTAAACAAGACCACAACTGATTGACGGAAAAACCGACAAAGCGACAAAACTCCCCAGGGCGTCCCTCAATAAATGGTACACGTGTTTACATTATAAACGATAGCAGTGGATGCTGAAACATTCGTACAAAAATATATTGCTATTTCAGTTTAGAATAATGGCATGGCAAAATGCTTTTTATAAGAGTGTATCGGCATTAGTAAAATAACCACTTGTACATTATATTTGCGAACATAAATCGAAAAAATATAGATAAATATTTTTGCTCATCATCAGCTCACTATATGTCCCAACTCTAAGGTAGGCTGGGTTAGTGACTAGGCCATAGTCAACCACGCTGGCCTAGTGCGGGTTGATTGACTTCGCACATATATTTGAATTCTATCTTTAATGGATTCTTTAACGCTTGAGTTATTAAGGTACTTATTGCATTTTTAAGAACAATGTTAAAGAACACGAAAGTTAAAAATTAAATTTAAAATTACCGAACAACATATTACTAAAATTTTAAACTTAAAGCTCTATTGAAATCGGTATTAACAAACATATATGTTAATCTTACAGACTATCTATTTCGTTCGGCCGTTAGTGAGATAGCGGTGAGGCCGCAAAGTTCGCAGACCTATTTGTTGACCACGCATCGTCTACTTAGAGGATTAACCCTCCGCTAAAAGCTAGCTTTGGGCAATCATTTAAACTTTTAAAGGATTACTTCCTAATGGGAATTTAGACTGGAGTATTTAACGGTTACATAATATTTAAAATGAAACCAGCAACATTTAAAAAAAAAACAGAGATGACTATCGATGAAAACTTTTGTTCAATAAATCAAATTCTAAAATAAAAAAAATGTATCTAACGTAAAACTGATCAGGGTCTAGCTCGAATATACGTGACAGTCGCCATCATATCGTCATCGACAAAATTTGTATTAAAATTTGTGCTGCGCTCTCTATGGCGTATTGCAAATCTCATAATAATTTTGTTATAATCCATGATGACGATACGAAGGCGAATGTCACAAATATTCGAGCTAGGTCCGCTGGAAAGTCTTGGTTAGATTAGGAACTCATTTAAGCTGCCGAAACACACCAATTGTTGTCTCTTTCCTTTTCGTAAAGCATGAGAAGGATGGTAATATTTTTGTTGCGACAGTGGCAACCTACGGTTACTACAAACTCAATATAACTTTGAGTGAATACAATAGCTATTTTATCAAACATCTGGATCTAGATAGACAATCACTAAAGCTATTTTAATTAAGCCTCCGCACGCACAAGTGAATACTCTTAAAGAGTCGGTGGCCTCTTAACGCCGTGTCTTACAATTATTTACTCTGTGCTGGGTATCATAATTACTAGTTTTTATAGGGGTAGCGCTCTATTCCGGCAATCTTCGGCGACCGTTAATCTCTCAAGTTAGATTCTCTTACTACCTTATTACTGTATTACAATAGCTTTTGTTTAAGGTTTCTTTGAATTATAAGAATAGAGATATATCTTATACCGTAATTAACACTTATAAAACAAAAAAAACTGTATTATTTTTCATCTTAAAACAAAATTATTCTTCTAACATCAATGAGGAATCACATACAATTAATTAGTTAACATCAGTGCAAGCAAGGTCTAAATTTGAATTAATAGAAGAAACAAAACATTTTACTAACATTATAAATGCGAATGTTTAGATAGATAGATGAATGGATATTTATTTGAAGGTATTTCTAGAACATTCAACGGATCTTGATGCAATTTGGTACGGTTGTAGAATATAGTGTGGAAAAACACGTAGGCTACTTATTAAAGTTTTTTTTTAATTCCGCGCGGACGGACTCACGGGCGACAGCTAGTAACAAATAAGCGAAAAACATTTTAAAGAGAAATTTGTCCGTATTATCTTATTGGTGTAAATACACACAAAGTCAAAAGTAATGTTTAGATCCACATTTCTACAAAAGGGCTATTTCTCGATAATCTTACAAATATTACAAATGCGAAAGTTTAGATAGATGAATGGCTGGATGGTTGGACGGATGGATATTTGTTTATAGGTATCTCCGGAACAGCTCAGCGGATCTAGATGAAATTTGGCACACATGTAGAACATAGTCTGGAAGCACATATTAAGTTCTTTTAATTCCACGCACACGGAGTCGCGGGTGACATGTAGTTATTTGATACAGATAAAAACTGATCGATACCGTAATATATAAATACTGTGACATTAATACATCGACATTGTCTCAACCCTAATCAATTGCAGGCAGGCAACGGTGTCGGTGGGCGGGATACGATAAACGGAACGCGGGTAAAAAAAAACTCAACGGCTCGAGCTCCCTCAAATTATATTACCTCGGACTGCTTGTTTGCAGCGCTCTCCGCTTTTCCAGTTACAATAATGGCATTAACCACTTCACTTTGAAGATTCAGTATAAACGGTTTGATTGACAAAACATCCAATACTTAGTATGAGTTTTATAAGATCTTTACAAAGAATAAACAGTCAATAGACGAATATCCATGATGAGTGTGAGTTTATTTGTAATTTATTATATTAACTGTAGAAACATTTTTACGTTTGTATTTGAATGAGGAATTTGGTGCACCAAATAGTTGAGGAATTAAAACTGTATGCAAACAACGAAATTGTTAAAAGACGGACAGAGAAAAGAAATATCGGTTGCCTTTAGACACCTGAAGAAATTAAAGCTACGCCACATTGCTCCCGGGCGCTCGTGAATCAAATAACTTAGCCGCTTTTGTTATGTTAATGCTCCGTCTAAATTATCCGTTCCTCGCATAATCCCAAATCAAATAAAAAAAAGTTCGCATCGCCACATAAAACCTCGCTTTTATTTTCGACTTCACCTGAAATCTATACTCTCGTCGCTATTACGTGAATAATAAACTCAAGAAACTTCTACAAAGATTCCTATTACAAGGTGGATTTAAATCGAACTTTGGTTTTCCAATCAAATGAAAAGCTTTTGCATTAAACGTATTGGTCATTTCAAACATACAACTGAGGAATTCCACTGCCAAAAAACTTTTATTAAAACACTAGCTTTTACCCGCGACTCCGTCCGCGCGGAATAAAAAAAAAAACAAAAACGGGGTAAAAATTATCCTATGTCCTATTCCTGGTTCTAAGCTACCTGCTCACCAATTTTCAGTCAAATCGATTCAGCCGTTCTTGAGTTATAAATGGTGTAACTAACACAACTTTCTTTTATATATATAGATGTTGCTGTCTCTGTTTCTATTTTTAAAAAAGTGATGGTAATATGTAAACTAACGGTAAAGCTCACTTTAGTGCATCAACAAAACATGTATTAGAAAATTATTTCTTATGACGCTTTTATGGTATAAAATCGTGGAAACTTATAGTCATAATTAATATACTAAATGAAAACAAAATCTTAAACTTTCAACGTCATAACTACATATTTAAATCTAAATCTATCTTGTAGTCTAATTTGTATTTATGAAGCACCCTCAAAGGGCTCATTGAGTCATGTCTTCTCCCTCACACCCTTCTGTCTATCTCAGTCAGCGCCGACAAATCCGAACAAAATTAAATCGAATTTCTACTCGAACGAGTCGAAGAATCTTAGGGGCCCTTTGAGAATGGAATGTCCGTTATTTGAGACACGATCAAACGGATTGCCGTATCAATACGTGTAGTATAAATTTAAACGTAGTCTTACTAATATTATAAATGCGAATGTTTAGATGGATGGGTTTTTGTTTGAATGTATCTCCGGAACGGCTGAACGGATCTTGATGAAACTTGGCACAGGTGTAGAACATAGCCTGGAAGAACACATAGGCTATTTACTAAGTTTTTTTTAATAATACGCGGACGGATTCGCAGGCAAAAGAAAGAGAAGAAAGAGAAGACAAATTTTCCATACACACATATTTGAATGGCAGTGAAAACTTAAAGTATTGTTACTTAACTATAATAGGTACTTGTAGCTAATAAGTGGATATGGATAATGTGTGTCGGATATCCGCACTTATCCACCTTGATATCTCGACAAGCGACCTTAAATAATATCGAGACATGATTTATGAATCAGCCATACTGAAATGTACAGTCAGGGAATTTCGCGATGTTCCACTTATAAACTACCGTGTTCCTTGCAATGACAAGCTCCGCCCCTCTTAACAAAAAAAAAAAAAGAATTGGATAACAGTGAAATGCGCAAACGACGGAATAATAGTAAAAAGCAATCTGTTGTATACCACCTGACCTTTTTCAGTATAGACATTTAAAAGTTGCGTCCAATTGGATATTGTTCCGCGTCGTCGTCTCAATGCGTACGAAACATTCAAATGACTATCGCTTTAGGTTGAATACCGACAGTTTCCCCGATTACACAAGTTCATAGACATATTTTTTTATTCTTGTATAATAATAAACAATGAATGGAACATAAGTTATATTCTGTCCATTCGTTATGTTTTGTAAATTTTAAACATAGCGTATAAAATATATAATACATAATATTATTAGTCAAGTGCATGGAGTATTTCCATCGGAAAAAACTAGTTAAAGTCACATATTTATTTTGCATTTTAGGTAACATTTGTTACATTATTAACAGAGTATAAGTATTTTTTAAAAGAAAGCACTTACGTGATAAAAAAACGCAACAAAATATTACGAAACCCATTACACGTTTTAATTTCACCAATTTTACATCAAAATAAAATTTTAACACTGATACCAAAATTATAGAAGTTTCAAAGATATTTTAATTAAAACGTGTTCGTAAGAGACGTCCTGTTAAATTTTAAGAGGCGAACCGAAAATTTTGTGCAATAAAATGAAGTGGAATCTTGTTAAATTAACAACTTTCGTAACTTTTTATTCAAAAAAGAATTATACCATTCGAAAAAAATTTAACGTTTTGAAATAACTTAATCAGATTTTTTTTAGCGTTTTACTAAATTTCGGGTTGAATTCATCTGACAATTTAAAGGCAACATAAAAATACGTTTTTTTACAAAATTACTACCTGTTATAAGAAGATGGAAACCCTTTTGATAATTTAAGCAAAATCAATGCTAGCCAGCGCAAACCGTACATTTTTCTAGGATAAAAAGTCAAAATCGAATCAAATAGACAACTATGTAATAAACTATTCCTAAATGTGTAACGACTATGTCCCGTTTCAGTTACGGGGGTGAACGTTACGTTATAGTTTGCATTATGTACTCACATGGCGCGGGGCTGGGGGGCTCAGCACAGATGCCGATGGACTTGCTGGGATCGTCGAGCAGCGTCTGCGCGATCTGATAGTCGCCGAGTTTGATCTGAATCTGCTGGCTCACGCGGTCCCGGTTGCCCACGACCTACAAACAAATTAAATACTTAAAACAGAGCAATTAAGGTACAATTTTATTTGATTAGCTTAGCTTATGAAACAAAGACATCTGATATGGATATCGTTATATTTGGTGCTCGAAGGACCACATTTGAGGGCGTAAACTTCATTTCTTTAGACTAAACAGTCGTGAAATCAATCTCAATAAAACTTTGTTTAATTGAAACACACATAGCAACTTCATCTGAACGTAACTTCACCATTGTTAATCACGCGCTACTCTCATATTTATATATACGACAGTAAAAAACTACAGTATCAGAGTACAAAATAATACCTTCTCTTTGTTCTCTCGTACAAAAAACAAACATGAAATGAAAGCGCATATTCATATAGACTTTGTTCTGCAGCTCTAACAGCAGCGATGAGAGATTCGTTAAGTCCCGGGCGGCGAGCGCGGTTTTTCACGCGCCCCTTGCACACTGGTGCGAATAGAAACGAAAACAAAACACTTATAGTGTAGGTGGACCAATTTAATAGGCCACATTTGACGGCTATCAATTTTAACTTCACAGTGAGGTCTGCTGCTTTTAAACATCGATTAAATCGAATGGATCGATTCGGACTTCCAACATAAATGTTATTGAATTCAGTTGTTATAAAAAATCCACGGTTTTTTGTAACATACTAGAAGTTTCAAAGGAAAAAGAGTTCACTAACGTAACATTGTAACGACGTTCCATTGGCATTATGGCAATAAAAATGTAATCGAAATATGAAAAAAGGTAAGCAATTGTGCAGTTCTAATTTAAAAAAAAAATGTCATACCCGCCGTTACAAAGTCATGTTGTTGGATTTTGATGAAGTGTCAAATGTGACCTATTAAAATGGCCCACCATGTAACAGTAGGCATTTTATAGTCAAGTATCAATGGTAGTGATTGTAAGACTTGTAAGACTGCAGAGCGGAATTCGTTCGAGTGTTTCGGTTACGCACCGCTTTCGTACGATAGTGTGACTGGGGCGTACTAGGGCGGCTAGCGAGGTTTCCACGTCAAACATTCACGATTCACATCGTGTATTTGCCGTCCACAGACTAGTATAATAACGTGACGTGCAACGTGTGGAAATTATCGCTCAATGATGTAATGCAGTTCAATCCTAATTAGAACTTCTGCTCCTAGTCTAAATATTACGTTACTTCACTGAATACACAATGGAAATTTTAACATATACGATACAAAATAATGTAAAGTTTTGATATATATAAAATGAATAGCTTCAACGAAATTGTAAATTGTTCATCTAACTATGTGATGAAGTATTTATTTGATAAATAAAAAACAAATCTCAAACAATCAAAATCGCAGGGAACCGTATTTTTAAGAATAATTTATATAAGCTTGTCATTTAAAGAAACACTGAAGATCATTTATTTCTTGCTTGAACATTATTAGAACAAATATTTTAAAAAAAATAACGTTTCATCGGCTGCCAACTAGTGAACGGTCAAATTAAAGCGCGATAAATGGGCTTGTTTTTCTTATCACAACTAACGTCATAACCTATTTATATTTCACATAGTTCGTCTAATTGGCAATAAACAACGCGAGTAGTAACACATTAAAACGTGTACATTGTACACACATGCGCAGTGCTCGACGTCTCGACGTTTAATGAAGCTCACTGGAGAACTACCAGAAGATTAATCGTTTAATTACTAGTTTCATGACATTGGAAAAATACATTCATTTACACTATAAATGTGTGAATAACTTCGATGGAAAACAAACCAGTACAGAAATTAACTATCAAATTTTTGACTCGTGAATTCATAGACAACATTGCAAATATCGCATAATACTATATTTTAGTTACATATGAATCAAGACCCTCGAATTGAAGTTCTAAGTAAGAATACATAGATATATTTTCGTACTATGTCGACTTAAAGTCTATTTGAAATATAACTAATCTTGAAGGATATTACAGCGTCGAAGTAGCAGAATATTGTGTTGCAGAAATTTTCTACAACAGTCAATGAATGTTGACTTTTTAATGTTATAGTTATTTTACGACAATTAATATAATACTTAGCCAAAAGAAAATTATCCTTAAGTTTTTATAATTGAAATTTACTGAAACATCACTTATCTACTTTCTTATTGATTAAAATCACATTAAATCTAAATCAAAAGTTATTCCTTATAAAACGATCTCCTACGTATACAAAAACAACCACGACCTACATATGTATTGGTAAACATCTGTCTGTTAAAGCAAGGCCGCTCGCATAGCACGCGATTGTAGACCCGAAACCGCGCCAAACCACACCTAGTGATGCTCAAACAATATCGATATTTTAACTAACGATTAATTAATATTCATTTGTCACATAATTTAACTTTGAGTAATCCACTGTAAATTAAATACCACAGAATTATAGTAGGGGGATGTTCTTAAAAATGGATCTGAAAATTTAGAGTATAAAAGGTATTCCACAAATTAATATGTCCGTTCTATTATAAAATAGACTTAACCTGATGAACAATTTTGAAGAATGAAGTGCCAGTTGTCTGGTAGTCTAGGTTCACAATTATTTTAAAATATCGATTCTATCGATGTCAACATTGTCAGTTTCAACAAAATCGATTATCACATTGCTGCAACATGCTGATGATTCATCACGAGACGCTGACACATACGATTATAGTGAACCCTGAGTCTTTGTATGACTAACTGCCTATGACCAATCATCGTTATTAAGCATATACCAAAACTGAACTTTAATGTATAAACAGAAACTACTATTGGTGGCCTAATTTAAAAGAAAAAAACAATTATACAAGATGATAATTCAACGAGAAGACGATACAAATATTTTAGAGGAACAACATTTTATTATCAACAAAATTACTGAAACTTTACATATACAGTACTTAGTAAAGGTAAGCAGACATTTAAAATGAAATGAATGAAAGAATAACATGTTTAGGATTACTTAATGCGATAGAATTAGTTCTATAAAAATTGCAAAAGAAAGTCATTCATTGAGATAGATACATAAAAGGTAAGAAAATGTAACTACCGTAACACGCAAGTATAACATATGTAGTTTAGTAGGCAGATATTTACGTCTTGTATATGAAAAAGCTTGCCCAATCATAATCTATTTTAGATCGTGCAGTGAGTCGTAGTCATACGCGTCATGAGACAAGACGCCAGATACAAATCAAGGTTTCGAGTGTTTACATATTTAATAATAAACATCCATAAAACAATCACAATATAAATAAATACGAAGTAATATATTTTAGTAGGCCTACCTTTTACATCTACAAATCTTAATGTCGTTTTTAGTATCAATAAACTGATAAACTCGTTTATCAGTCGAATACAATAATCGGTCTCGAACCATTTTTGCTTATCCCCAGTATTTTTAATTACCATTGGAAATCCATTCAAAATAAACCGATCTAAAGATAGCAACAGCAATCAAAAAAACACGATATAACTCAATCGAATAATTTTTGTAATCCACATCTTGCAAAATAATAAAAATAATTTCGGAATTGATCTCCAGGATCGTATATTGATTTCGGTTGTATGTGTACAATAAATATATGGGGCCACGCCCCATCAGTGTCAATGCCCCTTTGACAGCGGGGCGACGCCGCATAGTACAGGGTTGCCAGTGCCAGGTGACCGATATATCACCCAGAACTACGCAGTTCGAAAAGGTCTATGTTTTATTCAAGGGTATTTGTAACTTGAAGATATCGATAACAGATTTAAATTATACTATGAATAGACATGAACTGCAGCACACAAATACGCTAATCGGTTATTATTTTAGATCCAGTGTAGACATATACTAAATCTAAACTAAGGGAGACAACGTCTCTGAGTGCGGAAGTAAATATACAGAAAATATGTATGTTACACATAAATTTTGAAATATATTGAAACACATAAATAAAAATCAAACATTAAATACTCGTAAATGTTTAATAAAAAAATCAAGATCGTTATTTGAAATATTACATTAATGTGTCATCAATGACACTCGACTACGGTAACAATAACATCATTATAAGTAAATACATGTATGCCACAAGAGTTCAGAGGGTTCAAAGCCCTCTCGGAGCCAGTAATAAAAATCCCGAAAGACAGGCGAGGGTGACTTAATAAAGAATAATGTAAAACAGACGTAAGTGACAAAATAAAGCATGCAACAGGAAAACATACATAAAATCAAGCGGAAATCAACGATAAATATCGTTTAATCAAAACAAGAAGGAAAACATGCAAATTTATGTCTTAAGCATTTGGAATAAACATCTCGGTTGGAAATCGAGCTGAAGATAGAAAAAGAACAAAGCAATAATTTTAAAATTAACCAAGCAAAAAGTAAGAAGAAAAAGATCACTTACATCAATAAGCGACTTTACGCTAAGAGCTTTTTCCAAGAAACTTCGCAAGTGCAGCAATAAACTTCGCCAATTCTAAGTTATCACATCCTAACTGGATATTTAATTGAATATAACATTACTTTAAGTACTGGTTAAATAAACCATGACTTAGTAGGGTATTAAAATAGTCTATGTCTCTCTTTTTGTATTGCTTTTTCGCTATATTTTACCATCTCAATTTAATTAAACTAATGAGCTAATGACTTCTACTATGATTAAGCTTCAGAAATTATTTAAATAAGCAACGCGTGATTATATTCTTAATGACACAAGGATAGCAAGTGTTTACTGTTTTTATTTTTTTATTTTAATCAACTACAAGTGATCACAAATTCAATCTTACTAATATTATAAATGCGAATGTTTGAATGTATGTTTCTTTGAAGGTATCTTCAGAACGGCTCAACGGATCTCGATGAAATTTAGCATAGATGTAAATCATAGTCTTGAAGAACACTTGCTTTTAATGTTTTTTTTAATTCCACGCGGACAGAGTCGCCGGCGACAGCTAGTGTAAATAATAAAACTAACTCAAACATGAGTAATAAAAGTGTTTCACTACTGTACTACCTAAGTCTCTAACATGTAAAGAACTCGATCAATCTGATGTACTAAACAATAATTTCGGAAGAAGGCGTTTTTTCAATAAAAATGATTCGTAATCTATATATTTACTGACAACCTCATTAATATCTGAGTGCGATGTCGAATGGCGTGAAGTAAAGATGGGTGCTTCAAACAATACAATAACGAAGGCATACTTTCCTCGGATGCCAGGGGAGTACTGTGCCGGGGGAAGGCGTGCGAGGTGCAGGAAAGGGGGCTAAGGGGAGGTTGGGCGAATGTCTAGACGTCGCGTTTGCACGGAGCACTACAATACTGTATTTGTATTGTGGCCTCATTGTACAACGACTGAGCGATTCTGGCTTATCGTTCCCTCTTGATTAATGACCAGCTAAATCTACTTTAATTTGCGGCCTTTTAAAATATACAAAATTACAAAAACGTTTGCGGCGTTGCCACAGATTTCTGAGCGGGGCTTACTTTATTTTATTAAACATTTAAAATTTAGCTAAAATAATTAGAAAATCTCTTCCATTGCCGTAATAAGTAAAGATGAAGTAAAAACATTATTGAAACAAAAATATAATTTTCTCCGCTTGACTAATTCCTAACGTCGGTGGCTCAGGGGTTAAGCACTTTACTTGTGATATGCGGGTCCTTGGTTTGAATCCTGCCATTTACTGTTTTAAAAATAACGCAAATTTTAATTGCTACAAAGAAAATGAAATAAAGATCAGGTTAAATATAAATACATCTACAGTATAATATGAGATCGCGACATAATCCAAATAAATCGACATAAGTAATATTATCGCATAGCTACGTGCAGACAATCAACAAACTCAACAAATCCGATCCAGTTCGAAACTCAATTTCAAACAATCGCAGAGGTAATGAAACTGACTATTCGAATGGAGGCTTTGATTGCCGAAAAGACGCTAGCGAAATTGAGTGACAACTTCACAGAAAACATTTTAAACACCCAATCTTAAAACCAACGTCTACAATTTTTTTTAGTAGTAACAATGCACGGATATTCTGCAATTTGTACTCTACCAAATATTACAAATGGTTCGTACTAATATTAATCTAATGACCTGAAGAAATGAATGAGGTTATAAAATTTTATCAATGTATAATATATATATGTATTATGTACAATACATCAATGGAAGAAAGAGAGGAAAAGAGAAAAACATTTATAAAACACATACAAGGCACAAACCCGATATAACAGTGTGGCGAACGAAATCCAGCGCAGCGAAGCAGTGTCCCTGCACTGGTTTTCAGCTGGCACCAAAACTCATAAATCTACGAATTTTGTAATATTATAACGAGTTTGATAATATTAAATTTTAACTCGGAATAAAACCGTCATAAAATAATATAACAAGTTTCACGCTTTAATTGAGGAAAATAGAGTCAAATCCATCTATCTCTGTCTACCCCAGTTAAATAAATTATAGTGAGACTTCCTTATTTTCTTACACTACAAAAACAAAAATAAAGGTAAATAAGGAAAATGCGTTGACTAAGCATTATAAATATCCTGAAAGGTAAACGGTAGTAGGTCGGCCATTACCCGGTGTAACCAACCCTCAGGCTATCTCACAATATCCTATAGGTTAAAAGGTGTCGGCGAATATTTGCATGGGGAGGGCGAATGAAGAAATATTAGCATTACAAGTGTACCCAAACACCTGAGAATTTTTGTCCACAGCCTTGACAAGGTTGAAACAAAAACTGGTATTGTGCGAAACGAGTAATACCAACACACAAAAAAATGTCGTTTCAATACTGTTAATGGAACGTTGTTTCAAATACGTAATTATTATATTTATTATGTTGGTACACGTAATATCAATATCAACAATCGAACACATGTTATCAATAACAAAACTGGGAAGAGCAATGTACGTGGAAAATAAAGCGATATATGGAATTTCGAAGATTAAAATTCTCCACCTCTCAAATAAAAAAAAGTTAAATGCATTATTTCAAATTGAATAACAAATAGACATCAACTGATCATCTTTAAAATTACGGACTATTGTTAGTTTCACAAAAAGTATATATTTGACATTCTACTAGGCGCCGCGCCGTAACGTAATGGAATGAATATATCATAATTACGACCAACCATTGTTGATGGTCTGCTCATCTTGTTAACTACGATTATTCATCGCTCGTTTCAATACCAACCTTAAACGTATACGATAAGGTTTAATATTGAATTATTTATTAGCTGATATACGAAATGAACGCGTAAAATTATAGAGATAAAGTTTAAATTCGATGATTACACAATTGGTTTCATCCGTCAACATAACGAACAGTTACTACGGACGTTGTCGCAGTTGGCGCCTGAAGCTAAATGAATATCAAATGGTTTAATCCAAGTTTCTCCAAATATCAAAACGAGGGTTAAACCATTTTTTCATATAATAAATCGTTGTATTTAATTAAAGAGCGGTTTATCTGACAAATGCTTTATCGGTATAGGCGATGTATCATTGGTTTACGACGAATTTTGTGCAAGAAATTATTTAATCGTGGGTTCCTGAGACCAAAATCCTTGTTTAAAACATTTTATATCTATTGGGCAACTAAGTAATTGCGGATTTCACTCATACATGGCTTAAGTTGAATTTTTAGGTTTGTAGACGTAGTACAAATGTAAAACACATTTTGTTATTTAATAGTTGGCAATTCAGCTGTCAATCAGTAAAAAAAGTTTATATTATATTATGTTGTTATATTGTTTATATTATGGTCTCAGAAACCAACAATTAGACATATTGTTATTACGTAACTTAGAATAGAAATAAAGGATAATCACATCGTACCTCTTTTATTATAGGACTGAGGTACGATGATTAAAACACTTAAAGCAATTACACTTCTACTATCCCATTTCAAAAATAAAGACACGGATTGACAATCAATACACCATCCGTTCAAGTTCTACCAACGAGACGCATCAATGTTCGAAATCGGTCAAGAGAACCTTTCACGAACTGTGAATGTAATTTGGAATAGCGGATTGGTTTATCCCTCGTACTTCAAAACAGGAAAATTCGTGCAAATTCATCACTCACCAGTCGGAAATATATCAATTAAAACTTTAACAACGACATAATTAAACATTAATAGAAAACGCTAGTTTAAAAAGCATAATAGAACAATATTTTGCATTGAATTACTTCAGTAATGTAAATACATCAAAAACATTTTGCCATAAATCACAAAGGTTATCGATAAATAAGAATAGGGGAGTGATAAATCAAGCAACACAACACATTGGTCATCGGCATTGTTAAAGAAACTTCGCGTCCGGTATTATGGTATATTAGTTCTTTATAACGGTGGTTAATAATATTTTCGAATCTTATTATTGTGAACATGACATCAACATTAAATAATTGTCCAAACTATCTTCGTACAAATAACTGAATCAAGTAAAACTGCAACATTAAGACTCCTTAAAGTTTAACTGACTTTATTATCAGCATATTTTTTTGTATTCAATTAATTATGAATTTTTAAGTGCAAAATTATCCCCCAGCCTAATCGAATTTGCAAGTAATAAATTAGCGATTTTGATACAACAAAACCACTTTAGATTTATGTAACACTAGATGTCGCCCGCGACTCCGTCAGGAATAAAATAAACTTAACAAGTAGCCTATGTGTTCTTCCAGACTATGTTCTATATTTATGTCAATTTTTGATCGAGATCCGTTAAGTCGTTCGTTAACAAACATCCATCCATCTAACCATCTAAACATTCGCATTTATAATATTAATATGTAACTTAGTATAAAGTGTCTAGTTTGTACTAAGTTATCAAAACTGTGTATTTATTTACAATTGATATGTAGTTGAAATAAAATTTAAGACAAACATCAAGAAAGTAAACATTAGATTAGAATTGGCCCGGTAACTTCATTCCTTTCCAACATATTCATTTGAAGTAATAAAAACATTTACAGCGTCATAAATTCTCTAAATATTTCTATACGCACTCGCGTGTTGTGGTTATAAAACTTAAAACAACTGAGATGGTGCGATAGCAAACAAAATATTTTAAACAAAAATTAACAAGCCACAGACAAAAAAAAACACACATAAAATACCAAAATTTACATATTTACAAATCTACACTAAAGAGTTCCCTTGACCATTTGAATATCTCTGAGTACGGTAGTATTTAACTAAGTTAAACTGGGGAATTCTCAAGTATATTGTACGAAAATAAAGTGGCCAGTCTTAACAGCACAAACTGTATCTACGAAAACTCCGCATACACAAACCGTCATTACTATTCAAGCTCTTTTTAGCCGACTTCAAAAAGAAGGAGGTTATCAATTCGACTGAATTTTTTTTTTTTTTTTTTTTTATGTGTGTTACCGCGAATCTCCGCCCCTGGTGGTCCGATTTTGATAAAAATTATTTTAATCGAAAGGAAGTGCTTGCAGGTGGGTCCCATTTTTTTGTTTTTTTTTTTAAATAACTAGAAGACTAGTAGATTTTGAATAAGCTTCAAAATTTGTTGCGAAAATTAGGGACATTTTTGCTTTCAGCGCTTACGTAGGCTAAACTATAAGACCTACATCAAAATGACGTATGGCGAATTGTAGCTCTTTAAATGTGCTAAATAAAAGTCCGCGATAGCATATATCTATCTTTTATAGGTTTCTCACAATAACCATTCTTTTCTTTACGAAACATTAATTAAATTCTTGCCCTATTTCCGACGCTATTATTCAAGTTCAGTATTAACCCTTATGTAAATAAATATGTTCATTATCAAGAGAATTTAATGTAGATTATATTTGCAAATGAAACTATATCATTCTGTCTAATAGTTTAGGAGATATCGTAAGAATAAAATTACGCGAAAACGAAAAATGCTACATCGCGTTACAATGAATAGCACAAATTTGCTTTCTGGGCTTACGTAGGTCAAACTATATGACCTACATTAAAATGATGTATCGAGTAATTATAGATCCTTAAATTTGCTAAATAAAAGTCTAAGGTGGCATATATCTATAATCTATGAATGTCTCACAAAAACCATGTTATTATGAACAAACTTCGATTAAATTGCACACGAAAAACAGCGTCGTAAGCTTACGGCGCTATTATATTATATTCGATATGAATCCTTATCCAAATAAATATGTTTGATGGCTAGAGTATTAAATGCAGATTACATTAGCCTTTAAACTATGTAATTCTGATCAATAGTTTGGAAGATATTAAATTATTAAAAACTACGCGCATTCGAAGAATGCTAGTGCGGCGCGCGGCTGGACAAAATTAAAGGCACGCTACGATGTATTAGTTCGTTAATTTTCAATTTGTATACCGATTTTGATAATTATTTCATTGTTTAAAGGATAAGTGGTTATCTGGTGTATTCTAAATTAGTTTTTGAATTGAAGTACACACATATTAAATAGGAAAGTCCTTTTCTTTATTTGTCTTATTTATGTCCTTATACGTATTAAGGAAATTTGTAATTAAACTTCAAATTCACTAAAAATTGAGAAATAAAACAAACATTTTAAGAAAAAAAAATAGCCGACTTCAAAACAAAAAAAAACTATCTCAAACAAAATGCGCTCAAAAGTAACTTAAAAAAAAAACAATTTCAAACAAAATGCACTCAAAAGTAACGTAAAAAAACAATTTCAAACAAAATGCACTCAAAAGTAACGTAAAAAAAAACAATTTCAATCAAAATTCACTCAAAAGTAACATAAAAAAACAATTTCAAACAAAATGCATTCAAAAGTACCATAAAAAACAATCTCAAACAAAATACACTAAAAAGAAACAAAATAATGTCATGAAAACTTCTTCCTTTCTTTCTTCTCTCTTTCAAAAACCCTCTAAACTCTAAAGAAAGTTCTCTTCTTTCTTGTAACATGTCTATATTGTATAATTATTGTTATTTTGGAGTCGGTTTCGGCCTAAGTAGGGACATAAACGTAAGTATGTCTAATACATCTCAAAAATAAAATGTCACCTATTTACTTCGGCCGACACCGACTGCGAAATAACAATAATTATACAATATAGACATGTTACAAGAAAGAAGAGAACTTTCTTTAGAGTTTAGAGGGTTTTTGAAAGAGAGAAGAAAGAAAGGAAGAAGTTTTCATGACATTATTTTGTTTCTTTTTAGTGTATTTTGTTTGAGATTGTTTTTTATGGTACTTTTGAATGCATTTTGTTTGAAATTGTTTTTTTATGTTACTTTTGAGTGAATTTTGATTGAAATTGTTTTTTTTTACGTTACTTTTGAGTGCATTTTGTTTGAAATTGTTTTTTTACGTTACTTTTGAGTGCATTTTGTTTGAAATTGTTTTTTTTTTAAGTTACTTTTGAGCGCATTTTGTTTGAGATAGTTTTTTTTTGTTTTTGTTTGAAATTGTTTTTTTTTAGGTTACTTTTGAATGCATTTTGTTTGAGATTTTTTTTTTTTTTTTGAAGTCGGCTATTTTTTTACGCCAAATCGCTTTTTATTCTACGTAAAGAACATTTTACAATAGAAAACGTAATGTACGAACAAGTGAGTGAATTTTGCTGTCGGTAGATTTAAAAAGCATTTACAATCAGACTTTCTTTCATAACTACTTCAAGTAAATGTAAAATAAATATATCTGTCATGTCCAAGGAACTGAAATGTCAATGTATAAAAAGTTTATCCTGTGTAATACAATTGCTGTCGCACGCACAGTCATACATTCTTTACTAAGTGTATGTACGTTAAGAAATCCACACTAAGCGTAGAGTAGGAATTAAAGATCGTTTACTCAACTGGCAACTTGTTGTACCTATCTTGCAAGAGAACAATTACCAAAATGTCAGGGATAACTGACAGGGTCGAAATAAAACAACAACATTTAAACGGGAGAGAAGCTTCACTACAAAAGTCGTTTCCTTTTCACGACTTGTATGAATTACTTCCGCGGCGCCGCAATCTTAACATGACATTGACATTTTTCGCGCTTTTACGACACATATGCGTCAATGATAAATTTGCGTCATCATTCATAATTGAGCGAAAATTATTTAATACTAGCTGTCTCCCGCGACTCCGTCCACTTCAATACTCTACAGCCGTAACACTTCAATCATAGCTACTCCAGGAATTTGTTGAACCAATTTGGGAATAAATTTTCCGGGGTCTTTTAAACCCCACAAAATGGAATGGAATTTTATTAATTGGAATAACGATGGAATTATTAATGTGTTTTTTACCACTGTATTACAAGTGATATGTTTATAATTAACACCCGTATACAAAAGAGTATCGTTAAAACACATCGTGTATTAAGTGCGCGTCATCCAATCGTGCGAATGATCGTGGCATTGGAAGGTAATGCGGTATTCGATAGCCGTCGTTGTGACCCACATACCTCAAAATCGTGTTTTTATTACGACATCGGGTCCATTGATACCTTATAATCTGGTTCACTCTTTGATGAAATGCATTCCAATTAAAATTCCTTAACCATGTAAAAAAATGCACACTTAAATTGTGTTAATAGCACTTATCTTACTAATATAGTTGTGGATGGATGGATGGTTTTTCTTGGAAGATATCTCCGGAACGGATCAACGGATCTTGATAAAATTTGGCACAGATGTAGAACATATTCTGGAAGAATACATAGGCTACTTATTACGTTTTTTTTAATTCCGCGCGGAGAGTCGCGTGCGATAGCTAGTATTATCATAAAGGCTCAATTTTCTACGCTACTATTGTTTTTAGAGCAATGAGTTATTTATGGGTCACACTGAAGTAAGAATTCCTACATTTCTCGGTATCTCCGGTACACCTAAAAGGTAATTAAAATACAACATGCTGCGAGCCAAGTGATAAAAGACCTTCTTCTGACCTTATCACCTACTTTGCATATTGGATTATATGAGGAAACTGCAATAAAGTCGGCAAAAGGATTCTTACAAAGAAACATGAAATTATTCTTAGACAAATATAAACTAAACTCACTTCTGCTAACTACTTACTGCGTAACTACATTCAATGCTATATTTCCCAACAAACTGTAGGGTATCTAGTCAAATCGAGTAACTTAACATTTGTCTCCGTAACTACCACAAAAAGTACAGTTGATTTGTACGTGCGTTGCGTTCAAATCGCCCGGTAGCGGATACCTTGAGGGCTATCGCTTATATTGAGATCAGTGATGTGTCGCGACAGAGTCACAATCGCGCCCTCTTGCGCCACAGCATTGTACCACAAGGCTGTCGTGTCGGAACAATGTCTGAGTTCGAGGTCATGGCTTCGTTTGCTGTAGATAATACCAAGTGACATTGTTTCAATGATTATTCGCTTTAAACAACAATATTTAACAATTTAAAAAGTTCATTAAAAACAGAACAAGTGAACGGTCTTGTCACATTTCGGGGTAAACAGATATGACCTACTTTTTGCACATACCCAAAATATAAAATTCAACGTAGAGGCCGATAGGGCGGATAGATTGAGAGATTACAAAACAAATAATTAAAAAGAACACAACCAATCCACGATAGTATAGTCACATACACAAGTGTGCATTTTTAACAACAAATAAAATAAAATCGAGCAACAAATAAAACATTTCCCGCGTCAACAGTTTCAAAGCTAACGATATCAGCTTTACCTCCCCCGGTCTGTACCGCGAGAGCTAAATACACTCACAATAATGTTTCCGAAGCGACGGGCTTATCACAGCCGGTTGGCTCGCCACGACCCACTTCGTGACACAAGCCTAGTATACGCGACTGTACACACGTACACAGTGCACACAAGCGGACTGTACACATTTATCATAATTGTGTACAGTGAAAGTAAAAACACAGGTCCGCTGTATAACGTCGCAGACCACCCTAGCGGCGAATCAGATTAAGAAACTTTAACACTTTAAGATAAATTTGACGGACGCATTACAAATAACTAAGGATAATGAAAGCAGTTTTCGGCGGCGAAAAAAAAAATGGGTAATGTTTTATTAGTCAAAGAGCAAAAATATATTTCTGTAAAAAATATTTTATAGCGAGAGATACTAAATACAGATCAATTAGAATTAAACTATAGCCTTTCTAGATTCGAATCTATTTAACCACTAGTACCACATATCGGGTATTGAATAGTATTATAATACATCGGTAATAGCTGCGGCATGCTGCGGTGCGGGTAGAGAGGGTATGTTTGCGGTTGCATTTGAATGCTAATTAGAAATTGCGGTGGCACCGAGAATCCTTTAAAACTTTTTAAAGTCTCGATAACCAACGGTATCACTCTTACGATAGTTTGTTAAATTATTTTAAACGCTTAATTATTAAGCGTCAACATTGCTCATTAATTCCATTGTTATAATATACTTCCTTAACTTGTCTCTTCTACGAACAATACGCCATTATCAACCATCAAGTTTACTAATTTTATTGACTGAAGTAACAAACATTTTACTTCTCAACAAATTGACAGTTGTGTTAGACATAACAATAGGTTTCCACAAAACGTATCGTTATGACAATTTTTCCAACAATTAGACGATTTACAATATTGTTCGTATTAGTGTATCGACAGTGTAAACCCACGGTAAACACGAACTACATTTAATACAACTACATTGTTATCAGTGTTATAATTCAACAGCTGTCCTGTAATAAACACCGTCAGTAATAAGGTATGGTGGAAATCTTCGGTTGTAGACATCAGGAGCGACTGTCCGCATATTAAATACACACGTGTGTTGCATTTGAATTGTAAATCAGCTGAACCTGTTTATGTAACGAGCTATTAACGTTAATAAGTCGGACACGAATCATTTAGATATTGATAGCATATGAAGTTATAGTCAGCTGGCAAAATGTTCAATTTGTTTTATTAACACAATTTGGTTGAAGGTTGCCTGTAGATTCTTTTGGTTGTTATTGTGAAGATAGTGTTTAATTATAAAGAAACCCACGAACTTGATGGTATGAAGTCGATATAAAGTTGAATGGTGGAGATGTCTAAAAATATGGTCTAGATAACAGAAGTGTTATGAATAGAAAGAGAAAGAAATTTATCCTTAAAAGAGATCAATGGATGTTCAATGACTGTTGAGTTATTAAACACTCCATTCCGAATTAAAACTGCTTGAAAAATCAGAACACGTTTACAATAAGACATGCATTGTACGTGTCAGTTTTCGTTCTAATATATCATGAGAGTAATGTATAAAAAGCTAAAGTGCCTAAGACGTAACCTGAAACAAGTACAAGGCCAATACATCTCCTTTTCAATATTTACACAAGAATCATGATTTTACATTTCACAATTTACAACACACTTTACAATTACGCATAGTTTGAAGTTACACCGGTACTCATACCGGTTATACTATGCTAGTGTAAAATATTATTCACTGTAAATACTTCGCGATACTTTCAATACTTCAAGTTCAACCCACGATGAACCACCCACGAAAAACTAACGGAGTGGAAACACTAAAAAAACTCATCTTTTCGTAGGCGTAAAAGATTAAAGCCTATATTTCTGAACTTTCAGTCTTCAATCATATTTTACCAAATTATAGCTACTGAAGCGTGAAATTATTTTCATAAGAAGCAACACACCTACGGTAAAAAGTTAAAATTATATTCGACTAAATTTTACACCTAAGTAAATATGACGACTATACAGGTTAAGATCATCACCTTGTAAATTTATAATTTTTTTATACTTCCTAATGGTAAAAGATTACGTGGCCCTGAAATAGCGAAGTGACCACTGCTATTAGAAATCCGCAAAAGTGAAGGTTGTAGATAAGTTGCCTACTTTTAGTAAACAAGCTATCAAATTCGTATATAGTACTAAATACTCGCATCTTGTTTTTTTTTTTATGTAATTATTAGTTACTCTAAATATAATTTGATATTATCTTATTGTGCATATATGTACAATTTGTTGTACAATTTGTTACATTCACAAGGGATATACATATAAGCAGTGTGGGGGGGAATTGTACATGCAGTATGTACGGCGCATCACAAAGTGGGTCGGGCTCCGGCGGCTGCGATAAGCCAACCAATTCTAAATCATTACGAGTACCACACCGCCACTGTAAGTGGATTGCGTTTCCTGAATAATTGCGAGCGACTACATCTGGGGACATTGTCATTATTTACACATATCATTTTTGAAGTACTTTAATGAGTTGGAATTCGTATTAAAATTGAAGACATCGTCTGTGTGGATTTTTTATGAGCAATGAACAGCGGGACTAACGAGGTTATCATCTCCGGCCATGGACATTCGCAACAGCAGGGGAACTACAGATACGTTGCTAGACATTGAGGCCGAGCCTAACCCCTATTCCGTTCTATATTCTACTTCTGTTTCAAATTTCTTACAGAGCAGTTATGTGGCAACAAATATCTATGTATCCGAACTTTCGCATTTCTGGAATTTGGAATCTAATAAATAATAAATCCTAAATAAGTACAAAAACATATCTTTTTTTCGTACACAATAATAATCTGCTCAGTCTGCGGAGTGGCGGCCGTAGCGTAGCTATGACGGTACACAAGGCTTTTAATAAATCATTTTTGATGTGTGCGTTATCGCTTGGGATTTACCGACGTTGCGGAAAACTATCTAATTTAATCTGTTATAGCTCGTAACGACGATAAAAATAATAGCCCGTTGTTGCTACGTATTATGAAAATATTAAATCCGAAGAGTTTTATCAAATAAAAACTTTATTGGTCTTCGATTTGTTTTGTTGTTTTTAGAACTATCTCTAGATCTATTAAAGGTCAAAAGAGCTCTGTATTGGATTTTTTTTTATATGATACACATAGATGACAACTAAAAAAGACATCACCAATAGAAAGAGGATTAGTTTATCGATACTGCAATAACAGTTTTATTACCGTTAAGTTGTGGTCCAAAGCTCTGCTCATTCCAGTAATTAATGTATATGTACTGGATGCTGTATAGTTGAGATGGTACTTACTCTAACAGGTGCCGGGAAGAGCGACGCGGCGTCCGGCTCGGCGGCGTGCGCGTGCGACATCTGGTGCGCGCGAGCCTGGCGCTCGCGCTCACGTTCGCGTTCGCGATCGCGCTCGCGGCCCGCCCACGCGCCCCCAGCGCCCCCAGCGCCGCCCGCCGCGCCGCCGCCCGCCCCGCCCCGCTCCCACTTGTCGTACCTGAAACAACACAATCACATTTTTACAATGTTTATAATTGTACCGCTTCTAACAGTCGGTATAGACAACTTCAAACGAATTCAGAGCTAAGCGGTCAGCAGTTGATGTCCCGCAATTGCAACCGCTGCAAAAAAAAATGCAGCACGTGTAACACACCGCTTAAAGCAACTCAGAAATATGATCAGAAAATTATTGCAGTAGAAACTTAATAAGATCCTAAGTAATTAATGCATAAGGAGAAAACTATATCTTTGCAATAAAGACTGTGCGAGTATTATCCTTTGATCACAAGATAATAGGACATTATAATTTATTACCATTTTCACTATTAAGATATTTCCTCTCGGGAAAAGTTAAGAAGTCTATCGCACGGAAAGAAGAAAAGATCTGTGCAAATTCTCGTGCTATTGTTTCAATATAATTAAGTACATTGTTAAACTTTTAATAATAAGTGTATGACCTTATCACATTAATTAAAATAGTTTTATATATATTATTGGGTTCGGAAATACACGAAAGAAAACCGCCTTTCTCACAGATACATGTGAGAAGCAAATGGATAAACTTCTGAAATTCTTGTAAATGTTTTTTTTTTTTGATTATTACTTCTATCAGAAACAATCCAAATGAAATAATCTAAAACTCACGGATATAATTCACAGTGAATATCGAGAGTGGAAAAGCCGGGACATTGAGATTCCAATTGAAACGAACAACTTGAGACAACGTTTTAATTAACTATTCCGTCCGATTTATAGGATTGTTAAAGTGTTATTCTGAACTATAATAATTTCTAAGTTACAAAGTGGACGAAAAAAAACTTTTCATTAGTAAAAAAAAGGATTGTCACTACCCAGAACAAACAATCAAATCTTTTATCTTAATGCTCTTTATTACTGAAGAGTAAAAGTAAAGCGAAATGCAATATTCTTCAACTACTAAAAATGTAAGACAATTCGTAAGCATTCCCTAACTCTCAATATATTAAATGATCAAATAATTCGGCTCTTCCCATGCACTAGAGCGCTATGATCATAAAATTCCAGCTACCCTCTTAACGTGTCGTAAAACGCGACTAACGGTTCGCTGAGAATATTTATTTATCATTTTTAAAAACATCTTTCCACCCCTCTGGAAGGGCGCCAGTAATGCGTATAATTCTCGTATTAACTTCGTCATATTTCTCAAGCAACTGTAAACTTTAATGAGTTGAGACTTTAAAGAAATTGTCTATGACTAATAGCCGCAATCAAGAGTATTTAATTTGGCACTTAGGAAGACCCTACTCTGGGTGCTACAGCAAATTTAATCCACGATGCATTTCATACATGGAACAATTTCATAAAAGCTGTGATATTATTGATTTGCTTCACTAGAATTTACATTTTATGTTCTTTACTTTCATGGATATTATAAAAGAAACCGTTTTAATATTATTTTAAATAATATTTATTCGAATAATATAATCACATATTAACCCGTTAGGAATCTTACTTTTTAAGAACTCTACAAAAATACTAATCTCTGAATCAAAAATACAATTCTATTAATACTAATAAAGTAAACTTTCTTGAAATTGTCGTAACAATTTACTATGCTTTTACTTTAGAGACAAAGGAGCATAGCGCAATTAACCTCAATGGCATGTTGTTCGCGCTGGCAATATTAGTGCCGAACTAAAAAGTATAAAAAAGCGTTCCCGCACGAAGCTTATGCTTAGGGCTGCCACCTATTCGCGTATGAACACTCACAGTCCAAGAATTCTCCAGTTAAACATAGATGTTTTCAGTTTAGAATGGGCTGAGATTATATAAGTAATTTCCCGTCGTCTACTAAGCTTCTATACCTACTAGAGATTCCCAACCATTTTTCTCGTAGAAACCTTTCAAAATTTCATTGGTCGGTTTACTCTCACTGCTCTAATTCTTCTTCAACTTGCGATCTTAGCTTCATTTCCCGCCAGGACCACTTTGGGAACCACTGAGCTAGAGGTAAAAGTCAATAGATGTTTTTAGACGGTAAGGCATCATGATAGTCATTTTTTGCAGACATTTTCGGGTCTCAATTAATTGAATGTTGACAACCCTACTCATGGTACGTTCGACACTAGGTCAGCCTTTTGTATCGCGCAACCAGGACTCAAATGAACAGATGAAACGCCTCTAAAGGTACAAACGTAACTTTTAAATGTAGAAAAAGATTTTCTGATTTTACTTACTATTTAATACAAAATTTTCTACATATTATAATTTGAAAAGAGTATTCTCGTTACGTCGTAGCAGAAAATTGTCACTATTAAAAAATAGCGTTATAAAAACTAAGTTTAAAATTTTAGTTCTTATGCTTAACCAAAATTATCACTTTTTAGCTATAATTTCTAATACCATTGGTAAGAAACTTAAATTAAGTTCGGTTTATAATTATTTTGTGTTTAATTGTTATAATTCCATATTAACGTCAATAATATTAAATAGAAAACAGCATGATTTGAAAACATTGTATTTATAAAAGCGATAAGTTCCTCGAAACAGGTCTTATCTAAGCAACGGGTTAACAATAGCGACCCCTACCATTGCATTATTAAATAAAACAAGTCTATCGTAATGAGTACTTTAGCGTACATTGTAATAAAACTGTGAGAAAATTAATCCTCTATCTATACAATAGCAGCAATGTATCGCATATTGAAACGATAGTCGCAATAACGGTGCCCGTGCGTCTGTCTTGTTGCCCTTGAAGTTTGCATTAGAAAACTAGTTTTCACTTTAATTCAGTATGCCGTCAATAGACGTTACACGTGATTGATACATGAGAGAACCTTCAAATTATACGAATAATACACGCAACATGGTTAATTTTTTATTGCTTTAAAATTTTAGTATAGGGCGACTAAAAATTTTTTATTTAATAATACTGCAGTTTTACATTTTACATTATACATCGGAAAAGAGCTAACGGAATAATTGTACACATTGGTACAGTAACGGACAGTTAGATTAATCTGTCCAAGTCTCCAATACCAGTACAATCCATTTCATTTACAAACAAATAAAGTAAGACTTCTGGGTACACTCAGACAGAACAGTGAAAAATATCTGTACACTCGCGTACAACAGTTACCTAGAACCTACCTTACGGGTGTACTTACATAGGTTACATAAACTCAAAGTGTACACAATGTACACTTCAATTATAGTGTACAATGCTCAGTGTACATTTGATTACTGTACAGTGTTGGAAATAAAAGCAACGCTCGTACATTAAATAGGTAATGGGGCCTAGGCGTTGGACAGACGGAACAATAACATTAAATTGTAGGCCGCTGAGAAGTAAGTGTTTAGCGAGTGGAACAATATTTTAATAAACAAAATTGTGTTGCTGTTAAATTTCCATTGTGTGTCCTTGTGTGACGCACAATGTATACATTTTCAACTAGAAATGATATAATAATTGCTTATTATATAACAACAAGCATTTATTATCAAACTTAGATACAAAATATGAGGACCTTGGCATATCTATGGCATGCTTGCAAGTATTATTTGATTTTCCAACTTGTATGCCTCAAAAAGAAGATAAACAGCACATTTTATTGCGCATTTTCGTCACTCATCACTTTTAACATCCGCTAAGTCTGATAATGCTATTAATTTAAATTACAATGTTAATAGCGCGTAAAATACAATAAAGAAATGACAAATAATATCGTGAAATATACGATCGACTAGCAATTATGGTAACCAGCTATACCACTTTCACCGTTTGTCGGCGCGTCCGTCACACTATGGTTGAGATTTACCGTCGTAATTACTACGCTTCGAGCTACCAAGAGCTATCAATGAATACATTAAGGAGCCAAACCGTATCCATATATCGACTTCCACTGCAGCTGTAATTGAGATTAGCATTTCTATGGCGAAAATTGTACAACGAATTCATCACATCAAACTTGTACAAAATAAAATATCAAGATAATTTTCAAAGAGAAACTTTGTGTGTTTTTACATAAACTTATCAAAAGGTTAAATAAATTTACGTACTACACGATTTACACCAAAAAAAAAATCAACAAGGTCAACACAAGGTTACAAGTTATCTACGAAGTCCACGAAATCACCGACGATATTTCAAAGATTTCAGTACGGACGTTTGTTAAATTTTTATCAAATAACTTCTAATTTATCTTAGGAATTGACAGACAAATTATGAACAAACGATAAAACTATTTAATATCGAATTAAAACTTTCAAGAAAACTAACAATTTTATATCGATTTTTATTTATTATTAACTAGCTGTCGCACGCGACTCTGTCCGGGCGGGATTAAAAAAAAAATTAATAAGTAGCCTGTGTGTACTTCCAAACTATGTTCTATATCTATGCCAATTTCAATTTCATCAAGATCCGATCAGCCGTTCTCAGAGATTTAATTAGGATCTCTATCCTATATGTTATTAAACTTATCAACAAATAACTGGAATAAAATTTCCCATGTTGCAATTGCTATTTTGGTAAAACCAATATTGAATGGACTTAATTACGTTGTTTCCTTTTACGAAAACAGTACAGGTTAAATAAAATATTTCAACTATAAAAAAAAAAATTAAAAAAAATTGACAGCAAACCCGCACTTGGCCAGCGTGGTTGACTATGGCCTAGTCACCCCTAAAATTGGGGTAGGCTCCGAGCCCCTCGGTGGGGTCGTACAGTGAGCTGATGATGATGACAGCAAAATGTACTACAGCAAATATTTTTTTAGTATATAACAATAGTTTAGGACAAAGACAAAGATTTAAAATCACAGTTACCTACAATCCATTAAATAGCATAATTAAACAAAACTAACAAAACAATGTGTAGACATTTTATAAGGATACAAAAATTTATGGCACCTGTTTACTACCTTCAGATTTTGTATATTTTATACTAAGTCATAAAAAATCAAAAAATACTTTTTAAAAATTTTTCAAAACTAAGTTCATAAAAAATCTTCATATAGTCGTTCTACAAGTTTCAGTGTTAGGAGGCACTAAGAAAGTAATACATTTACATTAAAAAAGTGTAAAAGTGTACACTCAATCCAATAAGTAAGCAATATACGCAAAAATCATCAGACAAAAAGTTGTTACCTATCAAAACGTTTTACTCTCTTCATAGTCGATATAATTTATAATCAGTGTAGCGCACCCGAACACCGCGGGCCCCACCCTTAACTTGGGTCGTTGACACGAGCCACATTTTTCGTCAACGGATATTTTTTATCACACTTGATAACCGACGAACGACAAACTTGCGGACAAACATTAAAACGGGAAACACTGGTTCTGCTAATCACGTGAAACGCACGCCGTTTGACGAACCATAAAAACCATAATCAAGATTAAAATTGTTTAATTCTCCTTTATACGGATTATGTAAGATTAACACAAGCGTAGGAATTGAAAGAGATTTATTCTGTGTGATATTATCACGTAAAATTAAATTTGCCATCTTCGAAAACATCACTGACATCAAAAGGGATCATTTACTAGATTCTTAGATATACTTAGATTTCTAGATCTAGATTATCTATACTAATATTATAAGGGAGAAAGATTTGTTTGCATTGAATAGTCTTTGAAACTATCGAACCGATTTGAAAATTTATACCACTGAGAAAGCTACACTGTCCCCGACTGATAGACTTTATATATTACTAGTTTTCTTTTTAATTCCGCGAGAACGAAATCGCGGGCAACTGCTATTTCATTATAAAAATATATCATGTTTAAAATATATAATTACATGTAAATTCGAGTGCTATATTTGCTTCATGTGCTAAAATATGTAGGTAATTAGTGTTACTTTACTTCTTGTTTTTAAAAACGAAGCTAAAAAAATAATCTATAAACTAGTGCACTATAGCAAAATACAGTTTTGTATAACATAATCGTAATTCACAATGTCGTTAGGTCGTTCACCTTATACACTGACATTTGCTCTAAGCTAGTCGGAGGTAGTAGGCGCGGAAAACGAGAGACCTCTATCGATACACATCACAAACGCAGATGGAATATTAAAAAGTAGTCGGTGTATACTAAGAAATTGTATTTGGACCAGTTTCAGTAAAATGCGACGTAAGATTCCAAAGGCATGTTACATTATTTAGAAGTTAAAGCACTAAACTATACAATAAAATGTATTATTTATATGAATATAGTATGAACCAAGTAAATATAAAGATGTGTAAAAATGAATAAATTACAAATTAAATTGTGCATCGAAGATTTAATGAACAACATATTTTATTTTAAAATTTGTAACATTTCTCTTTAATATTAACTTTTGAAGCGGCTTCAAAAGTATTCAACAATATTTTATCGGAGTCCGCAAGTTCATGCAATTAGTTGAGTCACGTCTGGCCGTCTTAACCGGCGATTTATCAACGGTGGTCTGTTTAAAATTTCCAGTAAAATTTGCTTATTCAATTAACTAGGCGATTGAATAAGTGAGGGGAATTTTGCAAACTATAACTCTTTGAACTTCAGAATGTTGTGAATTGTTTTATTGGAAATCATAAACGCTTCAAGCAAAACAAATTTTGTGCCTCATTTAAATAGAAATTTTTACCGTGTTTCGCTGTTAAATTATGTTACTTTATAAAAAGCAATATAGGTTTTTAAACATGACTTATTAAAGGTTTACAATGTTGACACAATTGTATAAAAGCATACTTCCGTCACTCATATTCCCTTTGAAAATAGAGACACCCATATGTTTTCATACAAATTTCACAGTGACAACATAACAGTAGTATCTTACATTAGTTCAATTTTATAATAAGAAATGAACTATCGTTATTGAAACAAATAGTGGCTGTTATGACGTATAAAGTTAATGAAATTTTAATGGCCACAGATTAAATAAATTCACGTAACAAGTCAACAATACTATTGGTTCCAAGTACGTAATGATTAACAGCTCTGTCGTTGCGTCACAACAGACCGGTTGTTAATAATGCTGCAAATACACAATCTGCTTTCGTAATGGTGGATCTACGTTAGTATTAACGGAACAAAGCCTACGTAAGCAATTAAACTACCCGAGGCGTTAGTTATTTATTTTGAATTTTGTACCAAGGTCTATTACAAATTTCCAAATTGCGAATCAATCTGGAATGTTTCAAAAAATAGTCCAACTTTTACCTTAGTTTTTATTGGTGATTGTTTTAATAGGTTGGAAAAAACTAAGATCAGCGAAAGTAGTGAAGAGAAGTAATAGTTAAATCTGTACTAATTTTTAGATCTATAGGTATTCGTAATTTTCTGCAGCATTATGACATGTGTTCTCAACAATGTGTTATGAACACTAGTTAAACAAATGAAAACAGTTTTAAAACAAGTTCTCCGGCCTTCGCATTGAACTGTTTTGCATAAAAGTAGAATAAATTTCATATAACTAACACATGAATAAAAGCAGTTGAAACAATAACTTGACAAAACCTTGAGAATATAAACGAAGACTATGAATACAAACAGGTATTTAGATTAAAAAAAATATTGCAAAATAAAGTTTGTTATATGACAATTGTCGAGTGCAGAGTACAAAAGAGTGAACACGACAGAACACCGGATGAATTAATTCCCGCCATTTTATAATCTATTTAGCGTCGTAATTGGCTGCACAGTCGACTGATGCTCTATTTAATGTCGTAACGTATATAATCTCAAAATCTCTCAATATCACCGGATTAATGTTCCACGACCCTTTCAAACTACCATAAGAGCGGATTTATTATTTACTACGTAATCTACCTTCAGTAGATTGAAGTGTAAAAAATTTATTTTATTTACATTAAATTAAAGTTAATAAAAAAACATTTGTCACATTTCCGTATTTTAAATATATTAGTTTTGATTACATTTAAACTTTTAATTGATAACAAATTGCATATTTATGTTTTCTTGTCCAATATGCCATTAAAATTTAAGAAATATATAATAACTGTATTGTTAAAATGCTACGTAAATAAAGAGGTACAACTATAAACGATTGAAACAATGGATCACAGGACATGTTAACAAAATGTCTGACTACAACTCCAATTACACACCGCGAAAGAATACGAACCAAATAAAATCTCAATCGCTAAAAAATCGCTAAATTCTTTATGGTGACAATTTGCTGTACAATATTAGAACGTAAATGGGAAGCGAATTTATTTCTGTGACTATACAATTTGAGGACCGGTCTTATTCAAGTAACAACATATGTACATCGAGCGTACCTCTATAAACAGTATCGGGTTACAGTGTATTAGTGCACAGCTAAGGAGGTTGACTCAAAGCCACTTGCAATCCAGATTATTGGATTATCCGCAAATGGCGCGCGTGTTCGCGGCGCATTTGCACAAGGCCTTAGTTGTTGACAATTTGCGAAAAAGTTGCATAATAATAGAAAAATTGCACTAAATTGCAATAATATCAGATAAATCACTGATCGATGCATTAAATCTAAATGAGACAAAATAAATTACCCGAATTTTATTAGCTTTTTCACCATACATATATATACAACCTAACGTTGGAGTATTTCTTAAAAGTTAAACGTCTAATTAAGAGTCGACTATCGAAAAATTACTTTATATTGTAAATGACAACACTAAGAAATTTTTTCCAAAAAAAGACCTCCGCAGGCCTTTTTTCGCTTCAATTTTATACTACAGATTAAGTAATTATTGCAGTTTCTAAATTTATGATTTGTAACATTATTTAACCATGTGCATTTGATAGTAGGTAATTCTAACCCTTAGTTTACACTGCTTAAAAACGATGACTTCTTGTATTTGTTTCGACAGTGAAAACTCAGGATTCTAAAAGCTTCTGCGTCAAGATACAATACTTTCAGATCTTATAATAATTATAAGAATATAATTTTAACAAAAATTCTTACCCAACGCCTCCTTCCAAGGCGGTCACCAAGCCTTGCGTCACATAGCACTTAAGCATACCAGCTAGGTCCCAACACTTATCACCACTTATCTCAATCGTTAAAATATCTCAAAACAAATCAAGTATACACTAACACAACTAAATACTTCAATTAATAAATTAATCCACACCACGTACAAACATTGTCTTCGATAATTAACTTTTAAATCCGTAGACGAGAACTGTAGAAATAAATTAGTAATTGGTCACACTAAGCGTAATCGACGTAAATCAATTATAAAGGTATTTAATTTAAAACAATTTGTACATATCACTTGGTTACCGTAACTAATTCATATTCCATAACAAAAACAGATACAATTGTTATGAATAATAATATATCAATTTGACATAGATATATTAAAACCCAAAGATAAATTATATTGTGTATAAAATAAATAATTTAATTTCATTTGAGCTATATGTTATAAAGTTTTTTATCCAGATTTGATTAAAACAAAATACTTAAGAATGTAACTGACATGTGTCATAAATAAATAGAATAAAAAAGAACAAATTAAATTAAAATAACCTATGATAAATGTACCTAAAATATTAATCTTTGAAGAAATTAAGTTCCATCCAATCTTTACATATTGTTAAAAAAATGGAGTGTTTTTATGTAATATCGAATTTCGTATTTCGTACACGAGGTATATTGACTTTGCTAATAATGAAATCCACCACTTTTTTTCTGTCTATATTATATTCCAAGATATCTCTGGAACAGATGGACCTATTCGGACGTGACTTACATGGGTAGGTAGCTGATGCATACGGGCACATTATAGGCAGTATTTTAATTTTACGCTGACAAATTCGCAGGCCAGCGCTAGTTAATTAATAAATTGTGGCAATAAGCGCATGAGTACACAAATACGGTAAAATTTCTAAACCGTTAAAGTATAGAAAAACGTAAACAATCAAATAGCCAGAACAACAAAGAAGGGAAATAGTCACAAAGAGGTTTTGAAAGGATAAGGAAGACGGCTAAAGAAAACTAATCTCAATTTAAAAAGACAGACATTTCGTATGAATTTCCTTAACAATTTTAATTCCGAAGTTCGAGGTAAAACTTGATATTTTCCTTATATTTATCAGTACAAGGTAAATAAGAACAAGTTTTTTAAGGAATCTAATCACAGTTAAATTATACGTATACATTAATAGATACGTTTTAACACTGGTAGATCCCGCAACAACAATATTTGTTGGGTGCACGAATTGGCCGGGTCGACCGGTGCAATACCACGACCACACAGAAGACAGGCGTGAAGTGGAAGCTATTCCGCGTTTCTTCTGATGAGTGTGGTACCGGAGGTCTAATTTTAGTCTTCTTTTCTTATTAGGAAAGAATGGGAAGGGGAAGTGGATTTGGCGAAAGAGGGGACGCATAGGAAGGAGAAATATCCTCTTTCTGTGCGTTCCATTCTCCGTTGATTAAAGGTAGGCAACGAATCTGCATTTGCGGATGTCTATGGGCAACGGTCGCCTCGCTATTGCGGCGAATCCAGGTGGCAGTTTACTCGTTTGCCACCTTGATATAAAAAAATGTCATCAAAAAGTTACTTGAAAGAAATCATTCAATAGAAATAAAACCTTAATAAAAAGTCGCAGGCAACTGATAGTTTGTTTTAAAATGAACTGGCAGGAGTCGGTACTACTAAAAGTGTACGAAAAAACTTACTTATATAACCATTGTTTTAGATGTTTCGTTAGTTATCTGTATTATTAATGAATGAGTTTTATTACTGATTCATGTAACTACAGTTCGAGTTAAGATGTTTCCTAGACAACGGGAACTGTTACAGAGGCAAGACCACGTGCAATTATTTGCCAAGCTTAATTACCGTGTGTACGTGAAAGGGAAATTTACTATGCCGAAATACTGTTTGCTCACATTTAACATACATTAGTCTATACCCACCTTTGGGCCTATTGATCGGTAGGCCTATCGGCCTCAAGACCCAATATAAAATACACAACTACCTGTGCTACCTCATTTAAAAATGTAAACTAAAAATGTATAAGACTTGTGTTGGAATATAAATTTCTAGAAATACTTCCGATTCGACGAATATAGATCTAACTAAACACACCTTTACGATGAATTTTGCATAAGTTACGTAAACGCAAACATCTTTGTTCGGAGAACTAGCTCAATCTCTAGATAACTCTGAATGACAGATTAAATATGAACACATAAATTTAAAATTTATAATCAAATTTACAAAAAGGATTTAATTTTTTTGCTATTATTATGACACCAGACAAGAGTTATGCCCGATTACTAAAAAAAAATCTTTTGTCTGGTTTAATGAAACGTATTGCTTTCATTGTTTTCACTGACATGGCAACACATGCCGATTTAACTAGTGGTAATTAAAAAGCAATACATATTAAATTTGAATGTAACAATTATTATCATTTTTAGTGAAATCACTAATTTCATTCTTTAAAAAAAAGTAATATTTTTGTAGCGTTCGTCGACGCCATCCGGTGACCAAAAGCGATACTAATCAATATGCAGTTTTTCTGGCACCTAACTGAATTATCGTTGGTTTCTGAGATCAAAATCTCTAGATAAAACATATCGACGTCCCTGTCATTATCTTTCAAAACAGGGATAACAATATTATATTTTTAAAGGGGTTATATTACATGTTTACGTTATTTAGTCTTAAAAATTTGTCAAAGACTTTTGACAAAGACGTCAAAGACTTGTAACTACCCACTTTTCTAGGCTTCCTATGGTTAGGTACGATTATTCAATTTCAATACTTTATAAATTAAATTTTCAGTCATTTTGAAAAACGTAATAAAACGAACAAAGGATAAGCAATGAACAAAATTATTTTAGTCATCGTTATACAATTTTATGACTATTAGAGATACAACTCTCCAAATTGTATGTTTAACTTAAAAAAAAAATCAAACGCCCCATAAATCGCGCCTAATCGTAAACAATTCCTAGTTACAGCAACCAAGTGAGCGTCATGCATGAGTCAACATTATGGACATTACATCCGTCGGATTCTTAAAAAAACCGCAGCGAACACCACAATCCTAACATCCAAACACTGCAATCCAAATGGTCCGAGTCTACGCGCACGGGGGTCGTGCTCGGCGGCGCTTCGTTCGCCTTCGTGCGAATACCCGCCAAAAGCGAACGCACGCCCTCAGTCTGTTGTGGTTATGTTGTGACAGGGCGAGAACTAACGTCAACACGTCCGCTCCGTGGGCAACACAGCGCGCGACTGCCGCCGGAGGGGCGGGAGCGACGACTCGCTCGCAGGTTATCGTCACTCGGCCACAGATAATGATGTCAAAAGTGGATCGGACTAATGCTCTCTATTATGTTGTAAACGTCCCGAATACCACGCTGAGCTTGCACTCAACGCCAAGAGACAATCCTACCAATTGATTGAGGAACCATTGATATGCTAATCACTGACAGATTGATCGTTTACTATGTAGGTATAGATTGAGATCGACATTTCGGAAGAAAAGGATGGAATCGATTTCATAGTACTTGATAATTGATATTATGCTAAAATAAATAAACGTGTCCAAATTAAATTTAACGCAAGATTTGTTAATCGTTATAAAACTAAAACATATTTATCGCTAAGTAACAGATCTTTAACAAAGACGAAGTCGAATTCCGAAACAAGTCGAACGCCGAGCTTCGACATTGACGATAATTTTATTGTCCCTAGCGCCGATCAACGTCAATGTAAACAAAAAGTCACCTTAAAACAAACACGCCACGACAATAAATCGCTTAACAGACCTCACTCGCGCACACTTACTCCCTTCTATTTGAAAATTGTTGAATTTTTTGGCGAGCCTCGAAATTTGCACCGTATCGTTATTAAGTTGGAGTTGTTAAAGGATTGCTTGCCGTAATTCGATACGTTTCGTACATCTCGAAAGTTATTAACGGATGAGGATTGCTGGAAAAGCGACCGTAACAGCCTGTACACAAGCTTGTGATTACAACACAATAGAAGCGAGGTATTTCCATTTAGCAAGACGTTAGGAAGCTTTACATTTTGGTCGTATTAAGACGCGGGTTTCGTTTGATCAATGCATTTTATCTCTGTTGGTCGAGATTGTGTATATGATATTTAGAATCATGAAATAATGGTGAAGATATCAACGGACATAAGTACACGAAAACTAAATTTATTCGTAATTTGAAATTCAAAAATCACGAAATCCAATGTAAGCTCAATTGAATATCATTGCAACACTAACAACTTATAGTTTGGCACAGATTTTTATTTTACTTTTAAAACAAAACTACTAAGATACATCTACAAATATTTAATAATCACATACACATATTATACATCCATACATTTTATACTCATATTTATTGTCATTAGAAGATATCTCCGGAACTGTGCAACGAACCTTGACGAAACTTAGCAAAGATGTAGAACATAGTTTGGAAGAACACATAGCCTACTAATTAAGTTTTTATCAATTCCGCGCGGAGGAAGTTGAGGGCGACAGCTAGTTACTCATAAACACTACATATCTCTAAGAGGTGAATTCAAATGTGCTAAATGTTTATTATGTAGTCTGCGAGTGCAATCCGTTGCTAAAATAAACACTGACATCAATTAGAATGCGTCCTCACTCCAGTGGAAACACAGTGGCAGCTACAAATAACATTGAAGACAAATTAATATCTGGACTGTGAATTAATGCTCCATGTAGTTCTTGCTTAAAACATTTACGATAATTAACTGGAAAATTAAATAATTTAATATCTTACTAATTTTATAAATACGAATGGATGGATGGATGTTTGTTTGAAAGTATCTCCAGAACGGCTGAAAGCATTTCGATGAAATTTGCCATAGATGTAGAGCATAGTCTGGAAGAAGGCTACTCAGTTTTTTTTTTAATATGGCGCGGACGGAGTCGCTGGCTACAGCTACAAATTATTGTCAATTTATGAAACAAAAAAGAAATGGTTAATAACCTATTACACAAAAATCAACATTTGGCTCTACAGGGTTGGATGTAGGATGTTGGAGGATCTCACAACTGAATAGACAAGAACATAGTACTATCGTACACCAGACAATCATTATGTGACAATCATTCCTACTGCTAAAGTGGTAGTGATACAAGAAAATGGTCTTTATTGACCGTTAAGAGAATTGTACACAGATAACTAATACGCCATGACCCAAATTTCATTTGACGGCCGGTCGTGTTCAGGGTTGCCACTGTCTAAAATATTACCACAAGACGTGACGTGCATGTGAAAATATCGTTTGGGAATAAAAAAAGTGTTTCTCGGAACATAATTAAAATCGATAACGACCATACTCGGGTTATGTTGAATATCGTGCTAACTTTATGTTATTAATAACAATTGTCGAGTAAAGAAACGGAACGAAATAAAAACAATTAAACTCAATAAATCATACGTACAACGTAAATGAAAACCTAATTACATACAAATTAATATTTTCTATACCTATTATATAAATTAGGCTCAGGTAATGTTAACAAAAAAAAAAACGCAATGAACAAAATAAAACAAAGCGTACAGTACTGTACTAAAGTAATATCCGTCAACTTTCTCAATGCAATAAAATGGCAGAGCTCAAAATCCGGACATTTATTTCTCACGCGCAGCACTTCCGGAGCGGCGGGCGCACCGGACACCTGCCAGCCCTGTGCGTCCGGATTACGGAGCCGGTAACGCACGGGAACAGGATTATCCCTTAGGGTAAAGCGGACGAGATTTAGTTTGGTTACACCTTGACAAATCAAGGAGCAATAGTTAACAAAATTAAAAGAAATGGGGGTGGCGGGACCTCTGATTTTATTAGCAAGTATTATTTGCGTCGATTTAAAAGGTTACATTTTTTTTTCAATATTTGAGGCCCCTAATGTGATGAGGTTACGGAATATATTGAGGGACATACTTAATCGAACCCTAAAAGACTTTACCTCCGATCCACACAAAAAATAGTTAAAGGTGAACAAAAATGTATTTACCAAATAACCTGATCTGGTAGCCACCGTTAAATCGTTTAAACCCAAACAAAGTGCGTACAAGAAATAGTGTCGCGCCCCACTTGAGTGTTAAGATCGAATCTGGCAATAAATTACATTCTGGATTGTTCGACTAATTCCGTTTTACGGTAGCGCCACACGGGGTGGCCGCCCCGAATACCGGTTAAATATGCACGCAAACGTCCAGACCCGGGAATGGTCGGGGTAAAGAACAAGCGGGAGATGCTCTCTAATGTGATTACACTTTGCACATGCCATGTTTTACGACTGAATGAATATCCCAGAGTGGGAATTGCGGTCCGAATGGGTGATCCTGAGTGGCTTTGAGCCTTCATGTGTCCGTAAATATTTTGATTAACAATGATATGAGTAATAGTTGCGACTATAAAAAATAATAAGTAGTATTTATGACACTGTAATAAAAAAACAGAATTTTTACTTCTATCCCTTCCCTAGATATAGCCCAAATATCTGATGGCACAGCTCTTGCCTCATATACGCAAATTATTGATAGTAGAGGTCAAAGTATCATAAAGTTCATGTAAAACTCATGCAGAGTGAGCGCGGGGTGAGATTATTATTCCCCGTGCGCAACACAGACGTCTAGACAGCAGGTGAGCGGCGCTCTGTACGACCGACTGCGCGTGATTACTACTGTCGAATATAAATTGTAATAACCCCCCTCATTTCATTTAAATAAACAAATTGAAAAGACTATCACATTATCAATCTATTACTAGTACATCTCTATAACGTCACGCCTTGTTCAATAAGAAATGTATACTAATATAATAAAGCGTAAATATACATTTCTTTATAGAGTAGAATCGTAGCAATCTCGGCAATTATTTTTGTAATATCAAGCCTTATATTTACTACACGGTTTAGGCTAATACATTTTCATGCCATTAAATTTAGTGGATGAGTAAATTGAAAAAAAATTATGCTAAACAGGGTTTATGAAGCAGACCAATAGGCAGCCACTCGTATTCTCTATGGATTTTAGTTCTGTGCTTTTATTAGCACTCATTAGTAATATTCATACTCTATTTTTTACTTCACCTATTTGACTCGATTAACAACAATGCATAATACCCTACTTGATGACATCGGTAGTAGTTTTTGACTTTATTCAATACAAACACATATAAACAGCTCATATTTTTAGAAATAGAAAAACTTACAATTGATTTGTTTCCCATAAAGTGTTTACACAAATTAACATAATGTATTATGTTAAAAGATTATTGTTCAAAATAGGGGTAAAGATTAGAGGAATACACAAACCCTTATAGTTCTATCGCATAAATTAACATAAAAAATATCCCCACTATATATAATACTATCACATTCACAGACCAAATATTCCTTATATTTAATATGTTATTCAGAAACTAATCGCCATTCTGAAACTAATCGCCAAATATTCAAATTATTAAAATCATTAAGTTTTTAAAATCGATTATCACACTTTAAGACTTTATGGGACCACTATAAGATTCCCTTAGTGTATATTTAGTAAGAGAATGTAACAAAAAGTTAGTAAGGATAGCAACAATGAGACAGTTTGTAAAACGTAAAGGGATCTGTAGTTCGCATGAATGAGTGAGTGCGTGCTAGCGCATTTATTGACTAGATGTTACTCGCGACTTCATCCATACAGAATTTTTAAAAAAATGGTATAAATATAGCTTATGTCACACTTGGATAGTATAGCTTCCATACAGTGATAAAATTATTCAAATCGGTTAAGTAGTTTCAGAGCCTACTCAATGCAAACAATGAAATCTTTCCTCTTTATAATATAAGTATAGGCAAGAGTTTATGATTATTTTTTCTACTATCGTATTTGACTTCTTTAGCTCACACGATTCAACTTATTAATTTGTAATCTCACTCTTTCAAGGAGAATCAGTGTGTTGGCAACATGTTTCTGTACGAATTTTCCATATAAAAACATTGGGAGTTATAATATAATATGCAAAATAAGGATAGAGGGATCATTCCCCTGTCTCTACCAAGTATTAGACTAAAGGAGGCTAATTCACTTGCGTCAAACGGTGCAAAGTTAATGCACAAAGTTGGGAAGTTGTTCGGTACTCTGAACTTACTTCTATACATGCAAATATTAGATCCGCGCGTCTGGATCTTGGACTATATTGCAATCTGTGATCCGGTAAATTGGAAATTTAATAAAATGGAAAATAATAGCTGGATCCGCCATATTATAAAGTAAGAAGGGAAAAAGGAACATATTGAGTGACGTCATTTATATTTTATTTTTCAAATTTTAAATAGTATGTCATTTATATAGATTCACTACCCTACTTTAACTAGTAGTGAACTTAATCGATAACTAAACATAAAAGTCACTAATCTTCACATTTTAAAAGCTAATTTGAACCTTAATCGTATGAAGCAATTATTCGAAATGCGAAGAAAATCGATTGGTAGCGAGTCCAACTGCAATCGAGGTTCAGGAAAGGTCAGTGGCATGTGTGTACAGTAATTACAAAAACCACATTGTGAAACAGTGCCCTGCCACGTTATGACAGCTTGCTTTAATTGCAACTCATTTATGCTAGCCTAGTACAATTCGTATAGATATATAGTTACGACTATACTGTGTTATGGAGTAAACAATTCACCAAAACTTTTCTTTAGGCAAGTTAATCGATTAATTTATTCCTTAATTTGGTATATTATAACGAAATAAGTTATTGTATATCTGATAAAATGTATATTAAATACCGCAACGTAAATAAATAATAACTGCATCGAGACAAGCAAGGTAAGACTTAAATACAGCCGCGCTATACTGGGGGGAGAGAAAAAATACGAAGTCGTTCAGATTGCTTCTCTATTCTGAACGCGAAATGCAAAGTATGAAATAATTATGGAAGTGAGAGACATGTTGCCACCCCGCACGCCCCAACCCTTGCCACCCCAGCCCCGTCGCTTATAAGGCTTTTGCAATCTTACCACGATTATATTTAAGTACCTACTTTGAATCGCCGATTTTATAAAATAAAGAAGGATAAATAAAATGTCGTATTATTTTTACACAATATCTGAACCCGTCGCGTCATGCGTTGCAAATATCAAATTTATAAAACTGTCAAAAGTTTAATTAAACAAAATAACGTCAAAGGATGTCATAGTGCAATAAATATGTCATTAAATATGATTTTTTTTTATCTTTTGCTTAACATCAAATATGATCATGGCAAGTAATAGTTTATTCAGTATGTATAAAAGAAAAATTTCAACTAAGCAGTAAGATAGACCAGGAATATTGATAATTCAAGACACGCAAATTATATACCAAAAAAAAAAATCAACGAAGTAACCGCCCGCCCTGTATTCGTGATACAAACGGCAGGGAGATATATTACCATCGCTACAAAATGTACCGTAATGTCATCTTCACATGAGGGTAGGAGAACAGTACGCCAGAGCAATAGAAGACTCAATTAGCGATATGGCTAATCAATAAGTCGAAAATGAATGGATGTAAATAACTTTCATAGTTGTCGTGTATTCTTTTCTGTTCGATATATTTTCCAGATTCTTCTAGCGATATCCTTAGCTGTATGTTACAAGGTCTACGGGATATAATTTGGTAGTAATACTAGTAATGCACTGCCTAATTTCTGTGATTTAGTTCCTAAGTTCTGAGCTCTCATTTGATAGTATGTGTCCGTTCCACCCATTGCAGTACTGCTTTGTCTATTGCTCTTTCTGTCTTCGTGTAAATCTGGTATAAGGGACTTGTTGCTTTATCAGTGTCACATTTTGGTGTATACGTCGAGATAATTTAATAAACGTCGACGCGCAGTTGCTTACGACAATTTTTCGTCGCCTGTCCTTACATTGTGTTGGGACGCGGTCTGAATTAAATGTCTTGTTTTCCCTTACCTTGGCCTCTATTAGTTAATTTAATATTCTTTGTAAATAATACAAAAATAATTTATACCATCGTATTTATTTATTTTGTCTAATAATAAGAGCTGTTACGGCAACTTTATCCGCATAGAATAGTGACTTTGGGTAACATTTCCCTATAGTTATTTTAAATTCTTAAGGGTAACACTTTTACAAATAATTATGAATGTCATGTCGGTGTCAAGCTAGCTCTAAAAATGACGATACTTCAAAACAACATTCCAAACCCTCATCATCCTTATTTTACATTCAAAAGTAGCCTGTGTCCTTCTAACTCAGGTTCTAGACTATCTAAACCAAATTTCATTTAAATAGGATTAGTAGTTTAGTTGTGAAAACGCGACAGACAGATATAGTTACTTTCAGATTTATAATATTAAAAGAGTAAGGATTGTCAGTTTACTAATCTTATCACCAAACCTATCTATCTCATATTAACGAAATTGCTTAAATTTTAAAAATTGCAAATGTTGCAGTAGAAAAGTATATTATAAAGGTTATAAGACATATTGGTACTTAGAATTTGTTATAAAAAATATGATAATTTATAAAACGAAAATCTAAAAATTCTGAAAATCTTCCAAGTTAAATCAACTTCTTGATTCAACTTATTGTTTATTTATTCATAAAACTTGACGTTAAAGTTAAGGGAGCTCGTACAATGAGCTTAATTTGCGACGCCTCTGGTATAATTACCTCAACTTCCCCGCGCTACCTAACAATTTGAGTCAGAACAATAAACCTATTTCAGGAATATGGTATAAGTACTATAGTAACTTTTTGTGTAAATTTAAACGATTGCGAGATACAATTTTGTAACGTACAAGATTTTAATCGAGTCCAATGTACTTACTAAGACAAAAAAAATTGTAGAGTTAAATAGGGTTAGACAATAATCTTACTAATATTATAAATGCGAATGTTTAGATGGATGTTTGTTTAAAGATATCACCGGAACGGCTCGACGGATATTGATGAAATTTGGCACAGATTTTAACATAGTCTGGAAGAACACATAGACTACTTATTAAGTTTTTTTTAATTCCGCGCGGACGAAGTTGCGGGCGAAAGCTAGTGGATAATGTTGTGATCACCATACAAAATAATTTCTGTCATGTTTCATATAGATTTAGAAACACGCTGTATTACTCTAAATAAATACTGTTCAGTAGTAGTAGTAGTAAACAGTGTTCTTAATTAATTTGTTATAATGTTTCACTTTCGTGAATCATGTTTAAACAATTTAAATGTTTAATAAACACGTTTTTTAACCCTTTGACCACCGCAGGTTGACATTATTGACGACAACGTGGTTATATGTTTCATCATGAATATCACTACAATGTACATGCATAAGTGCTTCCTTATTTAATGGTAAATATCGCATTTCAAGACTACGCATCATAATATTTCATTAATCATGATTTGTCGAAAATCCACGCTGGGCGCTAGTCACGGTATAATGGGTTAAAATATGATTAAGCTAAAATGTATTTGAAACACTAAGTTTTTTATGGTAATGTCCACGGCGTTTGTTCATTTGTCAAAAAATGGTAATGTACAAAAATTACACATCATGATAAACACGAGAGCTATTTATAAATATTAAAAAAAATGAAAACGTGTGTCTCTAAAATTGCAACACAGCACTCTTGTACAGCGGCAAATAAGCTAAAATATTGCCTCGACGGCGCCGTCTGTATAGGATGATATTTCACATAGCACGCTTTTTGCTGCCATTGCGGGCTTTTACCCGTCCAAGCTCGATGATGCCAGTACTGAGAACTCAATGAATGTTATATTTCGTCGTAATGCGATAGCTTCGCGCGTAATGCTAAAGGTAGTCCTCTTATTGTCAAAGGTAATATGACGCTGGGTGTATTTCACTGGGATTTATTTAATAGGCCATAAAGCGCACGGTCGTCGAGTCGATGCAGGATTGGTGATTCCATTTGCGGACATAATTTATACGTACAATGAAATTTAACATTTATACGACAATTTATTGTTAACAAACCACGTGAATCATCGTAATGGGGTGACTAAAATTTGTCACAGTGAAATTTCAAACTATTTTTACCACACATATCAACTTTTTCTATCAACGTCATACGAAATTAACACTAATAGTTCGCTGCGCGGAATTTTAAAAAAATATAGCCTATGTCCCCCGGGGATAGTGTAGCTTCCCAACAGTGAATAAATTTTTCACATCGGTTCAATAGTTTCGGAGCTTATACAATGCAAACAAACAATAAAATATTTCCTCTTTATAAAATTGGTATAGATCACAAAAAAAAGTATTAAAAGCAAAAAAAAAAACGTACCTCTAGCAAAGTTGGTTATGTGTGTCAAAAGAATTATTTTCAGATGCAAGTTACGGCTTCTTTTTGTTCCATGTTTCTGTGTCATTGTCAGGCACATTGGAAAGTTTTATGCATTAAGTGGAAAACTACGCAACAACTACATGTGCATATCTGTCTATGCACCTTGACAACCTATTGCTAGGGCACTATGGCACTTTATGTTCTTTCATAATATAACAAATACATGTATTAACCTCAAGGAATTTATACCCAAATCTTTATTTATTCCTTTTGCTTATTTATATAATTCTTATCTTTAAAGGAATATGTTTTAAAACAATTACAATTATAAAAAAGGAAGCTTGAAGCTAAATGTTGTCTTTTTTGCATTGAAAATCATACAGAATGTATTTCCTTAATACAAAATAACTAGCTGTCGCCCTCGAATCCGTCCGCGCATAATTAAAAATAAAAAAACTCAATTAGTAGACTATGTTCTACATCTATGCCAAAGTTCAGCGAGATCCAAGGAGCCATTCTGGAGACACCATCTAACAAACATCCATTCATCTAAACATTCGCATTTATAATATTAGTAAGATTATTAAAACAATGAAATATGACCTTGGCAGCAGTCACTATCGCGCGCGGGCTAATGAATGCTAATATATTCTATATTGAGCCTTGTTTGTGTGTATCACGTACCGAGTAAACAGTGACATCTGCCGGGAAACTGAGACCTTATGTGATGAAGCTTAGCTTACAATGTTATTAACATTTCAGTTGTTTCTATTTTTTAAATTCACAGAAAGAAATATTAACAGTTAACAACATAAATGAACAAATAAGTATAAGGAAAATGTGAGAAGGAAAAACTGTTTCAAATTGGGTAAATTCAAATGTACATGCGACCGATTTCGTGCAAATATCATACACCATACATACATTTTTATGTGATTTTTTTTAATCTGCAATAACTGCACTATTAATACGACTAATCATAATATTTCTTGGAATGTGAGAAAACAAGTAAGTACATTTTCCAATATGTATATGTTCAATTCTAAAATAGCAGATATCGGTCTTTTATATTGTCACCTCATAGGCAAATGATCATTCGGCCACCTGAATTCACCATCCACAATTGCATATGCATTGACTACCATTAATCGACAGAAGAGTGAACACACAGAGAGCAAACGGCCACCAGAATTCGTCGAAATAACCAGGCGACCATTGCCTATAGACATCCGCAAATGCAGATGCCTTTCCTACCTTATATCAACGAAGAAGGGGACGGTCTTCCGCCACATCCGCTTTCCCTTCCCATCCTTTCCTAATAAAAAAAGGGTGGGAAGGGAAAGATGGCTAAAATTAGGCCTTCGGCACCACACTCATCAGACGAAACGCGGAAATGATTTCACTTCACGCTTGTCGCTTCTGTGTGGTCGTGGTATTTTAGCGCTCAATTCGTGCAACTGATGTTGTTGTTGCTGGCATCAATTACTGTTATTTTTAAATAGACATTGTCAAACACACTAGTCATATACCATTGAAAAAATAAAGACACGATAAACAGTTACTGTCCCCCGGTCCAAGATTATCATTCCAGAGATGCGAGCGTATCTTTTACTCGGAAAAAGACATTCAGTTTAAATTGCAGTCCATTCGCTCTGTTACCACCATTACAAGTTACACTGGCAGGATATTAATCTAGAAAATTCTAGCCGCAAGTCCGAACTAGACCTGTTGCGAGCCGACGACGCGAAATGTTAATAAAACTTTTAATTTTCCCAAAGAGAAAATGAGAGAAATGGCTTTAATAAATAAACTCTAGAGTTGTTTGAATTCTGTGGGGAAATAAAATTTACACAATTCAATTACGTATACAACTTTTAATCATCTTGACAAATATTTTAATTTTCTGAATAGATATGAAAAACAGAGTAGAATATAATTGTGATAGACAGAGCTCATTATAGACTTAAGTGTTTGTATGATGTGTAACAGTTAATTCTACATTTATTCTATTAAAATTATAGACACGACAAGCTTGTATAGAAGCAAGTGTTCGCCCCACATAAGCAAAGCAGCTGGCAATGTCAAGGTCTCCGTTAACGCGCTAAGGACATTTCTAACACGACAACCGTATCCAATGTCGACACACCTAATATATTTTGAATGAAATGAATGCTTAAAAAATTCTAATTATAACTGCCACATCTCATCAAACAGTGATTAGATCCCACAACAATATTTGTGAGGTGCACGAATGGGCCGGGTCGACCGGTGAAATGCCACGACCACACAGAAGACGGGCGTGAAGTGGAAGCAACTACGCGTTTCGTCTGATGAGTGTGGTGCCCGCAGGCCTATTTCTAATTTTAGTCCTCTCTCCCTTCCCACCCTTTTTTTATAAGGAAAGGATGGAAAGGGGAAGTGGATTTGGCGGAAGAGGGGCCGCATAGGAAAGAGAAATATCCTCTGTGCGTCCCCCTCTTCTCCGTTAATTAAAGGTAGGCATCTGCATTTGCGGATGTGTATGATCACCTCGCTATTTCGGCGAATTCAGGTGACCGTTTGCTCGTTTGCCATCTTTTGACATAAATAAAAATCGTTAATTGGTCACTAAGGAGGTCTCATTGTTGACTTTTCATGAGCTATTGGCACTTAGGTATTACATGACTATGGGTGTTAAATACTAGATTAAGATACCAGATAATATTAAACAGTATTTTAGCTAGGTTAGCATAAAATCTGAGATTGAATTGCATAAAAAAAATTGCTGGCATAGTTTGCAGCGGTAACAAGCGAGAAGCTTTCCGGCTCGCGGACAGATTGCAAGACAACACGGGCTTACTTCGCTTCCTATAGCTTATGAGATTATAGAGAAATCAATCTGTACATTTTATTGGACTTTTTCATGACAAGTTTTATATGATAAATTCAAATATAATTGATATAATATCGTACGATTTAGAACTGAATTTAAATCTATATATAGGTATATAAAAGAAAGTCGTGTTAGTTACACTATTTACTCTCAAGATCGGTCAAACTGATTTACCTGAAAATTGATAGGGAGGTAGCTTAGAACTAGGAGACGGACATAGGAACTTTTTTATCTTGTGTTCCTTTTGTTTTATTCCGCGCGGACGAAGTCGCGGGTAAAAGCTAGTCTATATATATAAAAGAAAGTTGTGTTAGTTACACCATTTATAACTCAAGAACGGCTGAATCGATTTGACTGAAAATTGGTGGGCAGGTAGCTTAGAACCAGGAATAGGACATAGGATAATTTTTACCCCGTTTTCTTTTTTTTCTTTTTTTTATTCCGCGCGGACGGAGTCGCGGGTAAAAGCTAGTTTTATATAATTTCTTCCCCGACTTAGATATAGATGTGAAATCAAGCAATTCGCACAAGGCCAGCTTTGTTGACTAAGACCTAGTCACCTATAATTCAGGTTAGGCACGATATTCTCCATAACGAGCTGATGACGTTTCCCGTGCTAATAAATTTAGTAAAGATGTGAATTCCCAAAAATTTTAGTATTAGTAAAATTATTTAATAGCAAATAAAATGATATCTCATAATCGAAAACCAAACTGTCATAATATTTTAAGATTTAATATAACTCGGTAAAGTAGGAAGTGAGGAGAAAAGTTTTCCATTTCAGTAATGAGATGCGGCAAAGGTCAGAACCGCCTCTTACTTAACTTCGTATAAAATGCGGATACCAATGAAAATTCGGCAAATAAGTTAATTGAATTTTGTAGCTTTAGGCGACAGTTTTGATTACTCAAATATAATTATTAGATATTTTTCATATACACACAAAAATAGTTATGGCAAAAAGTAAACGTGTAACCTGGATATTCAAACGCTAATAATGATAATAATAAGCGATTTGAATATGAACTTGTTATAAATCTGATTGGTTATCTTACCGTAGACATATATTCACAACATACAATCAAGGAAAACCATAGTAAATCCATTCTAGTATCTATTACGAGAAGGATGAACAGCACAGTTTTTGTAACTGTTTATTTCATAAAATAATGCATTTCAATTATGCAATCAGGCTCTAAACCTTAATATCACATTAAAGTTTTGTTACTTTCATAAGTAACTAGCTTTTACCCGCGACTCCGTCCGCGCGGAATAAAAAAAAATGCACACAAGATACAAAAGTTCCTATGTCCGTCTCCTAGTTCTAAACTACTTCCCCATCAATTTTCAGTCAAATCGATTCAGCCGTTCTTTAGTTATAAATAGTGTAACTAACACGACTTTCTTTTATATATATAGATAGATAGAAGATAATGGAAATAAATAGAGATGGATATAATAATCCTTTATGAGCTCGCAAGTTGAAATCTTTTGCGTTCCGGGGGCCTTATTCTAGTCCTATTTCCCACCTTTTTGGATTCGATGGAGTAGGGAACACATAGTAAGGGGAGATATTCTTTTTCAGTGCGTCTCCTCCTCCTCTACAATCGTGGATGTACAGGAGAAGCTGTTGCTTCGCCATTTCGGCGAATTCAGGCCGGTGCTCCCACTAACATTGCATTAAGTCCATTCATTTAACTTGGATATATATTACGTAATAGAAGCAGATATCTACGTTAGCTATAATATGCTTATGACAAAACACTCCCCAGAGATTCCTTAGCCATGCACACCGCGGCAGTTACTTTATCTAACGCGATGCATATCATATGCACCCGAACAAACAGACGTTTGAGCAAACATTTGTTGAGCACGGTCCGATACAGTGACATCAGCGCAGTGACGAGAAAACCAACTCAAAATACCGGCGCCATGAATAATTAATCCGAGAGACAGTCGCCAACAAAAGGGCGTATATCTCAGTGCAGGCGCGCGGCCAATTTGTCCATCGGAATTGCTTCAATCATTCATTGGGGGCTTTAATGAAATATTGAGTAAAATAATTGATCGTTTCGCCGCACGACGATGGCGTATTGGTACTTGAAAAATTAAACTTTAACGGTAAAAGTACAATGGTTATTGTAAAGGTGAGATGGAGTCAATAAAGTACCTTTATACATTTTCTCACAATGACTTCAAACGACTTGGCATCATAAAAGTACAGGTATTGAAAAGATTATCACGTGGTTATAGATGTGATAATTATATGATTATTATTATTACAAAAATTGTAATCTATCGGTAATAAAGATGTATGTAAATTTGTAACATGTGATGCAGTGAAGAGCGGCGGTATTAATTTGCTAATGGAAAACGAGCCCGCGGGCAGGGAGGGGAGCGAGCGTACTCATATCAAAGCCAACACAGAAGCATTGTGCTCATGTCTTGTGTTATTCGATGGCTCGTCAATTACACTCTATTAGCCGTATTAACGTTCAACTAGATGTGATAGCATAACCGTTGAATTCCACTGCTGTTACACTTGTATTATTACATTTTTATAGTTGAGGTATAGGGTAAAACATCTATCTAATTTCTATATAAGTTTGTTGGATCAAAATATTACTAAATCTAACTTTATTTTATCTACCACATAATTTAAAATAAACTTACTATTTGCAGGATAAATAGTCCAATGGAGTAATATAACACTTAAACACATTTTATGTTCACTAACCCACATTGTAATGCAATACGAATAGACATAGAAGTGACATCATTTAGTGCAATCAAAATTTGTATAAGGTCACATTAATTTGCAAGGACACTTCTATAAATATTTAACACTGTAACCAATGATGATACGGATCTAATAAAAAAAAACACTAAAGTTTAAAATAAGATATTACGCAGGCTAAAAACAGCGCCCTTTGTCACGGTTGAACTGACAAAGCGCAATATCGGCTTTGTTTACTCGTTTTTAAGACTACCCTCAGCCGATAATCTTTATACATATTACATGTTAAACATTTCGAAAGACATCTTTATACCTCAGTTAAAAAAGTCGGTATTAAAAAACATTTATAATTAATGAATTTCGAGGCTACTTCTTAAGTCTTCAAATTACAAAGACGATAGTATCCAAGAGATGTTCATTAGTCAATTAATTTTTAAACTTTACCATTTTTAAATTATTCAGGATTCGCAAATGCCCGATGAATATTGCATACTGGTCGTAGATTTACTACATACCTGAAACAAAAAAAAAAACATAAAAATAAAACAAAAACTTCACTTTTAGGTTAAAAAGTTTATCTCGATGACTTAAGAAACTAATCGCTATACTTAAAATTGATAAATAGTTAAATAACTTGTCTCTTAGTGTGGTTATCTAATACTAATTTTTCCCTAACTATGGTGGCAACATCAAGCGAGTTCTATCCGAGCCACCGATAGTAGAACGTCATAAGCATACTTGGCGACGAGGAAAAAATACAAAATGTAAATTATAAAAAAAAGTAACAACTTTAAGTGTGGCAGTAAGTCAAGTAAAAAATATATCAAAATAAAAAATAACAATAAATAATCCGGGATTAAGTCAACACAACCACCTATTAAGATGTAAAAATGAAACTGTTATAACGTTTAAAATGCCACGTTGACGCTAAAAATACTTCTGACCATGATAAAAATGTCAGATTTATGAAGCTAAATATGTAAAGCGCTCATCTCAGAATATATACGAGGGCTTATTTAAAAAAATTAAAACATTACACTAAATGTCAGTCATATTTTTTGATGAATTCACATAAAAATTGCGATTTTATGTCGCTTAACAATGTTTTGTTGTTACATTGTACTTTATATGTGGAGTTGTTCTATTTATTCTGCTAACGCGTAGTGATGTGTCGTTTAAAAACAAAGAACGTTCATTAGTTCATCAATGACCTTGGTCAGAGGCGTCTTGTACCATTTTAGCTATGTTTTCGTCCATCGTCGTTTCTCAAATGCGTCCATTCTTTGACAACACCACTTTATTGTTAGATTTTGTGTAGATATAATCCATGTAAAGACACTCCATGTAATAGTACATTAAAATAAAACGACATCTTCCCAAGTGCTGAGCAGTCAAAGAAGTTTAAATTCAAGAACCTTATACCAGTCAAATAAAGTCAGATCTCAAATAACAGAAAGAAAAAGTATGCTAAACGAAAATGATGCACTGAGTACAACCTTAATGCATAACTATAATAAAACTACATACATTTTTTTCTATAATCATGAAATTTAAACACCCCAAGCATCACATAAATAAATTTAAACCTTAGCACAATATTTTATTAGCTGCTTTCGTTACGTGATAAAATTATCAAATGCAGAGTTTCCTCGAATTTCTGTAACGTTGTGACCCCATAACAATTTATCAGGCGGCAGCGCGTCACGCGCCTTGCAGCGACGTACACCTCCCCCCCCAAGCCCCCACTTTCCCACGTCTGATTTATGATAATTACTCGCCACAATGGTCACCAGAAACAACAACATAATTTTCCACGTCCGAGCGCAAGATAAGGAACTCGATTCGAATGGAGCGGACGGTTTCGGTGTTGACAGAATTGATTGCTTTAAGTAGGTTTGGCAGCCTTTAACTATACTTTTAATCTTTACAACCTTTAAAAAGTTATCGGGATATTAATTTCAAATAGCGCACTTCACACACGGAATAACTAAGTAATTATATAATGTACCGGAGCAATGAAAACAATCATTATCTCCCTACCCATACAAATGAATGGTATGGACAAACAAGGCCTGGGCAAGAGAGGCGCTGCAATCTAGGTTCTATCTGAATATATATATAACCTACTTAGACGAAAGACAAAAAAAAAAACAAAATTACATAAAAGCTACAGTATCTGTGACATTTTGGAACGAAGTTCCTTATCGCGCGTTGTGAAAGGGGGCTAGACGGAAAAAATTCTTACGAAAAGTTGTAACGACACTTTTTGCTATAGTAAGTATGGTAACGACGAATGCGCGCTACTTCACCATGGCAACGACGTGACAATATATAAAGAAAATTCATAGAAATAAAATGTACTTCTTGTGAAGACTTAAGTTTTTTATTCATAGAATAAACATTGGTTCCTTCACGAATTAATCGAAAGGATCTTCGTTCCTTCCGGGTGTCCCTTGACACCTCTCAAGTCTTTTTAATGTCGACAGGGGCGCTAGTGAGCTGTCTAAATTTAGTTTGACTTATAATCACCGGTGCAGATAGCTTCGTCGGTCTATACCACCCTTCCATACACCTCAATCAGTTAATTAATTAAGAAACGGCTTAACTCACGTTTGATCGTCCGGTGACGGCACCGACTAGTTTCGGACCCATCGGGGGTCCATCTTCAGGGCGAGTGTTTAATCCGAAGACTTCGCGGTCGCGTCGCGTCTCGCACAGTGCGAATTTAAACAATTTAATCACCTCAATCAGTCGTCACATATCACATATATCCTTTTTCACACAATCCATCTAATCGGGCTTCCCTTAAATATAACCAATAAAAAAGTTTAGTTTTTGTTAATAAATTTATTTTGCTTGAAAAATTTCACTACTAACCGTGAATTTCTGAGACCAAAATCTCCGTTAAAAACATGTTATCTTTTTTGTCAAAGATAATTACAGTGATGACAATATGTTTTATACAGAGCTTTCGGTCTCGGAAACCAACGGTTAATGATTGACATATAAATTACATCATGTCAAAGGCAACAGAAGCTTTTAAAGCAATAGAGTCGTCGTAATAACAAACTATAATTTCATGCAATTTGCTTGTAGCCGTGAATGGATAATTGAAGAATGCGCCATTCTTAACATTTCTTATATCTGTAGTAGTGAGCGTGAGAACGAAGATTGGGACGTTTTTACATTAAAAAACTCGCTTGCGCTGCCGAAGAGAAAGTATTTATTCTCACAGTATTTCTATTTAGGTATCTTAACGATTTAAAGACTTACAAAGTCTTAATGAAACGTTGATTGACATTTCATATTGATTTAACACTAAACATAAATGGAGAAATGATATTTTTTTTTATTAATAAAGTTATCTTCTTGTGTTAAAGACATGAGTGAGTGCCAAGTCTCAGATGAAGATGACGAGGACAGGGCGAAGTGGAAGAAACTAATTAGGAAAGTCGACCCCACCACCATGTGGGATACGAGCTATGCACAGTGAGATAGAGGTTATCATCTCCTTGTGTTTATAAATAAAAATCAATTGATATCTTTTTATTGGAACGAAGTTCCTTATCGCGCGTTGTGAAAGGGGGCTAGACGGAAAAAATTCTTACGAAAAGTTGTCACGACACTTTTTGCTATAGTAACCATGGCAACGACGTGACAATATATAACGAAAATTCATAGAAATAAAATGTACTTCTTGTGAAGACTTAAGTTTTTTATTCATAGAATAAACATTGGTTCCTTCACTAATTAATCGGAAGAAACTTCGTTCCATCCGGGTGTCCCTTGACACCCCTCAAGTTTTTTTTCTATGCGTTTTTAAATCACTGAACAGATTTTGATGACATGATGTACTATTCTTTGGAAGTCAGCAAATCTTTGTGTCTTAAAAATTTACATTCACACTTACACACTTGATGAAAAGTATTTATTCCTTATCAATAAATATGTATACTTCTTGCAACACTTCCGCGTTCTTTTTAAATTAATAAGCCGTTAGGCAACTTCGATACCTTGACCTAATGAAGTTTCGTGTATCAATATTACCAGTACTATAGCGATAATGTACAAATGAAAATTCTTATAATAGTGAACATTCAATGGAATTCAAAATAAATATTTGTTTATTCCTTAATGTTCTTATATAAATTTGTAATAAAGAAGTTTACGGTGAAAGTAAGTTTGTTAGGGACGACATACACGGACCACTTCGGTTTTAGGGCGATCAGCAGTTTACACAGACTAAAATTTACATTCGCTGCTATAACTAGTCCGTTGACCGCTTGAAATTGAGTCCGTTTATGTCAGCCCTTAGGTGTTACGGCTACCGAAATCATAGTGTGTGAAAATGAATGCACTCGCTTGATATTATACAAGATTACAATACCTCCAGCTGAGTGGTCGACAGAACCACACAGTCGCACACAAATACCTTCTCACGATTTACCAATAGGGTCGCAAGCTTTTCTGCGAGACTCAACTGTCTCAGTCAAGCACTATTTTTAATACAAAAAAAAATAATAATTTAACTTTATCTATTGTTCTGTTTCGAACAGTTAAATGTTATTTAAAAATTCAAAGATAAAGTTAATAATATAAATCTGCCATCTTCATTAAATTCTCTGTATTGTTATAAGTTAAGCAACATTCAAAGTGATAAACATATACACATTCATATTTCAAAGTTAATTTTCATGTTATTAAGTATAATTTGATGTTTATATATTCGTTATAACAATTATAAAAATTTATATGTTAACTTTTTGTTTAACGTAAAAATGTAAAAACCTTCAATTAATAAGAAACCACAAAAAATCCTTATAAAAACGTGGTAACCTTACATTAAACGGTACTGAGAAGTGACGTGACGCACGAGTGTAAAGTCACGAAACACCCTTGTTCATTTATATATTGGTGCAAGCGAGACAGATGTATGCAAATAGTAAGAGACAAAAAACTATTTATTAGAGTTAGAGTCCTCAAGATTGATTAGATGCACCTTTTTGTGAGAAGTAAACGGTGTTGGTCCCTTTCTGCGCCGTATAACCATTGTCCGTCCGTTTCATATAATGAGCAATTTACAGTAAACTAGACAATAACGACCACTTCTCACTGACAAACGTCATAAAAATAACACAATACAATTTGGAATTCTAGGAGACCGAGCTTTTGTTTTCTGGTAATATAAAAAACATTGAAAATAATTGTAGGTAGAAGATTTCTACCGCAAAACAAAAAGGTAAACAAAATATAACCTTGGGTTTCCACTACATAACAATCATAACAAAATCATAATTATTAAAGTACGAGTTACTTGCATCCGTATGCAAATTTCTGTTGGACAAAAACGCGCGATTCACGCACGTCTGGGTCCGGCATAACAAGGTAGTCGTAAAGCTGCATACGCATAGTCATAAATCGCATCGCGACAACGCGAGGCAGTAGGGCTGTCACCTTCGGCTTTATACGGTGCATATTCGAGTGACAGATTTTTACTCGTCGTTTCCCCATAGTCTAGGGTTGGCAAATCACTGGACCTCATTTCTTTTTCACTATCAGGTCGCGTCTAAGTTACTTGATAGTTGACAACCCTATGAGGAAGGCGAGTGCAATGCAATGTGATCTGAACGGCGACCGCCTGCGGCCCCCCTCAGAAAACATTAACTTAGCAAATTAATTTAACAATGCATCTGCTAATCTTTAATGAAAATCATGAATTAATATACATAAGTACACGCAAGAAAATCCTTCTTTGTATTTTTATACCATAAATATTTTTAACATTAATTAGTTTGTGCCTTTAAAGTATTTTTATAATGATACGTACAGTGCCATTTGAGTTTGCACATAGGTCGTTAACAACAGTATTATCCTGCCCAACATGAAAACCCAAAAATATTACTAAACTGATAAATTACATCAATGCTAACATACACCATGGGTAGCTTTCTACCACGTACTGCCGCGTCTGTCCTCGGCAGAATTTCCAAACCGCTACGACTTAGGGTCCTTCAAGAAGCGAACGTATCATCATCTCAAAGGCCGGCAACGCATCTGCGATTCCTCTGATATTGCAGTTGTCCATGGGCTCCGATGAACACCTTGGTGTTACCGCTGCTCGTTTGCCCCGTTCTCTTATATAAAAAAAAACTGGGTGGTAAAAAATATTAGTAAAAGATTATAAGCAATTCTATTTTCAGTTTCCGTTTGTAAGATTTCATTATTATGACGTCAACTATTTCATACTTGGACAAGTTAACTTCGCGAACTAACTTCAAGGAGTTTATATGATAAGCAAAAAATAAATTTAAGTATATGAATTTTCAGTATTATAAATATACATTTAATTGGTAGCGATAAACACAATTGATTTACATACAATGCTCACACATCCATAGACAAGACGCCAAACGGCTATGAATAATGCAGGCCTCGAGTTACTTGTTTTAAAAATATTTCCCTGTATTGTTCCGCAACTCATAGCATCGGCGCATCGGTCAACGATTGTCGACTGCCACCTACTGAATTATTGTTTTTGTCCGATTAACAGAAGGGTAATATTTCTCGCCGTTTAAATTGCAATTCCTACATCTCATTCCAATTATTTAAAAAAAGAAACGTCAAATTGCAGTTTTAATGGAACTTTAACTTGCGGTCGCATGTGACTTCATCAACGCAGAATTAAATAAGAGCAAAAAGTAGGCTATTATACGCCTGCACACATCACAACCTTTCGTCAGTGAAAGTCCCGTCAAATTTGGCCCAGCCGTTCCAGAGACGCGGCCTGCAGACAGACAAACGGACAGACATACAAAAATTTTAATAATTGGTTTTTCCTTTTAGATACACACGTATACACAAGATATGATTTTTTTTATCCGTTTTACATACAGAAACGACAATTTTGTCATACATCATCATAGATTGGGATTCCTAATTGCAATATGAAAGTCTAGATAAAAAGTAAAAATATACATTTATTGGACTGAATCATTGACAAATACAAACTGTAGTTGAGGACTTTTAATTAAAGGTTCAACATAATCGTAAAAGCGCCATCTATGAACGAAACAGTGAAACAAAGTAAATGAAATCTCACGATAGCCATGAAATGGATAATAAATAAAGTGATCGACATTAACGAGCAATATTGTGTAGTGGGGCCTTGAGGGTGTTATTTTGAGTGCACCGCACGCTCGTAGACGAAACAACGCTATAACGCTTAGGAGAAACATTACCTTATTCATTGCACACGAGACTTTACAACAACTAGTATGAACGATGTTTACGTACATGATTATGTTTTTCGCATGTAAATAGATTAGATTTATGAAAAATGAAGTAACAGGAACTTCCATTTAATATTTATCTCTATACTAGTTGTTTTGTGTAATTAAAATTCTAAACTGTATCGGATCGGACAATTGTGGGGCAATTAAAAGTGATACTGCTTTAAACATATAAAATGTTATATCACAAAGCATCCAAATTCTAACCGATAATGGAATAACTTATGTGCAGTTAAATTAAATCTGTTGATAGTAATCCGTTTGTGACTTAATAATTACGCATGCTTTATAGGAAATTGGTTAATTAATTTGGTGTTTAAACTTCGGGCAACACAGTCCGGCGCGGCGCGGTCGAACCGGGCGTGTGTTTATGATCGCGGTTCACGGCCGTACACACCGAAATAAGAAACATATGACTGTCTCTGTCTAACACTAGACATAAACAACGAAGTCAGATTTCTCTCTCTAACCGTGATTTATGATGTTCGGAGCTTTACCGAGTGGAAGCTAGTAACATGCTGCAGAACGCGGGCATGCATTATGATGCAATAAAGTAATTATTTTATCTCGTTCACTCAACGCGATGGTAATTTATTTAAAATCTCATATTATAAACGACAGATTGCTTATTAGGTTATTAAGTTTACATCTAATATATAAAATTCTCGTGTCACAGTTTTCGTTCCCGTACTCCTCCGAAACGGCTTGACCGATTCTCATGAAATTTTGTGAGCATATTCAGTAGGTCTGAGAATCGGCCAACATCTATTTTTCATTTTTTTTAACTGCGTGCGGACGGAGTCGCGGTCGACAGCTAGTATTTAATAAAAACAAACACAAAGGATTTTTTTCAAATCTTATGTGGCCAAATTTACAAGTTAACGCTTAGAAAAGTTTTCTTAAAACAACCAAAGCTCATTTAAAAGAAATTGCAACTAATTAAATTGACAGAATATTTAATTCACTGACGGTAAATAATTTAACTACGTTAAAGATATAACCACATTATTAATTTATTAAACCGAGCGCGAAGTAAATCGACCAGTAACACGGCGTGGTAATTAAACGAGAAGTTGGAAAATGACACGCTTTCACGTAACTGATGCTTCGAGGTAAAGATACGAACGACTTTATTAATTACTAGCAATTGCCCGCGACTTCATCCGGATTTAAAAATAAACTGTAGTAATAAATAAAAATTAAACCCATGTCTCCCGGGGATAGTGTTGAATCCCAGAAGTGAAAGAATTTTTCAAAACGGTTCAATAGTTTTGGAGCCTATTCGATGAAAACATTAAATTCTTTCCTTCTTATAATATTAGTATAGACTAGCTGTGCCTTACTTTTACTCGCCGAGTTACACTTTACTCGCTTATTTTTGTTACTGTTCGGCTCCTTAAGGGTTTAGCGTGATGTTAGAGCCTATAGCCTTCCGTTATAACAGGGCAGTGTAATACAAAAGTAATTCTTAAAATTAGTTTGATAATTTATGAGATCAACGGTTACAAACATACAACGCGGTTTTATAATTAATGCCCGATTTACATTACGCCAGTAGCGCAGAAAATCAGCGCTGGGATAATGTAAACACTAACTGACGCCAGAGATCCCATGCCGTCCATGCCAGGTCAGCGCTTTTGAGCTACTGTACTGGAATAATGTAAACCAGGCGAAGAATAGATAGATGAAGTAAAGAATATACAGCGCCCATTGCTTAGCGTGCGGATTGTTAATAAAATACACATTAGTGCGTGACTAAATTGAAATAGTTATAGGTTTTGCATCAACAAGCATATTGTATACCGTACTGTGTTACAGTTCCGGGTCATTGATGCCTATTGAGTTGAGTAAGACTAACCGTTGGTTTCTGAGACCATAAGAAAATATCTTTATAAAACATATCATAATCATTGACAAAACAGAAATAGGAATAAGTTTTAAGCGCTGATTTTGGTCTCAGAAACCCACGGTAAGTGATAGTCAGATTCGTCAGAAGCTTACTTAACACTCCCTTAGTAGTATTTTGTGTTAGAGAATTATGTTTTTTTTAAACTATATGCCCCCGTTTTAAAATACAGACTCAGTTTTTTAATTCCGCATAAACGAAATTTCGGGCATTAGCTGGTTTATTTACAAAAATGATGAATAAATAGCATTATACCTTATATATCAACCGTCATCATCACTTAGTATAAGTTCAAAATATCGTAATAAGGCACACTGTCGCTGTTAGCACGGGTCGAGTCATTAATAACGTATCATCTTTGACTTGCCGCCGGTTGCCGTCGCAGCTGCCGGCAAGAACAGAAAAAAACATGTCCTTACGCCTACCGGTGCAAGCTGCGTTGAGACTATATTGATTTAACAATACGACAAACACACTTTAAGGTAACAATTTACTATCCTATATTTATATACATCAGGTTTATGCCAGATTAGTTAAATTTTATACTACTGTAGTATGTGTTATTACGTCAATGGGACAACTAGTTATTAATAATAAAAGAAAACAATAAACTGATTAATTGTAGGATATTCACAGCTCATTTGTGGAGGCTCGGCAAATATTTAGCAAACTTGACTAATGGACTAATAAATGTGCAAAGAATAAATACTCACCGGCTCGACTCCAGCATCATTTTGTGCGGCCTGCGGACAAACAAATGACAATTAGATAAGTACTAATTTATACATTTTTTTTTATTAATTGATCTTACTAACATGAAAAATTCTAATGTTTGGATGTATGGATGGATTGATGGATATTTTTAAAAGGTATCTCCGGGATGGCTGCATGAATCTCGCATACGCATTAGCATACATAGAACATAGCCAGGAAAAACATAGAGGCTACTAATTGTTTGTTTTTCATTCTTCGCGAACGAAGTCGCGAGAAAAATATAGTCTGATATAAAAATATGCGTTCACTTCTCTCTCTACATTAGCTTTATTTCTACACTAGCTGTCACCCGCAACTCCGTCTGCGCGGAATTAAAAAAAATAATAAATAGCCTATGTGTTCTTCTAGACTATGCTCTACATCTGTGCCAAATTTCATCAAGATTCGTTGAGCCGTTCCAGAGATACCTTCTAACAAACATCCATCTATCTAAACATACGCATTTATAACACTAGTAAGATATACTTTTTCAGTTTATGTCTGTTATCTATAATACAGAATTTTAAAATAAAAACAAACAATTATAAGAAAATATTACAGCACTACTCGATAAAACGTGGCAAGAGACTGTTATCGTAGTTATACACAAATAAACAATAATATCAAGTGAAATGTTTTATGCACCACATATTTTATGATCACATTAAAACTAAAAGATTGTCGTATTTCGATAAACACAATTCATATAAAATTGTTTTTAAAACATATTTTTATTTCAAGTAATATTAGGTCCTTACATATGAAATTGGCGTTTTTCGTACTGGCCACTTTAATCACGAATTTCTCCTCTTTGGTAAGGAATTCCAAATTCAAATTTGTACAGCTATAGACTCATGTATTTGTGGTTCGATGACCGTCATTCATTTGTTTTTTTTCTTCTGTTTTTTTCTGTTTGCGTCACTCATTTTACAAAATGGAAAACTTAAAATATCGCATTATTTACGAGTACGAGTTCCGCCGTGGCACTAGTGCTGCGGAAACGACTCGAAGGGTGAATGATATGTATGGCGGTCGTGTTGCAAAAGAAAACACAGTACGTTTTTGGTTCCAACGTTTTCGTTCTGGAAATTTCGATCTGCAGAACAAGCCCCGTGGACGGCCTGAGACTCAAGTTGATAATGAAGAGTTGAAGGCTATTGTGGAAGCGGATCCATCGCAAACCACGTCCGAGTTAGCTGCAGGCTGCGATGTTAGTGATAAAACTGTTTTAATTCACTTGAAGCAAATTGGGAAGATTAAAAAGCTTGAAAGGTGGGTACCTCACGAATTGACTGAAGCAAACCGGCAAACGCGCGTCGACTGTTGCGTTACATTACTAAACCGGCACAATAATGAAGGTATTTTAAACCGAATCATTACCTGTGATGAAAAATGGGTTCTTTACGATAATCGTAAGCGCTCAGCGCAATGGTTGGATCCTGGCCAGCCAGCCAAATCCTGCCCCAAGCGAAAATTAACCCCAAAAAAGTTACTTGTAAGCGTTTGGTGGACTAGTGCCGGTATTGTTCATTACAATTTTCTCAAATCTGGCCAGACTATTACGGCTGATGTCTATTGTCAGCAATTGCAAACCATGATGGAAAAGCTAGCGGCTAAACAACCTAGGCTGGTCAATCGCTCCACGCCACTGCTGCTTCACGACAACGCTAGACCACACACTGCGCAACAGACGGCTACTAAGTTAGAAGAGCTTCAATTGGAAAGTCTAAGACATCCTACGTACTCCCCGGACCTTGCTCCAACAGATTACCATTTTTTTCGAAATTTGGATAACTTCTTGCAAGGGAAAAAATTCAACTCCGATGGGGCAGTCCAAATCGCCTTCAAAGATTTTACTGATTCCCGTCCGACTGGTTTTTTTAGTAAAGGGATCAATGAACTACCTATGAGATGGCAAAAGTGCATAGAAAATAATGGTTCATACTTTGATTAATTAAATATATTATATTAAAAAATATTCGACTTTTTGTTCCTCCCATACAAAACGCCAATTTCATATGTAAGGACCTAATATTAAAATGTTTATTATTACTTTTCTTACATTGTATTATATACATTTATCTCTATTACGTATACATAAATTCTTATTTACCAAAACAAAATCAAACTAATATTATAAAGAAGTTCCATTTTATAAATTGAAACTTAATCACGCCAACCAATAGACATTTGATTGTAGTCAAATTGAAAAAGAATCAGAATTTCTTCTAAAAAATAATAAAAATATTTTACTGTAGTAAAACTCAATACGATTTATATCAAATAAAAATTAAAGTAACAAAATCGATTGATCTTATTTACGTGCGCAATTATTTTTTTATAATCGTCAAAAGAATTTATTGAACCATATTATAGACTAGTAAAACTTCCTATTTAACCTCACAACCAATGGAAGAGCAAAAAAATCCCTACATTTATGCAAAATCTAGTTTTTGCCCGCGACTCCGTTCGCGCAGAATCCAAATTGATATCTTTTACTTGTAGCATTTACCATATTAATAATAGACAAAAAGAAATCGACATGTCACAAACCTATTGCCCTTAATAAGCAATAACTCATACCTAGAAAGTCGGAAAACTTTCGTAAGAAATCACGATAATCTTCGGAGTGTCGTAAAGCCTCCCTAGAATTAGGTATTAATCGATCGTTTAGGGGAAACTTCTTATCGCGTTATCCTACTATAAGTACATTGAACAGAGTATATCAAAGAATCTTTACGACTTATCAACCGGATTTATTTCGTAGAATCTTTTCGAAATATTAACCTATGTTAACTGATTTCTGAGCCATAAATTGAATAGAAGATCTGTAAAGGTCAAGTGTAAGAGAATATGTGGTAGAGGTCGCAACAAAAATATTTGTTGGTAGCAAGAATGAGCAGACTTGCCCCTTGCAATACCACGACCACAGTCAGGCATCAAATGGAACCTATTTCGCGTTTCGTCTGTGTGCGTGTAGGAGGCCTAATTTTAGTCCTCTTTCACTTCCCATCCTTTTCTTGTAAGGAATAGATGGGAGGGATTTAACAGAGGAGGGGACGCATATGTGGAAATATTCTCTTACTGTGCATCCCCTCATCCGGCGATTAAAGATAGGTAACCTTCCGTAATTGCGGATGTCTATGGGTAGAGGTCGCTTCGCTATTTCGGCGAATACAGGTGGCCGGTTGCTCGTTCGTCACCTCATAATATATTAAATATATAAGTGGAATCAAAACAACAAGTTGTTGCTTCATTATTCTTCTTATCAAATTCGGGGGTTAATCCCTTCTTACTAACTGTCAGAAGTAATTATAAAAGTTAACTATTTAATCAAACAGAAAGTTGTAATATTGTACATCGAAGATTGAACAAGATTGATAGCAATCTTTAGTTCCGACCATGACCTTTAAATTTGCTGACATGCTAAATATAATGTACAAAAATAACTTCGTTACACTTCATCGAAGCAAAATAATATCATTGATAATATTTATATAACACCCCTCGTTTAAAACACGTTTTTATCTTTATTTTGTCAAAGATAACAGGAATGACGATATGATTTAAATAGAGATTTTGGTCTCAGAAACCAACGCTTAGTAATACTATCCAGAACAAGATTTTTTAAAACAATTGGGCTCAATGTTTTGGATTCAGGAGTAATGATTAGATAAAAATGGCGGTAGTTCAAATATTATATGCCTATTACAATATTTGAAGGTCGTCAAGGTGGCTACACTCATCTATCAATTTATCGCACGTTATCGCGAATGTATAACGCACGTATCGTACAGACTCGATGTCAATATTACAGTGGATTTCCACTAACGGAACAAATTTCTAACTAACGAAAAATTCAAAGCGGTATTGTTATATCAGAATTTATCAGAGAGAATGATAGAAACCAAAATATGATTTTGTAGGATAGGGGAAGAGCACGGTTAACAGTTTACGAAGTGTCTTTTAATATGTAATTGGTGATCGAGTTTATATCATCTGTTAAATTATTGAATATCGTAATCCACTGATATTGCTATCTTATGTTATAGATATGTAATTAATTTTAATATATTCATACCAAGTAGAGTTAGCGATAGGCAGACGGCCGGCCGTAAAAGATTAAGCCAAAATTTTAGGGTTAATAAAACCTTGTGCGCCGACACCACGTGAGTGGGATAATAGCTGGGAGATGATGATGATGAAATATTTGATTCGCTCCTTTCAATATCTTCACAAGAAAGAAATTAGATTGAATTTAGGCCACAAAGGTAGAGGAAGACTGAAGGAATGAAAAGATTGCGTGAAAGAAGATACACGTAAGAAAGGAGTGAATTCAGATTATGACGTCTCATAGAGATGTATGGTATAGTAGGGAAAAGAACAGGTTGATGAAATATTTGGTTCCACTTTATAATTTTCTATGAATATATTGATTATTTCCAAATATTTTTAGTAAAACAATTGCACGAGGAAATGAATTTAATGAAACATTATGTCTATTATATTGTTGAAACGACATCTATTTTAAGATATTGGACGGTCTAAGTTCTCACCACATCCTGTTACAACATTCTGTGGTTTGTTTCATTTCTATTGAACTGTAAACCATTATAAATAATTTCAATATACACCAATACATTTTTATTTCACACAACAATTTAGGACACAATTACTGCTATTATCAGTGTTCTACGATGTGTAATGTGCATTCTTTAGATCCTTTATTTATCTTTTGACTTAAATATAATGAAAACAAAGTGTTCTAATAAATAAAATGGTAAATAATAGTTCATATTCATACAAAACATAACATATAATTAGTTTTATTTTCAGTTTAATAGTATCATATTGTAAAAAATTAAATTCATAACCAATGATAAAGGAACATAACTAAAGTTTATCTAAGATTACACTGCTCTGAGCAGGTAAAATTTGCAATACCCCAAGCGCTCCTTTCGGCGTTTTCATAAGAAAATAAACGGTCCTAACGTAACATATAGTCAACTTTATGTGTTGACTATAAGATCTATTTTTGATGTACATTAGTGTGACATAAATCTATCCTAATAATTTGTGTTCTATCAGACAGAAGAATGGAGTTTAAATTGCTTTGATAGTATTTCGTGGAGCGAGACCGTCGGTATTCTACAATGAAGATTCCACGGAAAAATATTTGAGTGTTGCAGTTACAGACAAAAACGTCTCTGAATTTAAAAATGATCAACAAACGGACCACACCAAGACACAGATACGATGACTATAAGAGAAACATTTTTGCATTAAAATGGAATATGAATCCATGTTTTTTTGTTTAAAGAAAAATGGAAATAGTGTAGGTGGCTACTACTCGATGATTCCTACATATTATTATACACAAAAGTTCGCGAAATAAAACAACACTCGGTGTAATACTGCTGACCGAAATCTAAAACTATTTATTTATTTAACTTTTCAAATTAACTACAATACAAATATATATTACATTAATATTAAATATTATAATATGAATATGTATGAAATATTTTACATGACACATTTAAAATATCTATCCCGTTATAAACACAAAATATACTTTTTAACGTAACTCATAAACATTGGGGCCTTTTTACCAGCACGATCGGCTTTGTGCCCTGTAATTTAGTTTTGATGAATTATCCAAACAACAGGATATCAACGATTGAGAGCAAGGCCTGAACAAGAAGGGCCCCGGCTAATCTGTAGCGGACATATTTGCAAAATGAGAACGCCGCTCCGTTTTTTTTATTCCTCTGAGTTCGTTGCTCTTTTAAATTAGTGTTTCAATGTTAAGGATTTCGTTTGGTAAGTTAATGCTCGTAAATTCTTAAGTTAAAGTTCTGTAGAAGTAACGGTTCTTTCTATTTGTTGCAAAACCGCTTGCAAAATCGATTATAAAATATTTCATTTTGAAAAGGCGGCCATATTGGAATTTTCATAATGTACCATACTCTACTCGTTAAGTCCTTTAATTTGATGCCCATTTTAAAAATATAGGGAAGATAGTATTAATTATTACCACTGTAGAAACTAAAGTAGCCTTGTGACTTTCTAAATAGTAAATAATCTGTGGGTATCAGAATTTTAAAACTACTTGTTATGTGAGAAACTTAGTTGTTATTTTAAAGTGATATTGGGTTAATTAATCGTTTTAATTTCGTAACGAAGTCCTTGCGGTCGGAAGCCGACGAGATATTGCGTCAACGCTCATTAAGGAGACTTGAGAAACGTGGCGCAGTTAGGCCGATAAAAGTCGATACGGAATTCACTAAATCACTAAATAAAATAATAATCCATTAAGCACAAATCTTAATTGTAGCATTTTAAAATTTCCTTATGCTTATTGGCATTCCATAAAATGTTATTAATTAACATTTTATGTGTCGACGAATAAATTAATCAAAACAAATAATACAATTACTCATATAGATATGGCACGAGTTGCAAATGCTCTAGACCTGTCGAACTAGTTTATAAACATATCTATACACCAAGAGTAGTCACAGATAAAATAAAAGTCACAAATAAAACGAATTACATCTTACTAATAATATAAAAGCGAATATTTAGATGGATGGATGAATGGATGGATGTTTGTTACAAGGTATCTCCAGAAAGGCTTCATGGATCTCGCTGAAATTTGGCATGGATGTAGAACATAGTCTGAAAGAACAAATAGGTTGAACTGGCTGAATAAATTAAGTTTTTTTTTATAATTCCGCGCGAACGGAGTCGCGGGTATCAGCTAGTTATTATAGTTTATCGGTACTGATACGTTATGAAAAAAGTAAGAAAGCCAAGGCCACAAAAGGCGTGTACGCAGAAGGCATTTTCCCAGTAGGAAGACTGTTATTGCTTTATAATTTTTGTTATTAAAATAAGTAGCCAGTGTATAAGTATTTATTAAGCTAGTATAATACAGTCTTCGATTGAATGAAGCTTCATTAATCTATTCAACTGCAGTGGAACTATACTTTCAGACTGATTCCCTGTTAAATCATGTGCTGACGGTCATGAAAATAATGACAGAGAAATTATGATTGTAAAGGTATTTATCATTAAAATGCGGAACGCAATTTTCGTTTTACTAATTAAAATGTTAAAAAACCGATAAATTTGACAGGGGTGTCGAACCTTTAAGTATCAACGTGTCATTTTAGTAATAAAATTTTTAATGAGGTTTTTAGACGTGCCATCAAATAATTTGGATATCATTATAATGAACATTTCGTAGCGTAGGGATCAGTCGTGTTCGCTCCTCATAATATACCAACTTCAAATTTTCTTCATAGTGCATAATGAATTTAGTGATCATTGACGTGCCCATAATATTGTGTCTAATGCCATTGGTTCGTAATTCCTGGCTTAGTGTATTAGTCAGGACATACACGATTTAACAATGTCAACAAAACCTTTAGTTCATTAAATATAGTAGCGAGAGACAATATACGCACGCCGCACGCCGCGCCTTGTTTACTTCTAAAACTCTATGAATAAATCTATAAATCATAGGTGAATTGCTTTATTCAATACTAGCTGTCGCCCGCGACTCCGTCCGCGAGGAATAAAAACACTTAATTACAATGTGTTTTTCCAGACTATGTTCTACATCTATGCCAAATTTCATCAAGATCTGTTGAGCAATTCTAGAGATACTTTCAAACAAACATTCATCCATACATACATCCATCTAGATATTAGCATTTATAATATTAGTATGAGTATGATTTGTCGAACAACGTATGTAGTTTGACTTGTTTATTTTTATTAGGTAGGTACAACAAAATAAGTTTTTTAGTTTCGCTAAATAAATATTATTTTTGAAATAACACTGTGTAAATATTTCTGTATTAAAGTGCCCGTTCTTCCGATGATATGATAGTAAGCGACCTTTGCAAAATATTTCTCAATAGCAAAAGAAATGAAAACACCTTGTAGCCTATAGAACGAGATATTTTTAAAAACAACTTTTGGAGTTTTTTTTCCTCACTTACCATAATCAAAAAATTGACAATAATATTGTAAGACAAAAATCTGTATCAATTTATCAATACTGAGTCAAAAGAACGATGTGATTAAGCATTCAAACCCTCTAGCGAGAGTGATAACGCCCCCATTTAGGAGTTGAGAACGCCGACGGGCGGTGAATCCTACAGCCAACAAGTTGGTGATTATCGTCTCAGCTTGCAACTACATCTTAGCGTTAAATGAGTACGAAGATTGACTCGATATTACGATATATATTTATGTCTCATTACAGTTGTTTGAATTAATTTCGTTCGTAAATAGAATCGAAACAATGTGCTTAGTTAAAACCAAAATATGGGATTGAAAGCAATTTCGTTACATTAGTTATTTCTTATGAACAGTTCAACGGATCTTGAAATTTGGCACAGATGTAGAACATGGTCTGGAAGAACACTTAAGCTATTTATAAGGTTTTTTTTTAATTCCTCGTGGAATAAAATTCACGGATAACAGTTAGTTAGCCATACAGTAAACTGTGAACATGACACTGGTATACCGTTGTTCATTTTAACTTCCTATCACCTCCAACAACTAATTTCAGATAACTTCATCGAAAATCTGGTATCCACCACGTTTGTCTCCAGGCGTTATTAGAATTTACATAAGTACGTCAATCTTTACTTCCTTTTATACTTACAGGCTTATATTTAAATAATACCCACCAACAATATAAAGAGCCGCTTTTACTATAATTTCTCATCGCATATTCATAATTGACCTGCATTGTGTTTATCCAGTGAGAAAAACGGTGTGCACTTTGCCAGACAATATGAATACGGTCTAACATTACTGCACACATAAAATTGAACTTTGCTACAATGGGGATAGAATTTATATTCGCTTAGTGTTGATACTGCCGCTTAGGCAGTATATTTGGCCGTTGTACAACGGGCGTATAAATTAGGGTTGTGTTGTGCCATCGATAGTGCTTCGAATATTTGTCCCGGCCGGCCGGGTGGAGCGTTAATCTTGTTGGACGATCGTCGAGGCTTATTTGAACAAACGCTCGCTTTCGGTTGCAAATCCTATACTCAGGTAGCGTAGCGACCAATCAAATACACCATGTCTTGATTTCAAATGCAATTGCAAGTTACTTTGGCTAACGAAGTGATCTGATTGTTTTAGTTTATGCTCAGCCCTTTCTCTTTAAAAGCTTTTGTGTGTTTACTTTTTAATAGTATTATTTTTTAACTAAATTACGAATCTTGTACCTTTGTTGTAATTCAAGAATTAAAAAAATTAGCCCCTAACAATTTTAACTCGCCATAAATTCTGTAAAGTTTGCGACAAAAACATTTACTGTAAATAAACAAATTATCGCTATTTTATTTCTAAATTTTCTATTTGCGCGGCAACAAAAAGTATACGGTAATTTTTGTTTATATATCGTGAATAAGAAAATTCATCGTATTAATTTGACTACCTGCTACACTAAATGCTTATAAGCTATATTTCTCTGAATTAATCTGACTATGATTGTAAATAAACAGTAAATAATACTATAAAAATAAACAAAAAAGCAGGAAACAAAACAAAGCCTTGATGGCATGTTGATTAGAAGCCGCAGAGTCGCAAACTAATAGTAATTAAGACAGCAATTCCGAGTTAAACAGCCGGCGGGCAGTGTAATTTAGCCGCTGTACTAAATCGTCCTACACAACAGGTTGAGGCGAGCACTTCTCAGAACGAGACGAGAGATGCAAGCAGAATGCAACATAACTCGGACCGACGCATTACTCGTAATACCCACCCTACTCGATTAATAAGACGTGCCGACAGCGATCTAAATATTTTAATGCAAATAGTTATTACAACTTTAAACTCGTAGAATATAATAATTTGCTGTTTCAGACAAAATATACTCGCTATTAAACCTACTCCATTTGATGATCTCTCATATCTACCTAAGTTCAGTACTAGATATGGGTCCTTGAACTAAGATGAAGAAAATAGTGACGCAGTGCGAAGTTCCATTCCAGTCTTATTCTATCCCATTCTCTTATCCTCTTTCATACCTATCGCCATTCGATACAATGATTTACTACTATAACAGTAGTTGTGTTTTGTTATTATTTACATGGGTAGTGAAGTTATCGTTTATTTTATATAAACTAAAATATAGTTTTTGAGTCGTTATACTCGATAAGGATTAAATTCATCGATTTAAATAAATGAATTGCAAGTAAATCAATGCTACCAGTAAAACAGAGCGCATAGTTTTTGCCCCTCAATGCCAACCTCAATGTTTTTCCACGGGCGAGTCGCTCGCAAAAAGTTATCACGAACCGAACACGGGTATGTTCACGAGACCATTGTCACGGCATTCGCGATCTTGATTCACGTAAATCACTACGACATCATAATGCAGGCTACAGACGCTAGGTTTTGCATAATGGTTTTAACCTTGCACGCTGCTGACAGGCAACCTAGATTCTATTTCACACAAGCTAGGGTTAGCTTATGTTCTATAGAAACTAGGTAGGAAACCAAACGTGTGTGGCCTGCATAACAGTTCAGTTGGTATAATGAGACGTCTCGTAGCACACTCGGCCCCTCTCCTTTAGAACAATACAAAGTTGTGCAGTAAAATGGAAATATAATTAGATACACAATGATGCTTGCTTTAATCAAAGAGTTTCAAGACTTTAGATTGCGTTAGTGTGCATTTTTAATTGTATGTTTACTATGAAAAACATAAGAGGTCCTTCCGAGGCAACCTATCATTTTCGCTGTTTCCCTCTGTTTTTATCTGGTATGTTAGTACTCAGCCACGCATGAAATGGTATCTCTTCTAGAGCCCTACAATGTTAAGAATAATTATGATAGAATATCGAAGTTTTGGACATCGACAAATTAGTGAGAGAATGTCTTTATTTTTCCCGACTAACAATCGGTCAAAAATAAATTAAAGAAATAGTGCAAAATGACTACTTTATGACTTCACTGACTACTTTAGTCGTATTGACCAAATCACTTTGTTGCAGTCTTGTACCAGGGTTGCATAAAATCGTAGAACACAACACGATCATTGTATTTCATCCGCAGCGTAGTTAGAAGTGACGTGGGCTCGCTCATTATCCTCCTCAGTGGCTCAACTTTCCCGGTCACAATATGGTTGGAGGGGATCGGAGAGGGAAATTCCAATCAAAATGTAAATTTCCGTCCTACTATTTTACATTAACGAGTCTCGCAAACGAGATGTACCCGCCACTGTATTGTTTTGTTCGTTCGATCACGTGTATTGTTTTAATAACTTGCGAATATTTTTAGTTTTAATTATTATCAACTTCCTGCGCAGATAGTATTGGAAAAAACAACTCTACCAATTACTTCCTCGTACGTAATTGAAAGTGCAGGGGGAATGTAGTACGTATTTTAAATTGTGTAACGGGCTGTGACGTAAAATAAAATGCAATGCTATAAACACGCACCTACAAACTATCATAATATATTGCCAAGATAACAATAAACTTAAATTTAAGATGGGTTTCCATTGTGGAAACAGTCTTTAATTAAATTATATTATTTTCTCAGTTTTATTAAAGAGAATGAAAGACTACAATATATTTTTATGTGCGTATTTTTTTTACGTGCAGTGGTAATCCACGGTTAACAATTAGTTACTGTATACATAATCATAATAAAATACAAGTAAAGTCACACATTGTTTTATACATATAAGGTAGTGGTGGAGCGTACGTCATTTTCTACAATATAGGTTTAACAAAATACTTTAAAAGTCGCGTTCCACAAGCTTGTAATTGCAGCCTTCTCTTTAGAATTTCATATCTGAACGTTATTTAAAAAAATCTGCTTTTATAAAATGTTATATCGCTGCGGTAATTAAATCAAGTGGCCGCGCCGCAAGGACTCTAGGGATCTGAGGCTGGCTTACTTCGCAATTATAATAACAGATTTAGTGATGAGCCAGCAAATGTATAATAACTAGTAGCGAAACAGTATAACATTATGTAGTCGGATTGCACTTTAAAAATTGCATTTATCTAGAGTAAACCAACTACATGATGTTAAGTATTGGAACGAAGTTCCTTATCGCGCGTTGTGAAAGGGGGCTAGAAGGAAAAAATTCTTACGAAAAGTTGTCACGACACTTTTTGCTATATCACCATGGCAACGACGTGACAATATATAACGAAAATTCATAGAAATAAAATGTACTTCTTGTGAAGACTTAAGTTTTTTATGCATAGAATAAACATTGGTTCCTTCACTAATTAATTGAAAGGAACTTCGTTCCATCCGGGTGTCCCTTGACACCTCTCAAGTTTTCTTTTATAGTAGAATTCCACTGTAGTAACACTAGTATTAATACATATTGCTGTCTCTATTTTGATAACATATGTTGATAAATTTTTCAAGGCTTTAAAATTATCATGAAAAGTACATAGAATTCCAACTTTAATAAAATGGAATAAAATTAGGTATAAGTAAGACTAGGGTCCCTGAAGTTGCTTATTAAAGTATAATTAAAAAAAATATTGTTGTAGGTTGAAACAACAATGACAAACTAAACGTCAGAATATTTGAAAAAAAAATCTCTAACAAGTGTGTCGACAGAAAGTTTAATAGAAAACATGCTGCAATCACAAAATGAAGTCAGTTCAAAACGGCGCTTATTTTTTAAATGAAATTACATAAATTCAAACGCTCCTATTGAATTTGTTTTGCGATTAAATGAAATTAAGTATAAAATTTAAGCATAATAAACAATAAATTTATTCACTGTTGGTTGTCTAGTCTAGTCAAAAAAAATAATCAATGAGTTTTTGTGTCGTAATTTGACGACACTTTACAATTTGTCTAGGCAAATTACAAACAGGCCACGATGGATCGATAACATCAATAACGGAACATATATAATACAGTTCAGTTCAATAAACGTGGGCATAAACTGCGGTAACTATGAGGCAGGTTCATGCCAAGACTTCAATTAAGGCGATATTGGACTATAGGAGGCCTAGTGGAGGTAGGTTGTCTTAAAATAATTTGGGTGACCATTCAACGGACAAGGTTGGTATCCTCAACAATTGAGTTCACTCTAAAACCATAAGGAAAATATACAACATATTTAAGTAAGTGACGTAATAGTCCATTGTCAAACCTATAGGATTAATAGTGATGACATAAATCGAAAGAAAAAAAACATTCTGAACCACCATAATTGTATTATTTTCACCATTTTTTTTTTAAATCGGAACCGATGCTAACAATAACAATTTTTACTGTATACATTTTGCTATACTCGATCCGACAAGGCACTAAAACGTTTTAATTCTGTTACAAATACGATTAGAGAAAATCGAATATTCAATCGGAGATTTCGCTCCCATCGTACAAACATAAAGCAGTCTCACTTCATAAACAGGCCTACTTTGACTTTAAATATACAGGATCTGTCAAGCGCGTGTATTCCCTGTGTGCTCGTTTAGAGCGTGTAAAATTTCCAGTCAGTATGAGTACATAGTTTTAATTTTAGTCAAGTACTAGCATGATATGCACATGTGAGATTGTCATCTTTACCCAACCGCCAGCGAGACGTGGAAGAATTTATTTAGTACAACTGCGGCTCTTTGCCTAGTCTGTGTCTCTCTGGTCAAAGATAACGTCTAAGGCTAAGTATAAAGATGCCATACAAACGGTATTATATCTGCGCTTGGATTCACGCCAACATGTAGACGATTATTCCGGAGTTCGGATGTTCTCAACAATTTTATACTTCCATTTCGTAGCTTTTAAATTACTAACAATGCATATCGACTGGGAATTCCGCGACTCGGTGATGTTTTCTTGCGGCGTGAACAGAAAATGTTTAATACGTATACCAACAATCCGACACATAGTTGAATCTTAATGCTAATTAAAATTATATAAAACGCAAGAGGCAACGGGGTTCCCAGTAAGCCGATGGATCTATCATCTGTGTGAAAAGGCAGAGAAAAATTATATCAAACGACCAATTTTTTCAGTATGATTCATAAACCAAATGTTTTAAAATAATCTAATAGAAAAATTACACTTGTGCTACATTTGTGTTTTAATAGTCCGTGTAATTTTATTCGCCAATCTTTTACCTTTTGGGAAGACCCGAATTAATCGTATAAAATGTTAAACATTTAGAACTCGATAATCGTTGTACTCTCATTTTATAACCTGCGGTAATTCGAGACTGTTTTAACAAAGCACGGTTTTCACGGTTCATTACATACTACCATAGCACTGATGTCATCCTGGTAGTGGCCGATGAAGCGTGCAACATAAACCAACCTTACCATCAAATTTCGCACAGAGTAACCGCTAAACACTTACGTCTAATTACTAACCACGTCACAAACATGCACAAATAGCAGCAGTATTGAGCATACAATCACATTGTTTTAACAGTATTAATTTGTTTTCGAGTAAAAGCCAAAGTAAGTTACTGCGTCTATTGAAATGTGTAAAATATTGTAAGATTTTTTATTCCATGTCATTGAACATGTAATCGGTTATGTCCTCTGAGAAATGATCGATGTGACATTGAAAAGAAACAGCGTAAAAATTAGTTACATTAGAACAAAATAGAAGTTACGAATATAAAACAACGTGCTTCCAAATTTTATAATGTTTACGCGTATTTAGCACGGTAGGTAGCGCTTGAATTGCTCGACTCGTCATCATCAACCTGCCCTTATCCCTATGTAGGGTCGGCACAGTATGTACTACTCCTCCATACATCTCTATCAGCCGTCATATCTGAATTTACCCCCTTCTTACGCATATCCTCTTTCACACAATCCATCCATACTTTCTTTGGTCTTCCTCTACCTTTATAGCCATCCACATTCAATCTCATTACTTTTTTGTTTATATGATTATCATCCCTCCGCATAACATGTCCAAACCACGCTAACCTTCTGCTCCTCAATTTCTCGATAACTGGCGCTACTTTCAAACTTCCTCTGATATGCACATTCTTAACTTTATCTTTTCTTGTCACACCACACATCCATCTTAGCATACGCATCTCAGCTACATGCAATCTTCTTTCATCCGAAATCTTGGTGGCCCAACATTCAGATCCGTACAATAAGACAGGTCTTACGATTGACTTGTAGATCTGTCCCTTAAGCTTGGGTGGCATTCTTGGATCACAAGTCACACCGGTGACCTGTCGCCATTTCATCCAACCTGCATTTATTCGGCTTTTCACATCCCGGTCAACACCACCATCGTATTGGACTCGACTCGTCAGCAGCGATATTTCAAGATAAGCCATTTCGTTGAACACGACTGCATGTTCCGTTCCCACGACCACCGTGCTCATACCGTTGGCATTAATAATCTCGACTGATTTTTTTTTAAATCAGTGTTAAAAATAATAATAAAAATAAATAAATAATTAAAATAAAAATATTCTTTTCATGATTTTTTTTTAAATATTCGTTTAAAGTACCAGGGGGACATAGGCCTGGAGGAGGTAACGGGACCTACCTCAAGCGTGACCGGCGGAGCGAGCGGTCTTCGACCCGAACGTCGGCGACTCGCACTGCCTTGACCCGCCAACTCCTGCTAGCCTCCTAATGCCCTCTGCGCGCCTGGTAATACATTGTCTCCCCAAATATTGAACAATGTCAATGAACCGAACCACTTATGTGTTCGCAGACGGGTATCAATTACTGAATAAATTAGTATTTGGGTTCAGGTGGCTTGTATTATCATTGCCCAAATAAATCTAGTAATTTTAATTCAGCACGTATGCTATTAAGTTTCGTCGTAAAATAGTTTTTTACATGTAAGAGCGAGCACGCTAAGAAGAGCATTATACTTTTGAATTTTAAATACAGTAAAACAAATATTAAAAAATATGTAGTTATACAAAAATCAAATACTCTGTACAATAATTATGATCATAAGATATTTATTAAGCTATAAAATATAACCAATCAAATTGTTACAAAATGAATAAGTCGTAATATTTATAATAAAAGTCAACTCTATTCCAACTTGAACAAAAAGAATTAAGCTTTACCGTACATAAACTTTAGTACTAAAATCGTATACACTAACCGTTATGCCTATCAATGTTTAGGCCTTTAGTCTGGTCAGACTAGACAACGTGGATACAGAATAACTTTTATGCTTCCTGTTTTAAAGTTTAATCATATATTTATATAAGAAACTATATAATAAATACATAAACGAAACATAATATTAACAGAAACCTACTTATCTAACATGTGACCCTGGTGAATACATATGTGAACATTTTTTTTCACGGTCTCGGGTTATCTTGAATGACCTAAAATTGTGTACAAACATAATTTATTAAAAAGCGACATCTACATTTGTAACATAAAAACAGTTACTATAATACTTTTAATTCATAACATTAATTATTTTCGGTCACAATCATGAGTCGTTTAATAATAAATTAGAGTAGCCCAACAGCGAAAGAATTTATCAAATCGGTTTAGTAGTTTCGGAGCCTATTCAATGCAAACATACAAAACTTTCCTCTTTATAATATTAGTGTTGATAAACATTTCTCTCATCAATTCCACACTAAAGGTCTTCTTTAATCGCTGCTGTATTAATAATTATGTAATTATATATTTAGTCAAATGAGGTTTTATTTAGTTTTTAAATTGAATCATTAAAAAATATACGTAATCCATTCATTTCAATGTATCTATCAAATCTGTTTAGTTTGTTGTCTGTATATCCGCACATCGCCGTTTATCAGGCGGGCTTGTGATCAATCGCGTCTGATTTACTGCGGCATTGTAGCGTTGCAGCCGAGGTGGGGTTTTGACGCAATGATGTGTCACTACTCACTACTAGGTACTACTAACACCACAGAAGTTTGTATTGTTTCTAAAAAGAAAATTTATTCAACAAATTACCGTATGTTCTATGTCTAATGTCTTTGAATGTTGTCAGAGTTAGTAACGAAATATGTTTAAACCGATGTAATGAAATGGACAGTACTTTAGTCATAATTAATTAATAATAAATAGTGTTAATCGCGCGGTGCGAGGTGGTTGCGATTATTTAATCTTTCAATTGAGTTCGCGCTCCGCAACGAGCGAAGCGCGTAATGAATAATACTGGTACTCGTAGAGCTTGTTACAACAGATATTAAGCAAAACGTTGTTTATATTAAACCTTTAACAAATAATTTAATACAAAAGTAAAATAATCATTGCACAACTTAATAAGTCAGCTTAACCGTGGGTTTCCGAGACTGACCGTAGTATCTCTATTTTGTCAAAGATAATGACAGGGATGACATTTTTTTACACTGAGATTTTGGTCTCAGAAACCTACGGCTAGAAATAAAAGTAGGGTAAAAATGCGATCCTATGATAAGTAAATAAAAGCCAAACGTGCACGCAACACTTTTACAAGGAAGCATTAGGGACCTTATTATAGAGAACTTAGACAATGTTTCAAATACGTTTTAATTTAAACAAAAGTCAACCCTTTTATACCGTGACTTTAGCGCCTAGCGCGAACTTGTAACAAACCATGGTTACTGTAAAATTATTATGTGTAGGCTTGCAATCTTAATCAATAAACTACTTTTAAGTAAGCAATGTGGCGATCATATTTATGGTCAAACATATAACCGCGTTGACGTCTATAACATCAATCAGCCGCAGTCATAGAGTTAAAACGCGTATTTAACTTAACAGTGTTTAACTATATTTTTTCAAATAATTTACTTAAGGTTAAATTTATTTGTTCATTTGTAACAATCCCATGACTGTCTCTATAGTTTCTTATCAATAGTTGTAAGCAAATGTAACGAAGACATAGGCAAAAAGCTGCGATGTCGTCATTACAAACAAAAGTAAGACACAAGAGGCTCGTCATGACGACATAACGGTACAAAAGCGGATGCGCCTCGTGTTATCCCCACTCCGAATTGGATTAGGGTTGCCACAACACAATATTTACGACAATTTAAAGGTCTAATTCTAGGGCTTTTGTACACTAATAATGGAAATGTTTAAGAAATCTTTCTAGTATTATAAATTGAATAGATGATTGGATGGAAGTTTGTTGATCTAGAATGCCTGAAATAAAATGCAGAATGCCTGAATAACAAGGATGAAACACAAATTACAGTCTGGGGTAGTCTTCTCAAACTTTTGATTCCACATTGACACCCTTTTTAACATATGAATTTAAAAAAAAAATCATTTATCAGTTACTATTTGTCAAGACATCTCGCAGCCTAATATAATTTATATTTAGGCCAATATGCATATAACATATTCTTAGTATATTGAAGGCATTTATAAGGCAGTAAGGTAAGGCTCTACTTGCATTATCGCGTAACAGGCCTCTGCAGATTAGACATGGTTTATAATACATAAGGTTTCTGTGTACATTTAGCAGCAGTTCTGTTCAACCAACTGTGACCAACATATGCATTATTACCCTCAAACTCTCTATTTTTAACAATGTACCTACTTTCAACAGCAGAAACTGTACTTATTCATGTCTTAATGTAAAAAAAGCCGAGATGTGACAATGTTTACCACTATAAATACTTTGAATAACCACATGAACATCCCTTGACATTTGTCACAACAAAAACAATATTAAAAATAATCTCTGAGTGATTACGGAACACGTGGCAAGATAGTTAGCCCCTAACCGAAGATACCAAATGGTTGTGGGTTATTTTACTTCCGTTAGTTTGAAGGGGATGGTAAAAAATGATGTTTAACTTATTCCTGCTCGTTAGAATGTAAATGTCACCGACCGATTGTGAACTTAACAGATTTTAATCGGAACAGATCAAACAAAAAAACATAAGAAAAAAAGCCATAAAAATAACACGAATCGAGCAAAATCCAACATTTTTCTCTTTAAAATAAAATCCATAAAAACGATATCGGTAGTGCGTGGGGAGCTATTACTTACCGGCCCACTCAGCTATACATCGGGACATCCTGTATATCGCCTCGTGCCTACGTTTAATAACACCTTTTATTTGCATTACATACTTTACGAGCTAGCGCTAAACAGATTCATACTTAATAACTTTATAGAAGGTGATGTTTTATTCATTCATGGTTAGTAGGTAATAATTTAAATAGTGAGTTAATAAAACTGTTTATGTCCATTGATTTTAAAAAACTAACATTTGATAAATTTAAATAAAAAAAACACTTTTTGAACACGAGACGCATAACTCGTAAATCAATCCCACACTATTAGGTCACGCTCTGTTTCTATCTACAATCCGCATTATCATTGGGTACGTAATTAGGACATCCATGTTTGCGGATTTCTTGCGTATACCCGGCGCACCTCCCGCATCGGCACCGGATGTCACTGCGAAACACTAACTCGGCCAAGGTGTCATCGGTGCGTTCAACTTTTAACTTTCAATTAAAACTGATATATTATTTTGATCAATGAATTTGAAACAAAATTTTTAGAAATCAAAAGATTTTTTATCGAATACATACAAACAGTCAAATAACTGAAAAGACTTTATAACAATTAAATTGTGAAAAATCATTTTTTTTTATATTAGCTGAGATAAATTAATGATATTTAATTTTTGAATACTTCAGAACTATATAACAAAGGGTATAGTCCTATTAAGTGTGGAATTATTTGCCATTCAATTGCCATAAAAAAAAAAAAATCTAATATTTAACTGTGTGTCGTGTGTAACGGTCGTCCGTTTCCGTTACAAGGCGGGGAAATTTCCTCGTTATAAAACGGCAGATATTCCATGGTACAATCGGCTTTATAAATAACTGGACACGTTAATTTTTAATGGCTACATACAATCCTAATTATAACTTGAATAAGAGATAACAATGATTTACTCGTATAGCACAAAACAACAACGACTATGGAATTTAAATTATAAAAATATTAATCACCAGTCAAAAGTGTTTTTTTATCTGTGTATCTTTACTTTTAAATAATTTGTGCACAAGTCCAGATTAGTGAGCACATATTGTATTGTATTGTGAAACAAAACAATTATAGCGGAAAAAATAATTCTGTCCATTTTTTAAGATGGTCACCTTAAGCGCGTATACATAAAAGACGGCAGTTGGCAGTTGCCACCCTGCGCAACCATCGCGTGACCAGCGTACATCTACTTAGAAACACCAATTAGAACCTAAGCAACTCGCTATGCCTCCGAGATTCTTGAACGTAGAGATTCTCAAAGTTTTTTAAGAATTCAAGTTAAAATATATTTTTTTCGTACATAATTAATAGGTACTTATCCTATGCAAAATATACGTTTCTTTCTCTAAAACTGTTTCTTTACCTAACAATATTTATGTACAAAAGTAACTGAATCAAGTACTTCAAGATTTAAAACTAATAACAAAAAAATCACTAAGTTACATATTACAAAAATGTACTGATTTTACAAAAATAAAACAACATTTAACAAATATAAGCATTGGTTTATAGTAGTGGGTGGTTTTATAAAACTAAATAATAATTCCGACGCCCAACGTGTCAGCGCGCGAGAGCCGAGACCACAAATCGTGGCTCAGGCGGCCAACAAGCTGGCTATAGAAGCGATAAGCTTTCCGAGAAATAAGGACCCGTTGTTAAACTTTTTTATAAATCGCAAAGATTCTTCATTAAACAAGGATTTTATTCAACTTTTTGCCTCGCCGGTTATAATACCGAACGTCCGGGCTTAGCATTTAATTGAGGTTCTACTATAGCGCAATTAATGAATAATAACTTCTGTCAGTCCTTTGCCAATTTAAAATTATTTCTAAGAATGTAATAACCGTCACGGTCTATTCAAATTGTTTTAAACGAAACTTTTGCTTAACCTCTATCAAACCCGACATCCGTGTTTTGAAACTTACCTCCGTCTAGAGGTTATACATAGTACGTGAATTAAATGATTTGAGGAATTAATTAATATAAACTTGGCAACGCATCTGCGGATGTCTATGGGCAACGGTCGCTTCGCTATTTCGGCGAATCGAGGTGGCATTTGCTCGTTTTTTTTATATAAAAACCACAACAATTATATCTATATATATAAAAGAAAGTCGTGTTAGTTACACCATTTATAACTCAAGAACGGCTGAATCGATTTGACTGAAAATTGGTGGGCAGGTAGCTTAGAACCAGGAAACGGACATAGGATAATTTTACCCCGTTTTCTATTTTTTTCTTATTCCGCGCGGACGGAGTCGCGGGTAAAAGCTAGTTTAATATAAATTGAAATCACAATAAACTGTGCGTTTGAAATACCGTTTATGGTGAATTTATTTAAATTCGATATTTCAAAAATATTTCATATCTTTTCAAATTTCGGACGTTTACAAATTGATAAACTAGATTTTCAATTTGGATTTATTGAGTCTGAAAATAAACGATATTAGAAAGCAACAAAAGTATCGATTGTAGACTACATAATAAAAATGTCAATCATAGTAGGGTAGTAGCCACAGTTATTGTCGGGGTTCACGCGAGTCACGGCAAGTGATCAAGTCCTCCACGGACCTGCTCGGTTGTCCGAGTGGGCGGAGAGGTGAACTCCGACGTGGCGCGTCCCCGGGTGGTGGATAGGGGAACGCCCCGGCCTTATGCCGGGGTAGGGCTTCGGCCCCGTGAACCAAACACTGTTAGGTTAGCTAGGGTAGCTTAGGCTAGTTAGATTAGGATGAGGGGTTGGGGTTGGTGGCTGGGTCTGTTACCCCGCTCGCCGACAGCCATGTGTATATATATGTATACATATATATACACAGGCGACCGGGGTTGCCGGCTCACCACACCGGCCACAGCCCCCCAGCGGGCCCACTTGTGGGCTCGCCACTGAGGGCGGCGTCTCGCCGTAAGGCGAGCGTCTTTTAGTTTAAGTAGGCTAAGTAGGTTAGGCTGCGGGCTCATTTATGGGCTCGCAGAATAGAGGGAGGCGAGCCCGAACCGAGTAGCTGTAGTAGGGCAGCGAAAGGTGAGGGCGAACCTGTAGGTTAGTTAGAATAGGCTAGATTAAGCTAGGCTAGTTAGGTTAGGGTGCGGGCCCACTTGTGGGTCCGCAGCAGCGAGGGCGGCGAACCCAAACTGAGTAACTGCCCTTTTCAGGGCAGCGAAAGGGGAGGGTAAGCCTAGCGTGGAGGGTGGCACGACCCATTAGGGTCGGGGCCGCCGGTCGGGACGTGGGGGCACGACCTCGGTGCACTCTGCTTACAGAGCTGTTACTCGATGGCGTGTGATCCTGCGTCCCATCGCGTAATCCCGGTGACCATCACCGGGACCGCGGGCCCCTGTCTTGATCAAGACGGGGGCCAAGAGGCGGGGTCTCTATAAACCCTAGGCGGCACCAGCGGGGGAGGCGGGGATTCCGAACCTGCATTGCACGGTGCCGTCTTCAAGGAGCGCCTAAGGGCGCAGCGCCCCCTTTGGGGGCGCAGAGAGGGCCCCTCCCGGGGCGGTCAGTGGGGCGTCGCGGTGGCAAGCTCACGCGATCCCGTGGCGCCCCACATTATGGCCATGAGGGAACAAGGAGGTTTAGTGGGTATGCTCCCATTCGGGGAGAGAATCTCACATAACTCTCGTGTCTTCCCCGAGGCACGGAGTATGCATTAAGCATTCCTCCTTGGAAAAAAAAAAAAAAAAAAAAAAAAGTGATCAAGTCCTGCGGGATAGCGAGCATAGTGTCACAGACTCGCCTGTACGGACACCCGTGGGAGACAGGAAGCGTCCGAGTGCGTGTCTAATTATATTGCCTGATTTAATTACCAAAAGTAAGAAGCTGGGTGGTCGTCATTTTTATTCTGCTGATCCAAATCACAGATGTGACTGCCACACTCAGAGTTAGTTAATGTTTAATCAAGCAATCCCTTAAGAGTGTAAAAGAAATTACAAGCATGACACATGTGGCCACTCAAGTCACATTGAAACTTCCGTTAACCCTAAAAATAAAACATATCACTCACACCATCAATTACCCTAGCAACTAAAATAACTTTACCAAAAACCTTGATTACTTCCGACATCAGTCATTAAGGAAGTTGGCCATAAAAAAGACTGTGATACTTCCGAATATGAGACACTACTCCTTCGACAGTAAGCCAAGCACAAGCCAATCACAAGACAAAGTCAGAAGCTATAGAACTGCTTGTGACGTGTTTAAATTAGACAAATAAAAGCGTTACTCGTTGTGACAGATGTTTTATTTTTGGACTTCACATTGACAAACACAAACCATCCGGGATTACAAGTAAAAAAAACATTTATCTAAATTGATATAAATTGATTTGTTTTTGTAATGCAAAAATTTTTGACTTAAAAATACAATAAACTAAAAGCAGATCAAAACATCGACAATTCTATTGTTCATATTTTATAGTAAACATGTAAAAAGGACTAATGGAGTCAAAACGAAGAGTAAACTATAAACAGAGTAAGAGTAACATATTAGGCGGCTTAGTCAACAAGCGTTGGGTGGTCCGACTCTTCCGGTCTACACATTAGTTCACAGTTTATCTTTGGCGCGGTTATCGCCTCGAACTATGAGAGAATGCACTGAACCCCCTCCCTCTTCTCTTTAACCCTCCCCCGTAACAGTTATGACCAACCAGGTATAAAAACAATTATTGTATACCTTTTGATAATGTTTCTTACTGTTGATTTAGAATGCTGAAGAACTTATATAAATTGTATAGCCATCTCTCTTATTATCTTCGAAAAAAACAGAGACAAATGTTTGTCAATACAATTATCACTGCAGTAGATTTTTACGGTTACGATTACTGGTTGCAACTAATAGTTGTTACAATTAAAAATAATTAACTAAAAATAGGAATTCCTTTAGACGTAATGTATTTACAAATTGAATTTGAAGATTGCATGGAATTAATAAAATAATACGGAAGTTATAAAATGCTCGTGATCTTGGCTTGTATTTGTGTGAGCTGAGGACGTCTATAAAACTTGTAATTGTATTAAACGAAATACGCCATTTTCAACTCTATTGATGTCTTGTTTACGGAGAGACAGGTTTTATGGCAAAATATTCAACAACCAAGATATTTATAATAAAAAAACTTGTATATGAACTTATGATCGATAGAAATAAGTAACCCTATTTATTTCCACTAAATCATATCACTTTTCAAATTTAAAACAAAATCCAAAAAAAAAAACGGAGAAGCTAATAGAAGCAGTTTGAATAGAATTTAAGACTTACAGTATGTTAAAGGAACGTAAATTAGTACACAAAAACCTAGTGTGGTTGCGAACATTTGCAGAGGATAGCTTGAATTCAAACAAAAAGGAGAGAAATAACCTAGTGCTTGGTAAATTCGCAGCTAACCATAAAGTGAATGAACACGCCAAAGCGAACGCCGGCATGCAGAAATCGCACAGACGTAAACAGTACCGACTTAATATCACGTACTATGCAGTGCACTAGAGATGTAACAATTAGATTAAAATATATATCGATATTGTGCTAAATATTTAAAAACAGTTAGAAAAGGAAAGACGGCAAGGATCTTTACTAGCTTGAACTTTACGGCTGTTTTTTGTGAGGATATTTCACCGGTGTACTACTTTTAAATAGTAAAAACGAATTTTTATTCAAATCATTCATTAAATATCGACTTGTATTTATAAAATGTCGATAAACGCTCAGCTTGTATTACAAAAATCAACAGATATCGATATCCGTGTACATGTTTGTAAATCTAGAAGGGAACGAGTCCACAATCTGTAGACGCCGTAACTCCGGCGACTAATTTCCGATTGAAAAGCGCTCTACAACAACTCCTATATCTTATATTCCAGTTTTTGATATCCGTCGATGAATTCCTAAACGAAGTTTACGAGACGGTCCGTAATATAGTTTGAAAACAATTCAATGCGTACAATGGAATACCTTAAATGTTTGTTGCATGAAAATATACGCGGCAAGTCTTAAATGAAACACTATGTAATTCTTAGCTGTATTAATAGATGAAAGATTATTTTTTCTTTTTCTAACTCGATATCAAATCGTTTTATTTTTTTGTGATTGCTCTGGTTGCGAAAAAAACAGAAGAAAAGAAAAAGCGAGTTACACAGAGCACTATAATTTGAGTAAACACTTACATTTTATGAAATTAAGTAAATTAAAATATTAACTACTGAGCTCCATAGATGAAACATTTCTTACATATGTTGTTAGTTAGAATCTCAGATAAGTCTCTCATTGGAAGTAAAGTGACATAAGCACATTTTAAAAAAAAAATTGGTACTTTATCCACACGCTTAAAAGTATATGATAGATTTAATTATAAATTTAGGTATGCCTTTGTTCATTTTCATATGGGTAAAAGTAAATATTTAGTAACACAACTTGTACATACATATACAATGTGCGCCGACCCTCCACATTCTTATTTATGACGCACTATTTTAACATTCCAACCTCTTAACATACCTGAAACAAAATACAAACAAAGTTATATAATGTTACTTTATAACACACTAGATGTCGCCAGCGATTCCGTCAGGAATTAAAAAAAAGTTAAAATGTAGTCTTCGAGACTATGCCAAATTGCATCAAGATCCATTGAGACGTTCCGGAGATACCTTCAAACAAACATCCATCAATCCATTCTCATTTATAATATTAATTAAATTACAAGATAGATGTAGAACATACAACATACAATTTTGTTAGCTTAAGATTAATAAGTAGGAAATCTTTGAGAATGTAATACCTTTTGTAAGCCACAATTCATTATGCTGGGCAAATTAATAATTACATAAGAGGTAGTACTAATTACGTAGAGGTACTCTTGACAGGAATATTTTCGAAAAAGAATTATTCCACTAACTGTAAACGTTTATAGCCTAATTATTTTGATTAAGTCTTTTAATATTGGTAACAATTTGAGTCAAAGATTTTATAATTCGTATGATGGATATCTAAATGTGAAAAAAGCGTTGGATAGCGGACATAGAAAACGACCTGGTTTCAATTTAAATTGGTCATAATTTTGTTGGTGAGCCGTGGCTTTATTGCAATTTCTATCGTCTTCGTACCAAGCGGCGATACCGCCTTTCGTTCGGCCTTGCCTCTTTGACCTTTATGCTTCGACGCGATGTCTACAGCCAGTGTTGTTGATACAGCTTTAACTAATTACCATAAAAGTCATCGAGATTAAGTCCAGGAATAAGCAGACTTGTATACATGTAAACTTCCTATACCACTTCCTATCTCACTCGCCCTGAAGATGGACCCCCGAAGGGTCCGAAACTAGTCGGTGCCGCCACCGGACGATCAAGACGTGAGTTAAGCCGTTTCTTAATTAATTAATTATGATGTCTCACGAAAGTTTAAACAATTTAATTCCTATACCATGACAGTAATTCCAAGTTTCGAATGTTACATGACACATTTATACACTTCTATGCCTCGTATATTTAAAATGATAATATCTTGATTAAAACAAGCTCATAATCGGTTTACTACGAACAAACGTAATCTGAGATAATAGCTAAAAATATAAAAAAAAACATGTGTTCCATCTTGTTGACCCCCACAACTTTAATGGCTGCATATTGCGCGCATCATTTTCATTTCAAAATCTCATCATGGTCTTTTACTAAAAACTAAACTAAAGTAGGACCCTTTAGTAATTTTTTTTGCTGTCCACTCAGGTCTAACCACACGACTTACAGCACTATGTGACGTCATCCAGTGGCATGCCGCGACAGCCAATATCTCGTGACGTTTTAGTTTATTAAAAACTCACTTCTGACGTCCCTTGTCAAAGATAAATTTTGATAAAATCGTGTTATTTCTATAGATCAATTTCAAAATTGAACTCCGTAAAAGCCAGACAACCTCACTCAATCTCACTATTTCAATTGTAGCCGCAAAAGAAAGAACAGCCTATATTCAAATTTGTCTCGGCAAAATTCAAAGAAACAATTTTTTATTTCATATTTTTATCCCTTAAACAACTTTAATCTTCATCATAATCAGCTTGAGTTTGTCCACTGCTGCACGTAGGCCTCCCCCATCGATTGCCACAATGTCCTGTGCCGCCTGCATCCAGTGCACTCCTGCAACCTTGACCCGGTCATCGGTCCATCTTGCAGGAGGCCTAGCTACGCTGCGTCGAGCAGTCCGTGGCCGCCACTCTAGGACTTTCTGCCCCATCGGCCGTCAGTTCTGCGGGCAATGTGACCAGCCCATCGCCACTTAAGGTTTGCAATTCTTCGCAGTTATTTGTGCAGTTATAAAAAAAGCAGTATGAAGCCAGTACGTGGGTGTGGCCTACAACCTTTGGCTTTAAACGTTTACATATGTATTAAAGGTACGATTAATTGAGTGGTCCGATTGCGTAGATAAGTCGGGTAATGTCAGCAACGCCTACGCAGCCTCGACTTTAGACACCATATAGGTACTCGGCTTTTGATATCGTTCGTTAGGATCAAGACTACTCTGCTGTTCCACGTGCCAACTCAAATGCATTGTATACACGCTTTAGACGTGAGATTATTTCACGCTACCGTGATGTCATCACTTGTCTAGATTGAAGTTATCTAAATTAATGATCAATTGTATAAATCAGTCATTTGTTAAGTTAAATAAGAATAAGGAAAATGTCCGTCGAAAAACCGACTTCTTCGCGTAATCGACTCGGGAAATGGAGAAATCGCTGGTCATTTACCACTGAGCTGAGCTATATTCTGTTTGCCCTATAGGTGTACGGTAGCAAAAAACATAGCTATATTTAACATATAACAAAGTTATATTTTATAGCCAATTATAAATAATTCAGTCATGAAGAATATTGATAAACCAATGTCCATGTGTATAATAGGAAAATAATTATAAATCGCCAATTACGGGATGTGAAGTAGTTAGACTTGTTTCTACGTGATAGCTCGTTCTGTAAGAAAAATAGACACTGTAACAGCGGAAAGTAAAAACTGTTAATGGACTATTAAAACGATGTGATGATGTTTTTTTCGCTCATATCGACATGATTAACAATGTGATCAGAATAAAATCTGACTGATATATCTAGACAAAACAGAACGTTATTTCATGTTACAGTGAGTCGACACTGTCGTATCCTGTATAACAACAATATTGACATCCCTTTCATTCTAATTAAGAAGACAAAGATAACAATATTTGTAAACATGTGTCTCAACATTTAACATTCAAGGTATATTCCGTATCTTATATATAAAATTCTCGTGTCACAGTTTTCGTTCCCGTACTCCTCCGAAACGGCTTGACCGATTAGTTAGCCAACATCTATTTTTCATACCCCAATTATTTTTTTTTAACAGCGCGCGGACCGATTCGCGGGCGACAGCTAGTTCCGTATAATCTAAACAGATTTTGTATTTATATAACGACGAAGTAAGAAAAACATTTCACATAAAGATGCAGTTAACGTACATAAATATTATTTATTCCCTCAAGCCTTTGAAACTTTATTCCAAACATTAAAACAAGTTTCAGCATTACTTGATAAATAGTTTTATCAAAATAAAATAGTAAAAACATTTCAATTAGTTTTACTGAAGCGAGCTTTTTAAGCTTTTACAAATATAAACATCTTTTACTGTTGATTTTAACGATTTCCAATAGAGATCTTAATACGTAATGTAGTTAAACACGCGTCAGTTAAATGGTTTTATTTTCCACTGCTGTTTTAACGAAAAAAAAAAATCTTTATTATAAATAGCGGTCGCCTTCAACTCCGTTTGCGCGGAATTAAAAAAGTAATACGTAGCCTATGTGTTCTTCCAGACTATGTCATCTGTGTCAAATTTCATCAAAATCCGTTGAGCCGTTCAGGAGATATCTTCAAACAAACATCCATACATCTAAACATTCGCATTTATAATATGAGTAAAAACAAGATACATTGAAATTTAACTGAAATTTTTAAAACCAAAAACAAGCTTTTATCAAGGCTAAATAATTTGACATTTTGAAATTAATTTGTATGTAATGTTGTACATAATAACCATAGCAGTGATTGAACAACTTCATTATGTACAAGTCTCGGACTCGCGCTGAACATCAATTTTTAAACAATAATTTATATACAGGGATTATGTAACATTATAATGGAGCCAGAATTTTAGAAATCCATTAAGTAATATTTAAGTGTAATCATTACAAGTAAATAAATATACAAAATAATTATTCTTAAAATATAACCTCATTTTTTAAAGTATCCGTACGGCTTTTCGGAACCCCCTTTGAGATATGAAGGAAGATTTTAAAAAGTCAAGGGTGTTTGAAATTAAAGAGGATTTTTAAAATCAACTTTGACATCAGGGTTGATGTCAAAGTTGATTTAAGCCAACAAACCAAGTTAATTTAAGTGGTATAATAGTCAGTAGAGGGAAATACCTACTTTATTTACTGAACCGTTACTTTAACAGCAAGTGCTCAGAAAAAGATCACGATTCATAATTGCTCTTGTAAAATTTTATTTTTATTTTTGTACGAAAAAAAATTTATATCGCTACTTTTCAAAGAAAATGAATGGGATGGTGAAAAGATGCAAGTGCTTCGGCAATGGCATCCTATAGCCATAAATATATATAATAGAATCTAGAATTTTCTAACTAAAGTTATACCTATAATATACCTATACCATATACAGATTTAAACATTTCCCTGATTTAAATTTTTGAACAGAAAAAAATTAATAACATTGCAAGTAAGATTAATACAATTTTATCTAGATGATAATCTCTTTTAAAATATTTAAGAGAAAATTAATATTAGCTATATCTGAAGCTTAATTAATTTGAGGTCGATTACTGCCTACGCACTATTAGCTCGTTCAAGTTTGACCTTTAAAGGTGAGTAGTTATAAGGTTGTAGTATTTTCATGCATAAACGTTACAGAGTTGGATGCTTTAACCACTTCCCCTTTCCATCCTTTGCTTATAAGAAAAGGGTGGGTAGGGAATGAAGGTTAAAATTAGACCTCCGGATCACAGTCATCAGACGCTACGCGGAATTGCTTCCATTTGATGCCTGTATTCTGTGTCGTCGAGGTATTTCACAATGAGAGCTTATCAATTCATGCAGCAGATTTTATTGTGCTAGCGTCCACCACTGTTAAAATGCATCTCTCTTCAGATGTCGATAAGTTTGTGGGACTATACACTTCATCGCTACTGTTTAATTTATATGATTCCCTTAGTTGGATGTTCAATATTACAAATAGCAAATACAAATGTTGTTTAACAAAGTTATCTTAATTAATGTTCTACTCTGTTCACGCGGGTGGCTGTAAATTACTTAGTATTCCAGTGGTTTGTAATAATCCGTAGGCTTCTTAGCAGAGACTTCGAAAGTTTCCTTCGGTTATTAACCTAACAATACGACAACTTTTCTAAAGAGTAACAAATTCCCTTGATCTTAAAATGAGCACATTCTAAATTACAATTGTTAAGTAAATCGTTTGAATTTATTAACTTCACTACTACAAATAATGGACCAAAATTAATCAAAAAAATAATTTCTTTATGTTTACTACTTTATGCGTTTCCAAAAAAGGTAAACTTCTCGAAAGATTTTCTTTTTTTGTCATAAAAAAATAAGGAAATAAAGTAAAACCATATCCATGTTCAGGTATTACTTAATTCAAATATCTAGGCGGAGCCAGTTCATCGGTGTGATCCTCAGTGCCCTCCCCCCGCATTCCTCTAAGCTACATCTAATATTATATACGACGCAGGGACTTGTGCGAAGTTAAGACCTTTGTTCTGTGTTATAATTAACATGAACTTCATATAAGTGCAACATACATATTCGAATATGAATTCGACGTGGTAGGATCAGTTACGTGCATGCACCATTGAAAACTATTGTGCCATTTAATAAGTATCAAGTTTTCTCGGTACCCACTTCATTTCCTTTGACAATACAGCGTATAGCTAGTAGTAATTGTAGACTTAATGCATTTGAGCATAGCAGTTATCAAACACAATGTAATTTGAACGTTAGCCATATGTATTAGGAGTTATTTCGCAATGACAGGGTTTAGCAAAGGGTCGTGTCGCACAGCTGCGACTGCCATCAGTCTTGATTTAACGGAATAAGTTCTTGATAAATGTACGTACTGTGATTAGAATACCTGTACATTGTCTTATTACTTTTTACATTCATATGATGCTGATAAAACGATCACATATGAAATAATCTATAAAATATGTCCTATTAATTTTTTATGAACAAAATTTTAATTGCGAATTAATTAGGTGATCATTGAAAATACAAAGAAAAAGCATCATCTAATAAATTATTTTGACAATTACAGAAGACATTGACAGTACCTTTTTGACCCAATAATACTTAAACCGGTGGTAATAAGTCAAACTAAACTATGATAGCTCACTAGAGCCTCTATATCAATGTCAAAAAAGTGTCAAAGATCCTTTTCGTACTGTCCATGACATATTTTTTCTTTTATACCAATTTCTATGTTAAATATTTTCTCATAGAACTAACCTTGATATCAACCCCTCTCTCACCTGCGGTTTTAGACAAAGTAACATACGAATATCGCTATTACTACTAGAATCAACAAAATGTGTAGGAAAAATACGTGAAATAACGAAGTTATTGTCACTTCCATACATTTTTGACTTTTCGATTAGCGACTTCGGTTATCGAATGTTTCTTTGTCTAACCCCCAAGGCCAGATATCCTTGTTTAAGTTATACTGTGATAATTATAACAGTGACAGTTTGTTGTGCCATCAAGTTACTATGCATGTCGATACGTTGTCATGCAGTATTTCTCACATGAAAAATAAATAAGAAAGCGTAGTACATGCATAAAATTCATAGTTGGCAGTGCGTCCCGTTTTTATTATATCGCATTTAGGGTTCCCTACACAGACGGAATCCGTTTGAAGGCGAGCGTAGAATAAGAATGAGGTCAAATTGGATCGGACCGAGATAACATCTATGCGATGGGAGCATGTGCCTCGTGTTTTCGACTTGTAGCAAAAAACAACAAACCTTATGCGATACATAAATTATACGGAAGCGATTGCTTAATATTTTATTTATGCGAAGTATTACGATTTTAAATGAATTATAGGTCTGTATCGTAGAATATGTATGGGATGTGACAAAGAGAACTTTAAGTATGAATGTAAAGAAGTACACCGGTAGAGGTGAGCCAAGGAAGAGATGGATGGATTGCGTGAAAGATGTCATGGTGAAAAAGAGATTGACGATTGCGATGACGAAAAATACGTCTACATCGAGGACTGAAACTTGCGAACGATACTTGATACCGTAAAATCATTTTATATCTTACAGTTTCCCATTTTTAGCGTAAGCGTATTCAAAGCCGTAGACAATAAACGATACCTATTGTCAGCCAGGGAATCTATGCTTCTATACATAGGTACTAATAGGTATTATACAGAGGAAAGATTTGATTGTTTATTTGCTTCCTTTGCTATCACTGCTGGAAAGCTACACTATGTCCGAGTAACATAGGCTATATTATACTACACGGACGAAGTCGCGGGCGACTGCTAGTGTGTACATAAAATTTCTCGTTTCCATATAACTCGACAAACACTAAACTATATTAATATCGCCATGATTTTTTTAACTCAAATTGATTTCATAAATACTCATATTTAATGCACCTTTTAAAAAAATAATAAATCTCACCTTATTCATAATTTCAAATGGTTTTAGTGATGTGTCCAGTTGGCAGCATCAATTCATTTTGTTATTTTAAAAGTTAAAGGCACAAACTGTCGTTTTCCGTTTACAAATAATTATTATGATAATAAGCAAAGTTTTACGTCTGTCATAAAAATGTTGAACAGATAACGAAGAGCTGAAATTCCGAGAATGGTCGCCGATAAGACCTCGTGTTTAAAAACATAATGGTAAAATCAACAATAGTACCTACTGAGTTGATTTAGGGTTGCCACCATCGGGTTTACATGGTAAACATTGCTAAGGATTTAACATCCATCCATCTTCGGATCAGAGTGTTTTTTTACTAAGGATTAATGTTGCCGCTGATCTTTTCATTGTCGGCCAAGGAATTGACAAGTCGCTAGACATAAGTTTTTCTGAGCCAGTGTTAGAGTCTACGTTCATTGAAAGTTACCAGCCCTAGTTTGTAACAACTGTTTTGTTGTAAATAAAGTATAAGGCCCTTCGTACACAAGGCCACGTAATTCGTCGTTGTATGGTTGCGGGCGCTCCGTACCCACAACGTTGAATCGTCGACGCGAGTTGTATATTCGTTCAGTACAGGTCACCTGTATAGATTTTCTTCGCCATCTTGTAAATTACAGCTATTTTTCTAACGACGATCTTGACAAACAAGTTACGAGCGACAGTCTTAGGCGCTTACAGAAAGGTCGGCGACGCGCGCTGTGTACGTAGGTACCCTTATGACATTGTATTGCGTAAGTCGCGTAATTTCCGTTGCCTTGTGTACGAAGGGCCTAAATGAATTCCTCCCGACCAGTATTTCGAATTTACGTTTAAACTTAAAACACTAGCAGTATATAAAAAAAAACAGTTGAAAACTCACGAACTTTAATAATCTTTAATAATTTTAAGTGCTTATTTTTTAATTTCCATTCAGATTTCTGAAATCTGAATGTAAATTAAAAAACGCTCTGTTGCAAATTTTACGTCGCGGCATCTTTCAATTCGCGTAAGAAACTTAAAAAGTTTTGTAGTGGGAGAAAATGTACAATTTCAAAAAATATCGTGCTGTAAAACAACCAGTGAATTTTTTTTTCCTAGTACATATAGTTAATGACAAGAAATGTCATATTTTGTGAGTTACAGCTAAAAACATTATTCATTCACACTAACTGTTCATACTATACTCCACTCCATTAGTTGTCTATGTGTTCTTACAGTCTATGTTCTACATATTTGCCAAATTTCATCCAGATCCGTTGAGCGATTCCGTAGATAGCTTCAAAGAAACATCCATCCATCCATTCTCATTTATAATATTAGTAAGAAGTAATATTTTAAATGTATTTTAACAATAATAGTAATTTTAATAATTTGTAATAAAAAAATATACAAAATGATAGTCAACAAAAATAGAATTTCTTTTGCATATACATTGTATTAAAGAATTGTGTTACACGATGTAAGGAAAAACATCATGGTTTGCTCTCCAAGTTAGCCTTTATATGGCTTCAGTGGACGTAGTATAATGCATACAAATTGGTACATAATTGAGTACAACTTGTACATCAATAATTATAAATCAATCAATCCTTTAATTAGGATGCAGGTATCGAGTTCAAATATTGCATTTTCCAATTAAGATACAGGCCAGCATTCCTACCACGCTATGAGACCGAAACAACCTCCTAAACTCCTCGATTCCAGTCTGCGAATCCGGTCGGATCAACAAAAAATAATCACTACCGATTCCGAAGTATGGCAGATATTTGCGCCGACACGCACGCCCAAGCGAGCGGCCCCTTTATTTGACAGCAAATTAATAATTACAAAAGCGACCGGAACGCCTTAACGCGACCGCCATATTCCCAAACATCGACTTTACACACTACGAGCTAAAGTCTAAATCGTACGTTCAATATCAAATAAATGCTCTTATGCAACTTTAATCCTTATGTACGATAGCATTAAAGTGAAAATCGAGCAGCGGAACAAAGTTAATAGGATGTAATTTATCCGGGTTTAAAGCGCTACGTTGCCGTTCTGAGTGTAGCGAGGGAGATGGCGCTCGGTCGGTGTGAGGTAAATGAGTAAGACAAACATGTTTTTAGCATTGCGTCCGATCGGTCATTAGTCGGCGGGTGTCGGCGGGCGCGGGCGGCGTATTGTGGGTCCGAGGTGCGTTCGCAAACGTCCTAAGCGGCGTTTCTCATTAATTTTCAGGAAGACGTAAGATTCCCTCTCATTTCTCGCCCTCGGTAAATGGCTTTCAGCTTGTTTTCACGGCTTCTGAACGGCCGCAGCGCTCGGACTGCGATCATTGTTTGGAAATGCCTCTGTTAATATTATTGTTTCCGCATTCGGTACTTAAACAAGTGCACATCGCTCGAATACATTATCTCGATGAGATTGTGTTTTCATGCTTCATTTGTTACTTCTAAACCCTTGTCAGTTTTTTTTAATTTCACAATGAACTCTATGGTTGTATCACAATGAAAGAAACTTCTTCAATAAATGAAATCGATGTTTGACAATTGCTTATTAAATCAGCATGCAGCATTATTTATTACAAAATCACCAATAACAGCTGTTAAAAAAATACTTTTCTTAAAATACCAGTAACAAAAAGATTCCACAGAGCAATCAAATAAAAGTACTATCATTGTAATAAATGTGTTACGTAAACGATTATAGTCTGAATTCCACAAGCAATGAGCGGAGACAGGAGGCCGGATGCGGCGTCGTCAGAACAATCACAACAAAAAAGAGGTCCGATTGTTACGCGTCGACAACAATAGCTGTGGGTCCATACAAAAACGTAATACAAAGCGAAAATTAAGAAATACTTTCGGTTACTTTACATTTAAGTTATAGTTTTAAAATAATTGAAGAATAGAAAGAGAAATTTCTTTTGATTTTTACAATCTTTCGGACTTTTTAACCGTCAAAAAAACCTTTAAACGTTGGTATTTTAGTCAAATGCACGAAGCGTTTTTAAATTAATTCAACTAATCAAACGACAAAAAGTGGAGCAAGTTATCGACAAAAAACAAAAGAAGACATGAACACTACATAAACAGGCCTAGCACGAATATTGCGACAGGCGCCTTCGTATCGAGATTTTTAGTGTACTTTACGTTCGATAACACATTTTAAAGCAAATTTTCTCGATGAGTATACCATTCCGCGTGTCAGAAATATTCATGCTAGGTGCACAGATAAACTCGAACTGAAGCGGGGTCACTCCATTTACATGCAAACCGCTTTCTTTGCGACTTCACCGCTGCGATGTTAAATTTAACACTTTCTATATATACATATCAATATAAGAAGCAAATAGAAGATACGTAGACATTACCTTCTATAGTTTCATTTATACAGTGCCCTGTCTTTAATTATATCCTTAAGTTAACTGCGTTTACATTCACACAACAATATATTGTTATCTAGTTAAAATCAAGTTTAATAATCTTACTAATATTATAATAGCGAATGTTTAAAATGTTTAGTAACTCCGGAACGGCTCAACAGATCTTTATGAAATGTCGCACAAATGTACAACATAGTCTGGAAGAACACATAGGCTATTAAGTACTTTTTTAATTCCGCGTCGACGGAGTCGCGGGCGCTAGCTAGTATTAAATATAGATAATATAACATATTTGCTCAAGTGCAATAGAGTTAATACAAGTTTGTTTTAATGTTGAACGTTGATTTTTATTAAATAAACGATGTACTATTATTTACTAATGTCTCGCGTACTTCAGGTAACAAGAGTTTAAATTAAATAAAACGCAACAAAAAGGTAACCTTACTTCAGAATAACGTATAAAAACAATAAACAGGTTTCTTTGAATATGTTTTATAAAACTAAGAGTTACGAAATACAAAATTACAAGTTTTAAATGCAAATTGCATTTTGAAATTTTTTTAACATTTTAATTATGGCAATATCTATAATGTATATAAAAACAAAATATATATATGTAGTTATCTCTTTTTTCTTGCAAAGATAAATAGAAGGATATAATTACGTTTCATACAATGTGTTACATACGACGAAAAAGGTACAGTTTTAGGAGACAAAAAGATATTAAAAACTAGCGGTTCCCATGACGTAAGCTTCGAAATGAAAAAAAAAATGCCTGAGTTACTCCAGCACACGTATGCTACCTTCCAGTATATGTCCCGTCAATATCAGGAGATCACCCGAAACAAACGCCGACTTGCGGACGGGCAAATACTTTAAAAATTGTTTTTTCATTATAAGCAAAAACTTCGATATTGCATAAAGACACTCCAACTTCATTAATTGTATACATATTAAATATAAAATATATAATAACACTAATCCTATTTTTTTGATCGACAACTAAAAAGGCATTCGAAAATACGGTCGAGCTTTTGTATTCGAAGAAGAAAAGATTACGTTCTTGCGGTAGACTAATACGAGTCAAAGGTTCTTATGCGGACTTCGAGGAATTCCGAGAACGCCGGCAAAAGACCGGGTAAATCCACGATAAACTGAAACGTTACCATCAAAGCGACTCTTTGTACGAGTGTACGCTGACCTTGATGAAATCGTTAACACTTTTAAATAAAACGGTATCTTTTAAATAATTAAAGTTCAATTACCTTGTATAATTTTTTTTTATTTTAATAGAGTTTGTTCTATCTAATATATAAAATTCTCGTGTCACAGTTTTCGTTGCCATACTCCTCCGAAACGGCTTGACCGATTTTGATGAAATTTTGTGAGCATACTCAGTAGGTCTGAGAATCGGCCAACATCTATTTTTCATAACCCCCCCCCCCCATTTTTTAACTGCGCGCGGACGGAGTCGCGGGCGACAGCTAGTAATAATCTAAAAAGCGTTCTGAAGATCTGGAAGCTACTAGCGCCATCTGTTATTCAACTACTGACACCATTATATAGGCGCTATAATTCCTTAATATGAGAAATATGATGTAATTAATAAACACCAAGCAGAAATTTCTAGAGCCATTATTTTGAAACAAATAGTTGCGTATATAAATAACACCAAATAATAGATAAACGGAAAAATAATAAGAATAATCGAACTCTCTCTCACGGGTCGTTGGGTGCCAAATAAATTCATTATTGTAGCACGTCGACATAACAAATGTACGTATTAAGTATTCCGTTGACCCACTTCGCTCCGGTGCTACTGAATGCCAATCCCTTACGTTGAATAATTAATAACGAGATTTTCTTCGCGCGCGATTTAGAAATCGCGAGGGGAAGTCTGGTCTATTGTTACCGGCTTAGTGAGACGAAGTCAAAGATTAAACAAGATTAATTATTAATGTGTGGTGGGTTAATGAGATTATTTACACATTAGTGTAACAAAATTAAGCATTCGAATAAAGTCGAACCGGAATATACGAGAAACGTATACAAGCGAGAGTCATTGTCCGGTTTCAATGTATGACCTCCATTAGCGAGAAACCTGTATAAGCGAAAAAAATTCGCGGTCCCTTGTGTTCTCGCTTATCTAGGTATATGACACTATAGATTATCATTATTACTGAACTAGCTGTCGCCCGCGACTCCGTCCGAACGGAATTAAAAAAAACTTAATAAGTAGCCTATGTGTTCTTCCAGACTATGTTCTCCATATGTGCCAAATTTCATCAAAATTCGTTAAGCCTTTCCGGAGATACCATCAAACAAACATCCATCCATCTAAACTTTGGCATTTATAATATTAGCGAGATTAAGATTAAATGTTATTACTTTAACAATATCAATGGTTAATTGTGATAACTTTACGAGCAACTGAGTAACAAGAAAATTAATAAAGTAAATTAAATTCAATTATTTACCTACATATAAACAATAGTTACTTTTATAACGATCCATGTTGAACATCGCACGTGCATTATAAAGGTCACGTGTAAGAGCATAAATCCATACGGATAATGCATTCGTTGATTAAATGAACTGCTTAAACATCACATAACTAGAAATGATACATTTACAAGCATACTGTACCCACTTTATCTAACTGCACCCAAGGAATAAAAATAAAAACCTAACTGATTTTTTTTCTATTTAATTCAAATGAAGTTTTTATCTGTTACTAGCTTTTACCCGCGACTCCGTCCGCGCGGAATAAAAAAAATGCACACAAGATAAAAAAGTTCCTATGTCCGTCTCCTAGTTCTAAGCTACCTCCCCATCAATTTTCAGCTGAATCAGTTCGACCGATCTTGAGTTATAAATAGTGTAACTAACACGACTTTCTTTTATATATATAGATAGATTAAGTTCTAAGCTTCTTTTAACACATGAGTAAATGTAGTCAATAATTAAATGACAATAGTACTCAAAGTTTGATTTAAAAAAAACCACCAATCGTTGTGGCATCGCACTGCCAGTGTGGTATCTCTCTTATAACCGCAAAATGATGCGACCACATTCCGAATACACTACATTTATTATTACCGTTGTCTTGAACTTGTTTATCGTTAGTTTAAGTAAGCTTTATTAACGGATCATTGTAAATAAAAGCCTTGTCAACAAAAAATAAGACTAGCTAGCCATCTTTTAACAGATTACAAACAAACACAAACAGTTAATCAACAGTCTGAAGTACCAGGACATCATAAATTCAAGACACTAAACCTACAAACGCTCTAGTTGTAAGATTGGTGTGATAACGAAACTATTAAATCCGCCGGCCCAAACTGATTTGTACTCGTTAGTGTAACGAGCGGCTGCCACACAGTACGTACGGTGGTGGGCCGGAGGGGGGAGGATATAAGTCGATAAGCGTGCGATATGCTCGCCTACAGATGTCACGGACCGCCGGCCTTACTAATTCGAAATACCGTTATCAATGTAATAGAACATTGTCATACTTTTAGTTGCAAATTGAACGACTAATCGTTATAACAGCTGACCGTGTTTGAGTCCATTGTCTCTACACGTCAACAGAACTAAACACAAGAGGAAACGATGGTATAAATAATGGTTATTAAATATTTTAGACGGCGAGGTGTCTCAGATAGAATCAGTCGATACTCTTTTTTATTTCACTAGATTTGCAATTAAATGTCACTGCAGTACTTTTCATCGACGATAAAATTAACGAATTACATTAAAACACGTGACTAAAAACGTAAAAGGCTATTAAAAACATTCAAACGAGACATTACATTGTTGGGAAACAAATGACAGAAAGCATTATAATAAATATATCGTAGGTGCAATGCAAACCGCGTCCACAGCCCGAGCAAGGTTATTTCTACGAGCGCTCGTGTCTAATAAACAAACGTTTCAACATCCCACTTCCCCGGCTACGTGCCGGCGTTATCTTGAAATCGACGATTATCGGAGCGTAAATTAATAATTACACGGTGTATTGTATGATACGTTTGACGATTGTTAATTAAGTTGTGACGTTATTTATTATTACATTAGCTACAGCGACATCTTTTGGTGACAGGCGGAATTATAAGATTTTATAAATCTAATGTAGATGGCAGTTTACGCAGCTTATTGCAAACCGATATTGCCTTTACAATCGATTGCGTGTCGAACGTAATAACATTACATTTAATACTCTATTGTAGGTAAATTGCAGTTTATAGGCGTTATAAAATAGGATTTTTATGTGATTTATTAAGTAAATAATTTTATATGAAACCTTTAAAGTTCATGGATAGACATTTATAACTTAATCGCACCTTTTACAATTGGCAATCACTCATCTTTAGATATGATTCCATAGAATTCTATGATCTCCATAAAAAAAAAAAATTACGTGCACGTGTGCAAGGACGGTTTTTAAGACAAATTCACATTTAAATAATTAAGAACACAATGCTGAACTAAAATAATTAAATACAATAATCCCTTCGCTAATACAAACGGTATAGGTGAATTGAAACAAAACAAGACACAGAACAAGAGAGAGTGCTATTGCCCGTACCACCGTAACGACGAACATTGACTTTCCATTAAAGAAGTTGAATTTATAACTGCTTTGCATGATCAAGAATTTGCGAGTATCTTCTTGCACATACAAGTAAATAAAAACACTACAACGTAGGTCATGTTTACCTGGTTACAAGCTCATTGGTTTATTTATTTTTTGATATTAATGACCATTTTAAGTAAATCGTTTTGTTTCTGTTTTTCGATTGAAAATGGTCAACGAGTTAGTTAATTTTCCATAGTTTAATTAAGGGCCTGTTTCACAATCTGAACTTATTTGTTAAATCTCCAAATAAGCTGTGAAACGCAAACTATTTTAGCAGGAAGTATTATATGTCAGTTAATATATTTGTTAGTTATCAAGCACTTTGCTTGGACATTGTGGAACAGGCCCTCAATATTTATAAGGAGTTACTTGGATTAATCGAAAAAAAATCTTAATAAAGTTGTCTTGCAAGATTTTTTTTTTTTTATTATTTTTTTTTTTTTCGGCGGCGCTATGCCTTCCCCTCCTTCTCCCCCTGGCGTGTTTTAAGCCAGAGACTTTTGTGGTTCTTTTTATTATAATCATTAAACTTTTTACACTAGTTGCTTATATCTATTACATGTATTCTTAGTACTAATTTAAAAACTTAATGCTATATAAAATAAAATAAATGAATTTGCTTTCTATTTACAGTTTAAAATTTTCTTAAATTTCCTAACATATAATTTAAAATTTACTTAATAATGCTATAACTTATGTCTGTATGTTAAAATGTAAAATAAAATATCACAGTACAGTCTTGCAAGATTAGCACCCGTTACTACTCACATACGTAACAATCAATGCATTAGATAGAGAAGGCAATGAGTAATAGGGTTGCTACAAACATCGCCAGTTTTCCGTACATTTTGACAACCCTAGATATTGAATTAATTAGGGCTTTACAAGAGGTTCATTAACACAAGACGTGTATACAAGGTCATCAGTACAAACTATGATACTGCGAGATACGTGACTACCATATTTGAAAAGATTTGACGGCAATCAGACTGAGAAATTTATATTTTTATTATATGTTAATAAGAAACAAAGACAATCGGAATATACAATGGATGTCCGGCTTTATTCTGTTTATACTAATTATTTACCGCAACATATTTCCATAGAAATTTCACGTTTAAATTATAAATAAGATACGAATTTAGGCCTAGGTATATTAACACTTATTATTTAGACGCGTCTAGATATTTTTATAAACCAAAACAATGGTTAAAATATATGTAGAAGATTTTTTTTAATTTTTTCAATAGATTGGGACATATGTAACTTATACCACAGTTTTTAACGTGTTATAAAACTTGATTTTCAAATTCATCTGGTCTATAATCCTTTGTGTAAAAACCTCAAAATTAAAATTAGAAAATTTTCGTAAGTCTTAGCTTGCCCCCGAGTTAAATCTAGCAGAGTTCGGTATTAAAATTTCTAGACTTACAGAAGCACTGACGTAGAGAAGCAAATGTGTGAATTCGACTTATTTCCTAAGACTTGGCAGTTTTAGAAAATTTTATAAGCATACATGTGAAGAACTTTAACTGGGTTAGATTTGGAAAAATCACAAGATTTATTCTTTTAAAACGTGTATTTATAATCTTACTTCTTTCTAATATTATAAATGCGAATATTTAGATCGATGGATGGATATTTGTTTGAAGTTATCTCCAAAACTGCTGAATAAATGGCGCTGTTGTACAAATTTGGCATATTTTGTAGAACATAGTTTGGAAGGCTACTAACGGACTTTTTTTTCAATCCCGCTCGAAAGATTCGTGGGCGACAGTTCTTTGAATGGAGAAATACAATAATTTAAATATTTATCAACAGAGATTAGTACAGAGTTGTGTTTTTTACTTAAAATCAAGATAGTATGCAAACAAAGTCTTAAAATAGCATGATGCAACAAAAATATATTTAATAGCTTTATAAAATTTTCTAACAAACTTATCTATGTAAAGATGTTAATCGATATACCAATACGGATTTAGGATACAAGATGTAACCAAACATTAGCAAAATGAGATGCTCTACTTTAACATATTATATGTCATATTTAATTATATATATTGCTTATCTGTCTCGGTAATTGTTTAAGTGTGTCATTGATGAGATGACAAGGTCACGAGCTCCGCCACGCCCACCGGAGATGGGAACATTTATCAACCTTATGCTAGTTTCACACGAGGGCAGCACAGTAGTAGATTCTGCTTTTTGATTGAACCCTTACTATCAAACAAAATTGTTCTGTCTTACTTACCCTCGTGTGTGACTAGTATTACCGCGTCTAGTCTCGTTGACATCAAGCCAGCAAACTTTAAACTAGTTCAATTCGTCTTACAAGTATTATATGAATTTCTCATACAATCAAGCACACATTAATGTATATGAAATGATTAATTTATGATTTACCTATTTCTATTTTATACATATAAATATATAAAATATTTACACAGCATACAAAATTGTACGAAAGATTGAGACTATGATTTTGGACTTGTTTTTTTTTTTAAACACAATACACGTACTAATAGAATTTAGTCAAGAGAAAGGCTTAAAGTACCTAACTAAGGCAACATAAGTTAGTTTGCTATAGCTGGCGTTAGTCAGTGTATGTAACCGTTTGAAACATTTGTAAAAATATTTTCATCCCGCTTATGGTATATGGTATGGTAGTTTTTTCAAGGAGGAAAAAACTACCATGTAATGTTTTTGTATGTATTTCGTCCGTGGAAACTCACCGTGTGGGTTCGCAACAAACAATCATAATATCCGTAAATCCATCGCACCGCAAAGCTATCAACAGCCGTAAACTCGCTTCTTAAATCGAGATCAAAGCGACTCCACTTCGGAAACCACAACAAAATTCCTCCGGCAATATTTGACTCTACAGAAAACAAATGAATAACTCAAACATTCAACAACCAAATCATCTTGTTGATGGAGCGTGTATCTTATCGTGCGTTTTCACTAGTGAAATACATGTACAAAAACTCGTTTGTCACCTTATGATATATAGAAAAAAAATAGTAGCCTATGTGTTCTTCCCGACTATGTTTTATATCCATGCCAGATTTCATCGAGATCCATTGAGCCGTTCTGAAGATACCTTCAAACGAACATCCAACCATCCAAATATTCATCATTATCACCCTTTATCTGCCCTCTGCTAGACATAGGCCTTTTCCAATGCCTTCCACATCCAATCATTCGCATTTATAATATCAGTAAGATTAATTTTTAATTAGCAACATAAATGTAAAGTTATTATTCAATTATTAATAGTTTTTAGCATAGTCAAAGCATTGTCTGTAGGTACATTCGCACCGAAAATTACTTTACTAATCCTAACTATATTAACACATTGATGTTACCTATAAAATATTCCGCTCAAAGTTTCTATAATAGCTCTGGCGTGTTTTTTACACATTATGTACGATAATGTTTTCTTTGAAGTGTCAGTTGAACAAGTATTAACAAACACTTGGAAAATGTACCTTCCGATACAACAATCTGACCAGTGGAGCGTTACGGCTATGCGGCGATAAATAACATTAAGGACAATCAAACAAGCTATTATCAACCTTGTTGTCAAGGTTTTCAGAGTATAAATTCGTACAGCAGATATCAAATTAAACCCGAACAAGGTCGAACTAGTATGTTATTGCGAAATTTTATGATAATTACAACGACGTCTTAACGACCTTGACTATACTTTCTGAAATTAACGCGGACATATTTTAATCATTTGATTTGCGTCCATGTCTTATTTTATTAACCAAATGTTGTTAATTTGAACCTATTAAGGCTCATTAAAACATCGTTTATATAACAAAATAGGCAACTGCCAATACTGTAAAAATATAATGTTTATTGCATTTCATGACAAAGTGGTCATTGTTTTAGACTCGTAGTCTGATGATACTGAGATTTTACGCATTAAATTCTAGAAAAGCTGTGTGTATTCGGTAGAGCCAAGCAGTATTTACAACTGCGCCAACGCCTTTAGATATACAGGTCGCGAATTCAACCCCACATAGAATACTGCACGCACCTCCTGGGGGAGCAACCCACTACCAGCTTCTTCCATTTGACCGCATACAACGAAGACCGATTCGAATCGTCAACAATCGAGCTCTTACCGATCGGCTTGATTCTCTGACCTTGCGAAGCGTCGTTTGCATTTTTCATCATTTATACCACGGAAAATGTTCCGTACAAGTGTTAGTACTGACTCCTGCCGCCGAAATCCGTCATCAGCCATAAAAACCACCTGCCATCCAAGTAGCACTCCTCAAAAGTGGAAGTGGTGGAACGTTCTGTCCTTGGCGGTATTTCCAAATCAGTACAACTTCATGTCCTTCAAGATACGAGCATATTTGCCCTTCCCCCAACGCAAATGATTGTGTAGTCATGTGTGTCACCGGAGGGGGGAGGGATATGAGATATGGTCGCACCTTATGTGTATATGGTTGCTCATCATATGTATGGTAACATGCTACAAATTATTTTACATATTTTGACTTAAAAGGACATTTTCAAGGTACAAATATCTAGAATATCTAATCACTATCACAAAGCCTATGTGATAAGAATATTATATTAATTAATCATCACTTAAAATAAAGTATGTGTAAGATAAAACATCGTTTTATTAGTAAATAAAGTTTTCAAGACAATTCTTTACAATAACGTGATATAAACCAAAAACTCACATCACCAAAAGGGTGACCAGATATTGTGGTTAAATTTCAGTAACATAATAAAGCAAAAAAATAAATCATAACCACGATTGGACACTGAATAGTAGAGTATTTACATAGTTATTTATAAACAAAAAAACTCTGTAAAAATGTAAAAAAAGCAATAATAATCTTACTATCTTACTAATCCTACTAACATTATAAATGCGAATTTTTAGATGGATGGATATATGTTTGTTTGATGGTATCTCCGAAACGGCTGAACGGATCTTGATGATTGGCACAGATATAGAACATAGTAGATGTAGAACTAGAAGAACACATAGGCTACTTATTAAGTTTTTTTTTATTCCGCGTAGACGGAGTCGCGGGCGACAGCTAGTATTAAAAAAACTAGCTTATAAAATAATTTACTCCACAAATTTCATGTAACTTATACTGTAATTGTGTATTTAGTAACACATTAGTGATTAGTACTTGGTCTACTGATAGTTAAACTAATAAATTGACACGTACGTATGTCTTACTTACTTCATTACACATTCCTTTACGAGTATAGTTTAATTAATTACAATAATTTAAATAAGAAATTACACGCAGTATTTAATGGAGTCTCCCTTAGTGTGCAGTTTAGGAAAGTTATTAGATATGCTGTCTCAGAGCCGTAAAGCGACTCAACTAATGTACCACCAACCTGTCCTTATCCCAATGTAGGGTCGGCACAGTATGTACTACTTCTCCATACATCTCTACTAGCCGTCATATCTGAATTCACCCCCTTCTTAAGCATATTCTCTTTCACACAATCCATCCATACTTTCTTTAGTCTTCCTCTACCTAGCCATCCACATTCAATCTCGTAATTTTTTTATTTATATGACTCCCACTAATGTATATAGTATATAAAAATTTACTGTAATCTAAGGAACTCCTTAAACGAACATTAAAATGGTCGCTAAAATTTTCCGTCTTTGTATCGGAATAAACATAGACAATAGTTTACTAATCTCTGGATTTAATTTTAAAGAAATACCGAATACATATTTCTTAAACTTCTATGTTAAAACATAAGACATAACATTTTATAAAAAACAAACAAAAACTTTTTCTTGCTTGTCAGGTGGGGGTCAACTCAACGCTGACCTTTTCTCAATTTTCATAAAAACAAAAATTGATAGTGATGCAATAAATAATATTGTCTATAAAACAAAAAAAGACATTCATACAGCTAGCAAAGTCCACAAAGGAATCAAATTTAAATCGGTGTAAGCGTTATTGATAAACAAAATATAAGAATAAACAAGCATTTATATTTCCTTGGCAAATACCATCGTGAATTGATATCATATTTACATAAATAAAATGTTATATTAATTTTATTGCACATAATTAATTGGTTCTTGGTCTATATATATATATATATATATATATATTGAATTTCAATATGTTTTTGATTAACAAATATATATATATATATATATATATATTTGTTAATCAAAAACATATATATATGTATCTACGAATATAGGCCTACATTAAAGCGTAACCTTAATCTGACTGCTTCACAGAGGCGTGATGTACTAAGGAAGTCTCTTAATGTCTCTAGCTGTCGCGCTCAGAGACTTTCGTTGGAGCGTGAAAAGAATCCCTTAGTGTAAATTTCTCATACTAAATCTAAAGGCACTTACTGGGTTCAAATCCTGCCATGTACCAATGTAATTGTCAATTTTAGAATTACATATGTACATTCCGAATTGCACAGATCTGAGAAGAAATTCAAAGATATGTGTGAAGTCAACCAACCCGCACTTGGCCAGCGTGGTTGACTATGGCCTAGTCACCCCTTACTTAGGGTAGGCTCCGAGCCCCTCAGTGGGGACGTATAGTGAGCTGTGATGATGATGATGAAATCTACAGTCAGAGACCACTAATAAACTCCGGTCGATGGCAGCGTCTATCAATCAATGACTATCTTACATGATTCTATTGATATTTAAATCTATTATATCATGTTATTAAATTGTTATTCAGTTATGAATAATATTGATATAGAAAGTATATTCCCACAAGTCCACTTTGACATTAGTTACGTAGTATAAAAAACATGCGCGGACGCATATTTCTGCGGAGAAAGTGAGAGGTCGCGCTCCTTATTCCGTGTCCGTGATATATTACTTTGCCGTTTTGAAAAGCCTTCTCATTAGAAATCTTTATACTCCGCGAGGTAACTATCTTATTCGGCAGGGTTGCATCGCGTGCCTCGTCGACTATTATTTGTGTTGATTGGCATGCACGAAATACTATTATAGCGTTGCGTAGACACCAAGCTGTGTTATTTAACACCAAAGACACGGCTCATGATTTTTACGGTGTACATTTAATTATAATGGTTTAAGTGAATATTACAATATAAAACAATTAGAGTAGGTGATCACTGACGTAAATTGATTCTTGTAATTAAGGCTGCCACTACTTCGAGTTTGACCCGAATTCAGCAGGTCTACTTAGGTGAATATTCATACTACGTATTAGTCACTAGTCATCTTTTTTTTCGTCGCCAGTTTCCAGCCTACGTTTTGAAAGTTGACAGAAATCGAATTTAAAGAGTGAAGTATAATTCAATTCGCATTCTTCCTCAAAGAGTCATTAAGTCGCAGTTCGGTTTAGAGGTTTAAGAAACAATTGCTTTAAAATTTACCATACTTTCCAAAGATTCAGCATTAATTTAACTAACGTTAATATAATGCAGGAAGGGCCTCAGTCTGGCGGCTGCAATGAACATCTAATTGCGTCCGGTGCTCCAACAGTTGGGATCGTCGGATCAATTTCCGTACTATTCCGCTCTTATCTACGTTATGCGAATTTCACAGGAGTGCAGAACAATAAGACAGAGTAGTAGATAGTGCATACTACTATTTATTTGAACGCCATGACAGCACAAGGTTTTGTTTTGTTTGGTTGGTAAATGTGCGTTCATAGCAGTACAGTATCTACTCTGCCTTCGTGTGAAATTGGATTTATTAATGTGACCCTAATAATTCTGAATGAAAATTATGAAAACAATTTAAAGTATTTATGTGAAATAACAGAATATAATCGTCTCTCTTCATCCCAATGTTAAATATAAAACTTTAGAATATTATCGGTTAAAAAAATACTCTAGCTTTTACAGTTGATAATATTAAACTGACACTAACTACGTAAACTACTAATCCAATTCATAATAATAGTAACAGTTAATGTATCAATTGAAGGTTTGAGGCACGCTTCACAACGGTTGTACTTCCTGAATCGATTAATTCACACACTGCCCGATAAATCTGAGGCAAGCCCGATGTGAATAACTCATTTGCGAGCGCGCTCACAATTCATTACACGTAAAAATTTCATTTCTATGGCATTTCTAGCGACTTTAACATTATACTCCTACGCAAACAGTCATAATACGAAATATGGTCAAAAATTTGGAGAGCCATTTTAATGAACTTTCACGCTAAAGAAGTGTTCCTATGTATTCCATTTAAAAATCTCATGCTTTTAACAAGATAAGCTAATGATTTGAGGAATGTTTTTTTTATAGGAGAAGAGGGCAAACGAGCAACGGACCGCATGAAATTATTTGATCCGACGCCAATGGACATCCGCAGAGAGCCAGGCGCCAGAGGAACCGCAGATGCGTTACCGGTCTTTAAGCTAGGAGTACGCTCTTTTCTTCAAGTCCCCTAAGTCGTAACTGATGTAACCTAATAAGGAGAGTTCGAAAAGCACTAAAAGTCATTTTGCTCAAAAAACATTTAGGTACTACCTTATTGGTTGGCTGCCGTTTTTCGCCAGTGTTATTAAACTCTTTTACGATTACATTGGACCGTTAGCTACGTAACACCGGCCTGCTCGTTTGTTACTTTGTTTCAATTACCCGCTGCACTAACTAGTGTTATTTGATTGTATGCGATACTTTACCTTTTATAAGTTTAAAACAATGTTATTTCTCGGAGGAGAGCAGCAAATTTACAGATTTTTTTAAAGAGTGCCTGTGAATTCTGAGCCTGTTGGCCTATTGGCGTGAGATACTTTAAAGCTGCTCGTGGGCGATACTAACTTTATTAGTGAATATAAACTAAACATTACATTTAATTCAATATGTAAACAATTATGTTTTTTAACACGACATCTTGTTAACTAATACTAGACAACTACCTCTAGCAAACACCCAAAAACAATATTAAAAAAAATTACGTAAGTAATTAATTTAAAAAGGTTGTACTATAACAAACGTTGTATACATTTAGTACATTACACACAATACTATGGGGTATCGAAAAAGGTTAATCGGACCCACTCTCATTGAACAGAGTTGAATACAAATATCGTTATACAGTTAGCTAAAAGCTCTCGACCATTGCCCAACCTAACCTACTGCGATATAATAACATTCTCCCATTTCGTACAATAAACAAAGTAGAGTTGCCACTCACCAAATAAATAAATATCGACATTGTTATTTTGTAACAATATATTCGTCTACATTGTTTATTTGTTGCCCCCTTTAACAGTACATAACATTTATTTAAATCTTATCGATGTTTGTTGGAAGGTATCTCCTATGCAGCAGGCATGAATCTCGCTAAAATTTGGCATAGATATAGAACATAGTCTTGAAGAACACGTAGGCTACTAATAAAGTTTTTTTTAATGTCGCGCGGAAAAACTCGCGGGCTACAGCTAATATTTTTTTTTGCAAAAATTATATAAGCGATTATGATTGTCGATAAAACAAATTTTTGGTACGGTTTCAATTTTTTTTTTTTAATAAGCAAGATTTTAACTAATCGATATTGTAGTGTATTTAAGTAAATATGTTATCCAATATCTACAGATGTGTTTCCAATCATTTGTAAATAAGCACGTTATCATAATCCCTAGTGATATCAGTCGCTCCGAATGGCATGATCTGTTATCGAAGATAGACTACGAGATTTCTTAGTGACCATAATCCAGAGTAACGCTATGCTGTCGTTAATTCAAAGTACTTCGGCATTAGATTCAACATAAAACATAAATCAATATTTCAAATATCAAACTTCTAAATCAAGTTTAGTTTCAGTAGTTCAAGATATTCGAAAACGAGCGATTAAAACGAAAATACTTTCACCGATTTGCGGAAATACTACATAGAGCAAAACGGCTTTACATTGCGCCTCTACCGTGCCAGAGAATGACCTACTTCAACAAGTCCCCGTACCACTGCAACGATACAATTATATAAGTCGCAACCATTAGAGAAAACTTTCAACCTCTTGATATCAATCTTGAGCGATAAGAAAACGACAAAGATTCAATAGTGACGGTCAAGATGGCGCATCAAGACATTTCAACGACATTGTTTTCGGACGAAATTTGACTATTTCATTCTTTAAATTTTTTACATTTGTTGTGACGTAAAACGAAGTTATGTAGAACTCACAACTCACCGAGGGTTTCCGATACCAAAATCTCTGTATACAACATATCGTCGTCCCTCTTATTATCTTTGACAAAACAGAGATAGCAATATGTTTTAAACGGAGATTTTGGTCTCAGTATCGAATTTTATTATCTAGCTGTTTAGTTTACAACCTTAGTTTATATATCGTTGTAAAAAATTACTAACGGTTATATAACCTTAAATTAGTAACATTATCGTATGCAATTTAACGTAATTAATTTTGTTGAATTAATTATTAATTATCTAGAGTTAAAATTGATTAAGTATTACATATATCTTAAATAAAATTTACTTATATCTAAAAATAAATGTCTGTATGTCGAAAAAACCAGTCAGTGTCAAGGTAAACATCGTATTTATTTGTCATTGCAATTTTATGTTTAACAATTTGCAATATCGTTGTCTTCATATAAAAATGTCAATGCAAGCCAATGTGGAGCATGTCAATTACTACGGAGACGACGACTTGACATTTTTACCGATTATATGATACTTCACTTAGTTGCTCGTTTCATTTGTATACAAACTGTAACTAACATTGTGATTTATTTAAAACTATTTGTTGTACAGTTTAATAACATAATTTGGCGCCCATGATCTCATCGACAAAACAAATAAATTTCCAACATCATCGAACTGGTAATTCGTTAGAAAAATAGTTTGCACTTGCAACATTTTTACATGTTTTTTTATTTTATTTTAAGCATTTATTTATATTTCTTGCATTATTTCGTTGGGTCCTATGTGTAACGGCTAAAGTAACAAATTGATGATTTTTACTTTTTTTTCGTTAAAAGTTAGTTTAGTTAACAATATGCACTAAACAAAATAAACATTTAAAGATGTAAATGTTATTATTTCCTCAAGTAAAAGGTCCTATGCAGCCTATTTTCCTATATAGTTGAAACTTTAAGAGCCTCTCCTGAAAAGTTATCAATTTGCACATTGGCCCTTATTCGTAGAAGCCATATATTTATCCAACATGGATAAACGAATACTTATAGAATCCATAAAATTAAATTAAACGCATATAACACAAAACAAAAATTAATTACATCTTAGCATATAACACTAATAAGTCACCCTTGTCAGAACGAACAGATCCTTTAAGTTACTGGACAGTATTAAGTGCAGAGTAATTTGGGTCGGCGTTCCAGATACACATATGATCGGACAAGTTTAACGCGTTCTCGAACTGTTACCCTCAAACTATCGTAATCAGTAACAATAGTTACGAACAATGGAGACCCAATTGTTTACTGTCGACGGGACTAAAGAATTTTAACTGAGATCTAGGTTATTTAATAAATATTTTTATTTGATACTAGCGGTCGCCCGCGACTTCGTCAGAACATAATTTTAAAAACGTGGATTAAAATATGCCCGCGTGCATCAGCCCTTCCAGATATAGACAGACAAAAAGTTTACAAATTGGTTTTTCGTTACAAACAACGTAAATACATCACATGTACGAAATATGATTTATTTCCTCGGTATAACATATAGAGAATACAATTTATTACTATGTATGGATATTGGTACTATAAAAAGTACATATTATGGGAAGAGATGACGATCACATGTACAAGAAAGTAATGAAATTGAACTTGAATGGCTACAAAGGTAGAGGAAGACCGAAAAAAGTATGAATGGATATGCGTAAAAAGGGAATTCAGATATGACAGCTGATAGAAATGTATGGAAGAGTACTGCTGTTTTACTAACACCTATTTGTGTTAATTTTGAGAGCGATGACGTCACAATATGGCGCGGACTCGTGCACATTCTTTTTTTGAAATCATTGGCCTTTGCGTGAAAAATGCATCTCATAAATAAATCTATGCAAATCGACTACATACTGAGTATTACTATATCGGTGGGTTTTTACTGCCGAAACGTTTACACAAAAAAAATTCATCCCTCTCATACGCTTTAAAAAATAGAGACAGAATTTTGTTTACAGATGTTTGGACAGTGAAAACCCACCGTTAAATGATAAATATTTATAGCTTTCGGTGCGAGGAATGGCAGAAGTCGCGTGTTCAAACTGGTTTTAGCATTCGTCGATTCGTGAGCGACACACCTCAACAAATTAGTTTTCGTATCAGTAATTAAGGCGAATTGTAAATGTCACTGTGTACAAATGAAAAAAAATACCACTCAGGAACAAATAATTGGTCTATATTAGTCTTTAAGTGTTGATTTTAATTGTAAATGTCATTAACATTTGATATCGGAAAATCAAATGCTCATATCAGTTAACCGTGGATTTACACTATTTAAACACACGTATAAAACAGTGTAAACCCAGGGTAAAAGAAAGTTAGGACTGTTTAGACTATGCACTGTGCATGCGTGAGTATTGTTCTATATTTACCGTATAAGTTTCGCGTGAAATTCTGAACGATTTTAAAATATTTTAATAGTAACTCATTCTTAAAATAAAATATACTACAATATTAATAACGGCATACATTTCGTTGGATCATCAACGCGGAATCACTTTCACCGATGCGTCAGACTCGATCGCTTATAATAGAAAACAGCAATCTAAACCTACCTTTAGGCCATCTACATCGTATATTTGCAACTCAATAATAGTAAATAACCAAAGATATTTTACTCGATCATTTCTAGCCGAGGGCGTTCAATCAAACTGGTTTATTTACTAGACGCAGATAATATTTTTGTCACAGAATGAGAACGGTTTTAGAAAGATCAACGACATGATAAAATATGTCAACGATCCTAGTTGACGCAAAATTAACATCATACAAGATCAAAAGGGGCGTATTCAATCAAACGTGTTGAAAGACAAGGGGGGTTTATACCGAAAAAAAAAGAACGCGGTTTCAAAAGCAACATTAAATAGAAACAAAACAATGAATCAATCGTACGGAAATAGAATGCGATAACGCCTCCAGGTTGGTATTTATAGAGTACATTCGGTCGTGAGTGAGAAAATAGCACACTCGTATGCAGCTTGGGGTGAAGGAGGGACAGTTTAAAGTTATATTTTTAAATACAACACGTGAGACTGTTGACGATAAAGCCTGTATTATAAATAGTACCACTTTATATTTTATTAAAATACGAAGCAAATTATAAGTAAAAAATGGATGGAGTAGTACAATGCTTTCTAAAATAGTAAATCATCGCAGAATCGATTGATTCTTGAAGACAAGAAAGGTTTCGTTTTGCAATAGTGATGATATAGAATGTCATGACAAGATGGTTTATATTTAAAAACAACGTAACGGTACTGCAATGTGGAATCTTCGTTTGGAGAGATACTCATAATCGTATTATATAGTAATAATAATATGACTGACTATATTAGGATTATCGCATAATGGTGATTCTACCAATGGTATAAGTACGAACATATGAATAAAACCGTCAAAGCTACAAATATCAATTCCTACCAGGATATCATAAAATGTAAGTATGTTTACAAAGCGCTGTGCAAATCGGCATGCCCTATTTAAGGCGGGAACGAGGGTACCCGCGACACCTGGCGGGGCCTGTCAGTATTATCGATTGAATAGCCGGCTTATTGGAAAAGAACATCGGACTAGGCGCAGGTCGATAACACTGTGTATTGAGTCAGATTACGTCCGAAACAAAAGGAATTCACATACGATGGTCACGTGTCATATCTTATATGGTTAACCGGTTTAAACACAGCTATCAATTAGCTCTTATTTTAATCGTGCGTTGTCACGTATTTTTGTATTATAAGTGTGTAGATACACATAAAAATCTGTATTTTATGTGACCTTGGTATCAAATTGAAATTAATGAATAAAATAAAATAGATAGTAGAAGGACACAATGTACATGTAATTAACAGAATCTCGAAACAGTCTTACTTTTAGTTTACGCTACGTATAACGGAACGTAATGCAATGTAATGACGATAAGCGTTATTGAACTTTAAAAAAAATTGCTGATCCAATACGGAAACAATGTATGCAAAATAAACAGCAGTCAGTGACCGAGACATAGCAATATACGGCTGAACTTGCTAATTATTTGCAACATAATTATAAAATCGTACCTTGTGACTACATTGACATTTTTAATAAGCAAACTCACATCAAAGGTCGTTGGCCTAAGTTATATTTTTTAGAATCGCTTGTAGTACACAAATTTTCAAGTAGTCTACGTAATTTTATTTAATTAGCACTTAACTGTTTTAACTGAATTTTGGAAAATAAAGTGTCCTGCTTTAGCTTACTATTAAGTTTCTACCTAAACACAAAAATCACACTATGTTATATATTGAACCACTAGGAGTTGACTGTAACTACGTCCGCGCGAAATTAAAAAAAAACCCGTGGATAGTGTAGCTTCCCAACAGTGAAATAATTTTTCGAACCGGTTCAATAGTTTCGGAGCCTATTCAATGTAAAAAAAATTAAATCTCCTCTATATAATTTTAGTATAGAAGTATAGAAAACGGATTAATATGTCAACCAAATTGAATATAAACAAATAAAGTGAATACCTCGTTATTTCCAACTTTCCTGCCCGATCATTTCATCAACAAACATTTAATACAAAAAATAAACAGATCAGAAAGGGAAGTTGACATTAAAACTATACCGGAATCGATTCTACCATTCACCATACCTGGCCATAAGCGGTACCATGTTTAACCTCAGTAAACTAATGCAACTGTAAAAACATCTGTGTAAGAGCCAGTTCACACGAGCGTAAAGTCGTCACGCAACGCAGCGTCTAAATGAGGCATCGGTTGCCGTATGCGGGCGTTGAAAGAGAATCCATTACTACGTTTCTGTGTCGCAGGAGACATCTCAAAGATTAAACTAACCGGAAAATGAACGAAATAACTCAAGATCTAGACATTTTATACAGGTAATAATTTATCACAACTTCTATTTAGGTCATCTGTAGAAGTGCTACTGCAACATCTATTTCTGCTTGCAAGTAAAGACCTAGATATCGGACAAGACAAAATAAATAGTATAAATACGAAAATTTGGATGTTTAGATGTATGTATAAAGTCGCCTGGAAGAACACAAAGATACTTACTAAGTTTTTTTTAATACCATGCGGAAGAAGTCGTGGGTGCCAGATAGCTTGAATAAAAATATGGTTTTGTTCAACTTATTCGTGTAGTATAAATATAACCGATTACTAGAGAGGATTAAAAGAAATAATAAATTGTATCACTACTTCCAGTTACACTATTCTTACAAAACAAAGATAAAATCGATATTGCGTGAGTAGCGCGTTGTGTGAATAGGCTTTTAATTTACATCTGTTCAAACGTATCCATTCGGGCGACCATTGAGTCCCGAGCCTAAAATATCTTCTGTTGGCTCGTGAAGGTGAAGGGTTGATTGCTACCAAATTAACGCTTTTGTTCACGGATTAAATAAAATTTATTTCGATGTGTTTACGACCATTTAAATTTCAACAGAGGGCATGAAAGGGGAAATATAGTGATAAGCTATTTACATCTTAATTATGTAAAGTGAAATTGGTTTAATACTAAAAAGAGTTAAACTATTTAGAAATAGGATAATTCTAATAAAAGCTACTTTTTTATAAGACTCAAACGATAGCAGAGTTAACTTTAAGAGTTACTTAACTTGATGTGTACAATAATTTCTACGTAGGATTTAACTATCAATTGATATTTGTTAGTGTGCATACATCTTTTCTAATATTATAAAGAGGAAAGATTTGTTTTTTTTATCTGTAACTATCCATTTTATATCTAAATCTATGTATCATTGAATAAAGTCAAAAACAACACGACTGATTTCAAAAATTCTTTATCACTTAATATTTTAACAAAATAAGTTTCATCACTAAACCATCATCAAAAATAAATATCCTTACAAAACCTAACTCTAGCAAAAAAAAATTCCAACGTAAAGCCCAAACAATCCGGTTCGGCGAGCCGTGCATGGCTTTGACCCGGCGACGTCCGGTTAGGCGCCGACCAGCCACAATAATTGCTCCTGGGTTAATGGATGCAGTAACTGTAACCCAGAGCATATACACGAGACGTCTTCATACATTAATTTGAAATTCAAAAGCAACCTGTCACATCTTACTTTAAGTACATCGTTGTCATCTCAAATGTTCCTATTGAGGTGCTCAAATTTAACCTAAATTAGTGGTGATTAGGGGCTTTAGTTAACCACACTGTTCACAAACATTTTGAATTACATCACAAATATAGGCAGGTGTTCTCTAATGAAGCTACCTATTGATAAAACAATATTTAAATCAATTCAGTAGTTTTTGAGTTGAAATAATCAAAACCAAAATAACTTCCTAAAAAGACGTGATTAGCGTGAAGTAAATTCACTATTAAAAAGTTAAAGAATCGTTTATGAGACATTCGTTTCATCTGCATCATAATTAAGTTATTAACTCACCGCTGAAGCGCCACTATTTTAGTTTTCAACTACTTAGCAACAGTTAACATGCGTGCGGTTTATGTGTTGTTTTAACATTAAACCAAACTGTCGCTAAGTATGTACTTACGACGTTATAAACTAGTGTAAATACAGAGAGTACTTACAACATGCTAAGCACATACTTCCTTCTTCTTCTAAACAAAACTACGTAAATATTAGATACATGTACTGCCACACTAAGGTTAGTTAAATGGCTCCTGAAGCAGTCCCATAAGTTAGATTTCTTTTACAAAATGTAAGATGCATCCTTAGTGACCATTAAACCATTCTAAGTATGATTGTTATTCGTAACAAGAACTTCGTATTTTTTTTTTATTAAATTGAATTAAACCGGATTATCTATAGGATGTGAATTGGTAGATCAAGTCAAACGTTGTAAGTGGGGCATCGCAGGACTGTCTTCCACAAGACATTGCAAAGACATAGTCAATCGGTGCGGGCGGCGTGCCAACGCGGCCGGCGCGCCTGATGCTTGCTATTTATTACAATTATTTGCGGATTCCTTGACTGTAGAGTTTGCAATATACTGACTATAAACGGAACTTTATCTCTTCAACATTCGCACTAAAATATTTCCTTTAAACACACAATTAACATAACATCTGTGGTAATTCGAGCATAATATCATAAAGGAGAGTATAGACTAGAGCATTTAATTTAACAGAACAACGGGCCGCTCTATGATACGTTCAAGTGTATCACTTTCACGAATCAGACGTGCTTTCGAAACTATGCTTTTACCTTTAACATACCATTCGTAAGAACGTTACAATACATAGAATGCTTGAGAAAATGCTCTAGTGACTAGTGTATATTCACCTTTAAGCTATTCAAGACTGCCTACTCACGTAAAATCTCTTACTATGAATACGTTGTCTTTTACATCAATGTCTTTATGAACGCTTTATTAAAAGTCGAAATAAATTTGACTGAGACTTTCGCTTTCCGTTAGCTATTGGAATATTCCGAGCTTATTCAGACCTACTTCATAAGCGAAGAGTTCAACAAACTTTACATTTATGATCAAGCCTTATTATTAAAATTAGATACAAATTCTTGATATACTTGTATCAGTTTGATCTAAGAGTTTTATAAATGTCTTTAGACTAATTCAAAAGAATCGTTAGATTTTTATTTTTGTACGTTTGTAATGAAAAAACTCAAAAACTACTGAACCGATTTCAAAAATTCTTTCAACATTACAGTACTACATTATCCCTAATATAGACTACTTAATATTGTAATAAAATGTTTAAAAATAATAATATCTGTGGGAAGAGGACCGCTACTTTAAAGGCTTTAATTGTTTTTTATTAACACTAAAATTATCGAAGCAAATCCAAGGTTAGTTCACATTGTATTGCAATTATACGCTTCAGTGGGGACCTCTAACATTAATGTACAACTTTAATCAAATAGGTCATCCGTTGTTTGACAGGCGCGGTGTAACGAAGCTGAGAAACAATCACAGACGATGAGTCATAAGGGCCCACGCTCAATGGTACACTTGTGTGAAAAAATGACCTCATTGCGTCGACAATAAACATAAGCGGTAAATTATAACTAAATGTAATTTATGGAGTTTTATACATATATACGTAGTTATATTGTAAATACTGAGTAATGAACACAAATGCAGAGGAAAAATCCCGAAACACACAAGTTTATAAAAAGTATTTGTAAATACGCTTTCATTACGAAAGCAATATATTTTTTTAATTTTATTATCTATATTTACTTGTAATTTCAAATACTTTTATGCATTTAATGTTAAATTACTTTAATTTCAATGAGCAGTATTCACGTATATTACAGTCAAACTTGGAAGAGCGAGAGTCCGAAGGACCGCGATATTTTTCTCGCTCATAGAGGTTTCTCTCTATCTCGAATTTCTCACTTATTAAGGTTCGATTGTATTTCTCAGTTTAATAAACGGTTACTTATAAGTTTAAAATGCAGAACCGGCAACATAAACTATACTTCTTTGTGTCTAGCTTTAATTGGCCTCGTATTTTAACTGAGAAACACCAAACCAATGTCATACAAACCTTCGCGAAATGCAAGGTTTCAAGGACCTTCCTTACGAAGGACAAGAAAGCTCGGAGGTTTATTGTGATATTAAACTAACCTTAAAGAAGATAACTTCAACGTTGATTAAAAGTTTTGAAAGTTCAAGAGCAAAATTTCCATAATATTTAAAATTTTACTTCTTTTAATTAATTAACCCCATTGTTTTTCCTATGATTTCACCAACGTCAAGGTTGTAGATAATTGAAAATGTGCAAGATTAAGAGCCCTCATACACACAGGCGCTTTTCTAACGCGCGTTAAAAATCATTCATTAAGAACAAATGCATATCCATCTGTATCTGATCATATAGCAGCGCTTTTAAAACGTGAATTTTAAGAACTAAACGAAAAAAACAACAGTGATTTTAAAGCGTTCGTCGTTCGAGAGCTGCCAACGCAAAGTTTAAACGCGGCGTTAAAAAAACGCCCGTACGAATGAGGTCTAAAAGATTAAGTAGCAAACGACAATCTAGATAGACTAAGTCCAGTATGTTTTGACTAATGACCAAATAGCTCATGATGTCAATTGAGACACTGAAAAAAGAATAACAATGTTTTTGTACAAGTGTCAGAGGAAACTTACGGTTTCAACAAATTATTCCTAACGATTCACTAATGTCAAAGTCTATCAATTACGTAACTGTGAAATTTCTAACACAGCTGTTATCAATATCATTTGCGTTTCTAATCAAACGATTGTTATTACAATCACGGCACGCGTCAGTTTGGTACCTCAACGATTTGAGACAGAATAATCTAATCTTTTAATTGTAGCAGAAAATGAAATATGAAACAAAAACATATCATAATCTGTTTTTTTATAGATAATAACAGGTCGCCCGCGACTTTGTCAACGCAGAATTAAAAAAGTAACCAATAATATTACTAACACTTTCACGTCAAAATCCCATCAAAATCGGCCCACCTATTCTGGAGATTACCCGAAACAAATGCGGCCATGCAGACAGACAAAAATTTAAAAAAATGTTTATTCAGTATGTACAACGCATATACATAATGTTTACGAATTATGTTTTTTTCTATATTACATATAGATATTCCAATTTAATTAATATGTATAGATTAGACTGATAGCAATACTTCTCTGTTAACATGTTTTAGCAATGAAAACCAATGTTGCATACTTAATTTTTTCGCAAATACTCGTCGATCTTGACGTCATCATCAATTAATCGTTACATTCCATGTTATTTGGAATATGCAACTAGTGTTCGTTAGCACGAAAATTTCCATAAAAAGTGATTAGAATTCGGAGACATATAAAAACAGTGATAAAGTCACCCACAAACGGGCGTAGGTTTATAAACTGTGTCAGAAATAACAATATATTTACATTAAACTATTTATGGTCTATATAAAAACAGAATAGAAGCATTTTATTGAAAATCAAGACAATTGTGGAAGTTACAAAATTTTAATATCCATCACAGTGTTTAAATTTGTAATGAGAAATACATAGCTAACGGTGGGTTTCTGAGTCCAAAATCTCAACCATATATAGCCTGTCATTATCTTAAACAGCACAGAGATAGCAATATGTTTTGAAGGGATATTTTGAACTCAGAAATCCACAGTAAACGTATCAGAGCTATTTCATTATTGGAAAAACCAATATCACCTAAAATCTAAGATGTTAGTATCAATAGTCTAATAGTTCTTACAAATATTCCTTAAGACATCACCAAACAGATATACTTTTACTTAGATTTTGAGTATATTTTTCTTAAATAAATCTGGCTTGTAATATCAATAAAATCAAAATTTCCCTCTGTCAAATTTACCAAAAAAATAATAATTATACAAACATATTTTAATTTTAAATTCATGAATTTTAACCTCAAATCAGGGCAACCTTTAATGAAAATGAATATTTAAAGACAAACTGAAAATGTTCTACTTCATTAAAATTGGTAAAAAATACCACAGGATACATACAATGTCACCGTTAAATAATTAATTATGCAAACAGTTAACCCCTATGATATCAACATATGCAATATGTTTAAATATGCACTTTTATATCCATATATTTGTTATGAATGCATACTTTGATGTTAAGTGGTACCCAATCTTACTAATATTATGAATGCAAATGTTAAGATGGATGTTTGTTTGAGGGTATTTCCGGAAGGGCTCAACAGATCTTGATGAAATTTGACAAAGATGTAGGACATAGTCTGGAATAACACATAGGCTACTTATAAAGTTTTTTTTTATTCCGCTTGGACAGAGTCGCGGTTTACAGCTCTTGAACAATAATCAAAAGAACAACAGGTATCTAATCTTTTTGCATGTGTTACCTTAGAACATTTTTCATATGAACTGTATTTAAGTTCTATTGTGATTTATTGCAGCATAAAAGATTTCACCATGTGAGGTGTCAGTCAATTTATATTCATCCCTCAAATGTCATAATGTTTTGATTTTAAATTCATTCAAGTTTTTTTGCAATACAAATTTTTATAACATATTTCAAAGCTGTACTCATTGTTGTCCTGTTTTAATTTAATAAAAACTGACAAGTAATTTTTGAGTTACACTTAATCAAACGTTAATGACATGATTGTAAAATAATAATAATTTATTTAGTTCTAATTTAATCATCCTTTTTTATTCATGACTAGCTTTTACCCGCGACTCCGTCCGCGCGGAATAAAAAATAGAAAACTGGGTAAATTATCCTATGTCCATTTCCTGGTTCTAAGCTACCTGCCCACCAATTTTCAGTCAAATCGGTTCAGCCGTTCTTGAGTTATAAATAGTGTAACTAACATGACTTTCTTTTATATATATAGATTAGAGATAATGAAAAATAAAAAAAATGAATGATTAAATTCCACAATGACAAATGATATACTTTTAGTAATTTTAAATAATTTTGAATTTTAAGTAAAATATGTTAGCAATGACAAACTTTTATCTTTCCTTGTTGAAATATTCATACTCATATTTGTCATTTGTATAATTCAAAAGTTATTTTATTATTATTCAGTCATATGTTATTTTTGTATAAGTAAATTCTTTGCCTAGTAACAACATCATAGTTAACATGTTAAAATAACCACACACATTGACAAAGACTAAATATACACTCAAGATACTAACTAAGATTATTCTTGGGCATTGGACCAGTGCCATCTGTCCTTCAATGTATAAAATGATAAAATTTACGTATTGATAAAATTGAAAATATAAGAGATTAGCTACATTTTAGTAATAATCTATTAAAATTATAAACAGGTAGAGTGAGTAATAAAGAGTTAATCTCTCTAACAAGAGTGTATTCTACAGGAAAAATTTCCTCACACTTATCTAATAAGAAAAGAATGAGAAGGGAAGTGGATTTTGTGGGGAGATGTAGGAAGGGGAAATATACTCTTACTTAAATAGTGAATATAGCCTATGTAACCCGGCAATAATGTAGCTTCCCAACAGTGAATGATGAAATGAATTATAAAAATCAGTTCTGCTTACAAACAATGAAATCTTTCCTCTTTATGATATTAATATAGATATTAAATTAAGTTTTTATATATTATTTGTGTTAATAAATTTGGTACGGTAATGTCACATATTGCATGTAAAATGAATAGCCAATGAGAACTGAAATATGTAACTTACTATTCAATATAATAAAGTCTTAACCTTGATAAATCTACATAAAGTGGCATATTGACCCTACTGATGAAGTGTTACATGTTTATGAGATTTATTTTTTTGTCAGAGGTTGATATATAAGTATGAGTGTGGACACCAGTAGAGGTAGGCCTAGGAAGAGATGGATGGATTGCGTGAAAGGTGGTGACATGATCAAGAAGGGGTGACCATAGAGATGACAGATTGATCTGGAGGACGGAAACCTGGTGCACCAACCTTACGTAGATGGGTCAAGGTCAAGGAGATGATGAGGTTGATATATTTGGACAGATAAAGATTGATAATTTGAAAGAAGTTGAATATTACAATGCAACTGTAGAATACCACATACATTGAGAAGCTTTTGTATAATTTAATGAATGAATCAGAACTCCTCTTTTGGTAGGAGCAAGGTCTTGACATACCAATACACAATCAGATGGTCAAGGCAAATCACTTGACAATAATACCCCTAAGATACAAATTTGGGTATACAATGCCACTTTCATTTTTTATATATACTCTAGGTAAGCATAACTGTAAAGAACAAGTGAATCATATCTATTTTGTAATGATTTTACAGGCAAAATTAATATTGCATAATAAAACAGCTCATGTTATTTGATTGCATAGTTGAATTATTGTAAACAAATCAATCTTTTCTTTTAAATACAGTTAAAATACTGCTCTCAATTATTATTTAATAAGTCAAGATTAGTTTAAGTAGATATAAAACATTTTTATTGGTTACATTTTACATTAATTTCTATGGTATTCACAATGTTAGGTTTTTATAACCAGGTATATATAAACATTGTTATTGTTGTAAAATAATAATAAGTTAGGGTGGTAAAAAGGTAACACTTTTCCACAACTGTATTGACAAATATTACTTAACTTTGGGCTCCTTAGTTTTTACCTTAATATGTATTTAGAAGAAAAGTGGAAGATGAGTAGCTTATGCATAAAAATTGTTTTTTTTACCATATCTTACTAATATTATAAATGTGAATATTTAGATGGATGGATGGATATTTGTTTGAAGGTATCATTAAACGGCTGATAAGGTGATGTTGCTAAGAAAGAAGTGATATCTAAAATAGTGAATAATTGATTTGTAGGATGAAAACCTGTCAAGTTAGCTCCACGAATAAAGATAGGGATATAATGAAAGGGACATGTTACAAAGTGGGATAAATGACTTTTAGCAAAGTGTGTTTTAAATATATGAATGTAGCATAAAACATTTTAAGGGAAAGTCTAAAATAAGAAGTATGAATAGAATTTGATACAAAGGAGAATTTTCAGAAGAAAAAACAGAGAAATTATTTCTTTTTACAAACTTACTTAAAACTCTTTTATCAATGTGGAGATAGGAAAATCATGTAATTCAAGTACTTATAGTATAAAGATCCAATGAAATGATAAACATTATCAAGCTACTATCATACTGAACACTAATAAGTTGTGTTTAAATTTGAAAGTTTAAAAAAATAAGTTAATGTAATTTATTAAAATATAAAGTTTGAAACTTCCAAACTATTATGATATGGTTAAGTAATCTTTTGATGAAACTAGATTATTGACATATTACTTGTTAAGGCAATTATAGCTTCACTACTTATTCAATAGAAAAGTCAGGTAACAGTCATATGTGTGGACACAAACTCGTACATCTAGTCTTGTAGAGCATCGTCTCGCTCTCGTGCGTTGCTAACACGATCTAGCTATCGCCCTCACTCCCTTCACTCCATGGATAAGAGAAAGTAACAAAAGAGAAATAATACTAAACTTTAAATAAAAAAAAACTTTATATCCGCTTTCAAATAAATACAACCTAGACTCATAAAATGTTCGCCCAGATAACGTAAATATAATGTCATGACTATCCATAACAAACAAACTGAGGGTCCTAACCTATACTGAACTCTGTATACGTAAATGATTACTATATTTTTGTGTATGTTACTATGTTGTCATAAAAGTAATGTATTCGTAATCAATGCAATTGATAAGTAAGGTAAACAAAAACAGGTGAACTAACCCTTTCTTCATGAGCCACCTCTGATGGCCCCGGTCGTGTTAGGAATGTTCCAATGAAGAAAACACACATCCATTTTAAAAACAAGCATCAACAATCACAATATAAATTACTTAGGTTTGCACTACTTGTCACAATCAAAATATAATTCCACTATTCGCTGCGCTAAACGCAGACGTCATTGACAAACAACCAAAGTGACGAGCTATTGCACGGGATCACAAAGTAGACGAAAACACGGTATATTTTACGAGCCATTGCGTCGATATATCACAATTCTTATCACTTTACGTTATTACATTACTAATCACTTTGTCAAAATCTGCTATTTATAAAAATAAAAATGTACAAAGCAAAAATTACTCGTAGACAGCACTCGCGACGTTGCACACTCGCGTATAATATAACGTGCGATTTCTTTTCAACATTCACGCACACATGCACAAATGAAGGTAACAGATAACAATGGCCTACTTCAAATAAGCAATATTGCTATGGCAACATTCTGTTTCTGTTATTTTAATTCTTTTCCGTTTATTTAAAATCTGTAAATGTAATTTTTTTATACATGTTTCCTGAAGAACACTTATCGTCCATTTTTGTTTAGTTAATTTTGGAATGGGAATGCATCAAAACGAGTTTTACATAGTGTAATAAGATAATTTTTGTTTATTTACGATATTATATTTAAATAATATTAAAACTATTTCAAAACATTTTATACAATAATTAAGCTAAAATAAATCTCGATGTTTACTGAACAGGAAGTAGTACAGGTGTATTACAAGGAGAATAGAGGATTCTAAAGATAATTTAATATGACTTTATATATGTACTTCTACAATCAAAATTAAATGGTAAGTATACAGTATTCGTAATAGGGATTTTTAGAATTCTCTCTCATTATTGTTTATCATCTTTAGTACCACTAGTAATATTAATATTAAATGGGATTCTCATATGCATCTAGTGATTTCTTAACTACAGTCAAGATTTAATTATTAAAGAAATATTTGTTGGCACATTCTTATAATAAACTACTTTGAGTTTAAAAATATTTATTTTTAATTATTTCGAAGATTTTGTTACGTTGTTCTGTTAGTGAACATTTAATACCCATATTGAGGGGATAGCAAAAGGAGCAAAAGTCAACGGCCATCTTTGGTTTATTCGTACAGTATTCCACAGGTTGTAGTAGTGTTACAAAAATGTGTTCTCTGCCATTTTGTAATGGCGGCCATCATTTATTTATCGACTCTATCGCACTCTTCTAATCAAGCTTTTCCTTCGATACCCATCTTGGAGTGGTTGTATGTCTTCCACCACACTGTGGCCATCTTGAATTTATTCATAGAGTACCATACATATACAAGACTCTTCATTTGATACATTGTATTTTCTCAACTTGTTTGCAGTCACTAAAGTTGGGTTAGAATTAAAACACCATTGATTTAATTATTTAATAGTTTTATTACAAATTAAAAACAAAACTCCTTAAATTATCTAAATAAGGCACGACGTGACCAATCAAACGTAGAACACGACGAGTTGTATAAAGCGACATTAATTTCAGCTAAATTATTATATTTTTTATACATTAATTTGTATAAAAATCAGTCGCTTAAAACTTATAACTTTATGCAATTTAGAAAATTGGGTCCACGGTATATCACTTTGAAAATTGACGGAATGAAATCTTTACGCAAGAGTAAAATGATATGTTTTACGAATAAAAAGGGTAACATGTGGTATTTATTTTATTTAATATTATATAAACATGTAAACAATGCCAAAATAATGTTTTATATATAAACATTTTGTCATAAATTAATTTTGTATAGACAATAGTCAAATTAGTAAAATTCCGCTAAGATATATAATTTGAGAATGAATTTTATTTTTAGAGTTTTTTTTTTTCATATTTATTAAAAATAAAATGAACTTTATGTCATGAAGCCATTAAATTTTATATGAAACATTTCAAAAAGCTTTAAGCTATTGAATGCGACTGGAGTACAATGATATTAGACAAACATTTCATTAAATATGTATATATAATGTAATATCAAACTTTACATAATATACAACAATTTAAGTATATATATACATACAATTTGTACACTCAAGGTGTCAAAAAATGTCACGGAGAGATTTTTGTACACATCTCATCAATTTTTTTTTTATTTGGGATAATTTTGATTGTGCGTATTTTACAATATTAGTGTTTAATATATATTATATCTAAATAATACAGTAAAATTAGAAATAACTATAATTAATACAAATCTCCATTCAAAATGCAAAAAAATGTCTTAATCCAAAATAAATTAATAACCTCGAAGCCATTTTTTACATTACACTAGACATTGTATAATGTAACCGTGAATTTCCACTGTCAAGACACATATTTAAAAAACTGAGATGAAATTGTCTTGTACGTGTTTTGCAACAGTGGAAATGCAGGGTATGAATATTTTATTTTGTATATCTTTGTACCAAAAGATTCAATTTAGGATTGGTTTTATGAATGTTATTACAATTAATAGATAGAGAGCGAAAAGAAAAAGATAGTGGAAGTCGAAATTATTGCCTTTTCATTTCGAAAAGTATATTTCAAACCTCTTGAAAGAGACATGAACAAAATTTTCATGTAAAAAAATTTTGAATGTCTATAAAATTATGATAGATAAAAAAACACATAAAATATTTTTTTTAGGGAAAAAAGCAATCGTCTTATTTATTTTATAGTCTGAAGTTAGCAATAAATACCAGCGCAGTAAGTTCATACTAAAGTGAGAAACTGCATACATGATGCTTCTCTTTCTAATCTGTTGCTTTTATATATCTGTTTCATTCGCTTAGTATGAAATGCGTACATTATTTTAAAAGCTGACTTCAGCTTAATAAATTTGGATTTCGGTATTATTTTTGAAATTTAAAAAAGTTTTTTTTGTAGAAGAAAAAGATTTCTTTTTTTTGTAGAATTTGTCTAAAATAGATGTTTTAAAATAATTTAATATTTTAGTTGAAACATATTTTTTATTTGAATTGATTAATAAGAGAATATTTTTCATGCATTATAAAACTTGAAAAGTGAAAATAAAAAAAATCAATTAAATTTATTTTTCATAATATATTATTGTCATAATTGAAATAATATAAGGATTTAGTCAATTATATTTTTTAAATTTTATAACAAAAAGTAGATAAACTACAATACTGGCAACATCACTAATGCTGATTACTTTTCACGAACCAAATTAAAAAAAAAATCTATCAAATGTTATTGTATAAAATTTGGAAAAAATTTACCGAGTTTCATTCAGTCTGTTATAATAAAGCTAGATTTAGTTTAGTTATATAGTTAGTTTGAACCACATCGGTCAAAGTTGGCACGAGGGTTAGTGGTCAGTATTGGTCGAAATCGGCCGTAGGCGCCACTGAGTATACTGATGGTGGTCTGGAAATTAAAAAAAAAGTTTTTTCTAAATACATAAACACAGAATAGATCCATTATCGTTTTTCCTATCCTTAATTTTCTTTTTTGCAAAATGATTTCAATTTCCGAAAATGTATTTCAATCATTTTCTAAATATTATCGTGAATGTTTAGATCGATTCCTTTTTAAGTTTTTTTATATATTATAAAACAGTGATGTAACATTTCAATAAATAAATATAGAAAGTACCATAAACAACAAAAAAAAACGTTAAAAAAATTCGTAAACCCCTCATTATTTTAACCAAAAGTAGTAAAAAAAGACAATGTTCAGTATTAGTACCAATATTATTATTATTTCTGGTATATACCAAAAACCTGTATTAATGTACCCAACACGTTTTTTTATAAAGTTTCTAAATGTAGAAATCGCTTTAATAGTTACCACAACCTGTAAATAATCGAAAAGGTTAGAACATTAGCATTACAAACCTTTGTTAGAAATAATTAACGAATCAATAATAATCAGTTTACTTTAAACGAAAGTAGTTTAAATTACGAGATTAAAAACAGTAGACTCTTCAATTGCTTATTCTATGAATCCTAAACATGCAAGCAACTGAAGTTATATGTAGGCTGACCATACGTCCCGGTTTGACCGGGATAGTCCCGGTTTGTGATCCCAGTCCCGGCGTCCCGGTCAAACTTGAACAGCACCGACACCCCAACCAATCGTTCCCCCGCGCCGTTTTTTTTTTCAATATAATTCCGCGTTTTCAACTCATAATAATTTTGATTGCATTTCAAATATGAAAAACACAAATTAAGCGAAAAGCAAAATGAAAATGAGCCTCTTTCTCTTCTGCGTCCCGGTTTGGCTCTTCGTAATTATGGTAAGCCTAGTTATACGTCTTTTCAAATATCTTAGCGGCTCAATCATCTGCGCGCTGCGCAATGCTCTCCCCTCGCATTCTTATACTGTCCACTACACCATTCTGATCTAACAAGAATTCGATCCGACAAGTTATTTAAAAAGTTCTATACCATTTCTACTATTGTCACTATTAGTACCCTTTTTCACTGGACGACTGCTATAAAAGAAAGTAAGCACAAACGTATGGTTAAAGTTTTCTAGATAATAATGAAATGTTAGTTACCATATCACCGGGCCCATAGCGTGTGTACTAAAGAGAGATAGGTGCGTTACCTGGTTTAATGTAAAGTCTACCTGATGGTGCGGCGCGGCGCGGGAAGACGCGATGGCCGCGGCAGAGCCGACACTCGCGACTCTACCGCTGTGAACGGACGACTATCTACCGCTGAAATGTTTGGAATTTATTTATTAATAGCTTTTACCCGCGACTCCGTCCGCGCGGAATAAAAAAATGCACACAAGATAAAAAAGTTCCTATGTCCGTCTCCTAGTTCTAAGCTACCTCCCCATCAATTTTCAACTAAATCAGTTCGACCGATCTTGAGTTATAAATAGTGTAACTAACACGACTTCCTTTTATATATATAAGATTAAAAAAAACTCGATACTGCTATAACACTAAGGGGAAATATGCAAATCGAGTCACATCACTCGTCAAAGTTGATTCTGGCTGCAGAAGTTCGTAATGGAAATCTTACTTATGTTATAAAAGCGAATGTTTAGATGGATGGATGTTTGTTTGAAGTTATCTCTGGAACTGCTCAATGAATCTTGATGAAATTTGGCACAGATGTATAACATAGGAACAACACATAGGCTACTTATTACGTTTTTTTAATTCCGCGCGGACGAAGCCCAGATCTAATTTTAGTAACATAAAAACTTCGATAAGATCGAAAAATATTACCGATCTAAGTTATCGCATAATATGTCTAAATTTTAATTCTAAACAATTTAATAGGATTGTTTTAATTGTTAATTATACTAATATTATACATAAGAATATTTGGATGGATGGATGTATGGATATTTGTTAGAAGATAACTCCAGGACTGCATGAATCTCGCTGAAATTTGGTTTAGATATAGAACATAATGTGGTAAAACACATAAGCTACTAATTAAGTTTTTTTTTATTCAGCGTTGACAGAGTCGCGGGAGACAGCTAATTATATATAGGTATACAAACCAGCAACAGGTCTCTGTGTAGGTACAGAAGTGGGGCGAGACACGCGGGTTACAGTCGCACTCGATGTCACGTGGGGACGCGAAGTGGGGGCCTGCTGTAATATATAAGACATTCATATACATACCAATGTAGAAACACCTTTAAAAACATAGACATCTCTTTCAGTCTATAAGAAAAAAAATGAGATGACTATACTTTATCTGCTCTATCCGTGCAACTTAGAATATATTAGAATACCATTTTGATAAATAACAAAAACAATTAAAGCTATCCTTTAATTTAATTTATACTACAAAAGAGTGTAATACAATAATAACATGCACTATCTGCTTTCCTTCTAATATAATAATAAAAAAAATGCAAAAAATGTAAAACGAATCAATAAGTCAAACGACTAGTAAAATAGACCATAAGTTGAGGAACGAACTTTTGTAGTATGAACTTAGTACAGCAGTGGACTTGTAGGGCCAAACCATAAAATAATTAGTGTTTAAATTACATTAAAGCTTAAATATTTGTCAACCCTTTTATCGCACGCTGATAATAGACATTATCAAAAATCATGATCACTGAAATATAATTGCGAAATTTTGACAAATAAATAACAAAATAATTTTGAGGATACATAGTTAAAGGTAAAATATAATGTTTTATAACCACGTCGACAGCAATATAAATCACCGGCGGTAAAAGGGTTAAAACATGTGTTTAAATAAACGGTGTCTAACTGTATTTTTTGGAGTTATACAGATACTGTTATTAGTTAAACTCATGTTTTAACCCTTTGACCGCCGCTGATTGATATTATTGACGTCAACGCAGTATGACTTACAAAACATAAGCTGGAAGAACACGTAGGCTATTTAATATGTTTTTCTTAATTACGCGCGGACGGAGTCGCGGGCGACAGCTAGTTTCACCATAGATATGTATCGACACAATGCTTTCGGCAAAAGTAATTCATTTCTTATTGGTAAAGATCGCATTTTAAATTTACGCATAATAATGTTTCAGGAGCTAAAATCACAGTGAAAAAGGGTTGACGTATGTTTAAGCTGAAATATATTTGAAATACTAAATTTTATGGTAAGTCCCAAAGTGTACAACTGCATTTTTTAGAGTAATACAGTTATTATCTAACATTTTACATAAATCAATAACTTACAGGTATATTATAATAGCTTCTCAATGGATGCGGTACTCCGGTTGTCATCGTAGACCCACGATGCTAAACACGACACAAGACAAGCAAGCGACGTTTGTTAGTCACAACACACGGTGGCAAGACAGCTTTAATTATATCAACACGTGAAATGCCACTAAGATTTTCACGTATTGATTTGAACTTGTACATCAATGTGGCATTGAACGTGTTAACTGAAGACTAAACTATACTATATTAATTTAGGTGTGTACCGAAAAAAAAATCTAGTTCTTTTTTTTAATAACTTATTTTCAATGAAAAAACTTCTAAAGAATGCATCTAGGTAATGTATCTTAAATTAATCCGTCATGCAATAAAGTTAAAAAATGAAATTAAAGCTGTCTTTAATCCAATAAACATAGAGATGCTATTAAAAATAATGAAACATTATTAGAAGATTTACACCTTAAAGTGGATTTCCACTAGCGATACAATTGAATAAAATTATGTTATCTTTGTATTTTCATATAGTAAATACAATTCTGTATGATTATTTCGGCAGTGAAAATCCACATTGACAAACATAAAATAAGAATGATCTCTGATCTGTCTGATCTGAAATCTCTTTTCCACTAGCGCTACTATTTCGACTAATGCATATATTGTACATTTTATTATGAACTAATTACAACGAGGTTTAAATCTTACTAATATTATAAATGCGAATGTTTAGATAGATGGATGTTTGTTTGAAGATATCTCCGTAACTTCTGAACGGATCTCGATCATATTTAGCATAGATGTAGCCTTTCAGAACACATAGGCTACTTAGTAACTTTTTTTTCAGCAGCTAGTAAATTATATTTAAGGCAAAACCAACACCTCAAATACACATACATTAATTTAGAATGGATAAAAATGTAAAGTGCAAATTCCATGCAAAAAAATTGAATAAATCTAACTTCAAATATTTTTAAAACTAAAAAAAATTATTCCAAATATACTCAATATAGTATACTTATTTGAAAAATAATAGTAAAACATTTTAAATTACAATGTAATAGACCTATTTTATTAAAAAAAGGTAGAATACAGAAGAAAATAGCACGTTCCAGGAATAGAAATTCCCAGTCAAAAATGGATTTCTTAAATATATGAAAAATATAGTCGAACCTGGATAAGCGAGAAACCACTATCAGCGAACAAAGTATTGCAGTCACATGGACTCTCACTTATCTAAAATCAACTGTACCTTAAACCCATGAACCAATTCAAGTACACATGCACTTAACACACTCACTGCCACATCGTTTTTTGTAAAGTGTACTCGATAAGCGAGTCAGTGGCATTGAAAGTGTTAGAACTAACACCACAGTAATAACTCACATCTTTTGGTGCGACCAGTTGACTTTGAGGTCTTTCACGTCGTAAAGTCTCCGTTCCCTGACGCACTAACACTGGAACTGTTGGCTTTTGAGTTTGTTTGTCTTTCTCATCGAGTACATTCTAGAATATACAAGAAATTATATTGTAGTAGAATTGGGCTTTAACACATTCCATGCGACTAAGATTTTTTTTATGAAATTAAAATCTGTTAATTTTGTACTTTGTAATAAAATAACGTTCACTATATTTTTTAATTATTTAAGTAAAAAAAAACAAAAAGAGACAATTAGTTAACTCGTAAAAAAAATGTTTGTAAACGATGTATTTATTTAAAAGACAGATTCACTAACGTATAAGTTTTTTTTTTAATTCGCATGTTGTTATTTCTTAGTTAGTGTTAGTTCTAAATTATGTCTAAATCTACCCAATTTATAATTAGCATAAGCTTTCCTAACTAAAATGATACCAATTTTTCCTACAATGAAGTTAAAAGCTAAACAATTACTAAAGCTGTTTTAAAATTATTGCAATGCAACGAATTCTCTGAAATTCTGAACTGTTCCGTAAAATCTATGTCTCAAATCAATATTCGATCCTTGCAATAATTCTGATTATTTTAATAACTTTATTAAACGAAGTACAAAAATTATTTAATCGCTAAACAATAAGAAGAAAAATTGTTTTTTTCTCACTCTAAATGTCATAATCAACATTGAAAGTAACACTGAATATACCACAGATATACAACAAAAAAACTTTTATATACAAAGTACTCTATGAACTGTAGTCATAGCAACGAATTTCGTCAAATTTAGCTCAATAAATTTAAAAAAAAGTATTTTTTTAGATAATTCATAAATTATTTATAACAAAAAAAAAATGAAAATCGCTAGAATGACGTATAAAATTTGACAGATGACAGTCCACTCTTGACACTAGCGCCATCTACTTAAAGCTTTCAGTTTTTCTCTTCATCGATTGGTTAGATCCAAATTGATCAAAAAATGTTAATTAAAGGTTTTATCAGACAAGAATGAATAGGATCCAGATCGAATATCGATTTCAGCTAAGACAAAATAGACTAAACTACCTGAGCAACTGTTACTGTGTATGACTCCCTTCTGATGGGTGGTGCGGTGGTGGTGGTAGTGGGGGCGTGTGCGGGGTGGGGGTTGGCGTGGTGTGGGGCTGGGGTTGGGGCAGTGGGGCTGAGCGCGGGGTTTGAGGCGTACACGCCGCGTCGCACCATCGCTCGCCCTATTGAAGTGCGCGGCGCCAACAAACCGCTCGGGTTACTCCCTGAAATAAATTATAATCATTAAATCTCTTTTCCACTAGCGCGATTATTTCCACTGATACATATATTGTACTTTTTATTATGAACTAATTACAACATGGTTTAAATCTTACTAACATTATAAATACGAATGTTTAGATGGGTGTTTATTTGAAGGTATCTCCAAAACGGCTCAACGGATCTTGATGAAATTTGACACAGATTTTTAACACAATCTGGAACAACACATAGGCTACTTATGATTTTTTTATATCACAATGTGGCAAACGAGCAAGCGGCCACATGAATTCGCCGAAAAGGCGACGCAACCCATAGACATGCCCATAGACATTCGCAATTGCAGATGCGTTGCCCACCCGTTGTTGCACAAAACGAGAATATTTAACCTTCCTATGAATCTCCTCCTTCATCAAATCCACCTCCCCTTTCCATCCTTTCCTTATATGAGAAAAGAATCAAGTTTTTTTTAATTCCGCGCGGACGAAGTCGCATGCGACAGCTAGTCATGATCTTACTTAAATTAGATATAACGTGATAAATGTTTACAAAGAAAGAAAATGGCCACAGGGTAACATATTACCTGGAATTCTATTAAGTTCTCTGTGTGAACTGTACTGTCTTAACTTCGATGTCGGCAGGTTTGCTCTTTTCGGTACACATGTAGGAGGTGCCATTGAACTATAAGGTCCTGAAATATTCAAAAATAACAAATAAATTTAGGAACAAAAATATTTAAGAAGTCCATCCTTTTCAAACATCCTGTATATTAAAAAAAAACATTGTAAAAGAAAAATAACTCACCTGTACTAGTAGGTGAAATCTTACTTGGTGAAACTTTAACCATAGTTCCGGATGGTGTTATCTTTTCAGTACTAACATTCCCTAAATCCCTTTTCGGCGTGTTGCTTGTCGCGTTCGCATTGTTTAGAATCACTGTTGTGTTAACATCGTAAGTCTGTTCCATTTCTGTACTATGTGCTTTACCTAGTACGAATGATTTGTCTTGAACTGCGTATATTGGAGATATTGTTGTTTGTAGTAATTCATTTTTGGGTGCTTTCTTTGAAACCAAAGGTGTCGATGCGACTTCGCAAGCTGGAAATAAATTAAACTAGTGGAAATTTGGGTTAAGTTATATAATCTTACTTATATTATAAACTAGCTTTTACCCGCGACTCCGTCCGCGTGAAATAAAAAATAGAAAACGGGGTAAAAATTATCCTATGTCCGTTTCCTGGTTCTAAGCTACCTGCCCACCAATTTTCAGTCAAATCGATTCAGCCGTTCTTGAGTTATAAATAGTGTAACTAACACGACTTTCTTTTATATATATAGATGTGAGTTTAGAGTTTAGATGGATGGATGTTTGTTAGAAGGTATCTCAGTAACGGCTCAACAACGGATTTTGGTCAAATTTAGCACATATGTAGAACATAATCTTGAATAACAAATAGGCTACTTGTTACGTTTTAATTCCGCGCGGACGGAGTTGCGAGCGACAGCTAGTATGTGATATTTAAAAAAAAATCTGTCACGTTGTGTGGCAAATGGAAATTCGTGATCTCATTTTAACTCACCTGGAGTATGATACTGTCATACTTACACTCTTTAATTATTAACTAAGGAAGATCCTTATGAAATCCCAGTAAGGGACTCCCTAATTGATAATTTAACTGTGAGTGTGGTAAACTTACTGTAGTGCGTGTGTCTCGTGGTGTCAGGCACACTCTCCGGCGGGCTGGAGGAGCTGAAGGTGCCAGTGTCGGTGCTCTCGCTGGACCCCACCATTGCTGTTTCCTGAGACCCCCACTCCTGAAACATGTAGGAAACATTTAGTAGAGATACAAACTAAAGAGATATGCAGTTTGAATCTTCTAATACCTATAGTCTTTTAAGGCTTTTGGAGGCCTAATTTTAGTATCCTTCCCACCATTTCCTCATAACGAAGGAATAGTAAGGGAAGGTGGATTTGGCAAAGGAGGGGAAAATATAGTCTTTCATTGTGCATTCCCTTCTCTTCTATGTATAACGGTCACTTCGCTATTTTAGCGAATTCTAGTAACCACTTGCAAGTATTTGCTATAAAAAACTTTGTTTTAATTAGTATTTCATACTTACTTCTTGTTGTAAAGTATTTTGTCCGGCTCCAATAAGATTCATTGTCGCAGAATTTATATCGATTATTTTGTTTTCATCAGATTTAACGTAAACGACAGTAGCGCTTTGCCGTGGTGACACTTTTCTGAACGTTGCATTCCTCTTCGGGGTCTCCCTCGGCGGTTCCTCGGTTGTTACATGATTCAAATTCTGTGATCTCCTTTTCATCAATTCAGAGACACTTTCTACACTCTGTCGGGGAACTGTTATCGTTTGGTTAGGCAATTGTATTGTTTTCACAGCTGTAGGATCAACTTGATTTGGTAAAGGTTTGTCAGGTTCAATCGGCAATCCTCTTCTAGCTAACGAAAGTTTCTGACGAGCTTGTTTGATTTCATTCAACTCTTGTTTATCACACGTAACGTTCATACTGTTTTTAACTAAATCTGATACTTTCTGTAAACCATTATCTCTGTAAAATGCATCGTCCGTTTCAAATGTTTCGTTCAGATTTTCTTTCTCTGCGTCTTTATTTTTGTATTTGTTATTTGCGAAATGTAGCGTTATTGTTTCGCTCATATCATTAGATTTTGATATTTTCGGTGAATCTTTGTTATCTGAATTTTCACTAAGTATTTTATTAACTTGGTCTATTTGACAGGCTTCTTCTCTTGATTTTGTGTAACTCTCTGTATTTCGTATGCCTGATTCACGTTTTGTATAACTATTGTAGAGTTGACATCTAGGGCGGGCGGATAGAAGTCTTTCAGATTGTTCTAGATGAGTGAATGTCGCCGAACTGAATATATTAGAATCGGTAGCTTCCGTTTTAGGCTTTGTATTTATAACGTACGAGGAGTTAACTGAGCTAACCAAACTGGGTGGTAAAGAATCTATTAGACTTTCATTATCAGGGAAGGTGGTCTGCGAGAAGAAACTCGTGTTCATATCTTTGTCGTCTAATATACTAAGTGACATACTTGTCATCATTGGATCGATACTTTCTCGACCTGATGTTACTGGTAAACCTGTAGTCATAAAAATAAGAAACATTTCAGGATGGACTAATTAGGTTACTTCTATGCTACAAGATATAAGTGGCCGTGATTATAAACAAAAGGATTTCACGGTATATGCAACTGAATTTCGATTGTATATCTAGGGGCATAAAGCTTAAATTTACCTGGATCTTTATGAGATGCAATAGATTTCCTGCTATCTAATGACTCTGCATTGAACGTGCCTGAACTCTCCATAAGTAAGGATGACACGAGACTAGGAGGTGACATCCTAGTTAGTGATTCCCCACTTTGGTACATGTTGAGGCTACCACGTTCGTTCAAGATATTTGTCAAACCCCTGGAATAAAACCATCATTATCTTACACCACGTAACCACGTCAAATAGGGTTGGCACAAATTGTTTCGAGAAATCGTTTTACATAACATCGTCGTATATTAGAGTCTAATAACTTCATCTGTCGTGGAAGTAATGACTCCATCAATTTTAATGAAAGTATCACGAATATTATATACACATCGCGACTCTCTAAATACATAAATTATAGGTAAACATTTCTTTCATATATCTTTATATCTTAAGTTGAAATATCAACAAAATTAATATTATCTAACAAAATACTAATACTAATATTTTAATATTAACATCGGATACTCCTTTTATGATGTAACAATAAATTATTAACATTTTATTTACATCAAAATAAATAATCAAATATGTATTATATTATACGACGAGGTAAGAAAATTAGATATAGAAAGGCAATAAATTCACATCGGTATCTAATCGAAACATCGTTTTACAAAAAGTCTGTTGACGTTTCTTTCCGCGCGATTCACTTTCACGGTGCTACGTCATACGAAGCTATTTTCAAGTAAGCCGTCGACTATGGCTATACTCTGTTCCAAATGGATGCTTAGACTTTATAAACAAAGAGCAAAGTTCACTTTTAAACGCGAAATTTCGTGAATAATTTAACTAATATCTCGTGAATAATTTAGTAACATTTTTTCTAAGATTTTTTTTTAATAACATTAGCTATGAATACCAGAAAGTTTTAAATGATTTCGAATTCGATTCGATTTGAAGCCGCAAAGGAATTAATAGTATTTATATAAAATACAGCACTTAGTAGAAATTAATTGTACGACTTTCCCGATGCAACTCTTTAAATAAAAATAATTAATGAATAATTAAGTTCAACTTGAAGCGTCAAAATTTCGTAAAATTCGAATATTTACTTTACTAAATACACTAGATAAAGACAAAAAATATAGTTTTGTTAACTGTTGGGGAAAGAAAATTCAACACGGAACTAAAAGCAAACAATTACGAAGAATATAAAATAGGTCATAGCATTGTGCAGTTTTTCATAATGCGCAACGAGCTCGGTCTGCTCGAAAGAAAAGAATAAATGTAACTTTGCCCCACATATTATAATGGAAAGATAAATTACTGCTCTTATTTAAAATTCTTTAATGTTTAAAAAACACAATATGATAGTTAAGTTACCTTAATCTTAATTCTACTTTCAGATGTTTATTAAAAATATTCAATTAATTTTTTAATTTCTATAAAACTTTTTCTATCAGGAAGTAACCGAAGTTAGATACTTTTTATTTGCCTGTTTATCTATCCAAAGTGATGCGAATTGCTATCATATATCACAGATGGCAAATTTTTACCTATCAACGTGCAATTTTTCTAAATTAATATTTAATCACTCGTCATGAAATAAAAAAAAAAAAATTTTTTATTTTACCGCAACAACACTTTTCTACTTTTACGTTCTATATATTTCGTCAAATTAGAACAATATAATCAAATTCGGATGCATTTTAATTACAGAGTCATCTCAGGAGGGAAATATTAATTGACTAAAAAACTACTAAATATTTCGTTTCATGTACTCTGTAATGAATCATTAGGTAATGAAAAAATTGTTGGAAACTTCAGCACTCCGGCATAAGTCGAATAGGAATATATACTTTAGTTTACGATTAATAAGTTACCAAGCTCTCAAGTTTTTTCAATAGAAATACTTTCACTATAATGTCGAATATCCGTGTTATTTTTTATTTACAACTTTAAGAACCGACACTTAATTAGTGAATATCCGTTTAAGAACGTATAATCAAAAAAGGAACGAGTTTTTAACTGTAAACTAATAATAATTATCAACAAAAGACGTGACGTGAGAAATATAGAAGGAATCTAAACAAGTTAGTGTGCAGTTGTAAGAATACAAACAACCGCTAGTTATTTCATAACATCAATCTTATTTCCTCGATATTAAGCGATCGCTACACTATAAATTTTTTTTGTTAATTTCACTTGTTTGTCAAATAGTACGCGACTGACGTGTCTGACGATTTAGTCCATATTAGAAACATTTGATAAATATTACGATCAAACAAATTTGACAAAACATTTGATCGTTTGTTGGGCGCTTTAATTTTTATTAATAACAATTGATGCATTATAGTTCAAAAACGTGAACCTACATTATTTACAGAAGTCTACTTTTCGTAGTCGTTCAGATAAGAATCTTGTAATTCTAGATACAAACAGACCTGTGCATTAATCAAATAAATTAAAACCTATTGTTAGTTGGTTCACATTCTGAAAAAAATAGAGCCCAAATATAGTTGACACCTGTTAAGTACATACTTGTTGAACGTGTTTTGTATGTTATTGGCGGGCTGGGACAAGTCTATGTTGATTGGACGAGATGCGATCGGGCCGGATGGCTCTGGCGTATCCGCCGAGAGCACCACATCCAGGTCTTCAAGCTGGAAAGAAAGCCTTTATTAATTTACACGTTTAGTCCATTTTACGGTTACCAACTCAAACAAATATAGGAGTTTCGAATGACATTGTCAAGTCCATTAACTTTGAATTTCAAATTTGCATCGTCCTACATTCAGCGGTAGTGGTTTTATTTAGGAAAATGCATCTGAATAGAACCGTTTCGTCACAATAATTCAATCCTTTGCAAGTAAATCTATTAAATCTGTTAAGAAAAGATACAGTTAGTCTTCGAAAACGACCACCCAAAATGTCTTTCTTTGATCCTTTACAATATTTTAGTGCAATCATCTAAAAATCATCCTTTTCCTACAAGATCTATTTTCACTGTCGCATGCATTCTAATTTTGTCGCGTGACGCAATACGGATGAGGAAGCATGAGGTGTGAACGTGTGGGTGATATTCGTATGTTTATAGTCAATGCATATTTACAAACAACTAACGTAATATCAGCTGGTTTAGTATTTACAAATGTCTGAGATATAAATCGCTAAACCTAAGTTATTTAGATAACCTATCGCTTTTATGGATCAACTAGCTGTCGCCCGCGACCCCTTCCGCGCGGAATTAGAAAAACGTAATAAGTAGCCTATGTGTTCTTCTAGACTATGTTCTACATTTGTGTCAAATTACATCAAGATCCGTTGAGCCGTTCCGGAGATACCTTCTAACAGTCATCTATCCATATACATCCAAACTTCTGGCATTTATAATATTAGTTAGATAGTCTAAATATATTCTTCTGTATGTTTAAAAATCTGCGGCATTCAAATTATTCAAACCAGGACACAAATGGTGACTAAATTCAAATTTATTCCATAAACCTAAACTGGTACAGAGTACCAATTGTTTCAACATGCTTCGTTCAACAAGTAAGAAACTAAACCAGTACTCGTAATGTAAATTATACACTAATATTCCATACCACCCACCTCTGACAGGGGATTTAATTAATTACTTTTTTGCACAAAAAAGCTAAGATAATCCATTCCGAACGAACACTAAGACAATGGTCTATATCTATAGGGAGTACACAATAGATTTGTTTGTTGTTAGAAGACAAGGTATGAAAAGAGTTAAACGAGACAATTTTAAAAAATGAATTAAATAACGTTTGTGTTTAGCGTAAAGGTGGGTATAGACTAGAGCATTTAGGGGGAAGTCTCGTAACGCCGGACGGCACCTAGCGCCGGACACTCGTACTATTTAAGCGAGTATAAATCTTTTTATTTCAAAATACAAGTGAAAGGGGCGCGGGGGGCACACAGGTACAGGATCACGCGCCGCGCCTCGCCAGTGACGCACACGGCCACGGTGGGAGCAGCCGTTTGCTGTTTTAGGCGCAAAATCACGGCGTCACCTAAATATCAATGTAAGTAATTCTAGTATATTTATGCATTGACATTTGAGTGGTATTCAAAGATAAAAGTAGTACTTGATTGTTATCCGTAAAATGGTAGAATATTATTAGATCTTTTAAACAGTTTTAGTAGGTACCACCTAATGAACGAAAATGTCTGTCCCTTAGCACCGGACACTAAGTCGTCCCTTAGCACCGGACAGTAAACATATTGATATTTCTTGTGAGAATTTACGTCATTTATTCTAATTATTTAATTTTGTTTTAGAATATAGAAGAAAAAAGATAATTAAAATGGAAGAGAAGAAAAAGAAAGGATTCTGGGAGCCACAGAGCTTACAAACTGCTATTGATAAGGTTATGTCAAAAGAACTGAGTGTAAGACAAGCTGCAATGCAATACAATATTCCTAAAAGCACTATACATGATAAAATAAAGGCCCTAAATCGAGGAGAAGAAGTAACAATGAAACCAAAGTTAGGTAGGTTCCCTAGCACCTTCTCAGCAGAGTATGAACAAGTCTTGGTGGATCACATTAAAGATTTATCGAATAGATGCATGCCGCTCATGAAAAAGGAGTTTCTAAAATTAGCATACGACTTAGCTGAAGTCATGAAGATTCCTCATCGATTTAATAAAGAAAAAGGCAGTGCTGGTAAACATTTTTACTACGACTTCATGAAAAGGCATTCTGACATTTCGTTGAGAGCACCGGAATCGACAAGCATGATGCGCGCCGTAGGATTTAACAAACCACAAGTGGATCTATTCTACGACAACCTTGAAAAGCTGATGAAACAGTACAAATTCACACCCTCAAGAATTTATAACTGTGATGAAACTGGTGTCAGTTGCGTGCACAAACATCAAAAAGTTCTCGCTCCGAAAGCCATCCGTCAAGTAGGTAAGCTCACTTCTGCTGAGAGAGGCAAAAACATCACAGTTTTGTTCTGTATGAGTGCTAACGGTCACTACATACCCCCATTTTTCGTATTTCCTAGGCAAAGAATGAATGAAAGGCTTATGATGAATGCTCCAGCTGAGAGCATCGGTGTGGCCCAGCCAAAAGGGTGGATGAATAGTGACTTTTTTTTACTATTTTTAATAATATTTTTAAGAATATTCGTCAAACACACGCAACCAACCAAAGAGAACCCTGTGCTGCTTCTACTGGATGGCCATTGCAGCCACAAGACATTGGCGGTAATCAATTTTTGCAGAGAAAATCATATTCACTTGATGAGTTCACCACCACACACTACGCACAAGCTCCAGCCTCTGGACAGGACATTTATGAAGCCATTTAAAGATGCATACAGCCAACAATGCGACTTGTGGATGAGAACAAATGCTGGATGTCGGATAACGGATTACGACATTGCTGGTTTGGTCAAAGAAGCATTTATAAAAGTAGCTCGATTGGATATTGCAGTATCTGGATTCAAATGCACTGGAATCCATCCATTTGACAGACATTTATTTTCTGACCTAGATTATTTGGCTGCAGATATGACCAATATACCACTAGAACAAACAGAAACTTCATCGAACGCACTAAACAACGAACAAGCTGTCGTGATATCAAACTCAATCATAGAAGAGCAAATGAAAGAATCTGAACAATCTATTAGTGAGCCTATAACCACAAGTCCCAAACCGTCGACAAGTTCTGCTCCCGATCTTGTTCAGATACTAATCCATAACTTATCACCGTTGCCTGACGCAGCAAAAAAACGAACAGCAGCTCGAAAAAGAAAGAGTGAACGAAGTGAAATTTTAACTTCATCGCCATACAAAAAACTGGCAGAAGAAAAAGAAAATGAAAAGAACATGAAAGATAAAAAGGAAGAAATAAAATCTAAGTTTGAAGTAGCAATGGGAGGTAAAGGAAAGCAAACCAAAGGAATTAAAACTAAAGGAAAGAGCGTAGACAAGGGAAAAGAAGCGACAAACGTGAAACCTAAAGGAAAGAAAGGAAGTGAAGTACGACCATTAACTGAAACATCTAACACAAACATAACAATTTGCGTAGTTTGCTTAGAAGACACTGACGAAGACTGGATCCAGTGCTCATCCTGTCGTGGGTGGGTACATGAAGCATGTGCAGACATTCCAGAGTGTGGAGATGGCTACATATGTGATCGATGCAGGTTATTTTGAAATGTCCGGTGCTAGGGGTATGGCACAAATATTCGTCCGGTACTAGGTGCCACTTTTTAAAATTATATTTTTTGTTACCAAAGTTTGATTGATAGTATTAATTATATTTTAGCAGAGGTTGCATTTTTGTTAATTTAATTTGATTTCTAACTTTGTTATCTAACATAAGTCATAATTTAATAAACATTTCGTAAAATATTTTTTATTTTATTTATAAATAACCTTAGGTGTCCGCCACTAGGGGACTTCCCCCTACGTGTAACAAAAATACGAGCCGCTCTATGATATGTTGTTCTGTATCACCCTTTCGTCTAGATGCTAGATAGTTTCTGAATCTGTCTTGTTGATGGTAAATCTATGCCTATTATGTATACTTTATTTATATACTATAATATATAATATATATTTATTCGATATTTGAATAAGTACATATAATGGGAAAAATGAGCTGACGTATTATGAATAATTTTTAATAACAATATGTAAAATAAAACTACATAGAACAAGAATTGAAACACGTCTGATGTTATAAGTAATGAAAGCAAAACAAGGCACGTTCGAGAAACCTAGACGATTAAAAAAAAAAACATTTGTAATCATTACGTGATGGACCGAATGTATATTGAAAAGTGGTCATCAGATTGGTGATATATTACTAACATTATAAATGCGAATGTTTGGATGGATGGATGTTTGTTTAAAGGTAGCTCTAGAACGGCTGCACGGATCTCGCTGAAATAGATAGCATAGATGTAGAACATAGTCTGGAAGAACAAATCGACTACTTATTACTTTTTTTTTTACTTCCGCGCGGATGGAGTCGCGGGCGACAGCTAAGAATATATAATAATGAAAAATCTTAGTACAGTGTGGAAAATAGAATAAGTTAAATTTTTGGACATGCTTTATATCTTTGAAAGGTTTTATTTCTCACTTAAGTAAAAAGTCATTGAACTGTTCATTTTCCAATCCGACGAAAAAAAACTGAATCATAATCCATAAAAGGTTAGACAGAAAAGTATTAAATCACTAAGGACCGCTATACACGAATGATTTAAGCAGTTGGGATCGATTTCTTCAAGTGGGAAGCGTACTGCTGCATTTTCAGTTAGCCGTTTATGTGTATATATCATATCATACGTGTAACTTACAGCCCGTGTATGGCAACATTAACAGAGGTCAAAGACAGCGGTCATTATCTGCGGACAATGGGAAGCTTTCGCACGCTGCGTGCAGTTACCTCGATCATTTAATCCGTAATAACTGTTACAGATTAACTGTTTCATATTTAACGATTGTTTTCTTTTAATCTCATGGCTGTTATCAATAGATTTACGTCATTGAAAGATTTAATAGAGTGAGTTTCAGTCGTTACAGTCATTATCCTATAACTTTTTCATATGGAGAGTTGACATAGTGTCTGTACTCTGTAATAAAAATCTATCAGGCGTCATATCTGAATTCAATCCTTCGGATATCCTCTCTCACATAATCTATCCAAAAAAAATCGCCAAAGATTCCTTGGAACGAAATAACTAAGTTACCAACTAGGCCATATAATGATGTTTAACATTATCATATCAAGAGTATAAACACGTGTAATTATAAAGCCTGGTAGCAAGTAAGATGATCAGAAGCCATTTAGATTGCATGTACATCGTTAACGAACAGAAGTTGTAATTCAAAACTAATATGATGATACTATGTTAATATATACAAGTATTTCATTACAAAATATGTATAATTCGAAAAGTGAATATTATATGCAAGTTTAAAAAAAAATTCAAATATGCAAAAAAAACATCGTCTTTACTTGTTTTTATGCAGATCTTTCGCCATTGGAAAGCCACGGTATAACAGATTAATAAAAACGTTGTTTGATGGAATCATTGGACTTAAAGTAACTCAGATTTATGAATAACGGATTTGTTTTGGTTTATTATGTGACATGAGAATTCTATTTCCCATACGTTGGTAGTTTTGATCATTAAGATGATTGATGATTGTCTGTGTTTAAAATGATACCACCATTAAGAAAACAATACGAAATATAATGTATTGTTTTGATTACCGTATGCAGCTGTTTATACGTATCAGAACAATTGATACAACACAAATGGTAGGTATTGTGTTGGACAAAACAGTTCTTTCATATAACCTCGTTTACTTAAAGTTATTTCCTAGTATGTGTATGCTTTTTGTTTTTAATCGATTAACATAATCACTATATGCTTGAAAACTAAGACCAAAATATCTGTACAACATATGATCATTCCTGTCATTGCCTTAAAAAAAAAACAGAGAACGCACGCTTATAAATGCGAACCCACGATTGACATAGCTAAAAGTAAATGTGCATAGCCTGAAAATTTACAGTTATTAACTCTTTAAGCAAACTTAAGAATTTCTTTTTTCGATTTAATGTCCAACTCGGCAGTGCACAAATTGCTCAAATGAATGCATCATAGATTACTTATGAAATAACTTGCCCCATAGAGTAAATAGCCTCATTCCTAACGTGACGCAACCATAACCTAGAACACCTAGATTTCTATGAACATAATAAAATATTACCTGTGGATCATCATCCGGGACAAGACTTTTCCTCTTCATAGCATATTCCTTAACAGAATTACTATTATCTGTATTAATATCCACATTGAATGTCTTTAACCTGAGCATCGGGCTGATTGCTCCCAATGGATTGTTATACTTGTTGTATGTGAGGTATTTGTTGACGGACTGTCCAAGTGGTGAGTTCTGCATAAGCGAGGGTGGATTGGAAACCACTTCAACCACGCTCTGGATACTCGGCCTTTGAACTCGTTTCTTAGGCTTGACGTAAGTCCGAGAATCGAATTTGTGTTTATCTGGGATCGCGACATCGTCGTCTGAAACAAAACATTAAATTAATATTTTAAAAAGGTCACCGCCTTCTTCATTCCAAATAAATATTATCATGCGAAACATAATGTTATAATTTCAAAATAAGTAAGTTATAATTTTAAAGAAAATAATTTGGTAAGCAAATATCTAATACTAATCCTAAATGTGAAGAGTTTACTTCCGTTTTATCGATTTAATAATGACAATAAAACAAACAACAAACATTGGTATAACTAAAATTAATATTCCAATAGCCAGACATTCATCACCACCTCCAAATACCACATATATTGGAGCAAATACCCTCATATCTCGGACAACAGAATACGATCTATCGATAGTTATAACAATACCGGACGGAACTCCTTGTTCAGTAACAAGTTGGACGTGTCACGAACCATCAATGGGACACGATACACCGATATAAAAGTGAAAGTAAATATGAACGGAACAAGTTTCGAATGATGATCGTTAGTGCGAATGTTCGATTTAGCGTAAGCCACGGCATACAATGCACTTGACGAGACACGTAAACAGCTCAATACCAACATAGAACAAGTGCATTGATTAACTGTCGCACTTAGAGCGTTAAGGTTATCATATATATGCGTAATTTTAGTGTAGATTTTATATAAGAAATCCACACTAAATTACTGCGGAAGTAACCACTAAATGACTATGAATGAGATATGTTTTCAGCATTGAAGAGAATCAAACGACAAAGTTAAAATGAATCATTGGCGCATTGACATCCGGAATACCAGAGAAGTTGTTAGGTATACAGAAATGTGGAAAAAATGTAAGACTGTTTCATGTTTTATATTATGAATATAAACATTCGCTCTTGAAGAACAGCTCATTAGAGTCTTCATATTATTTCTAAAGAATTCATCTACATGTCTGCATTCGAGGTCTCTCTGATGAATTGCCTGCCTAGTTCCCCGTTCATCTATTTATATATCTAGCTCTCATTTGAACGTTGATAAAACCAATCTTAGTTAAGGTTGTCATAGACAGATTGCTACATGCACCGAGCATACCAATGACTGCATTTCTTAAAAACTTATTAAACAGATTACGGTCCGTGTATGGCGAACATCAACTAGTGCGACAGCATAAAGCTATCCTTACCTCTATGGTACTCCGTTATCCCTTATCTTTTTACTCCATGTAAGAACGTTATCTTGCACATAGTTGAATGGTGGACATAATTATGATAAATGACTTTTTGAAATTGGTTATTTAGTTGGTAGTATACTAAATATGTGACGTCATTTGATAACTTAAAAGGATATAAAATCAATATGAACATATTTTTAACTACTTATCGAACTAAGCATGAAGTCAAAATGAATTGAGAGCCAATACCAGGTCTCGGTCCCGTTTAATTTAACGGAACATTTATAAATAGATTTGGCCGGCTGTAAAGTTTAGCCTGTCATCAAAACTAGTTTGACACCACGAATAGCTCACAGAGCACCTGTCAATGTACCGAACATGTAACACTGTCGAGATGCATTTTCACTAAAGAGACAAAATACAAAGACATGTAACTTTGTAAAAAAAGCAAAAGTCACGAACTGCGTTCCAAATAACTCATATAATTGCATGAACAAAATTTGTATCAAATAACTCCGTTATTAATGAACACCGACAGTTAAAGCTCTACATTCATTGAACTCATATAGATGCAAGCTAATGAATGTTGAACATCATCTGCTATTAATATTAATACGATATACGCCTGGACGTTATCAACTTTTTTATTACTGTTGTTACAATGAAGAACTTTGATCGATTCAGTTTAAAACTGTTGATCAGAATAGTTTAGTTTTTTTTTTTTTATCATGAGGTGGCAAACGAGGAAACGGCCTGTACACGTCAAAAAAGCGAAGAGATCGCTAAATAATATAGATAAATTATAAAATTGTTTTATTAATAAATTGAACTATTACTTTCAATATTCCTAGAAAGTAGTCGACCGCAGGATTGTGGCCAGATCCAATAATGAAACAGAATGTTTATTATCTGTTTGCGAAACTTCACAATTTGAAGATAGAAGACCTACAAATCTATACTGTTATTGTAATGAGAGTATGCATATAAATTTTTTCTAATTTAAAAAATTGTTGTGACTATCAAAGGCTACATGTAACAGAACTTAAATAAATTTCTTCTAACTAAAGTACAACAAATCCAAAAGATGAAATTATAAGAACACATAACAATTTATATAAAGGGAATGATCGAAACCAGTAATGGAGACAGACTGAGAGGTTTCAATCGGTAATGAGATTAGTGGAGTGCTGACTTCCAAGTACTCGAAGCTTATTGGAATACTTGCACGTGTAATAACGTCTCATAAATACAAATGTATAATAACCAATACAAGTTCAACCAACAAGGTCAAGGCTCTTGAAGACGCACGTGTGGAACCTGAAGTTCGATTTCCAATAAGAACATTAGCTTTGAAAATTTAAATTGATGAACCACATTACTTCTGAACATAATTTGAGTTTAACAAGTTTTAAGAAGCTTGGAGAAAGAAGACTTTTTTGGAACATTCACTGGTCTTAACCAGACCAGATTTTCCATAAATAGACAGGACATTTAAGGAAAGTCTCCACTACGCTACAATATCTAGCTAAACTAAAACCTTTTGGCTTCATCGAACATTTTTATAATACACATAGTATGTCGACGAGAACAATTTCAATTATTTGATATATCAGAAGCAGGATTTGGAACAAATAACATGAATCATAAGGAAGAATTTATTAAACTCCATTTTTGATTGTTTCAAGGCAATATGCAACTGCAACCGAATGTCGTAAAACAAAAAATTGCATTCAATTAATTGAAAATGTCGGCACAACAGACCATCTTAGTGGCGGTCAAGGTTTATAAGGCCGGACGTGTGCTCTATTCATTATCTACCAGTGTACAAATTGCAAATTTACTGTCAACACGATAATAAACCGTACATTAAAGACATAAGGTTGCAAATTCCCTACACTTAATAATCACATATGCTAGTACCTACTCATGTTCAGACGGAAGGATTATTACACTTATGTTAATGGAATAGGAATGAAATTTATTTGTTCTAAATTCGAATGTCATTACACTTAGAAGTGGTTGTGAGGCAGTTGACCTAAAGACTTGAACAGATTGGTTTTCCGAGATGTTATTCAACATGGACGTGTTGAATTCGAATAACGGTGAGATAACGTGCTCCTTGCATGTTGTCTATGACATTTTAGCTTATTAAAGCAACTCATCTTTCACAATTTTTCCGTTTTAATAAACTTTTATCTTAATAATCTAAATCTAGGCTTTTTAATGTCAAGTCTAAAACAATGTTATGCCATTCAATTTTAGGTCTTTCTTTAATGCATGTAACTATTGCAATGTACCTTTTGTATCTATACATTTTAGAGCAATTTTGCAATCAGTGAGCTGTGAGCGATTAAGACAATTTGTTGAGGCCAATCAAACCGCAATTACGAGAAACATTTTCACAATTTTCACAATGCTTATTCTGCACTTGAGAAAATAATTGATAAAAAAAGCTAAAAACATCATTTTGCAAAACCTATGAAACCTGGAATTTGTTTTATTATTGTGATACATGTATAGAGAAATAAAAATATGTTTTATTCCTGTTGATAAACGATTTATCGTACAATTTAGTAATTTAAAGATAATACTTGTTTGCATTGAGACTCCGTTTATGAAAATAAACATCAGTTAATCGTTCATTTTCTCAGGAAATAACAGATACGTATTCATACTTGTACCATTAAATTATTTATTTTACTTCCTTTAATACATACTTTGTTTTTATTTCCTACCTTTATAATCCTTCTGCCAGCTAGCGTTGCCAGGCGTCCGGATAAAGCCGGACATAGGTAGGCTTTTTGATTGCGTGTCCGGTGAAAATAAACGGTTTCCCGCTTTTTGTTAGGCTAGTGACATTTCCCAAACAAGAGTGTACCTATTAATACTGACACAAAATAATATAGGGTGTCCGACCTTTCTACCCAAATGTCCGGCCAAACTGGCTGGTCTGTCCGGCTAGTAGGTTTGGCGACCTGGCAACCCTACTGCCAGCTACTGTATGATTAAATAGACTGTAAATTTAACCTATGTCGTAATGTTCTGATAATCCAAGTACCTTCGTTTGGTTTATTAAATCTTGTATTATTAGAAACCTTTCAAATCCAATGTCCTTGATATATAAGTGTCACCTTTTCGTTTGATCAACATAGTTTAATTAATGAAAAACAATTTAAGGTGATTATCGTTGGTTAATCATAACGAATTAAATTGGTTTTAATTTAAATGTTATCACAGACCTACGATCATTGACATATGTTATTAATATATTATAGTTCGCATTTCATTTCCCATCTAACTTCAAGGTCACAAGCGATGAGGGGAGATTGTTTACAAAGCAAACACAGGAAAGACGGCATGAATTAGTCCTACTTAAACTAGTTAGAAACAAAGCCGAAAATAGGAGAGACTTTATTCTTTTTAACCGACTTCAAAAAGGAGGTCCTCAATGATAATTGAAGACCTCCTTGGAAATTATACTTGATTGAAGAATTACGGTCTGTATACAGAAAGTATTTTATTTAATGCAATGATATTTTCGATATATAATATCGAAGGACTATATATGATTTATATGCGACATATTAAAAATCAATAACGCTACTAAAAACATTTCCACATTAGTTTTAGTCCCATATACCGATGTCTCTCCCGGAAAAATATAATTTTAACAGTGGTAGATCCCGCAACAACAATATTTGTTGGGTGCACGAATTGGCCGGGTCGACCGGTGCAATACCACGACCACACAGAAGACAGGCCACCACTTCCACTTCACGGAAGCAATTCCGCGTTTCGTCTGATGAGTGTGGTACCGGAGGCCTAATTTTAGTCCTCTTTCCCTTCCCACCCTTTTCTTATTGGAAAAGGATGGGAAGGGGAAGTGGATTTGGCGGAGGAGGGGATGCATAGGAAGGAGAAATATCCTCTTTCTGTGCGTCCTCTTCTCCGTTGAATAAAGGTAGGCAGCGCATCTGCATTTGCGGATGTCTATGGGCAACGGTCGCCTCGCTATTGCGGCGAATCCAAGTGGCCGTTTGCTCGTTTGCCACCTTTTGATATAAAAAAAAAAAAAAAAATTGAACTATCCGGGAATTACTACATAATTTATGAGCTATAAGGTATATATATGTGCTATGTAATATATGTTGACATGATATATGTCACGTAACAAGGCAATTAATAGCGATATACATAAGATAGGGAGAAGATAAGCTCAATATTCCATTGAAGATATATTTAAATGTACAAAAATACATGAATGTAAGTGTTTTTGTTTGATAAACATGGAGTAAGACATTTAACTTTGTGATTTAAATGCGATGTGAGGTTCATTTAAATCTCAATTGTTACAAACATATCACATTGCGATGTTATCTTGCACATTGTTATTCGCTTACGGCGCCAATATTAATTACAAATGTATAAATTTTCATTAAATTCATTCATAAAATACGCATACATGAACATTAGGCTGATAAATGATAGCTGAAGAAAAGAAAAAGGGATCATTAGGTCTTCGCTATGCATAGCTTATTAATTACTTCAATGAATATTAAAATTTTTTTTTTTCCAAAATATCATTTATATTTAAAAAAAGAACAAAGTAGGTTTTGTATATGTTTCGGCAGTGGAAACCCACGATAAGATATTATGTTAGCGTAATCTAATTATTATGCTACATACGTTATATGACGCATGTAATTTAAACGTGTTGGAAATAGAACTCATCTTGTGAGAATTTTTAATTCGTGAATGAATTTAATGATCGTACATTATAGTACTAAAACTGTATACGAACAAGTCGTAGACGTTTTCCGTTACATATTGCCACGCCTTCAATAGGAATCCTACGCTGTATATCTTTATAATATTTGGATTTTTCCTCTTGTATGTTATACTATCAACTATTCTACACAAAATCATAGTCAAATATGTGTCACCGATTATTAATTTCGTCACTTTACATTTTAACTAGACATTTACAAATTTAGAGTAAATTGTGCAGTAAAAGAATCATTGGTATAAGCAATTTTAACTACTTTAGAACAATTTTCAATTGTAAAGTGTTTAATTTTTTTTTTGTTAAACATGCTAGGTCAATCATAATCAGTGTACAAGTAAGATAAAAAAGAAATAGTATAATTTTATCTTTAATCTAAATGATATTAATTGCGCATGTTTTAATTTTAACAGACAACAATAATTTATAGGGCTGAAAATTTTTCTTAGCATTGTTCTCTTTGCTCTCTACATTAGTTTTAATAAATATAGAGCCATAACAAATAACAATAATAATAGTCTTATTAGAATTTTACCAAAATGAAATGTAAATATAATCTATCTCGTTTCACCTTCAAACCACACCCACACAATATGAGTTGTCAAAGATAAAACATTTACAAACATACAAAGCATTTAGGGATTGTCGATATGCTTGGTAGATCACAGACAAAGATCTGATTCCTATATACAGTATGTATAAATTCATTCAAACATCATGATCTCATATTATCTTTCAAACAATTCTACACTCACATCTCTACTTTTTAAAATATGCGTGAGACAAAAGTACAGTTAGCAATAGTGATGCAACGGATGTCTGTTTCCGTTTCCGCAAGTGCGGAAGTTCCGCATGCTTTTCAACATCCGTTTCTGCTTCTGTTTCCGCAACTTTTATAACGGAGATAAAACGGAACTTTACGACGGCTGAGAGATCCAAATGCGCGGCGCGAGACGCGCAGTCCGTGCGCGGCCTTTCGGCACTTGTCGCATTTGTTTGTTTACGTACTTTTTGGTGAATTTAAGCGCGTAATATTTTCTGCTGCTGTTTGAAACAATCAGTTTCTCTTGCTGGAGCTGGAGAACTAGACAGTTTCTAGTTGTTGTCCATATAAAATTTGACAACTGGCAAAATGTTACTATTTCATACTTACGAGTTATTAAATGTACTTTTGAATAAGTGATAACCATGTAATATATCATCATCATTATTATCATCAGCTCGCTATACATCCCCACTAAGGGGCTCGGAGCCTACCCCAAATTAGGGGTGACTAGGCCATAGTCAACCACGCTGGCCCAGAGAGGGTTGACTTCACACATATCATTAAATTTTTTCTCAGATATGTGCAGGCAGCATCACTATGTTTTCCTTCACCGTAGGAACGTCGGATAAATGTACATATCTAAATCGAAAAACACATTGGTACATAACGGGATTCGAACCCAGGCCCTGCAGATTGCAAGTCAAGTGCCTAATAATTATATCTTTTTCTAATCTAGATCTGGTGTTTTTGATACTTAACACATTCACTGTTTACAAAATAAAAAAGGTAACAGCTGGGAGCCAAAACTTTTTATGGTGAATTTTTATTTAGTATATCCGGGAGTGTTAAATTAATAATGTTTTTTGCATTTGAGCGCTAGGGATCATCATTTTGAGCGCTAGGGATCATCATTTCGAGCGCTAGGGATCATCATTTCGAGCGCTAGGGATGGCAATGGTTTAGTTCACTAATATGTAGATATTTGTTCCACGATTGCATTTCTGTGTACTAATATGTTACAAGATTTTGACAAAGTCAAGTTTTTCATCAAATTCCAGAATATTGAGTAGAACATGTAAGGATACTAATCAAAACCAGCTTTTATCTTCTCGGTTCAAGATCTTGTAACATTTCAAACACACCCACACATACACACACGTATACACACACACATAAACATAAACGCATACACACACATACAACATGGACTCGCTTCAAACGCCGGCGGCTTACTGGCTACTACATAGTGAACGGGCCCCTCGCTCGGATCCGAGGGGGAGGCGCCGCTACTAACAGCTCTGCCCACTCGGATCCGAGTGGTCAGCAGTGAATGTATTAATAAAGAAATATATTTGTCGCTTGTCAACACGAGTGGTTTGGCGAACATTAATTTGTAAATAGTGTAATTTTGTTCCCTGAAAATAAATCAATAAAAAAAAAACGTATTTTAACTTATTGCAGCACAGTAAAAATACATATATTGAAGGCTAAAGGACACCGATATCCAATGCCTTAATAAATAAAAAACGAATACAAACTGTTTTTACCAAAAAAAAATTTTGTAAATATGTTTTTTTTTTATTATTTACACTTCTGTTTCCGCATCCGTTTCCGTTTCCGTTTCTGCTAAAATTTATTTTTGACATCTGTTTCCGTTTCTGGTTCCGGTAAGACACTTCCGTTGCATCACTAGTTAGCAACAAAGTTTTTACAAAAAAAATTGTTTAAAAAGGTATCAATTATTAGTTCACTATTTACCTACATAACTATATATATCAACTGGCAATGCAACATTGATATTAAGGATAAGCCTTATCTATTTTGTTTCCCATAAAGTATATATAAATTATGCATAATCATATTATAATACTTACATTTATGTAAAGCATCTAGCAGTGAAAAAAACTTCGTTTTCAATTTCTCATACTCGGGATCCTTGTCAAATAGCCAGTGACAAGATAACTTCCATTCATTAATATCCACTCTTTGACCGCTGTCGCCAGGTACCACATATAGCCTGCAGACAATAAAATAAAAACATTCATTTTTAGACTGCACTTTACTCAGTAGGGGTACAGTGGCACTATATTAATCAAAATAGTGATACTAGTAGAAAATATTAGGAGTACATGCATTCTACATGATTAAAAAAAATATGTCTATCAGAACTTAATCTAGGTTTTTAACAAATGGTTGGTTTATTCATCAAATCTATACATATGAATAAAATAGGAGTATGTGATTAAAATATGAAAAATCACATGATATATTTGCATTGCTAATAGCAAAAACAATTTTTAAAGTTGTTTTTTATCTGTTTATATGTCTGCAAGGATGTGTTTGTTCCGGATAATCTCCAGAATAACGACCAATTTTGATGGGACTTTAAGGGGAAGGTAGCTAGGTAGGTAGGATGCATTTATGAATATTATAGGCTTCTTTTTTTAAATTAGAGACTGCTAGTACATGGACAAAACAAAGACACATTCTTTCAAATAATTAGACAAAAAAACATAGGTTGATAAAAAGATTAATATGGTTTTGAATTTTATATCTTATCAGAGAGATGTCCTAACAACAATATTTAGTTGTTAACATAATTTTTTCATTATAAAGATATAATACTTTTTAATTATAGAACAAATTTGCTATAGTAGAAATTTGAATATGTTTACATTCTTCTTCTTCTTGAGGTGCCTCTCCGACTAGCGAAGGTTGGCGGTCAGTTCTCCATATTTCTGTTTATTCCTTGCGAGGCGAAACAGTTGGGCGGCACTCGCAATTCCAGTCCACTCTCTGATGTTGCGCAACCACGATTTATGTTTTATTTATTTATGTTTACATTAAAACTATATAAAACAATTGTGGAACTAAGAAAACCATTAAAGTAAAAAAAGTTTGCACCATTTACATCTAATATTATTTATTAATTACTAATTTATATAAGTCAACATGACTCATACAGTGAAAGATAAAATTATTAAGGTTAGCATTATTATGTACCAATCAATCTATGTGGTTGGTCTAAGTACTCCTTTGTGATATTATCAAGACAACCAAATGTTTTATCTTATAAAAGTTTATTGAATTTAAAATACACGTACATTAATGTTTTTTTATCTTTTAAAGAGTTTTTAATAACTAGAATTACTCTAGTCTAAAACAAATGCCGTATGAACAATATTTAAGGATGGAACATCTATTTTAATATTACCTGTTATAAAATTGCGATGATTAATATGGAAGAAACATATTGACAAGTTTTTAACACCTACCCTTAAAGCCCTCTGAATTTACCTACCTTCTTTACGTAAATATTAAGTTTATATTATTAAAATGTTACTTACCAGGTCTGATCATCAGAAAAATCAAATGAGTCCAAATCAATGAGATCAGCTTCAATCATATCTTTGTTTATATTTTGAGCAACTTGATCCATAATTCCAGTGCATACGAGACATCAAATAGGCACTTCACATTAAACACAATTTCACACACAAACTACATTCACTACAAAACACTACCTATAAATAAATAAGAAAAAGATATATTAAATAAACTAACACAATTTGTCCCAGAGTCCCAGACAAGTTTAGTTTGGAATTTGACATATCACCACAAAGTGTCAAAAATATGACGAAACAACGGTAAAATCCAAAGACAATTTGAGACCCAACTGAAATTAATTTACCCGCCACAATCCATTATCTCGTAATTATTGAGATTTTGTTTAATTATCGTTCAATGGCGATATAAACAGAATTATAAGAAAATACATAGTACATGACCCGTTAATTTCCGTGTTACAACATTTAATAAATTCAGAATAAAAACTGGTATAAAAATACAACCTTCCATTGCCACTTTGCCATAGACACAGCTGCAGATTGCAGACGTTTTCGTGAGCGTAAATTAATGTAACAAAAACTTAAAAATCGATATTTTATTCCAAAAATAGTAGACTCGATTGATTAAAAATCGAACTTTGATTCAAAACATCACGGTTTAGGACAATCACACAACTTACGCTCCTAAAGTAAGTGGAAACAACAAATTTCCATTTACCATTTGGCGTAGAAAAATTGAGATTTTGTAGCATATTTCTTGTACTGTTTCTTTTTATATTGTAAGGTGGCAAACGAGCAAGCGGCCATCTGACCGATTTCCATAGACATCAGCAATTGCAGTTGCATTGCCTATACCTTTAAACGACGGACGAGGGGACGCACAGAAAGAGAATATTTCACGTCTGTCTTCCATAGTATGTAAAAGATTCTTCTGTATGTTCATGGTATTAAGGATTTCGTTAATTCATTAAAATATTGCAATTAAATCTTTCAAATTGTCCTGTTTTATTACTTTCCAAGAATAATTTAATTTTAAGTCGATTTCACAAAATCGATTTCAGAACTCCGATTTTGTTGGTACACCACTAGTAAATTACAGAATTCTTCCTTTTCTTGTCTAATCACACGTCGTGAGCACGTTGTGGTTTTATAGTTTTTAGTGAAAAAACAAAAATGTCGTCCCATTTAAATTGGATGATAATCAGGAACAACAGCGCCTTCCTGGTGAAGAAGCGTAACATTAAGAAGCCGTTCAGCAAGGAACCGAACAATGTGACTAACCTCAACTCCTACAGATACAATGGATTGATCCACAAAAAAGCAGTCAGTGTGGTCGAGAATCCTGACAGGAAAGGTTTCACAGTTGTGTACAAGAAAGCTAAGGCAACACATAAGCCCGCGAAGAACATTGTGCGTCGTCCATTCAAAGCCGGCGCGAGGCGTTCCTTGTTCAAGGTAAAGAGGCTGCTCAAAGCCAACAACTACCGTACCGACTTGACCACAGCCACACTCCGCCGTGCATCCGCCATCCTTCGTTCTCAAAGGCCCATTAAAGCGAAGAAACCTAAAGCAGCGGCGGCAAAGAGTGAATAATTCATGTATTTAAGCTGACAATAAAAAATTAAAAGTTTGTATGCCGTATTATTTGACATCTATTATTTTTTAAATTAACCGTACATTCTTATAGTATTTAAGACTTCTTAGTATCCAAATCTCAATTTTTTATTAATAGCTCATCTAAAATTTATAGTTATCAGATTAAGATGGTTCATGTGTGTCAATTATATAGTCTGATACCGAAACTTTATAGACACTGGAGAGGAGTACATTATCATTTGATAGGTATGAGCTGAAATAACAATGTCATGTCAAGTAGCTTGCAATGATAAAAATATGAGAAACGGACATTCTATATAAGGAACAGGTAAAGCAAATGAAACAAATATCAAGTACCTCGCAAACATTTATTCATAAAACATTAATGACTGTCAAGAGATAAAACTGGAATGTAAAACATTTAATATAATAATACAAAAAACTAGCCTCATGCATGATTTCAATTTATCAAACAGCAAAACAACCCCATTTATACATAAACACATGTGATAATATGTGTAACTGTAAAATAACTAATATGTCTTGTATTTAAATTCTGTGAATATTATTTACAACAGAGATATCACAAATAGAAAGATTTAATAGCAAATTTTTAATCCTTTTCTGTAACAAGCTTTATTTTAGGTAAAAGCTTTTCTAATAAACAAGTTTTTGCAAGTGGAACTTAATGTGAATTTTGAGTGCCACCGACACCCAGAATCTTTAATTGATCGCTAAGAGAGGTCACTTAACTACTCTGAGTCGGCAATTAATATAAAGTGCTTTCACAATTCTATTCAAGAAGTCTTAGTAGTGTATATAAAAATGTTTGTACTGATGTAAAATACCATTTTGATGTGTTATTTTACAAATATAACATGTGGTAACTTACATAGCAACTAAATAAAAAATTTGATACAATTTAGAAAATTGATGGCAAGCATTGGACAATTTAATTTACGATTAATTTGACTTTCCGAGTTTAATGAAATTCAGTATTTTAAAATATAGGTGTTTAAATATTTTTACTGATAGCATGTGGTTTAAGTATACATTTCTAAACAAAACATTGACTTAATTAAATTTTAAGCTGTGTAAGACATGATTAGAACATTTTCAGGTACAAAATATGTAAAAGTGATAACTAAAGGCACAAATATTTCAACTTACAGTTAATACAAGGCACAATACCCCAAAATCTATATTTCAAATGATTCATAAATCCATACAACTTCAATTCCAATGATTTAAACTGTGTTAATATTGTATTTTTATCGGATTCAGTAATTAAAAAATAAAACATTTCATGGAACTTGTAACATCTTTTGTAGTGAGACATAAGTATGTGAATAAGACATGTGTAAATCAGCTTAAAACTGATTAAAAATTCAAGTCACACTGATTTGAACTGTTCACTGATTTGCTTCACACATAACATGTGAGCAGAACTGCATCAATTTTCAGCTTAAAACTGATTCAAAAGTTCAAGTCACACTGATTTGAACTGTTCACTGATTTGCTTCACACATAACATGTGAGCAGAACTGCATCAATTTTCAGCTTAAAACTGATTCAAAAATTCAAGTCACACTGATTTGAACTGTTCACTGATTTGCTTCACACATAACATGTGAGCAGAACTGCATCAATTTTCAGCTTAAAACTGATTCAAAAATTCAAGTCACACTGATTTGAACTGTTCACTGATTTGCTTCACACATAACATGTGAGCAGAACTGCATCAATTTTCAGCTTAAAACTGATTCAAAAGTTCAAGTCACACTGATTTGAACTGTTCACTGATTTGCTTCACACATAACATGTGAGCAGAACTGCATCAATTTTAGTTGAGTGACCTATGACTAGTGAATAGTTGCCAGCCAGCAGAGATGTGAGCCTTACAGCTCTTTATAATTCATTTTTTCTAATTTATCAAATGTAGTTTTAAAATGTGTCAAATAATATATTTTTTTTTTCATTTCATTTGGGCATAATAATACTCAAATAATAATAAACCAGTAAAACTGGATAAATCTTTGGTTTCTGATGCCAAAATCCCTGTATAAAACACTAGATGTCACCCGCGATTCCAGCCGCGCGGAATTAAAAAAAAACTTAATAAGTAGCCTATGTGTTCTACATCTGTGACAAATTTCATTATGATCCGTCGGGCCGTTCCAGAGATACTTTCAAATAATCATCCATCCATCTATCAAAACATTTGTAAGATAGTTTAACATTTCATAATATTAGTAAGATATTAGAAGATCTCTGTTTTGACAAAGGTACTGAGAGTGATGAACAATTTGTTTTATACAGGGAATTTGGTCTCGGAAACCAACAAAGAGTACAATAAATATAACATTGAGGTTAACATTTTTTTCTTCTTAAACTTGCTAGACAGACATTTATATTAAACATACAATTCTATACAAGCTCATTTTAATTTATAGTGATGCGTTAAATTGTTCCTTTAATATTTTTTACAAATTTCATTTAAAATTTTATTTTTAACTAACTATTTAGACAAATATCCTACATAGGCACACATTTATTAATCCTATCTGAAATTTATATTTGTATAATACTTTACAATTTTCTTTAAATGTCTGAAGTAATTTTAGCTAGTACAACACATCACAAGGTGTTAGTGACAAAAATGCATTCGAGTGCAATAGATACAAAGAAGAAAAATCATCTCCCGCCAAATTTTAGTTTTTGCGCAACGAATTGGGACTAAGACAATCAGAGAAATTTGAATAGTATTATGTAGGTAAATCAATGATTTCATTGTATTTCTAGTTTTTTTTTTAGGAAATTCACACATAATATTTTATTTAAAGTCTGGTGGTACAGAAAATACTAATAACAAGCAGGTTGTGTTTATTTAAAGCGAATTTTTATGACAAAAAGATGAATTAAAATTTATACTTGAAATTTAAATTTGTGAAAATATACAAGAAAACAATGAAAGGAAAGACGTCGTCACCTCCTCTTTATTATCTTTCCCTTAATTCATTATATTTTTCCTAATATTTTTTTCTCATTTGAGATAAATATAAATAAAAATTGATCAAGTAAAGCACAATTATTACGATACTTGTCGCTTATGTTTTATTGTTAGTTTCCACAGATAACGATTTTTATGCCAATTGTTTCAAAATAACAGAATATAATAATTATTGTCTCTGATAGTTTCAACATACAATTGTAAGAGGTTTATGAAAGGCAGTGGTGGGGTAACATTAAAAAAGAGTTATTGTCCAAAATATCTAATACTGATTTGGTGTTTATGAAAATTTCTCTACATCATTTAATTACAGTATACATAATACTAAAACCATAGACATTAATAAAAACCACATAAAAACTTGAACAAGGTGGGAAATCTAGATGTTCATTAAGTACTGCTCTACAACACATTCTAAATTCTATATGAATACTTATATGCTCGTTGTTTACAACTGTTATATTATAGCCCTTATGCCTTAGGCCTTAAGGGTAAATATCTAACAGTGAAGTTCTTCACAATTTATCTTAAATGCTTTAAAACTTGATCAATAAAAACAAAACACTTTACCTTTGTGTAAATGTGTTTTTTGTGACATTTGTAAACTAAATTAAACTACACAATGACTAGTAAATAAATCCATTAAAAGGTTTTTTACCTAAAAAAAATATTTTGTACATAAAATGCGTGGTTTAGCCACATTAATGGCATTAAAATTAAAGCATATGGAATGTAAATTAACATAACACATGACAAATCCTACAATCTAATGACTAAGTCTACAAACATCAATTCCTGAACTCTTTAAGATCGTAACTTTCTTAAAAAAGATTTATATTATATTAAATATATAATACATAAGTAACCTTAGACTGAAAAAAAACATTAATATGTTCGTTTATAAAACTTTTATGAATGAAAAGAATATACAAACACAACCAATATCATAAAAAGCACCAAAAAATTAAATTTTGTGCGCTTATTTTGTAGAAATATACGAACTAATCTAACATTTATTTATTTAAAACTAGTTTTTATTACATCAAGTGACTTATTACATATTTAGTCAGGATCATGATTACTGGATTAAATTCATTTCGTGTTTATTTCTGCTAAAAAAATTATGTTTTAAACAAACTAATTTCATATCTAGTTTTAATTAGACACAAGACCATATCAATAATAGGTCTAGTGTAAAATATTTGATCCTGAAATAAATTAGGGTAACACGTTTTTGTACAAAATGAATCAACAAATCATGAAAGATTTTTTTTCATCTATCTACTGGAGTCAGCACAAATTAATTTTAAATAATTTTCATCAAAAACAATATGAAAGAAAATTATATAATACGCCGAAAATCTTATCTCCAGTAGCGGACGGCAATAGTTTTCACAACTTAATAAATACTGATAAATTAAGACAAATTCGAAAAAAATACTGCTCAATAGGACCAAAAAATGATATTGGATTTAGATCATAATTACTCAATTTTTATTAAATTCCATTATTCGCATGCCAATTTACTATCAAATGAACTAAGAGCAATGCCAAATGCTTGCAGAGCACATAATGGATATCTAAAATCCATAGTAAATATATCTTCTGATATACGACCAAACTGCATAACTACATAATCAGGTTCCGAGTCGTGAACAATTTGAAAATTTTTAACACTTGCCTGTGTCACTCTGCCGTGGAAGTTTAGTACGTAAGACTGGGTTTCATCATTCCACACTGGAGTCTTGTTGTGAAGGACCACTATATCATCTAAGGTCTGTGTCTTCAGGCGTTCGAGGAGGGTTTCGCTGTCATCTTGTGGGGTAATTGTGACTCTTTGCCGATCAGGCGTCATACCAGGTAGGACTACGGTCATTTTTCTTGGTCCTTTGAAGCCTAGTACATTTGTATCCTATAATTAATCAAATTAATTAAACTTCAGCATTGTGGATAAATTTGTAATCTATATATATAAAAGAAAGTTGTGTTAGTTACACCATTTATAACTCAAGAACGGCTGAATCGATTTGACTGAAAATTGGTGGGCAGGTAGCTTAGAACCAGGAAAAGGACATAGGATATTTTTTACCCCGTTTTCTTTTTCTTTTTGTTCCGCGCGGACGGAGTCGCGGGTAAAAGCTAGTATTAAATAAAAGTTCCATAATATACAAATATGCATAACTTACATATACAACAGCAGCCAATTCTTGCCTAGTGTGAGCGTGATCATGTTTTCTCCAAGCTTTACCATTATCATACACCGTGAAAGCTGTACCAAGCAGGTTTGAGCGCAGCTTGCCAGCAAAGCTGTCAGCTTGACGCGTCAGTTCAGTTGGATCAGTTGATATAAGGTAATTTGATGTTGCCGATTTCTTGCGTTTTCGACCTGTTAAAATTTACACATGTAATTAAACACATTCAATACTAGTAACAAAACCACCAGTCAAATAATGAGCAATGTACTTAATTTACAAGTATTTCTTTCACCTAAATGCCTAGATCCAGATGAGAAATTCACTTCTTGCAGAATGTCGTTCAGACTTTTTCGCTACTACTTCACTACTTCTACGCTACTTTCGCTACTTTTCCTACTGCTGGATATAAGCTTTCCCCAATACCATCCTAAATATGCAGTCACCTTATACATCCATCCACACTAAAGCCTTTATTTATAGCAACGAACAACTTTTTTTATACAAACTATGACTGAAAAAAAAAAAACTTTGTACTCACCAGCTAGTAAGAAAACTTTTTTGCCATAGTCCTTTTCTAGGTGCAAAAAATATGTGGGATATAATCCACGATCCATTCCCTTGCGATCCCGAGCTATCCTACACTTATATAGTGTTCCATGTTTAGCGGGTGTTACAACAAAAGTTTCTATTGACCCTTCAACTGATCCCTCTATTTCTGCATTCTAAAAATTTTAAAAATATTAAAAGAAATTCCCAATTTTTAAAAATGGCATTAAAACAAAACTACTATGATTAATATAGCTTAATAACTAGTACTTATAAATATAAATTTATATGTCAGTCTCATTTTTATCATTAAAATTTCTACTTGATGACAATATTTTTATATCCATTCCCATCAGTACATATTGATTCATTAGCAAGTGAAAAAATTGCAGTTTTTTGAATAAAAAATTCTAACTTACTGGACTAGGTGATCCTTCACGTTGTATAGCTCGACCTTGGAGCGGAGCCACAGCCGCATCGGCACACACATCATCAGTACTAATGTCACGGCCCATGCTGCACACAGGTACACTTTCCCCTTCCTCCTCCCCACTACCATCATCTCCAATGGTTAGTACTTCTATCTGATTACCTAATTCTAAATGAGAATGGACAGGGCATTATAGAAAATTCATAAAATAAAAATTTCACAGCAGTCTTGGTGGTTGGAAACAAGGGAACACTAGGTACCAACATAACTCATATTACATTACAATATTTTATGTTTGAAAATTCTTTGCTTACTTTAAAAAGTCAAAGGTTAAAGGACTTGTTAACTTATCAATACCCTGCCACATACTAATCATATCCAGACAATAAAAAAAACATTTGTAATTATTACATAATGGACCGAATGTATATTGATAAGTAGATTCCAGATTGGTGATATCTTACTAATATTATAAATGTGCATGTTTGCATGGATGGATGGATGTTTGTTTGAAGGTATCTTCAGAACGGCTGCATGGATCTTGCTGAAATTTGGCATAGATGTAGAAAATCGCCGGGAAGAACACATAGGCAACCAATTAAGTCGCGGGCAGCAGCTAGTAAAAAAATAAGATCAGACTTATATGAAAAATCATAAATATTTTTAATGCTATTTAAGAGACAGTGCAAACATACAAAAAAAACATTAAAGAAATATCCTTACTACAGTGAAAATCAATTAACTGTTCTAATTATTTTCAGGAAGCATTCCAATAATTTAGAATCCAGAAAATCAAAAACTGTTTCCATTGTAATTGAATTCTTATATTGTACCTTTCTTAAAAATTCTTAAAGATAATAAACACAAAAAATTGTTAAAAAATAGCTAACAAATGCGAAATTAAGCTACTGACAGGAAACACATTTTACATACCATCAAATGTCGATATTCTATTAGTTTGGAGAGGGATTACTTGATCTGGATTGACTGGTGACATAAGAAATTGCATCGGACCATCATAGCCTGTTGTAAAAGAAAAAATGATGCGCATAACCAAAATAAATAGCATTGCCACAAACATGCAGAAAAATTAAGATCTAGGTTACAACAATTAACATGTATTTTTTTTTATTAAAATCTTACCATGCAGTTCCCGAGACCGGCTACCTGATATAGGACGTTTAGCAGAACTCACTCGCAAGTCGTTAGCTTGTACCATACCCGAATTCTGCCTCTTCTGCCTCATTTTTTGTTCCATTAATTGTCTCTACAGCAAATAAAAATCATGATTTTCATTCGAAATGTTAATTTTAAGGAAATATCGGTAACTTTAAATAATAAATGAAGACAGTTAAGGGCTTATTTGCCCAATTTATAAACTCACTTGCTGCTCGAGTTTTTGATCCCGGGTATTAATTGATGCCATTTTAATACAAATATACTGCCAATTTTCTTCTTATGGAATAGTAATTAGAATTACTTAATTTATTACAGTATTAAATACAATAATTGGCGAATGTAAGCTCATTTTTTTGTTTATATATCATCTTGCCTTCCGTTGCCCTAGGAGTACAACAGTGTTGTCAACCATAAATATGATATGTCAAGTTTTTTTTTAAACATTATTCTTGAGAGTAAACATTATAAATAGTTAAAAACGATACTAAAGATTTATAAATTACTTGATATTATTCAATTAAATGGCTATACTATTTATAAAAATTTCATTTTCAAGGCTCACAGCCTTCGTAAGTCAGCAATTTTAGTATCCGAATAGGGCAGCACTGAATTTGAACTGTCATCCAAATCAAAAGTTCTATTTTCTTACAATTCTTTCAGTAAAAATGGCCCCGACTCGTAGTATAATCGGATTTTTAAGTCCGAAAACTCTTGGTTCGATATTAAGTAACAACATTTCTAAAGCACCATGCCGTTTGTATCATAAGTGCAACAATTGTGATTTTTATACTGGTCCGGTACTAAGTTCGCTTGGGAATAAAAATTCAAAGTGTAAGTTTTACATGCCGTCGTTACATCACCCGCATCAGTTTTATTATATTCCAACATCTCGTTAAAGAGCTTTAGCTGTTACTTACATTTTGTATAGAATGTATAATAAGTTACAATATCTTTACATCATATTTTAATCATAACCTCAATCTTTCGGCAGATAACTTTGTCGGTCCAAAACATCGATTTATCCACACTACAAATAATTTAAATGCTCGTGTCGACTACTACAAAGTTTTAGGAGTTGCTAAAAATGCATCAGCCAAAGATATTAAGAAAGCATATTATCAGCTTGCCAAAAAATATCATCCTGATGCCAATAAATCGGATCCTGAAGCTTCTAAAAAGTTCCAAGAAGTCTCTGAGGCGTATGAGGTAAATAATTTAGTGACATTGATATTTAAAATTCAATGCAATGTTTTTATTGAATTAATTTCTTTGGTATAAAGACAAGAAATATGTCAGATTATTTGATTTAAAAAGTTTTTTAACTAATGTTTACAGATTCTCTCAGATGAGAATAAACGTAAACAGTATGACACATATGGCACAACTTCAGAGCAAATGGGCATGGGTGGTCCAAGTGGAACAGATGGATTTACTCATCAATGGCAATATAAATCAACAATAGACCCCGAAGAACTCTTCCGAAAGATATTTGGCGACGCTGGCTTCAAAAGTGAGAGTTTCAGTGACTTTGCTGAAAGTCAATTTGGTTTTGGTGCAGCACAAGAGGTATGATAATTTAGATTTTATTGCAAATAATTGATAAGATGGAACTAAGGATTTCACACATTTCCGGTTTCATATAATTTGTGAACTAAATAAAGACAAATTAGTTTTTTTTGTGAGCTAAAAAAAACTGTACTTTTTGTTCTCTCACAAGAAATTATTGTTATTGGCTGAACTAGAAAAGATATATTGCCCATTATTGTTAATTAATTATGTATTTTTGTTTTTGCAGGTTGTACTCAATTTACGATTCACGGAAGCAGCTCGAGGTGTGAACAAAGAAGTGAATTTGAATGTAGTTGATGTCTGTCCCAAATGCAATGGCTCCCGTTGTGAGCTCGGAACTAAAGCAATCAAATGTACTTATTGTAATGGTTCCGGAATGGAGACTTTCTCTAGAGGTATGAATCATTATCTCTAACTGCAGTAAGAGAGTTACGTTAACTTTTCCAACTACAATTGAACCTAGATAAGAGAGAATCCAAGTTACCATAGTTACTTACCCAAGTTTCTCTTATAGTGATTTGTCATTTATACAGGTTCAACTGCAATATTTGTACATAATTGTTCTATAAAAAATTTTGATCTACATATTTATCAAGCATTTCCAGTATGTGATAAAATCTAAAAAAGGAATATTATTAAATACTTTATTAAGGTAAGGTAATCATTTTTTTTTATATTTTCAGGTCCATTTGTGATGCGTTCCACTTGTCGACATTGTCATGGTACCAGAATGCTTATTAAATTCCCATGTGTTGAATGCGAAGGAAAGGGCCAATCTGTAAGTTACTACCATATTTAGGAGTCACCACACAGTCAATGGAGTTGCTTAGTGTAGTTTTGGTATGAGAAATCTACACTAAGCGACTATTTAAGTGACCAATAAACAATTCCTAGTGTAGCAGTAAGTGCTACAAATTACTGGATATGTCAAAACACAAAAATATTAATTATTCAAAGGTTTTTTTTTGCCGCCCCCATAATAGTACGGGAGCTAGCAACGTTTTAAAAGTAAGAATTTTAGGTCAGCTGATTTTGTGATATGTCGTCCTTCTTGCACTTTCGGTTAGAGTCTGGGCTATCTGGCTGGCGGTAGCGGTTGCGTTCATTACTGCGCATCCTACCTGTCCAGATAATAATCCTGGATTTTAAAAACATTTTAGAAGGCGTAATTTTTAAATTTTTGTTTTTAAATAAGTCTACCTGACATACTTTTTTTATTGCCAGACATTTTTGACAATGCTAACGATGTGCCATACGCGATTTTATTTTATTTTTTATAAAAATTTCAAAGTATTTTATAATGTCTGTAATTTTAATATTATGTTATTTAATGATAAGAAAAACTTAAAATAAATTTGCCAGACATTAATTCGATTGTCAAGTCTTGAATTAAAATGAAAAAGTCATGAAAAGTATTGCAGTATAATGCTAGTAGTCCGAGAGAGACAGTTGCAAAATTAGTCGAGAATGATACAGAGAACCATTACAAAAGTAAATTACTTGTCACTGTCTATATAAAAAATAATAATAATAATAATAATAATCTATATTAATAAAAATTAAATGCCGTATGTATGTCCGCGCATCACTTGAGAACGGCTGGACCGATTGAGCTAAATTTTTTTTTGTTGTCTTCAGAATTTTTAGGAGAAGGTTTGTATGTAAGAAAATTTTCAAAAATCCTCCCCCAAAGGGGATTGCGGGGGCGTTAACAATGAATGATTCCCGTTTGTAAACTATAGCTCCAATAGCTTTCAAATTTGGTAGGAATCTTCTGTAAGTGATATAGAAATAATCTATAAACGAATTTTATCATAGCTCGCTCTACAGGGGATTGCGGGGGTGGATATTAACAATGAAAATTTTTAACTTTCAAATTGTAGATCCTACAGACGGTAAATTTAGGTGGAGTCTTCTATATGTGATGCGGAAATGATATAAGAGCGGATTTTACAAAAACCCACCCCCAATAAGGATTGCGGGGGCGGGTGTTAAAACGTTAAATTTCCATTTCCACGCTGTAACTTCTAATACAGATTTGAAATTTGGTAGGAATCTTTTATTTGTCATGTAGAAACTAGGTTTATTATTATTGTATTGAACTAATTGCTCGAACTTAAAAATTAATTGATCACTATAAAATAAAAAAATTATAACAAAAACTTTAGTCATTTTGACTGACGCCCAGCGAAGCGGGTTTCTGATGATGAATCACGGTATTTTGCCATTAAAGCAGTAAAACTACTATAAAATTGTCTATGATATCCATCTGTCTTATTTATTTGCGTCGGCAGCTCAATGTCACTGTACTTTAATTTATATTTCACACGTACACTTAAAACTTGCTGACATTTTTTTAGTTTATCACCCACGAAAAGTATTATTTTATCGTCCTTTACAAAAAACACATTTTATTTTATCACTGGCCATTGTAACCAAATTAAAAAATAAACATTAAAATCAAAACAAAAACAAACATGTGACATTAGACTGACGCCATCTTGAAAACTTGCCTGTCGCGCCACTGTCGTTGTCTATCTCTCTCGCACCTTCAGCTGTCTCTCTCGGACTACTAGCATTATACTGCAATACTTTTCATGACTTTTTCATTTTAATTCAAGACTTGACAATCGAATTAATGTCTGGCAAATTTATTTTAAGTTTTTCTTATCATTAAATAACATAATATTAAAATTACAGACATTATAAAATACTTTGAAATTTTTATAAAAAAAATAAAATAAAATCGCGTATGGCACATCGTTAGCATTGTCAAAAATGTCTGGCAATAAAAAAAGTATGTCAGGTAGACTTATTTAAAAACAAAAAATTAAAAATTACGCCTTCTAAAATGTTTTTAAAATCCAGGATTATTATCTGGACAGGTAGGATGCGCAGTAATGAACGCAACCGCTACCGCCAGCCAGATAGCCCAGACTTTAACCGAAAGTGCAAGAAGGACAACATGTCACAAAATCAGCTGACCTAAAATTCTTTCTCGAAAACGTTGCTAGCTCCTATACTATAAATAGTAGGATAAGGAAAGGGAGAAAAATATGTTTTTTTAATGAATTAGAGGTTATGATATTGTATGTCATTTTGTAGGTGCAACGTAAAAAGATAACAGTGCCAGTCCCAGCGGGTGTTGAGAATGGACAAACAGTTCGTATGGCTGTTGGTAATAATGAGGTGTTTATAACATTCAAAGTGGAAGAGTCTAATTACTTCAAGAGAGACGGTGCTGATGTACATACTGAATGTTCTGTAAGTTTTATAATTTTTATTTATATAACTGATAAGGATAGTAATGTTTTTCACTTACAGTCAAACCTGGATAAGCGAGAACTCTGTATAAGCGAGAAAAATATTGTTTTACTATATGTGACTGTCTTATTCCATAGTTGTGCTGACCTATTTTGATGTGTAGTGTTATTTGATTGGTATTCTTTTGAGTGTCATACTTTCAGTCCTCCATAATTATCTATACAATTAATAAAATAAAACGTCCGTAAGTAATATCAATAAAAATTATATTTCTCGAACATGATGTCTGTCTGTCCGTAATCTCGGGTTTGTTCTGAATAATCACTTAAACACATAAACCGACTTTGACAGAACTGGAAAGTAGCTTACATATGCGGAAGTAACTTAGGCTATTTTTTAATTTAATTTATAATTACTTTATCATCTAGTCTTTTTGATAAATTCTTTGAATAGCATTTGTGTTTTTTTTAACAGATTTCTGTAGCACAAGCGGTATTAGGCGGAACTGTCAGGATACAGGGCCTATATGAAGATCACACGCTACAGGTATTTTTTTTATATTACAAGGTGGCAAACAAGCAAGCGGCCGTATAAATTCGCCGAAATGGCGAAGCGACCGCTTCCCGTAGACGTCCGCAATTGCAGATGTGTTGCCTACCCTCAATTGACGAAGGAGGAGACGCACAAAGAGAGAATATTTAACCTTCCTTTACATCTCCTCCATCAAATCCACCTCCCCTTCCCATCCTTTCCTTATAAGAAAAGGGTGGGAAGGGGAAAAGACACACTCATTAAGCCGCATTCACATTTGTCTGACGTGTTGTGTCGTGATGCTTTGTGTCGTGATGGCTACTGTTCACATCTATGTGACGCGTTATGACGCATTTTTAATCAGTTCCGTTATAGCTCTCAGAGAGTTTACACATTCGCAATGTTTTTTCATGAATCATACGATTCAGATTCAGATTATGAAGAAGATATGCAGTTATTGGCACTGGCAACACTTCTAATAAAACAAAGAAAGAGAAGAAGATATTGGATACATCCAGTAAATACAAAAAGAGAGACTAAAGGCGAGTTTCATTGTCTCGTTAAAGAGCTTGAGAGTGATGCTGAAAAATTTCATCAGTATTTTAGAATGTCTAACTTCTGACGCGTCACAACACAACACGTGCGCGTGCACACTAGTCCGACCCGCTGTGTCGTGTCGCTGCGCCGTCCCCCGCACCTCACCCAACTGACGCGGACCGGGATCGCTACTGACGCGACACGACACAAGCCATCACAACACACTGCGTCAGAGAAGTGTGCACGCAACCATATTAATTATATGAGACCGATACCTTTCTGACGCATCACGACACAACACGTCAGACAAATGTGAATGCGGCTTTAGACTGTACTTGGAATTACTTCAACTTGATGCCTGTTTTCTGTGTGGTCGTGGGATTTCACCGGACAAGGCCAATTCGTGCAACTGATGTTGTTGTTGCTGGTGTCTACCATTGTTATAAATTATTAATACCAAAGAAAATGTTTAGATTTGAAAGGATTTTTTTTATTAAATATTTATGTGTCATGTAGTTTTTAAAGATGTTTCAATTTTATAATGTAGTCTATAAAAATTTCCTATCCCATTATCTAGATTTGTATTTTTAATATAGATAATGCCGGGTACATCGTCTCACAGCACAATTCGTTTGTCACGTAAGGGGATGAAGAGGGTTAGTCAACACGGGTACGGCGATCATTATGTTCATATTAAAATACAGGTTTGTATGTCCATGTATTTTAAATTTTATCTATATTATTCAAAAAAAAAGTTAGACATTGTTTAGTTAAATGTTTTAACCCTTTAACCGATGGTGATATTTATTGCTGTCAATCTGATTAAGAATTACGTTTTACCATTGAATATGTACCAAAACTACTTCTGGTATAATTAGTTTATTTATTTGTCAAAATTTCGCGCATTATATTTCAATAATCATGATTTTTGATAATGTCTATTATCAGTTAACAGTAAAAGGGTTGACATATGTTTTAGCCTAAATGTATTTGAACATAGAGCGTTGATGGCTCAGGGGTTACGCCCTTGACTTGCAATCTGCAGGTCCTGGGTTCGAATCCCGCCATATACCAATGTGTTTTTCTAGTTTCGATTTGCATATGTACATTTATACGACGTTCTTACGTATGAGGAAAACATCGTGATGCAACCTGCACATATTATTAATTATTATATCTATTTGAAATAATTTTGTCAATTTAAGGTACCTAAAGTGTTATCAGGAAAACAGAAGGCATTGATGTGCGCGTACGCAGAATTGGAGGAAGATACACCGGGTCAAGTGCATGGGGTCTCCTACGATAGAGATGGTAAGAAAGTATAGATATTTTGAAGATTCTGCTACCTGCAAAATGAAATATAACAAGTAGTGATTCACTAAAAAAAAATAGCCAAAGAACGAAATCTATTAAGACATTTACAGTCTGTGAGTTGAACAATGAATTTATTACTGAAAAACAAAATTGCTTGTCTACAAAAGGCTTAATATTGGATTCCTAGTGAATTATTATTTAAAATAATTTATTTTACAGAAAGTACCAAAAATAGTAGCAGTAAAAATGACACGGATTCACAAAAGATCCATCATATGAATAAAGATTCGGAATATAATGACAGGAAAGAATCCAAAACTTGGACGTTTGTCGATAGCCTTTTAGATTCATTTAGGAATAACACAGCGGCATTTGGCGCTGGATTTCTTATAACTGTTATTAGTATTATGGTGTTTGTAATTGCTGATTCAAAGGATACATTAGGTTTGCAAGATTATGTAGGGAAATTGCAAGAAGAAAACAGCGGTTTGACCAAAGAAATGGATAAACCTTTAGGTTATCAAAATCATTTAAAAAGAAAGAAAGAACAGCCTGAATTATATGAGGCTTGAATTTGTAATTAATAGGATTTTTAAAAGACATATTAACTTGTATAATTAAACAGTGCTATTAGTCATTAGAAAGGGGGTTTTTGATATAATTTGTTTCAAATTTTAAACTAAACTTTGTAAACTTTAAAATATTTGTGTAAACCAATTTATTTAATGCCAGCATCATGATAGTATCTACACTGTCATTTGTATAACTCGAACTTTAAATTGAAAAAATGCCATTCCCTTCCACTGAACCCTAAAATACGCGAGTATCTCGAATTATTCAGACTTTGTATCTCGAACAAAATGTTATTTTTCTGCGTAATCACTTTAGTACATGTTTGTTTATGTACATAAGTGGGAGTTAGTAAAACATAATGAAGTCTTTCTTGGAATTTGCCATCAAATATTTCATATCCTGAATTTCGTAAGTCGAAGACTAACCGAGATTAAAATCTCTGTATAAAACATATCGTCATCCCTGTCATTATCTTTGACAAAACAGAGGTAGCAATGTTTTAAAAGAGGCTTTGGTCTCAGAATCCTATGGTCAATAAGTCGAAGTTTCACATTTCTCTTGACATTCGAAATATCAAGATTCGTAGATATCGTATATCCATTGCAATACGTTAAAAAATACGACAGTAAAATGGCCTTCTTTGGTTTGTTAACAAAGTTTAGGTTATTGTTTGGAACTAGGTATGGAATTGGGCTTTACAAATCTTTAAACGAGTCTGTTGCGACAATTTCATTGTAAATACTTTAAATGGTTAATTAATTAAGAAACGGCTTAACTCACGTGTGATCGTTCGGTGACGGCACTGACTAGTTTCGGACCCATCGGGGGTCCATCTTCAGGGCGAGTGTTTAATCCGAAGACTTCGCGGTCGCGTCGCGTCTCGCACTGCGGGCCATAGCGCGTAGCGCGTGGCTCGAGGTGGCGGGGGGCGCGGGGCCGTTGCGTGCGTCGGCGACGGCGAAGTCTTCGGATTAAACACTCGCCCTGAAGATGGACCCCCGATGGGTCCGAAACTAGTCGGTGCCGTCACCGGACGATCACACGTGAGTTAAGCCGTTTCTTAATTAATTAATTATGATGTCTCACGAAAGTTTAAACAATTTAATTACTTTAAATGGTATCGTTATTTATGTTTGTTTTAAATGGGATATAGTATGATGGTTGTATCGGATGTTTATGATATTGTAAATATTTGTTTTTTGAATATAGATAATATTTATTAAATTAATTTGTCGTTTCATTTAGTCCTGACCTTTTCCACCATCATGCTATAGTCCTCAAGTTTACACAAAGTTTAATGACGTCATTTTTGTTCTGTAGGTGACAAATTATAAAGTATCAAGCTTCTATTGTAAGTTTATTACAAAATCGTACTTATTGTACTTGACATTAGATAATACTATTGGATGTAGTCAGTATATTATGTAAAAAATAGATATTTTCAATTAATTAATAACGATTATGTTATGCAGCTTGTAGTAATTTTTTTAACATTTTTCTTTAGGAAAAGATATATCTCATTCATTCTTAATCATATGTGATTAGCGATAGTAAAATTTGGAAGTTGCTACTTAATTTAAAGTATGTAAATGTATCTAATAATAATAATAGGTTAGAACTTTAACCAAGCGATGCTAAAAGTAAATTTACATTGCCGAAACATTCACAAAAATGATGTGATCTCTACAATAAAATAAAGTTTTTAAATTGATGAAAATGGCGGCACCGACTAGTTTCGGACCCATCGGGGGTCCATTTTCAGGGCGAGTGTTTATTCCGAAGACTTCGCGGTCGCGTCGCGTCTCGCACTGAACACTCGCCCTGAAGATGGACCCCCGATGGGTCCGAAACTAGTCGGTGCCGCCACCGGACGATCACACGTGAGTTAAGCCGTTTCTTAATTAATTAATTATGATGTCTCACGAAAGTTTAAACAATTTAAACGTTTTTAAATGTTTAAAATTCATAAAGTGTTTGCAAGAAAATCGAACTGACAAAAAACTACGTTACCTATCAGAGGTTTGAAACTTTGTAATTTTTTTACGTTTACAATTCACAGGTAAGAAAATTTCTATATCAGAGCCACATGATTTAGTGGATGCAGTGAAAGAGGCTCTCAAAGAAAAGAAGAGCATCGAAGGTTCGTCTCCTGTCACCCCAGAAGATGACGATCTGAAAGAATCTAAAAGAAGCAAAGGATAAATTAAAAAAAAAACTAGGAAATAAATACTTGGTGTAGAGGGATTGTAGTTCAAATTATTTCTCTTAAAACTTATATGGCTGTATAAGTATGTTTTTTTTATTAAATTCGTTACGTTTTCGTTGCGAATCTATCATATTGTCATATTCCATTTGTTTTATTCAGTACTGTGATATGAAATGAAGAAGATTGTTTCGTTGACTTTACTTTTGCTCTTAGTTTCGTTGCCACGGAATAAAAGCTGTATATAGCGGTTGATTAGTTTGTAGATATGGAAAATAAATGTCTTAATACTGCAATATTGTTTTATTTTTATAACATACTAGCTGTCGCCAGCGACACCGTTTGCGCGGAATTAGAAAAAACGCAATAAGTAGTCTGTGTGTTCTTCCAGATTATGTTCTACATCTGTGCCAAATTTTATCAAGATCCGTTGAGCTGTTCCGGATACATTCAAAATATCCATCCATCCATCTAAACATTCATATTTATAATATTAGTAAGATAACTGAAATATATACGACTTATCTGATAAATAAATTATTTAAATAGGAACCTTTTACATGTGTCAGTGAAATTATATTTATATTGCATTGCAATACTTTAAAATGGTCTTTTAACGAACTAGCTTTAGCTCGCAATTTCGTCTGCAGAATTATAGAAAAAGAGTGAAAAGTATCTTGTACACTAGACTGTGTTCTGTATTTGTGCCAACTATCAATAAATTGAACAGTTACGGAGTTGTCGAGTTAGTATGAAAATCAAAGGTATCATACGGGAACCGGACACGTTTCCGAGTTTTTTGTTATATTACCAGGTGACAAACAAGGAAGCGGCCATCTGAATTTGCTGAAAAGGCGAAGCGACCGCTGCCCATAGACATTTGCATACGTCTTGCCTACTTTAATCGACGGAGGAGGAGACGCACAAAAAGAGAATATTTCCCCTTAGTATGCACCTCCTCTTCCATAAAATCCACTTCCACTTACCATCACTTCTTTATAAGAAAAGCCTCCAGCTCACACAGCCTATAATAGGTAGACCATGGTGTCTATTCCGATTATTTGCGAAGTGCATTTATGTAGTCATTGAAAACAATTTCGAGATTAAATTACAGCGACAAATCACTGCACAAATCTAATACAAAGTCGATGACATTACGTATACTTCCAGACAAATTTTCGTAAAGGCCTCTAAAAACCGTGAATTTTATATGGTAACACCTGTTTACAAACGTTATTGTTGTACCTTTTTTGTTAATAAGAATAAGTGAGATGGCAACATTGTTGTGATACAGGTGATTAAACAGTGGAGACTCACTATAATAATGTGTGTATGTTATTTGGAATAATTCCAAAATAGTATAAGTAGCGACTAGACTCACAGCGGTCGTAATTGTTTTTGTTTGATAAAATAAGTTTTGGCACACAGCCTAATATATTTTGTTGTCGACTCATTCTCTTCTTTTCTTTGAATTGAAACTTTAACGTATCTATTGTATAAAATACAAATACAAAATATGAAAAACAAAATCCTTTCTATTGCAATATTCTTTATGAAAATAATTCGAGAAATTACTCCGAAAATAAAAATGTTATTTTTATTTTACATCAATTCAATATGTGTATGCAATAACTTCACCGTATACAAAAACTCGAATTACTAACAATTCAAATGAGTAACAACTTTGAAGGAACTGTGTAGGTTACCCTAAACTATAAACATCTTTAACTAACATAAAAAACTACCAAAACACTCACGTACATTTGTCCAGCGTCGGCACAAAACAAACTTAAACCACGTTGTTTTAGCCGTTTTCTATTATTATAGTTTTATATTTCTATTATAGTTATTAGTTAATGATAATGTCTCACAAAAGTTTGAATAATTTAATTAACAAATAACTTATTCAGAAGTTTACGGAAATTAAAACTATTACTATTTGATTACGGAATGGAAATCTAGGAAAGAACTTATTAAATTTGATATTGTGTTTTTTATTATTTTTTTATGTTAATAGATGGATGAATGGATATTTGAATAACTATGTACGAATGGTTGAAAATAATATTTTACTTTCATTAAAAAAGAACGAACGAAAAAAAAAAAGATTAAATACATAAAAATTACGTTTTATTCTTTGAAACATAATGAAAAACATTTTAATTTTTCAATGTTTGTTCAAACAACGTTAGCTCAGGTCGACAAATTCCAACTTTTTTCCATCATTAAATGAACTAGAGGTGAAGCGCGTTTTTTATGTTTTCTAACATTTTGCTCTCAGTTCTTTCAAATCATTCCGCTTCAGATTCTGTGCAGTATTAATAATTTAAAATTTCATCTCTATTTTTATAAATGTTTTCAATTTATTTTTTTCTATGAATTTACTGTAGGTGCAATAAAGTGAATAATATTTTACCTTAAAAGTCAAACAGAAGAGCCTATAATCATCAATACACATGACACACGGTAGACTAATATAGCTATCTCTTTCATTCTATTTGAAAAAATACAGTTAACAAAAACATTTTCGGACACGTATTTCAACAGTAGAAACTATGCGATATAAATTGAACTGAAAGGTAAACAAGCAAAGTCAATGCGGTTGTTTCTCGGTAGTCCCTTGTTGATTGGAAGCATTGAAATGCATTCGAGTTGACTTTGTCTCGAACAAGATGGAATAATTGGTAGGGGCAATATAAACAGATTCCAATCAAGACCCAATCAATGTCGATTCACCGGAGCAAATATTCATTTCAATTTTATTATGTTGAAATCAAACTAGCGATCTGTTTCAAAGAGCGGTGGAAGTTTCAAAATTTATTTCTGGTAGAATTAAATATAATTAAATGGTGTAAATATATCTCTCCAATTGTATTTCTACATACCGTTGTTATTTAGCCAAAAAAACAGTCTTTATTTAATAATAATTATTATTGTCAAGTTTCCACCACCAAATATCTTATGTTTTATTATTAATTTATTAAGAGTAAAATAAAAAATAAAGTATGTTTTTGTTAATCGATTTCATATGTTACCTTAATTTTGGAATATCGATTATAATAACTTATAATAATATGTAGTTAAAAACAATTGCTAATTTTAACTACAAAATTTTAGGTGTGAGATTTTTTGTACATTGTAAATAAAAAAGTTAATTAAAGTAGGTAGGCGTTATCTTTTATTGCGGCACTGCAGGCTTGTTATGTGCGCTACAAAGGTAAAAGCCGGCTTTATCGTCCCACTGCGCGCTTATAGCTGTCTGCCGTATTTACAAATGTACTATACAACAAATATTTGTAACGTTTAATATTATTACAGCACTAATAACGTGTAACTTTCTCCTAGCAATAATACACTAATTAAAATCACGGCTAATTAGAACCGAGTAACTAAACAAACACTTCAAAGGAGATTAAAACTCGAATTATACTCACTGTTAGAAATCGAATAAACGACTTGAGTTTATTTTACAGGATGTTACAAAGAACGTACATATATACGTAGGTTAACAGAAAACCTGAAATTAGTCTGTCAAGACAAATAAAGTACTAAAAGATGGTTTGCTTTTAATATTTTAGATGTATTTTGTTACTAGTTTTAGAGCAGCTTTTTGAATAATTGTTCGTTCACAGTTCGCTGGCAGCAAGCTATCTCTAGAGCGTTGCAACGTTTCATCAATTATCTAACACTCTTTCACAATATCCCGGTTCAATAAAGCTCAGTGTAGCAATCATTCCAGTTTAAAGTTCAAACGATTCGTTTAAGATGTTTTCTTTTTCATTTTACCTTTACTTTGTTACACGATCGCTTATTAACATTTCTAATTTTAACTGAAATAGAGAATATTATAATATATTTTTAGATAAATAATAAATAGGTAATTTTTTAAATCCATTCATCTTCTCAATTTAAAATGCATTTTTAAATTTCTTTACTGGCACTTGTTTTTGTTAAAAAAAAACTATTTCGCTTATCTAATACCGATTTTTTTTATCTAGTTTCAAATTTTGTTTATTTATTCGTTATCCATTTGATTTTGTATTCAATATAGTAAAATAGCATAGGCTTAAGAAACTGTCCGTTAACATGCCAGATAAAGTAAAAGATTTATTCCCCTGTGTGAATTGAAAACAAATACTGTCTACTGAAAAGCTAAGGAGAACGGCGACTTGATTGACGGTTTGTTTTAGTAGAGTATTAAAACGTGAGGAGGGGAACGGTTGCGATTTAAGCTAAATCGATTACCGTTTTACTGGAATTTGACGAAAGATTAAACGTTGCAGAAACAAGGATCACGTAAACACTTTGCAAAGAATATGTACTCTTCGCTCATGTTTACTGTTGATTTTAAGAATTAATTTCGAAATATTCGGCTATGATTATGTAGTTTATAGTATAAGTATAGTAATTATATCGGACAATTTTTAATGCTATTCCAGATTCTCAAAGCGGAAGTTAAGCTCGACTGCATTGGGCTATTGTCCAAGAATATGTTCCTTTGAAACAGAATACATGCCATATAATTCCTTAATACTTTTATAAACAGTAAATTAATGTATTTGATAGGTATTCATTTATTTTTTAATGCTTTTTAATGGCAAGACCCGAAGTGAAGTCATTAAATAATTAAACGATTGTTTGATTACCACGGTGAGATTCGAACTCACAACCATCACTTAACATCGTTGGTAACTTAACACTATTAAAACTGAAAACCGAGCGATAATTTAAAACGTCGAAATTGTTTTAAGTTAGTTATTGAAAAATATTTCAAGTTATTTATTTTTCTTAATATAACTTTTGTTTACCACGACAAATACAATAATATGGATGCATATATATGTTACATGGAGTTTTTCTAACGTCAAAGCTTTTCCGGAACTCTGCGTATGATGTGGGTTATATCCCTAGATTAAAGGCGTTTTATTTATTTATTTATTTAAGCTTTATTATCCACTTAACAATTAAAATAAATATAAAACAGATTATGTAAAACTAGTTTGTGTGTTTTGTTATGTGGCCCCTTATTGGGTAAAAGCCTCCTCCATCCTCTTCCATCTTTCTCTGTCCTTGGCCAAATGCATCCAACTTGTTCCAGCAGTCATTATGATATCATCGGCCCATCTTTTCTTTTGTCTCCCCACACTTCGTTTTCCTTTTGGGCCAACCCATTTAGTAGTTCGGTAAGTCCATCTCTCATCTTTATATCGGGATAAGTGTCCTGCCCAGTTCCACTTCTGCTTCAAACTATAATTAAGGGCATCAGTCAATTTAGTTTTCTTGCGAATGGTTGTGTTCCTCGTTTTGTGTATTTTTCGAATTTTAAGTATACTTCGTTCCATTGCATGTTGACATGAAGTTATTTTATTCTTTACTTTTTCAGTGAAGGTCCACGTCTGGCTAGCGTAGGTTAGGCTCGGGAGGATACAAGAATCCATTATTGTCTTTTTTATATTTGTGCTGTAATTCCCTTTTAGGATTTCTTTTTGAGCCCAGTATTTCTTCCAAGCTATGCTTACTCGTCTTTCTATTTCGTTTTCGTTACTATTTGCCTCGAAGGACACCAGTTTACCTAGGTATACATACTCATCTGTATATTCTATTGGGTTTCCATCAACTTTGATTTCTTTCTTTAGACTGTTTGTTAATATTTTTGTTTTGGATGCGTTCATGTGCAACCCGACGTTTTTGCTTTCAGAGTTTAGTCTTCGAAGCATTGATTCTAAACCTGTCGTGGATTCACTAAAGAGAACGATATCATCTGCAAAACTAAGGTGTGTTAATTTGTTGTTTTGAATCCATATGCCTTCATTTTTCCAATCAATATTTTTGAAAACGTCCTCAAGTACAGCTATAAATAGCTTTGGGGACAACGGGTCTCCCTGCCGCACTCCTCTTCCAATAGTGAATTCCTCCCCTTGTTTTTCTAGTTTTACTGTACTTGTGCTCTTGGAATATATGTTTTTTATTATATTGACGTATGTTTTGTTTACGTTGTTGTTTCTTAAAGCAGTCCATATTGATGTGTGTAGTATACTGTCGAACGCTTTGGAGTAGTCCACGAAGGCTATGTAGAGTGGTTTATTGAATTCTTTGAATTTCTCTATAATTTGTTCAACAGTGTGAATATGGTCTATCGTTGAGTAGTGGGATCGGAAACCCGCTTGTTCTATTGGTTGGTTCCTGTCAATATTTGGTGCAATTCTTCTTAATATGATTGATGAAAAGAGTTTATAAATTGAGGATAGCAAGCTAATGGGCCGGTAGTTGCCGATGTCGAGCGGGTTCCCCTTTTTGTATAATAGTATTATGTTTGACTTACTCCATTGCGATGGCACTTGTTCGTTTTCCATTACTAAGTTGAAAAGTTGCGCTAAGTATGGAGTCAGAACTGGTGCCCCGATTTTTAACATTTCGTTTGTGATGTTATCCTCGCCTGGGCTCTTTTCGGGTTTTAGCCGGTTAATTTGGGCCCTGATTTCAGATTCTGTTATTGGGTCTATAAGTGTTTCATCTATATTTTCACCAGTTACATCATTAATATTTTCCTTATCATCTTGTGGTCCCTGACATAGTGGTTTAGCATAGAGTGAGGTATAAAAAGCCGTTGCACATTTGATAATACTTTCTCTATCTCGGTTTTCGCCTTTGTCACTGTTCAAACCTTGTATCCAGTTCTTATGCGTGGATAATTCTTTATAGGCTCTTTTTGAGCTTCGGAATATAAACATATTTTTCTCTATTATTTTCCTTCTGTGGTTGGCATAATCTTGCTTGATTGATCTGTTTGTTAGTTTAAACAGTTTCTTTAGTTCCTCTCTCATTTCTTTAGACTTTTTCTTCGTGTGCATGAGTTCAGTTCTTCTACGGATTAGATTTTGTGTGTGTTCGCTAATGATTCTTTCTTTCTGTTTATTGTTTCCTTCCTTTTTCAGACTTTTTGTGATTGCTTCTTCCAGTTGGTCACTAAGGGATTGTACGATCTTAATTTTCTTTAATGGTTCTTGTAATTTTTGTAAGTTCTTTTTCAGGTTTTGTACGTAGTTGGTTTTGTCTTTACTGGACTTCAATTTGTTTGGTAGGTTTGTAAATGTTCTACGACTTAGTTTAGGTTTTTGATAGTTTAGGGTGCATCTTACGATTCTGTGGTCAGACGGGAAGTTTAATTTATTTAGAACTTCTACATTTGTTACGGACTTTGGGTTGGGGCTCAATATAAAGTCAATTTCGTTTTTTGTTTGATGGTCTGGTGATATCCATGTCCACTTTCTGGAGCGTTTCTTCTTAAAGTATGTGTTCATAACTGCCAGCTTGTTCTCCTGCGCATATTGTATAAGGCGTTCACCCCTGGCGTTTCGTATGCCATAGCCATATTTTCCCATTACAAGATTTTCATGTGGTTTTGGTTGTCCAATTTTGGCATTGAAATCGCCTATAATTAGTCTGTTTCTATCAGCGAGTTCTTGTGCTCTTGATAAGTCATTATAGAATTTTGTGATTTCTTCCTCGCTTGAACTTTCAGTGGGAGAGTATACTTGAATCAGCGATAGTGGTCCCTGTTTGAAGTTCAGTTTTAGGAGAGCCACTCTTTCTGAAATTCCTAGAAAGCTTGATATATTTCTCGTTAGTGATTTCTTTATTAAAAAGCCTACTCCATGAAGTCCCCGTGTCTCTCCTATATAACAAAATATATATTCTTTGTGTTCTTCGATGGAATAACCCATTTTTTTCACCTCTGCTAGCCCTATTATATCCCAGTTTATTTTATTTATGGCATAATTTAGTTCTAAAATTCTTTCTTTACTTGATAAGGATCTCACATTGAATGTGCATATTTTAAGGCCTTGTTTACTTTTGTTTGTGTAATATTTCTTATTTCCATTGATATTTGTATTATATTGTTTGTTTATACTTGATGGAGGGTAGTGGTCTCTTTGCCCCGCGGTGACCAGCCGGCTTGGGGTGATATTTTCAGAAGTTGGTTTGAATAATGTTATGATTTTTGTTATAGTTTTGTTCCGGGTGCCGGTAGTCGTTGCTAGTTTTTTGAGGTTCCAGGTTGTGATGCTGTTCTAGTTCGTTCGACGTAGTTGAGAATATTCGGTTTAATAACATCTTTTGGTGTATTCTTAGAGAATGACGGTGTTGAGGTTTCTTTCGCATTTATTTTCTTTTGGTTTGTGGAGTTGGGTGAACCTGAGTCTTCTCTCTTCCTTTTATCTCTAGTTTTGTCAGTTGATCTCTTCACTATAAGTTTGTCATATTTCAGGTAAGCGATATTTCCTTTCTTCCTTTCCTCTTCTAGTCTAGGTTGTAGCTGCTTCCTCTTTTCAAGTACTTCTTTAGAGAAATCTTCTTTCACATTCACACCAGGTGGGAGATTGCCTTTATTTTTTAGTATTATATGCTTTTTCCATAGTGTAGCTATAGTGACCACAAGGGGGCGATGTTTATCTTTGTTTTTGCCTATTCTATATAAGTTTTTAATTTCGTGACAGTCGATGTGTGTTCCTGTTTCTATTATTATGTCTTTTATGTAGTCTACCATCTCTGCTTCTGGTTTACTAGGCTCCTCAATTCCAAAAAATACCAGGTTGTATCTCCTTTTTTCCAATTCCATTATGTTGATTTTATGCTCCAATGTAGAAATTTTTGTTTTTAGCTTTGTGTTCTCCTCCGTTATTGCTTTTAAACGCTCATCCATAGCCTCCATTACGTTTTTTGTAACTGATGTTGTTATAGTTCTAGTTTGTTGATTTAGCTTTTCATCCAGTCTTGACAGCAGCAGCTCCATGTTATTGTCCATTTTTGGGGAAATGATTTTGTTATGGCAACACTACTTTGTTGGTAATTATTCACTTGAAGTTTGTTGTTTTGCTTGTCAGTGTCGGTTTGACATTTAAATTATACACTACTCAATGTCGAGTTGACATTGTTTTCGTAATATTGGTAGCACTGTTGTATAATTTTCAGGTTAGGTTAAGGTCGAATTTTAGTTGTAAGTTTTTTCGTTTAATATAATAGTTTTCACAGTGTATATTATCCGAAACTGTCCTTTGTTAACACAGCAAGTCGATTGTGCGCTGAGACGCCACAAATTAACACTGTTTGCACTGTTATTAATATTTATTCACGAAGACGCTGACGTACGTGTTCGTTGTAAGACTACCGGAAACGGAATTCGGAATTCGAAAGGCGTTTTAGTTACGGTTAAATATGCTCATTTGTTTAAACTAAATTAAGAGAAAGGAAATTTTTGAAACAACCAACCGGTATAATATTTAACTTCTACTTTCTACAGTGATATAAATAATTATTGCACGTTTGTGGTGTTTCTGGTTATGATAAATCTTTAAAAGTAATCGCTATGTAATAAATAAGTCGGCGATGGTACAGTATTGCTAATAAACATTTATAACTCTATATAATACATAGGTCTAGGTATATAATATACAGTAGGTCTTCATGTTTAATTCCTTTATCGCAGCTTTATTGATTAATAGCTTTACAAAAGTTTTTAAGCGATAAAACAACGAAACAACATTGTCGACAAATTCTCGGCTTTTATATAATTATGTCGACCGTGCTCAATCCGACGACCTTCGACTTGATGTGGTCTGACGTTTGCTCTCACGCCGTCCGGCTCATTTAATATTGGCCGAAAGAGCAATTTGCTTCATGTCCGATATTACAATGGTTGGTAACTGGACTGCATTTCTGTTAACTGTTAGTGATCTTCAATAGTTGTCATACTAATGTGTAAGAATTAAATACAGATACGATAGCTAGTAGAGTTATTTACATAGAACAATAGTATATAATGTGCCGACTCGCTGTAAGGAAAAGCACAAGTATGTAGCGACTACAATAATTGGTTTTATAATTCCTATCTAGTAGTAATTTAACGTAGTATATATCATAGTAAAACTCGTAGCCCATTTCGTAGCACATGCGTAGCGTTACTTTTCTAAATATAGCTCAGTGAGTTGTTGATCGATTTTTTGACTTAACTTGTGCTACAAACAACCATTGACCCGGGTTAATTTTATTTGGCAATAACTGTCAAGGCGAGGGAACTGTTTGCGGTCAGTGCACAATGTTCCGATACAACTAATTCCGTCTCGCTTTCGATTTATCACATAGTTTGGTGTTAAAATAATTCATAAAAACTGAATTTATCAATACTTTATCTGATTAGGTATGCTATAGGCTTTTTATTGTAACAGAATTTCCTACAAATGTGAAGAACGAGATAATTAAAAATATTTACTTTGATAGAAAAGCTTTCAATAAAGCTAAGATTTGTGTTTTTTCTCTCTGATCATATTCGAGTATGGGTACTAGTTAAGTTAGTCAACATCACTAGAATATGGAGTATATTGAGTTTTTTTAACTCGAGTTTAAATACATTTATTATCCGAAGTACTTATTGAAATTACAGTCATTACCCTAAAGAGTGCAATTCGACAATTTTCAAGTAATATATTATAACAAATTAACTTCCACTTAACACTGTCATATGACGTCAGTATCATAGAATTGTTTACACGTGTCTACCAAATTAATTTACTTCGAGCTTCTCGTATAATGAATATATAACATTAACATATCAAATAGAGTCGTGTTAAGACTATCGATCCTAAATTAATCCATAGACGTGCCGTATCGAAAGTAACTAGTATACTCAGTTTGTATAAATTACTGCATAACATCAACAAATCCGCAGCATTACATTAACAACTAATAATAATTTATTTTATACTTATTATTTCACTAATTATTTCACTATATTTAAGGTTAAATGAATTATATATCGTATATAATGTTTAATTTTTTTTAAAACAAATTAGTGAAAGTTACACAGTAGTAATAAAAAAATATTTATAAATATATTTATAAATAACTAGCTTCTACCCGCGACTCCGTCCGCGCGGAATAAAAAAATGCACACAAGATAAAAAAAGTTCCTATGTCCGTCTCCTAGTTCTAAGCTACCCTCCCATCAATTTTCAGCTAAATCAGTTCGACCGATCTTGAGTTATAAATAGTGTAACTAACATGACTTTCTTTTATATATATATATAGATGAGTACTAGATGTTCAGGAAATGCATTGATGTATATCAAGAGTTTTAGTTTTAAAACTATGAACTAGTTGACACCTTTTAATACCGTAAATAGTCTACTTATTCTCACAAAATAAGGTAATTGAAAATATTTTTATCGTTGTTATTACCAGGAAGTGAGAGAACAATATCCGTAAACTAACTTATTTGTGCGACATTTTAATGTTCGTGTTTACGTCGTTATTATTCCTCAAGTGCGACACAAACAAACTCTACGACTGTTTCTAAATTAAACGTAAAGTTTATTTAACAGAAACAATCGTTTTCTAAGGGTTTTTTGTTCATTATAAAAATATATTTTTTTAAATGAAAATTATTATATTATGCTTTAGATAGAGAGATACCAAGAAATTTTGAAAATAAGATATTTATCATCATCATCAGCTCACTAAACCTCCCCACTGAGGGGCTCGGAATCTATCCTTAGTTAGGGTGACTAGACCATAGTCAACCAAGCCCAGTGCTGGTTGGTCGACTTTACACATATCTTTAAGTTTCTTCTAAGATTTGCAGGTTGTATGAAGATGTTTTCTTTCACGGTAAGACCTTTTTCCTTCAACGGATAAATGTACATATTTAAATCGAAAATAAAAAAACACATTGGTCCATGGTTGGATTCGAACCTAGGACATGCAGATTGCAAGTCAAGTGCTTTACCCCTGAGCCACTGACGCCCTCTAAAATCTTTATGCTAATAAGTAATAATGGAAAACATTATGTATAGAAAAATGATAGAACCAAATTACGTGTAAAGTTTCAATTTTATCTTGTATTCGACTTAACAACGAAAAGGACTTCAAGTTAATTGCGGTACAATACCTCGTTATCTTTTATTACATCATTACTATCTCCGAATGTACTTAAATGTACCAACATTAATCTCATTTTATTGTACTGCAGCTTAATATGGTTGCGCTTTAAAACGAATGTATTAAGGGATCTTAAATCTTTTATTACTTGGAGTAGACCATAATATTTTTTTATGAAGATTTGGAGAAATTGCTTTATGCGTCATTGGTTTTGGGTGGGTTTCCACTGCTGGAAAACTTCTAGTTATTTTTATCTCTATTTTTTTTTTTCAAAGAACTACCGGGATGACAATGTTTTTGTCATGATTCGGCAACTAGCGTAGTAAACGTAGCAAAGTTCGTAGCGAGAAAGTATATTCAAACTAGTTGTTGCTCGTGACTCCGTCCGCGCGGAGTTAAAAAATCTTAATAAGTATCCTATGTGTTCTACCTAACTATGCTCTACGTCTATGCCAAATTTCATCAAGATCCATTGAGCCGTTCCAGAGATACCTTTAAACAACCATCCAGCCAAACATCCATCCATCCAAACATTAGCATTTATAATATTAGTAAGATTAGACTATCAAATGAAGAACAATATTTAATTACTTATTAAATAAACTTAATATGTAAGTACTTTAATAAGATATGAATTTTATCAAAAGCTTGAAAAACCAATTATAATATAGACCCATTTTAATGCTTTTAAACTTGGCAAATACTGAAAATTATTCACTTTATTGAAATTTATACGCCTTTTGTTATAATTATTGAAAAGGTATCATTGAATTAATTTTTACTTGCTATTGAATTTTCACTTTTGTTTAGGCAATTACTTTAAGTAAGGATTCATTGTTATTTAAAGTCAAAGCAACGAAATCTAAATATATTTTTGTAATGTTTAAAATTGATTGTTATAACCTTTTGTTTCTTTTAAAAATAAGATATTTTATGTAAAAAAATAATTGTTTGTTATTCTTTACGAGCACTTTGTAGGCTTTATTCACCGTAATCAACTCTCAAGTAATGTTCGCGAATGTATTATTTAGTAAATAAACTTGAGTATATAAAACCAACATTCTCAGAGAGAGTGGTTCTTTATTGGTTTAAATCTCTACATCCACTGAATTCTATTAAACTCAATGTAATTTATATTTCTACGAAATGTTTTTAACAATCTTACTTATATTAAACTAGCTTTTACCCGCGACTCCGTCCGCGCGGAATAAAAAATAGAAAACGGGGTAAAAATTATCCTATGTCCGTTTCGATCGAATCGATTCAGCCGTTCTTGAGTTATAAATAGTGTAACTAACACGAATTTCTTTTATATATATAGATACGAAAGTTTGGATGGATAAATGTTAGAAGGTATCTACAGAACGGCCGCAATGATATGGATAAAATTTGGTATGTAAGTATTTTTTGAGGATAGAGTCGCAGGTTACATCTAGTTTAATGTAAAATTACTAGTCCATGCCAGCGATTTCCTCCACTTCAAATTCTATCCTGATTTGTTCCACTGTTCTGGAGTTACGTGATAAAAAAACATCCGTCCAACCATAATCCCGCATTTATTTGTTTTATCAAATACAATGCTATACTAGTATACTTATATGTACTTAGAAGTTAAATTATTTAGGTTATAAAAATATAAAACTTGTATGTGATATGAATTGTAATAACTATATTGTTTTACCAACTTTTTAGTTGAATAAAGTTAGATTTACAAGGTTTGTTTTTGTATATTCGAGACTTCGTAATATTTTACGTTATAACTTTGTTATTTTCAACTTTCTAGACTTTCGTGGTAATGTGAACAAAATTAATTAGCACAATAACGTTTATGAATATTAATATAATTCAGACTTTGGAGATTTTTTTTTTAGGTTATATAAATTTTTTACTCATGTCTAAGATGATCGAGAAAAGATGGTTCGGTTGTGCTCGCCTCGCAGCCACTGCTTGACCCCCAGATATGAATTAATAGTTAACAATGTGAGTATCAACAGCGTTAAACATATTGTTGTCTGTTTTTTTATATTACAAGGTAGCAAACGAGCTAGCGGACACATGAATTCGCTGAAATGACGAAGCGACCGCTACCCATAGACATTCGCAATTGCAGATGCGTTGCCTACCCTCAATCGACGAAGGAGGAGACGCACAAAGAGAGAATATTTAACCTTCCTATTCATCTCCTCCTCCATCAAATCCACCTCCCCTTCCCATCCTTTCCTTATAAGAAAAGGGGTGGGAAGGGAAAGAGGACTAAAATTAGGACTCCGGCACCACACTCATCGGACGAAACGCGGAATTACTTCCACTTCACGTTCACACTTCTATGTGGTCGTGGTATTTCATCGGGCGAACCGGCTCATTCGTGCAACAGATGTTGTTGTTGCTGGCGTCTACCACTGTTAAATAAAGTAAATAAAGTTTATAAAGAATTCGTGATTTGGTGTATGCAAATTAAAAACGATTATCATCAATCTTATGTTATCTGTCCTTATTGTACTATATATTGTCTGTGGTCTATAAAGAAAACTCTCTCACTCTTGTTACTCTTGCTTAACAACGTGTGTTTAATTCAATAATAATAAAGTAGATAATATGATTTTATACAAATGTTGTAACAGTGTAAATCTATACTTAATATAGTTAGTATAGACCGATAAAGTTACTTGTTTAGGGCATAAGTCAAATTATATCATGACTCATTGGCGCCCAATGTCGATTTCAAAAAGTGTAACAAGATATGCTGTAGCTACTGCTTAGTGGGCCTAGTGCGACTAGTAATCTACAAAATTTGTATTAGATATGTGCGTCGCCCCTCATATCGAACGTAAAATACAACGATAATCGTAAATATTCATGATAGACCCTATAATAAGCTTGTCGGTCGCACTGTAAGTGTAAATGCTTTAAAAACTCCAAAATTTTAAAGCCACAATGCGTGAAATGGAATGTCACTATTAAAACATTCACAGCTAAATTACTTTAGTTATTTAATTCGGAGCCACAGAGTTGATGTACTTTTCACATACTTTTGTCAAGCGAATACGTCTCGGAAGAGATTTTATTAAATCATTTTGGCTGGACATTCTGTAATTTTACTAGACAATTTCTTGATATTAATTAAAATATTATTGAATACTAAATGTATATTTATATGGATAAATACCATTAAGAACTAACCTTAGTGGTTTAAGAAAAAAAGTGATAATTATTAGGTACACATAGTTTTTAATTTGTTTACCATTCGTGATTTTATTTGCGAAAGAATGAAATTCAAATAAATATTTCTAAGTTCAAATATCTCTCACTATTCGTGGGTCCCCACTCCCACTTATTCTATTAATTCCTATCGCGGCAACAGGTTTTCGTCTTCCAAATAAATAATATTATACACGTTTTGAATGTATACTGATATTTATCTTCAGAAGAGCATTCTGGTATATTCTTAGTTTCAAATTGAATAGAATTCTTAAAATTTTGCCGCTTCCATCATTTTAAGTGTTGCTGAAAATTTAATCAAAAGCAAATAATTCCAACTGCGCGAATGTCAGCGCTTTACATTTGTGACGTCAGCGGAAATTTGGCCGCGACACTGTTTACCATTTGCGCTGGAATTTAACAAAATAAAATTCATATATTTACTTGTGGTAGTAATTTATCTGTTATGCAATTCATTTTAAATTCTTCTAACCGCCGCAACTAGTGTTGTTTTTTTGGTGACTAATGGAGACCCTTAATATTTTTTTGTGCAACTAAATCTTTTTCGTATTCAATTCAACACTGTTTTCTATGGACATAATTTTAATATAAGATCATTATTTGGTTATTCGCAACGGCGTTATTAATTTCACAGATAAATTTACTCTTTGGTTTATTCATTCTGCAAAGAGTAAAAATAATAACAAAAATAGGGTACTTCGTTAACAAAATTACATTATGACGCCGAGTACGTTATTCAATTAGAATTATAAATATTTTAAACGAAAATTGTTTTACTTGAGTGTGTTGAATGTGACCTTGTTGTTTTGTGGACCTTAAAGGATCAAGGTTCAAGCCTACGTGTTTATTTGTGCCACAGAGAGTGAAATGGACCCAACTTTATAGTCTAACGTGAGTGCTTTGTAGAATTATTGCGACGAATTACTTGTGTTGTGTGAAATTGTGAGGCGAATTTAAAAGTATTCTTTGATAAGTTTTATATGAATTCATATTAATAAATCCAGTTTATAATTCAAGGTTTATTTTAGGTTGGCGATAATAGTTGAAATCACGACCATAGCGAAAACCGTCGTTCGAGAAATTACTATAGCAGTTTTAGTTTAGGTTATTGTATGAAAATTATGTCCAGTTTACATTATTCCAGTCCAGCAAGTGGATCCAGTGCTAGAATAAAAAACTGGAAAAATGTAAACAATGGAATTCTTACAGTGCTTTTCAATTTTAGTTAACATTTTGCTACTTGTTCTAAATAATATCAACTGGCCATTGTATCTCTATGTATTAATTTTCAGTTTATTCCTTTACCGAAGTTGAAAATATGCATAAGGCGTATTTGAATGAAATACGGTTGTAAGATAATTTATATTCCGTGAGTTTAAACATATAATTTAGTTATGTCGAATGAAGCTCTCATAAACAATGTTTATTAAGTACTATCGTGGAATCTGGAGGTATTTCACCATAAAAGCGATAGTCATTTGATTGCTTTTTTTTATCTAAGCGTTTTGAGACAACGTAGCGGAAATATTCAATTTGATGTAGATTTAAAATAATAATAGCATAAAAAAACTTAGTGTTTCACATACTCGTACATTTTAGATTAAACGTCAACCCTTTTATACCATGACTCTAGCGCTCAGCGCGGATTTTCAACAAATCATGGTTATTCAAACATTATTATGCGGAGGCTTGCGAAATGCGATCTTTGGCAATAAATAATGAAGTACTTATACCGAAACGTCAATAATATCAATCGGCGGTCAAATGGTTAAATAACGTGTTTAATTATACTGTATGTAACAGTATTTTTTTGGAGTAATACAGTAGGTTTCGTACGTCAAAAAAGTCAGTCAATGGTATATGAATAATTGCTTTTTACTGTTTTGTCATCGTTTTGCACAACATAGTGCTGCCTTATTGGTTATTTTGTAAGAAAGTGCAGAGTTTGTCTCGTTACAAGTAACAAGGCAATTTTTCTCTAAGTTGAATACAGCGAAGTGTCTTTACTGTACATTCACGAAGAAAATTGTTCTCCGAATTGTCGTCTCGTCTTACGTAATAGGCTTATTTTGTAAGTAATGTTATTCATAACATCTAAGGACCTGTAAATGACATTTTGATTGAGGCTTTGATGTGATATTTTGATAATATATTTGTGACATTCACTCGAAATGTATAATTAACTTGAGTCATTTTAGTTTGGTTAAATTATGAGAAATTATTTACTGTACCGTTTCTTTCGCATATTTTTAGTTTCGATTATTCGAAGTCCGAAATCGATTTGAAAATAACTACTATTGATTTTAAATACTTGGAATTTTAAAGTAAAACCTGTGTAATATAATAAAGCAGTAATATTATAGGATTGTAGAAGTCGATTGCTTTATTTCCTCATCAGCTATTTTCTAAAAGCTTAAAATTAATAGCATAAAATGATAAATTCAGATTAAAATATTATTCACGAATTTGAACAATGAAAAGGTAATAGAGATGGTCTATATTGAAATCTGTTTGTAGGGCAAAAGCAATTTCGTCGAGTTTCATGGAATCACAATATGTTCCGATTACAATGGCCCTCAATATCATGTTTATCCAATGCAAATATACAATATTGTAAGTTGTTTCTTATTAATATATATAAAGAGTATAGTAATATAGTAATACGTTGTTGTAATAACGTTCATACAATGAAGATCTTTGTCTTATAACAGAACTTTAAAAAACTTATACTAACAACTTTCGTTACGGTATTTTAAGATGTGGTATTGATTTTTTTATTTATCTTAGGTTTCCACTGCCGAAACTATGTAAAATATCTTAACTTACCTCTCGTTCTTTTTGAAAAAAAAAACAGAAATGCAATTTTTTTTGTATAGGTTTTTCGCCAGAAGAAGTCCAAAATTACTATTTTAATATAAAAAAAGATACATGCTAACAAAAAAAATGGAAAAGTTGTTTTTTTTTTATTTTATTGTTCGAATTAACTACAAGCCTTAAATGCATTGAATTCCTAAATGCTACAATAGTTAAAGTTCTTCCTTGATTATTTGCTTACCGGAATGGTAATGTTGAGAATTTGAGCTTTGCTATTTCAAAGCCAAAGGAGCAACAATTTCTCTCGGTTGGTCCGTTTGCATCGTCTGAATTGTTGTCTTAATAAGGAATCTAAATACTTATTTTACGAACTGGTTTATTACCTTTTAATGTATACAAAATATATACATATTTTTATAAAGTAATAAATTTTTTATAAAGTTTGCAGGAGCAGAAAATAGCTACAAAAACTATTCTACTGCTGTTTTGTAGATCTATTTGATATAATGAACGATATAAAGAATTCTTTTTTGTGAATAAACGTTGAATAAAAACCTATGCAATAGCGCTAACAGTTTTATCCTAAAAATAAAATCCCAGAGTTTCAATTCTGGTACAATCTAATTCAAATTGTAATCGATTGATATTTAAACTTATTTTATAAATTTTATAGCATAAATTTTCAACTAATTTAAACTTTCGAACTTTGTAATACTTTAGATCTTAAATGACTCTAAATTTCAAGGATTCTGAAACTTCAGTCTATAGAATTAAGCGCATAATTTCTACAAATCTTTATTAATTGTTGTTATAAAGAGAAAATGTTTGTTTCTCTCTGGTTCTAATTGGATTTTATTAACATAAAAAATGTTACTGCTGAAGTTCTCCCATTCAAAACATATTTAAGTATATCCGTTTTTGAAAGATAAGGGATTGGCGTTATATTTTACACAAGTGTTAGACAATGATAATATAAAGTTATTGTTACAATGAGCCCTGACAAGCGAGAGTCCAAGGGTCCGCGATATTTTTCTTATTCTCGGTAACCCGAATTTCTCGCTTATAGACGTTTCTCGCTTATCCAGTATGCATACTTATATGTAGAATAGAGCAGTGATTGTCAAACTTATTTCTTTCACCGCCCCCTTTGAAAAACAATTATATTTCAGAGCCCCCTAATTTTTATACAGCCCTAAAACTTAATTACCACAATTTCATTCCTTTAATTAATTTCAATGCCCCCCATTTTTTGGACCCCTTGTCGCCCCCTCCTAGGTTTTAAACGCCCCCAAGGGGGCGTTATCACCCACTTTGGGAAACACTGGAATAGAGGATTGATATCTTATTAGCATATTATTCATAAAAATCATGATTAAAAAAGGAAGAGAAAGTTCAAATTACCATTGATAATCAATCTGAAGGACCAAGATCTCGTTCATTGACTCCATATAGCATGGGATAAGAACAGGGAGATGTTAATTCGCAAAAAGCAACGCACACACAGAAAGTTTTGTATCCCGGTAAATTATAACCCGGGATTCAACCCACGTCCTACATAATGAGGCGGAAACGACCCGTCTTGACAGGCCAAATGTTTTCCGCAGTGTTAATGCTTGTTACGATCAGTATCGTCGATTGACCTACTTAGTACACTGGTAACTTGTTACCTTTTTAATAATTATATTTTCTCAAATCAAGTTAGATAGTAAAAGCTACTCTTCTTTTTACGGCCGTAGCATATTCATCTTGTTATTTCTGTAACCTTACTAATAATTTACATAATCTTCTAATTTATTCAATTTGTTTTCTCCTTTTACAAGTTTGTTTTATAATTAAAATGTAATTACTATGAAAATAAAATAAAACATCTGTGAAATTTTACCGTGAAATTCCACTACCGTAGTCCCGCATTCGCACGTGCGCTTTTTACGCTGCGTTAAAACTCCGTTTTGGCGACTCTTAAGCTATGTACGTTTTAAGCTCACTCGTATGTCCTTCGCCCAGCGCACAAAATGCAATATTGAGAGATAAAGAAGCGTCGCGTGTTACAAGTGTTGCCGTATGAACAGATATATGGAAATGCATTTGTTCTATTTGAACGCATTTTATCGCGGCGTAAAAAAAGCGCCCATGTGAATGCAGGCTAAGTGTTTCCAGGAACATTATTGCATTTCTTTGAAGGAAATTATAGTTATGATATGCTTTTATATATATGGTACTAAGTTGGAAATCAACAGTTAGGATACAGTATGAATACTTGTCCTGTTTTAAAATCCTACAACTTAATGTAAAACCATGTCAAGTAATTATGAAGTACAAGTACATCATTACGTTGGTTTATTAAAAATCCTCGCCAGTATTAAACCGAGTTCAGCGGATTTATTACTCTTTAGCAAATCCTCTCTCCCGACATAATTAAATATAACCAACCAAAATAACAAATATTAAAGATTATTATTTTAAAGATGTTCTAAATGAATGCATTAATTAGTAGGTTTGAGACCAACATTTCTGTATAAAACATATTATCATCCCTGTCATTATTTTTGACAACAAACAGAGATAGTAATATGTTTTAAACAGAGATTTTAGTCTCAGAAACCAACGGTAAGTAAAAGATTTATAGATGTAACATTGTTTTTAAATATCTAAAGTATAGTAAATGGTGATTCTTCTAGTAATAATATGTTACTCTTTTCTTTCGGATTGAATACAATCTGAAAATAAATGGTGTTTTAGTGAACGACAGAGTTATGTACTTCAGTATTTAAATAAGGAAAAAATGTCTTTATATAGTTTAGTTAGTTTTCCTTACAAAAAATAACTTAGCCCTGTATAGCTTTGCTTTAAGGTCGCTTTTAATATTCGCTTAAGTTTGATAAGGCGCGAAAGTATATTTTTAATATAATATTGAACTTGATACACAAAACTGGCGATAAAGTCCTCAAAGCAAATAACAAAACTGTAAACTATTCAGAACTAACGATGTCAAGCATTTCACTGTCGAAAATCACGCACTACGGTATTCTCACGATGTTGAATACCTTGTGAAAATACTGCGGAATAAATATTTCATTCCGTAGTCATGCTAAAGCTTTCTCCGTTCTATCAAGAGATCCTATTAAATTCCGGTTATTCCGTTTCAAATTCAATTTTAAATTTTCAAGAAGCAAAACTTACATTTTTTATGACATCACTTCTGATGTTTTCAATTTTTAATTATTTTATGAAATGAGATTTGTCTATCAAGTGATAAATAATGTTCTACTTTGGGAGTTATTATATATTAATTAGGTAGATAGGAAGGTAAAGTAGGACTTACAGTGTTGCGAAAGATTCAAGAGTCGACAGGTCACAGAACAGCCAATGAGTTAAGTCTAATGTACTTATAACAAACATTAAGTTAAAAATCGTACAGCAAACTGTAAGCATTAGAGATATAATTTAGCACATGTATAGGTATATGTGAAGTTTTCGAACTTATTAGCACGAAATGACATTTCACCAAAATGGGTAGGAAATAAACGTCCTCGACTATAGAGTACCGCAGTCCTTAAGCTGGCATTTCGGGCAGAAGAGTACTTTGTTACCAAAAGTACTCAAATGACACGTTTACTGGCATTTTTTTAATAAGCGTTTTTAAAATTTATTAAAATTATTTGAAAGTTTGAAGATATTTTTGCTGTGCATGATTTGCGTATCTTTTGCAATAACCTTAGTTTGTCAGTGCTTTTGAGTAGGGTAGGTTACGGCAGGTGATATTTTACTTATACTGTTTATTTTGTCAATATAATTTCAAAGGAACAGTATGATTTGTATACACATTTCAATTTGATTTTCAATCGACAGCCGCACATTTTTCCTATGATAAATTTACCTGTATTCTTTTATAAATAAGTACTAAACGTGTTAATGTTACCTGAATACCATCTAATATTCTAAACTGTATGCGAAAGAGAAGTATATTTACTACCGATTTCCTATGTAATACAATAAAATACAAATTTATTTGGTAATATATAAATTGCAGGTCATAAAAGTAAAAGTTATACAGTTCGATCTTATGATAACAAAATCTTAATATAACCGAAAGAAATTGTTAACACTATTTAATATAATTAAAGAAGGAATGAACACAAAAAAATATTATTATTCTTTTGTCAAAAAATTCCTTATCTAATATATAAAATTTCCATGTCACAATGTTAGTTACCGTACTCCTCCGAAACGGCTTTACCGATTTTTACCAAATTTTATATGCATATTCAGTAGGTCTGAGAATCTGCTACTATCTATTTTTCATACCCCTATTAAGTTTTTTTAACTGCGCACAGACGGAGTCGCGGGCGACAGCTAGTAGCTATATAAAGCTTTCTGGATAAGCCATGATTTTAATCTATTTTTAAATGACGTGTTGATGGTAGCCGCTGTGACGTGGGCCGGTAGACAGTTGTATAGGCGATAAACTCCAAATTGATTAAAAAAACATAATCTTACTAATATTATAAATGCAAATGTTTGTTTGAAGGTATCTCCGGAACGGTTCAAGGGATCTTGATTAAATTTGGCATAGATGTAGAGCAAAGTCTGGAAAAACACAGGCTACTAAAAAAGATTTTTTTTCTAATTCCGCGCAGACGGAGTCACAGGCGACAGCTAGCATAATTATATATTCTTTAATTAAGATGGCTCTTTGTGAAACTATATATCTATTTTGTAATTTCCTTGAGGTTTCATTAAGTGTACAGGATTTGTGGAAAATATTTGCCAGAATGGAATACATTTGTAATTCAAAATGTCTTCCTTTTCATCATTTTCCTCATGCTTACGGGTTACGGGGAAAATGAAAACCATTATTACATTTTTATGTCTGCTTTCTTTTTTTATGATTTAACATTTTTATTACGATTTAAGTCAGGAAAATTTATTATCTAACTAATATTATAAAAGCGAACTTTCATGTACAACTGAACGCTTAAAGATACGCCAACATTTAAAAAAAAATCTCTTTTTCAATAATAGAGTTGTTCAATCATCGAATAAACTTATACTGTATTTTTTTTAAATTGTGTGTTTATAAATAAACGAAATTGAGGAAGAAGGAAAAGAAATATTAATTTTGTTACCAAACTAGTCAGTTCATTAAATGCCACACGTATTTCGGTATAATAACTATAAAATTTACTCAATTCGTTTACGACGACTACGAGTCTTACTAATATTAAACAGGAGAAAGTTTGAATTGATGGAGTAAGATGTGACTGCGTAATTCCAGAATAACTAAACGCATCTTGAAATTAGAAACAGATTATAGTTTAGAACATGCATAATCTACACTAAGATTTTAGTTCCTCGGGGAATTAATTTCTAATGATAGTCAGTTCTTAGTATCATTTTCATTCTAATAAGGAAATGAGCATTTTCGAGGTCGCTGTAAAATGTTCAGTGAACTGTCGTAATTATATTATACAATAACTGTCAAGAACTGCGTCTGGCAGTAGCGCTTTCTGCACATAATTACGACTCTTCGTCTACACAATTACACGCACAGTTTACCTCATTGTAAGAAAATTCTATTAGAAAGTCATGTCCGTACTTTTTTCTTGATGCTTTGCCTAATTTTAGTCCATGTTTCCTTCCCACCCTTTTCTTATGAAATGATAGGAAGGGAAAGTGGATTTGGAACTAGGGGAACGCAAAGGAAGTGCAAATATCTACTATTTGTGTCCCCTTTGATTAAAGGTAGGCAACGCATCGCTTCGCTATTTCGGCGTATAAAGGTGACCGCTTACTCTTTTGCCAATTTATAATATAAAAAAATGGATAATCTAGTATATTGTAGTCATTATTTTATCAAACAGGATAAAAGGGATGATAATATTATGTATTAATACAAGAGCGGAATGGAAGGGAAGCTTAGGGAAGCAAGGGGAAAAAAGGGAAGAAAAAGAAGAAATAATTTTCAAATATGCGACTTACAAAAACGTTTTGGTCCAGGTATGAACCTGGATTTAAAAAGTATCTCAAACCATACTTACAAAAATAGTTTTAAATCTCGTTTAAAATTCCTTTTAAAATTCCAGTCAAAGACAAATCGAATATTAAATTTTAAAATTCTTTTAAAGTGAAAATGTTCGTGACATCGTCGATGTTAACTGAAAAGATGTAACGAAGTCAACAGTTTGCACGCTTTTTGCTTAATTGAATAAACTGCGCTCACAGCGGCCACTTGATATATTCCGACATTTTGCTTTCTACGTTATATTTAAGTTGGTATTTTTAATGTTTGTTAATGACCAGTACTTTTTTAATGTAACCATTATTAAAAAAAATAATTATTGTACAGCATTAAACGTTAGCCAGGCAGATAAAGTAAAAAAGTCAGTATAAAGGAGTGAGGACAGTAAGATGCGACTTCGACCAATTTTCAAACAACAAAATAATTTAAAAATAATTTAATATTACCACTTTTATAGTACGAGTTTCTTTGTTTTTAATTCGAGAATTTGAATAAAAAATGTCAACCTTTAATATTCTCATGTAGGAGATTCCGGTAATTCTATTCAGGCAAATATTTGCCCGGCGAACTTTTCTGAAGCGCATACCTTTGACGAGATTTTGTTAAACGCTCGCATATTTTGAGAGTCTGTCATTTCAGTGAGGCAACGACATTTAGAAATTCTCGTTATTAAGAGCATACTTTGTTGAATTAGCTGCTACGTTTTTTATTTGATGTGCGTTTTTTTCCACGTGGACTTCGTTAAGGTAAAATGAAATAAATCTGAGATATTTAATTAGTCATACTTGAATATTATGTAATTGAGAGAGGCCCTGAAAGAAATAATTATATCCGGAGAATAGCTCGGGGTCTTGTCTCCGTGGGGGGAGGTGGGCACAGTCACGCCCCCAGATGGTATAGGATCTTTAAGATCTTTAATACACTGTGTTATAAGTATGAGATGAAGGCTTCCTTGAACTTTGCATACACAAGCTTAGATGTCAAACCGCTTTACATATTGCAATTTTATTAAAACCACACTAAAGGCGAATGACAACATTTTAAAATCGCCGACGTCGCCGGAAATTGTGGCGCGCGAGTCGCCATTTGTGACATTTCATGCAATTACGTCAGAAACATTCGCGCCCACGGTTTTGTGGCTTGTCTATACGAATATTTACATTGTTATTTTAACTGAATTTTGAATCTAGAAATGTAGCTTTTAGACTTAAATAAAATTACAAAATTTCTAATTACCTTTTTTTATTAAATGGATTACTTGTTCAAGCAGTTACCTTTATAAATTTTGGGATTTGTAATATAGAGTTAAGATAAGATAGAGAGGATCAATTAATTTTATTTTAGGTTACTAATGAACGTTATTTAATGCTAATAGGATGTTAGTGTATGATTCTAAAGACAAGAGAAATATAAAATTTTAGGCAGAAGTCCATTTTCACTTCGCTTTAACATATTAATGATAATACGTACTATTAACCGAATGGTAGACCATTAGTGGAAGAGGTCTCTAAATCTGTAGCCATTTTGGTTTGCATATTTTACTTGGTTTCATTAACATAAGCAATAATAAGTCTATTACATTCGAACTAAAGACTAAAAAGATTATTTTTTTATTTCTGATGAACTCAAAAACTACTGAACCGATTTTAAAACTACTTCTGTGTTAGAAATCTTTTCTGTCAGTGCAATATCTTTTTTATTTGTCGACCCTGCAGAAGTTGAGTTTTTGCTAATGTTTAAAGGTAACTTTTTTATTTCAAAAGGTGGCAAACGAGCAAACAGCCACCAGAATTCGCCGAAATAGCGTTAACAACTTGCTTACATCAATAACCAACTTGTTTTACATAATTATTTACTTGAGTCGTCACAAATATATTAAGATATATGAGATTCCTAACGTAGAGAAACATGTTATTTGCTTGAAATGAAAAATAACCATTTTCATAAACATTTTCTATCTTTAGAAATTTAATATGAAGGTAATATTGTTTGCATTGTAACATGCTTCATTCTATTCTTAACATTTTAATGCATATATTAGACTTCTTGGAATTCTAGATGTGTTTTTGTTGCCGGCGTCAGTTTTTCCGTCCAAGTACGACGTGGGGGCCTTCAAGAGTAGAGTGAATAGGCATCTACAAAGCTAGCGCGTACCATCTTTACACCACATCATCACCTCATCGGGTGGGATCGTGGTCAAGCGCTAACTTTTTCAATAACAAAAAAAGTAAGATGATTCTTGTATTTTAAACATTTTTTGTTGCTATTTTATATTATACACACAACTCGCGCCTGTAACCCAGAGGAGTAGGCAGACATCACAGACCACCTTTTTGTGTGGCCAAATGAACCTCCGGAATTCACTTTTCGCCATTTCGGGAGACGAAACGTGACGGTTAGCGAACCGCGTCGCCGTCTTTTTCTCAAGGGAATTCTCACATATGTGCGGATTACCTTACGATGTTTTTCTTCACCGTACGAACATTGTATAAATGTACATATGTACATCTAAAATCGAAAAACACATTTTTACATGGCGGGATCTGCAGACTACAAGTCAAATGCTTAACCCCTGACTTCATGTTCTTTTATAAAAAATATAAATTTGGTATTAAAATGTTTGACTTAGCCTAAATATATAAAAACATTTATTTATTAAATACATTTAGGAAGAATATAATGAACGAAGTTCGCTGCTATAAATATAATTATCACACCCTTTGATATAAAATTACAATATTTTGTTTTGATGTTTATTGTCATAAAAATATGTATATTATTCAATTATGCCAAATTATGTGTAAAATGTTCGTTCTTATAGTTAAGAAAATAATTTTATTCCCTGTCAATTTTTTTTTATTCCAAAATATACTTTTGATCCCTAAGTTAAAGGAAAATTATATGAATTTTTATGCAAAATGAGTCAATGCTTTTTTTGCAAATCTGGAAATCCCGGAACAAAAGTCACAAGAAGAATCCAATATGCAATTTACTTTTAATAAAAGTAAAAAGGGTTGGCCGCAGATAGCAATGGCCCATATCTCAGCAAATGACTTTTTGTACTGACCTTTTCGAAAAAATCTGATCAGAAAATTTTTACGAATATATACAAAGTTTGTTAATATACTAAAAGAGATTGAATTCAGCTTTTTAAAAACGAATGAAACATTTGACTATCAAATCAACTCGGTAAAGTCCCAATTTTATTTTCAAAAAGCTCAAAAGTTTAAATTCTATAAGAGCGTAGCATTATGAGAACGGGTAAAATATTTTAGCTTCTAAAATAACACGTGAGAGTAATTTTGAGATAAGTATTCAGTACTGATTCTACGAGTATTCACAATTCCATTTTAGATAAGGATTTCAGTAATTTGAGTTCCAAATGTTATAATAGTATAAAGCGTTTTATTCGAGTTTGCTTTAATTTGTAATCTACAAAGCATAAAATAATTAAAAAGGGACTAACGTATTTGCGAAATTTTTGTATTTAAAATATTTTTCGCATTATTATAAGTACTTAGGTATATCATGAAGTATATTCAAGATAACTTTTAAATAATGTTTAAAATATTAAAAGAATTTACACTGCAGAAACACTTTTATTATGACATATAATTGTTTCTGTAGCAAAGAAACAATAGTATAAATAGTATGTTTTTATACTAATGCTTCGACAGTGAAAACACCTCTTTTACAATGCTCATAAACAAGTCTTTCGATCGTCTTTTGTTCCTTAGGATTAGACTGAGAAGGTTTTCATTTATTTACATCACAGTCTGCCATTTAGCATAACAAAATTCGTCTGGTTGCAGTTAAAAACGTTGACTATCTTAACAGTGCGGCTAAACTAGGCTTTAGAATGGTTGATTCTGAAACATTAAGTAGGTACGTTAAAAAAGTATATTTTGGCTTGCTGTAAATTCCTTTTTCATTTCCCAGATACTAATGAAGCTGGATTAACGCAAAGCTTTCATTTATAAAAGGCATTTGGGTACACAGATTTTGCTAGCCGACTTACTGTGGGTTACTGAGACTAAAATATCCGTTTTAAACGTATTTCTATCTTTCTTTTGTCAAAGATTACAGGGATTACGATATGTTTTATACAAAGATATGTTCTGTACAAGTATATGGGAAGTATTTTAAGGTAAGTCAACTTGACTCGTTTCAATTAAAATAAAAAGCAACAACTCCAAACTTATCAAAAACATTTTAAAAATAACTAAACATACACTTATACGTAGCCTCGCCGAAACACTCTCGATTCTAAAAATAATTTTGCACAGAAACAAACGCACAGAAAGAAGAATTTCTAATTAAGTGAACTGGAAACAATCAAAACTACTTTCGGTTCAGAATCAAACAATGTATACAAAAATTCGATAACGAGAATCGAGAACAAACGTGGAATATGAAAATAACCAAGCTTCGGATAACTGGATCCGGAATCGGGAAGTGTGAAGATTTTTCTATTGTTCCCGCACGAGTGAGCTCGCTTCTAAATGAATGAATATTTTGTACGTGTAGTTTGTTTCTTTATATATATTTAATACTAGCTTTTACCCGCGACACCGTCCGCGCGGAATAAAAAAAAATACACACAAAATAAAAAAGTTCCTATGTCCGTCTCCTAGTTCTAAGCTACCTCCCTATCAACTTTCAGCTAAATCAGTTCGACCGATCTTGAGTTATAAATAGTGTAACTAACAAACCTTTCTTTTATATATATAGATAAGATTTAATATGACACCCATACGGCAAATCACCGAGAAGAATAATAATACTAGATTAGTAATTTTACTACAATAATTAGTTGTGCCACACGATGATAGCCGGTATTAAGATACTACGCGGGTTTATGAAGTAACGTCCCTCTTGGTTAAATTTTTTCCATTTGCTCATCTCGTAACGGTTACAGCGTGATGTTAGATAGCCCATATCCTTTCTTAATAATTGTACTATCAAATGTATATATTTTTTAATTCTGAATAATTTATCTAAAGATTAGGGTGTTCAATCAAATCAGCATGATATTTTGAAATTTTGAAATATAATTTATCATAACCCATTACTTCCGTTAATCTTAATCTATTTAAAAGGCTTTGTGTAAACCAGCGTCATGATTTTTTTTTGATAAACGCGATAAAATTGATCAAACAAATTTTCCGGCTTGGATCCATTTTCCGTTGAAATTAAACCCGTGTCTGGTTAATGGATAGAAAAGAATTTGACATGACAGCGCAATATCAGGGAGGCTGCTTGCAAACCGAACCCTTTCAGATAACAAATACTACAGTACTCGATTTGGCTGAATACGGTGTATGGTGATGTAATATAGTACGAAATTGTTTTTAAATCACATAAGACTATCTCTTTTTACTACCGCAGTGTACATTTCGGTTAGTTAGAACATAAACACAGTGAAATTAAATATTAATCGTTGGTTTCTGAGATCAAAAACCCTGTCTATAACATATCATCATACATCGCATTATTTGTGACAAAACACAGATAACAATATATCGTCGTCTTTTTCATTTTTTTATGAGAAAGCTGAGCAAACGATATGTTGTTTTACAAGTATTGTAGCAGTGGAAACTCACGTTGTCATGTTACCATGCCAAAAATATTGACAAGATATATTCATAATCCTCAATCTTCAAGGAAAATTGTTACAAATATTCCGGGTGAATAAAAGTAATATGAAATGATTAAGCGACTTCTTAGAGGCATTTATTATCAAATCAATTTTATTTAATGTTACCTTCTTTGTGTTGCCTACCTCTATTCGACGGAGGAAGGGACGCACAAAATTAAAATATTTCCCATTACTATGCATCACCTACTCCGACAAATCTACTTCCCTTCCCATCCTTTCCATAAAAGAAAAGGGTGGAAAGGAAAAGAGAACTAAAATTAGGCCTCCGGCACCACACTCATCAGACGAAACGCGGAATTCTTACACTTCACGCCTGTCTTCTGTGTATATCAATATTTCACTAAGCGAGCTGGCTAATTCGTGCAACGAATGTTGCTCGCGTTTACCACTGTTAAATGACACTCCGGTAAAGTAGACGAATCGTATGACATCTCACTCGTCAAAATCGGTTTGGCCGCAATGCAATTTACATACATAAAAACCCATAAACATTAAAAAACATACGCGCGGAAAACATTACTCTCTTTGTTAGCCAGTTAAAAAATAAAGAGATCACTTTACTTTTTTATTATTACGGTTATCAGTGGAAACCCACGTTTTGTTTGAATTGTTTAGTAATGTGTGGTTAAATATATATAGACTGTTACATATAGGCATGGTTAACTAAAAGCTTTTGTCATATCAAAAGCGTAATGAAATCTCAACATTCTCGCTTTTGCTTTTGTAAAATTTTCCTCGTTATCATTACAAACACAATACTCACCCGACGTAATTCAATACAGGGAAAAGTCGACGCCGTGTTATTGTAGAAATGTCGACGTGTATGTCATCTATATGTGATAGGTAAAAGGTTTTTTTTTAGTAAATCATTTGTTAATTAACCTAAAGTGCTGAAACAAGTTGATTAATCGAATTGTAATCTTTAAAATTACTAAGATTATTATTCTTGTCTGCGCCAAACTTCACGCACCTGGCGGAGCGGCGCGGGAACGTCATTCAATTACTCATTCTTGCCATTCTACTCATTCTATTCATTCTATTCATTCTATTCATACCTTTCATTCTCGCACTCACGCGCTAACATGTAACACTAATCTAACTTTCAATAAAATCGCATCTAACCTAATTGCAAGCGGTTTTTTATTTCTTGTTCTGTACTGAACAAAGTGGCGACCGTGACAGGACATGCAAAAGCCAAAAACAACTATTTCGAAGTTTGAAACTTCTTCGCCGAGTGAAGGACAAATAAAGGTCATCAGCACGTGCACCCGTCCAGCTTTCTACACCTTCTTGGAGGACTACAAAGGGGCTGCGACTTCAGCGGACCACGTGCAACTAGACTTCCTCACGCCGGTCTACATATCAACCATTCATCCCGAAGGAACCTCACGCCTACGTGGAAGTCAGCCAGCATCGCCTATTGGAGGGAACTGCCTTCTTTTTGTTGCTTCCTGCCTTTCTCAAGTGAGCTCGTTCCTTTTCTACTTTCCTAATTGCCTTGTGCTTTGATTTGCAAACAAATATTTTGGCTTTTCAGTGTTTAAGTGATTTAAAAAATTACGCAAATTACGCTAATTACGCTCATATCTAGCTATAGCGAGTGTCTAAATTATTGAACAATTTTAAATTATCAAATTGCTATATTCATCTATGATCAAAGTTGAAAGTCATGCCGCGTGCGCATTTCTTTGTGACCCATTCATTCATTCATTCTAATAACCGCTAAAATCACGCTTGCATTGCAGCGTATTTCGCTTTATTTATATTGCTCCTCGCTGCTTATCAGCTTATTTCATTTAATTTAGCGTTAAAATAAATTAATTTTGCCCATTTGTATATAAAATTATAGAAACCCATCATTGATTAAATAGATAAACGCGCTTTTGCCGCTAAGAATCATCATATTTCCTAGTAAATCGTAAAATTGTTTCAATCGTTTTATTATATCAATTCCAGCCATTATCAACGCATCGGACAAACAACAGTCATCTCGCGTGACGTCACCCTTTGTCTACGTGTATGCAGCTACCTGTGCTCTTCACTCAAGTGACCATACGTGCGTGTGCGAACAGTCGCGCTAGGCTGCGGCTGACTACGAAGCGAGGAGCGTATCGTATGCAATTTTAACTTACATTCAACTTTAATACATTCATTAGTTATTTATTTATTTCATCGCAATGTCTACAGAAACCGAATCTAAAGAACTTAAGGTTCTCAATATTAAACGTAGCAATATAAAGGGACGTTTAACTAAATTTAAGAATTTTATCGATAATTTAAAAACTTCAGAATCTATTTCAGATGTAGAATTAACTGAGCTTGCGATGAAATTATCTAGAATAGAAGCTTTATTTATCGAGTTCGAAGAGTTGCAAAACCAAATAGAATTTTTAAACATTTCAAATCAAGAAATTGAATTGACTACTCGCGATATTTTTGAGCAAGACTTTGATCACTACATTTCTCTGGCTCAAAATATAATAAAAACGTATTCAGCTTCCAAGTTAGCTAATTGTGAAATTCATTCAAATTCTTCAAATCATTCAAATAATTCTTGTCAACATAAGGATGATTATGAAACGCTTGGTTTTAAATTACCTATAATAAAAATACCTAGTTTCGATGGAACATATTTCAAGTGGTTGGAGTTTAAGGAAACATTTAGTTCTTTAGTTCATGAAAATTCTAAAATTAAAAATATTCACAAATTTCATTATCTTAATTCTTACTTGGAAGGTGAAGCCGCCCGTGTCATTAGTAACTTAGAAGTTTCAGATCTTAATTATTTACAAGCCTGGCAACTTTTATGTGAACGCTTTGATAACAAAAGACAATTGATCAACAATCATTTAAAATCACTTTTTAATTTTGAATACGTCCGCGAGACTGACAAGTCACTTCGTTTCATCACTGATCACATTACTAAAAACTTGCGCGCCCTCAGTACACTGGGCCTACCTACTGACAAGTGGGACGTTTTAATAATTTATATAGTTACAGCAAAGTTAGACAGTGCTACATCTTTTAAATGGGAGGAACATAGGAATAATCTGTCCGATATACCTACGCTTAGTGACTTCTTTGCTTTCCTAAGAAAACGTGCAGATATTTTAGAGATTGTGCATCGCAATAAACAAGAAAAACAAAACAAAATTAAATATATAAATTCTACTGCATCTAACAATAAGATGCAAACTAAGTCTTTTGTAGTTACTTCTAAAGACGCTGTTTCTAATTCCAGTAAAACTTTCGAGTGTGCATATTGTAAGGGTAACCATCGCCTATACGAATGTTATTCATTTAAGGCCAAGTCACCAGAAGATAGGAACTCAATAGTAGCAACATTGAAATTATGTAAAAATTGTTTGAGATCAGATCATGTTGCTGAGAACTGCAAGCTTCCAGGTTCTTGTCGATCTTGTAAAAAACGTCATAATTCACTTTTACATATTATTAAAGAATGTGAAAATTCTAGTGACAGCGTTCCGCCTACTCAATCGGTAGTAATGTCCGTCTTGTCTTCTACTGAAGTGTTGTTGTGTACAGCCAAGGTTTTAGTATCTAATCCCATAACTAAAAAATCTATTACAGTGCGAGCCTTACTTGACTGCGGGAGTCAGTCTTCTTTTATAACCGAATCGGTCCAACAGAAATTAAGTTTGACTCCTCAGCCTTCAAACGTTAATATACTTGGTATTGGTAATGCTCAAGTCAACCTAAATACGAAAAGATGCATTTTACAATTACAATCTAATAATAGTTCTTTCAACGTAACAATGAGTTGTTTAGTTTTGCCTGTAATATCCAGCAATTTGCCAAAGATATCTTTTGATTACAAAGACATAAATTTACCTAAGCTTGAATTAGCGGATCCTAGTTTTAACGAACCATCTCCTATTGATATGCTCATTGGCGCTGACCTATTCTGGGACCTGATAGGCTCAGAGCAGCGCTGTCTAGGGGACCAAATTAAAACCCCTAATCTTCGTAGCTCTAAACTTGGTTGGCTTGTTGCTGGTCCCCTACCTAATTTATCTAAAAATTCTATTCCAAATAATTTATCAATATGTAACTTCTGTCTAAAGGATGATAATTTTCCTAATAATTTCTCTATAGATCAACATGAAAATTGTAATTTCGAGAAGGCTTTGTCAAAATTTTGGGAATTAGAAAGTGTTCCCCACAATAAGCCCCTAACACAAGAGGAAAAACTATGTGAACAGCATTTCCTTTCCACTACTACGCGTTTAAGTGACGGTCGGTTTTGCGTCAGTTTACCGCTCCGTGATGATCGAGACTGTTTAGGTGATTCTTATCAACTAGCCAAAAAAAGGTTTTTAAATTTAGAAGCGCGGTTTAAAAGGCAACCAGAGCTTAAAAAAGCCTATGCCGATTTCATATGCGAGTATGCTGAGCTTGGTCACTTAAATGAATCTAAAGTACCTAAACCTATTAATTCATTTTTTCTTCCCCATCATCCTGTAATCAGAGAAAAGAGCGAGTCAACTAAATTACGTGTCGTGTTCGATGCGTCGGCTCGTTCTACATCAGGTTTGTCAGTAAATGACTTACAAATGATAGGGCCTACAATACAAGATTCACTTTTCAATATTTTAATTCGCTTTCGACAGTATAAATACATCATATCGGGCGATATAGAGAAAATGTATCGTCAGGTTAGCTTAAGAGAATCAGATCGTGACCTACAACTTATTCTTTGGCGGGAAAACGAAAATGACCCTTTACGTACTTTACGTTTAAATACGGTGACATACGGTTTTTCCAGTGCGAGTTTTTTAAGTACTAGATGCATCTGGCAGTTGGGCGAGGAATGTGACGACGATAAAATAAAAAATATAATACAACAGGATTTTTACTGTGACGATTTGCTTACAGGCTCTGACTCCATCGCGGAGCTTCGTCACATTCAGCGCGCTGTGTCAGGTGAACTGAAAAAAGGTTGTTTTAATTTAAGAAAATACCGGTCTAACGTTCCCGAGTTGTTTATTTCCGATTCGATAAATCCAGAAGAAGGTAACTTAATTATCAGCAATTCTACAAGCACTCTGGGCATCGGTTGGTCTCCTTCTTCAGATCAATTAAATTTTCAAGTCAATTTTTCCCCGCCTGAGAACATTACTAAAAGATCGATCTTATCTACTACATTTAAAATATTTGACCCTCTTGGATTGCTATCCCTATGTACAATAAAATCAAAAATTCTTATTCAAAAACTATGGTTTCTGAAAATAGGCTGGGATGACGAGATCCCTCAAGATATTCTTTCTACTTGGCTTAAATTTTCTAATCAACTGCACTGTATTTCATCTCTCAAAGTACCTAGACCAGTTTTAATTCAAAATTCTAAAGTAGTTGAAATACATTGTTTTTGCGATGCTTCTCAGCAAGCCTACGGCGCCTGTATTTATATTAAATCTATTGACGCAAATAATAAAGTTCAAGTTAATTTGATAACCGCCAAGGCACGAGTTTCCCCCTTAAAGGCGACTACAATTCCAAGATTAGAATTATGTGCTGCGTTACTCGGAGCACAACTTAGCATTTCAGTTACTAAGGCCTTGCGTCGTCCTATAGATCGACATATATACTGGACCGACTCCAGCGTGGTCTTAGGCTGGTTAAGGTCACCTAATAAAACTAAAACTTTCGTTGCCAACAGAGTTGCTGCTATAGGAGAACTTACTCAATTGTCTCAATGGCGTCACGTTCCTACCAATGAAAATCCCGCTGATCTCGCGTCTCGAGGTGTAGATCCACGAAATGTAGAAAGCTGTCATCTTTGGTGGCATGGCCCTTCCTTTCTTTTGCAACCCGATTATTTATGGCCTCAAGAAATTTCACCTGTTTTCGAATTGCCAGAGTTGAAAACTGTTTCTACTTTATCAGCGGAAATGATAACGACGTCTCCTGTGGTAGATTTTAAAAGATTTTCTAAATTTCGTACCTTACAACGAACTTATGCAAGAGTTATTAGATTTTTACACAACTGTCGTAATCCTAAAAATAAACTAACTGGCTGTCTGCACGTGGATGAACTTAATAAATCCCTACAGTTTATTATCAGTCAAGCTCAGAATGAATCCTTTTCTAATGAAATTAGTCGGTTAAAGTCAAAAAAATCTCTTTCAACGAAGTCATCTCTCTCTTCCTTAAATCCCTTTCTCGACGCAGATGCACTTCTTCGAGCAGGAGGTAGAATCGATTCTTCCGCCTATTCTTACGACAAACGACATCCTATTATTTTAAAATTTGATCATCTATTGACAAAACTTTTATTTCAAAATGAACACGAGCGTCTTTTACACGCTGGACCCCAACAAGTTCTAGCTTCAATTAGAGACCGCTATTGGCCTCTTGGTGGCCGTAACTTAGCAAGAAAGGTAGCTCGTAACTGTCTAGTTTGTCGTCGTTTTAAAGGTACGACGATGAGTAACATAATGGGCGATATGCCTAACGAAAGAGTAGAGCCAGGTTTTCCATTTCATACCGTTGGTACTGATTTCGCTGGACCGTTCTTGATCAGTGATCGAAAGGGCCGCGGATGTAAAATAACTAAATGTTATTTGTGTATTTTTATATGCTTTCGTTACAAATGCGTTCACTTGGAAGCCGTAAGCGAATTAAGTAAAGATGCTTTTATTTTAACACTAAAACGATTTATAGCTCGCAGAGGTTTACCTAAACTAATTTACTGTGACAACGGTAGGAATTTCGTTGCCGCGTCTAAAGAAATTTCATCTTTTTTACAGTCAAATATTGATGCTATTTGTGATTATGCAGCTCTTCGAGGTATCGATTTTAAATTTTCACCTGCTTACGCTCCTCACTTCAACGGTTTAGCCGAGGCTGGAGTAAAATCCGCTAAATTTCATATTCGTAGGGTCTTAGGAAATAGTCATTTAACCTTTGAGGAGCTAACTTCTTTGTTTGCTCAAGTCGAGGCCATCCTAAACAGCCGACCCTTGTGTCCCCTCAGTCCCTCGCCTAATGATTTCCAACCTCTCACCCCGGCACACTTTTTGATTGGCAGGCCGCTTACATCACTACCGTCACCGAGCTTCCTTGACTGCAACACCAATCGACTCGACAGGTTTCAATACCTAGAGCAGATAAGACAACATTTCTGGAAACGTTGGGCTAACGAATACATCGCGGAATTGCAACAACGTTCAAAGTGGCGTACTCAATCAAGACACTTGAAGATCGACGATCTTGTCCTTGTAAAGGAGGACAATACACCTCCATTATGTTGGCGCCTCGGTCGAGTCAACAGGTTGTATCCTGGCCCTGATGATGTCCCTCGTGTCGCTGACGTCGTGACTTCTCATGGAACCGTTCGAAGAGCACTCAATCGCCTATGCCTTCTTCCCTCCCCGGAAGAAGACCTATCTTGAAGGATGTCTCCTTCAAGGCCCCGGAGGATGTCTGCGCCAAACTTCACGCACCTGGCGGAGCGGCGCGGGAACGTCATTCAATTACTCATTCTTGCCATTCTACTCATTCTATTCATTCTATTCATTCTATTCATACCTTTCATTCTCGCACTCACGCGCTAACATGTAACACTAATCTAACTTTCAATAAAATCGCATCTAACCTAATTGCAAGCGGTTTTTTATTTCTTGTTCTGTACTGAACAATTCTAAATAATTGAAAGTAACGTTCGAAATTAATTGCTATTAACTTTTTTTATTTCAAGTAGTCTTTAGTAAATTCAAGTAAAATGTGCCAGTAAAATTACGATAATGGAAGCTCCTGAAAACTAAAGTAAAACAAATTACTAAGTTAAACATCTTTTATTTGACAATATAACTGTGACAAAGAACATTAAATTTATTTTAGCTTGTGACATCCGCTTAACAATATCTAGTTTAAAAATCAACTAATCTAAATGTACTATAAAACTTTATATTTTTTATTAAAAACTTTAAGGACAGATTATTTCAGCTTTAAGACTATGTAATACTTAAAGTATTTTTAAACCAGTTGATAACCGTCGTCTCCCACTGCCGAAACACTCGTATATAAAGTATTGTTGTCTGTTTTTTCCAGAGTGAGACTTTTTGTTATGAGTGTTTCATCAATGAAAACCAACATTAACAAAGCAATCACAGTTGTAATTTATTCACTTACATAATACGCAAACACAAAAATGAGAAAAAATATTAAAAACAATAAATAATTAAGTAATAATCTAATAATAAAGTCGGCTCCATACATTCAGTTTTAAGTGAACAGTTTCAGAAAGTGTCGAGTTGATTGAAGAAAGAAAAATGTGTTTTTGTTAACAGCCCCACATAACTCTACATTGAGGTCTATCAGGATACTTCTGTTTGAGTTTTCCGATGATATTCAAGTATTTTTGATTGTTCAATCTCTCTGCATTACTGTGATGGACCATTGTCTTCATGACCGCAGCATGGCTGAGGAAGCCACCATCTAAGACCACCATTCGGTACTCTTGCAGGCACAATTCCAACATCTATTTAAAAAAAAAACAACATATTAACGTCAAAAATAAAATAATGTAAACAGGAAACAAATAAGAAATAAATAAAATAGCAGACAACACATCAGATAGTAGAACGCTCAATTTAAGATAAGAGACGTAGGGGTACTGACTGTTGCCCGCGACTCTGTTCGCGCGGAATTAAAAAAAACTTAATAAGTATCCTATGTTATCTTTTAGACTATGTTTTAAATCTGTTCCAAAATTCATCAAGATCTTTTTAGCTTTTTCGGAGATACTTTCTAACAAACATCCATACATCCATCTAAACTTTTGCATAGTATCAGTAAGATAAGTAACCTTATGTTTTCACTGTCAAAACACGTCTACGAAAATATTTTGTACTATCGTTAACATCGTCCCTGATAAAAATATGTCTTTGTAGTCTTGTTTTGGCAGTTGAACCCCACGTTTAGCCTACTGTACATTGTGCGTAAGCGTTTTGTGTACTGTACCTTCACAGTTGTTTATGAACTTACCTGTGTCATTTTGTCTTGCCTTCCCTCCCATGAGAGAGTTTCACTGTACCAAGGTTCTCTTTGCGTGCCGAAATATAAAGGTTCCCATCTATGGTAAGGGTACTCACGACGAGCTATCAACATCGGCTATAGGAACATATCACAAAATGATCGTGAATGCTGTGTGTTTTTAATTTGCCTTCGCAAATTTTAGAGAATTAGAATTAAAAAAAAGGTTTAAATTGAGGTGTCGAGGTAAAGCTCGCTACACATTTTCAATTGTAATAGCGCAGCTTTTACTGAACAATCCGATTGACCAGATAAATTAATTGTTCAAATTGAAACAGTTAAAACTGAAGTTATGTAACTTAACAATCGCATCATCTCAATTTAAATCACTTTGTGAATTCATTCGATGCAATTTGCCGATACAATTTGGCAAAACATATCACAAACAGACGGCGTTCACGAACCTTCGCCGACTTAAGAATTAATCAGTAGTAGGGGTAGAAAATATTCATTATAGTTATGTACACAGACTTTGATGTACGTGACTGAATTCTTACAGTGTGGTTACGATTACCAAGGGAACATCGTGGGACTATTTGGTCTCCGACATTTCGTGAGTGTACAATCCTAGCTAGGTTTAAGGTATAGGACGTTTGTTTACAATCTACGGACATATATGATGTGAATACGTAAATAAATACGTAATGATTACTTGTCAACACTACCTATGTATATTTCAATACATTGTGTGTTTATGAATATAATCGCTCAAGATTAAATTAACAAATTATTTATTAAAAGCCGCAAATTTGTCACGATATTATTTTTGATTTTTCTTGCACTAAAAGTATTAGTTATAATGTAAAACTGTGCGTATTCTATATGTATAAAAACACAAACCTCTACACCACTAGGAGACCGTCTTAATAACCAGGATTGCAGTCCAGGAAAGCGTTGGCAATGCGAGCAGACTCGCTGATGGAAATAAAACGCTCTGTTAGCAGTCACCAAACGAACCAACCTGTTAAAATATTAATTACGATAAGTTACAAGTTTCAATCGAATAATTAAAATGACGATGAAACGATCAAGTAATAAAAGCATATTTAAAATTTTAAACGATTTTGAAAGCATAACAATCAGCTTATGGAATTTTTATATGCAGTCCACTTACGATTGTTTGTCTCTTGGAATCATTTCACCTTTTTCGACCTCAAATAAGGGGACGACGAATATCGTTTTAGCGAATATGCAACCTTCATCACGCTTCTTATCTCCCATTAGTTTTCTTACCATTTTGAGGAATTTCTGAGCTAAACCGTCGCTGGGTACCATCTCTATATCTGATACTAGGAAATAATTAGACATAGATGCATTCCTTGCACTGTTTCTACCAACATTTATCGGATAAATTATACGATTCTCTTTTCTAAATGTTGGTATATCATAATCTGGTCCGGAACAATCGTCAAATTTCAAATTCGGTGCCGTATTCTTTTTCAATGACATTCTTTTCATCATCCTTGCTATCTTATTTTTTCTAACCCACTGTATATATTGTGCTCGTGTTTTGTTATTCAGTTTCCTATAGTTGTCTAGTTTATTTCTTAATATTTGTTCTGTAGTTATATTCGCTGTTGTTGTTGGTGTTTCCGTGGTTAGAGAAGCTAAGATTTCTCTTTGCGATCTCATTATTGGTGGATGATTTTGATGATAAAATAAATGAAGTGATACTTTCGCCATACCAGGATAACAGTGGCAAAGTTGTGACATAATCTGCATTGTTATATCTAAATCGTAATTAGGCACGAATACAGATAGACTGATAGGTCCTTCCCAATATCTAGCAATCTCTACTACATGGTAAAGAAATTCAGGTGTGGCATGCGTTGAGTATGTTACAGTATTATACTTTGTCTGATTAGCAAATGTGGTTCCTTTAATAGCATTATATATAACTCTATACGGACCTTTTGCACCGATTTCTGGTGAATTGTGTATCTTTAAACTGTTCCATTTTAATTCTTTAGGTAGTCCATATTGAAAATGGCAGTAACTAAAGTTTTTGTTGGGTTGTTTGTTTTTTAAAAAAGATCCCGGTCTGTATTCAAAGTCACCTACTTGGGAAGGAATACGCCGTTGTTGCTTGTGTTTGTAGCCGTATAAATGGAATATTGTTGTAAGCATTAAAATAAATATTATAATGAGTAAAATTGTCGAATGTCTTCGTGTCAACCGATACGAATATGACCCGCATATCCGCAAGCATTTCGTCATGTTTATTTTTCATTTTATTTATATATTATACTTTGAAATGTTCAGCAAACAATCAGTAATATAGTCTTTTAAGAAATTGTAGGAAATATTAATTTTATAGTTCAATATTACGTTTTCATTGGTCAAATTATCGTGCCATAATAACCTACTTTACACTGAGATACTTTCAATCAAGGTTAACTTGAAGCACTGTTTTGTTTTTCACTTGTTTCACATCATTTTTTACACCACTTCTCACTGTAATATTATTAGAAATCACTTTAATATTGTTCTGTTCATTATCGACATGAATTATTTTTAAAAACCATTTAGTATGACATAAAATAAAAAGATTCCTAAATATTTACTTTTGCAGACACATTTTCCATTTGACAGGAGTTGCGCGCGCCGCCTGGCGGCCGGTAACGGTACTATAAAATCAATACCAGCGCTACAGGCTACAGCGGGAAAACTTGAGCCCTCTGATTTATGATATTGGCGATTCAGATTCCATTTTATTAGTATGTTCATGTTCAGATTATTTATCATATAAATTATGATCACAAAATAAAAATAATAACCATATTAGGTTTTACTGAATGTACTTTTAAATTGAAAACTTTATTTAAACAATTTGCTGCTATTCAGATTACAATTAAATAAAACTTACTTATACTTATATATTTATTTAATTAACATAAAAAGAAGTAAATCAGTGATAAGTTAAAGTAATTAAAAATCCTAAAGTGAATATTTTGTACGGAAATCACGTAACTGAGTGACAGACCACACGAACTCAATTTAAACTTTCTTTTTCGCTTCATCGCTAACTGCTGAGGGAAGAGTAATTAAATATAGTAAACTGTTACAACTTTACACTGTAAATAATGAAACATATAGAATATAATTATTAGACCCACAAGATAACTTACGTGTGGGATAAAATTTTAAATATTTATTATAAGATGTTTGAAAGATTGTTTCAAATTGATTTTTTTTAATATATTCGTAAACATTTTTAGGTAGAAATAAAATAAAAAATAGTTTCAGTATTCAAGAAAGGAAACATTTCTGAACATTTCTTTTTAAGTTCTACACTAAATTAACAAAGAGGTAAGATTATTGATTGTGTGTATTGAATAGGCTCCGTAACTACTGAATATATTTGAAAATTTCTTTCACTGTTGTGAAGCTACACTAGCTCCGGGTGACATAGCCTATATTTATTACAAGATTTTATTTGAATTCCGCACTACGTCGCGGGCAACTGCAAGTATTATATAAAAGTAAAAGTTAACCTTTTACTAATATATTGCATGAAATTTATTTTAGCTAAGCTACAGCTAGATTAAGGTAATTTAGGAGTCAAGTAAATACCGGATATAGCAATTAGACAATGAACTACCGCTTCATTAAATTGCCTGAAAAAATTAGGTTAAGACGCGAATCCGTTTTACAATCTTTAAGTTTGATAGGTAACTTCACGTAAGTTACCTTACCACCGGAAGTTAATAATTTCAGACTATCAACACGCTAGCTCACTCAGAAGACTTTTGGTAACTTTAGTTTTTCATAGTAAAGCATGCGAAAGGACGTATTTAATATGTTTAAAAATAAAGTTAAATTTGTTAAACCACTCTATAAGAAAACGAGACAAGATAGAGATGAAGGTAAAATATTGGCTATAAATTTTGATAGTTCAATAGATCTATGTGGCGATGCTATTTATGTCAATAGAAATGTGGTTACAAAAAGTGATTTAAATTTATCAAATAATAATAAATTAAGTTATAATAAAAGTGGTGTTACATTGCCTGGTGAATGTGAACCTTATGATACATGTCTAAGATTCGATAATATAAATAATAAAAATAATACCAAACATACTTCGTACGAAGACAATTTTTCCAAAGCAGACAAACAAAAGCGTAGATATAGTAAAATGTCTGATATAGAAAGTGAACGTAATATAGGTGGTAGTAAACAAATGAAAGATGGTAAACAAATAGTTTTACATAAGGTAATAATTAATTTTTTTGGACCTTTTATTTTTTATTATATATAAAGTGTGATATATATTTGATCAAGGTTTCGGATGCGTGGCTAAGAGTTTATCCAGCTCCAAAGAAAATAGATGAAGGTCTCTGCTCTATAGTAATTAGATGTGTGTTTTGTCAACTTGGATTGACCGCTGTTCTCGTTATATGGAATGTTATTTGGGTGTTTATTATACATTCCTTCGAAGGTAAGAATATATCAGATTTTTATAATAAAGCTTAAAGAAAACCTATTTCTATTCTAAAATTTATTTATTATACAAAAAATCTTGTTTATTTACTTGAAGATACATTCGACAGTTGTTACTGATCATAATTCTTATGTTAGGTCCGCAAGAAGTTAAAGTATCGTTAGATTTTGAAAAAGAACAAAATCAGCTTGTTATTGATCTGGCAACCGAATTGAGGCAGGTGAGAAAATATTTACTTTCATTTATCATAATATTAGTTGTATATAAGACATTTAATGTCCACATTTGAACTATTATTCACAGATGTCTTCGATTGGGATCATAAAAAAATCTATTCTGAATTCTGTACATTTCATTACATCTTACTCCTTTTTTTTTTTTACAAAAATTTTGGTATACATTTTATATTCCCCGCATTCCGCGACTAGCGCGATTTTTGCAACTTTTTCTATCTTTCTTATTTAAAGTGTTCTTTTTAAATTAGGAATTCCTTTAAACCAGACTGACTGGTTAACTGAGTAATTATGTTATAGTTTTTCTTTTATGTTGTTTACTGTTCTTATATTTAAGTGTTCATTGAAAATCGGCGCTGTTGTACACGCCGCAGCACATGTCGAATAAACACCTTTTCCTTTGAATAAATGAATTTCTTTCTTTCTTTCTAAACTCGTCTACCAATTGTTACGTTAAAAGTAAATACACATTGCATTGAATTTAATCATTTGAATGAACCGCGCTGGGAGTTCTTGTAAGAAAAATATGTCTCGTACCAATTTGCACATCTCATGAAAACGAAATTTGAATATTCACCAGAGGATTCCTTATCTTTGAGATTCCGCGCGCCGTCGACTCGAGAAATATTTCTTGCAGTATAATATTCTTTTAGATTACATCAAAAAAATATTATTGAATAAATGTTGGAAAGTAAATATTGCAAGTTAATACACTTTATTCTTTCAAAGTTTAGTTTAATTAATATAAACCAAGTTCACACTTTAACTATTTGATTAACATTATATTAGTTATCAAACAATTATTGGACTTGTTAATCGACCAACTATATCCCCCTTTCCAACTATTCCAATATTCCAACATTCCAAAGTTCCACTACTCGACCCTTTTCTATAACAACACGTGATATAACATGACGTGACGTAAACGTATGATATATACACGTAAATGTAGACGTATAAGTAAGTCAATGTCAAAAAATGTTTCAGATAACACCTTTGTCATCAAAATGGCGTGAAGCAATTGAACAAAGAATCAACGATGCTAGACAATTGACGATGCTCGCCGTAGGAAATGGTGCTAAATTGCAACCGGGATTATTTTGGGATTTGCCCGGGACATTTTTATTCTCAATCTACGTAATGACTGCTTTAGGTGAAATATAGTAATGATCAGTATTTTTACATAGTTACTGGTACCTAGTAAGTTGCCATTACTAGTACTTCAGAAAGGAAAAGTTTCAGCCATAAACCTCCTTTAATTTTTGTACTAACTTGTGTATTTTTTAATATTATTTCCATAGGGTTTGGAGCACCTGTACCACATACAACTTGGGGTAGGATGTCAGCTTTGATTTATGCGATTATTGCTGTTCCCACGCATATTTATCTCAGTAAGTTAACAATAATAAACTATTAATTGCGATATCTTATCAAGAATATTGAAAAGTTAAATTATTTCAGTGTGGAATGCAAGTTCTTTTATAGTCGTCTCAATGGAACAATGCACTCTACATTTTGAGAAGAAATATTGCATGTCAAAAAGTAATAAAATTGATAAACCAACAGTAGAGACTACAAAAGGTATCTCTAAAATTCTAGTCCTGATTTTAAATCAAATTTACCGTGAATTTCTGAGACTAAAATCCCTGTTTAAAACATATTGTTATCTCAACGACGATATGTTTTATACAGATTGATTTCAGAAACCAACTGTTACTCATATTATTATTTTTTCATTTCTTATAATTAAAGTGAATATAATATTTCAGAAAGTTCTAGTACGACTAATAAATCAAATATAGTAGAAAAACCGATCTGCCGTAAATTTGTAAGTATGTATTTAATTTTGCATATTCATAAATGATTTAGAGCGTCGGTGGCTCAGGGGTTAAGCACTTGACTTGCAATCTACAGGTCCTGGGTTCGAATCCCGCCATGTACCAATGTGTTTTTCGATTTTTGATTGAAATATTTATCCGACGTTCTTACGGTGAAGGAAAACATCGTGATGCAACCTGCACATATCTGAGAAAAAATTCAATGATATGTGTGAAGTCAACCAACCCGCACTTGGCCAGCGTGGTTGACTATAGCCTAAACACCCCTAAGTTGGGGTAGGCTCCGAGCCCCTCGGTGGGGACGTATAGTGAGCTGATGATGATGATGATGATGATAAATGATTTATTTGTTTGATTATTCGGCGATTGAAACTATGTTATTAATGAATCATTGCTACGTGTTTGTACAATTATAGTTGAAGTATAATACCAAAAGCAAAGCTGCAATGAAACAAGACTTTAATATTCTAGTTGGGGCGATGCCAATTTCGTTGGTTCAAGCGAGCATATTTAACGTCCGAAAACTAGTTATTAGATTCCTATTTTTAGAATAAATTATAATTGATTAGTCATTCAAAGGAGTTTAGTCAATTTACTAATCCGGAACGGGTACTTAGCTGGCCTAAAAATCAGTTTAATTTATTGCTAACGTTGTTTACTGAAACAGACTCTTAGCGTAGAGTAGGTACGAGAGTGCGGCAGATAATTTAATTAAAGTTATTGCATGTCTCCGAAGGCCTCGAGCGTATCCTAAGCTAAGGGTGACTGGGCCTTAGTACACTGCTCTGGTGCGGATTGGTTGACTTCACTTTTTAATTGTTTCGCAGTTTATGTAATTTATAATCTTGTTAATATTATAAATGAGGATGTTTATATGGATGGATGGATGTTTGTTTGATTGTATAGCATATGTAGAGCATAGTTTGGAAGAACACATAGGCTAATTTTTTTTTTAATCCCTACGGATGAAGTCGTGGGCGACAGCTATTTATTAATAATTGAATTTTATTTATCTTTACAGTGTCTTTTAGTACTCTTTTGTTTGGATCACTGTATTTCGATATCTTTGGCGTTGTATTATACGTTAGGAGTTATTGTTTTCGGCGTTCTAAGAGACAGGACGCCATTAGAAACTGCCATGTTTCCACTAGAGTTCACAACAACAGGAGGTTTGGAAAATGTAAGCATTATGAAGAAATATTTAAATTTATTTTTATGTCCGCTTTAGTATACGTTATTATTTTATAGTATAGTTACTTATAAAGTTATCGACATAATTAACTGCTCTGTAAAAATTTAAATACTTGTTAATTTTTATATCGGTTCTTTAAATTAAGTATACATTCATATTTTATTCAATAAAATTTTAGTTTATACACTTATAACATAAAGAGGAAAGATTTGATTGTCTGTTGGATGCAGACAGCATTGAATAGGCACGGAAACTAAGAAGAATTAATAATCTAAGCTAAATTTTTCATAAAAAAATCTCTGTTTTAAGAATTTCAGGGAAACATCAAGATCTAGGGAAAAACAACAGAAAGCTTTATCTATGGTTATTTTTTAAAATAGCTATACACAAAGCTTATTCTCTAAATGGTTTCCTGATTTTTTTTAAATTAATTCACGAAAAAGTTAGCATAGCTCAAAAATGTATTTAAAAGTTTAATATTAGTTAAAAATTCTTTTTTTTTAAATACTTAAAGTGAATTGACGGGTATTGTTATACTTACGTATTTCAGGTTAACTCTCACATACGAATGTTATACGGTTTCTATGTAGAAGGTGCGATGTGCTTACTCGCGTGTGCTCTGGCGAACATACGACGCTTCAGTAGCAGTCCGGTGTCCAGCTTGTTGGAGACGTACAGACTGTTCCATAACGCCGATTGTACTGAATGTGGGTACGACCAGTGTAAAATAAAACGTGTTTCTTAGTACTAGAGATACTGCTTTATTTAGAATTGTTGAATGGCTTATTGAGCAAGCCCTAACTATTGCATTTATAGGTTTTTAATAAGTTACTAAGAGTCTTTTAGTATAGGTTGTCATACTTATGATATAGCCTAACCAAATACATAAAAACCCTGGTTTCAATTGCCTTCTTTATTACATCACTTTCTAATACGCAAAGAAATTCGTTCTAAATTTTTCCGCAATATGGCGGGTTTTTTAAACGTCACTATAAGAGACAAATTTAAGACTCAGAGTAGTAAATTTAAATATTGTATCGTAAATTTATAATCAGCGATGCCCTCAGTAGCTATTTAATGTCTCTGAATACGGCAGATAGTATAATAAATATTGGATTTAATTATTTTCTTTTTATGCAATTGATAATAAGTACTAGTATTACTTAATATGATTGTAAATAATTTTAATTAGAGATGTGCAGTATTAAATGTGTTTGTCGTAGCAAGTTTTTAATTTCTCTAAGCGCGTTATCCTGTTAGCTACACTGTGCGTTAACCGTGAGTTTTTACTGTCTAAATTCATATACAGAAACATGTAACCGTCCCTTTCGTGTTTTTCTAAATAAATAGAGATAGTAATATCGTTTGTGCTAGTGTTTCTGTTATTTGTATTCTTCTTCAGATAACCAGTGGAGTAGTCTGACGGATTTATTTATTATTTTAGTTAACCAGTGTCATATATTTTATATACTAATATGACGTCTCATTTCTAGGAATAGAATTAGGTGAACAATACGAACGTCTGCAACCGGAAATAAACTAGTGCAGTTAATTAAATGGTAGCATGAGGCAATCTAAACGATAATTACGCTTTTGTTCCTAGTCTATTGTTAGCGGTCACCACTTAAATCACATCGGTATTCTGAATATGCGAATTAGAATTCAACGTAGTACTTAGTTATTTGCTAGATGCAAGCAAGGAGCGTGGGTGGCTCGGAGGTTAAGAATTGACTTGCAATCTATAGGTGTTGGATTCGAATCCCGCCATGTACCAATGTGTTTTTCGATTGTCGATTTACATATGTACATTTATTCGACGTTCTTACGGTGGAGGAAAACATCATGCAACCGCACATATCTGAGAAGAAATTCATAGATATGTGTAAAGTCAACCCGAACTGGGCAAGCGTGGTTGACTATGTACTAGTCACCCCTAACTTGTTGTAGGCTCTGAGTCCCTTCGTGAGGACGTATAGTGAGCTGATGATGAAGTAAATGTACTTATATAAATTGTACAAAATACACAAGAAGCTAAATCGAAAAATTGAATAGACCGATCGTCAGAATCGACATGAAATTCAACAAATAGTCATTGATCCTTAATCATAATACTATGAAACTAATCTATTTTTTCGTAAAAATTAATTACTCTGCACTTATTTCTGCATAGAAAAGTGGAAATACTTCAAAAAAAATTGTCAATTAAGACTATATTTGTTGACATATTAGACTATAAAGGTCTTCGTACTGTCAGCGTCAAATCAAACATAATGTAAAAAGATACGACCATACCTATACAAATGGATCATTATCGTATGGCATCGGGCCAACTCATTATTTCTATGCCGCCAAATAAATCGATACTAACAAGAATTATGTTTTCATTCTTCTAAGAAATCTATAAAACTTTATTGCAGTACAACTTTATTCATAAAAGGATTTTGCTTACGCTATCATAAGAAACTGTACTTTGAGGTATCTAATTATATATTTTGTAAATTATATTTATAAAAGTAAATGTTCAAGAATTATTAAGTTTAAGACTATCTAGTTTCGAGACGTAGCAAAACGCGTATTGAACTTTCAACTCTATTGTGAATCGAGATGGATAGGCTTAAACAGTCATCTTGTAAGACAATGGCTTCGTTTCCGACGAACTTTAATTTATCACACGTCTGCGAATGAAATATAGTTCACTATTACATCTCAAAAGCAGATATTCCAACTTGCGAAGGACCAATTATTAATTTAATAGGAATGGGTAACATTGTCTCGATTAATTTAACTATCATATTAAAATCAAAGTATTTTAAAATGATAATAACATCTTTTACAAATAATAGGGGAATATCTTTGATATTTCTTTTAATTCTAAATTTAAATTCTTACGATATTTGTTTTAATAAATGGAAGGTATTCTCAAAGGAAGCTATTAGGGTCAAGTTCACTTCAATGTCAATCAGAAGGCAATGATTAGTATATTAAACTAATTATTAATTATGTAACTTATATAATCCATATTTTTACAAAAAAAAGAAAAAAACGTGTAGCTGTGTCGTTTAATGTAAAGAAAAAGGTGTAGTTTTACTTTTTAATACACCGGATAGTGTGTCCAATTTTACTCGTAGTTCATTTATTAAAAAATGACATAATTTTCCCTTTAGTTTGTGTAATGCAAAACAATAAGAAGTTTGTTGTAAAACTAATAAAGCTAAAGTAATCAAATTTTAAACAGTCGAGATAGTACGCCCTTTATGCTAATTTAGTCCCATAATGCAAATAACGAAACCTGAGCGACTATTTGTAGCAAACTTTGCCAGTTTTGTTGTTTTAGTGATCAAATTAGGATTTGAATATTTAAAATTACTATCTAACTAACTGCCCTCTCATTAATTACATAATATATGTTTATTATAGTATGTTATTACTTATTTATTTTAAAGCCAAGCCTACTGATCTTTGATCCGCCCAATAGTTTCGAATTGTTAATAAATAATTAAAATTCACAAGCCTATTAATACATATTCGAAATGTTGCTTACATTAGTTACTTATCGCCATACTCCGTGACGTTAAGTGTAGATTTTTTATGAGATATTCACACTAAGGGACTGACTCCGAGTGTTGCGGGTTTACTTTTTATGTAAAATTGTAAAAATACATTGAGATTTTCTTTGTCGCCAAGAAATTTAAAAATCGTTTTACTTATTCGAGTGTACAATTTTTTATTGCCTTTCGGCTTGCGTAGTACGAGTAATGATAGTTGGTTGTCGACGGAATTTTCAATACGGCACGCGGCTTTAGGAATTTTTATTGCGTTTTTATTCTCTTTGACTTGAATTCCTTGCGTTCACAATGATCAAATCGTGTTTATCTTTTCTTTTGGATGTGATGTGATTTCTTATGTAAAATATTGTTTTTCATATAAAAAAATAAAAAGCTTTTGCTTCCTACACGCCCTCGTCATCAACCTGTCTTTTTCCTGAAAGACTATTGAAACAGTATGTACAGTCAGCTGCATAGTTATGATTAGTTTTACAAAGCTTAAAAATCTTGTATAGGCATTTTGTTTCAGAGTTACGTATGTAAGTATCTGTCGTATGGTTAAGCATGAATTCCTACATCTTATTGACAAATACTATGATTTTTTTAAACCGAAGGCGTATACATGTTTCTAAAATTTTGTAAATGTATTCATATTTATGCAGCTGACTGTACTACTTTTCCGTACAAATGTATAATTATTTGAATTCACTCCCTCCTTCCTCCATATCCCCTTCAAACACACCATCCATACTTTCTTCTTTCCTTATTTCTTTCTAGTGTAGGATGGCTCCTGAATTTTATTTTTCACTGCTGAAATTACCAGATAAAAATTATATATCCTGTTAATAATACAAATATTCCTGATCAAACTTTGTAAAAGTAATTACTGTTTCCCCTTTTATAAGCGCGATATATTGCAAATAAGGCTTCGAGTAATAGGTTTAAGCTGTAAGCTTATCTCCTTTTGTTGTTGCAAAGCATTTAATTAAAAAATATTACAAAAACCCTTCTCAGCTTCGTATGAGTGGAGATTTTTTTAATTTTATAAAAAAACACCTGGACCGATGTCGACGGGACTTTGACGAGAAGGTAGCTGATAATGATCGCGAGTATATTATAGTCTACATTACTCAGGGATAATATAGCATTCTAATCTTACTAATATTATAAATGCGAATGTTTAGATGGATATTTGTTTGAAGATATCTCCGGAACAGCTGAAAGGACCTTGATGAAACTTGGCACAGAAGTAGAACATAGTCTGGAAGAACATATAAGCTACTTGTATATGTATTTTTGATATTGAAAACATTTCCAAAGGTATAACTACCACAGCGTTTCGACATGTGTCGGCAAAGCTGAGCCACTCCCTTTTGCCACTACTCTTACAAATTGTATTCTGTATTTAATATACATTTTGTAAATTTTTCATGAATGCTTTAATACGGTTATTTATTTCTTAAAAAAAAGAATTCAATGATAAGAGTTTGATGAGACAAATAAATTAAAATGTATCCAAAGATTGGTTAGAAAGTTATAAATATCTAATACATATATAAAATTCTTGTGTCGCGGTGTTTGTGGTTGAACTCCTCCGAAACGGCTTGACCGATTCTCATGAAAGTTTGTGAGCATATTGTGTAGGTTTGAGAATTGGCAAACATCTATTTTTAATATCCCCCCATTTAGTTTTTTTTAACTGCACGCGGACGGAGTCGCGGGCAACAGCTAGTACATTTATGAAATTTATATCTCTAACCGTGGTTTTCTGAGACCAAATTCCCCGTTTAAAATATTTTGTTACCTTTGTTTTGTTAAAGATAATGACAGTGATGACGATATGTTTAAAGTATGGATGGATTGTGTGAAAGAGGATATGCGTAAGAAGGGGGTAAATTCAGATATGACGGCTGATAGAGATGTATGGAGGAGTAGTACATACTGTGCCGACCCTCCATAGGGATAAGGGCAGGTTGATGATCAGTGATGACGATATGTTTAAACTTTCGTGAGACATCATAATTAATTAATTAAGAAACGGCTTAACTCACGTTTGAGTGCTCAACTAACGATATGTCTTATATACAGATTTTGGTTTCAGAATACAACGGTAAGTTCTGGTTGGTAAGGAATTAGTAACAAAGTACATTGAATATTCAGTACAAGAACCCATTTTACTAAATGTATACACACAAAACCTATTGTTTTAGAACGAGACATAATAATCTACGTCTAACCCTACTTTAGCCCACAATATAACAATTTAGAGATCTAGTTTCATTCTTATTTGGAAGTTATTATGATTATAAATAAAATTAATTATTTTTATTGTTCTACACTATTTATGAACGAATAGAATATAATATAGAATAAAAGATATAGTCTTGTAATGATAGGTTAATTATTAATACCAGTTTTTATACCAGTTTAAATATTATTGTTGGTGAAGACCTGTGTTATAAGCAATGTAAGCATGTTTGCGTAGGCAGGTATATCAGGACAGCGCCAAATGGAGCTCCGTGGTCTGTGCCAACCTTTACTGGGTTAATGGCGTTAGTATTCTTGTTATTATTATTATTGTGTGACACATCAAAGCATGTGAGAATTGTTCTTATGGGATACCAAATTTTGTTTTTCATCTTTGAGTCGTAATTTACTTTATATGCCAGGATTAGCTGTTGTCCGCGACTTCGTCCGCACGGAATTAAATAAAAAACTAAATTAGAAGTCGTTGTGTTCAGGCTATTTTCTACAACTATGCCAAATTGTAGCGAAAACCGTCTAGCAGTTCCGGAGATACCTTCTAACAAACATATCCAATACAAAAATAATCGATCCAACTAAACATTTACATTTACAATATTACTAAGATTAGCCAAAACAATTATAAAGTGACGTTAGTTAGCTATCTTTGGAAAAGGCATAATACTTGGTCTTTGGTCGTCATATTATGTTTAAGTATACTACATACATACTCTAGAAAACAGTACAATAGAAGGCAATTTACATGTTTATCGGTAAAAATTGAATTAACTAATTAATTCCAAGGTGTTGTTAAATAATAATACCACTTCGTTCTAAAGAACAATACCTAAGCAATCAATATCTTCTATAATGCAAGCTATTTTACTCCAATTAGAATAGGATTTAGAGGAATTCAGAGCACAGAATATAAATTGAAATATGAAAACGTTTTCAATCCAAGGAATTTAATTTTTAGCTATGTTTGTATTCATTTATAAAATTAAATAAAATCATTTGTATGTCTGTCCTATATGAGATAAACCACTGCTCTTCATTTGAATTTAAATTTAGAACCGACATTCTTTGACATTCATATTTAATTGAGAATATTGAAATTATTTTGACTTTGACATTGGAAGTCATGCCGGGTGCCATACACATGTATTTACGTATATAAATTTAGGTGAAATTTGAAACACAGATCTGGAATACAAGCTACTGACTTAGTTTTTATTTTATTCAAAGACATTTAATATCTAGTTATAATAGATGGGACAATATGATCCACATTGTATTTTCAAATACCTACTACTGGTAGAGTTGCCTATCTTGCAACTTGTGACAGATATCGGTACTGATTATTTTGTGCCCCCAGTACACCGCTCATATAGTTGACGACCGTCGGAGGAGGTGACCGCTCTCTCATAAATAAATAAATTAATCTACACACTGATACTACAGCCTCTTCAGGCATCGAGATCGAGAGTCCTGTATTCGATGAAGCTGTGAAAACCGTCAATAGAGTTAACAGCAACGACATCTCCGAAAACAAACAAGTGACGATTTTGTGCGATTCTGCTTAAAATGTTCAAAGGAAAGTGTTCTTAACGTCCGCTCTAATAAATAGTAGTATATATAAATCTCTGATTTTATTCCTCGCAGACGAAGTTGCGGGTGCCAACTAGTATAGTACGGCACGTGTGTATCATTATTTTTGTGCAACGACCGTGATGCCATCCGGTTCTACAAAATAAATATCATTATTTTGTATTTATACGTTTGATGTTTGCAAGCGAACAGATTCGTTTTATCAATTAATATCACAAAAGCACTTTTGATTCCGAATAAATATTTACGCAGTATGTCTTTTGATATTTTATTAAAAAGGCTTATGTTTCATTTTAAAGCCACGCATGAATTAAGTTTAATACATGACAACATTATGCTGTTTTACTTTTTCAGTTATTTTGTAAAAAGAGTAACATGAGGTGAAGAACTAAAATAAATTGTACCTACAGCTACCATCACGTCAAAGTAGCGTTAAAATCACCGATTAGGAGATTACCCGGACTGACGTGGATTTGCCGACAGATAGACAAACAGACAAAAATGTTAAAAATAGGTTTTTTGTGATTAACAACACAAATACTTTTTTTGTACGAAATATATAATTTTACATATCACATTATAAGGGTAGCTAATGTAATTTGTAAAAAAAAGTGTTTTACGGGAAATATTAGGGAATTTATGACTTTCACAATAAAGTAAATAAAGTGTTGATAAAAGAAAAGGTTACAAGAAAATGAGTAAGGAGAAAACAGTGAACGGACAATGAAAAGGCAATTGGTATTGAGCCGCCCACGTCACTCTGTACAAATATGATTACAGACGAAGATGAAAACGATTCTGTATTTGTACGGCTCCATACAATTTTATTTGTACAATTCTTCAATAAATCTCCCGGTTTTATTATTGCTTTTCTTGTTTGCTAACATAGTTGTAGTTGTGCGTTTATTGTTATATGTATACATAGTATATGTTAAACAATGTTATTTGTTAAATAAGGAAAGTATTGCAAACTAGCTTTTACCCGCGACTCCGTCCGCGCTGAGTAAAAAATAGAAAATGGAGTAAAAATTATCCTATGTCCGTTTCCTGGTTCTAAGCTACCTGCCCACCAATTTTCAGTCAAATCGATTCAGCCGTTCTTGAGTTATAAATAGTGTAACTAACACGACTTTCTTTTATATATATATATATATATATATATATATATATGTATATATATATATAGATATAGATTATTCCACGAACTTCACATTGATTTTCTATTTATCGTGGATTTCTTAGATCTTAAATCCACGTTTAAAACATATTGTTATCTCTGTTCAGTCAAAAATAATAAGAGGGATGACTATATGTTTTATACACAGATTTTGGTTTCAGAAATCAACGGTTAATCGAATAAATGTCAATTAAACTTAATTTTTTTTTAAACAGCGCAGGAAAAATATTAGCCAGCGAGTTTTTTCCATTCATCCACAGGAACATATCACCTTAAATCATATCTCTTAATTTGTATTAAATTTTATTAAATTTACAATTTGATGAATTGATTTCTACAGTTTAATAACTATCTGAAAATTATACCTATTGTGTTGAATTTAGTACATTTCTCTCTTTTATCATATCTATTTGACGTATCATATCATAAAGTCACGTAGATGAGCCCAGAGAAAACATATATTTTTAAAAACTTATTTGGTGTTACAAGAAAAAGCTTTCTATATGATAACTTTGTTGTGAGTACGCTAAAGTAAGAATGATGTGAAATTATCATTTATCCTTTTTATAAAACTTGCGGAGGTTATTTAAATAGATTTTTTCAAAGTTAGAAGTACTGGGATCGTGGTAGTAACTAATTTTTGGTTACTGAAAGTTTAATGAAAAATATTTTCAAACTACAACTTCTCTTTATTTAAACGGTTAGTAAATCAAATGAATAACCAAAAACCGATATTCAGATGTTCGTGATAGCAATTTAAAAAAAAACATTTTTCCAAAGTACCTGAGAAACATATAAATTGAAAAGGTGATGTGAGTGAAACAACACAGAACAGTGGTAGCCCGCAACAACAATATTTGTTGGGTGCACGAATGGGCCTCGACCGGTGAAATACCACGACCACACAGAAGACAGGCGTCAAGTGAAAGCAATTCCGCGTTTCGTCTGATGAGTGTGGTACCGTAGGCCTAATTTTAGTCCACGTTCCCTTCCCACTTTTCCTCTGTCGATTAAAGGAAGGTAACGCATCTGCAATTGCGGATGTCTATGGGCAGCGGTCGCTTCGCTGTTTAGGCGGACTCAAATAAAACAGCTTGCTCGTTTGTCGCCTTATGATACTGGTATAAAAAAAAAATAACAGAAACTTCCCAAAATAAATTCATAGGCATTTTCAGCTAGTGAAATGTGTACATATTTATGTGTATATTTTAAACTAGGTAATTTTAATTCTTACTAATATTATAAATGCGAATGTTCGGATGTATGGATGGATGGATATAATAACTTTAAAATCATAAAAGATTTATAATTATACAAAACCTAACAAATGCAAGAATTCTAACATTTTTAATAAATACCCAATAACTATTTTCAGTTTTCTTTTCGTAAGCAAAGTTCAAAGAAAAGTGATTGAAACGCCCACCTTTGCTTGTTGGGACTTCGCTGACCTTTTGCGTTATTGTTATAGAATACTATGAAATTATAAATAGTACTTAATAGCAAAGGTTATAGGAATTTAATGAAAATAATTTCTAGCATTTTACTTGCTTAATTCTGAGTGTTTTATTTGGGTATATTGTTACTTAAGGGAAAAAAATACCAAACGTAGTATATAATTATTATGACGTTTCTGTTTAGAAGCGATGATTCGGATTTCAGCAACGACTTTTGCTGAAACTATGATAGAATAAATATATGAAAAATGAATTATCTGCTTTTTTAATTTCTTTTGTACGAACAAGTCGATTGTGTATAAAATGCTATTACTCGTACATCGTTGCCAAACTGATATTGAACACGTTGAGTGTAATAAGTCGGCTTTTTTTAATTTAAATTAATCTGCAAGTTTTTGAGTATTATAATATGTATAAATTATTATTTAATTTTATTAATTATTATATTATAATACAATCAATCAATCATGTAAAATAATTAATATAATTGTAATTAATTAATTAATTAAATTAATTAATTGTGAAGGTACTTGTGACGTAAGTAATAATGGAATATCGTAAAAGTAAATTCGTTCTCGTGAATAACTAACAGAGTAAAATTATCTCCGACATTCAGATCGGATCGAAAACCTCTCACGTTGATTAGTTCCCTGTTATTAAGTGTTTTTACGAGTTCCACAAGATTTCGATTTTACTAATAATATAAAATTATTAAATGTAAGGATAGTATTTGTTTTTCTGTCTGTGCTGTCAAGTAATTTAACAATAAAAAAAGAACGACTGCGAGAGATTGAAATGTTGCCGATAGTCTGTGAACAACGTCTTTTTACAATCGGTCTAGAAATTTTGTGAACTATTAGAAATTTGTTTAATTTGACAAAGTTAACTATTAGTCTGATTCATACACAAAAGCTTCTGTTACTTGTCTTTTAGTTCGGATAATTTTCTTAATACAAATAAAAAAATACAAACTTATGATATACTTTATTCGTGTATGAATATTTAAAAAAACAACATTAAAATGATGATTGACGTAGCTCCTGAGGTAAGCTGAAAGAAAAATATAAAATTAGTTCACTAATCGTGAAAGATAAAAATTGTTTAAGTTGTGGTGGTCAACTAATGAAGTGTGTCAGGACCGCGTCAAATGGAGATCCGTGGTCTCTGCCTACCCATTTTAGATTACGTACTGTAAGTTATGTTGTTGTTTTATTATTCATTCCAAAATTATATTTTTAATTATGTTCATAAGGGTTCATTATCATCACACATACAACTGTCGTAACAATAATTTATTGACCAATTAAATAGTAAGCATTAAATTATAAACGATTCTCCTGCCAAAATTTATGCAAAACACTGCCGTGTCTGTCATACTCTTTGACAAAACTGAGATAACAATATGTTGTGGCAGTAGAATAGGTTTTCCACGTTCTAACAAAAAAATAAAACATTGAAAACCAATTTTTTACTTGGGTTGTATAAGATGGAATGGCATTTTCCTGACGGCTTCTTCAGCGATGTCTAGTGGAAAGGCGAACTCTGTCATGTTTTCATTTAAACAGTCATTGTAAGTTGACGCCAATTGACATCTGTCAGACATGCCATCAATGCTGTCAAGGCAAAGACGGGATATGCTGTGAAGCTTTCTCACCACACGAGAGTTCTTGCCGTTCACTAAGCCAGCAAGATGGATCAATAGATCCCGATTGATCTGAAAGAAGTAGAAAATTAGGAATGTTTTTGTTACACTTACTTTGATATTATGGATGATATTGTCTTAATTTAGTTAATGAAAAAATGGTTTTGTCATTGCCAGTATTCCACTAGCGTGACAAGTTACGCTTCTGAAAGATACTATGTGATTTTTGCATTAACGCGTACTCGACAATTAAAAACAAACAAGCGCAGTCAATCTAATTTACACTAGCCGTTTACTGAAAGAGGTAAACAGAGGCTATTTGACTTTTTACATCGCATTGCTTCTGTTTTTTAATTAATCTTGTGTTGGCGAAGTGGGTAAAACTTTTTTTAAATATTATAAGGTGGCAATAGAACAAGCGGCCAACTTGATTCGCCGAAAAAGCGAAGCGAAGTGCCCATAGACATCCGCAAAGATGCATTACCTACTTTTAATTGAAGATGGAGGGAACACAGTGGAAGAGAATATTTCTCCGTTCTATGCGTTCCCTCCTTACAACGTTAATTACAATAATTAACCTTTCGAAAAAATTACATAACTCATATTTTCCCAATATATTAATTAACGGATTATTATTAGATTTAATCCCGTAATCACTATTCACGTGCAGTAAATAAACGTGCGCTTTATTCACCGGATTATTAAACCAAACAATGTTGGATTTAATAATCCGATGGTAATATCAAACGTGCGGTGTGCAACATATGTATTGAACGTGAACACAGTATGTTGGGGAGAGAGGGGGAGGGTGATTAATGTCTTCATTTGATTTATTAATTTGTTCAACGTAACAACGTTGGCCGACCCAGATATCGCTGGATGGATGAGGTAGATAGAGATCTTCGAGACCTACAGGTCCGAGGCTGGGTCGGGACGGCGCGGGATCGGAGAAAGTGGAGACTTTTGTTGTCGGAGACCAAGGCCCACTTTGGGTCTCTGCGTCACCCTAGTTAGTTAGTTAACAACGTTTGAACATACATCTCCTAATTCACAATGCACATTCAATTTTCGTGTAAAGGTAGCGGTAACTATGAACTTAACTCGTACTAACAAAGTTACGTCGAACTGACCCTAAATTGACAGTTGAAAAGGAGCAGGGTCTTTAATGCCACAGCGGTAACTAACACTTGGTATACTTGGTATAGATATAATAGTAACTAGTGTCTAGTGGATATAGGAAGTAAAAGTAAAGTACAAAAACTATTACCACCAACCACTAATCTCTATAAATTACTTGAAAATGACAGCTTCTATTCGTTTCGACTTAAACGTGTCTGTTGGTGTTCCATGACTGTTCGTTCTATCTTTATTATTAGTTCAATTTTTCACCAACGTTATCAACCGCCGCCGTCAGCGCCAAAATGGCGAAAATCAAATAAGCAAACACTTTTTATAGCCTGTCCATTGATAGAGGTCAATGGCGCCAAGGGAATGCTAAAAAAATGTCCCAAGATCCATGACTGGAGCTGTCTTGTCATGCCTTGTTTGTCATTTACTATGTTTTTCATATTACAGGGCTACTCTCAACAGATCTTTATAGGTTCATCATCATCATCATCATTTCAACCTAGTGACGCCAACTGCTGGGCATAGGCCTCCCCCAAAGATCGCCACGATGATCGGTCCTGTGCAACCCGCATCCAGGATACTCTCGCAACCTTGACCAAATAGAGGAGGCCTGCCCACGCTGCGTCGACTTGTTCGTGGCCGCCACTCTATTACTTTATAAGTTACCAAGAATTAAGTAATAGAATAAATGTGAGCCTTACCTTGCCATGATTAATAACGTCACTCTGTTCAAGCATGCATGCGGCGAAGCATTGACCGGATCTGGTGATCGGTGGTGAGTTGGTGAAGTACGCTCGTACATCTTTAGGCGATGCTCTGACTTTTATCACACATGCTTGCGCCATTCTAACTAATGCATCTAAATGTCCTTGAACCTGGTAACAATATAAAGATTTGTTACTCAAAGTGAGTACTGTCAGTTACTGACAAATGTGGGTTAAATTTTTTATACTAAATGTACACTAAGGGTGTCCCTTATTGAAGTCTTAAATAACATGAGTGCGACATTTAATGTCAATGTAATCATTAATTTAATTAACTGGTGTTAATTGTTAAAATTAATTTCGTAAATTTTTCATATGGCTACATTACTGTATAATATAACAAATTTACCTTAGGGTCTGTGAAATCAACCATTGTCCCGGAAAATGTATTGGTTCGTGAGGCTAGCGTGTAAGTAGGCAGTAACCACACGAGGATCCTTGCCACGTACATTCTATAATAAGGAACATAACTATTTATTAAATGAAATTATATTAATAATACGTATAACAAATGTAATTCTAAGAAAATCTAGTTCTTACCTGTTATTTCAGTTAATTTCTAAACCGTAAGATTTCTAATCTAAAGGCATCGAAATATTCAAATTCTAAAACTGATAATTCTATTTTTAAAATGAAAAGAACTTTATTAATATGTTACTTAAATACTTGAAATTGTCAACTGTTATAAAACGTATACTCTAAAAGACTGGTAGTAGACAAATTTTATTTGTCGGCGCCTGTACGCGGTAAATTCAATGCATTATCTGCAATACACCGCCTGCAACCGCCATATAAAAAGGGAAATACTAAAAACTTTCAAACAATTCTTATTGTTTCAATATTTGTTTCTCTCTGTTCTTTTACTTGAAGAGAACAGATGTACCGATAAGACTAATGAGTCATGTAACGAGAGCATCTGGCTAATTGTGATTCTCTTTTATTTCTTTTATAAGATATATCTTTTACTTTTTAATCACAAAAGGTAAAAGGTATTTTTATTAACTTTAATCTAGTTTATTTCTTTATGTATAACCAGCTGAATAGGTTTTCATTAAAGTTTGTCAGCATTTGAATTGGTTCCGGAATTGTTTTAATTTATAATTGAACTCGATAGATGGCATTGTCATTGGGTATTCGATGCTTTTGTCGAATAAAGAATGTATTTTAATATCTGAAATTCCTAGATATAAATGGTAGTAACTTGAGATACATCAAGTGCGCTCCTCAAATGTGTTTCCTTGCTTTGTCATTGTCCACTGCATTAGTGTGATGGATGTAAACTCTGAGTGCTTTGTACGTCGCACGACGTTTTATTTTATTGTAATATTAGTTGTTGTTTGCACTTATACAAGCTTTGTTTCTTGAATTCTTATTATTATAAGTTAGTTTCTAATCCTTACTAATATTATAAACGCCAAAGTTTCGATGGACTTATGGATGTTTGTTAGAAGTATCTCCGAAACAACTAAATGGATCTTGCTGAAATTTGGCACAGATGTAGAACATAGTCTGGAATAACACATAGCCTACTTAATGAGTTTTTTTTTTAATTTTGTGCGGATGGAGTCTCGGGCAACAGCCAGTGTTGAATAAAATAGTGAAACAGGAGTGAAAATAAACATTGTTAAAGGGAACTGGGGCACAGTTGAGGCTGTTTCGTGGAATACAAATGATGTACGTGGATTAGCTCTTTTTCTGTCGTAGGCTTCTAAAATTGTCATAAATGTCACTTAAAGTAGCTTTATCTTGTCATATAAAATGATTTAAATGTTGTCATATCTTTTTAATAAGGCACAACGGTCATATGTAAAAATGACTATGTTACGCATCTGACGTTGAATTTTTTTTTACTTTGTAATTGTAATAATTAAATATAACTTTTGTTAGTTTAGCATTTTGTATTCAAATTTTATTAATTCATTATTTAATCATAATTTTAAAAATCTTTAATAATCATATTTTTTATTTCACAAAAATAAAAATAAATAATGTTTATATCGTTACACATTTAGATTTAAAAAATAAGGTTATTTAGTAAAAGTTAAATATTATCTCAATTGGTATAATTATAAAAATACACTTGTGTAATAATAATACCACGTTGTATAGAAAATCAATGACTGGAAAGAAATAATCTGAACATAAAATCTAACTGATAATGATGTTTACAAAAATGAACAAAACCAAATTTTTGATCATTTGAAAAAGAGACACATAACTAACATTACAACAACAAGAGTCACACTTTACACTATTTATTAAAAAAAAAAAAGACAATCTTAACAATGAAGTGGACATATTACAAGATAGTATTAATATGTTTGATGACAATCTTCTTGGTTTCGTATACTTGTTGTCAAGAAGAAACAACAGCAACAACCACTATGAAGCAAGAAGAAGAAGAAGAAGAAGAGGAACCGCAGAAGAAAAGCTGTTCCATTTGGTGCTGGATACAAAAAATTGTAATGTTTGTTATATCACAATTATTGAGTGGATAAATTAAAAATTAAAATTGTTCTTTTTTTTCTTTTTACATTAACTGCGGCACTCAGATACGTTAGTGTAGATCTAGTGTGAGGAATTTACATTAAGCCTGGATAATATTGTAAGTTGTCATTTTTAATCTGGCTAATATTATAAATGCTAATATTTACATGGATGGATGGATGGATGTTTTTTTAAGATATCTCCAGAACGGCTCAAGGTATCTTGATGAAATTTGGCACAGATGTAGAACATAGTCTGAAAGAATCATAGCCTATTTATAATTTTTTTTAATTATGGGCGGACGGTGTTGCGGGTAACAGCTAGTATTATACAAAATTAGTGATAAGAATTAAAGGCGTTTTAGTATTTTATTCGAGGGTTACATACCCTCATCACAACGTACAGATAAATTCCTTTTCGCAACTGAAAATGTGTTCCTGCAAATTTGTAGCTGAGTAAAAGACGAGATTCGTAGTTTGATTAAAAGCTTTGTGGTCTAAAGCACTTTATCTCACATCTTTTGAGGACGAAACTCCAATCAATACAACGCTGATACAAGGAAAATTTCGTTGCTATTTCTCGTGTTAATTTGTTGAATATAAAAGGATCTTTATTGTTATTAATGTTGTAAATAAAAATGAAAAGAAGGTTGATATAAAGCAATCAAATAAATAATGGCTGTTACAGGAGTGAAGTAACATTCAGACGGTTAACATTTTTAACAATAGATAAAAACTATAATCAAGTAAAATCAATTTTAAATACAATTACCAGTTAACCATTATGAGGTTGTTGAAATTACTACTTAAATAAATTTTTTTCAAATATTTAAGAAACAAACCGGATAGATTTTGTAAAAATTGTTTTCAAAGTAGCTTCAACATTTTGAAACAAACGTGTTAAATGGTAATAAATATTTTTTCATATAAAAGAGATCCAAACATCAAGTGCTTAATTTTGAAATTCAAAGATATATGTGAAGTCAACCAACCCACACTTGGTCAACATGGTTGACTATGGCCTAGTCATCCCTAACTTAAGCTCCTCAGTGGGGATTATGATTATATAAAAGTTCAAAAATCATCCAGTTTCAATTTTATTATAACAATATTTTATAAAGATGTGTGCAGTCGTTGAATATCTTGGCCTTCTTGCACACGTCCTGCTTGTGCTGCGCGCCTTCCGCGCTCTCCGCGCACGAGCTACCGCTGCTATCACTCATCAGCTTTCGTTGGTCCAACTGGTGCGCCTGGAGTACTCGTTTACTGTAATATTAACTCTTTATTAATAACCATTTGAACTAAATACCCTCATGAACTGACCATACAGCACGTAACAGCTGTGGAGTAGACTGTAGAAGTTTCTATTCTATTAACTGCAGTGACACAGGGATCATCACTGGAAGGATAACATGGAGAAGGATCCGCAGTAGCCTCAACTCTTACACTGGTCCAAGGTGACGCAAAAATCCGAAAAGAGACACTTATTGTCGGAAATGAAGGCTTACTTTGGGTCGAAGCGTCATTCAGTTTACTTTTCTATCTAGAGACATAATTATTAGACAAAAGAAAGAGTTGTTTTATGCAATAAATGAAATAAATTACCGGTAAGCTTCTAAATTGATGACGCCGTTCGAGTTCATGATACCGAACTTTTTAAGTACGCAGTATATGATACAAGCTTCATCCGACTCTTGGAATTCAACTCTCTTGCCCTTCGGATACATTTCGCTGAGGCACTGGTCGGCGACCACATCAGAAGCCTTATCGTGAGCGTACATCACAGATATGCGAGCTTCTATCCTTGTTAGGAGCAGGAATGCGAGTAAGGTCTTTGCTGGAAAATAAAAATTTACTGCTTTATTAATTGCTTCGCTGAGGAACAAGCAATAGGCTTTTCGTACATAATGTGATGTAAATTTTCTAACTCTGCCGATTTTCGTCGGTGAACAACTTACGCAATACATATTCGACAGTTTTATCTATCATCGCCAAAGCCGGTTGCAGCCTATTTGTCAAGATTGCCGTGAGAAAAGCGATTTTGAAGATAACGTAGCAAAATATAGTTGACATTTTGTAAATAGGCGTGAGCAGTGTAGTCGTTATACATAAGCTTACCGAATAAACAACTCGCGTCGACAATTCATCGTTGGGCGTACGGCGAGCGCGCTACACGATACTCCCGCCACAAGAATACAATATTAATTTCAAAGATTTACTTTGACTTGTGTACGAAGGGCCTTGCTTAATAGGTAATAAACTCGGCTCAATATTTGACATTTCGAGGAGAAACGAAATTCGCTCTTCAAAATTGGTAAAGTCGTTAAGCCTACGAGATAATATATTTTTGATCTCTTTCTATCTAGAAAGTAGGTCTGTACGAAATACCTATTAACAGTAAAATATCTATAATAGAAAACAAATTGTCGTTATTTTGAAGTACTTCATGTGTTTTGCTTTCGTTACATTCGTTTAGTATTTTGTACACTTATATATTTAAGTGCTTTGAACTAAGATACAGGACTTAATAACTCTGCGTGTGACAGAATAAAATAGTTGTCAAACTTTAAGTGATGCGAAATCTCGTACGAATAATTAAATCAAATATATGAAATTTCCATGTCACAATGTTAGTTACCGTACTCCTCCGAAACGGCTTTACCGATTTTTACCAAACTTTGTGAGCATATTGAGTAGGTCTGAGAATCGGCTACATCTATTTTTCATACCCCTATTAAGTTTTTTTTAACTACGCGCGGACGGAGTCGCGGGCGACAGCTAGTAACAATGTAAAATTCCTTTAACTTTACACTATACTTGTGCGACTGGGCTAAAATGACAGCATATCTTAATAATATCCTTACGTTGGTTAATAAATACAACTTGCTTAACGTTTGTCAATATAAAGTTTTATCTTTCGTAAGAGATATCAACACAGACTGTATGTCTTTTAAGACTGAACCATTTATTAAAAGTAATTGTAGGGAAATTTGCGTGAAAAGATAATCTTGGGAGCTTTAGTAGAATTATAATTCTATTCATTTGTCATTTAAACCTTCTCACTTAAATTGTCTTTAACCTAATTTGAAACTTTACAGATTATAGAAGTTCTTAGACATTCCAATAGTGATTAAATCTAAGTTTATCAGTTTTTTTTTTATCAGAATATTATGAGAGTAAAGAATGGCGATAATAATAAATAGCATGTTCAACCAACGTTTAATAAATGCTATTCAAGATACATAGCATAGCAACGTCAAATAGATATCAAGTTAATATTGCCACACTGGATAAAGGGCTTATTATTGTTGATAATATGTATAATTTATATTATTGCAAAGAATGAATTGTATAAAAATTTATTAAAAAACTATAAATATAGAAGTAAACATCGTAATTTTTAATATTAATCATCGGCATCTTTATAAGATATAACATACAATTGTGTACAATCATTAAAAACCTTTGCCTTTTTACAAACATCGTGGTCTAAGTTCATTCCATTTATATTTTGGGCGCAAGTTTCCCCGACATCAGAGATTAAGACTCTAGGGTCATTTCGATGGAACGCACGAACCCTTTTGTAATAATTTTGTATATTAATAACACCGTCATTTGACATTATACCGAATTTTTTGAGGACACAATGTATAACACAAGGTATATCGTTCCTGTCTATACGTAGTGGGTACTTGTATAAATTCCGTGGATACATTTCAAGTAAACAATCGTTGGTTACAAGGTCACTTCGTTTGTCTTGCGCGTACAGTATTGAAAGTGACGGTTCTGTATCCATACTCTGGGAAAAGTATTTGCTTTTGTAACAGTTGACGTTAAACATTAAGAAGTTTAAAAACGTGATGATAACAATTGCTGAAAATTATAATATAATTAAATAAACCAAATCTTTTGTTACACTATTGTTGGACTAATCAAATATCAATGTAAGAAATTAGAAATGTTTACAAAATTATGAAAGAAATAATGGTAACCATTTATAGTTTCAAATTACCTAGATGTCCTTTATTGTTAAAAATAATTTATACAAACAGGAAATTAAATTTTGAATTATTTTAGAAATATATTTAAAGACAAAACGATTACAATGAAATTACAAAGGGTTTGTTTCATGTTAAAAATTTAAATAAAACCGGTCTCTTAAATTACAATAAAATTTGATATGAATATCACTTACGTAGCATGGTTCAAAATAACACTATTTCATTTAGAAAAATATAAAAAAGGCCATTGTTCAGTGCGGTATATCCTAATCAACTGGTATTGTTGACTTTGGTCGAGGCTTAGCTGATATTTGTTTCCGCAATTCCGACCAAAATGTTTTATATAGTCGTTGGGTTTTCTCTAAACAATCGGTATTGTTCGCGCACAAATTCTGATAAAACTCAAATAAGAACGTTAAAAGAACAAAGTAATCGATTCCGAACAGGTGCCTTGTAATAAAGCCTTAATACTTGTACAACACTTTTGTTTGACGAAAGCAATTTTGGTTTATTTTTATAATGTTTTTGCTTAATAGAATTTTGTGTCTTGTCTACATTTCTATTCTGTGTTTTATAAAACTCTCTAATTTGTTAATCTAGGAATTTCTTAACGTGAGTGATCCTTGGTCGATACAAACATATTTATACAGATTAAATACATATTCTCATCTATCTTGGTCTTAAAAATTACAGATAAAATGTTTTTGTACAGATGTTTCGGTTGTGAGAACTCATGGTTAGTTAAAATACAAATTAGTACGGTTCAATGTGTTTACGTTTCAGATCTTACGAATATTATAAATGCGTAAGGATTAATGGATGGATGTATGTTTGTTTTTAATTCTTTAGCCTTCGATTACTATGAAAAGGTTACAACTTCATTACTAAGCGGATATAATACTTGGTTATCACTTTAAAAATTTAACAGTGAGTTAAAAGTGTATGCCGAAATTTAATGGGAGCAAACATTTATTGGTAAAAGGCAACATGAATGACCATGTTACGTAGTCATTGTAAGATATCGTATTGTATTCGTCTATACTCTGTCACCCCTTGTTAATGTTTTCAACGCAATGAATTGAATTGTTTACTTGTGTAAAGATATATTTATGCTTGCTTTTTGTTCATGTTAGTTTAAAGTGGGTTTTTATTGCGCTCTGTTTTGTGTACGTACCGTACCACTGTACAGTCAAACTCCGAAGTACCTAAGTTGATACAGTCAGACTCGTACGAGTCATTCGAAACGTGGAATTGTTAAGCAGTATACCATATGACTATCCATGTTAATTCATAGAGTAACGCTCCGTGTAAACCCACCTTTATCAGAAATATAAACAGAATAAGTTTGCATGTAAATAAAAGCCTTTCTTCTGGCCCTTTGCCGACGTAGACCGTACCTTTATAAATTTTATTCTAAAAGAAACTCAATGTTGCCGAAACGAATCGCAATAGAGAGAGGTATTTTCCTACGGCGCATATATAAAATTATACAATCCACTTCTACGTTTTCTAAAATGAACAATTTTACTTATCAATGTAAGGTAGATAAATTAAAAATCGTGGAATATCAGTATATTAGTTTTTTTTTCACAGTCTTCATTTGATTCGATATAGTTTTAGATAATTAAAAGTGAGAGTTAATTTAAAAACAAAACAATAAACTCGTCTATGTATTTATTTACACTTCAAAGATTAATTTCAAAGGACACCTTTTGAGGTGTCCTTTGAAGTTTGCTTCGAAATCGGTCAAACGGTTCTTGTTACAAGAAGTCAAAATATAGCAGTGTTCATTTATTAACGGCTATTTATATACCTATACTAGCTTTTACCCGCGACTCTATTCACGCGGAATAAAAAATAGAAAACGGGGTAAAAATTATCCTATGTCCGTTTCCTGGTTCTAAGCTACCTGCCCACCAATTTTCAGTCAAATCTATTCAGCCGTTCTTGAGTTATAAATAGTGTAACTAACACGACTTTCTTTTATATATATAGGTATCTAATATTATCCGAACAGTACGAGCATTGAAAAACAATAAGAAACAGAACAATTAATTTATAGAAAAATACATTATAAAATATAAAAATGACTACTCAATTGGAGTACAAAAATAGTTGAAAATTGAATATGTAATTTTGAATGAATTATTTGAAAATATAGATAATAAATAATGTAAATATCGTATCTGTTGTATACGATGCATGGTATATTACTTCGATATGAGTTTGAAATTGAATCTACAACAACTACTTGTCGTGGGACGAAGCCAATGTGCTCGAAATATTGAATATTATTGGAAATAGACTTGAAATTGCTTTGCCTATGTCACCTGGCGGTTATCAGTTTCGGCAATTTGAAAACTAACAGTAAATCACAAAGTGAAATACTGTCAAAAGTTTTTTTTAAACCATAAAAGATGGTATTGAATTTTTGTTTTGCATAATTATTATATTGAGCCTGACATATTGTTTAAATTAAACTTAATAACTTTAGCTAAGAAAGGCGGAATTTAAACTTAAAGATTTGAAAGTGTTAAGAAAACACGTTAAATTGTGAATAATTTAAAGATTAAGTTGGTCATTATGACTCTTAGTTTAGATGTGTCATATTAAAATTACGTTAAAGAAATACTCGAAAAAATAAGTCCCCTAGATTGACAGTCAAGTATATATTAGTTCGGTTTGCTAATAATACTACAATAGATAACAATATCTATATAGCATTCTAAAACCAGAATAACATTCCTAAATAACCGTATCGGAGCTGTCGACGTAAATAGATGATTGTTAAATAACTGACCTCTGAACAACCTTTACCTACATCTTCGTAAATAAAAATCCCGACACAAAAGAATTATGGAAAACTTAAAATAATCTATATTTTCTTTTAAAAATAGAAATCATTGTTACTTTATCAGCCAGCCAGCCCGAGAAAAAAAAATGATAGGCTATCGTAGGATAGCACAGAAGGTTCGTGCCCTAAATAAACCAGAAAATCTATGAATTAAATTGATTTTTAAACCTCAGTCGGTGTAAAATCGTAAAATTTTGCTATAAAATGAAAACGCCCGTCCCTTTTTTTAACTTGAAAACTGTAACTCAATTCTAGTGCATCGCTCGTTTCCTCTGACCGATATTTCAGAAATTACAACCTGTTTAGAAAATGTTTATAGAAAAATTTATATTTCTAATTTTAAACTATATCCTGTATTAGCTTTTACATTAGTGGGACAATAAATCTGATTGTCAAATAAAGAAATTCTAATCGTGAGAACCACTGCCTAAATATTAATATGAAGACATGATGTTTTATACAAACTTCAAAAAAATTTCTACTAAGAACCTTGGACAATTAAAATAGAATACTTATGATATTCGTGTATTATAAATTTTCTTTACAGTTCATTGTTAAAATTAATTAAAAAATTATTACATTGTACTTTGTAAATTCCAATAACATCGACGGAACTCAGAACAGAACATTCCACGAATAAGTTAGTCCATTTGTTATTTAAGTTCATTAATTAACATCTCTTAAACATACCATTTATAAAACAACAGAACAATAATGTGACGGCTTCACTTCATTGGGTATGCCGGGACATTCCTCTTTGAGTTATTAGTGGTAACTTTAATTGTTTTTTAACTACCATTTATCTCTTTATAGTATTTGCTCGACTGAATACTTAAACGTCTGTCGTTTAAGATACTTACTGCAATGTGGATTCTGGATTTATTACTCAAAGACTAGGATGCGGAGATACTAATTGATGTTTTATCGAAATATAAATAAGGTCAACTTCAAATATATAATGTGGACTATGTTTATTTTTATATAATGAAATGTAAGCTATTTATTTATAAGTATAGGTTTAAAGAATTTATTCTCAAAACGACAAAGAAAAAGTCACTTACATAAGAACAACATCGCACACAATATGGTCGCCGTTTTACTTGTCAATGTAATTAAAAATACTTTCTTGTTTATTCAAAACTAGCTTTTACCCGCGACTCGAATAATAGAAAACGGGGTAAAAATTATCCTATGTCCTATTCCTGGTTCTAAGCTACCTGCCCACCAATTTTCAGTCAAATCGATTCAGCCGTTCTTGAGTTATAAATGGTGTAACTAACACGACTTTCTTTTATATATATAGATTTTACCTGATTGTGTGAGATTTTTGAAGAAAAGGAAAGTAAAGATATTTATTATTTAAGAAGTAAAGAATAGAATATGTTTTATACACATAATAGTTAAATTTAGGAATCCTAGAAATATACTATGTAATTATATAACAGATATTTTTTTTAATATATGCTAACGTCCGTGCGGAATTAAAGAATACTTAATAAGTAGTCTATGTGTTCTAGGTTATGTTCTACATCTATGCCAAATTTCATCGAGATCCGCTGATCCGTTGTTCACATACCTTCTAAAACATCCACCCATACTTCCATCCAAACATTCACATTTATAATATTAGTAAGATACAAATGTCGATTTATAACGAAATGAGATTTCACATAAGTTAATGATATCATTTAAATGCATTTAATAATTTATTTAATATATTCAAATCTCTTGCAATCTCTATTTGTCATCTCAATGCTCGTAGTGGGTAAATATTGTATATTAAATTAGATATTATATAGTTTATCAAAGGATTTCAAACTATTTGTAGAGTTATTTATACATCAAAGCATCTGCATGCAGCCCACATGCCATATGTAAGTTGAGAACGTGTAGGTGGAATTCTGCGTACAAACCAATGATATAGTAGTAATGTTTTTAAATAATAATTTAGTTATTTATATTTCCATTTCAGTTTGATTTATAAATACTGTTATTTGTTCGTAAGTTATTAGTTTTTAAACCTTGTAGAAAATCTTGTAGCCAACTTTCATTTGTGTAGAAATTAAAAAAGATTATAAAATTTTTAATTTAGACAATGTACAGATTAAAAACAATAATTATGATATGAAAGTTAAATCTCCAATTTGCAAACAAACATTTACAACATAGTGTCGCAATTTAGTAAAACTCCGTCTCTGAGGCCTTATTTAACACCTCAACTCCGAACTTTTTCTAATGGGAAGGGGAAATAAATTTGACGTAAGAGAGGACGCATAGGAAGGGGATATATTCTCTGTGTGCGTCCCTTCCAACGTCGATTAAAGGTAATCTGCAATTGCGGATGTTTATAAGTAGCGGTCGTTTCGCTATTTCGGCGAATTTAGGTGACTGCTTGCTAGATTGCCACTTCATAATGTAAAAAAAAACTTTTTAGCTTTACAGTTGATAAAAAATCACTACCTAAAACAACCTTCTTTTCTAAACGGAGATATAAATTGGATACTCCCTAGGGGGTTGAAATAAAAGTGAATAAACGAAGTTAGATTCGAGGACACGATCTCATTTAGTCGTATCTGCGGAACTTAGCAAGTTAGTTAAGGATGTGCCTCTAAGGTGTTAGTTTCTTAAGCCTTATTTAGGAAAGTTACCGAATAGAAGTTGTTCAATTTGTTCCTTTAGTTTCTTTTAATATGAAATTGACTTTTTTTAGTTCTGGCAATCCAAGAAATTATGTATGGTGAAAGATGGTATGACGAGGACGATGATAAAGGTTGACATGACAGCTAAAGAGATATATGGAAGAGTAGCACATTTGCCGAGCATTTGTAGAGAAAAGACCCTTCGTATACCTTGATATTTATGTAATTTATTTTTAATTTATAATGCACATTAAACACTTACTTTTATAGCTATCCTAAATATTAAATTTTAACATTAAAATTTGTTCCATTTCCTTTTGAATTCTTTTATGCAATAGCACGATCTTCAATCATTTACATTTTTGTGTTTGAATTTGAACTATTTCCTTTTAGCAGCAGTACGGCTGCGTTCAATGGATGCAAGAAATTTACATTTCGTTTTCGATCTAAAAACATAGAACTCCAGTGTTACTATGTTGGTATATGAAAAATTCCAACTACTAACTGAACTTAATTTAAACATTTAACATAATATATACAGGTCTATAACAGTGAAGTAAATATATATATTTTTTAATTATTTAAAAAAGTTTTTAAACTTTTTACATGCCTCCTTAAGGGTAACAAGGACCTTTTATAAACTTATAATGAGAAAGCCTCATTAAAACGGTCATGTTGTATTTTCTTTTATAAAATTTTTGAGTTTTATTTGGCTTTATACTTTTAGATATTCATTTTAGTTTTGTTCTTTGCTTATTAAATTAGTTAATTCTAAAACCGAGAACATATTATCTCTATGTATACAAATAATTACATGAATTGAAGAACATTTTGTTTATTTTTCGTTAAACTTTAAATTTATTAACAACAATATTAAAATGTTCGGTTTTACAATATAACGTTTTGACCGTGTCCTAATTTCCTGCCTTTGATGCCTCAAAATGTCCTCGGCCCAGATCAAGTGAACGTTGTGTATGGACAGGTATAAATTGGTTTTACTATTTAAAATATACTTGAAAATAAACCTTTAATTGAGATACATAAAGCTTTTTATACAACGGTTCAAATATCCTTGTATTGTTGAACATTAAAGAATGGAATTAATTGGAACTAACGATACCTTTTATTAATTAAAACTGACTAGAAATTCATGAATTATCATTTATTTTACAAAACTAACATTTAAATAAAACAAATTAGTATAGTAAACGAAACATAATAAAAAAGAGTCTCCTTTTCTATTTTGAATTAAAATTACAGCGTAATCCCATCGAATTTAAACACACACACAACACACATAAGAATATAAAATTAAATCAAACGTATAATTATAACAACGTATCTGTTGACGTATATCAATTAGAAATACTGTTAATTTCGTAGCTCTTCAGTTTCAAACAGTAACAAGTTTATAACAATGAAATAACATTGTTTATACTTGTTCGTGTAACAAATTAAAGTGGCTTGAGATTCCAAATCAAATTATATGTATGTAGCTCACATCTAACAATAGAAACATGTTGGTTTATTTTGAGTTGCGTCGTACATACAACATAAATGAAACCTTTTTATAATCACTAACATTAGAAATAAAGTTGTAAGTAAACAGCTTTATTTATGTATTGACTAGACGTTGCCCGCGACTCCATCAGCGCGGAGTTAAAGAAAAACTTTATAAGTAGGCTATGTGTTCTTTCAGACTATGCTCTACATCTATGTCAAATTTGATCAAGACCCGTTCAGCCGTTCCGAAAATACCTTCATACAAACATCCATTCATCCATCTCGACATTCGCATTTATAATATTAGTAAGATTATTTTTTTCTAGAGCCCGCAAAGCAACATCTATCGCTGAATTCGTCAGATTATTATTTGTTTATCGTATGTTTTTTTTAAGTTTGATTACACATCTACAACTCTAGCTTTTTTAAACTGGATCTGGAGCTTCTGGATGGCTGGCACAACAATGCGGTTCTCGCGATTTTTTTTGCCACGCACAGCCGCGTAGTGGAATGGTCTGTCCTCGGCGGTATTTCTAAACCAATACGACGTAGGGTCCTTCAAAAAGCTCTTTCTCAAAGGCCGGCAACGCATCTGCAGTTCTTCTAGTGTTGCGGATTTCCATGGGCGTCAATGTTCATCTTGGTGTTCCCGACGTTTGTTTAGTGTTTAGTTTTTTTTAAGAGAAGGGGGCAACCCCTTCTCTTAAAAAAAACTAAATGATGACAAATGAACAAACGGCTACTTTTTGTTGTACAATAATTGTAACAGTAAATAATTTAATTTATATAGATATATCTGTAAGAGCAACATGATGTCTTTGCTAAGCAAAAATAAGCCTAAGCTAATTATAAGCTTTCATTGAAAAAATGTATCTGCCATCAACTCTCTTAAAGCTAGCGCTATTTCAAAGAATTCATATTAGCTAATGCATTAGTTTATGACACTTATTAAAGTTCATGAGACAATAAAATTTTAATTAACTACTACATAATGTATTGCATAAATACGTAAGTAAACGAACGTGGATTAGGAAAGAAAAATATGTCAGGAGTTTTCATAAATTCTGTCTACCACTTTCACGGGTGTTTTATGTTGTTACAATTGCTACGTAATTATAAAGAGTGAGCTTTGACTATCTATGACTCATGTATTATTCTTACATTTTCTTTAAAAAAAATAGAGATAGCAACACGTGTCAATATAAATCTCACTTCAGTCGAAACCCTCAGTTATGTATAGACTGACAAAGTTATCTGACCCGGTATCTATAAGTGAAACTAAATCATGATAGCTCACTAGTGTTGAAAAACGTGACACAAGATCCTGGTTGTCTTATATAATCAAACAAGGATATCTGGTCCGGTGAGTGAGGCGCTGCAATCACGGTTAGTTCCGTCAGAAAATATATAAAACCTACATGGGTGCAGAGAATGGCATAAAAGAAAAAACATGACATGACAGCTACATCGGGTTAGATAGCCTTGTTGGTTTATAGCTATTTTGTAATGTTTTTTCTTTTATATCAGTTTCTATTGCAACGTAGGTTTTACAAATTTTCCGACAGAACTAACAGTGATAACAGCGTGGCATTCACCGGGCCAGATAAGTTTGTCGCACTATAGAATAATTGACTTAAAAGTTCGTAGATGCACCATATATGTTCCAATTGATGATATAAATTTTAAATTCAGTGGTTTCAGGTATATCATAAATTTCCATAGCGAAGGTATTTGTCGTGATAGTAAAAATGTAGCTTCAAAGTAGTAACTTTAAGTGCAATACGCTGCGCCATGTTGACTATTCTCAATAAAATACACCCACCTTGAAAATATCGGGAAAGTTATGGATTTGACAAAGCTCGCTAGGGTTGCATACTTTGAAATATTTCTCGTTAATTCTGTTAATATTATTAGTGTTTAGGAATTTGTGTATTTTAATTTTGTAAAAAAAAGGAATGCCAGTTATTAAAGGTTCATTGGAGATGAAGAAATAAATATATTACGATATTTGTAAACCTCTTAAACGTGACCAATTGCTTAATATACATAAATTTGTTGTTACGAAAGAAATTAACATAAAATATTATATTATTATTCACTTTCATTAAAATATGACTTCCATTGATAGTAATAATCGCATACAAGGGATTATGTAGACTGTTGCTATGATGTAGCAGTTTATGAACGTAGTGGTCTACGGACGTAGCGGTCTACGAAAGTAGAAGGCTACGAACGTAGATGTCTACGAACATAACAGGCTACGTATTTATTATTACTCTTCATGAAAAATTAATCACCATTTACATTCTTACTGAGTTAAAATAGCTAATTAAGATACCTAGAATTTACTTTATTAGCATTAAGTGTATACCTAACCAGTGTAACAAGAAACTTACACTGGTTATGTAACTTTCTTACAGAGAATAGAAAAGAAAAAGTTGTTAAAGAATAAATATCGTTCGATGATCGATTCAAGTTCCGTAGTTCTCGTATAAAACTGTAGTTTGCCGCTTCCGTCCTTGTAGGGGGAGCATTTGAATGTATTTGCTCAGAGTTTTCCGCTCGGCGCATTTGCTGCAACATTTTTGCTACTGGACCAGTAAGCGAACGAAGAGCGACGGCGCAGATGACGACTAATAACATTTTGTTGACAACCCGCGGTGGTGTGACAGAGACGGCACTGTCGAGATATCATATAGAGCTACGAGGATGAAAGAAGAAAACGGTATTTATTTTTACTTTAATATCACTTTTAAGAAAGTTATTTTGCAAGGAAATTAATCCTGGGGCGGGATTATATCTGAATTGTCAGCCTTCATGTAAGGAAAAAACAGAGAAGTAAGTGAGAAAAAGTAGACATCCCTTAATAGCCATTATTTCTATATTTATTTACTTTATGCATAAATAACATGACATCTAAAGATGAAAAAAATTAACCTTGGAAGTGAATTCTATAGTGATTACCAATTAGTTAGACTTACAATAAAATGCATTTAAAAATATCCTTAAGATAAATTTTGTTATTTTCAGCTCTATGTAGATCCGCCTACTGGTTTCGGATCGGGCTGTGGTATAAGGGCAGGCTCGGCGCGCTGGCACTCACTCGTGCTGCGACTCGCCTCCCGGACAGTCGGGGAGGCGTCCCCACGTAACGGAAACAGACGCGCGCGTACGTATTTACCCCTACTATTTATTGTCTGTGTTTAGTGCCACTAACGGTGAGTCGAGAATTGTGTGGTAATATTTGTGTCGGTTTAGGTAATATTTTTTTTCTATTGATTTTTACAGGACTTTTGTTTTAATAAATTAAAGCGATTTAATACATTTTTAAAGGAAATTATGCAATTTTGTATTAATGTTCTTTATTGTCAGTCTAAAACGATAGTTAGAAATGATAATAAGTTCTTTTTTTTTAAATTTCCATTTTCATTTCCAAAGTCTAGGGTATGGACGGGCAATATTGAGATGTTGGGCAAAAAGAAAAATTTGTATCAATACTTGTAGTCATTTTTAAAAATAGACAAATATAGTGTCTTACGATACCCCATATCTTGTAGTTGCTAGTAAACAAACTACAATTATTGCGGTAGCCAAGTTTCATTTCCATCTGTGACATAAACATTAATTTTGGTTAAAACATAGTGGTAATTGGAGGTATACATAATATGGCAAATTATGGTCTTCGTGTATAATATATTCTTATCGCAACTGTATGTATACTACTAGACGTAATTATATCGTGTAAAATTGTCATTAACCAATGAATGTACTTAAAATAATAACCTAAATTCAAGTTTTAAATTGGTTTTTAACTAATCAGTATACATATATCGTAAAATGAGATATATAAAATAGTAGCTGTCGCATGCGACTCTGTCCGCGTGGAATTAAATAAAAAAAATAATAAGTAGCCTATGTGATCTTCCAGACTATGTTCTTCATCTGTGCTTAATTTCATCAAATTCCGTTGAGCAGTTCCGGAGATACTTTCAAACAAACATCCATCCATCCATCTAAATATTCGTATTGTTAATATTAGTATGAGTATGATGTACCAAGCGGGTAAAAGGAAACAAATTGCAGCTATCACTAAGAAAAAGGTTGAGTGATTTAATATTAACGTTTGTCGTAAGCTTATGTATTATCCTCCATAAGTATTTGGCAGAGTTATTACATTGAATATTAGAAATTCAATTGATTTATAAGTAGAATCTTTGTTGTAACAATAAATGGCTCAGCCGTAAGCACGCCACTGACTTGTTGACCGCAAAAGCTCTCATAAATATTCAAGAGGGCATTACGAGCTTTCATTTGTTTACTAGTAATTTTTGTTTCGTTGAAGTATTGTCATGGTAACAATAGTAAAAATCCTAAGTATTTACCATTATTTTTATAATCTATATATATAAAAGAAAGTCGTGTTAGTTACACTATTTATAACTCAAGAACGGCTGAATCGATTTGACTGAAAGTTGGTGGGCAGGTAGCTTAGAACCAGGAAACGGACATAGGATAATTTTTACCCCGTTTTCTATTTTTTATTCCGCGCGGACGGAGTCGCGGGTAAAAGCTAGTCTATATATATAAAAGAAAGTCGTGTTAGTTACACTTTTTATAACTCAAGATCGGTCGAACTGATTTAGCTGAAATTAATGGGGAGATAGCTTAGAACTAGGAGACGGACATAGGAACTTTTTTTATCTTGTGTGCATTTTTTTTATTCCACGCGGACGGTGTCGCGGGTAAAAGCTAGTAAAATATAGTTAATACTTTTTCTTCGTCATCATTGCTTAGATCTTTATCTTGTATACGTCTACAAGTTTATTTTTTTTTGTTCGTCATAAATTTATCAAATTGTAAAAGGCATGCCTTAGGGCGGAATTTAATTAGTCGTTAACGTCCGCATGCATTCAAGCTACAGCGCTCGCATGCGAGAACCATTTACATTCGTAATGGCCCGCATGAGTTGGGCGATAGTCCTTACTATAGCATACTGCGTTTTATATGTGTCAAATAAGTCTCCGTATCTGTACGACGCTTGTTTTACATCGACCGATCATTTTAATTAGTCGTTAGACGATATGAGCGACTTCACGTATACATACTTTACAAAGACTGAGTTATCGACTAATGGAATTGCGCCCTTATATAAAGACAATATTTATTTATTTTGGAAGACAAAGGGTGTCCTTTATTATAATAACTGTGACTAATAATGATAAATAATGCCTTTTAATGAAAGCTCTGAGATGTAAGAACTTATTCCAATTATGTAAGATCCATATAGTGGAATAATATCAAGGTTTCTAGTTATTACATTGATATATGACGTCAGATGAACGATATTCCTGATGACGGGTTCTAACTTCAAATGTAATAAATTCTACTCACAAATTTACATATCTCAGAAGAACGGAGAATTTGTGCCGTAATAATTTCGAATGTAACACTTACATATGTCGACAAAAGGATTTAGTAATTTCTGGGAAATGGTAATCTTCCTGAAAATTTTATAATCTATACTCATAATAATAATTGCAATATAAAAAATTTCTACTTGAGTCAATAAAGAAGGAAAATAACAAAATGGTTAATTTCAGGTACCTTTTATTTGTTTAAAACTTTTTTAACGATCGATATCACCACTTTTTAAAAATGGATTTGAACTTAGACTCAATTTATTAGCAAGGGATAAGCTACTGCACTGATTTTAATTAATTTTACATCAATAGAAAACAAACGTAACAAAATAGAATCGGTTAAATAAAGAAAAATAATTTTATTCGTTGTTATGCATAAAATATACCTTAAAGCATAAAATTCAATTATTCCATTCTATTATCAACATGTCATTTTAACTTTACATAATTGGGGCTACATTTGTTGCCGTAAAATTATAAAAACTAAACACCAGAATTACAAGACATTAGACAGGTTTCTTATGTCTTGAACAACTAACTTCGAATACCTGTTCCTAAATTCAATTAAAACAGTATTACCGTTTCATTTCTTGTGAAAAGGTAGCGCGTGCGACAACCTTTAATCCACTTAGTCTTTCTTTACTGTTAATCGATAGCTTTTTTATTACGCCCATAAAATATATTGAATGGCACTCTCATTGATAAGATATATTTATGTTTACATTATGTAATTTATGTATATATAAGGAACTGCAAAAACTTACTCATTGATTTCCATTGCCAAACGAGTAAACGGCCAAATAACGAGGCGAACGATGCCGATGGACATCTCCAAATGCAGATGCGTTGATTGAACCTATTGTTCTCTGTTTTTAAGCAGTGAGAAGGATAACATTATGGTTTGTTTTTGTTGTGTCTCGTCAGTAGAAACTCACTGTAGATGTTATTACGTTGATAAGCAATAACATGACAAAAACAATTGCGTGTTCTTTTGTTACATATCACGAAATCACATTGTTGTTTAAAATATATTTAAACCAATTACGCATGTAAATGTTTTTTCGTGCCCATTTGAATGTAACCTCAAGAAATACCAAAAAGATAATATTTCTTTGTCTTGATTAGTTTTTTTTCCATTTATGAGAAATGAAAGAATTAAAATTAAATATTGTAAAGGTTTTGTTCAAGTATTTTCGCGTTGATCTTACTCTTATTTTTTTTATTCCTAAGAACATTATATCATACATACAAGCATACAAGCAAGTGAAATAAAACACTGTACAATAAAATTACTATCAACGACAAAGTGACAAATTTCTTTATAATTTGTCCAGCTTATTGAAATAAGATATCAAGTAAAAATAAGTTTTTTCCGCCGCACCCATGGTTGACCTGTACTTTAACTATTTAGGTCAAATGTATCATCCTATATTTTACGCTTTATTGCATTTAGTTTATTCATAGTCTTGTAGAGTGATAGACGGTCAACAATCTTGTAAACTTCCAACTGGTAACATCTTACTAATATTATAAATGCGAATGTTTAGATGGATGGATGGAACGATGTTTGATTGAAGGTATATCCGGAACGATTAAACAGATCTTGATGAAATTTGGTACAGATATAGAACATAGTCTAGAAGAACACATAGGCTACTTATCAATTATTACTGTCTAAAAATGAATTGAAAAATGTTAATTTTGTATTAAGTAAGTGTTTATAGATAAATTTATGTAAGGATTTCGACGAAAACGTTTCATGAATTTTCCGAGTTGTGGTTGAAATTAGCTAATGCTCTTTTAATATATTATTTCGGGACGGACTATTTGTTTGTTTTATTCCCAGTAGTGTTCGCGAGTTAGCAAATTAATTGTGACAATGCGTATGCCATTGACTAGTACAATATGAAAATATTCTTAACCAACAATTCATGTACATATATTTATTTTACATTTCCACTAAAACTAATATGAAATGACGTTGAAATAGTAGTCAAATGTAGAGCTTAACTTTACAATTTACAAAAGAAAATAATTCATAATATCTTTGAATGAATACTTAATTTGCGGTGTAACCTATTTCTACCTTTAACAGTTTTATTATACTATTGTTGAATATTAGTAGTATTACTAATTAATAAGGAAGATTATACACGCTAGGCAAAATCCTAGAATCTATATATATCGGTCACACCTAGTATGAAATAAAAAGTAAAAATATATATTATCCAACGTATATACAATAAAAAGGTTGTTATTTCCACTAAAAGCCTCAAAGTATGTTTTAGGACCAAATTGACTGATGCTTAAGACAGAAAAATTCGCCTTTGCGTCGTTAACTTTAAGTGGTGTCATTGGGGACGAGTCTTTTTGTGGTCGGTCGCGTTTTGATATTAACGGAATACATTCTTGAGTTTAGAGAGCGGAATAAGCGTTTATCGTAAATTTCAACTTTTATTTAACATTGAACTTAATGTTGTGTGGAATAAAGTACCAAATCGACTGCGTAAACTCTCATATACACATATGTTTTAACATAAATGAGGTAGTCACAAATAATAAAACCATGTCCCTGTACTTTGGGATAGTAATCACAAAAAACATCGTATCTTTTTTTTTTAAATCTTACTAATATTATAAATGCGAATGTTTAGATGGATGTTTGTTTGAAGGTCTCTTCGGAATGGCTTAACGGATCTTGATGAATTTTGGCACGGTTGTAGAACATAGTCTGGAAGAACACGTATAAAGATATTTTTAATGCCGCGCAGATAGAGTCGTTGGTGACAGCTAGTATTTTATACAGTCAAAACAATTTTTTTCTAAATTTTTCATAAAATATTATAATAATCAAATATTCTACTAACATTTATAGTAGCCATATTACTTTACACCTAAAAGTACTTTAATAAAATAAACATCTCTAAGAAATCTCCAACAGTATAATTATCAATCTTTTAACTCAACAAATATCGTGCTAAGGAATTCACGAGACGATGCCAAAAGCAAATACGCATCATTTGAGATTTGAGGGAATACATTGCGTCTTTATGCTGATATTGAATGAACACTTAGTAATTCACACGCAGAAATGTACGATTAAATTTTAAAAAGCTGTTTTGTATGTGCTTAGTGTTTTAAGTTCCAAAAAGAATTAAGTTACTTTGTGATAATTTCAAATAATGTTTCTTCCACATAAAAAATAACATAAAGAACTTCTTTTCCTACTTGGGGTGAGGACAAGTGCCAAGTTATCGACTATTTTAATTTTGTCAGAAATATGTATCCGTCATTGTATTTTGTATTGAGAGAGGTGTGTTCGTTTCCGATACTTTATACTTCAGCTTTAGTTTAGGTTAACTTAAATCAAACCGGTTTATATGTACTTTTTACTATGCAGACGAAGAGCGGGAGGTTTGCCATCAGTATGCCGCGCGCCGGCGCAATGTTCCTCGCGCTAGCAGCTGCACTGCTTGCGGTGCACTCCGCAGATGCTTCCTACATTGATCCTGGTAAATACCATCTATAGTATACGATCTTTCACACACCATACCTAGCGTCTTTTATAATCAATCGGAAAATTCGGTCCCTCGTTTCCATAAAGATTTTCCTCCTTCGTCTATCTCGAGAAATGTGACTGACCATTGTTACTTCAGTCTAGGTTAAATTTGACTAAATAATTAAAAATGTATTGACGATTTATTAATTTATTTTTGTTTAGTAATTATTTCGTAAACAAAAGTTACCAGAGACTGATATCGAAAGCAGAGACAAGAAACAAAGACAATAAGTCATTGTAGGCGATAACGAATGACCCGAAACTTGACATTCACCTCATAACACCTCCACCTCAAGCTGCATGATAGTATATTGTTTCGAAATTGAATAAAGTTAACATAAACATATAAAAATTAACATTAATACCAACAGGAGACGACGATGTCGATCTAGATTGGGCAGAATACGTTGACCCGAACGAATTGCAAAACTTACGAGATGTTGGGAAGTGAGTAAATAGAGTTTAAATTTAACATTTTTCCGTTTGATTTACTTGCAGTCGGACATTCATTTACTTCGTTCACTGTAATTTTTATACTATGTTTTTACGTTATTAACGTATTACAGTGAAATTTTATTAATTAAATCTTTTAAATCAAAAAATTTCATTTCATCACATCTTTCAGTATTAAAAAGGAGCATTATTTGAAAACGAATTTTGACACCAGACAACTTTGAACGAGTTAAAAACTGCATAGGTTTTTCAAAAATCACCGTAAAAGTGAAAAATTTAGTCATTTTTATAAATTCATTATTCCATAAATAATGTATTCGTAGTGATTTAATTCTTAAAACTTACTTATTGCAAAATGTACTAGACATACACGAGTATCAATCATGTAGAAGACGTATCATTGAAGCAGTAGTAGCACGGATCGTAACTTAGGCTAGCTATTCGATGATGTGATTTCAGACGATCGTCGCTGATCTACGTTTTCAGGCGCGCCTGCATCCCGCGCGGCGGTAACTGCGATCACCGTCCCGGTGACTGTTGCCACTCCTCTTCCTGCCGCTGCAACCTGTGGGGCTCCAACTGCCGCTGCCAGCGCATGGGCCTCTTCCAAAAGTGGGGCTGAGCCCCGTCACGCGCCCCCGCAGCCCCATCTGACGCCCCGACCACCGCACTACATCGGACCTCTTGCTTTCAACTTCATTTATATCTATTTCTATCCCTCACCTACCTTCACATCTTAGATTTGATCGCCATTCAAAACAGGGACCTAGATATTTTAGTTTGAAAATATTTTTGGACCTATTATACAAAATTTAGAATTGCATTATATGTTCCGTTTGCAGTTACTATTGGGTTATCTTTTGTTTAATTCTTTCGTCTGAATGTGACGAGCGTCCGCTTACGTGGTTGGGCAATCACCCAGCCTTATTGCCCAATCAGTACGCCCTGACGTCATGCTCGGCCATTCAGACCTTGCCGACTGTCCACAGCATCGGGTTCTGGGTGCTTGTATTTTTGTTTCCTTTTTTATTTAGGCTCAGAACCCCAAGCTCTGGCAGCGTTTAACTTCTTAAAATGTATGTATGTAGAGTATAAGCTAAACGTAGAAAGTAGCGCTAATATTGATGGTAAACTTATGTCAATAGGAAAGTAGCTGTCATTACAAAATAATAAAAAAAATTATCGTAATAAATGTTCTAGTTATGTAAGAGACTAACGATAATAGAAAACTTGGTGGAAGATTCAACAGAAAGCCTTTGGAAAGAACAGCGCCATTTGTATTTGCGATTGGCAACTTAGATTTTAACTTATATATGTGTCAACAAACAAGTAATTCATTATATCTAGAAGGAATCTTAATGTATTACGCTCTCGCACAGGGGGTATAAGGTATTGCAGCCTAGTAGACTTTCTGTACGTAGCTTCTTATATTGTACGTTCCTGATGGAATATGGTAAAATATAACTTTTATTGGAATATGGAAATGATATATTGTATTAATAAATGTTTATGAAGATTGATACGTTTTTTATTTGTTTTGTGCCCTTTTAAAAAATTTAGTTTACAACATTACTAACGCCCAAAAGCGTCGATGGCTCAGGTTAAGCACTTGACTTGCAATCCGCAGGTCATGGGTTCGAATCCATGTACCAATGTGTATTTCGATTTTCGATTTACATTTATCCGACGTTAGGTACGTAACGGTGAAGGACCTAGGCCCTTAGGTTTAACCTTGATGCTGCATAGGTATATCTGAGAAGAAATTCAAAGATATGTGCGAGGTCAACCAACCCGCATTGGGCCAGCGTGATTAACTATGGCCTAGTCACCCCTAACTTAGAGTAGGCTCAGAGACTCTCGGAGGGTGGTTATAGTCAGCTAATTAGCTGACTAACGCCCATGACACAGAGGGGTAGCCAGAGTCTAGAGATCTCCATTTGACGCGGACTTGACACAGTTATTCAAAATTTGTCATTTTCTTATCTTTGGTAACTTCTTTAGTGAAATACAAATAAGGGCTAAAAATCTACTATTAGAAAATTCTTCCTACTTTTTTTTAGTAATTTATGCCTTTTGATATATGTTCCGTCCTACTGACCTGCCTCAACAATACCGACGTCTGAATAATGAAAGCTGCACGCTGCACAAAAGAACCACACGTCTATCTTCCTGTCATTCTACATGTCTTTACCTCCCACTTGCATTATAAAACCTTTTCACCTATGTAGTGAACCACTAATATTAGTCTTATTTCACGATTTTTTTTATAACAGATAGCATAAAGGACATTTGATGTTAAGTGGCTACTATAGTCTAACATACTTAACCAACCCGGTGGGCAGAAATAAAATTATATTATAAGAACAAATTAGCACCCGCACCCTCAATGTAAAAGTGTGACAAGATCCTTGTCGTACTAAAGCTGTATAGTCATATTTTTTTTTAATTTATGCATATACCTAAGTAGCTTTTACATATTATCTGACAAATCTTGCCGCGATAGCAGTGTCTCTCACCAGGACAGGTATTGACACATATAAAGTTCTTGTCATTTTCATAAATATTGAGTTTTCGGCTAACGATTTTGCTAATACAATACAATACAGTACAGTACAGTACAGTACAATACAGTACAGTACAGTACAGTACAGTACAGTACAGTACAGTACAGTACAGTACAGTACAGTACAGTACAGTACAGTACAGTACAGTACAGTACAGTACAGTACAGTACAGTACAGTACAGTACAATACAAAACAATACAATACAATACAATACAGTACAGTACAGTACAGTACAGTACAGTACAGTACAGTACAGTACAGTACAATACAAAACAATACAATACAATACAATACAATACAATACAATACAAATCGAATGTTACTTTACCTTGGAGGCTGATTATATAAGGTTGAGAAGGTGGATTAGGCCTTTGGCAATACCCTTAATGTTTATGTTGAATATTACTAAATAGCTATTCGCCAAAGTGTAACTATTCTTTTAAAAAAATAATTCCACACTATAAAAGCTTCATACAGTGATATATTACAGAATTCACTTGACATATAAGTAAGTTTACTGGGTTAAGGACTATCGAAACGCGTCATCGTTAGCTGGTTATTTACTGTATGACACCCTAAGGGTTGAAAAATGTGTAAGTACAAACTACGAGTATTTATAAAAATTAACATACAATGTGTACTGTATACCCAGGTATGGATTTATTTTGATGAAATTAAAAACTCTTTTCATTGAATTTAGTAGTAGGTGTGCTAGTATAAAATAGTAATGTTGTAAATAATGATAAAATACTGTCTAAATATCACTAGACATAAATATTAATAAATGGCTTGTGGGTTCAGATAACCGCAAAGAAAAATATTACCCGCTATTGCCCTACTTTACTCGACCCACGGCAAAATTATGTTTATTCTATTGAAAACCGAAATTGCCTTTTTAGTGTTGTTTATTTTAAAAGAAATTAAATTATAGGTATGTATCAATTTAATTACTTTGTAAACTACAATTCATATAGTATATAACATAAATTAACTGTTAATTTGGTTTTTAGTATCTTCATTGACTTATTTTTGCATTCAACTATATAAATTAACAACTCACGCACAAATTATGTATCATAATGTTTGTATGCTTTTAAAGAATAGAAATAATAACGTAATTTCTACGAAATGGGATCTCAAATAATGTTCTTTTTATAAATAACTATCAATAAATTAATTATACAAGGGAAAAGATTTAACAAGAAGGGAATAAGAATATAAGTAAAATTTGAGTTACAACATTCTTTAAAGCTCTGTGTACATCTCGACTTCTTAGATGAAATCTCGAGTTTATGAATAATTTTGTCGAAGTTTAGAGAGGGGTTGATAATTGGAAAAACTTCCGTTCGACCGGGTCACGGGGAAAATATTTCCACTTCAATCGAATCGAAAAGAACGGACTGAATATAACTTGGAAGAATAATTTGAATACATAAATAGTTTAAAATATTATAATAAATATCGACGTATTATCAAACATATTTTTGAAGAATTTTTATCCATTGAAGTCCACTCTAAATGAATTAAAAATGCTTCAATATGTCCTAAGAAAGCGGTAAAATATTTGTATCTTAATGTAAGATGATGTATGATGACTGAATCTTTAGTTTTAAATCAGTTAATAATATAGTTATTTAAAGCTTGTCATGCAAGTTGTATTAGTAGTTATTGAGGTTTCTGTACTTTTTAGTTAGTATCGATTATGTTAATTTTAGTATAATATACCGTGCGTATTGATTACAGCTGTCTGATATAAAGCCGATCAAGTCGACCGAGACGGCAAGTTGCTAACTTTGATAACGGAAGTGAACTTTCTAAGGCTGATAGTTAATTAATGTTAGAGGGAATGGAGGCGTATTTACTTAATCCACACAACGTCGCCGTATATTGCCTATTGTAATTTATTATTTTGGAAGATACCTTTTTTTGGACCTTTTTTTTGTCTTTTTCAATAAACAGAAATCATTATGTGTTTGTGGTTTATAAATCATTATATATTGTGATGAAACTTTTGTATTTGTTACATGTTCTAGTGGCGTTAAAGAAGGTTTATATTCTAAAAAATTTAAAATTAAATAAAAAAATAATTAATTTTATTTAACTTTCTTTTTTAAATACAAATTGGAGCTAATAATTCTTTTATTGGACTAAATTTATTATTTTCATTTAAAACTATTTTCATTTAAATCTGTTTTTAATAGCATAAAAATATGAGTAGAGTAACTTGTAAATTGGAGATTGCAATTTCCTTTGGAGTAATAAAAACAAAGTTATGAGCTGAGCTTTATAATAATGTTTGTGAATATTTTATAGCGTTCCTGCTACAAATAGATAAATTGTACATTACCCACGTACCTTAATACACTGGCAATTAAATGTAATTTTATATGTACAGCTAACATAAATACTAGGCAAATTTTACAACTATTTTTTTAAGAATTTAATAGTTTTTACAAAACTATCTTTATCCCTACGAATTCGTCAGCGCGGAATTAAAAGACAAAGTTAATAAGTAGTCTTCCAGACCACGTTCCATATCTACGCCAAATGTGAACGAGATCTCTTTTTTATTTATGTTATTCTGTCTATCCTCTATTTCCAAAACAATACGAATTAGGGTTCTTCAAGAAGCTAGCCTATCTTCCTCTCCAAGGCCGGCAATGCATCTGCAGTTCCTCTAGTGTTGCGGATATCCATGGGCCTCGTTGTTCTTGCCATCCATTTATCGCCCCTCCCCATTCTCACATAAAAAATATATTTTATAACACAACAAAAAAAAAATATCGAAATGGATCCAGGCGTTTCATTCGATGTCGTGACCGAGGTAAATAGCAATTATTTCATATATTTCTATAAATACTAGCTGTCGCCCGCAACTCTGTTCGCACAGAATTAAAGAAAAAAAAACTTAATTAGTAGCCTATGTTTTCTTCCAGATTGTGTTCTACATCTATAACAAATTTCATTGAAATTGATGCAGTCATTCTAGAGATAACTTGTGACAAACATCCATCCATCCATCCATCCATCCATCCATCCATCCATACAATATTAGTAAGATCTATGTGTAACTTTAGTATGAGAAAATCTTTACTAAGAGACTGCTTAATACAAAATACTTTATTAAAGCATGTCTTCCGGGAAAAAGTTTGTACTTTTTTTGGTAGCTTCCTTGATTAACTTGGAGCGAGTTATGTTAATATAAGCACTTTTTGGTCGGCACACATTCAGGCATGGCCGCTTCGTGAAAAGAATCTAAATAACCTGTTTATCGTAGTAGCTGATGTACGTAATATCGTGGGGTATTAAATTTATAGCACTTTTGTATAGAGATAAAATTTATAATAAAGATAAGTAAACAAGGACGGTTTGTTTATACATATAAAGCTGAAATTAATAATTGCATGTTTAAATGGTGATAAACTAAGTGAGTTTTTTTTTTGTAATTAATAATTATAAATACATTAAATTATCTTAGTTCCGAAAAACATAATTCCTCGATATTTCAAAGGTTAAAGTTTAAGTTAAATAATTTAGAGTTAACCCAACACTTCAAACACTACCATGAAATAACAATAATTTTATAATATTTAATTAATATTATAAATGCTAATATTTGGATGGATGGATGAATATATGATACTTATCTCTAGAATGGCTGCATAGATCTCGATAAAATTTGGTATAGATGTAGAACACTCTGGAATAATACATAGGCTGCTAATTAAGTTTTTTATTTTATCCTGCACATACGGAGTTGCGGGCGACAGCTAGTAATCTTCTAATATATAAAATTCTCGTGTCGCGGTGTTTGTGGTTAAACTCCTCCGAAACGGCTTGACCGATTCTCATGAAATTTTGTGAGCATATTCAGTAGGTCTGAGAATCGGCCAACATCTATTTTTCATACAGGGGGGCTATTTAGTTTTTTTAACTGCGCGCGGACGGAGTCGCGGGCGACAGCTAGTCAATATATAAAAAAACATATCCTAGTAGTACCACAGGGAAGTTTACGTACCTACTATATTATGTTTTAGTAAAACTATTGTAAACTACTGTACGACATCATTTCAGACTCTTATCACGTAACAGCTTTTCAAACGTGTTCGTGAAAAGAGATAAATTTTCACATAAACATGTGTATTGAAATGCGGGTTCGAACAGCAGATGTTTGCTCGTTTGACAGACACGCGTCGCAATAAAGTATTTGTAAACAACATTTATGATGAAAATCGCGAGTTACACCTTACTGCGATATTTGACGATAAAATTACTTGTGAATTTTTTGATCGCGTTTTTCAAGAAATCTTCAATACTTCAAAAGAAGTATTTTTATATTTTTTTATATTAGAGCGTTGGTGGCTCAGGGGTTAAACACTTGGCTTGTAATCTGTAGGTCCTGGGTTCGAATCCTGATATTTACCAATGTGTTTTTAGATTTTCGATTTACATATGTACATCTAACCGACGTTCTTACAGTGAAGGAAAAAAGTGATGTAACCTGCACATATCTGAGAAGAAATTCCAAGATATGTGTGAAGTCAAGCAACCAGCACAGCCAGCGTGATTGACTATGGCCTCGTCATCCCTAACTTAGGGTAGGCTCCGTTCCCTCAGTGAGGACATATAGTGGGCTGATGATTTTTTTATATTAAACTGGTTTTTACCCGCGACTCCGTCCGCGCGGAATAAAAAAACAGAAAACGGGGTAAAAATTATCCTATGTCCGTTTCCTGGTTCTAAGCTACCTGTCCATCAATTTTCAGTCAAATCGATTCAGCCGTTCTTGGGTTATAAATAGTGTAACTAACACGATTTTCTTTTATATATATAGATAGTACTAACATTTGTAAAACTTTACCGCAGATTTCCGTTATCGAAACATTTAAAAACATACATAGACAATACAATATATTCTACATCTGTACCTAATTTCATCAACATCCGTTGTGCCGTTATGGAGATACCTTCAAACAAACATCCATCTATCTAAACATTCGCATTTACAAATATAAGTAATTGCAAGCATTATTAGTAAGATAATCCCACACATGACAACTTTTATAAGTCACTATTTTCCAATATTGTTTATTCGACACATAATGGACAATATTGTAATTTGTTTATCTTAAGTTGGCAAACGAGCAAACGGCCACCTGGATTCGCCGAAATAGCGAGGCGACCGTTGCCAATAGACATCCGCAAATGCCTACCTTTAATCAACTTCGAAGGGTATGCACAGAAAGAGGATATTTCTCCTTCCTATGCGTCCCCTCTTCCGTCAAAACCACTTCCCCTTCCAATCCTTTCCTAATAAGAAAAGGGTGGTAACGGAAAAGGGACTAAATTTAAGCCTAATGTTATCAAACGCCTCATATACGTAAATTCACTAAAAATAACTTGATCAATATCAATATAATTATACCTTCGAGTCCAAAGTTCCACGATCTATCAAAAATTAATACGTTTAAGCTATTTCTGTTGATTGAGCACTTCCTCGACATTTGTGTTTGAACGTAATTAGAGTAATTATTTAATACAGAAACAAATACATATTTCAATATTGGAACAGAACTAAAGAGCACATATATTACGGTGTGGTCGGCTTTCTGTATTATTCTTTCCCTTGGATCTTCAACCGAGAAGGGTTATGTTAGAGTCAGTTTGTAGATCTTTTACACCATGACATTACAGCCTACACAGAAACAAATGCATTATTCAGAGATATTTAGGTAACATATTACTAAAGGCTTTGAAGTGATAATATTAATAAATATGAAGCTCATATCTTTAATAACGAGGAAAATCGTTTATTTTTCTTTATGCGTCGCAAAATTATTCCCCTGAAGGTATATTTTTGGCGAAAAAATTTATCCGCCAACGCTTTTCCGAAATATATTTATAATTATATATGATTTCATATTTATAACTATGATGGAGATCGATTAGCTCCTGAACGTGGCTAAATCCTTTGCTTCAAGAGCCAATCCCTTCCCCTTATCATTAATTAGGCTTAATTTTAGTCCAAATCCCCTTCCCATCCTTTTCTTATCAGGAAAGGATGGTAAGTAGAAGAGGATTTCACAGAGGAGGGGACGCATAGGAAGAGGATATATACTCTTTCTGTGCGTCCACTGTCTTTTAAAGGTAGGCAACGCATCTACAATTGCGGATGTCTATGGGCAGCGGTAGCTTCGCTATTTAGGCGGACTCAGGTGACCGCTTGCTCGTTTGCCACTTTATGACATAAAAAAATCGATATCAAAAAAACAGTTAATTCCAATTTTGGCTATACATTGATAGATTAATAAATTTTTCACTTGCCTGAATTACAGCTACGTGTGATGTTGTCGTCCACATTTCTGGTGTACCCAAAATATATAGGTATTACAGAATAACCAATGGATACGGTTGTTTTATTGACTTAGTTTATATAAGCAGGTATTCGTAGCGATGTGACACACTTGGATTCCTCATAAGTATAGTGACAACACCACACTCGCAGATGGTTATTGAATCTTCAAGAACTGATATAACAAAGAGATGTCAAAAAGTTAATCTTACTTCTTACTTATATTATAAATGCGAATGTTTGGATGGATGTTTGTTTGAAGGTATCTCCGGAACGGCTCAACGGATCTTAACGAAATTAAGCATAGATGAAGATCATAGTCTAGAAGAAGACATAATTACGCACGGACGGAGTCGCGAGCGACAGTTAGTGTTTTATAACAGATCGAAGAGCCGCAACCAACCGGGGGGACGCAACAATAATATTGCATTGATAGTGTATTTTAAAGTCAAAGTATTGCCCTAGTACCAGAGTTAGATTATAGTATATTTTAAAATGCAATCTTCAATAATAAAAAAAAATTGGTTGATATTTTACATTTTAACCTAATTTTTACAAATGCTGGTCTCCATATCCAAGCAGAAAATATTAGTAATTTTTTTTTATTCACTCTTATATAAAACAGTAAATACTGATACAAGAGTGAACTTATTATCTATCGACAGTTGAATAAAATTGCTTTACATTGACACTAACACAAAGTGACGACGAAACTTCGTTATACTATTTTTGCCGAAAAATAAAAGGCATTTTACTAAAGTAGAGAAATAACGCTAACGAAAAAAATATCTTATTGTTTTCCTTTCGTAAATATTGTACAGTAGTTTGTTTAATGACTTTTTTTCTTTATTTTTCTGAACATGGTGTATCAAAAACTAATTATAGGGATTACGAAGTAACTAAGTAAACTTCACTTCATTTTTTTTTGAATACGTAAAGGTTTTTCAAGACATTTTCTCCTTATATTCACATAAAACGGAAGAGTTTGTTAGAATTTCCAATTTTCAATATTTTTTATTACGATATGTTTGCCTCTCAGTTTACTGAAAAGGTTAAGGAGACTGGTTCTTTTTCATTAAAATCTCTATCTATGTAGCTTGTATTTTTAAGATAATCTTAATGTCATAATCGTAGCAAGCTGATGTTGATGATATGTCATTAATATTTAATTAATAAATCAGTACGGATTAATGCTAATTGAGAACATTTACAGAGACACCAATTTCAATTAAGTTTAGGTTATTAAAGCGGTAGAACTGAGAACAATGAATCATCCACGAAAACCCTCTTGAGATTAAGTTATTTCAATTTAATTATAACATCACTTACAACTTCAAATATCATAACCACATGTATAAAATGTGTATAATTTCTTTTTGTACATACATTATCTGTTTTCATCTTAAATCTCTCTTGATTACCAATTCTTTTACCTTTCCCTTTCTTTTTCATTACACTTATTATAATAGCTTCAATACTCCAAATTTTTTTAATTACAAATTAACACGCTTATTATTATTTATGTTACTTTGTCTTCTTTATTTGTTAACAGAATATAACTATAAAGTTTCTTTAAAATAAAGATAGTGGAGAATGAAATGTAAATATTGTTCCATTTATGTAAAGAATACGACATCACTATGCTCCAAGTGTTTGCTTACTAATAGCTGCATTGTACAAAGAAAACATAGTGTATACAAGAGAACGGTATCGTATTTCATATAACCAAGCGACACTACCTTGACATTACAGATAGGTATCGATCGATTTCATTTTGTTTGTTTTTTTTTTATTATAAACTAGCTTTTACCCGCGACTCCGTCCGCGCGGAATAAAAAATAGAAAACGGGGTAAAAATTATCCTATGTCCTTTTCCTGGTTCTAAGTTACATGCCCACCAATTTTCAGTCAAATCGATTCAGCCGTTCTTTAGTTATAAATAGTGTAACTAACACGACTTTCTTTTATATATATAGATAGATGGTATCGTTCACTAGAGGTTTAGATCCGTTGTTGTTTTATTTACATCAAATCGTAAATATTGTTTATGTTAGAACATAGAAAAACAGTACTTCGATGGTTTGGATACGTTGAAAAGATGAACGAAACAGATCGTCTAGTATTTGCCAAAGCAATTTACAGTGATGGAACCTTTTTTTCAGAGTGCTTTATGCATACTCTGCGCCCTGGGTAGACGCAGTAGTGATGTGGGATTCTCTTCCAGATGGGAAGCATACCCACTAAACCCCTCTGTTCCTCCCACCTTGTGATGGAACCTAGACAGGCGGTATTTAGAGCACCCGAGCTTGTATATATAGATGTATAAACATGGGTGAGAAGATAAGTCCTGGCAGGACAGCGCCAAATGGAAGTTCATGATCTCTGTGTACTCCCCTGAGTCATGTGCTTAAGTATTTTAATGGTAAACCACCTTACTATATAATGTTAAATATCAGAGAGTGATAATGTTGGTAGTTTGTCGATCGTTATCTCTGTCTATTGTAATGAATTGCTTTCGCATCCGACAAGATATAAATCATGACAACGAATTATTTGAAGACAAGAAAAGTTATTATGGAAACCGAAATTTGTGCGGCTTAAATAAATTTTCTGCGGTCCACAAATTACCGTTGACAAAATAAATATATAAATTCTGTTGCTTTATTTTATTATGCTTCTAATTAATTTGATATACAAATGTTAAAATCGCTATTTTTTTTTCTTATCGACATAATTAGAAACAATTTGCTTTATTGTAAAAAATAATATCTAATGTTCACGTTTCAGCTTGTACTATCATTCAAATAAGTTTATAGTAAACTACGTAAAGCAATAAAATACGTGCCAGAGTTTTTAGAGATTAAGAAAGAAATATATTATTTAACTAGCAAAATAGGTGCTTTCTCCAGACTGGAAGCATTAAGGACTAGATAACATACGAGCAACCTGATTGAAAATTGATATAATAATGTAATTAAGAATTGAAAAATACATTATCTGTAAAGTAACAACACAGTAACTAATTTGCACATGAATGCAAACTCAATATCAAGGGAATGCAAGCAAAATAAACACATGTCGGACATATTTATCGTGCGGCCACACAATGCTGTTGTCGTGTTTGTTGTTTGTTTGACAAAATGTGAAGCGTATGTTCCCACTGTCAAAATACTTGTATAAAAACATATTGTTATCACTGCTTTATCAATGGGAATAAGTGTGATAGCTTCTATTTATACAATATACAAAGACAATTGTGTTTAAAATAAATTAACGTTACATTTGATTTTCAATTTAACGTATTTTTAAATATCTTAATATAAATAAATCTCGTGTCACAATGTTAGTCCTCAATGGACTCCTAAACCACTTAACCGATTATAATAAAATTCGCACACCATGTGCAGTTCGATCCAACTTGAGAGATAGGATAGTTTAAATCTCAAATTATAGTCGCAATTTTAATTTATTGCTAATTATTTGTCTGTTATTATTTGACAGTCACAATTATCTGTTAACTCCAAATGATTCTAACAGATGTCGATACCTTTCGACTGGGTTGAGTAAGTAATCAATAGATGGCGCTGCTATGGTAAATCTACGAACGTGTCATAAAAGTTTATTAACTGCGCACGGACGGAGTCGCGGACGACAGCTAGTATTATATATTAATTTATTTTTGACAATTGTTTAAAAAATTATGCGATTTTTTTCAATATTATTTATTTATAGTGTAGCTAATGTGAAAGGAAAATTATTTATTATATTGTTTCTATTATTATTACTTTATATTTTAACCCTTTGTAACAAGTTCAACTTTCTGGCAGGTCAAAGCTTTTAATGTCCAAAGAACCCTTTTGTTTCACGCGAAACATTTTTACTTTGAAGAATTTAGTACAAATATTTGAATCATTTATAAGGGTCTACTGAATTTGAATTAAGCCGATTCGATACTTCTAATAGCTAATAAAATTAAGTAAAAATACTCTTTTATATACCAATTCTATTTACTAATATGTTTTTTTTTCTAGTTTTGATTTACATATATACATTTATCCGACGTTCTTGTGGTGAAGGAAAACATCGTGATGCAACCTGCACATATCTGAGAAGAAATTCAAAGATATGTGTGAAGTCAACCCGCACTGGGCCAGCGTGGTTGACTATGGCCTAATCACTCCTAAGATAGGGTAGGCTTCGAGCCCCTTGATGGGGACATATAGTGAGCTGATGATGATGACTCTTCTATGTTGAGTTTTCTTGCATTACATTGTATACATTTGCGTCCCGGAGACCTACTTTTAGTCCACGTTCTCTGGGAAGACCCACATTTTCTTATAAGGAAATTATGGGAAGAGAAAGTGGATTTTACGGAGGTGGGGACGTATAGGAAGGAGAAATATTCTCTTTCTTTGTGTATCTGCAATTGCAGATGTATATGGACAGCGGTAGCTTCGCTATTTCGGCGAATTCAGGTAGCAGCTTGTTCGTTTGCCACTTTACGATATTTAAAAAATGACAATACTTTGTATAAAGAAGTACCATACTTCCTTAATTGCGTTTGTATAATTTAATTGCTATATAATACTATTCGAGATCATTACTTCAAATACATCGCCTGTAGATCCATCATCTCATGATGTTTTTTTAGGTTTCCATATACACAAAAATGATCAAAATATGTCTTTGTAAAGCTTTAAACAACACGCATAAAAATATATATATTTCTACGACTACTATTTAGTCCCAAATACTGTTATAACATAGTTATTAATGAGTTAATTAATAAGGATTTCGTATCCAGTGGACTGAACAATTTATTGGTACAAAAACGATGAGGTAACATTAATTATAAAAGACATACTTAGATAAAGATTTCAGTAACGGTGCGTTATAGAAGTGAGATTTACTTCACGCTTTTTAGTTAAAAAGTCAGTGTACATATTTTTAAAAACTAAAAAATGTATCAAAACTTATATGCAATGAAGCATACTAGAATATTTTGTAAAGCTACTAAATATTATTCATCTTTGTCAAGAGCATTGGTGGCTGAGGGGTTAAGCACTTGACTTGTAATCTGCAGGTCTTGAGTTCGAATCCCGCCATTTACTTTATTAATGTGATTATCGATTTACATCTACACATTTATTCGACGTTCTTACGGTAAAGGAAAACCAACGTTCACTGGGCCAGCGTCGTTGACTATGTTCACCCTTAACTTATGGTAGGCTCCGAGTCCCTCAGTAGGGATGTTTAGTGAACTAATATTTATTTTCATCTTTAGAGAAATATCAAAGACTTTAAACGCTACGAATTAGAGATACATAGTACACGATACGCCTAACTTTATTACAATTGAAGTAAGTATTTAAAAGAAAATTATTTTAAATAGTACCAGGAGGATAGTCTTTTTATGTTCAATATTCACATTTCATTGTTCTTATTGGGGCTTAGCTTTGAGAAATACATATCGTCTCTCACAAATTCAAAGTTTACGTGTTTAACACGAGTGAAATGTAAGTAATGTTTCGACAACTTTCGCAGACGTTGGGAACTTGGATGAATGTTTGTGTCAAAAGCTGGAAATGTTCATTAGCAAGTTGCCAACGCCCGCAAATCGTTAAGTTAATTCGAAATGCAAAATGAAGTCCGTCTATCGATATTATTAATGTATAATAAATATAATAAGTAAATTATTAAAGCAGGCAAGTTAGAATACTGTTACATGAAATATGTATCAATGATTTGTATACTTAAATAGACGAGCTTTTTACTAATACTCGTATTAGCTAAACAGTGAAAGTAGAAGTAGTAGAACATTTCGACACATGCGTGCTGGAGGCCTATTTTAGTCCATTTTCCCCACCCATTTCTTATAAGAAAAGGATGGGAAGAGGAAGTGTATTTGACAGAGCTGGAGGACACATAAGAAAGGCATATATCCTTTTTTTGTACATTCCTTCCTCCGTCGTTAAAAGATAGACAACGCATCTGCAATTACGGATGTGTATAGTCAGCGGTCGCTTCACTATTTCAGCGTATTCTGGAGGTCACCTGCTCGTTTGCCACGTTACGATATAAAAAAAAATCATGACTTAACATATAATGGTGTAGTGATAAACCACGAGTTTATTAATGAGATACCAAATAAAACACACATCAAAAAACAGGTCGTCATATATTTTTTAAATAACCTGCACGCATTCACCATCATCTTACTGGTACTGCCCTTTTCCTTACGTAATATTTACTCAGTTCTAGATTTTTATACAACTCTTTTGTACGCTTATTTTTCATACAATTCTTCCATGCTGGTATTGTTCAATTATGTACTGATAAATTAATTGACTTCCTTACAATGCCATTATTTTAAATGGCACTATCATTTCGTACCATAAGAGCGCTACTCATTATCACTAACGTTCAGTATAATGTTACACTATCATGTTAAGAGACTCGTTACATGCTTTTAGAAACAAAAGCCTAATGTTAACTTTTATCTCAAAATGGAGTCAACTTATATACAAGCTTGTATCGTATTTGAAAAGCTCTTCAATATGTTTATTTTTTTTATTATTTATAGCATAAAGTTCGCTACACGAAAATTTTTTAAAATAGCGACAGTAATGAAATCGGTCTATAATTTTCTGGAAAAATCGGTGAACCATTTTTATGAATCGGAATGACACATGCTGTTTTCCATGTCATAGGGACTTTTGTTTTGGGATATTTGGGTACTTAGTTAACAAAAGTGAGAACAGTTTATCAATTAAACTGTTCTCACTTTTGCTGTAGATGAAATTTCTTCTTCTTCTTCTTCTTCTTCTTTTTCTTCTTCTTCTTCTTCTTTTTCTTCTTGTGCCACTCGAAGCCGCACATTTTAAATAATTTAACGCACGCGTAGAAAACAGAATGTTTTATAGTTAAAATCATTCACATATGTTGACACGATGGACAGATTAAGACGATTTTGTAAGAAATAAAGTAAACTATAAGATCAATGCCAGAGTGTCGTAAACCGTGTCCCTGGAGCTTTCATTATTGTTAAACCTTGACGGCTTTATCCAGTAAGTTATTAATGAATTCGAGTTCAATTGATTTGCGGCTTTTCTCGCAACTGATTTTTAAGGTCAATAGTTTTTATATACTAAATATTTTTTTTAAATAAACTATAACTCTATTGAATTTAATTCATTTTATATTTGCGTAAAATAAAGCGAAGAAACAAGTTTTGAAGGCATCAGACTTGCGTACTTTCTTCTGCTTCGATTGACTGAACTTTGGAAATTCCCTCGATAAGACATTGCAACTTTCAAGGCTAATTCAGAAATAAATTGCCTTCGTTAGTTCAGTTAACAGTGGCATTTTTTCTTTAAAATCACTACCTAAAATACATAATTAAATTGATACTTATATTTCAACATGATACTCGTACATTTGTACTGAAATATCATACATCAATGATATTTCATTAAAATAAAAAAATGTTTCAATGATTGACATATACCTTAAGAACTAGAGATACTTTGCCAGTCTTCGAGAATGGTACGCTCGCTTCTTTTAATATATAAGTCGTACTGATTTGGAAATACCACCGATTACGTTCTACAAAGGATTGAAAGGTATTTTAAGATTACAAGTCTTTTAGTAGTGGAAGCCCATTATTACAGTATGCTGTGCGTCTTAAATTGCATTTCGAAGCATGTTTTTCTATATAAAAAACATTTCTCGCATTAATTTGATCAACGTACAGTCATGACCCTTCGCGGTATTCCCTTGCAACATTAGAGAGTTCCGCAAACGACAGCATAACAGTAAAAAGCAATAGTTGTCTACGATTGACCGACTTTTTTTCGTACAAACATATCTAAAAGCTGCGTCCTATTTGTATTTCGTATATTTCGTTATTGTCTCCACGTCGTCGTCTTAACGCTTACAAAACGGTCACACGACTGTCGCTTTTAAGGTGACAACTACGATATTCCCCGATAGTACCTCAAAAACACTACTTTCGCTTTCTATTCCTGTTTCGGTAAATAATAACAGTAAGATTGATATTAGAATTTGAAATTATGTTAATATTATGTCAGGATACAATTTTATCGCTGTAAGCATTTACGCATTAAGCCAATATTTCGGTGCAAATTGAGTTTCAAGGTTTCCAATTTGATTGATTACGATCTGGGACGTGATTAATGGAGGTGAAAACATATTTTGACATCTTGTCGAATTTGATCTTAAGGACTTACTTCCGCTTCAGATAAGAGAAATGTAAATATAAGATTGCTCACAAACACGTAGAAACATTTACCGTTTCTTTACAGTGAAAAATTCAAAGGTGTACTTAATTTGGTTACCTTTTCAAAAAAAAAAAAAACGAAGATAACTAAAGTAATTTTTGTATGGATTTTTCGATTGTGAAAATAAGATGTAAAGATTAATTTCCATTAAATTAAGATGAAATCTAGATATATCCTTCTCTAAAAGGACACTTATATATTATAATTTATTTTTAAAACATATAATTTAAAAACACACACAAATCAGCCATCAACGTTGGAAATATGATTACAAGTGATTGACCCAAAGACCGCAATCACTAAATTGCTTATAAATTGAAATGAAAAGAAAAATTGGTTGCAAAGATTTCTTTGCCTTTTGCAGTCTATTCTTGACCCAATGTTTCAATGAAAGGTCGAATGTCTAGACGATAGTAACTTGTTTTCATTAAAAAGACGTTTTCACTTTGCACTTTAGTAGCTTCATATTTAATAAGGTTCGTTATTATTTGCAATGGTCTTTTTTACTTCTTAATTATATTATAAATGCGAATATTTGGATGTATGAATGGATGGTTGGATGAATCGATGGATGTTAGAAGTTATCACCAAAACGGGTGCGTGGTTCTCGAGAAAATTTGATATAGAACGCAGTCTGTAGGAACACATAGGCTAGCTCTGATCTCGGAAATGTGTAGAGTTCCCGTACGATACATTTGAATTACATATTTACTCGCAACCTTCGCAACGCTTCAACATATTAAAATTTGGCACAGATATAAAACATAGACTTCAGTAGCACATGATATACTTTATACCTTTTTTAAATTCTGTGCCGACTATCTCGCAGGTAAAAGCTTTTAACCTATGTGAATAAATTGTTTGGATTTCCAGTGCCGAAACTTATGTGCAAAAGTTACAGTGTGCCTAAAATAAATATAAAATTATGTTTCAGATTTAAATTGTTCTTCTTCTTCTTCTTTGTTCTCTTTCTTCTTCTTCAAATTTAAATGTAGATTTAGGTACGTACAAAAATTTAATAGTTTCGCTGTGAACTAACGTGATTATTATGATCTATCAAAATCTTTATATATCAGAAATGATATGCTCTTTCGGCCTGGTATAGACGTATTCCGCCTATATTAATAGCTCTTTTTAAAATTACTGTAAATTCTTTTAAAACTTGTTGTTAAAAAAAAATAATACGAAAATTTATTCAATAGGAAAGAGTTTAAAATAAAATAAATTGTTATTGCTAGAAATAATATTGAATTACCTAGAACTTTGAACGTTTAGCTAACTTTGTTGTTGATGTACGAAGTTTTATAGTCGTAACGATCTTTTTACATTAAGGAAACAAGTATCGGAAAAGTTTAGTGTCCGGACAATAGATTTTAATTTCGAATTAGACAAAGAACTTAAGTTTTTTATCTCTCCGATCTTAACAGTTCTAAATGTTAGTTTAGATCAAATTACGCCCTAGCTCTTAGTTTTTGAATATTTCTTATGTTTTAAACAAAATAAAAATTAAGTACTATGTTACGTATACGGTTATTTTTTAATTACTAAAGAATATGTAAGAACTAGACCATTACCAGAGAATATTTTTATTTCTTATCTTTTAATTCCCGTCCCGATACCAAAAACAAAAAAATGCCTTGTTTTAAACTCAACTTGAATGACCTTTGAATAAATCACTTAAATTTTACTTAAATAATCAAAATATCTACAAAGAGTTCCCACGATATGTACGAAAAATATTTAAATCATATTAAAATTAGTAATTTTATTACAATTAAAGTTTGAAAAAAATAAACCAGATATATTAATAACTATTTCATATAAAATATTCAAAGTCACGTATTGTCTAAAAGGGAAACAAAGTTAAAAACTCGATTTCCTAAACTAACAGATGAGTATTGGCTAACGCAAGTCCTCTTTGAAATGGATACAGAATTATATAAAAACATTACAAGGTAGGATCATGTCAGCGTACTTTAAATAATAATAAAAAAATCCATACAAAGAGTTTTTATTTTCTTTTCATTATGCCATACGTCACACCTTTATCAATTTATTTATGCAACAAGACATATGGGCTTTGAATTAAATATATATACATAAGGCAAAGTATATCTTCGAAACTCGACGAGTTCGGTCGCACAACACTCGTCGCCGACATTTCTATCTGTCATCGTCAAAGCCACATGGAATAGAAACAAATAATGAGATGGATATGACAATGTTGAATAACAATATCTAAGGATGTTAGAAATTACTAATTATCATTTCAGTCGTCTAATGAAGAGATAATTGAGTCAGTGTCGTGATTGCGGTCAACAATACATGAACTAATTACGTCTCAGTGGCAAATGTACTTCGGAATACATAATTATGTAACATAGTAACTATATATTATGTGCTTTGTAATAAACTAGTGGTCAGACTCATGCATAACACTCCTTATATTTAAGTTATTTCCTGTTCCAGTAAGCAAAAAAAAGAACGTAAGAGCGTTATACCGGATCGGATCGAAATCTATACGTTCAGGTTCGATCCCCGCGGCACCAGTGTGTTTTTCGAATTTCATATGTACGCACTGGGCCAGTTAACTATGGCCTAGTCACCCCTAACAATAGGGTGGAGACATGCACGAATTAACGACGATGAAAAAAAGATATCTAATACATAATCAAACGATAAATTAATTAACTTTATGTGTACAAATAGGATATGTCCTGATATTATAATAAGGAAAAAAATTTATTTAAATAAAAATGAAAAAAAAAGATAAATAAATTTAAAAAATTTATTCATTATAATACAAAATGAATTCATAATTTATTTTGTGTTATAATGTATTAATTTTTGGTATTCTGCACATTTCTTGCAAATAAATTAAATCTTAATGTTATTATTAAAACAACTTTTTTATCACAAAAGTTAATAGCAAGCTTAAAACATTTTAATATCGAACTTTTGTATACGCAGTCGAGATTTGCTTGAAAATGAGACTTTAATAAGTTTTAAGTCAACCAAGTTCTTACTTATTGCGCAAGACGAGCTTATAAGCGAACAACATTATTTTGCTTAAAATTATGAAATTAATTGTAATTCATTTTTACAACAATTCCACTTCAAATAATATAGTATTTTTTAATACTTAAGTAATCAACTGATAGCCACAGTCGTTTATGAGATATAAAAATTGATTTGGTGTAGATTTCTTATACTAAATTAAGTTACTGGATTCTCTTAGTGTCCTCAAAACTATCCTTACTGTCAAATTCAGAGACGGTAATCATTCAAGAAAGAGGATAGATTTCTTATGTGTAAACTACACAAAGGGAAAGACTTAACAATTTTGAGAGAACTAAGTGCGACGGTTAATTGCAAAATTTAAATTTAATTGGATATTTTGCATAACTTTAATATATGTCTAGCAAGATGACATATTATCTATTTAGGTAAATATTTAATTTAAAATAGCTAACTGTTCAAATATACATTTCAGATCCTACATTTCGAAGATATCCAAAAATTAAATTGCTGACAAAACGGTTGATGCTGAAACAGATTAAAAAAGTGTTAGATTTACGACTGACAATCAAATTTCATTTCTGTCTTTGAGCGATTGATTTATTGAATGACATTTAATGAATATCCGCTGTCGACGTAAAAGATTAATTGTGGCCACATTGGATAGCTAAATGGGAAATCATTCAAAAGCGAAGCAATATTGAATACTATAAACAGTAATCCTTATTTATAATTCTTTTTTTTTTTCATAAAATTTAACTATATTTAGTTAGTTAACTCAGATAACTATTTAAGAGCGTCGTTGGCTCAGAGGTTAAGCATTTGACTTGCAATCTGCAGGTCCTGGGTTCCAATCCCGGCATGTACCAATGTGTCTTTCGATTTTAGATTTACATATGTTCATTTATCGAATGTTTTTACGGTGAAGGAAAACATCGTGATGCAACCTACACATATCTGAGAAGAAGTACAATGAAATGTGTGAGGTCGACTTCACCACACTGGGCCAGCGTGGTTGACTATGGCCTAGTCACCCCTAACTTAAAGTAAGCTCCGAGCCCTTGAGTGGGGTCGTATAGTGAGCTGATGATGATGAGTTGGTTAACTAAAATGTTGGGCATCTATGATTGACAATCATAAAACATACTAATTTGTCTTTTATAACATAGAAATTAAAAAATAAAATACTGCAACTTATTATGTATGTACAAGGATTAGCGGTTCGCATTGAATACTACGAAATATTTTTAACATCTCGTAGCGGACGTAGCATCGTAGCGCCTGTTCGTAGCAAAGTTTATCAACGTATCGCTAGGAATTACTATACAACATGCGATAGGTAATATAAAAAATGGGTTATCTTTAATTTTCCTTATGTTAACTTTCAAGTTTTTCTTTACATTTTACTTATTCTAATACCTTTTATTTGATTTTATTTAATAAATATTATTATTATGTTTATGTCATAAAAGGGAAGTAAGGAAATACATTTTCGGTTTGACACACCTCTTATGTTGTGAATACAGACACAAAACCTGAGATTACAATGGGTGCGAGCTTATCATGGAAATGTCCGTAGGACTGACGTGGATATATGCTTTCAATACTACAGAAATGAGCTAAAAATAAACAGTAATTCGAAGTCTATAAACAGTTAGTAGCTGTTTTTAGACACCTATATAATGATAAACTTAACAAAAAACTATTTTTAATGTTAACACTTATAGAGTTTTATAGATTTAGTGCTAAGCACCTCTCTGAGCTAAAACTATCATCTCTCTCGCCTTATCCCAATCACGTGGTGTCAGCGCACAAGGTTTTATAAACCTTAATGTTTTTTTTTCTGTGTATTCATTTATTATATGTCTTGAAGGGATTTGATTAATATTATTTATACATCAGATAAAAATTATAATTTAAGCTATAAATTCAATAAATAAATAGTGAATAATTTTCATCAATTCGGGAAAAATAGTAATAAACATTGAGTGATATCAACAAGTAAGAAAGTTATTATAACTTCGGTGAAATCGAATAACATCTTCGTAACGGATATTGCAGAGGATTAAGGTCAGAATTATGATCACAGTATTTCCATTAAAGTTGTAGTATCTTTTACCTACATTAATTTAACGTAATAGTTGACCTCAATACACTATCTCTGATAAGCTTTTATTACTGTTTTCATCTCATAAATACGTCTTTGATGCCGTTAGTTAATTATCAAAGTCAATGTTTACTTGATTACTGCGCTTGAGCAACATCACAAAGTGAGTCTTGGAACTAATGCCTAATTGTCTAAACAAAAGTGATCGCCAATAGCTCCTGGCAAACCGTCTCCTGTCAGCCGAAAGATTGGACCTATGACATTTTAAACCATTGATATTTTTATGGGCATAGTAGATAGGTATAGTAGATAAAAGAACATCTCTATAAAATGAAAGCGATGAACCTTGACTCCAAGTACCAGGACATCATAAAATCGAAAATTCCACAAGACTGTAGTAACTAAGTGGTAATTTAACATAATATGAATTTCCTCACTAGCTTCTTTCATAAAAAATATACCCATTAGTTTTCATAGCCAAAAACTCCTGCCTTTATACGCAGATAGTATAGTTTTCTATAGGTAGCGTTGTGTAAACTCGCGTTTATAAAGCTTTACTTAAATCTTCGTGTTAGCAGGAAAAGATAATAAACCCCCGCCGGCGTCATAAATCAAGCAAGAGACGTAACGAGATACTTTGAGCTATATTTATCGTCACTACTCGCGTTGCCATTAAAAATCGTTATCACAAGCTTACTGAAAAATATGACGTCACAAAATTGTTTAAAAAAATTAAACAGATTTCTAGAATCAGCAAATAAAACAAATGAAAAGCGATGTGAACTCAATTGTTTTTATTTGTTTTGAATATTAATTTGTCAGTGGTTATTTACTCTAGAGATTTCACAGTATGTACATGTCTTAAAAGCTATGTATTAATATTGAAAAGATTAGACTATGTTTTATATTGCGTTACTAGCGTGAATATCCACTGGCGAAACAACGCCGAAACTTTAACTATCTGTAACGACCTACAATAATCTATTTTTTTTTTTAATTTAATGAGAGAAATTTTGTGTTTCTGCAGTAAGAATTCACAGTTTAATTATGTTTTTAATATTTGTATGCCTACATTGCATGCCTAATGTTAGTGCACGTTTCATTCCCACCCTTCTTATTAGGAAATAATGCTAATGGGAAGTGCATTTTGGCGGAGGAGTTGACGGATAGAATGACAAAATATCCTCTTTATGTGCATGTGCATTAAAAGAGACTACGCATCTGCAATTGCTGATGTTTTGACAACCCAAGCAACTGCTGTATTTCGGCGAATTTAGGTGCCTGCTTGCTCTTTTACCATCTTACGATATAAAAAATACATAACAAATATCTAACATATAATTAATTTATTGAACTATATTTAAAATTAATAAACTTGCGTTGAAGTTGAAGCGGAGAGGAATTTGTACGATTCAAAGCAAATTCAATTAACTAAGTTGATTATGGTGCAGACATTCGATGCAGTTGATTGAAACTTTAATAGGTACCTAGACGGAGTTATCAGAAATACGTTAAGTTTAATATAAATATGTATGCTATATTTCCAAGTAATAACGTAGACGTTTTAATTTTATTTAAATGTAGATAATGAAATTATTGTATTGTGATCATAATTATACTACGGTCCTTGATAACATCAAATTCATCCGAAGTTTAGAAATTCTAATACATAGACCACACACGAATACTGACGAAGTTGATATACTCGTATAAGCGTAACAATACATTTGTTGCGGCCTCGGGGTTGCGTAGTGCCGTTTTGGACTTTTACAAAACGTTTTTAAAATCAATATCTTTTTTTACGTCTGTTCAATTTTGTCGTTTTTTGTGAGCTTTTTTGATATAAGATTTATCTTACCCTATTTTTATTATAAAATTAATTGTGAAAATATATTCAGTTCATAAATATTGCGCATTATACAACATTTGATATATAAAAATGAAGTCGTTTAAAAATTGAATCTAATAATTAATTCTTAATAAAGCTTAATTTCGTTAATAAACATATCTTAACTTGATTGTTCGCGATATCATGTTTGTTCAGGTTTATTCACTTAACACTTTGTATGCCGTTTTCTTCGGAATCCTAAACCTCTTAGCTTGTTTTGGTAAACAAACTAATTGTAACTTCAGTTCCCTTTACGTAAATATTTATATTAATTTTAATTTAATATCATCATAATCAGGTCACTATGCATCCGCTCGGAGCCTACCATAAGTTAGGGATGACTAGGCCATTGTGAACCACGCTGGCCAAGTGCAGGTTAGTTGACTTCATACATATCTATAGATTTCTTGTCCAAAATGTACTGATTGCATCTCGATTTTTTCCTTCACCGTAAAAACGTCGAATAACATGATGGGATTCGAATCTAGGACCTGCAGATTACAAGTCAAGTACTCAACGCCTGAGCCACCGACGCTCTTAAATTAATATAATATTAAATATTGTAACTATTTAATTGAATTAACTAATTACTTTAATTTTTATTATTTTAAAACACTGAACATAATGTGTACTTTAAATAACCTAGTTTGATGATGTTTATTTTAAACTTTTAAAATAAATCTAAAGAACAATTTTATATTCAAAGCTTCGAAACTCGCACAGAAACTTCCCAGCATATTTTAAAGATGCAAATTGCGATGTAAAAAGCGAAACTACCCTACTTTAATGTGAAATTCCGTGTGAGACACTTTTAAATTGCTACAAGATAATGTTATTTTACGACTTTGAAATACATAGATATCTTTTAGTACTTTTATTCGGTTTGCTATTTTGAAACAAATATGTTTTAACACGTTATGTCGATAAAATTAATAATATACAGAAATTATCGTAGATTTAAGTACAATTTTGATGGAACTCAACCAACATTTTTGTACAAAAAGAAAAAAGAAAAAATTACTTTATTTCAAAATAGATGTAGTAGTTAAAAGTATTTTTTTTATTTTAGCAGCAGGTCATAAATTGTTCATCTTTATTGGTATCGGGAGAAATATTCAAAAGATACCCTGTCATCCGGGGGAAAGACAGGATTATGTGGGAGTTAACTACATTGTACGTGATTTTCTACAAAATTCAGAGTTCTAAACATTGTTGAAATGTACATACATAAACGTCGGTCTCTGGTGAGAAATAATTCCGCACAAACTACCGCAAAACAAGGACTCTATCGGAAACATTTCGTGTTAAAACAACCTTTGTATGCAGCCGCATGAACCTGAGATTTTAAAGCACTAAAGTTCTCGTACCACAGTGATATACGAAGTTATAAACTGAAGATATGTAAATTAAGTTACTACACTTGTATAAAGTAGCGGCGTTTATAATTTAACTTTTCAACTGTTGTGATTTTACCTTTATTATGTTTTACCGCTTATTATTAATTTACATTTACATTTACATTGACAAATAAATAAAATAAATATAATTTTACACCAAATAAATCAATAAACATAAATGTAATATTACATTATATTAATTCAAAATCTTCAATGAAACAGAGTAAAATGCCTTAAGAAAATATTCAGTCAAGTGTGACCCACTTCAATGGGATTTATGGAAAGATTTCTTTCATCAAGATTACGTGACCGAAATTATTTATGTGGGATTTTTAACCTTACTTCTATTCTATCAGTGTACTAATAACCTTATACACAAACCATATGTTTCCTTGTGATATTAAAATATATATTTCAAAATTATTCTTTGATACACTCTACAAATTTTACGGAATATACCATATTTAAACAAATAACTGGAATTAGTAAATTAATTATAGCAAATAATAGATATTTAGATCGTGGTCGTTTAAACCTAATTAAATAAATTTGTTTTTAAAATATACAAACAAAGCTAAAAAATAATCATGCAAATAAAAACGTTAATTCAATGCAACAAGAACTATTATTGCTTAATGATACAGTAAGAAGCACTTATACATCTTAAACTCGACATACTTTAGACATCCAATGAACAAAGAACATTAAGAATCCAGTTATAGTCACAATATGTCGTAACGCTTGGTTCAGATTTTTCTTCATAAATTCTTAATAAAATGCTAATTAGGCGTAATTCTTTACACTTTCAAATCGATTAGGAAAATAATAGCTTAGTAATTTTCTCTCATTAAGTCGGTCCCTCAGATGTTAAGCACTTGACTTGCAATCTGCAGGTCATGGGTTCGAATCCTGCCATGTACCAATGTGTTTTTCGATTTACATATGTACATTTATCTGAAGTTCGTATGGTAAAGGAAAACATCGAGATGCAACGCGCACATATGAGTGAATTCCTTGGAGAAAATTACGGAGACACGGCTCGCCACCCGTCACGTTCCGTCACCCGAAATGGTGAAAAGTGGATTGTGGAAGTTCATTTGGCTACACCAAATGAAGGTCCGTGATCTCTGCCTACCCCTCTGGGTTACAGGCGTGAGTTATGTATATATGTTATATAACGCTAAGACTAAGAAACTTTCGAAAGTAAAAAGTCAGGAAATTTCATTCGTTTTCACTAACGAGTAAACCCAATCGTTGATTTTTATTCGAAGGTAGAGTTCGAACCTTGATTACATTACATTGTTTTAACACATAACCGGAACCCAGAGATTATAGTCCGCATTTTCCACATTTATATTAAGTACATCTTCGTTTACAATGATGTTCGGTAATTATGAGTCCGTAAATGATTTAAGACATTTTTGATTTGTAATTTATGACACATTTTTAGATATATATTAGAATTAGTTAACCGCTATTTCTCATTTTATATAAGTTTTTAAATTCTTAAAGGAAAATCGTAAAAATATGTTATTAACCGAACGGATATCAAGTTTACTATTGGCACGTTTAGTTCAATAACAAGATGAACCATGTTCCACCCTTCATGAATAATCTTCAGATTTTGATTGAATTTTACGTAACGCAATTTGTTTGAACGGAATTTTCCAGATAGATTTTTAGCTACATAATTTCAGATATATTTAAAAAGCAGAAAACTTTAAACAGTTTAATATTTAAGTAGCTGTGATATCATTTTCATAATTAAAGGATAGTTACCACGTAGGTACCAAGTTTGTATTAACTTGTGTACCCATTGCCAAAACAGTTTAAGAAAAAAACTTGAGAGGTGTCAAGGGACAACTGGATGGAACGAAGTTCCTTTCGATTAATTAGTGAAGGAACCAATGTTTATTCTATGAATAAAAAAAGCTTGAGAGGTGTCAAGGGACACCCGGATGGAACGAAGTTCCTTTCAATTAATTAGTGAAGGAACCAATGTTTATTCTATGCATAAAAAACTTAAGTCTTCACAAGAAGTACATTTTATTTCTATGAATTTTCGTTATATATTGTCACGTCGTTGCCATGGTGAAGTGGCGCTCATTCGTCGTTAACATACTTACTATAGCAAAAAGTGTCGTGACAACTTTTCGTAAGAATTTTTTCCGTCTAGCCCCCTTTCACAACGCGCGATAAGGAACTTTCCTCCAAAAATCATTTTCTTTTAAAAAATAAAGAGAGCAATGTGTTTTATGCAGCTTTTTATGCCGTAATCACCCACTGTTGGGATTTAAAATAAAGAAGTCGGTGATTTTTTCAAAGCATAACGTTTTGGTCAGAAGTTATTTTATGTTTTTTTTTTTCGTATCGTAACAAAAAAAGATGTTCCACTTTAATTTAGTAATATTAAACGATCCGATGCTCGTTTGCCTCCTTATCCTATAAAAAAAAACTTCGGAATCGAATATAACTAGATACATAAGTGTTCCTGATATTAAGAGCACAAAAGAGAAAAGATACGAAAGATTAGTGGGCGTCAGGACAATACGGCTTTCCTATACACTCGATAAAGGAAACTTTTTTGTTGTAAGTTTATTCGAGTTACAAAGAGAAAATTTATATACTTAGTTTCATTGAATTGTCAAGTTTTGTTCAACCTTCATTCTTTATAGTACATGATAGTAAATCTATATCTATATATATAAATGAAAGTTGTGTTAGTTACACTATTTATAACTCGAGAACGGCTGAATCAATTTGACTGAAAATTGGTGGGCAGGTAGCTTAGAACCAGGAAAAGGACATAGGATAATTTTTACCCCGTTTTCTATTTTTTTATTCCGCGCGGACGGAGTCGCGGGTAAAAGCTAGTTTATAATAAACTACATTTTCTTCTAAATAACTATTGGTTACATTAAATATTTCGTTAGTTATCTTTTTATATTTAATAAGTTGGCAAACAAGCAAGCGTTTACTTTATTCGCCGAAATAGCAAAGTAACTGCTGCCCATAGACATCCGCAATTGCAAGTATGTTGCCTACCTTTAATCGACAGAGGAGGAGACGAACTGATAAAGAATATTTACCTATGCGTCCCGTTCTCCGTCAAATCCACTGCTCAGTGCACTGAAATATGTAAATGTCTCGAACTTTTGCCCTTTATAATTATTAATTTGAATATTCAAAAAAGGACGAACGTAAAAGAAATGACGAGACATTTATAAAAGTTTAATTAAAAAGTTTGTATTTCGTATTTCATTCTTTTTTGATTTCATAAAAATATTTGGAGAGATTTTAAATTACTATTAGTACCAATAGACCAATATCATTATTTATTTATTTTTTATATCAAAAGGTGGCAAACGAGCAAACGGCCACCAGAATTCACCGAAATAGCGAGGCAACCGTTGCCCATAGACATCCACAAATACAGATACGTTGCCTACCTTTAATCAACAGAGAGGGGGACGCCCAGCAAGAGAATATATCCTCTTGCTATGCATCCCCCCTTCCGCCAAACCTACTTCCCCTTCCCATCCTTTCCTAACAGGAAAAGGTTGGGAAGGGAAAGAGGACTAAAACTATGCCTCCGGGACCACACTCATCAGACGAAACGCGGAATTGATTCCACTTCACGCCTGTCTTCTGTGTGGTCGTGGTATTGCACCGGTCGACCCGGCCAATTCGTGCACCCAACAAATATTGTTGTTGCGGGATCTACCACTGTTAAATACTATGACAAATTTTAGAGTTGCCGTTCGTTAAAAAGATAGTAAAAACATTAACCTTTTTATCAGTCGGGTAAAAATAAGATCTCTTAAGAATTGTATTCGATAAACTCGGTATAAATACTGTTTGAATGTATTCTCATAACAAGATTAAAGGATTACATCAAAGAGATTTTTTACAAACTAGAGAATAGGTTTTACTTAGATATTTTGTAGAGTGTTCAATCTTTTCTTAGATCAAAAGATAAACTATTTTATATTTTACCTTTAAGTCTTCGAAACATTACTATATTAAGGTCATACAGAGGTCTTTTATCTTTATATCAATACCTATATACTAGTATTATAAAAAGAAAAGATTTGATTGTTTTTTGCATTGAATAGGCTTCGAAAATACTTAACCGATTTGAAAAATACTTTCATTGTTGGGAAGCTATACTATCCTAAGGTGTAGTTATGTTTAATTACTATTTTTTTTTATTCCACGCGAATGAAATCGCGGCCAACTACTAGTATTCTATAAAATTGCTGAAAAGTTTCAATACCAAATTGAGCAAAAGAAAATCGGGTTCATTGACCGGTGAATGGTTCTAGATTCAAGTACACTTTAGTCTTTTCTTTCATAGTGTCGTTGGGAACATGCGCTCTAGTGACTAAGGTACTTGGTATCATATCTAAATTAAAAGGTATGTACTTAACTTTTATCGTAGACTAGCTTTTACCCGCGACTCCATCCGCGCGAAATAAAAAATAGAAAACGGGGTAAAAATTATCCTATGTCCGTTTCCTGGTTCTAAGCTACCTGCCCACCAATTTTCAGTCAAATCGACTCAGCCGTTCTTGAGTTATAAATAGTGTAACTAACACGACTTTCTTTTATATATATATAGATTATTATCAATTTAATATCTTGAGTAACAATTACTAACAAAAAATTTCATAGCGTTTGTTAATTCAATTACCGTTATTTTCGTATTTTAATACTATTAATTATCTCTATATGTCTTTTTAAATCAACGCAGACATTAAGTAACCGGCAGGAGTAACCAGTGATGAATGTTAAATTCTAGACTTAGTGACTTAGGGTTTGGGCACGATTAAGTACGGAGCGGTGTGATGTAATCAACGAGCGGAAGCTGAGTTATCTCTTACTTTTGTTTACGTCTCCTTGCTCTGCCGTCGTGACGTTCCGCTTGTCACAATGCCCACGACCTACGCTACATCATTTAAGTATACAGTTATTTTACGAAAATTGTAATATAAAGTAAAATGATATTGTAAAACAATGTAGCATATGTTATATAGTTATGTGAGATGAAGCATTTTACCAGAATTATTTCGAAATCAGCAAATTTTACGAACAAATTACGTCTTGTCTGTGGTGAAAATATATCGCGTTTGGAATGAAATATGAGACACATTTTTATATAAAATATTTCACAATTTCTTGATACATTTTCCGAATGAAGAAATTTCGAGTGCACTCAATGTCACAAAGTTAGTATAACTTAGCTAAGTAATATGTGCAATATGTTACTCACTGAAGTAACTTTGTCAGCGTCACTCGCTTTTACCTCAAAGTTAAAGGTCTCTGAGAAGTTTGTTTTATAAATACTCATAATTTAAAGATTTACACAGAGCTGGGCATTAACTCGTTAATCCGTTAATCGTTAATTAACGAAGTTAACATTTTGGTAAACGGATTAACTTTTAAGTTAACTTCAAAAAGTGTTAACGCTTTTGTTAACTTCCGTTAAACTAAACTTCCGTTAATAAAAGTCCGTTAATCGTTAAATTAGAAACTTGGAGACGGTGACTGTCGGCCACTCGAATGGTGAACGAACGAGTTGATAATTGATATATGTGAAGTTCGCGTGCAAGTGTGATGCATCAGAGGGTCCAGGAAAGACGTGACCAACAGGAAGAATCAAAAGAAGGTTCGAAATAGTATATTTAATTACGAGTATATAAAAGCACGAGTATGTAATAGCCCACATTCTGAACGCTTTTCGTCCCTGCAATACCCTAATTTGTTTAAGCTCTTAATTTGTTACAATATCAGATTTAATGATTTGATTCATTGAATTAGGTTAGGTTTAATTTTATTTCATCTCATTAAATTTCATTTTCATTTTATATCAATAAAAATAATCTACTGAAGACTTGGCCGTTTGGGCATAGTTCCCTTTGCCTACCCAGAATGGGTGAAGAAAACAAAAAAAAAATCTCTGTTCTTTCATGGTTGGCGCCATTTTTCAAACATTTTAGTTGGTTGAGTTTATTGTGTTTTTATTATTCTATTAAATTGCTTCATTTTTCGCAACTGTATTAAAAATAGTTGTTTAGTACACGTGCGGAACTGTCATTACAACTTGTTCCAACTGTCAACCCTCACCTTCGGCTGCGCCTCGGCTCGGGTAGACATTTGTCGGAACTCTTTGCAATGACAGGCTTTCCGCACTCGTAACGAAATATACTATAATGCATTCATACTTGTCTCTAATACTAATGTGTTATAGAATGTATAGTCAAATTACTATTTTAAACAAGTGTCGCCACAATAAGTGTGAAATTAGTATGTATAATTTTTGTATGGTTAACTGTTAACGATTAACTTTAACTTGCGTTAAATTTTCGAGAATTTAACGCTTTAACGATTAACGAAGTTAATTTTTTAATTAACGAATTAACGATTAACGAAGTTAACTTTTCGATTAACTGTGCCCACCTGTGGATTTACAATTCCAAAGAACAAAATACTAAACTTTTACATTCATTTCTGTGTTTTGTACTAAATAAAAGAAATAATTTTCTTATCAATTAACAATGATTGACAGAAAAACTGAGTGACAATCAAAGGATTTCTTTCTTATTTTTGTCAAGTAAGGTTACAGATCCAATTTAAATTCGACAGCATTTTAATAGGATAATTCCCGTCAAAAGGGATCTCCAATCAATCCGGAAGACAAATTATTCGATTCGATGGAGCAAGGAATGATCGGTTTAAAGAAAATTCCAATCATGTTTAAATGACGATCTTCACTGTATCAATAACTGTAGGTTTCCGAGACCAAAACATATGCACAAACATGTTATTTCTGTTTTTTTTTTCAAAACTATTGACAGTGATGACGTGATATGTTTTATACAGAGATTTTAGAATCAGAAACCAACGGTAAATAAAGTTAAAATAAAACTTTTATATAACAAACATGTCTTTTTTTTTAAATCGAATTTAAAAATTGTGAGGCGATCAATTCATATATATGTATGTTTTTATCTTGTTCCCTTTGTAGATAAGTTACATCAGTAAAACTTCGACATTAGATTCGCAAGAGTCGCAGTTAGTCAACAATCTTTCCTCCTTTAACCAAATGCCATTTAATATCTACGTCTCCAGCCTATCTAGTTTGCCGGAGGCCTAATTTTAGTCCTCTTTCTCAGTCCACTCTTTTCTTATAAGGAAACGATGAAATGGGGGAGGAATGCATAGGAAGGGGAATGATTCTATTTCTGTGTGTCCTCCGCCTATTAGAGGCAGGCAACGCATATGAAATTGCGGATGTCTATGGGCATTATCCCTTCGCTATTTCGGCGAATTCAGATCATCGTTGATTCGTTGCAACGCTCATATCTAATCCGTATGTAGGTTTTATAATTTGCGCATATGCTAATTTTTTTTCTAGTAATCTATATATCATAAACTTCGTTATTACAAAGAAAAAAGTCATTTAAATTTGTAACTCAGAATAAATTTTAATCTGATGTTCAAACATTAATATCCTTATTAATCTTAATCCGGCGTCGTAAACCTTTTAGGAATTAAACCAATGATTTTAATCCAATTATCCGTATTACCAGTGTTACTTATATTATGTATGATATAGTATTACGAATTGTGGATTTAATAATTACAATAGAATTTTGGGTATAAAATTTACCATTTATTTCAAACTAGCTTTTTCCCGCGACTCCGTCCGCGCGGAATAAAAAATAGAAAACGGCGCAAAAATTATCCTATGTCCTTTTCCTGGTTCTAAGCTACCTGCCCACCAATTTTCAGTCAAATCGATTCAGCCGTTCTTCAGTTATAAAAAGTGTAACTAACACGACTTTCTTTTGTATATATAGATTTTTAACAGCAATTTGTTTTTCCCTCAGTCTTTTTAAATACTATCAAATGTGTAGAAACCTTACTAATATTATAAAAGCGAATATTTGGATGGATGGATGGTTAGATGTTTGTTTGAAAATATCTCCAGAACAGCTCAACGGATCTCGATGAAAATTGACATAGATGTACAGCGTAATCTGGAAAAACACGTAAACTACTTATTACGTTTTTTATTTTAATTCCGCGCAGACGAAATCGCGGGCGACAGTTAGTAACAAATAAAAAAAAACTGTAGTTTAAAACACAAAAGAATGATCACTGCTACAAGTATTCTAAATTTATATTTAGGGACGTCTTGAATGCTTAGTAAACAATCTTGGGTGTGCACTAAATCATAAAATACGTGTTACCCAAATAGTAATAACTTACAAATGTCCATTGTAAATAATTTTTAAGTATCTAAATAATTTAAGCATTTTGCAGTACTGGGTACAATTATAATGTAAGTACTCATGTAATACACGTACAATTTAATGTAAGAGCACTTCGTTCGTCACACGAAGCGGAAATGAATTGCTTCCGCGCGAGAAACGCTTTCCAAACTACTTCGCTGTAAAATTCCAGATCGCTTTTTATACATTTTAAAATTGTTTACCGTAAAATAAGAAGGCAATAGGTTTTCCTTCATGACTTCATGACTATTTTTAATAAAACAAATGAATAGCGAAACTTGCCAAAATAATCCTGTTGTAATTACATTTGTTAGATGAGATGTCGATTTTGAAAATATGTTTACTTATACGTACATAAAAAATTATATAGATCTAACATCGAACTTCATTTACGTGACATAACTCTAATATCTATTGAAATAAAAACTATCCCTATATTTAGATAAAAACCAATGTTGAAATATTCTTAGGAACGCCATCGAAATTTTATGTTTAAAAACAAAAGATATTAAATTGTATATCATATAATTGGTCTTATTATAATATTTATATGTTCGTTATGTATATCTATATTACATTTTATAAATATGTCGTTTGATGCAGAAGTCAGAAACAGTATAAGTATTAATTTTTCTTCCCACTTTTTTCTTTTGGTGTCTTCCTGCGTTTCTTCGGTCACGTATAAGCAAGAGCTCTTGAGAATTAGGCCGTATCGGTTTAGCTCCTTTTTGCGACCGAGTGTTGGTAAAAAAAGGTTGTCCATACTTTCCTTACACATGAGCGGATATTTTACTATTAAATTATATAATATTTTTAGATATTTTTTTTATAATGAACACGAAAATTTATAAGAAACTAGCAGTTTTCGACGATTTCGTCTGCGCGGAATTAAAAAATCTAGTAATAAAAATAGCGTATGTCACCCGGAAATCGTAAAGCTTTTCTACAGTGAAAGAATTTTTGAAATCAGTTCTGTATTTGCGGAGCCATACCAATGCGAACAAACAATCAATCAAATCTTTTCTCTTTATATTATTATAGATAAAAATGTTTGTGTAGCATCTTTTTTATAATTAAGCTTACCATCAGTAATGTGAATATGTTAAAATCTTCCTTAACAAGCTGTTAAAAGCGATTTTTTTTAATTATATGAAAATCAAGTTATAGGAATTCATTTTGATACTGATATGGTAAAATTGAGAAAAAAGTCTCTTATATCCTATGTATGTAAATATTTTATCGTCATACGTTTCCTCCCTATAATAAAATCCGATTCCAATTAAGATAAATTAACTTAATACAATCTTATACTTTAAGCTTTAAGCTATTTTGTTTTATGTTCGAATTCTATGGTTAAATTATGTATGTTAACATAACGTTACCCAAGAGATTTAACGTCTTAAAAACCTTTTGAGATCGTCAAAAAGGAATAATTTATTTTTAAAAAAAGATAAAAATATAAATAAATTACATCGATACCAAGTAAAAAACGAGACAAACCGTAAGTTTAAAGACGACAGAAAAGATGTAATCCTGTGATATAAAAAGCTTTTTATATCAATAATTTTATCATACGTAAAGTGTAAATACTTAAGTATACTTTATCCTTTTTGCAAGAAAGATAAGGAGCAAGGGTAAAGTGAAACGCAAAGAGGTTTCTGGGGAGTTAAGTTTCTTACAAAGTATCTAAAAATATGCTGTCATTTTAGTCCAGTCGCACAAGTATAGTGTAAATATAAAGGAATTTTACATTGATTTTTATGAAATTTTATATACATATTCATTAGGTCTGAGAATCGGCTTCTATCTATTTTTCATGCCCCTACTAAGTTTTTTTTCTGCGCGTGGACGGAGTCGCGGGCAGCTAGTATCAGATATATTCTAAGGGCCTCTTTACAACTAATGACTCCCGTTAGTGTCACATTACTCGAGTAACTAGAGTAACGCATCCCTTAACAGTTACGATGATATTAAAATATTGAATTTTTAAAATATACGCTTTCCAAATTTGGACATAAAAATGGATCCTACAAATACGGTCTAAGGTAAGTTTTGTTAAAGTAAAAAAATCGTAATGCCATTATCTATTATTGGTAATGTTCCCTTTGAAAGAGGTCGACCCAACACTTTCTCGTATTTCTATCAACCGTCACCTCAGTAGTCATTCCTTTATTTCAACATGTACCGTGATCTTTTACACCAATGTTCTTTATTTGCCCTAAAATTATATTTTGTTATAAAACATCCTACACTCCTTACTCACGCTCTTTTCAAGTTATATTTAAATAAAAAATATTATTAAATAAATTTTTATTTAAAATAATAAATCAGGATGACTGTAGGGTTTGAAATAAAAATGTTCATAATGCTAAATTAATTCCAACATTGCAGTAAAAATATTGTATAAAAACTAGCTTTTACCCGCGACTCCGTCCGCGCGGAATAAAAAATAGAAAACGGGGTAAAACTTCCCACCAATTTTCAGTCAAATCGATTCAGCCGTTCTTGAGTTATAAATAGTGTAACTAACACGACTTTCTTTTATATATATAGATAGATTACGTCGGTCTCGGACTGCGAGAAGGTTTCGTTTACACAAATGTGTAAAATTAAACAATAAAAATTTAAATGAAACATTTGAATAAATAAAAAAATCTTTATTTGCGCAACATGTTTAGATTTTTTTTGTAACATAAAAATTCTTCATTTTTAAACAGTTATGTTGAAATAATGAGTATTTATACGACTAGTTTTTCTTCGATTCCTCTTAAACTTAAAATATCATCTTATTATTTCATAATTTATTTAATTCATTAAATAACTATTAATTTTTTATTTTTTACTAAAAACACTTTCATTTAAAATTTTAGCGCAATATAGTGTTACAACTACAACAAAAAAGTTTTCAATTGTTACAAGCTTTTGATTAGTTTCACTTGTTCCGATGTTCATCATCAAATCTTGCAAATTAAATTTGATCAACTTCCCGGTTAATGATTGAGTTGAAATTTTGCATACAAGTGACAATACAATATTATGATATCATGGAATTTGGGCTTGTTTTAATCGTCTTGAAGTCTAGTTTATCTTTTTAAATTTTTACTTCTTTTATTTATTAATAACATAGTAAAAGTTTGATTTTAAAAAGCTTTCTTTTGTTTTTTTTTCTAAAATAAGACTCAGCAAATTCACCTTTAACACAAACTAGTCAGTAAGGTGTAAAAACAAATTACGTCACACATTCTAATATATACTTTAATCTCCTACCCAAATATTTTACTTATATTACTATAGTGATGATATTGTGACAATCGTTATTCGTGAAAGTAACGCGTCATAACGAAACAGATCAGCTTCCCTCGATAACAATCATTAATCTTACCCAACGTGATTCGAGCCTTCTACGAATACATGGCTGACCCCAATGTCACAACAGAAACATGCTTACATAGTACAAAATATGTGATATTAGTAAAAACAATTATAATTTATGCTTATTCATACATAATTATTACGCTTCTATCACAGTTGGGTAGGCAGAATTTATCTAAATTTAAATTTCATGCATCTCTCTTGATTCTACATCCATAATCTATTCATACTCGTCAGTTATTGGTACACCTTTCAATAATCTAACTGGTATAAGTTTTCACAAGAAACTCTACGACTCAGCTTGACAACAAAGTCAACCGAACCTCCTAAGAACCCCTTTAATTTTAGTTTCGTCTTGGATTAAAATTATATCTTCATGACTGCCGAATTCAGGTCCTTTAATGATTACTATGTCCGTCCCTTAGTATAGATATAGATTACGTTATTAACATAAACATTATAAAGCTACTTAAGTTTAAGTACAGCTCATGGTTCGTTATTTCAATGTGGTTGGTTAAATATTCTAAAAGTTTCTGTGGGCCTAACAAGAATGTTTGTGAGAATCGCAAAATTTGTATTTGAATTTGTACTTATCGTAAGGCAAACAAAAAATCTCATAATAATTTTGATTAAAACAACACTAAGCTTCATCTAAAAGTGTAAAATAGCTGTACAATTTGTACAGCCTTGATTCGTGGCACGTTCAGGAAGTAATAATGACAAGGCTGTATCTGCACAATGTGCTAGATTCAGCACGTATCTATCTCGGAGCTGATTTCCATTCCGGCTCGATTAAAAAACCTGTATACGAATACAGCGGAGGTTTTGTAATCTGGATTCCCACTGCCCAAAAAGCTCTCTACAAAGCACATTGCTATTTCTTTAGCAAAGATAATCAAGTAGATAACACTAAATGGTCAGTACAGGGGTTTCTGCAGTTAAAACACACTGTCACAGTAGTACTATCAGGGAATCTAGCGGTATACCACCTAAAAAGTGTCAGTCGTGTAACATTTCATAAGCATTGAGACGCTAACGAGGAATAAATACCAATAGGACGTAACTTTAAAATGTGTTTGTACGAAAAATGGTCGATCTGAGTCCAAAATCTCCGTTTAAAACATATTGCTATCTCTTTGTTGTTAAAGATAATGACAGGGATGACGATACATTTTATATAGAAATGTTGGACTCGGAAACACACGATTATTGCTTTTTACTATTATGCCGAAGTGTGCGCAAATAACTGTGATCTAATCAGCTGTTTTGTTAGAATAATCGGAGTTTGTCTCGTTGCTAGTTAAGGCGTTTATAATGTGTTAAAGCGTTTATTTACCTAGTACATAGAGAAGAACAAGAATTACTTAAATTAATGTAAAAAGAAATAGATCGACTTAATGAACGAAATTAATAAGCGCGACATAACTTTAGCGTACGGCTTATTTTAGTGCACTGCCGAGTTCCTCGCATTCGAAATATCGGCGGCGTGCCTCCCCGCAAATGGCCCTACTCAGGAGTATAATTAAAATGAAATTACAATTATTATTAATTACATTAAATTAAACTAAGGTTCACCACATTAGGAATAAGACATATTTTCTGTAAGTGGAACACCGTAAAGGCCTCTACCTGTACATACAAATTATAAATATGAATAACCACACCTATGGCGATTGTTTTAAACTAAGAAATTTACATAAATATTCCATTAATTGACCAATAAGTCTTTAATGGTATTTCGTTCAAACGAATGTTAATGTGTTGATCAAAATTTAATAACAGATTGTTACAAAAAGAATATGCAAATCTAAAATATTATGACAAAGTTCTAATACTCCATGTCTTCTATAAAAAAAAAAAACGTATTTTCGATTCCAAATCAAATACAGATTTCCTCTTACGACATTCCCTAACATTGGTATCGGATAGGGGTTTATTGGAATTTCTTACCGTTAACTCGTCCCAAGAAATATACTATACATGGTGATTTGTGTACGACCCAAGGAGGAAAAGTTCAACGAACTTACAATCTTACTAATATTATAAATGCAAAAGTTTACATGGATGTTAGCAGATAAAACTTCAAACGGCTAAATAAATCTAGATAAAATTTGGTACAGATATCAATTACTGTTTATTCCTTACTTGGTATTTTTTAATTCCGCTCATACGAAGTCACGGGCAAAAGATAGTATAATTTATATCTATACTTATTATTATGAAGAGGAATGATTTGATTGTTTGTTTGCTTGCATTGAATAGGCTCCGAAACTACTGAACCGATATGAAATATTCTTTCGCCGTTAGGAAACTATACTATCCCTAAGTGACATAGGGCATATTTATTTCTAGATTTTTTAATTGCCGAAATCTCGGAGAACTGTTAGTATTCGAGAAAAAGATTATATAAAAATGTAATACATTGTGTGTTCTAGATATTGTTGGAAACTCTTTGGAATAAAATAAAAAACTTAACATCACTTAAAGTGAATAAACTATAGTTATAAAATCAACTAGGTTACATAATAAAGTTTACTTTAGCTTCCGCAACGATAAATATAGATCAAAAGTATCTTGTTACGACCTCGTGATTTATGAGCCGTAAGAGGTTTATTATCTTTGCCCAACAGGAGCAAGATTTAAATAAAGTTTACTAAGTGATTTCACAAAAATATAAATTGAACTTAGTTTAGTTCTAAAAATCGGTTCTTACAAAAGTTTAAATTTCATAAACTAAGTTAAATCGGCTCTGTTTCAGAAAAGGAGAGGTTCTAAATTCGTCTGTATATTTTTTATGTTAACTTCGTTTATATTTAACAGATATCAGTGATCATTATTTTATTCGAAAGCTAGAATTTAGAATTCTACTTGATCGATGTTAGTTTGCCGAAACATTTTTTTTCATCGATGAAAGAAAATAATATCACTAAAGAGTAAGAGAAGAGCATGTATGCGTAGATGTACGAATATAGAATAAACAAAAGATCACGCTAAAAAGTTTCAATATACGACGGGTTTCCACTTGTATAAACACATATTGTTGTCTGACATTATCTTTAAAAAAATATATATAAAAACATAAACTTTACATTACTAAATAAATCTTATTAATATTATGTATAAATGCGAATATTTAGATGGATGGATGTTTATTACAAAGTATCTCCAAATCGGCTGCTTGATGAAATTTGGCACAGATGTAGAACATAGTCTGGAAGAACACATAGGTTACTCATTAAGTTTTTTTTTTATAGAACTGACGGCATTGCGGGGGACAGTTATTTAATTAATAAATCATTTAACATTCGTTTTGAGTTTGCGTTGCGTTTCCGAACAGTCTGTGCTTCGCAGAAACGCAACGAAATCTTGCTACTCTTTCCTGTTAAAGGTGATTCTCCTCCATGTAACACGGGCTTTTTTTGTCATATCTTCCACCCATCTAAATCGAGGTCTTTCTTTCCGTATAGTATTTCAATTGGACATCAATTTTTTATATTATAAATTTTTACTTTAAAAAAATATAGTTACGTATAAATGTTCAGTACAGATGCTCCGGCAGAGGAAATTGCGTGCCGGAAGCCTAATTTTAGTCCACGTTCCCTGCCCAACCTTTTTTCATAAGGAAATGATGAGTAGGAATTGGATCTGGCGGAGAAGGGGAAATATCCTATTTCTGTGCGTTCCGCGTCCCCTCCTCAGTTGATTAAAGGTAGGCAATGCATCTGCAATTGCAGATGTTCAAAGGCAACGGTCAGTGGTTTCGGCGAATTCAAGCAGCATGTTCGTTTATCACCGTATAAAAAAAAGAATAAAGATGTGAATAATTATTTAAGTATTCCTGTGACGATTTACAAATGTTTTTATGTCTTTATTATTGTATATGACAGAATCGTGTAAGTGTCTTTCGCGACTTGAATTATATATGAAAACGTTTTATTCACATATTCTCAATTCGTGTTTTCTATGCGATCTCACGTACGACACGACACAACGAAGTTTAGAGCTGATGTCTGTGATGTTTTACAAAACTTTGCCGTACATCTGTTACCTTATATTATCTTGAAAATTTCAAAACAGTCAAATATTTTGATCACAACTTTAGTAATGGGAAAACAATGTTTTATTTTACGTTGCAAAATTTTCTACTGATAAATAAATAGTACTTTAATTGTGAAAAATAAGCAACATTTAATAACATTGTTGTGAAATATTAAAATTAACATGAATGTACATTACATTAGATGTAGAACGTAGTCATATATATATATATGACTACGTTCTTCAAATTTCATCGAGATCTGTTGAGCCGTTCTTTACATACCTTCTAACAAACATTCATCCATCCATCCAAACATCACATTTCTAATGTACTACAACGTAGGGTTAACAAAATTATGCAAAAATTAACATACTTAAAATTAAGCTTCGAAGAAATGTTCTAGAACAAAATATTCACAACATCAAAGGACTTTACACAAAAGCTTTGAACATGCAAAATACCTGCACTTTACATGTAAATTGAAAACACTTGAGGTGTAGACATGCACTTTTTAATAGAAATATGTTTCTATATCCAAACAGATAAGCATATTTTTATAACAAAGACAGTCTTATGTTCTTACGTACTTACGTTCTGAAGGAATATTTTATATGTCATACCATAAATCAGTATTAGTATAAAATAAATTTGGTTCCAAAATATTTCAGGGTCCTATGTAGGTCGTTTCATAAAATGATTACTTACCCAGCGAGCGTGACTTACATTAAATTAGTAGGTTTTTCAACGCTGTTATTCAGACTTAGTTTCTTCGTAATTTTAATAATACTTTGAAGTAGTTTTAACTAGAAGTTTTTTTTTAAGATAGCATTCGAGCGGCGGTTACATCAATCTGATCATCGACGTTCATGAACATCTGAAACACTATAAGAACTGCACATGTGTTGCGAAGGAGTTGAAAATGTAGTATGATATTGCAGTAGATTGTCCAATAACTTAGGTCCGATTTTTCATAGGAAGATTTTATTTAAAGACATTGAAAGAGATAATAATATGTTTTACACGCATGTTTCAACAGTACTATCCAACATTTATATACTAGTATCTTGCTGTCTTTAAATAATTTAATTAAAAGTTAACGCTAAGTTCGTTAAAGTTTTAATTATATTTTATATCTTTTAAACGTAATTTCTTTTTCTGCCAATGTTATAAAGAATTCATTCATCGCAAAAGTCGAAGTTATTAAAATTTGCATAAACAGAACTGCGTAATTTGCAATTTGCGTTTCAAAGGTTTTCTGAACCATTCATAAAAATATTAAAAATTATGAAAATTTGTAAATAGAAGAGTTAGATTATGTATTGTTGGATTTATTTATTTTATTTAACAGTGCTCGTCTTGTATATGAGGTACTTTATCAAACCCTTAGTGCGGGTATCTTATAGTAAATTAACCTAAGGAGCGCCTCTATTGGCCATTTAATAACTTTAACTGCAGCTGTAAATATCAATACAATTCTCCCATATTTTAGTTGAATTTAATATCAAAGTTTGTTTTTTAAAATGCAATTTATAACAATGTAAGATTCAAGTTTGAAAGCTCATATTCGCGTCATTAAAAACCGCTTAATCTCTAGAACTGTAAAGTTCGTTTAATACCACATTTTCTGCACGGGAAGTTTTGAGTGCATTCGGTGTAAAGGAACTTTGTCAGCGTCTCAAAGGAGAAAACGTGTTACAAGTTTCTTTACAATTTTTAATCTATAGATAGCGACCCCCAGGAGACTGTAAAACTATTCTAGAGGGTCACGAAGCCTTGAACAAATTTAGTGAGTTTTCGTCGCCCACCAGTCCACAAGAATTATTGATTAACGGTGGACCGAAATAATTTTAATTGCTACGTTAGCTTAGTAAAAAGACTATTTGAAAAAAATCGTATAAAATTAAATTGAAGAGGACAAATAATAAATGAATGAAAAAAAAATGTGAAACCAAGTAACGCAGTGAATCATCTTCACGTAACGGAAGCCTAATTTTAGTCCACGTTCCTTTCCCACCCTTATCATATAAGCTAATGATGGGAAGGGGAAGTGAATTTAGAGGAGGAGTGGACGGATAGGAAGGGGAAATGTATCGATTAAAGTTAGGCGGCAATTGCAGATGTCTATGGGCTGTGGTCGCTTCGCTATGTCGGCGAATTCAGGTGACCGCTTGCTCGTTTGCCACCTTGTAATATATAAAAACTGTAAATGACACAGTAGATAGTTATTATTGTAACAATAAATATAAAATAAAGATCAATTTGTATCGTTCTCACATTTATTACCTAACTGGAAAGTAGTGTTGTAACACAACGATAGTTGGGAGAATTTATTGTTCCGAAGAAATCGCTCGCAAGGGATGAATTAGTACACGAAATATTTTTTATTTTTCCAATAAACCATAAAATAAAGAAAAAACACAAATACGAATAAATATTTTTATAAAAGTAAAAGCTAAAATCATTGGGGGTTTATTATGAATTATAAAGAATATATGTCATTATCTGTCCGCGTAAAATTATAAAACAAACTGACCTGATACTTTAGTCAATATAAGATAAGAGATTAATTAATTAATTGAAAAACATTAACTAAAATAAGTAAAATAAAAAATTAGAAATTAAAAACAAAAGACATACTACTCTTCAAGACTATTCATACGAGCACGAACTGTATGAGGTTGTGTCCTTTCACTTCGAAGTTATTACAGCAAGATACTAGCTCCAGTTTAGTTTATTTAAAATATTATAATGTCAACCTTGACATTATAATATTGAATTGTCACATAATTTCCACATGTATGTAAAATTTTAACTCAATCAGTGACCGGAAAGATTTGATTACAAACATCGGGACGGGTAAAAATAAATAAAATCTTGTAATAACTGACTATTTAAATAAAATGTCACAAATATTTGAAGAGGAAAACCCGTGCTTTTTTCAACTTTTTCGTTTCTATAAGAGTCATATTTTAAACTTTAATGTAAATGAACGTAAATTAAAAAAGTAAAAGAATTAAAAAAAGAAGTACATTGTGTAAAAATAACATCAGATCCATTTCATGTTCTTATAGAAACTGCATTCAATTACGAAGAAGAAGTTCGAAAACAATAAGATTCGTATTGCTTTTAATTAAAAATCAAAAAACATTTGCAAGTCTAAATTTCGCAATTGTTTTAAGAGATTTGCTTTATAGGATTTTTTATATTATAATGTGACAAACGACTCCTGAATACGACTCGCGTCGTCTGTACCACGTTGGATGTACAGAGCGCGCACAACGCGATACGCGCAACACAAGGATACAATATTAATTTCGAAAATTTACGATTTGTACGAAGGGGCTAAGAAAGTTAGAACAAACAAATCGTTCACATTTTTATCTAATTTCAAACAACTTGAAAATATTTGCTCAAATGACTTACTGAGTACATTGAACGTTTGAATTTAGTGATAAACTGGTTACCAAGATATAAAATAAACGAAGACCTACAATTTTATTGCCCTTAAACGTACAATATGGGCACGAAGTACGTAAGACGACCCAAATTTTATTACAAGTACCTCTAAGGGCCAGCATACACGGACCGTTATAAAGAAATGATGTCACGAGCTTCAGTTACAGTTAGACGATTAAAAGTTGACTTTCGGCATACACGAACAGCTTGAAACCACCGCTAAAATAATGGCTGGCTGTGCACTGTAACTGTCGATTGCTGCGTGCGGTAATTGTATGGCAACTTTAAGAACTCAACTCGTATTCAAAGTACGTAATAAGAAATATTGATGATCGTAATTCGATTTTTATGGCCACAATTAAACGCTTTGAAGCTCTTTATTTTCTTGTACATTTAAAGTACTTAATATTTTCTATTTTGTGTTACTTATAAGTAATTTAATTAAATTGGAAAGTCGTTATTTGGATATCTTAATGATAGAGTTATTGATAAAATATCAAAAATATCATTGTATAATTGGTAATTGAATTCTAATAAAATTCACATGAAAGCAGAGAAATGCCGATGTTTTCTAAATATCTGTACTCACAACTGTCATCTTTATAAGAAAGTTTTCTGAAAAAATAAAACAACAGTACTTGAAATTAGACACTGGTCTGTATTGTACTGTACAGTGTATACTGTACACTGTACTGACACAGCTGCGAATAATTTCGAACAATTTTCTCACTCTACCAACATAATCGAATCAAGTATCGCCATACGTTTTCCGGAGTAGTGTTCACTAGAGTGGAACAAATTTACTCACCTAGTAGGCAACACACCTGTAGCATAATATTGTGGATATTAGTGGCATTGATAAATTAACATCAAAGACATAAGGCAAAAAAAAAATTATAAAACAAACATGGAAATCTATTTATTACGTAAACTTTGGTACGCAAATTAACTGTGAAAATAATAACAGGAGATAAAAAAAAAATAATCAGTTTCATTTGTATTTTTTGCTTAGGCGAATCAATTTCCAAAAAAAATCAATTGTATATTTGACTTTCATATTGTATTTTCATATCTATGATTTTGCTATTTTCATAAGACATTGATAATTACAATCAGAATCGAAACCCTTAAGTTATTTAATAAATTAGTACATGTCCTAAAACTCGAGTTGACACATCGAAAAGAAGAGAACTTTCGTTCTGTACGTGCCGAATTAAATATCGCTATAAATGTGGGCCTTGCGGCTAGCAAAGCGTATTATTTCTAAGGGGAAAATAGGCTTTGTGATCTCGACTATAGTAATGTCCCTCGCGCAATGGAGACACAAATCATTGTCACTCGTTGAAGCGCACGTTTTAATATACCAAAGGGTATGTAACTGCCAAAGAGTAACTACTTCGTAGTAATACACGCATACATTATTTAGACATCACGTCACAAAAATTAGAGACTTCACAGACTACAAAAGAGGTGACTTGCGATTTTATAGAAAATATAAATATATAATGCAATTGCCAAAAAGCTTTCGATTAGTATGTAAATCTTTAAAAATTGGTCAAGTAGTTTTGACTTTACCTAAAACAAAGAGTAAATTATCTCTTTAATTTGCTAATTAGGAAATCCATTCCTTTTTTTATTTCCCATCAAAATGATTTGAAACAAGCGACAAAAAGACTCATGACATGCTATATCGATTTAAAACACGTGTAAATTGTATATTCTATTTGATATTTTACATTCTAAACCAATTTGGAATTAATTTATCGCTGGTGTGAATATTTGACATGATTGTTGATGACTATATTAAATTTTAGGGTCTGCGGTTCAACGCATGGAATTTAATTTCTACGTTTCAAATGGGAGCAAGAACTATGTATAAAGTATGTTACTATTTTGAACAAGTCACATTGTATATGAATATTGCTATTGAATACATAATCTTACTAATATTATAAATGCGAATGTTTTGATGGATGTTAATTTGAGAGTATCTCCGGAACAGCTCAACGGATCTTGATGAAATTTGGAATAGATGTAATGCATAGTCTGGAATAACACGTAGACTACTAATTATGTTATTCTTTAATTTGTCGCGGGCGACAGCTAATAATGTTTTTATAACCTCAAACCTATTATTGAAAGAATCATTTAAACTTTTATTTATGCAGTTGTATAATTAAAATTGTACATATTTCAAAGTTTATGGCTCTTTGTACACAAAGCAAAGTAAATCTCCGAAACCGGACAATTTTAGTCCATACGACTTACGCAATATAATTTTTGTCAAGATTATAATATCAAGGAAAAATATTCACTTCTAATAATAAATGAAAAATGACAGGGAATCTGAAGTCCACTTTATTAAAAAGCGACTTTATATGATTATTACTTCGAAAACATAAATTGAATTCGTAAAACTTTTTGCAAAACAATTTTTTTATTTTATTAGACAAGGGTCGTCTGACTAAAGTACGACGTCCAAATAAAGCTGAATATTTATTATTATTTTTATTTTTATAGTAATAACGATATTCAAATAACCATTTTATTTACAAAGAAAATGTTAACAACAGTCAAATTTAAAAATTTACCGGACTTTGAAATTGATTTAATAGACCGACAAGGATATCTGTCTCGATGGCATAAGTCAAACTCAATTACGACAGCTCACAATCGTCCTCCTGTCTACGTCAAAAAGTGACACAAGATACTTTTCGTACCGTAGCTGTCATGCCGTGTCTTTTTATCTTATGACATTTTCTATACTTAATTAGTTTTTACATATATTGTGACAGAACTACAAAAGTTTCACTACAAATGGAAAAAAATTAAACATAATAATAATAATAAATAACTGCTTTATTGTAACTCTCATATACACAATTATGTGGAAGCCTTGGTTCCTGAACTAGGGCAAAGCCGTGTGTTTCAGAAGCCAATCCCTTCCCCCATTATCATCATCATTAAATTAATTTTACATTTAGTGACAAAAGAACAGAAAACAATCATTTACGATTAAAAAAAAAAAGATAACTAACTTATTTTCGATTTTTTTTGCATACGTGTGTTTTAGATTTGTGCGGGTGTTTGCGTGTGTGCTCGTGTGCTTTGTGTGGGTGTGTGTGTGTGTGTGTGTGCGTGTGTGTTGTGTATGTTTGAGTGTGCGTGTGTGTGGGAATGTTGGTAAACATAGGTAAACATAACGTAGGTAAACATAGTATAGTTATTACGTTAATTGTAGTTATAATAAATAGATTAACCTCTAATAGTATTTTTCTAAAGGCTTAAACATATTTATTTCCAATATAATATTGTTCGAAAACAACATAATATTGGGCAATAAAACACATACGGTCATCATGAAAGTGATAATGCGGTTATTTTGATATTAATGTTGCAAGTTTAATTAATTTTGATGACGCAGTCAGCGACAGGATCTTAATTGAATTTTGTTGCCGTAATGTGTTCATCACACGTGATCGTAATTATAACCTTATTAACAAATTGTACTGAAAATCAGTGGTAACGAATTACAGTTATTATTAAAACTAGCTGTCCGCGCGGAATTAAAAGAAAAATTTGATTAGTAGTCTATGTGTTCTTCATCTATGCCGAATTTCATCAAGATCCATTATGGAGATATACATCTAAACTTTCTCATTTATAATAATAGTAAAATTTACGTACAATTAGTATACAAAATTGCCTGAAAACTTTTCCTAAGCCTCTTTCTTATTCTTTTAAACAGAACAGACATAACAATATCTAAAGTTTATACTACGTAGTATGACAGTTAGCTGAGATTTTTTACTGTATGCTAATTAGTGTACAAAAGCTCTTATAAAAGTGAAGCTGCGGTAAAAACATATCAGTCAACAATTATAGTTTTTTCAAAATCTAAGTTATTTAAGAACGTATAGAGGAAAGTTAATTATCATGATAAAAGATGTTACATAATTATTCTTATAGTAAATCGAAGTTGCCAACGACTTCATCCGCGCGGAATTATATAATAATAAATATAAGTTAAGTCACACTGGGATAGCGTAGCTTCCCAATAGTAAAAGATTTTTTTCCAATCCTTTTTTTTTATTATAAGAGAAGGGGGCAAACGAGCAGCGGGAACACCAAGGTGTTCATCGACGCCCATGGACAACTGCAATACCAGAGGAATCGCAGATGCGTTGCCGGCTTTGAGATGGAACTTTAAGTCGTAGCGGTTTGGAAATACCGCCGAGGACAGACCATTCCACAACGCGGCGGTACGCGGTAGAAAGCTACGCGAAAACCGCACGGTTGTGGATTGCCAGCCATCGAGATCGGTTCCAATCGGTTCAGTAGTTTCGGAGTATATTCAATGCAAACAAACAAATCTTTCCTCTTTACAATATTAGTATAGGTTAGAAAACAGTACAATAACGTCCATAGAAGTATCAATCGGCTGCAAAAATGTCTTCTTTAAACAATGAAGAAATTAATAGTCTGACACTGAGACTCACTCTTAAGAAAGTATAAAGTCACGTAATTTCAAGAGGTAATCATTAATTTTAATTTATTACCCTCTAATCATGAAGCTACGAGCTGTTTGCTGAATAAGCTTTTATCAAAAGATAATAAACATACCGAGAATTTGTTAAAGGACGTAAATTATGTTAAGAAATTGGGTCAGTGACTTGATAATTTTATAAGGTTAAAAAATTCTGACGAAAGAAGTCTTTTTATTTAAAAAGGTAAGGCAAATGTGTCAATATTACGTCACGTTTCAATTACTTCGGATATAGTTTTATTGTTTCAAAATGAAGTGGAGGATAAAATTGAAAAAAAAAAAAAACGAAAAAGGTACTTAATAATTTTGTACTAAAAAGCGTTTAACATACTTTTCGATACAAACTTAGTTTGGAAATACAAAATCTCTATGTAAATTTTCCAATCTGTAGACCCAGTAGTTTGAGCTGTGCGTTTGTTAATCGTTTGTTTCTGACAAAATCTCTGTATAAAACATATCGTCATCCCAGTCATTATCTTTGACAAAACAGAGAAAACAATATGTTTAAACGAGGATTTTGGTCTCGAAAACTCACGATAAGCTAGTATATAGTCCTTTTATACATCATTTTATATTTGACTCAAATTGTTATACAAATTTCATATTATTATAAAATACAAATTAAAATATTATATTACTTGAACATTAAACTTGAATATTGTGGAACATAACCTAAATTGGGGCAAATTTGAAAGCAATCGTGATCGTACCGTAATCTATCTCACGTAATTAGTGTAACCCTTGGCCACTGATTCACATCAAATTAATCGTCCCAATGAAACCGGATTCGTAGCAATCGATAATTTAAAGGGTTTGATATCTTCAAATGATAATACTAAGATGTCAGCTTAATTGTGTATTTCCACCGCCAAAAAACATTTATAAAAACATATTAGCTGAAGAGCTTCGATGAACATTTTAAGAAGCTCTCGCTAAAAAGTTAAATTATGATACAAAAGGCAGTTATTTTAGAAACAGCGCGCGTAGTGAGGAAACCCCTTCACTATGCGCGTATCACTGATGCACGTAGGCATGTTATAGGTTACTTTTTTAATACCGTTGAAAAATTGCGGGTGACCGCTACTTTTGAAATAATAATTAAAACACATTAACTACAGAAATACTGTATTTTGTCGTCTCATGAAACATTGCCGGGCATCTCTGCGGCAATATTCAAGTACTTCGTCGTATTCAGGCCGCTTGCTCGTTTGTCACCTTATGATATAAAAAAACAACGTAATAACGTCTGTTTATTCAGACACTTTCCAAGAAACTTTAATTTTCTCTTTTACTATTTTCAGTACTGTGTTTTCGAAACTAATTAAAACTCGACTAGTGAATAGTAAATCAACATGAACTTTGAAAGTTCTCCACTGTTTAACAAGTTATGTTGAGATCGGAGAGAAGCTGCATCTCGCAAATTAAACAATTATTCAAACGTGCTTACACTGTACATATGTACATTTTAACCCGTGGATTTGATTTGGAAATAAGAATATCTAATTACAAATAAATATATTTGAACATTCAGCATGTCGCATAAGAGAAATTCTTCTTTTTAGCCGACTTCAAAAAGAAGGAGGTTATCAATTCGACTGTATTTTTTTTTATGTGTGTTACCGCGAAACTTCGCCCCTGGTGGTCCGATTTTGATGAAAAATATTTTAATCGAAAGGAAGTGCTTGCAGATGGCTCACATTTTTTTGTTTTTTTTTTAAATAACTAGAAGACTAGTAGATTTTTACTAGATACTAAAACAAAAAAAAACGACTTATGCCACACACGATTAATGTGACATGACGTTAATATTTTAATTTTCTCTTCTAGTTTCCTGTATTTTTACTCCCCATTTGGTTTTTTGATAGCTTCCAGTATCGTATACAGGAGGATATGAGCTTGTGTATGCATTTCTTAAGGACAGTAAAGTGTACTTTAGTTGTACTAAAGGTGAACAACATCTACAGTTCGAAACTTATAAAAACCATGACGTCATACTTTTTTTTTTACTAAAAGTATAAAAAGATAAACTACCAATAATACTAATCATAAGGCAAATATTAAACGAACCATAAAACTCAAACGTAGTGAGATGAGTCGAAAATATTCCTATACCCAAACGAGGATATCTGCTAAATGGGCATAGAAAATCTATCTATATATAGGTATATAAAAGAAAGTCGTGTTAGTTACACTATTTACAACTCAAGAACGGCTGAATCGATTTGACTGAAAATTGGTGGACAGGTAGCTTAGAACCAGGAAACGGACATAGGATAATTTTTACCTCGTTCTCTATTTTTTTATTCCGCGCGGACGGAGTCGCGGGTAAAAGCTAGTTACATATAAAAAAACATGATACAGTACGAAAAGGATCTTGTGACACTTTTATGACATTGACAGAGGTCGCTAGTGAGCTATTGTAATTTAGTTTGACTTATGTCCACCGGGTCAGATAACTTTGCCGGTGTATACAATAACGGATTTAGCACTGGCAGCGCTCTGGGCAAGGATCAGTCCCCTTTTTTACTATGTCAGAAGAGGGGGGGGGGATAAAAAGATTTACGTGAGACTATGTAATGTGTAAATATGTAAGACTATGTACGCGGCGTTAGAGTAGGGCGCTGTTGGGCAACGCCTGGATCTATACACCTTATAATATTGCTAACTGTGGATATCGACTGCACGTACAATTGTATTCACACCTAATGTCATCCCTTACTTTTTCTTTCTAAACTACTACTATTCTTTGAAAATACATAGACAAAAATTAACTTCCTATTTAGGTTTGTTACATGTTTTTAAAGGACATGTTGGCTGTTAAACAAACACCCAAACAAATCTGAGCATTTCACGCTCCATAGATCTATATAATTTGACTGTCGGCTTTAATTCCGTAGCTTGTAATGTTAATAAACTGTAATCTAATCTAAATTGGATGTTTTATTAGTACTTTAATTTTGTGTTTAGTACGATTTAACTCGGTCGTTAGATTTGACACATATAATGTATACACTTCCGTGGTGTAAAATTAAACACTAAAACTGTTTATGCATCCATTAAACTATTATCAACGTGATAGTAAGAATTTATAATTGGAATTTAAATCATAACCAAATAAGTTTCAATTAAGTTGGTTCGTATTTATAGCAAAACTAGCTTTCGCCCCCGACTATATTCTCGCGGAATTAAAAAACAATTAATAGCCCGTATGTTTTAGTATCAGACCGCTGCGGCATTCGTTAACACAACATCGCGTTTGTGCTGCTCTGTGTTTTTTAATTGTTTTAGTTGGTATAAAGTGAAGTTTATGTGATGTAAATTGCACGGCCGTGTGAATAGTGTAGCGCTCTTTAAATTGGTGCTTAGATGACAAAAATCGAGCTAGTTTTACGGAAGTTATAAGTAAAAACATTTCTGAATAACTGCGTCGGTTTAAATAACGAACGCGCTCGTCACTCGCTCGGACGCTCGCAACGTTTACTCGCCCCGCGCGCTGAGTCATCGTCGTCGTCGACGTCGATCGTGAACATTCGACAATACTAAGGTCATCGCTCACCTACCAACTTGACAACGGTTCTCGATAAACGATGGAAGAAATAATATTATCACTTCGACAAATACAAAATGAAATGCGCGAACAAAAAAACATGATTTTAACAACTGCCGAAAAAGTAACGGAGAATGTAACAGAAAATATAAATAAACTAATAGATGAAAAATTTCAACTATGGGACAGTCAATTCGAAAATTTAAAGGAAAGATTAGAAAATCAAGATCATAGATTGAATTATTTAGAGAGGCAAGCAAGGCAACGCAACTTAGTGTTTTTTGGAATCGAAGAAGATGAAAGTTCGTACCTAAATATGGAGAAAAAAATGATAGATTTTATACATAATAATCTTTCAGTAAAACTAGATAACAGAGATGTACAGGTGATAAGGAGAATAGGGAGGAAAACGGAGAAGCCTCGCCCTATTGTCATAACTTTTACGACATTAGGTATGAAAATTGAAATCTTAAAACACAAGATGGCACTGAAAGATAGCCCCTATTATATCCAGGAAGATTATCCACAACAAATATTGCAAAAAAGGAAAGAATTGCAGGCACAGGTAAACAAAGAAAGAGAGAAGGGAAATAAGGCGATAATTAAATACGATAAACTAATCATACTAAACAAAAAAACTGAGCAACCGCCAGGCAATAAGAAAAGAGTTCTTTCAAATTCTCCAGAAAATAATTTACACTCTTCTTTAGATAAAAGAACTCAAGCCAACAAAAAAAATAAAACTATCTCCGCACATTCTTCACATTCTTCACAAAATTCATCAAATATAGGAGGAGTAAGAAGCGGTATGCTTAACTATCTGGTGACAAAAAATACAAAGAGCACGATAAGTGAACAGAGTAGAAGTGACGAAATAAAATAGCAACGAGCGCCAAAGCCTTACTCACAAACAAATTATAATCAATCAAAAGTTACATACAAAAAAAATCTCCCAAGACGGCCGGTCACCGTGGGAGAGTATGACCAAAACCCTCCAAAAATAAAAACGCCCAACAAAAATTCTCTAGCAATGTTAAACATTGCAACATACAATGTTAGAACACTATCATCCTACGAACGTTTAATAGAGATGGAAGAAGCTATAAAAGAAATAAAATATGATGTCATTGGATTATCAGAAGTGAGAAGAAACGGTACCAAAATAGAAGAATACGATAAATTTATTTTATGCTATATAGGACAAACGCCAGGAAAGTACGGAGTCGGATTCATCATTAACAAATCATTAAAGCAAAACATAGAGAGTTTCATTGGTTTAACAGAGCGTGTGGCACTACTAAATCTAAATATTAATGGATACCAAATAACAATAATTCAAGTCTATGCACCAACAGAGGCGGCAAGCGACGAAAACATCGATGACTTCTATAACACAATAAGAGACGCAATGAACACCGCACATAATACTGTAATTTTAATGGGCGATTTTAACTCAAAAATAGGACAGCCTAAACCAGAAGAATTTCTAATTATGAAAAAGCATGGTTATGGAAATAGAAACGAAAGGGGACAGAGATTGATAGATTTCGCAACGGAGAATAAACTAACAATTATAAATACATGTTTTAAGAAAAAACCTAACCGTAAATGGACATGGCTGTCTCCAAATGGACATTACAAAAACGAAATAGACTTTATTCTATCAAATCGACCAAATATTTTTCAAAATATAGACTCTATAAACATAAACTTTCCGTCAGACCATAGACCCTTAAGAGCAACGATAAAGCTTTCTAAACAAAAATTGAGCAGAATTAAGTTCACAAAGACCTTAAATTACGAACTGAAAAGCGAAGAGGAAATAAAGAAGTACAGAGAGAATTTAAATTTATTATTAACTCCATTACTCGACAGTATCTCACAAACGAAAAAACCTAGAGTACAAGACCTATATGACCAAATAATAACTGCAATCAAATCAAGTTTGCAGAAGTCCCGATTAAGTAGAAAAGAAAATAAGCCTCATAAAATACTATCCGCCAACACAATACGCCTATTAGAAAAAAGAAAAGAATTACAAAAAATAAAGAATAAATCGAGGTCCATAAAAAATCAATTATTCGCATTATACAAATTAGTTAACAAACTTATAAGAAAAGATTATACAAATTATAGATTAAATACTTTAGAAAGACATTTACAACAATCAAACAGTGCAAAGAAGGGTTATAAAGATCTCAAAACAAATATAAACTGGATAGAACGACTAACAGATTCGAAGAAGGAGATATACCAAAGAAAAGATATTATAGCCACTGCAACGGAATTCTATAAACAACTATACAATAACATCACGGAACCCAACAACACACAATCTATGATTAAAAGTGAAGAAACCGTCCACCTAACTGGCATAAAACCTATCGACGAACTAGAAATTATGGAAGAGATAAAATCATTGAAAGCTGAAAAGAGTCCAGGCTCAGACAATATAACAAACGAAGCACTGAAAATAGCGAACACACTTTTAACTCCACTGCTAGTTGAACTATTTAATATAATATTACAAACTGCGGAGACACCGTCACAATGGTCGGAATCTAATATTATACTTTTATATAAAAAGGGTGATCCTAAAGACATTAATAACTATAGACCGATAAGCCTGCTACCAAGTATATACAAACTCTTCTCCTCGATCATAAGTAAACGCATAAGCAATATTCTAGAAGCGAGACAACCAATTGAACAAGCGGGTTTCAGGAGAGGCTTTTCTACAATAGATCATATACACACACTAGAATTAATAATAGAAAAGTACCAAGAACGTCAGAGACCTTTATACATTGCTTTTGTTGACTACCAAAAGGCTTTCGACACTGTGTCGCACACGAGGATATGGAAAGACTTAAGAGATCAAGGAGTAAATGAAAGCTACATAAAAGTTATAAAAAGCATTTATAAAAACAACATAGGAAGAGTAAAACTTGAGGCCACTGGTCCAAGTTTCCCCATAAAAAGAGGAGTCAGACAAGGGGATCCATTATCTCCGAAAATATTCATAGCTGTACTGGAGTCCATCTTCAGCAGTCTAGACTGGAAATACATGGGACTACAGGTGCAGGGTACATATCTAAGCCATCTCAGGTTCGCAGACGACCTAGTGCTGCTATCGGAGACAAGCACCCAACTACAACTAATGGTCGAAACACTACACTCTGCTAGTATCGCGGTTGGCTTGGAAATGAATCTCGCAAAGACGATGACAATGACAAACGCAGAAAAAATCCCTATTAAAATCAACAATATTCCACTAGAATACACAGAAAGCTATATATATTTGGGAAAAAGAATAAGTTTCGAAAGAAGAAGTAACGAGTTCGAAATAGATAGAAGAGTACAACAAACTTGGAATAAATATTGGGGTCTTTACGAAATATTTAAAAGCAAGCTCCCAATCAACATAAAAACTAAAATAATGAATACAAGTCTTCTGTCATGCTTAACATACGGCTGTCAGACATGGAAGTTTACGAAAAAAGTAAAACACAAAATTAACACCTGCCAAAGAGGAATGGAACGAAGCATGCTCAATATCAGAAAAGCAGATAGAATAAGACACACAGAAATAAGAAATATAACTAAAGCAAAACACGCTTTGAGTTATGCATTAAAGCAAAAATGGAAGTGGGCGGGACATGTTGCAAGACTAGGTGATCAGAGATGGACTGTTAGAACAACGTTATGGAAGGGACCAAAAGGAAGAAGAGGTATAGGAAGACCTATTACACGATGGGAGGATGAAATAAAGAAAACAGCCGGCACTTCCTGGGCACAGGTGGCGCAGGATAGAGAGAAATGGGCGTCTTTGGAGGAGGCCTTTACCCGAAGAGGGGTTCCTACAGATTAGTTTATTAAAAAAAAAAAAAAAAAAAAAAAAAAAAAAAAAAAAATTAAATTAAATTAAGGAATTGTAAAAATTGCAAATAGAAGTAAGTTACTTTGTACATTTTATTTCATTTTTTAATTTTGTTTTATCTGTATGGAAATAAATGGCTTTATTATTATTATTATTATTATTATGTTTTCCCAGACTATGTTCTCTGTCCATGCCAAATTTCATTCAGATCCTTTCTGGAGATACCTTCAAACAAACATCCATTCAGACATCCATCTAAACATTCGCATTTATAATATTAGTAAGAGTAAGATAATCGACAATATGATCACGTTTTGGAGAAATAAACATATAAAGATTATATAGCCTTATAAACTTTTTTAAATCTTTGTGCACTTTAAAAAAAAGAAAAAAACAGATGTAAATATGTGAAACAAAAACATTTGGCCATATCTTTAAAAAATCAGGATCATAAAATGTTTCAAAGCTAATCTAGTAGGAACGCTTCGTGTTGTAAGTCTAATGAAAATGTTCTCCTGGGAACGGAGATTGGAAATCGCACGTCGCGTCTTAATTAAAGCAAACGTTCCAACGCTATCTCGTTGGTTTATTTAACACTAGCTTTTACCCGCGACTCCGTCCGCGCGGAATAAAAAATAAATAGAAAACGGGGTAAAAATTATCCTATGTCCGTTTCCTGGTTCTAAGCTACCTGCCCACCAATTTTCAGTCAAATCGATTCAGCCGTTCTTGAGTTATAAATGGTGTAACTAACACGACTTTCTTTTATATATAAAGATTAGATTGTTTTACGTTCAAACATAACATTATATAGTTTTCAAGTTTTCTTCTTCTTCAGAATTAATTCACAAATGTAATTTTAACTTAAATCGAATATATGTGATGTCTAAGATCATTGTAGAAAAGATTTAAGACATGGGAAATGTTGGTTAAAATAATTTCTTAATTACTTTGCTACATATATTTTACAAGTTTGAAATTTCTGTTTAAAGATTTTAACTCCATTCTCATTATTTTTCAAGTACAATTCTTTAAATCCTCTTTCCTGTTTAAAAATTATCTTTATACCTCTACATGTCAATGTTCATTATATAAGTATTAAACGGTAAACAATCGACATTCGTTATTCATTGATGCAAGGCTCGCACGTGACAGAGGATTCATTAGTGTTGCATATGAAATGAAAATCCCTGAATAAAGTACAAGCTTTTCAATTAAATAGAGATTATTAACGACTGCATATGAAAAAGAAACACAATTTCCTAGTATTGTTCGAGTAGTTGTAATGTCACTGTCAAAATCAGCCTTTGTCACTGGACTTAAGACTAGGGCTTCCTTCATTTCGTCATCAGTCCGTGAGTTAGTGCCCTACACTTTTCTGATCACCATGGAAGCCTTAGCTTTACAAAATAAACACGTAACTTACAGTTAGTCAGTTAAAAAGAGAAGCATCAAAAAGCATAAAAACAAAAGAATAACAAAATCCCTGTCTTAGAATAACTAAAAAGTTATTTGACGATATTATGGTAGTTTTTCATAAAAACCTATGGTTTTTAGTTTAATAATATTAGTTTAATCGCTTAAATGTCCGTCATATTTATTGTTCTTTCAGAAATTTAATGGCTTAATAGTAAATTTACGATTCACTCTAACGTTACAGAGGCTAAATGGGAATGTAGGTAAGACCTCCCGGAGCACCGCTTGCTCGATACGATAAATTTCCTCGTTCCTTGTGACTTATGTGAACAGAATTAGGTTGTAAAATGCAACGTGTAACGTTAATACACATTTCCGTTTATTTTTGCAAAAAAACCTTGTGCTAGAGGTAATTAATTGATAACGAGGCTCACAGAATTCTAAATAATCCCCTTTGTGTAGACTTAGTACGTGCGACTGCGAAAATTTATTTATTTATTTATGTATTTGAACATTTTGTTATTGTATTGTATGTTAAAAAAATTATATTTAACGACGCCTGGAAAAGGCAAAATGTAATGAAAATACATTAAAAAAAAAAATAGAAGTAAACCGAATTTTAATTAAACTATCAAAAACATTTCGTTAAAACTTGAAATTCTATGAACATAACTTTGTCGAATCACAATGCAATTTCCATGATTAAAGCACTTGGACCATTCACAAACATTCTCTTAATTCTTGTATTAACTTTTTTAATTAAAACTAAACCGGGTGCTGGCAAGAATAATTAAATAATTATTTAACGAAATATCTAACTTTTAGAGTTGTATTTGACGTTGCGAAATATTCAAATTACTTATTGGACTTTCTTATTGGCATTCTACGTCTATATCTATATATATAAAAGAAAGTCGTGTTAGTTACACTATTAATAACTCAAGAACGGCTAAATCGATTTGACTAAAAATTGGTGGGCAGGTAGCTTAGAACCAGGAAACAGACATAGGATAATTTTTACCCCGTTTTCTATTTTTTATTCCGCGCGGACGGAGTCGCGGGTAAAAGCTAGTTTGTTTATGAAACATAATATTTCGTATAATGTCAATTTCCAACAGTCTTTCAAACAAAATTGATCGATTTTATTTGTAAAAACAGTCATGGTAATAAAATCTTACATTAATTTTGTAAATAATATTTCAACAAAGGCCGTGATAGATTTTAGCTTTCTACTTCCGAAAATGTCAACCATCAATTATAAATTTATATAGTGCAATTTTAAAAATAACCAGCCATATTAATACATTTCTGGGCAATGTAATATCTCTACAATTCTATTTCAGGTCAGCTTCATTCCAAGAATATATGCGAACCTTTCAAGTATACGAAAATAAACTTAAATTTCAATCCGAGATACTCAGTTTAAAAATAAGATGATTTATAAATAAAGTCAGATGCATTTTAGATTTCTAAATGTAAGCTTATTTTGATATATCGACTACATTTTACACAAAACATAACCTACAAAAACATTTTTATACGTTTCAATTACTATTTTTCTTTTTCAAATGGTCTGTCAGTCGCGTTCAAGATTGTGTGCTAATTTTAGAAAAGAACTAATGTTAATTAATACCCTATATAATATATGATTATATCATTAAGAAACTATTTCATTCTTGGATCAAAGATTCTTCCGATTATTCTCGGACAAAAGTTTCCATCCTTTGTCATATAAAATGTACATTTTAAATTTCAAATTAGATACTACTTACCTGTGACGTAGTTCTCTGATTTGCGTACGCTGACCTATCAATTTGTAGACAAATGTAAACAAGGCGTCGCCAGTTGATAAGCCACATAAAGTTCTAATTTATTTTTCAGCATAGCTGTATTTATTGACAAACTATCTTATTACACAAAAAATTTCACACAAATACTATTAAACTTTATTTCAGTTATTTTTTTTTTGTCTTTACTAGTTGTGTACTGTCAACAAGCCTACTGATTTGCTACTAATTTTAATCTATGAAATTGTAGGTACGTAAGAAAAACAATATTAACCTACAAAATTTATATCTTTAAACTAAGAAATTCTATATGTACATTAATAAATTAAGATCATACAAAATGTATTTTCCTTTTTTTTAAGGAAAGAGATAACAAAATGTTTTATACAGGTGTATCAAAAGCAGACGAAAATAAAATTCATAAAATGGTTTACCGCGCATTTTGCGTTATTGCTTCCATAACCTAAATCATATTAAGGATATTGCGACTTTACGATCATTGAAAATATTATTTAATGTTTTACCACTCTCTTTACAAAGCATAAAGATAAAAAATATGCTATGACTGTTAAAATTGAGATAAACTAAATTCGTTTATAGGTTATACTAGCTGTGCCCGCGACTTCATCCGCGTGAAATACTGTCTTCGGGTAGCATTTTAATTATTTAGGATAATTATTTTACTTAACCGACGTGGTATACGTTGGTGATGATGTATCAGGACCGGGGTTACGGGCGTGAGTTATTTTGTTGTTGTTATTTTACTTCAATTTATAAAAATAACAACGAAACATATTAATCTTACAAAATAGTCACCTAAACCTTACATTTTTTTTTTTATATTATAAGGTGGCAAACAAGCAAACGGCTACCTGGATTCGCCGCAATAGCTAGGCGACCGTTGCCCATAGACATCCGCAAATGCAAATGCGTTGCCTACCTTTAATCAACGGAGAAGGGGACGCACAGAAAGAGGATATGTCTCCTTCCTATGCGTCCCCTCTTCCGCCAAATCCACTTCCCCTTCCCATCCTTTCCTAATAAAAAAAGGGTGGGAAGGGAGAGGAGTAAAATTAGGCCACCGGTACCGGTATACTCCCATATAAACTTTCATCCCCTATTTCCTACTGTTATTTTACACCCTTGATGGTACAACTTTTACTAACTTTGAATGACACATTTATTTATATCAAATTTTCAACCTTAAAAATAAGTTTCAAGCTTCTAACTGTTAAATTGACGATTCCATACAAATATCCACTCCCACTTTCAACCCGTTTTTCGCATTAAAAAGAAGCCTAAGTCCTTTCTCTGGCTCTAGAGTCTAGACTATCTCTGTAGCAAATTTCGTTGAAATCGGTTCAGAAGTTTTGGGGTGACAACTAAACAGACAGACAAAGTTACTTTCGCATTTATAACGTTAAGTAAGAAAGTAAGAATTTATTCGTGCATTTTTTTAATATTTACATTAAACCAGCAAGGACACTGAACTTTGCAGATCTCTAGTCTAATCAAGTTAACCGCCTCTATAGTGTTTCTAATATCTTACTACCTATTATAAATGCGAATGTTTGGATGGATGGATGAATGTTTGTTAGAAGATATCTAAAGAACGGCTCAACGGATTTCGATGAAATTTGGTATAGATGTAGAACATAGCCAGGAAGAACGCGTAGGCTACTAATTTTTAGATTCACGGGCGACAGCTAGTAGGCTATAAAACATGGCGATAGTCTATAATATAGACCTGTAAAATTTTTAAGCAGTCACCATGTGCCTTACTTCAAAAACAAATGCAATTAATAAAAAATACAAGATAATTAGGGATTGGAATAAAATAACTTCATTCTTATTGATCATATATTTCTGTAAAGGTACACACTTTATGTAGATACAAAGACAAAACAATATTTACTATGAAAAAGTTACCAATTTAATTGGTTAATATCAGTCGAAACATCATACCATAGAGTTTAATATTTTAAACGCCAAAAACGCATAATAATTAAGGCGAAATAAAATAAAACAAATTATTTCTTAATCATCCTTGCGGTTGTACAAAGACATCAAATCATCATCGACTTAAAGTCTGCATTGGATGAGGAATTAATGTTTGCCATACACGAACTGTAGATTACGCGGTCTGTATATATCTGTGAAATCTTTAGTGTGTACCCTTGTATTAATTTGTGCGCTACTCCTATAAAGATCAGTAAATATAACGTATACCGTAACTATAGATTATAAATTAATTACTGACGCTATTCAAAATTTTACATAGTTTAAGAAATATATATACATTAAAAAATGTATTATGTTATACAATTTTCTTTCTAAAAAAGATAAAAGGCAAGTTTGGCAGATCATTAATTGTAGCTGCTACTTCTAAAAAAAGATTAACTCTAAAATACTGACCGATTATATTATTTATTAATTCATTGTGATTGTCAAGATAAGTTTCACTACGAATATTTTAAAAATATTTTTTTTTAATTTTGTACATTATGTCAAATAGTGAAACGTTGATTACAAAGATAGGCATTGTTTTTTAAACTACAAAGTACATTACAATTAAGACTGATTCTACCGTAATTTTTTTTAGAACAGTAAATTACTCAAAAATAGTACTTGTTTGGTAAAAACAGTGCTTGCATTCGTTAGCGTATCATCGTATTTATGTACCTTTGGCACATATTATAGAAATTTAGTAAAAATTGAAAATATTTTGTAAAAGAGATCATCTATTTTTTAAAACCGTTACAAAATGCATTTGTGTTTGAACTTTTGAATCTAGATCTTTATCTATAAAAGTAGGCTGAACCGATTCTGTTGAAAATTGGTGGAGAAGTAGCTAAGAAACAAGAGACACTCATAGATTTTATCCCATTTCCTTGTCACTTCTTAACTACGCGACGGAGTCGCGGTAAAAAGCTTGTATTTAATAAAGATATAATGATAGTATGAATATACCTTTTATGAGATACAATAATCACACTAAGAATAAAATGCCACTAAGCTAGTAGGATCACATATCGACGTATTTGTCACCGATAATTTGTGAAATTCGCCAATTTATAAACTGATCATATGATCTTAATTTTTACCAGATTATAATATTATAATCTAATGTCAAATTGTGGTCTGATTTTCTTGACAACTAACATGTCTTAAGATTATTTTTCTCAGGCTTACATTAAAAATCTGAACCTGGTTTTACATTCCAAATTATAGTCAAACAAGGATATCTGCGTCAGTGAAAATGGCGGTGCTGTAACGGTTAGTTCTGTCAGCAAAATATTTAAAACCTACTTGGACATTTATAGACCGACAAAGTCACCTGATCCAGTGGACATAAGTCAAATTAAATAATGATAGCACACAAGCGCCCCTGTTAATCTCAAAAAAGTGTCACAAAATCATTATTGTACTGATTTGTCTTGTCTTGATATTTATTTTATATAATTTTCTGTACATATGTAGGTTTTATATATTTCTGACAGAAACAATTGCGATAGCAGCACCTCTCTTACCGGTCCAGATAAACAGAAATTAAATGTCAAGTTTTAAACTGGCGAATTTCACAATTTGTCAGCAACAAGATAAGCAACACTAAGAAAGTCCACTAGGAAAAAATCTCTAGAAAGTCATAAGTATTTACTATCACTAGTAGTATGAAAATATGGATATATAAAAATGTGGGATATACATTAAGGCTGCAAATATTATTTTGCCAAGACACTAATAGATATTATAAAACTACATTTAGACCTTTAGAATATTATTTTTAATCTATACTTATTGATTTAATTATAAATTGCATGTATTAGGAACATCGTTGTAAGAATTTAGGTTTATCCAATAGTAATAGTAAAAAACTTTTTTTTTTATAAATACTCTTGTTTCAGGTTTAATATTTCTGTTTATGAGAATCGTTTTTTTTTTTGTTTCCTACATAGATATCAAAAAATATGGATATAGAGCTTTCCAGTTTTATATTGGGTCGAAAACTATAATAATAACTATAATAAAATGGATAGGTATTATAACTTAATGTCTAAAATTGACTAGACAACATACTTGTATTAATTATATCTGGTTTCCATTGCCAAAACACCTTTACGAAAACATTTACATCCCTCTAATTTAAAAATCACAATAAATAAAAGATTTTTTTTATAAAAATGACTATGCTCGTCTTCTATATAATTTTAAGTGTGTTTTTTTACATTTATCAATGTATGCAATTTCCTTAAAAATTGGTACAAACTTGTCGCTTTAAGTATGATTTTTGTAAAGTTGTTTTAGGTGTGGAAACCTGTGTTATAAATATTACATTAGTATTTTAGTACAGTGTAAGATGTACTTAAATAGTTATGAGATCATTTAAAAAAAATATCAATGTAATATAAAAATTGGGAGTGTGGATTAGATTTTTAGCACAGTCCAACATGGATAAGTGAGTACTTCCTAAAAAGCGAAAGACATTGTGCGGTTTAAACAGACAACCTCCATAAGTGAGAGGACTCGGGTTAGAAACCTCTATAAGCGCGTAAAATATCGTGATCCTTTTAACTCTCGCTTATCAAGGTTCGATTGTATTTGTGTGTAAAAACTTTTTGGAAAATCCTTAAATGCGATTATGAAAAAAAATTATATTATTATTTTTATTACTGAACACAATTTCAAATGGACCTTGTTACTTGTATGGACATAAAATTTAAGAACATACAAAACTTGTTGGTAATAGAAAAATAAATGGATATTTATAGTGAATACAATTGGAATTCAAAAATAAGCCCTCATATCTTTTAATATCACAGGATAGAACAAAGTTTTTAATAATAAACACATTTAATGCCACAAAATTTTTCAAGTCAGAGCTTTTTCAGAAGCAGTTGCATTGAATGTATTAAAACTCAATTGAGTTGTTAGTCAAAAATAATCTTGAAAAAATATAAATGAAATGCCAACTCACACTTCAAAAAGTTCCAAGACGTGTAGGCTATGGGATGTTTTTAGTCACCCCTAAGTTAGGGTGGGCTCCAAGCCCTTCAGTGGAGACATATAGTAAGCTGATGATGATGATGTTTTTATCATCCCAAATTCAATTCGATATAAAGCATATCGACAGAACAAATACTAACAATGTTAAAGGAAAATAAACAGCAATAATACATAATCATTGTAGATATGAGAGCATCATAATTTTATGAACACAAACTATTAATTTAAAGATTTTTAAGATATAGTAAATCACAATTTTATTGCTGCTGTTGTAGTCACATGGCCAAATATTTCGTTATATAAATACAGTGGAATCTCTATTATTTGAACTTAGTTAAGTCTTAATCCTTATTAAGTCGAAAAATGCCATTCCCTTCCGCTGAACCCTTGAATACTTTGTACCTCGATTTTAGTACATAACTAATCTAAAATCGTATTTAAAAACCAGGCAGTAGTTGAAGTAAATAAAATTTAATGACATCTTACAAAGAATTTCCCGCCCAATATCTTAGTAGTTTATTGCATTTCCCTTAACATTTGAGATATCGAGATTCCATTGTAATATATTTAAAGGTATAAAATAGTTATTAAGGATATTTTTATATCAAAAGGTGGCAAACAAGCAAAAGGTCTCCTGGATTCGCCGAAATAGCGAGACAACCGTTGCCCAAAGACATCTGCAAATGCATTGCCTACCTTTAATAAACAGAAAAGGGGATGCAGGAAAGAGGATACTTTTCCTTCCTATGTGTGGCCTCTTCCGCCAAATCCACTTCCACAGATGTCAACAACTTCCACAAATGATTTATAGAATGACACCTACATCTGGCACAAAAATGGAGCAGTTCTCGTTGGCATGAGGTGATCGGCAACAAGGCTCTGTATGTATTATGTATGGTTCCACTTGCAGTCCCTTCTGCTTTGCCAAGTTTGTCACATAATGCTGCATTGCTTTGTCACTGGAAATTACAAAATTATTATCTAATATATAAAATTCTCGTGTCACAGTTTTCCTTCCCGTACTCCTCCGAAACGGCTTGACCGATTCTCATGAAATTTTGTGAGCATATTCAGTAGGTCTGAGAATCGGCCAACATCTATTTTTCATAACCCCCCCCCCCCATTTTTTAACTGCGCGCGGACGGAGTCGCGGGCGACAGTTAGTAAAATATATTATTCATACTCCAAATATTTTCTAGTTTAGTTTTATAAATATAAAGCTAATAATACTTTTTGTTTCAAAGCAAGATTTAAAATAGGTCAAAAGGTGCCTTCCTATACTCCATTCCAACATGATTTCTTCGGCACATTTTGCAGTAGAAGGACATATTAGTTTCAAATTTTTTGGGAATGTATGATGAGTAGTTAGTTTTTTAATAGCTATTATAAGGTGGCAAATGAGCATGCGGCCACCTGAATTAGGTGAAATATCGAAACTACAGATGACCATGGACATTGGACATCTGTAATTGCAAATGTGTTGCCCTACTTTCATTCAACAGAGAGGACACACAAAAATAGCATATTTCTCCTTTCTATGTGTCCTATTCTCTGCCAAATCCACTTACCCTTCCCATAATTTCCTTATAAAAAGATGGGAGGGGAACATGGACTAAAATTATGCCCCCAGCATGCACACTCATCAGAGGAAACATAGAATTGCTTCCACTTCACGCCTGTCTCCTTTGTGGTCACACTTTTTCCCCAGTCAATCCGGCTTCATATCCTACTTGTGAACTCAACAATTTTTTTTGTTGTGCGTTATAAGTTAAAGTTTACATCTCATTTCATTACTTTATAATCTCCTAAAACTATTATTACTAATACTTATAAATGCTAAGTGTTGAAGGTGTATCTAATTCAAAACACCTCTATCCTTCATCTATATATTTTTTTGTTATCTGAAATTTTTTCGTTTGCTAAATGTATTTTACTTACTGGGCTCTAATACAGTAACACCATGTACAGCATCCAATTGAAAGAGATATAAATATCAGGAATGTGAATAAAGCACCATAGTCTACCAACCTAAGGTAATCATTAACCATTCTGGCAAACCTGGAATAACAAAACAAACACAATTTTAAAATTTAAACATTGAAGATCGTAATTAAATCTTGCATAAATTCAATATCTCTATTAATTTACTTAATTGCACATATTTGTTGACCTAAATTATGTATAAATTTTTCATAAATAAAATTTTGAGTGTACGCTGTTTAAATTTTCTTAAGATATTAATAAATAATAAGTTAATTGGTACTTACTTAGAAATTATTATGGAGTACTTCAATACTTTGCATAACTGATTGATTAAGTTAACATTTTCTATTATTTATTTGATGTGTTACTATTAAAATTAACACTTTGTTTATTTTATTTGGTGTTAAAATTAAAAATCGAAGGTGCGATTCGATTTAATTTCAATGACGTTCAATGAATTTAATGTTGCCAGTAGCGAGGTTTCCAGCGCTACTTCCGATTTTTTTAAAACGATGAAATAAAAAAATTGTGTAATTATAAAAATATGAATGACCGACATGGTATTCCAAATTCTAGTGAATAAAAGACAAACTTAACAAATATGATGTGTAATTCAATTCAAAATTTAAGAAACACATATTATTTACTTAAACAACGTATACACCCGCGCCTTCAACTACAATGTTACAGCTTTCTGAAACAGGTTGAATGGGCCTTTTAATTGTTTTCCTTTTTAAATTGCAATCTCTTTTTAATTTTGCAGCCAACGCCTCAACATCTTTTTTTAAACGGTAGTCACTAAAACATCACATAATCACAATTAATTGAATACCATGAACGCAATTTATTTTGATGGTCTTATAATAATTTAAATATTATAAAATAACGTACGTGTAATTAATGCGACAACAGTAAATGCAGGCACCCAGAACGCATATACTTGAACAAGTAACAAACAAAATCACAGATACAATTACGCCTTGAAACACTTTAAGGACTTCGAGTCGGATTTTATCTGTAAAGCGAAAACTATAATGATTGATATGGTCTATTATTTCGCTAATAATATTAATAAATGACGGTAAATGACTACTATTTTTTTTTAATGTTCTATATTCAGTGAGCACTACCGAAACATAGACATTGAAACGTGTTCTATCTCATTTTAGTCAGAGTGTCTGGAAGAAGACATAGGCTACTAATTAAGTTTTTTAAAAGGCCCGGGCGGAGTCGCCTAAGACAGTTAGTTTTATTTAACTCTAAGAATAGAGGCTAAGTTAGTTAAGGACGCAAATATTAAGCTATTTTTCAAGAATACTAAACTTTAGTCATAAGTCATAACGAAGTATATAGACATCATCATCCGGAATAAATAACCATCTGATTGAGAAAACCAATTTTGTAACTTAGCAGAACATAGAAGCCAAACAGAGGTTACGGTATAAGCGATTTTATTTTTTAAGATTTAAAGATAGATATTAATGTCAATTTATAAAGTTACTGGTTACCTTGAGTATCGTACTTTGTAGTCAAAGTTTGTAATAGTAGCTTGATATTAACTACACACTCTTGAGTTGTGTCGTTATAGAAGAAACCACTAAAAAATTAAAGTCATTTTAATCAATTATGATTCACTAGAGTGTAAACGTAAATGTGGGTAAGTTTTTTACTAAAATAATAATTGTGAGCTTTCGCAAATTCGAAGACAGTTGGGGTGAGGCTCACAAAACAGTGTCCAAATGAATAACATTATCAAATAATTAGATAATATCTCAAGAACACAAGAAGATGATTATAGATTTAATATTCCTCCAAAAACATAGTTACTTACATAGTATTATTACAATTGTCGCTTTGCGCGACACAATCACCTACTTCCTCGCATGCTGCCGGAACGGACTGAAAAATAATAAGATTTATGTAGTATTTAATCATTTACCCGTTGTTAGTAGTTATGTCTTAATATTTCAAAAGTGTGTACCCCACTTTCGGTATTAGAAACAGCATCTGGCGAAAGAAAAAAATAAATTAGTACTGCCAAGACAAAAGGGCTTTTAAAAATATTATTTTAAATCTTATGTAAACTTACAGGCATTGGAAGTTATTAAAATTATTGTAAGCAATAATAAAAATATGTTTCTCCAAACCATCGTAAATTGTTATTCCGATTAATTTAAAGTTTCTATTAGTATCAATTTATACACCAATGAATTTAACACAATAAATATTATACTAATTACAATGAAGTGGTAAATCGTATAAATGTATTTCAAGCAGACTTTACTCAATAGTAAAGTACCTAACTACTGAAGACCCATTTGTATTTAGTGCAAGTACGATACTAAAATAGTATGACCTCGAGCCAATAATAGCAATTTTGATCTATCAAACACAATCTGTTCTTAATTTGCTGTTAATCTTTAAAAAATACGACTTTACAATAAAATTAAGAAAATAATACTTTATATTATTTAACCTTTAGACTATTTTTAAAACGAAACCTACATTTAAAATAAAAAATGTTATGGTCATATTACAAACTGGGATATAAGTAGCAAAATCTAAATAAAAGCTTGGGATATTTAAAAAAAAGTGTAAGAGTGGTGCGTAGTTTCCTATAATTTATAAGACAATTATTTTACATTTTTATGTTTTTTGTGAGTTTTTAGGGAAAAATTGTTATGATAATGTGAAAGTGAAACGGAACGTAAAAACAAACTATTATACCATAAACTAAAAGTTTCTAGCGATGACATGTTGTGATTTACATTTTATTATAAACTAGCAGGCCCCTGCGACACCGGCGCAGAATTAAAAAAAAAAGTAGCCTATAATATGCCCCCGCGCATCACCATCTACCTCCTTTCCGCTCAAGTCCCATCAAAATCGATCCAGTCGTTCCGAAGATTATCCTGAACAAACGCAGCTTTGCAGACAGACATAAAGACATACAAATTTTAAAAATAGGGTTTTTAGTTATTAGTAACGCAAATACATCATGTGTTAGAAATATGTATTTTTTTCATGTTGCATACATATTATACACATCAATTTTGTTAATAAGTAGAGATAAAAAATTAATTAAATATGACAATTTTGACAACTGTTCACAGTGTTGCATTAATAACTTAGTTGCGATATTTGTACGGTATATTAGAAATTCAACTTCTTATAATTCCATACCACTAAATTGGTATTCATTTTAATTTACTTAAGTCACTTAACTAATACATTAATTTTAAATGCAAGATTTATTGTTTGATTATCTGTTACTTTTATTTTCTAGCGCTAGCGACAGAATGTGAGACGGAATCGGAGCGTATTTTATATACTCTTTGAAGAGTAGGAGGTGTAGGTAATCAAAAAACCAGTTTATTTACTGACCACACTCGGTCGGTTGGTCGGTAAGACGCGGTTAAAGTTTCACTATCGTGATATTTTATTGAATTTTTCCTGCGATTTGGAATTTTTCGAAAACTGAGCCAGTGATAAATTCTTGTTAGTTTATTCTTTTTCTAATACCGACTATTTAACGAAGTGTAATTGAACGATTTTAATGAAATATGTGAGGAGACGAATATTTTAGTAAGAGGTGTGTCGCAGTGGTTTGAATTTCGAATCTCGGCTGTACTTTGTGCATTCACGTGAAAACGGGTGTTTTGTTGCATTCTTTTATCCGTCACTGAGAGTGATGTTATTAGATCGAAATTTGCACAAATCAATCTGGTATTGCATACTTGAGTGAACATCGTGTGATCATTTCTTGGTACGAAATTAATAAAACGTAAGTTACATCTTACTTATACAAACGTTTACGAACCCTAACTGATTCTAATAAGACTTAATCAGAGCATATTGTTTAAAATTTTAATTTTGTCCGAAATAAACATTTTCTTATTGGCTACTCATTAGTATTTCACTTTAAAAAATCCTATTGGCAATCTATATAGTAGAGAATTTGCAAAACCCTCATGAATGCCAGCATTTATAATAAACAAATAGAATGTTATTAAGACTACACTGATAAAATATCCTAGACTCAATAAATATCTAATCTTTCTTTAGAAATACAGCTTTGGGACTTCCTCCCTCTCTTACCCCAATAGTCTTCATCAAAAGTTTTCTATATTCATTCACGGTTACAAAAGAATTCTTTAGAGGATTGGTGTTTAAGCTACATGATAAAATTACACTAAAATCATATACACAGACAAATATGTGTTGGAAATGAAAGATTTCCTCATTTTAAAATGTTTTTCTATTTGTTTCAGATGTGTATCACAATATTGATCAGTCACAGGACTATAATTAGATCCTGATGACTAGAAAATTCTGTGAGATTGGCCAAGTCATGCAGCCATGGCAAGTGGAAAAGTCCTTTATTCAATAGCCGTGGTTGTTCTCGGATTTATTTGTTTTATAGTCGGAGCTATCGCTGTTGGATTACCGACATGGGGTTATTTCTATAGCTGTAAGTAGTAATTTTAATATATTTTTATATGTTTTTTGTAAATAACTAAATATTAAGGATATTTAAGTATGTTGTTAAAATATAGGGAATCTTTAAATATTTTTTAATTTCATCATTAAATTAGTTGTCTGTATATCATAGATTTTATGAAAATTATAACAAAAATGTAACATAAATGGGATATAAGATAAAGATAGAAATAAATGGGATAAAAGGATATATACAAGGAATTATTTATTTGTAAATTTTTATTGTGTTTATAGTGTGAATATTTCTGAACCCACAATAATTAATTTTCAAAGAGATTCAAATAAATAAATTTTTAGAATGGACATTTGAAACATTTTCTTACAAAATCAATCATCAGTAGAGAAAACAAGTGCCATTTCACATGTATATGTGTTAAACCAAACTTATATAGTAGTAACAAGTTATTATAATTTGGTTTCGGAATGTCCTGTCTAATGAAACTATGTTGAATGTCTTTAATATCACTACACTAATCTCATGCTTCAGGCACGTAGAAAGCATATCAATACCAAAATAATTCTTTCAGATGACTCTGACCTTGCTCTCTCCGTGCAGGCATGTGAGTATTCATAACTTAAATATGCCTTTGCACGTCTTTGCTATATAGTGATGGACAAACCATATACCATGCAACCCTATAATGCTTCTATGAACAAAAAATCTGAACGATAAATAACCATCTAATCTGGAATATATCTGAATGCATGCAAAGAAATTTAATTTAATGTATTTATAATTATTTATTTTGAATTTTATAAATTTATTATTATTTTATTCTTCCCGAGTATGTTTGGCGATATTCAGGCGGCCAGCCGTAAAAATTAAGCCAAAACATTAAATGTTATAAAACCTCGTTCGTCGACACCATGTGAGTAGGATAAGGTCTGGAAGATGATATTTATAATTATTTTCATACATCCCAATAGACAACAATATTAGTTTTTTTATTCTAACCTAAAAAGATCATTACCGTTGTTTCCAATTCTTTAATCCATTTGTAAAGTGGGGTTTAGAATCAACCGTCTAGACGTCGAATTATCGGCGGGGAATTTTTTATCGTTACTTTTTACTTAACACAAACTCATGTTACTTCGGAATATTACACCTTGATAATTGAAAGCATTAATAAATTTGTTCTCCAATTTTCGTTTGAAAGTGAGTCGGGTTAAAAGATCTCTTTCTAAAATATAGTGAAACTTTCGACCGCGCATAAGCGACACATTAAAAAGCTGTTAGAGAAAAGATTTCTTTAAAAAAAACGTCTCCGAAGCCGCAAACGCAACGGAAGTTGCACTTCCACACTTGTTTGAATAAACAAAGCACGTTATCGCGTTTTTACTTCGTTCGTTCCATTTCTAAAATATCTAAGAACTCGTGCAAAAACTTTATACTCTGTTCAGATAAGGTTTTATTGGTTTATTTTTCACATTACATTCACTTTCTTTCTAAATATAAAATCATCCTTTTTACAATAATTTTTAACTTTTAAAAGTCAATAAACCTAAGTTATCGTTCAAATAGGTTTTAATACACACATGATGTACCCACAATTTTTTTAAATATATTAATTGCTGGCTGATTAGAAAAGAGTAAAAAACTGTTAATTTTCTTCTTTTCTCGGAACTTTGTATACAACTGTTATTAAGACTGAGTTAATAGAAACTATCTTCGAACGGATTACAATGGGAAAGAAAAATCTATGACCCGTCACGCAATAGCCCGTGCCTCTGTTGTCTTTACCGTGCCGGTACGGAATGATATTGATCCAATACGAAGACAAAGGCTTTATTAAAATCGACTCCAGTTTCTTTTACCAACGTTCATTATAGTATTCCATGAAATCGATCTTTATAATTTAATTTTAAATATAAAATGCAGTACGCAGAGTATGTTATTATTTAATATTTAGTGCAGATTAGAACAATAAAATATTGTTTTAGTAAATATTTGGTGTTTTTTATTGTATGAGAAGCATGTTGTATGAGAAGTATACTAATCTTACTTCTTACTCATAATGCAAAAGTTTAGATGAATGGATGGATGTTTCTTTGAAGATATCTACGGAACGGCTCAACTTAACGAAATTTGGCACAGATGTAGAACATAGTCTGGAAGAACACGTAGGCTACTTATGAAGTTTTTCTTTTAATTCCACGCAAACGGAGTCGCAGGCAAAAGCTAGTATACTATATATCTCCTATATAATTTCTAGACCGTCCCTGTTTGACTTCGTAACTTTAACATTAACCACGGTAAGTGCTTAGTTTCACATCCTGTCGTTTAGACATATCTAACTTTTACCTTATTTCTAGGGTAATTAATTTTACACTTCATGTATCAGAAAAACTTTCATGGGTTGCTTTAAATCATTGGGGCACTGGAATAACATTTTAGTAGTAAAATATAAAGTAAAAATTTAAAAACTGGATAAACAAGGTCTCCGACCAAAACATGTCGGGGGATCACGGGAAAAAAATAACATTTTAGTTTCAAATTACCTCGAACAATTGTTACTATTCTATTGTAGTTTTGCTGTACGACTGCAAAAATATTGTTATCTCTGTTTTTTTATAGAGAATAACAGGGATGGCAATATGTTTTGTTCGTGTTGGTGCAGCGCAAATGTTTCTCGTCTAGGCATTATTGAAATCTGCTTCATCTCTCACGCATATTAACAATGAACTCCCGTCGTTATAGTGACTTAGGTATTTAATACAAAACAAGTTTAAAATTAATCTAGTTTGTAATAAATATGATTTAATTATGATAATACACCTACAATAGTTCGATAAACCCTTGAATTTATATAATTACTAGCTGTCGCCCGCGACTCCGTCCGCGCGCTGTTAAAAAAAACTAAATGGGAGGGTATGAAAAATAGATGTTGGCCGATTCTCATACCTACTGAATATGCTCACAAAATTTCATGAGAATCGGTCAAGCCGTTTCGGAGGAGTACGGGAACGAACATTGTGACACGAGAATTTTATATATTAGACTAGCTGTCGCCCGCGACTCCGTCCGCGCGCAGTTAAAAAAAACTTAATAGGGATATGAAAAATAGATGTTGGCCGATTCTCATAGATACCGGATAAGCACAAAAAATTTCGTCAAAATCGGTCAAGCCGTTTCGGAGGAGTATGGCAACGAAAACTGTGACACGAGAATTTTATATATTAGATATTTATAGGCACTCATATTTATATATAATATAAGTTGTATAATCTGTTTAGTATATTCGTATTTAGCTAGTATATTAATTATAAATAGTTCTTGCTCTTATTTATTTATTTTTGACATTTCTTGATATTTATTTATAATACACCCCGCTATTCATGTTCATCTCTACTGTCCCACTGGGTTGCCTGGAAGAGATCGCTTGTAGCGATAAGGCCGACCTTGCTATGTCAATTAGTTTTTAGTCATTTTTCTGTATAATTTATAATAGCAATAAGAGTCAATAAATAAATAAATAAACATAATTATAAAAGACAGTAAAAGAATTCTAGAATATTCCTTTGGAATTCTGAAACTGAGCTCGAGAAAAAATCTTTCGGCTTACTTAGTATAGCACTGGAGCCTTATAAGCGACTCTTCCTTTGCAAATTTATAATTATATTAGAAACCAATATTATCTAACTATAGAAAGACTGAAAATGCAGGTAGACTATTGTATATCATTAGACATTATTATTATTTATATTATATATCTCTTACAAATTACGAGAATAATTCGTTTAGATAAGATAATTTTTTAAACACAAGTCTGTAATATATGCAATGTACATTTCTTTACACAACTGCTAAAACTGTCGGTTAGTTTGCAGGGCGAAATATTTAGGTCATTGGATCGATTCCCAAACGACCACAGACCTTTAAATAAGCTTACTTGTGACCGTCAGTTGTTTATTAATGATTAAATAACAGTTCCAATAGTGGGTTTCTGAGACTTAGATCTCTGTGTAAATCATGTTGTCATCCCTGTCATTATCTTTGACAAAAAAGAGATAAAGATATGTTTTAAACGGAGATTTTAGTATACGGAGAAAAACCCACGGTAAATGTTTTATTATTTAAACGCTAACAAACTTTGAATGACAACCAAAAAAAAAACTTTTTTGTGACCCAATTTATGTAGAGTCCGTCGATAAGTTAATTGTTTTTAAAAAGATTTCTTTTTCTTTTATAAACATATTCTAAGATTTTTTTTAAATTATAAAATACAATGACAAGGATTGCGTGACAATATTTAGGAATGTAAGATTAATTTAAACGCATTAAATCCGTTGTAATGACTACAAAGCACGCGTATCCATATAAATAGCAAGGACTTTGTAAGAAAAAGTAATCAATTCTATGATCCAGAGAACTATAATACAATAAACACGGAGAATATGAAAATGTATTAATTTTGTTTATATAAATATCGTTCCAGATTTATCAGTAGTAGGTATTCAAACTGGCATACAAACTTATCTTTTTAATAAATAGAAGAAAAAAAGATATATTTGTATATACTAATATAATTAAAAGGAAAGGTTTGTTTGTTTGCATTAAAAAGGCCCCAAAACTACTGAACCGATATAAAAAATTCCTTAACTATTGGGAAACTACTCTATCACTACGTGACATGGCTATATTTATCACTAGATTTTTTTGAAGTCCCAGACATATCTTATAAACCAGTCTTAAAAGTACTTACGCTATTTAACGCATGTTTTAAGTAAACACATAATATTATTCCACTTTTAAAGTCGCATTTTATTACAGTTTTTATCCTGACGCGGAAATAAAACGTAGGTCTACTAAAATCAATAATAAATAATGTTTTGAAGGTAAACAAACAAAATGTCAACTCTGATATGTTTTATGAACGTGACACTATTGTATTTACAGTGGCATTTGTATCCCATCGATGTTGTAAAATATTTTACAATGTTTGCGAAGTACGTTAGAGCGTACCCACGCTGCATTTAAAAATGCGGTACGCCCGCCAATCGGGTCATCGACCTTGAGACCTTTGTGACAAAACTTGTGGGATGTGCCACAGCCCGCTTATGGAGTCGTTTTTTAAAGAATGTATAAAGCCATCGTGCATTCAACTTTTTCTAGAGCATTAAAATGTTGCGTTTGTTAATTTGTTTATTTTCATAACTTTACGAACGACTACGGTAACTGATAGAGGTTCTGTTTTCAAAGTTTAAGCAACTTATTTTTAACTACGCACCCGACATATAAAATAACTTAATTAGTAGCTTATGTTTTCTTCCAGACTATGTTCTACATCTGTGCCAAATTTCGTCAAGATCCTCTGATTGTTCTGGAGATACATTTAAACAATCGTCCATCCATAAATTCATCTATCCATCCATCCAAACTTTCGCATGTTTAATATTTCTATAATAGTAGTAATAGTTGTGTCGCCAGCGACTTCGTCCGCGCGAAATAAAAAGAAACCTAATCAGTGCCCTATGTGTTCTTCCAGATTGTTTATAAATATTATTTATAATAATATTCGGACTGCTATTCTTAGAGTTGTTAATTGGCCTCTAAGGGCGACCCATAGTGTAGATTTAGTATGTGATAGCTGCACTAAAGACGAATGATGATTAAGATTTCTTACTAGTAACTTTTATATATTCGATATCAACTCCTAGAAATATTCACAATTGTCAAATAGGAAGGTATGAGTCATTATTTAGTACATACCTTAAATGACATGCCGACACTACTTCCTGACTTAGCTGTCTGTAATTTGCACATGATTTATTGCGTAGAGTAACACAATAATGAGGAGAAACTGGGAATGTAATAGACTTTCCTATAAGAAAACGAAAGTAGAGACTAGATATACAAATTAGAAATATAACTTAGAAATAACTTACGTATATATAAAAACTAACTGTCGCCCGCGACTTCGTCCGCGCGCAGTTAAAAAAAAATAATGAAAAATAGATGTTGGCCGATTCTCAGACCTACTGAATATGCTCACAAAATTTCATGAGAATCGGTCAAGCCGTTTCGGAGGAGTACGGGAACGAACATTGTGACACGAGAATTTTGTATATAAGAGAGTAACTTACGTACACATAAAACATTTTCGTATCATAGTTTTATCAGATGTTTGATTGACAAGTGTGATGTGGGAATGATGATGATGTGATAGTATCACACCATCATCACTCACATCACAAAGATACCCAACCTTACGGAACAAAAAGAATCTTTGTCAAATAATATACTGAGAAAACTGTTGAGATTTAAAAGAAAATATTTTTAATATCGAAGTCGGTGTAGTTCGCGTCATATTAAAATTCTGTGTTGCATTTCTGCGTACATTGTAATGGATACGTCGTATCATTTAACATGTGAACGTCTTACCAGTTTAGTCATTTTATATTTAAAAAAATGTATGTAAATAAGTATGCACAAGAACTTTACACTTTGAAGCTTTATCTGACACAAATTTGGTTGGTTATAAACTACTAGCTTTTTCCCGCGACTCCGTCCGCGCAGAATAAAAAAAAAAAAACGGGGTAAAAATTATCCTATGTCCGTTTCCTGGTTCTAGGCTACCTGCCCGCCAATTTTCAGTCAAATCGATTCAGCCGTTCTTGAGTTATAAATAGTGTAACTAACACGACTTTCTTTTATATATATAGATAACTAGCTTTTACCCGCGACTCCGTCCGCACGGAATAAAAAATAGAAAACGGGGTAAAAATTATCCTATGTCCGTTTCCTGGTTCTAAGTTACCTGCCCACCAATTTTCAGTCAAATCGATTCAGCCGTTCTTGAGTTATAAATAGTGTAACTAACACAACTTTCTTTTATATATATAGATGTAAAAATAAAGTGTCATCACTGAAACTTGACGAACGAAATAAAAACGGCACTCATACTAACATATCATTTACGTTAACAAAAAAACATAAGCGGTTAGTTTTTCTAAATGGATAATGTAAAAAACGAATCGCTTTTTGATGCTACGATGACAAAAAAACTAAACTAGCAGTAACATTTGTTCCGATATTAAATTTTACTTGTACAGTTTTGTGGAATACAATAGAGTAACTGTAAGGTTTTGTAATACGCACATCAATGATCGGAATACCGATGCTGGTTTTTGATTGACAACGACCTCATTTTATAGGAGGTAATAAGGGTCTTTATGTGTTAGCATCTGTAATATTATTTTCTCAATAGAAATATATTTGTCTGAAATATACGCAAGATTGAAATTTATGTACAGCCAGCTTCATAAACTCTCATATTCATTAAAATGTTTTATACATATATTTTGACAGTGAAAACACACACACTAACATTGTTATACACACATACACCTGTTATTTAAAATAACATTTCACTGCATACGCCATTTTCAACAGAAGCGAAGCTAAAGCTTTCAATCTTAGGTACATAGTTACAGAATCTAGGCTATCAGTTAACTGGAGATCGTAAAATTTATCGTTGCAATTTATGACTTATTGTTTCTACGTGGTTCCTAATGATTTTACAGTTGCTCGGAGTAACGCCTAAGTCATTCCACTAGTCACGACTGTCCATAAGTTATTACAGATACCGTCATTTATTCGGCTTAGGCCCTTCGTACACAAAACAACAGAAATCACCGAAACTAATATTGTAAAGTTCCCTCGCGAGAATCTCGTTGTACGCTCTTCGTACACACAACGTTGAATCGCCGATATCTGTTTGGTCAGTACAGGCATAGCGACTACATGTCAACTGTATTTTGTTCCTCCATCTTGAAAATTTCAGAGACTTTACTCACGACGAACTTGACAAGTAGGTTGTGAGCGACTTTCTTTGACGATGACAAATAGATATATCCGCTGTGTACAAACCATTATAACATTGGTTTGCGTAATTCGCTTAGCGACTAAAATCTGCGGTTTGCTTTGTGTACGAAGGGCCTTAGATTCTTTTCACGACAACATATCACGATTTTTAGACCAAATTATGCAATAATTACGACAGGAGAAAGTTTATCTTAATTTGACGAGCATCCATATTACTAAGAGTACAATTTAATAGCACAGAAAGGAGATATTAAAAATTAGTTTAACAGCTTCGTAGTAATATTTACTGAAAATGCTTAGTTTATGACAGGTAATATCTGTATTTGTCGCTGGTTGATCTGCAAATTTAATCAGTTGACAGTTTTTGATTCGCTGATAATTGACAAAAGTATAAAACTCTATTAATCCAATACATACCCACATGAGTCATACTCAAGGTCTATCAAACGAATGCTCTAGGGCTAGTAGAGTAAGCAATTGACACGTGACATGTGAGTCAGTTGCTAATGAGGTGCAAATGGTAGGAACACGACGCCAGTTGCTTCCTAAAGTCGTTAACATCTTAGCGGAGTTTCACTTTTACAGTTCCATCCAAGACTAAAGATATCTAAAATCACGTTGGTTAGTTTGTACATGTATGTTTTTGTGACGTATATAAAGTTAGGTAATAGTCTAAATATTTTTAAAGGAATAATTTCGCGGGAAACAACTTTGGTTTAGAAGGTCAGTGTACCTTGATGGCAGTGTTTAAGATAACTTTGCTGTGAAACCTGTTTGTGACACTGTTGACCTCTGAATACCAAATGAACTACATAATACATTATTTCTGGAATATTGGTGAATGGATAGCTTTAAAAACATAAGATTATACGATATTTGTAATTTTATAAAATGTTAACGGTACAATTATAGCATTCGTAGTTTGAAATTGATATAATTTTTTAAAGAAGCAAGAAAGAAAAAAGAAAAGTTTTTACCAACGCAAAAAAGATTAAACCAAAAACAATAACCCCCTTTCCTTTTCCTGAGATAATCTTCGCCTAGACATTAAAACAAAATCATAAAAAAGTTTTATTATCATCCCGTAATTTCGAGGCGAAATTTTTAAAGTTAGACGTATTTTCAGATACACTAATTCATATCTTATTCACAACTTTATAAGGTTTAAAACACAATTACTCAAAAAGGTTCTTCTTATTGCAGTTGAGAACCCGAACTTCGATCAGGGCTACTTCGGGCCATGGCGTGTTTGCAAGAAGTTGCTGTACAACAGAGAGAAATGCGGCACCGACGTCTCAAAGTTCAGACCATCAAGTAAGTCGCAACTCTATGGTTTATGGAATAAGGAATAAAATAAGATAAACGTTTCAATTAGTACCATCTACACTTTATGGTGGCTAGAAACTACCAAAACAATGCAATTTTAGATATCGTTGTAACGTAAAGGGATGAAGTGACGTGAGCACACCCGTTGGCGTACTTTTTTTTCTTTTTAAGTCGTGTCAGATGTGAGACATGCGCTGTTATTGCTACGAATATCGTAAATTATCTTTTATAAACTCAAGCTAAAAAAAACATATTTGCAAACTAATCTTGTCTCGTATAAAAAATATACACGGAAAATTCCGAGTAATTGGTTTAATTGATTACCTTTTAAAGCGTGAGTTAATGTGGTATTTAAACGCCAATATACATTAGTCATTCAAGTCTTACATTATACAACATCGATTAAAATCACTTAAACCATATCCTTCAATAAAGTATGTATTTGATATCAAACAAAATTGAAAGTATTACGTCCTGTGTCCGGTGTAATACGCTAGACGTAATCCTGTCACGTTTATGTTACAACCCTTTGATAAATAACGCACCGGATATTTGTAACATTAAGGTACTTCGTACACAAGGCAATAAATATCTGAAACCCGCTGATTTTAGTCGCTAAGGGATTTACGCAATAGTCATGGAGGTTCGTAAACAGCGCGCATCGCCGACATTTCTGTTTATCAAGATCGTCGTGAGAAAACTCGCTGCAATTTTCAATATTGCGGAGTAAATCTATACATTTTACATGTATTCACTGTGTCTGTACTAAAAGTATAAACAACTCGGGTCGACGACTCAACGTTGTGTGTACGGAGCGCGTAGTTTCAACGATTTACGTTGCCTTGTATTGTATGACGGGCCTAATTTTAGAGCAAAGCAAAAAAGTTTCATTTCTCTTAATCCTGTTGCCAATATACAGTCGCGAGCAGTCTTTCTATTTGCAATGTGACATAAACAAAAGATTTTATATAAATCAACTAGTCGACATCTCACGCAAGATATTTTATGGTCGATGAGCAAAGCATAACGTATCAACCGTTATTTTAGACGCCCTTGCGCTCATTCGCTTGTATCATTTATACTATTTTTAGAATATTCACCTACTACCCTTAACATTATTTGCGTGAAGTTAAACTTTGTCTTTTTTTTCAATTATCTTCCTAATATTATAACACCCCATAATCTTTCAAATGGCATGGGTTTCATCACTGTTGAGCATTTAGCCCAGACTCCATACAAATTTGCCCATTGTCTTTTGGTATGGATGTTGAACATAGTCTGGAAAATATAGGCTACTAATGAAGTTTTTTTTATTATGTGTGGACGGGCGATAGCTAGTTGCTCGTAATTTTTGAAGCAGATTAGTACATTGATAACAAAACTGTTTAATTTAGGATCGTTGATGACTGGGCCTAAGTCAGGCCGCAGGGTCTGTACGAATTGGTTGACTGAAGATCTTTTACCTATATGATAGATTCAAATGTATTGCAAGATGAGACAAGAGAATAATGAATCTAGGAAATAAATGAAGGAACACTGCTTTCCTTTGTTCTTTGTTATTTTTGCCTTAATTGTCTGCCTGACATTGAATATTTTAATTTTAGCTGAATAGCGTAAATATTTGTAACCTTCGCTGTGATTAGACGTTTTATTATAAAAGAACAAGGTGTCGCCTGCAACTCCGTCCGAGCGGAATTAAAAAAAACTAGTAGCCTATGTGTTCTTCCAGATTTATTTATACATCTATACCAAATTTCATCGAGATCCATGCAGCCTTTCTGGTGATACTTTGTAACAAACATCCATCCATCCATCTAAATATTCGCATTTATAATATTAGTAAGATTGTGACATTAATTTCGGCAGATTTGCAGTCACAAAAAGTATTATCAACCAAGTCTATTATGAAGTAAAGGTATTGCAAATATACTTAGAAATTAACCAATTAATTACAGTCATGTTGTAACAATATAATATAACAATAGAGATCTATGATGCGTTTGTGTGTCTGTTTATCTTAACATCACGTAACGGAATAGTATGCTAATTAATTCATTGAACAAGGTTAAATTTAACTACAATTGTACGTCGCGTGCGTTTCCTTTCACGTAGACAGATAGACGGACGTGACTGCATGTTAATGCACAACAATGCTCATGGAATTTTATTCCTAAAGGTACGGTCACAAAAAGATTTTTTTTATCAACTTACCAGCAGTCGCCCGTGAATTCGTCAGCGCAGAAAAAAGTGGCATGTAATGGCATGCATCAGCTACCTTCCCGTCAAAGTCTTGTTAAAATCGGCCAAGCCATTTCGAATATCCAGTACAAACGCAGCCTTGCTAACAGAGTTACATAGAGACAGGCAAAAAAATGTCTTTTTTTGTTATCAGCAACACATCGTGCGAAATTACATACAGAAATGCCAATTATTTTTTCATACGTATCGATACATAGATACCAAAGAGAGTTTGACGTTACCGGATTATAAATTAAAGGTACGGATTATAAAAAAACAGTTAAATAATAAAGTAGTACAAACTTTGCCGACATTTCATAAAGGAGAGAAAAGATATATGATTTTAGTGTGTAGAAGTATTCTGATGAATACTGTTCTACTATTATTCATTGAAAATTGGCGCTGCTGAAGAAGAATGAACACCCCTTCTATTTGAAAAATGAATGATAATGAATGAATTATGACAAATAAATAATTCGGCAAATAGTAACCACTATAACTTCGGGGTTCCACATATATTGTAAAATTAAAAGGTTAAATCAAAGACAAACAGACAATTACATAGATGAAATTATCGATACCACAGTAATTATAAACATTTTATACCTCTCAATTATGTTAACCCCATAATAATACAGAGACATACACAAAAATAGTTTGCGTGTCTGACCTGTTCTTAATGAATTAGTCCGTTTTATCGAGTAGGTTAATGCTGATTGTAATGTGTCATTGTGAAGGTCGAACCGCACCTCGTGAGTTTTACGTAAAATGTATTAAACTAGATAAACTTTTACTGTTTATTTGCGTACTCAAAATTTGTAAATTGACTAGTCTAGACTTGACAGCTATCTTAATCTAGATAAATCTAAACTGTATAACTGAAAGCCAATAACAAATCTTCACTTTTAGCAATCTTATAACTGAGATGAGCAAACAAAAATAGTTCTGTTTATGTAAACGGAATTAGAGAGTAATCATGTTTGTGTACAAGTGTAAGCAGTAGAAACTCACGGTAATAAATCGTATTACATTTTAAGCCCGCTACACACTTTCAGTTTTAAGTGAACAGTTCGATTATGCAGTTTAAACTGAAGTGTGAAGCGGGCTTTACATTATTATGATAACGTTCTGAAACACCAAAATATTTCTGATCCTCTAGATTTAGTCTAAATATTTTCATTAAGTTTCTTTTAACGCTCATCCAAATAACTGTTTCTCTTATCTTAAAACAACGGACTATTCTTATTTGTATAACTTTAGTAAATTAACCCAATGTCATTTCCTCATCAAAGACTTCTTGCGATAACGTACAAAACCTATTCACCTTGTATACGCGACGCATGTTAATTGATCATCAGAATTCCTTACATATTAACGCAATTTATTTGAATTTATTTATGGAACTCAATGGATCAGTGTCTAGTGTGGCTAACGAACTGTGTCTCAGGTTCAATTCCTTCGTAATAAACTAAACAAAAATTATGTAAAATTCATGAGATATTCCATTTCAGATTCAGTTAATAATTTTTTAAACCGCTCAATATTTTTTTTTTTTGGTTTCGGTGTACACCGGAGCTGTTTAATTTCTACCATATTCCCAAGAATCAACGTTATTTCCTGCCAATCCGTTTAAGTTATCTCCGAAAGGCTACTTATTATTTCAATTCTGCGCTGACGAAGACGCGTGCGACCACGTAGTAAGTATAACGGGATTAAGGAGCATTAATTGTTGACTGAGTACTGTGATCATCAAGGCTTTAAATTCCTATTATAGATGTAAAGACGGTAAAGAATAACCTTTTCCTCGGATAATCATTATTGTTTTACCCGAACGACTCGGGTGATTTTTCACTCCCTTATTACTAACTCCTGCACGCTCTTCTCTGGAGTGTCATATTGTGTCATGTCGTCAGACATATTCAGTAAGAAGTTGATACTTCGCAAATTTTCAATTCAATTAAGAGTTTTACTGCTGCTCTCAGTAAACCTTCGATATTTACTTAATTGTAATTTTATTTTAATAAATCCAAACTAAAGGCCTACATTGTCACATGAACGAATATGGGTGTGGCAATTAATCTCGCTAAAATATTAAACAAAAACATGACAGTTTCGTGACGATTGCGACACCTCAATGACGAACACATTAAGGCCCTAATAAGCTCGTCCCATGGGTCACGCTTCGTCGAAACCATTTGACCTAAACGCTGGATATAATAAGTCAATTACAAATTCTGTGCAATTATTAATTACATGAAAACGTACAGTAATTACTTTTGATGTAATCACGATATTACTTACGAAATGAAATAAACTTATACGGTTGAAATTTTCAGTTATCACTTACGGAAACCTTACTTTACTAGCAGTTGCCCGCGACTTCGTCCGCGCGGAATTAAAAAAAATTAATAAATAGATGTAGACTATGTCACCCGGGATAATGTAGAGTTTCCCAAAAATAAAATAATTCTTCAAATCGATTCAGAACATTTGACTTACACACGTTACTATCAAGACTCACAAATCCAGTTGACCTAATTACATTCACCTTAATAATCGATCCCTTAGCTGTAGATTGATTCGAAGATTATTTAAATTATTTGTTTGGAAGCACAACAAATATAGATTAATGGGTTATTCTGTTGACTATTACATGGTTTTAAGATAAATGACTTTAGGGAATGTGTGAATGTACTTGCTGCAAGCTTACACCCGAACATACTATTGTACCCGTTCCATGTACCGCAACCGAGATGCGATGCCCGCATTTCCTAGCGGTCCACTTGCCGGTCTAATACGCGCGATGAAGGTTTGATTCTCAAGTGTACACTATAATATAAGGAACACATGATAGATAGATCTCTTACCGTAGGTTTCTGAGTCCAAAATCTCTGTATAAAACATATCGTCATACCTATTATTATCTTTGACAACACAGATATAGCAATATTTTTAAACGGAGATTTTGGACTTAGAAATTCATGGTTAGGGCGTCCCAAACTGTAGATTCCGACTAAGTGCCAAATAAACAAAAAACATCGTATATAGATTACGATTACTGACTTTTGCCGGTCGTTGAATGTTGAAGTTATTGCAAATTTTGACAATGTAGACCCTAAAAATTAGATAGCTATTTCTATCTATCTTAATCCCAAATTAAATGTGTCTTTGTTTCTCCACATGATCTGCACATCTGTTTATTTTCGTCAAAATAACCAATGTCATATTAAGCGGTTCCTACACTATTTTCACTTAGCAAAGGCATTATAAGTTAATTGCTTAGGGACTGTGACCGTAACTTTCCATTAACGCTAGTCTCATTACCTCATTAGACTTATTGAGCCGTCAGTTTTCTCAGTTCAACACTCCCTACATGATAGTGTAACGCGTTAAGCCATTAAAATATATCCTGGAATGCTGACTAGAGCGTAATTATGAAGAACATCTTATTGAATTTATTTTTTTTACAGTAAAAGGCTGCAAACGAAGAAGCAGGCACCTTATATCTTTAAAATAAATTACTATTTTTTATGAAACTCTAGTTATGTGTATTTTAAATAAAACTTATCGTTATGAACCGTTACGATTATATACAAGTCAAGATGTCTCAGATAAATCCTGATAAATGGTCACCCTACGTGCGACTGGAAAGCCGTCACGACAATGCCAAGAGTCGTGAGCAACAGACTTTGATTATAAAGAAACGGACTAAGCAAAATGCTGCCATTGTGAGGTTAAGATGACAATTACACATGTGGACATCATGCTGACAAAATTAAAACTTATTTATATCCCAATACAAACGTATAAATTGACAAACGCAATACGAGTACACAAGTAAGCTAAGAAGAATACAATGCTCTCTTGATAAGTCCTTTCTCTTAAAATTCAAAGGCAGCTGAGTCGCACGCGCCACTTACAATAACGTTACCTGACGCTCCAAATTAAAGATCTTTTTATCCGAAAACAAACCAAAGTATTTATTATCTGTGTCAAGATAAAGTTGTTTTTCCCATAGCTCAAATCTAGGAAAATATTTTCAATTGTGTGCAAAACTTCAATGAGGTACTAATAAGCTATGTACATTGTACCGACCTTGAATTCTAGTAGTATTCTTCAGTTTTATTTGATATAGTAGCTAGTTGGTAACATCGACAAAATAATATTTATTTACTACAAAATACTATAATGGCCGCCATGTAGTATATTTGACGTTTGTATGTTTCAAACGAGATATACTTATTTTACATTTCATTTCTAAAGATTACAATAATAAAGTACGTATTCAGTCAAAGTGTAAATTAATTCGCTTGATTTTACATTAATTCGGTCAATGTTAAACGTGATTTTAAGCAAAAACTTGACGTTTTCTGATGAAGATTTAATAAGATAACTAGTTATGGTCTATTAACCGCAGTAACCGTCTATTCACCGCAGTTAAGTGTAATAAGAAAAGTACGGGTACTTTGATTTACGACTTGCTAGATAGCTACGGGCAGTCGAGGACGTTTATTCACTACCCATCTCAGTGAAATGTCATTTAATCGGTCTTAAATCAATTAGGTCTTAAATTTGTCGCACTTAAATATAGCTTTTATGTTATTGAGGATCTAACACGAATATTTTCGATATACGTTCTCGTAAGTCATCGACATAATGTCGAAATTTTAATTAGAATATACTCTAAGCCCGATAAAATGTAAAACACCGAAAAAAACGATGTGTAAATCTAATACACATTTTGTCGATGACTTTAGGAATATCATCTCGCAAATTTTCGTGCTAGGCCTTTTTTATTTGCTATATTCGATTAAAAGGCTATTCAATTTGACATCTAGTTATAAAGTATATTTAAACGCAATAGCTTCTGTAGCATTGAAAATGAATTGAGAATGCGATTGGATATTCTTCCTAAATATTCCACTAGTTTCTAAAATAGCCAAAACCAAAACTAGTTACTTCAGTGTGAGATTCGTCTCGTTTTCATAATCCGCGAATTTGATATTAATTACCACGTAACGTATTTAATTACTAACAAATGGTCTCACTAAGTTTTATGCTACAGGTAGTATAAAAATATTAACTACGATCATATATTTTTATTAAACCGTTATACTTTTATTTAATTAAAGTCTTATCTTACTAATATAATAAACTAGTTTTTACCCGCGACTCCGTCCGCGCGGAATAAAAAATAGAAAACGGGGTAAAAATTATCCTATGTCCGTTTCCTGGTTCTAAGCTACCCGCCCACCAATTTTCAGTCAAATCGATTCAGCCGTTCTTGAGTTATAAATAGTGTAACTAACACGACTTTCTTTTATATATACACTAGCTTTTACCCGCGACTCCGTCCGCGCGGAATAAAAAATAGAAAACGGGGTAAAAATTATCCTATGTCCTTTTGCTGGTTCTAAGCTACCTGCCCACCAATTTTCAGTCAAATCGATTCAGCCGTTCTTGAGTTATAAATAGTGTAACTAACACGACTTTCTTTTATATATATAGATAGATGGGAAAGTTTAGATGGATGGATGTTTGTTATTAGACATATACACAACGGCAAAATGGATCACCATGTTGTTATAAATGTAAAATATAGTCTGGAAGAGTACATAGGCTACTTATGATACTGGAAATATGTATAATTCCGCAATGGTTCAACTCATTGAAGTTTGGACACATTTTAATTCGTTGCGGACGGAGTCGCGGCCGACATCTAGTAATTATAATAAAGTAGTAGAAGTCATACCTTACAGATAGTTTACAATGCAATTTCACATATTGAAGACCACGTAATACTAAAACAATGTTATTGTATGTTAAAGACTACATACAAGACTAGCATTGTTCACAGTCCCATCCTCAGGTTTATTGCACTCGAATATCGTAAAATAATATCGAATAGAATTAATAAGCGACAACCCTGACCGATTCTATAGTAAATTGATTCGTTGGACTTTCGCTTAAAGATATCCCCTCACCAAATAAGGTTGGCAATACGTTGTTTTGTTATTTTTTTCTAATCTTTTGGAACACTGATTCCAAAGAGTTCAGGGTGGAAGCCTGGAGTCCATGGTAGTTCCTCGGGTATAGTGACATGAAATAGAATTGTAGGTTAACACGTTGAATAATATAAGGTTAAGTTAAAATACCACCAAACCTGTAAAATTTTAAAAGAGGTCTAAAAAAAATAATCTCTGCTTTTGAACAACTTTTTTCTTCTCGATTGCGGTCGTTCTCTAGACTTTGTGACCCTAATGCTCCTCGCAGTTGCATACAATCGTGAGAACCGACTGCATAGTAAAAAGTGATTTAATTTACGTTTTCATTTCTGTACCTTTTTTATAAACTCTGTTCTTAGTGTCTGTAGAAGTTTTACTTGAAGTAATATGTTTAACAATTTTGTGTTGCCAAATACACGAAACATAGACAGATAACAGATAAAATGCAGCGAGTTAAAGCCATCGAGAAAGTCCCCCAGTGTATGTAGGTACCTAATAGATAAATTTTCCCGATTTTTTCGTATGAAAATTCGACGATTAAGTGGCACTGAACGTGTTAAGATTATATCAAGAAGATGATAAACATTTATCATCATACAGTTTTTATTTAATCAAAAATGAATTGTCTTTCCCCTGCCACCTACCACTCAAGTGCAGCACACGATCGCAGCATACTAAATAAATGATGGCCTAAAATAGTCCGCGCAGGTGTCCGATCGACAATTGGAGATTCACAACAATACCGTTAGCCATATCGGGGGCAAAGTTCTTATTGTTCTATAATCTATTCTATGCTGCAACTAAGGGCTATAGGCCAGGGTTGTCACATGCGAAAAAAAAATCGAACAATTATTTGTAATTTATTTAAGGTATTTTAAAACTTAGGTAGTTTTTTTTTACTTATGCATTGTGTTAATTTCTTTCAACGTGTATTAAGTACATAGTCTGTTAGTATAACAATCATATTTTCATTGTACACTAAAACTGGAAATTACTCAGTAAAAATTGCTTAGGTCTTGGTCAAATCATTTGAAAATGTCTTTAAAAATCATTCCTCTGTTATTTTTAGCCGACTTCAAAAAGAAGGAGGTTATCAATTGGACTGTATTTTTTTTTTTATGTGTGTTACCGCGAAACTCCGCCCCTGGTGGTCCGATTTTGATGAAAAATATTTTAATCGATAGGAAGTGCTTGCAGGTGGGTCCCATTTTTTTGTTTTTTTTTTAAATAACTAGAAGACTAGTAGATTTTGAATATAGCTTCAAAATTTGTTGCGAAAATTAGGGACATTTTTGCTTTCAGCGCTTACGTAGGCTAAACTATAGGACCTATATAAAAATTATGTATGGCGAATTGTAGCTGTTTAAATGTGCTAATTAAAAGTCCGCGATAGCATATATCTATATTTTATAGTTTTCTCACAATAACCATTTTTTTTCTTCAGAAACATCAATTATAAATAATTTATTTAAAAATAACTAAATATTTGAAACATAGCTACATTTTTTAATCGTCGTCAACCCTAGCGATGCAGCATCGTACAGTCTGTGTAGGTGGATAAACAGAACTGTGTTGTAATTTGTTGAAACAGGTTTTGATGTTTACAACCGACTATACTTTACACTTTCAAACTTATAATACAAGTATTTATCCAAAAAGTAATACAATTTACTTCCAAAATACATAGAGTTATCTCTGCTTTATCATGGAGAATACTAGAGATGATTTTTTTTAGTCAGTCTGCGAAAAGCTAAAAGAGTTTTGTATTTAACACGGCTAAAGTTCAATGACTCGAGAATTTTTCATTACTATTAGCTAGTTATAAGCTTCATTTTCTTCACAATATCCATATATTTTTCAATATTAAGACGATTTATTGGTATGTTATGCTAATTTACTATCTTTTGAATGTGTAATTAAGATGTTAATTTAATTATAAAATACATTGACACTATGAATTAGAATGCACAGTATTTTAAATGCAAAATTATGGATGAAATAGTCGTGAGTCACTTTACTATAGTACGTGGAAAAATGTCACTGGCCATCTTACTTCTTACTAATATTATACTCGTAAATGCGAATGGATGGATGTTTGAAGGTATCTTCGGAACGGTTAATCGGATATCGATGTAATTTGGCATATATGTAGAGCATAGTCTGGAAGAACACATAGGCTACTTATTATGTTCTTTTTTAATTGTGCGCGGACGGAATCACGGGCAACAGCTAATTTTATGATAAACTAGCTTTTACCCGCGACTCCGTCCGCGCGGAATAAAAAATAGAAAACGGGGTAAAAATTATCCTATGTCCGTTTCCTGGTTCTAAGCTACCTGTCCACCAATTTTCAGTCAAATCGATTCAGCCGTTCTTGAGTTATAATTGGTGTAACTAACACAACTTTCTTTTATATATATAGATATATAGATAGATGTTATGTTTGTTTATAATTGTTTTAGTTCTTAATTTAAAAATTGTCACATCATTATCTTTAAAACATATTTCCCTTGATCTTGCCAGATTTTAAGTGGAATAAAATTAGTATGAATATTAAGTATTATGGAATAAAGAAAAAAATATACTGTGTATACCATCTTTTAACTATCTTATGTACTATGTGGACCTTGACCAATCATATACAAATACAATTGTAAATAATTCACATATTGTTTTTTTCTTCAATGAATTCAACCTTTACCCAGTTAACATTTAACTGCTATATACTCGTGAGATTCCATTGAAACACCTGTATGGAAAAAAAATCTTATAAGCTTTTATTTTCAACTAGCTTTTACCCGCGACTCCGTCCGCGCGGAATAAAAAATAGAAAACGGGGTAAAAATTATCCTATGTCCTTTTCCTGGTTCTAAGCTACCTGCCCACCAATTTTCAGTCAAATCGATTCAGCGGTTCTTGAGTTATAAATGGTGTAACTAACACAACTTTCTTTTATATATATAGATGAAAATAAATGGGAAGGCATATTTTTTTATATCAGTAATGTCTTAAGCTTTACTAGCGCCCTGGGCGAGATTTTTATGACGCCCTATTTTTTAACATGCCTGGGGTTAACAAGGTTATTCGCAGACCTGTAGCGCCCCTTTCTATCCAGCGCCATTGGGCGCTCAACCACGTCCTACACTAACACCAGCCCTGGTATATCAGTGTAAACCCACGTTAAACTGTGTACGTTGATGTTAGGATGACATCACGCGATTCAATTGTTTTACCTGGTTATTGATGTCTAGGTATTACAATCTGAATCATGATACCTTGGAACCGGTCTGTTCAGTTTGCTGGTTGGTGGTTAGTACAGTCGAATACAAAAATGTATATTTAAAATATATGAGAAGTATTTTCTGTAGTTTTTAAGATTTTTTTAGGATATAAATCTTCCATTAGAATATTCAATTTGTCGTTCAAATTTTCACAAAAATAGACAGACATTGATTTTTACATATATGGACTTTTGTTAGTACTCTTACAGTCGGTTTGATAAATTAATTACTTATTGTGTTCATCATTAATACTGTTTGCGTACAAGTAACAATCACATTGTGGTCATCACAGTGTCGTGGGATAGAATTGTTCTACTTACATAGTAAAAGCCATACTGGGAATTGAACCAAACAAAAACGTACACATTAATCGTGGAATACCTAGTGTAATGTTAGAAAATTGCACTTGGAACATGACGATCGATTCTGCACGTCGTAGACGATAACAATTGTACCTCGCAGACAAAATACACATTAGTATTGCGTACATACAAACTATATTGTACACTAACGGTTGCCCGCGACTTTGTCAGCGCGTAATTAAAAAAACTAGCCTTTAATATGCCCGCATGCATAAGCTATCTTCCCTCCAAAGTCAAAATAGGTCCAGTCGTTCCGGAGATTGGGTAATCTAGGTAATTAAGTTCCGGAAACAATGAACCCGGAACAAATCTGGCCATGCGCACAGACAACAATAATTTTAAAAATAAGTTTATAGATACAGACATATAAATTATAAGAGAGGAATTAATCTGGTTTAACCATATTAACTTGCTACTTTTTTAATTTCAAAATAAAACAAATGAAGGCTATGTTTTTTTTATTACGCCGTGCATTTTATATATTAAATAACCAGTTAATGTCAATGCTTGTTGTAGTTACATTAATTCCAATATTAAAAATTAATACTCAGGGATATATAGTAAAATTTTATGTTGACTACAACATTTCTTTAAATAAACCAAACTTATCCTGTAATGAAAAATACTTTATAAATATCACGGCAATTATTTTCTAACTACAATTATTTTCCAAGAAAAACATGAACAAAGGATTACAATTGGCCTGCAATTCTTACAAAGAATAAAATTACATTTAAGTAGATGCAGTTTACAATGATGCTATTGTTGTTTTGATGTCATTACATTTATTGTAGGGATAAATCTGTAAATAACATAGAGAAGGCAACAGCAGAAATTATTCAGAAATCAGAAAAAGTAAAAGTAAATTTAAATAAACAAAAACTCGACGCCCAGTTTTGTTTTTAATTTTCATCTCACAATGTTACTTGTGACAACCCTACGAATAATATAAAACATACGACACAGTTTAGACACTTAAAAATCATTAAACAAACAATGCATTTAAAATAGTTTAACAAATAAAGTTATAAATTCTCTTACAAATGATCATCTCAGTTGATGGCGTGTCAGTTACGTGTTTGTTGTCATATAGGATGAGTAAAGACACTAAACGACCAGACATTAGTGTACGCCTTCAGCAAAGAAATGAGGTAATGTGCGTAATACACGGACCTTGAAATGCGACCTAAATTACAGTTAACTAGGGTTGCCTCTTAAAAGTATTACTTCGTTTGATTATTAAATTATAGCATAAAAATACATACACATTACACATCGGGTGTGATTGCTTTATATTAATATTACAATAAATTATATTTGTTTGTTCCGGTTTAATATACGACAAAACAGAACAGAATTAAACAAACTTTCACTAATATAAAGTTTCTTTTGTCACCGAATAACCTAGACTATAGGTTAGAGTAGGACACTTATAACGTTGTTTTTATTTTCTATCTTTTCAAGAAGCCAATGCCTGCAAAGGGCTATAGAGCTAGAAGATCCTCTTCGAAGAAAACTCTGGTATATTGCTAGTGCCTTAATAATTAGGTTCCAAAATAAAGAAATTTTTATCACAATAATTTGGTAATTTATACTAATATCGTAGCACTTTTGTAAAGGAAGAAAACAATAAAGACTTTCTAACGCTCTTAGAATTTGTAATCAAGCATGAGTAAGGTGAGTGAGTCAGGTTAGGCCTCATGTCAGTCACTTGTCTAGTTTGGTCGGAGACGCATCCTTTTGGTTTCTGTTATGTTTCATGTGTGTTTGAAATCCGGTCGATTGTGTCTATTGTTGATACAGGTGTGAATCGTTAAATAGGTGAGTGTTGTCGGTTTACTATGGAAATGCTTATAATATGTTTTGGTTCTTGAATATACAATGTTCTGTAGATATGTCGTTTCCACCAGAGAGTGGCGACTTCTCTTTTTGACCCTCTCGGTGACCCTTTACTGTTCGCAGTCCTGAACAAGGATGAGGTTATGCAAGCAGTAATCAGTATGATTTGTGTATTCAATTAAAATAAACTCTCTCATTAGGAGGCCTAATTTTAGTCCTCTTTCCCTTCCCACCCTTTCTTATAAGGAAAGGATGGGAAGGGGGGGTGAATTTGATGGAGGAGGAGATGCATAGGAAGCTGAAATATTCTCTTTTTGTGCGTCTCCTCCTTCAATTGTGGGTAGGCAACGCATTTGCAATTGCGAATGTCTATAGGCTGTGGTCGCTTCGCCATTTCGGCGAATTCATGTGGCCGCTTGCTCGTTTGCCACCTTGTAAAAAAAAGGATAAATTATGCATAAATAAAATATTCTGAATTTTAAATCAGAAGAATATAAAAAAGATTATAGCTACTAACCAAAGTTAACTAGCATTTAAATAAATTACAGAATTGAGCTCGAAAAAATCGCTATAATGGCAAATATGTTACCTAGGACATTCTGGGCAAAAATAAGAATCAAATAACGCTTCAAACTTCAAAATTTTCCCATCCGTTAGGTTACAGGAGGTAATAAAAACGTCCAATAAACCAGTAATGTAGACATTTAGTATTCCGTTTAAAAAGCGCCTCGCTGTCTACGCTTTTAAGAGTAACGTTAAGAAACTGCATTGACAAATCCGCGTCTTTACTATGAATACCAATTGCTTAACGTTCACGAAAAGATTACCACAAGATCTGTCGCACTTTCTACCGCGAAGCGACAACTGTAACAGACTGCGAAGACGGAAGTCGTTTGTGAACTTAAGTACTCGTATCAGACAAAACTGTTCAATCCCTACTCTATCTAATACAAATGTAAGTACAGAAATTAATTAAATCTTTAACTGTTTTTAAAAAAAAAATACAAATTGTGAAACTCTTGAGGTAGATCTCAAATCGTCTATATATTTATTTTTTCTTAAGACAAAAACATTGTGTTTTCTTTTTTTTTAAGACAAAATACGATATAGTAATAAGTGTATATAATTTCGTGGGGAAAATGCTTAGATATTACGAAATTGTTAAAAGCTTAAATTGGGGCTTCCTGAGTTTGCCATCCTTATCACATAAAAAAAATCGTCAGGGATCCATACCTGCTTTAGTGCTATTTATTTGATATCTCTATCTAGAGTGGCATAGCTATCCACAGACAGGATCCAACAATAAAAGTCTCTTATCTAGATCCTGCGTCATCTTTTTACTTTTTATGTCTCATAAATTAAATATTTATTTCCAGCTGCAGTGTACATAGCGGGCGTGGTGGCGGTCATCGGCGTGACTGTGCTGGGCGTGTTCTGCATACTGTCAGTACTGCAACTAGCGATGATCTCCTCAAAGGAGAAAGTGGGAATAAAGTATATACATCTCGTCATGATGAAGTTAGCGCTCGCGTTACTAGCAAGTGAGTAAAGTAACAAACACTAGTTTTATCTTGTTGTTTCACTCGCACAATTTAATTATAATAGAATAAGTGCATATCTATATATATAAAAGAAAGTGGTGTTAGTTACACTATTTATAACTCAAGATCGGTCGAACTGATTTAGTTGAAAATTGATGGGGAGGTAGCTTAGAACTAGGAGACGGACATAGGAACTTTTTTATCTTGTGTGCATTTTTTTTATTCCGCGCGGACGGAGTCGCGGGTAAAAGCTAGTTTCTGATAAAATAGAATATGTAGATACCTACTGCAAATAGGGAATCGCTCAAGTGTGCATTCAAGTATCGTAATAGTTTTGTCCTTCTCGATTATTATTTTTTTTCAATTTTACGACTCCCAATGGTCATAGCGTGATATTAAATACCCTATATTCTTCCTCAATAAATGTGCCTCCAAATGCAGAAATAATTTTACAAATTCGATTGATGGGTTCTGAGATAAGCGCGTACAAATAAATCCTAAGATTATATAATAAATAGATTAAATCCTAATAGAATAAACCATTTATACTCTGTAACTTTCTAATTATAAAGGTAACTTATTTAAACCTTTGGAATACTAAAGTAAATATGTTTATGGATTAACTAGCTGTAGCCTGTGGCTCCATCCGTGCGGCATTAAAAAAACGTAATAAATAGCCTATGTGTTTTTCCAGACTATGTATATATATCTGTACCCAATTTCATCAAGATCCGTTGAGCCGTTCCGGAACCTTCAAACAAACATCCATCCATCCATCTAAACATTCAAGTTTATAATATTAGTAATATTAATAAAAGTCAAATGTTAACAAATTTTTAATTTCCATTTCAGCGTTGCTGTCAATAGCAGCGGCCGGTCTTTTCGCGGTCCAAGTCGATGACAGAGGATTTTATCAAACGAGAGGGGAGGCTTTTTATGTTCAGGTATAAACATTGATCTAGTATCCAGAGCATTAGCCAAAAGCAAAACATTTCTTAAAAGGCTTTGAAAATCTTGTGTAAAATTATTTAATCTTTTCTGTCCTTAAAAAGTAATCATTTAAAGATTTTCCCTAACAATTTATGTGCTGATATTTCATTGCCTAAGTAAATTTCGTTGAAATAATGTAACTCTGAGTCGAAAAATTGTAATTATTATAATTTCTCCAGCTTTCTATTTATTTATCATCATCATCAGCTCACTATATGTCCCCACCGAGGGGCTCGGAGCCTACCCCAAGTTAGTGGTGACTAGGACATAGTCAATGCTGGCCAAGTGCGGGTTGACTTCACATATATCATTGATTTCTTCTCAGATATGTGCAGCATCACGATGTTTTCCTTCACCGTAAGAACGTCCGATAAATGTACATATGTAAATCGAAAAACACATTGGTACATGGCGGGATCCGAACCCAGGACCTGCAGATTGCATGTCAAGTGCTTAAGCCCTGAGCCACCGACGGTCTATTCTTCTATTTATTGATTTAATACAATTTATATTTTCCAGATTGTTTCCATAGTGATAAACTCCGTATTATTCATAATGTCGTTATACGACACGTTATTCTCGCGTCGCGCGGGCGGGGACCCGACTAATGCGCACGCGCACACTGAAGGAGGAACTACTATTAATAATCCAGGATTTAAGGAAGGTAGAGGTTAGTTTTAAACAAAATACTGTTTTAAAAACACATTCATTACTAGCCTTAACCGACTTATGAATTTTTACTTATTTAAAGTACGAAATTTAGTTTCAAATTTAACCAACCTAAAAATAGTAATAAAACAATTTCTACCATTGCATCAGATTTGTCGATTTATCTAATAACTTCAATGCAAAGTAATAAAAAATACTAATTTTGATTTCTATTTAAAATAAAAAAATCTTAATTTGTAAAATTATATACCTCGGTATAATACAGTGTTTCTCAAAGTGGGCGATAACGCCCCCTTGGAGGCATTTGAAACCTAGAGGGGAGCATTAAGGGACCCAGAAAAAATGAGAGGCGTTGATGTGGGTTAGGGGGAGATGTATAATTTGTAATTTCATTTAATTTATATAGTATTTTAAATTTCACTAAAATTAAAACCCACATACTACACAATAACGAATAATTAGTTTATATTTGTGCCCTGTATGATGTTATAAAAACTTAATATACTTAACATAGATTTCGTAAGATAGCCCTCACACAGTACACAATGAAGTTGTAACAAGTTTCTAATAAAGGAAGATTATCAATGATAGTAAAAAAATTAGAGCAATTTCACCTTAATTATATTGCACCAGAAATTATTTTAACTCACTGGTAATTAATTCTAGTTTAGAATGTAAATTTAAACATCAACCGACTAATATGATTAAATTAATTAAATTAATAAAATTGTGGTTTTTAAGTTTAAAGGGTGTATAAAAAATCGGGTCGCTGAAAAATAATTTTCAAAGGGGGTGGTATCAATACATAGTATAAAACAAAGTCGCTTTCGCTGTATGTCCGTATGTATGCTTAGATCTTTAAAACTACGCAACGGATTTTGACGCGGTTTTTTTTAATAGATAGAGTGATTCTTAAGGAAGGTTTGTATGTATAATAAATGCATAATATAGTAGAAAAACACTGATAAATTTAAAGGTTTCTAATGTGAACGCTGTGAACGTTGTGTATAAGGACATTCTGTAGTAGGTATATTTTGCATTGCACCCGTGCGAAGCCGGGGCGGGTCGCTAGTAAGAAATAAGTTTGATAATCACTGATAAAAAATATATACATTTCATAAATAAACATTTCCCATGTAACTTATATAGGGACGGCTAAAACACTCACGTATATATATCCGGTGTCGGCACCGACTAGTTTCGAGCCCATCGGTGGCCCTTGAGGGACGGGCCGCGTCTGCGAAATAATACCAGTCCCACTCACCCTGATTAAGGGCCCCCGATAGGTTCGAAAGTCGGTGACGACACCGGACATATGTACGTGAGTGTTTTAGCCGTTCCTATATAAGTTAATGATAATGTCTTATGAAAGTTTGAACAATTCCCATATCTCCAGGTATTTCAATGACGGATGCATCAGGAAAACCATACAGTACAAACGGTCATGGTAGTGTGGCTTCTATGAATACAACTGCGACCACATTAACTGGTCTCTCTGAGGCCAGTACCATCACCAGATCCCCCCTCAGGTCTTCGCTGAAGAAGCCCAGGCCACGAGAAGGGGAACCCGGAGGCCTGGGCATACATAACCCAGGGTACTCGGGACATTCACCACCTTTGAACAGAAATGGCAGCCAGAAAAAAGTACGTATACAAACTCATAGTACTGAAGTATGATTTATTATTTTAAAAAAATGTTTGTTAATCTGAAAAAATGATTATTTTTTTATTTTATTTCAATGAACTGTGAAAAAATCAATATTTGATTTAATAAGTGAGACTTATAATAATTTTTTTTTGTAAAAAAATTCTTGTAACAAAAAAAAAATCTTGTTAAAGTTACTTTGGAACTTTTCTAATATAAATCAGGAAAATTGACTCTTTGTAAACTTTGTCTTGATGTAGAATAACTTAGAACATATATATAATATATATGTTAATATGTAGCTTGCGTTACAAATATATGAACTCTTAACACTCTCAATGCCATTACAAATTTTACGGCATTGAGGTAAACTCGCAGTGCGAGTCAGTAGCATTGTATGTGTTAAAAGTGTGTGGAAAAAGATTCCCAACTTATATATTGTGTGCATATTAAAATGTCATATTTAGATAAAAAAATTTACCTTTCCACTAATACACAAAAACATATAACTATTATATGTTTCTGTAACTATATTTCAACAGTGGAAATTACCTTATGTTTCCCTAATAATGAAAGTTTGGGATATTAAAGTTTATATAATATAAGTAAATAACTTTTAAATAATTTATTTCAAAGTATATAAGAAAATGAAATTTTTTGTTCAAAAGTATTGTTCGCACATACATTATATAAAAGGTATATATATACATTCAAATGTATAAAATATCGTATAGATAACTTTGTTAGTGACTATAACAACACTGTGGTTGTAATTTTTTTAAACAAATAGAATAATTGAATTGAAAAAAAAAATATATTATTACTTTTTAGGAAAAAATCTTTCAACAATTTATTTGTTACCAAACTTTGAAAATATTTCATATTTATTATTACATTGTTGTTTCCTAAATTTATTTTAAAATCTGGTTTTACATTTAATTTTTATGATTTAATTGAATCAAAATTTTTTAAAAAATCTACAATCACAAAAAGTTAACTCAAACTAAATCTATAAACAAAATACTAAAACAACTCTATAGAGTTATGATTTATTTCTTTATTATGTAAAGGATTATTTTTTTAAATAATTTGTATATAAAAAAATGCCTTCTAAAAGAAAGATTTATTTAAGCAAAGTTTAATGCCTTTTTTATGGCATTTTAATTATATTTTTAATGAGTTTATAATTTTTTCATGTTATATATTATTTTTTTTAAACTTGATTTATAAAAAGTAATTATAAAACATTATATTTTTCTAAGTGCAATTTATAACAATCATCTTTATGTATATTTCGATTGAACAAAGTTCTTAGTTTGTACATATTCGGCACAAAGTGTTTCTCACGGAGGATATTTTAAAAAAATAATTAAATATATAGTTCTTTGTAAATTTTGTAACGCACGATATTTTAAATTAATTTTTAATAACATTAATCTTAGTTGCAATATAGAGAAGAGTAAGACTTTATGTATAAGTTATGTAAATATATAATTATCTTACAGATGGCAGCTATAGCCTTATTTAAAGTTGAATCCAATTATAAACTAAACAGCTTATGTCCTTAGATTATGAAGCAACTTAGAAATATTTATATAGAATCTAATAAAATATTAACACACAAATAACACATCTAAACTCATAGAAGCAGACTTCAATTCTAAATTATCTACGCACACAAACATTGCTATGTTGTTCATTGAAATTATTTTTAATTATCAGTTCAGATAATTTAATAAATATTCAATGTATCTATGAAGGACATACACGAGTCCCATAGAACAGAGAAACTTAGTTTGGACTACTATCTCCCATCTATCCATTCTGTACTATCTAAAGTGTGCCAACTTCGTAAAATATGGCAAAATATATCTCTTATGAGATGTTAATTTATCTCGGAAGGGTTGGTATAACATATAAAGCTAAAATGACTTCAACGGATTGGACTCAACTTTGGGTACTGTTTAATGACATTAAAGTATACATTCCAGTATAAAATATACATTATAGTATGTATAATATAGCTGTCATCTGTAAAGATGTATAATTGTAAATGGAACCCACCAGTTTCTTTTATTTCCAATCATAATGATATTGTTTAGTTGAAAAATCAACAATTTCTTTATAAATATTGATGTAAAAATATTGTGCCTTCGAAATCTTTGCATAAAATGTGCCTTAAATATTTCGCCTTTTTTTATATAAGTGAAATTGATTTATTTATGTTAACCCTAGTTATAATTTTTTTTTATTTCCGTCCAATATTCTGGTCTTATTTTTTAAGATTATTCAAATTGCAACAATTTTTATATTATGTCGTTATTATAGTATTTAGATTTTTCTTTATACTAAATATCATTAAAATTTAAATTTGTATACTTAATTATCGAATCTCTTTTTAATGATTATAATGAAAAATTAAAAAAATATTTGGTTATTGTATACAAAAAGCCATATTCCACTTTTGTGTTATAATTTGAATTGAAATAATATAAATACAGAAAAACATTGAATTAATTTTATTAAAATTATTCCAATAAATAAAAATCTGACGCAATCTAAAGTTTTATTGCAACATAACTATCTAAGTATTATATAAATAAAAAATCAATGTTTATTATTGTTATTAAAAGCCTTTTAAACGTGGAATTTCACTGCTCATGTAAGTTTTCAAATACCCACAAATGAAACATTATCTCTTTTTGTCAACTTGTTTTTGTATTAGTATTTAGGCAGTGAAAACTCAGGATAAGACAAATGTATTTTCCAAACATCATTGTATAATAATTGTATTAATTTACAATAATATTGAAAATATCATAATTATATTTATTTTTCAGTTATTCAAGACATTAAATTTAATCATTTTATGATGACATTTTAGTTAATTGGGACCAATGATTTATTTGCAATATTTTTATCTTGGAATCACAGTTTCTTTTATCGCTGTCTCCGTCCGATCTTTTCTTTTATCTTATTTTTGTTTTATTGATGATTAAAGTTAGAATTTGCTGAGTTTGTGTTTAATTTACCCACTTTCTATTTTACTTTTAGTACCATGAAGCTGGTAATACAAGGAAGTAGTCCACAAATTGAAATAATTTAATTTTACCAACTAGAATAAGTTGATTATAAGAAACACTAGCTTTTACCCGCGACTCCGTCTGCGCGGAATAAAAAAATAGAAAACGGGGTAAAAATTATCCTATGTCCGTTTCCTGGTTCTAAGCTACTTGCCCACCAATTTTCAGTCAAATCGATTCAGCCGTTCTTGAGTTATAAATAGTGTAACTAACACGACTTTCTTTTATATATATAGATATAGATTAAATACCATATATTGGATATTGTCATATTTAATTTGTCAACTACATTTTGTAAATATCGTGAAAATCTTACTAATATTATAAATGCAAATGTTTAGATCAGGGATTCCCAAAGGGTTTCCTTAGGGTCGATATCGAACTTAAAGCATTGCTAATTCTCACTCTGTCTTCTTCTATTGATCTAAATCAGAATGAAAAATTAAAATAATAACAATAATTGATCTTAAAAGTAGATAATTTGACCACGGGGGTCTGTGGAAACTATTCATTTTGGAATAGGGGGTCACTTGTCCAAAATGGTTTAGGGATCCCTGGTTTAGATGGATGGATGTTTGTTTGAAGGTATCTCTGGAACATCTCAATAGCTCTTGATGAAATTTAGCATAGATGTAGTACAAGTCTGTAAGAACACATAAGCTACTTATTATATTTTTTTTTATTCCGCGCGGACGGAGTCGTAAGCGACCGCTAGTAATCAATAAAAAGACAAAGACAGATTATATTAAAAGTAATTTATTTATGCATTTCTCTTTGTCATAAATTTCTTATATATGCATATATAGTTCATAGTTTTAAAGATTTACATAACTTATGCTTAGAAAAGAGGTAGTCAATATGACTTATAGAAATCATATTAGTATATAATACTAAAAAACTATTTTTTTTATATAATTTGTAAAATGAACAAGTGGCCGCTAAAATTCGACAGAGCAAAACGACCACTGCCCATGGACATCTACAATTATAACTGCATTGCCTAGTTTTATTCAATTTAGGTGGAGATAAACAGAAAGGCGATATTTCCCTTTCTATGCATTCCCTCCTCAGCTAAATTCACTTCTCCTTACTTTATAAGAAAAGGTTGGAAAGGGAATGTGGGCTAAAAATAGACCTCCGGCACAAACTCATCAGACGAAATGCACAGTTGCTTCCACTTTACTCCTGACTTCTCTATGGATAGAATTGCAATAACCAGGTGGATAATGGATATATTGAAACTGCACTTGAAAAATCCTTTTTTTTTTTAAATATTACATAGTTTTACTGAAAAAATCTCACTTTCCATACTTGCGTAAAATACGCACACAAAGAACACACTTAAAATACTTTTACAAACACAATATGTATTTTTAAATCATCCTATATTTTACATTTAATACCTTCTGAATTGTTTTTTAAACCTTTCATAATGATAATCATCAGTAGCTCGCTCCCCTTTTGCTTTCTTAACAATCTTATCAACATTTGCATCTATTACATTAGTTTCTGTCTTCACTTCAACCTTTTCTACTTTTCTTTTCTTTGAATTATCATCTATATTAAACCTATTGTGTTGTACAAAATTCACAGCCATGTTCGTTGGGACAAATTGTGATGGTCCATCCTTTTTATTATGACGTTCCCATAGTAATTTCATTTTCGCTTCTTCAGTTGCTTCAATATTTTTAATCTTAGCATCAATACCTAAATCAACTTCCGGGATACCACTGAGCATTTGATTTGATAACATCTCCTCGGATCTAGGCATTGAAGATACCCTTAGATGTTCAGGAAGTGAGAGTAATGCTGCTTCTTCAGGGGATAAGTATTTCAATGTATCATTATTTTCAGATTCCTTTTTGTCATCAACTTTTCCCTCTAAAAAAAAAAACAAATTTGTGGCTGTAGACCTGAACAAAACTAAAAGTAATGGTTTTGCTTGAGGAGCAAAATGTGAACTATTAAAACAACATGGTGGACACTGATGGACCCTTTATGTAACCTTGACAATGTTTAACAAAGAAAAATAAATACCTTTTCTTTTAGCTAACTGTTCTTCAATATATTTCATCATTTCTTCATCTTCATCGCGTTTATTGGTTTCCGCTGAAAACTGTGTTCCAATTCCCGTGTCGTATGCGTCATCTACTTGTTTTACTTTACCACTTTTTAGCGCCTGCATGTTTACAATGCCACCAGATTTTATTTTGAAAGGATCTTTACACACTATCTCTTCTTCCAATGTAACTTTTTGACCAGTCGCCAAAGCAACTATACTGACGCCGTTCGGTCGTTCTCGAAGCTTCTGAGCTTCTTTTGCTTCCTCCAATCTGGCCAGTATCACCTGTTCATCTTCAGAATCATCGTCTTCTACTTTAACACGTTGTCGTATGTTTCTCCTTTTTTTGGGTTTAAATTTTACTTCGTCAGCAGCTGAAGAGTTTTCTGAAGAATCCTCCATTGTCACTAAAAGCGAAAATAAATTAATAAATTGCAAATCGAAAACTTTACTTTGTGGTGAGATTTTGGAATTTGTTTTGTTGACGTGCGTGTGTCAACGTCAAATATTCAAGATGTCAAAAAACAATCTTTGCAGTATCAAAGAGCAAGTAAGTATTCGTTGCAAAACAAAAAGTACTTACGCAATCTCCAATGAATCGAAAATCTTTTTGTTTAATATTAAAAATAACAAAAAGCATCTTTGGATTTAATACGATGCTGGGGTAATAATTAAAGCCTAGTGATTTTAGTTAGATATAGCAAGAGCAGCCTTATCTAATAGACTACTTGTGTGTTTATAACTTTTATCAAAAAAGTCAAAGCAACAGAGAAGAAAGTGTCTCTTTTGTTGACATCGTTATCATTTATCAGTTGCCGTCCGGTTGTGCGGTTTAAGAATTTATTATTTTAAATAAGAATTACTCAGTTTTCTTCCCACGTCTTAGAGTTCAGAGTCCACTGTTGAGAACTGATAAAACTGTGAAAAAGACGTGTTTAGATATAAGTGTTGGGTTACTATTCATTTGCATTTTAATGCTAATACCATAAGATTTTTTTGTTACAAAAATGACCAATATAACTTTATTACAATCACCGCCGCCAAAATTAGTAGACGTTCAAAAGTCGGTGTTTTCTCGAGAAGCATTAGAATTTGTCTCAAAGTTGCACAGAACTTTTGACTTTGAAATTGAAAAACTATATAAAGGCAGATTTGCCAGAAATGCCTCTATTCAAACTCAGAATTGCCTCGACTTTAAGATATCGCCTGAAAGAAGTGATAAAACATGGAAAGTGGGACCAATTCCTTCGAGATTACTGTATGTATGTTTAATAAAAAAAACTTAATTTTAAGCAAACTTAATATAAATAAATATTTAAATAACTTTTACAGAAATCGTCATTTAGATTTAGGTGATGTTTCGCCATCGAATGCTGCTCATTTTATTGAAGCGTTAAACTCCGATGTACAAGGTATACAAGTTGATTTTGATGATGGTCATTGTCCAACTTGGAGAAATCAACTGCTTGCGTATAATAACATCAATTTACTTGTTAATGGAAAACTTCCTGGAGCCCCTCCAAGTATTAGTACATGTCCAGTGTTAATGCTAAGACCTAGGGCTTGGAATATGATAGATCATGATATTCTGGTTAGTAAAATTTTATGTTAATTGTAAGTATTGTGTGTTCATACTAGAGCCTGTTAATATTTTATCATTGTTTTCTTATATCTTGTCTTTATTATTAGTAATGACAGACAAAACTTGTTATAATAATATTGAGAGGACTAGTAGACACTATCTCCCTTGTCTTATCCCACTTAGATGGGGTTGATGCGTCATTTAAACCTTAATGTTTTGGCTTAATTTTTTTTAACTTTCTGTTGTAACATTTAAAGATTTGATATATTTTTAGATAGAAGGTAAAGAAGCTATCGGTCCATTAGTAGACTTTGGTATTTTAATGTATCATAATGCTAAAAAATTGTATGAAGCCAACAGTGGACCATACTTTTATCTTTCCAAGTTAGAAGGTTCAACAGAAGCTAAGTTATGGAATGATATATTTGTATGGGCACAGAATGAACTCAATTTACCTTATGGTACTGTAAAAGCTTGTGTTTTAATTGAGAATATTTTATCAACTTTTGAATTAGAAGAAATTCTCTATGCATTAAAAGATCATTCATTAGGCCTTAACTGTGGAATTTGGGATTATTGTGCATCTATTATTTCAAAATTTGGTAAGTAATTTCGCCATTATTTTTCAAATGGGCAATATGCCCAACTCTACAAAACTTCACTCTACCTTGTCTATAAGTCCTTTTATAAAAATTTATAACAAAATTAATATTAATTGGATAATTTTAGTTCGTTTACTATGATTAATTAACAAAAAAGCAAAATTAATTGATTCAAGATCATGTTCAAATGTTCATATTTTAGTGTGGCCACACCTTTTGTGGCATTTTGTGTGGCCTCTTTAATCTATTCAAAAAAGTAATTCATACTCATAAATTTGTATACCTTCTGTAGGTGATCGAAAAGAGTTTCTATTACCAGACAGGAATAAATATGTGAACATGGACCGTCACTTTCTGAACAGTTACATGAGGCTAGTTGTGAGGACATGTCACGAGCGGGGCGCTCCGGCCACAGGCGGTATGGCCGCCGCCATGCTGAAGCCAGGCTCTAATGGCTCTGATGATGAGTAAGTAACTATATAGCCTAGTGGTTATGGGTTCAGAATACAGTTCGTGCTGTAGTGGATTTAATGATATCCGAACACAAGGTTCCAGCTTATTTCGACAGCAAGAAAAAAGGGTAAAAAAAATGTGGTGACATTTTTCACGTGCGTAAAAATTTAACGTGTGATTATTCGAATATATCAAAAATACTGAAAATAATAAAGTCCTTTTCTTAATTTAAATTTAATTTCAGATCAAAAATCATTATCAACAAAGTGTTGGAGGCTAAGTTAAAGGAAATAGAAATTGGCGTTGATGGATTTATGGTTTATGATGTTAGATTGGTGTCTTACGTAAATGAGGTACGTAGTTTTACAAATACAATTTAAAAAAACTTTTTGTCTAACATTTAAGATTGCCAGAGTAAAAAAAATTAAGACATTTTTTAATCTATGTTGGCCTTTTTGTGCAATTAATTTCTTTTAAGAGGAAGTTTATAACTTTAATCCATTGTTAACTTTTTACTACTCAGGAATGGTTAACTAAGTTTAAGTAAAAACATCGTTCTAAACAGATTTTTATGTTAAACTGCGATACAACTCGGTAGTTTAATTTCAATGCAAATGGTAAAATGAAAAAGTTAATCTTTGTAAAATGAATACAATTGCATAATTGCATGCATATTTATTATTCCTTACAGTGGATTTCCACTGCCGTAAGAATCGTGCCAAAACATAAAGGAAATGAGAGGGATAAGAATAGTTTTTGATTGAGTCTCTCTTTCGAAGCAACTTTGATCACGTGTTACCTTTTACTAATAATAGTATAGTGCTGTAGCTTTGCAAAACAAGACCACAATTTATTATGATAACCTATAACCCCTGACAAGGAGACAACGACTTGAACTCTTGAATAATGTTGTCTTATAGATGTTTTACTGGTTCAAACATTGTGACACGAAAAGTTATAATTTTATTGAAAAACAAAGTTTTTACTAATCGTAGTTTTCTGGCCTTTTTAGCCGACTTCAAAAAGAAGGAGGTTATCAATTCGACTGTATTTTTTTTTTATTGTCATATCCATATACCTCCACAGATTAAAAAAGTGCATAACACTAGTTATCGCCCGCGTATTTTTTTTTAAATTACTTGGTTTATCATCCAGATTTGTTAAGTTGGTAGTGTGTTAAAAACATACTCGTACATTGATGTATTCAAACTTTCTCTTAAACTATTTAATATTAAAGCATGGTTTACATTATACCAGTACAGTAACGTTCAAAATCGGCGCTGGCATAATGTAAACACTAACTGGAGCCAGTTAGCTCATACTGTTCTACAATACTAGCATAAGATGTAAGATTAAATTCGTATTCCAGCTTTGGAAAAAGAATGGTACAACGCCTAATCAAATAACACGACAAATAAACACCAACGTTACTGCAATAGATTTATTAACAATTCCACAAGGGGGTGTTACTTTACAAGGCATTAAACATAATGTTGCTGTCACTATACTGTTTATATACCACTGGTTAGCTGGTATTGGACATTTCTTTTATAACGGCAATATAGAAGACTCCGCCACCGCAGAGATATCTAGAGCACAAATATGGCAATGGATACGATTTTCCGTAAGTTTTTTTATTAAAATTATATGGTATTTTGTTAAGAACAATCTAACATGATTTCCTCTTCATATGTATGAAAACGTCAAATACAGTACGTTGTGTGTCAGCTGTACGAATTCACTCTTGTCAAGTGAAAACAGATTAAAAAAGTTTCATAATAAAAAAAAAAATTAGCAGTGACATGTTTTTCTATCTTGACACATTAAAAAAAAATATTCCTTTACAATGTTTCTCTCGATGATTATTTTTTAATTTCCAGCCACCTATAGAAGACGATTCAAAACAACAAGTGACACCAAACTTAATAGAAAAAACCGCGACAAGTTTCGCTGCGCACGCGCGTAAGAATCTTTGCAGATCGAGTGCGGAAAGGAAAAGATTAACCGCCGCTAAATATATGAGCTTAGAAATATTTTATTCACGTAATCCACCTGAATTTATTACCAGTTATTTGAATGATAATCATAAATTCCGTACATTACATAATAAGGAGTTATTGAGTAATTTGTAAGAATATTGCCTCTGTCTACTCTGTTTGGAAGAATTTAAGGTAAGTATCAAAAGTAGGATAATTCAGTAACCAACTTAACATTTACACAAAACACAAAGATGAAGTTGAAGCAATGCGGAGAAAAACTAAAAGCTCAAGTAGTTGGCGCCAACGTCAAAAGTCCGCTGTCAAAATTTTAAACGTCATTTTGGGCCATAATTTCTAGCGATGTAAAAAAAAATGTATCCCTTTATTGACTGTGTCTTAATTAAAAAAGAACTTCAAAATCGGAATTCATCCACAGCTGAAAAAAAAGACACTTTGATATCAATAATTTATGAACTATTTAAAAAAGAAATACTTTTTTTAATTTCTTGAGTGTTTGACGGAAGACATTGCTATGACTACAGTCTACTTTGTATATAAAAATGTTTTTTTGTATATCTGTGGTATATTTAATGCTACTGTCACTCGATCACTCAGATGAAGAATTATATAGATATGGCATGCGCGTTCACCCGTAAGGGACAGATAGAGAGTACTATAGACTATACCTATATATAAGTAAAAGGATTGGGGTTACCAGTTATTTGTTTTGTCCCGAAAATGAATAATTACGATATAATTTAATATAGACCAATTTATATATTCCCAATTAAATTGTAATTAATAAACGTAATAAATATAAAAAACAATGCGTAATTTTTGTTTATGTGACTAAGATTACATAAACAGATTTTTTTAGTAATACTTAGTCAGGTCATAAATTCTGTTACATGTTTAATATAAAATAATTGAAACAAGTTTATTCATTATGTGACCATTTATATACCAAAATGAACTTAACAAAACATAGATTCTTATGACACTAAAGTTTATTCAAAATGACATCCGTGATTTTGAATACAGGCCTTCAATCTGCTCGGCCAGTCGTCTATCACAGCACGAACGAGGTCCATGTCAATATCGGCGGCTGCCTTAATCAAGGATGTCTTGAGTGACTCCAAAAAAAGAATTTCCCGATATTTTTTTCCCGCGTACTGCTTCAACAAAGCGCGGCATCTCTTCAGTCTTAGGTCCATTAGACGAGCATTCAAACGATGTCCTATTTTTCTTCGATATGCACGAAGCCCTAAGTCTTCATAAAAAGCTACAAAAAACATACCAATATTATAGTCATATAATTTTAAATTACTCTGTATATCATTACAGTGAACACTACATGTAAAACTACTTAATATTAAACTATTTTGATTGTAATTTCTAAGAAACAAAATTTACATGGGACAAATTAAAAAGCATACTCTTTAAAATCAACGGGATAAGAAAGTATCAAATATTTAAAAACACAGCATATACCAGAATTAAAAACTCCTTTTGAAATCTGTTGAAAATAGTATAAAAAATGTGAATTGTTTCATTTATATACATTATACATACTATAATTTATTTCCCCTAAATTCAGGGTAATTTTTACAACAAGATGGTGGTATTATTTTTACGGGTAATAACCAACCAATTTGAAAAGAAGTTTAATATGGCCGCTTGTTTCCCAGATCTACAGTATATTATTTGACACAAATGACATCTGCGTTTGGGCGCATAATGTTCGAAAAATACTATTTTATTTTAGCTGATTTTACCCGTATTTTAACATATTAGTTATTACAAAGACTGTAAAGAACAACTAGTTTGTATTTTCTTCCTTATTTTGTATGAATACATGTGAATAAGTGCGTAGTTTCAGTACTTACGATTGAAAGGTTATGTTTTTCTCTTTTCGCTCACTACGGCTTTTACAACCGACGATACAGCAGTATACCATGTTTTATAAACTTTACCTTACTAAAACTGTAATATCAAAATATTTTTGCACAATTACAGCCACTAAGTACTCACAATTTTCGAAAAATAGCACGAATGTCAAACTTTGTCAGGGACAACCTAGGTTGTTTGTAGGGGACAACCTTTGTTCCAAACAAAGCCCAAAGCCTGGTACGCAGAAAGGGACGGAAGATAGTTATCCCTGTCTTTGTCACGTCACAGGAATTGTGTATAACTGTATCTCTCTCACTCACGGTATTATTATTACCGTGTCATAGACTTGCTCGATCATGATGACATCTAGAGTGAGCAAAAGACAGTTTTTCTCTACCATTCTGCAATTCGCCTGATGAGTGCATGCGGAGGATTAATTTCCGACCTCTTCCTTTTACCACCCTTTTGTTGTAAGGGATGGGGAGGGAAAACAGATTTGACGGTGGAGGGGACGCATAGGAATGGGAAATACCCTGTTGAAGTGCAAATTTAGGTGGTGACTCGTTCGGTTGCCATCACATTCTATAAAAAAATTGTGATTTTTGAAAAACATTCCAAAAATATGAAATGTGATACCAATTTACATATCGACGCTGGCAAGCGTAAACGCTGTAACCCCGAAAGTATGAACTTTACAGGAGAGCCAAAAAATGATAACTCGTGAGCTGATACGCCTACAAGCATGCGGTATTTAGCAATGTTGTGTAGTTTGTGCTAACCTATAATAAAATCATTATCGTTTGATAATGGTTGAAATTATTAACGTGTGAAAAACATATTCGCGATTTCAAGGGTTACAGCGTTTATGCTTTCCAGCGTCGATATTATATTCTATTTGACACCAAAATATTTACCTGATTAGGATACTTATTATTTTATTAGGTCGTTCGGAGAGTCATTTAATTTTTTCTCGATTTAGAATTCATGTATTTTCGACAAAGATGCACCACGTCTTGAAGTCTGTTGGAGTTGTTAAAGGCATTATTAAACAAAGAAAATAGAAATAAAAACGAAATGACTTTCCGAACAACCCAATATATTGTTATTTATTGATATGTTTAAAAAAGTGTTATGGGATTTATAGCTTTAATTGTCAAAAAAATATGTTGTTTGGAATAAAAAAAATAAAACAAATTTATAACAGTTAATGTGATTTCTCTCAAAAAATATTTTTATTTTTAATATTCTTATTAATATTGTAAAATATACTTAAATATGCACAAGCTATGTGATATATTATGCTAAAAACTTTAAATACCTAGTTATCAAAAGCCTTAATAAATTGATCTTTTTTAATCTATATCTATACAATTAACAAAATCTGAGTGTCTGTATATATCGAAAAAAAAATACGCTAATATCATATATGAGTTGCTTTAACAAAAATCCAATTTTTAAATTTTTTGTCTGTCACCTTGAAATATTAAAAAAAAAACAGCTGTATCGATGTTGACGGGATTTTGACATTGCATGCTGTCAAAATAGGCTTATTTCTTTTTCAAACCTTATTAAGTCACAAGCAATCGCTAATAATATAAAAAAAATATTAAAAACAATAATCAAAATATCAATTTAACTTTTTTTTTTTTTTTATAGGATCTAAATTTATACCATCATTGTAACACTTGTATGTATATTGCCATCCCTTTCACTCGCTTTCATAAAACAGAGACAGCAATATATACAATTAGTGCAGTCGAAAACCCTTGTAAAGACAAATAAAATCGGAATGTGATAATAAATGTCCGATTTACATTATTCCAATCCAGTGACCGGTCACCGCTGGATTACAACTGGAAAAAAGTGCACTATGAGTTTATATTCCAGTTATAATCAAGCGCTGACTTCGATCGCTGGATTGGAATAATGTAAATAGGATTAATTTTAAAGTTTAGAAAATTAATTCACTTTAAATAAGTCTTTTAATGTGCTATTATAATTAAAGTGGACAAATTACAAGCACCAAGTTACATTGATTATTTGAAAAATAAAGTACATTTACACAAATACAGCAAATATAATTGTTTGTACGTTTGAAAACACTAATAATAGACTTAGATATAATAATTTAATTGATCAAGCTTAGGAAAAAAGGCAATTTTATTACTACTCGTGAACAATACCATGATATTTATGTTAAACATCTTAAACGATATACCAAAAACTTTAGTGTCGTCGTGCTGAAAAGTTTTTTTTTCAAAAAATGTTACTAATATATATATATTTTAAATGTTTCATACATATCATGTTATCGTAGTCGTATTGTATGTGCTAAGAAACGGAACAGCGTGAGTTCTGTTCGCCGCCTACTCTTTGACGAAGCAGCGCACGCGCAAAGTTTGTATCCCTCGTTTGTATATCGTTTTCATCTCGCATTGACATCGCTAAAGCGTGGGCTAAAGCTTCGTCTTCAGTCTGGAATTAATATTTATTTTATTTAATAAAAAAAAAAACAGAATTTCTGAGGACAAACTATCATTCCGACAATGAATTCAATAAAGAGCTAGAAAATAAAATTTCTTATATATCTAATACTAGCTTTTACCCGAAACTTCGTCCGCGCGGAATAAAAAAAAATGCACACAAGATAAAAAAAAGTTCCTATGTCCGTCTCCTAGTTCTAAGCTACCCCCCCATCAATTTTCAGCTAAATCAGTTCGACCGATCTTGAGTTATAAATAGTGTAACTAACAAGAGTTTCTTTTATATATAGATAGATATATATATATACTAGCTGTCGCCCGCGACTCCGTCCGCGCGCAGTTAAAAAAAAAAATGAAAAATAGATGTTGGCCGATTCTCAGACCTACTGAATATGCTCACAAAATTTCATGAGAATCGGTCAAGCCGTTTCGGAAGAGTACGGTGACAAAAACTGTGACACGAGAATTTTATATCTATGTATATAAAAGACAGAGTCGCTAAAAGCTAGTTAATTATAAAAAATCGTCAATAATATCAATCATTTACATAACAAAAAGAAATGAAAAATCTTAATAATATTATGTTTAGATGGATGGATGGCTGCATGGATCTCGCTAAAATTTGGTATAGATATAGAACATAGTCTGGAAGAAGTCTACTATTTAGGTTTTTTTAAATACTGCGACAGCTAGTAATTAATAAAAACAAAATAACAATTAGTGATCTAAATATAGTCTAAGGATAAAAATAAAAATTACCATATTTCCTTGTATATCTGTAAATGTGGTGACCGGGACTGCAGCGGGTCGAGGAGTGTTTCGATTTATGTTCATATTTGCCTTCATTCTTGCCATTGCAGCATCACTGGAATCAATTAATTCAATTAAACAACTATTTATACTAAATTGATGTAAAATATTTAAACAAAATGAAATTAAGTAAATGGGGAATGCAAAATACTTTTGTCGTGGATTAAAAAACCTTCATAGATTTAAGTCAGGCTGAAACTAGAAATATATAACACTAGCTTTTTCCCGCGACTCCGTCCGCGCGGAATAAAAAAAAATAGAAAACGGGGTAAAAAATTATCCTATGTCCGTTTCCTGGTTCTAAGCTACCAGCCCACCAATTTTCAGTCAAATCGATTCAGCCGTTCTTGAGTTATAAATGGTGTAACTAACACAACTTTCTTTTATATATATAGATTATGATGGATGAGGGTTGCACAGGACCGACCATTGTGGTGATCTTTGGGAGAGGCTTATGCCCAGCAGTGGGCGTTACGAGGCTGAATGAATGGATGGATGGATATAGGTGTTAATGTCAGTCTACAGATATCAATATAGAAAAGGAGGTGTGTCTACATCAGGGATTCCCAAAAGGTTCTATATCGAACTTAAAGCATTGCTGATTCTCACTCTGTCTTCTATTGGCCTAAGACAGAATAAATAATAATAATAATTGATCTTAAAAGTAGGTAATTTGGCCTTTGGGGTCTGTGGTAACGGTTCATTATGGAAAAGGGTATCACTTGTCCAAAATAGTTTGGGAATTCCTGCTCTAGATGAATGCTTAAATATAATCTGAAATGTGTCTGTATGTTACATGTAAAAAAAATTATATACCATACACTGTTGTATTAGTTAATAATGAAAAACTAATTTTTAAAATTTTTGCCCATCCATCTGTAGGTCTGTCCTCAAGAACGGGTTAGGTCCTGTAATCTCCATAACAGCCGGACCTACTTTAATGGGACTTATACATGAAGGTTGTAATGACCACGGGCATATTATAGGGTACTTTGTTTTTTTAATTACTGCTTGTATCAAATATACATGTTATATGTAAACTTACGCAGCCTGTCTTCTCTTAGCAGCCAATTTCCCTTCACAAGCATGGTCGGAGGTATGTCTATGTCTTAAACAGTAGTTAAGGGAACACTCGCTGCACACAAGAGGTACCATTTCTTTTGTTTTGCATCCTTTGTATGAACATTTGTTTGTAAATACCTGAAAATTATGAAAAATTACATCATTTTAGTAATAAATTACATTATTGTTGCAATAAGAAAAAATATAAATTGTGTTTTATTCATGTTTGTTTTATAAAATATAAAGCAAATGTGAATAAGATAGCTACTTATTCTGATTATAGTAAAGCGCAGAAATTATTTTACTAGAAATAAGATCAGGGACAGAAATTATTGAAATAACTTTTTCTATTTCAATGTCGCTTATGAATAAGGGCCAATGTGTGGGAAAAGGTCTCAAAGTGTCAACCATATAGGAGAAGATGCCGCATTGGATCTTTAACTTAGCAAAAAAATACATTTACACTTGTAAATGTATATTTGTGTTTAGTGCATATTGTTAACTAAACTAAGAGGTAGCTTTAAATACAACAAAATCATCAATTTGTTACTTTGGTCTTTTTACATAGGACCCATAAATTTATACAAACAACAGATTCAACAAGGTCAATAAAACTATATGTACTGTATATGATTTCTACAATCATCATAATGTTGCTATGTTTTCCATTCTTATTTGAAAATTTCTTTGTAAACAATTAACATTAATTTTTGTACTCATCTTACTAACATATGTGTGAATGTTGGAGCGATGTTTGTTAGAAGTTATCTCGGGAATAGTTCAACAGATCTTGATGAAACCTTGGACATGTAGAACGCAGTGGAAGAACACATAGGCTACTTATTAAGTTTTTTTGGAGATCCACGCAGATGGATTTGCGGTCAACAGCTAAAGTATTTTCTTGAGTTTATATAAAACAAAAAAAAAATTCTTTAGTATTAGAAGTAAGATAGTGTGATATCCCCAAAAATTCTAGAAATTCTAGCTTATTTGTTCTAAAATAATTTATAAAGTAAGATATTTATTTTAAAGATTATTTCATCAAGACAAATTTCATGCATCACTTTAAACCTAGGTTATGCAAAGTTTTATGAAACTACCCAACAAGCTAAGCTAAATTATCAAGTACCTTTTTCCGCCTTTCTTTAGCTGGATCAGAAGTGCACTGGTTATCTATATGAGCTCCGACTGCCACATCTGGAGGCTCTCCCCTTCGGCCAGGAACAGGTGCACCACATAGAGGACAATCAGGCACCTGAACATCACGAGTGTTCGGCTCCGGACACTCATGTTTAACATACCCAAAGTGTTCAGAACTGTAAGAAAGTAATATTTTTTATCAATGACATGGTAATTTCGGTTATCTTTACGTATTTATGCTAAGTGTGAGTAAATTAAAGAAGGTAGGATTGATCTAGAGGACGAAAACTTAGTGCACCAAGCCTATATCAGTGGGAGAAGGACAAGGAGAGGGAACGAAAGATGATAGCAAATAGACAGTAAGGAAATACATTATTCTCGATTGAAAAATATATGCATTAAGTAGATTAAAATTTTTACACAATAACTATTAAAATTTTGTTGTAAAAATAATGACTCATTGATCAATGAAAACTGATTACTCACCAAAATATCTCTTTGCATGCACCACATTTCATTGGTAGGAAATCTAAAAGAAAGTTTATATGTTAAGCTGTTATTATAATTTGCTTTTTTTAAAATATATCAAGTAAATCATGCAAATTTAAGAAAACCTTAAGATTATTTTTGTAATACAGTTAAACAAAGTAATGTAACAAATAATAGTTTTACGTCACTTACCCAATTTGTTGCAAGATTTATATGAACAATTCTTCCCAATATGTGGAAATTCCATTGTTAATTGTCTACGAAATCTTTACTTGAACCGATAATATATGCGACTAACTAAAGTTTCCGATTCATTCTCTTATATACTAACACAATTATTGTACAAAAATGAAACCTATTCGTCATTTATCAACGATGAAACGTCAAATTTTTGACATAATTTGTGTTGCAATGTCATGTGTCAAACGCCGGAAAATTCTGGAAATAATAATGAACGTTTTTTTATATCAAAGAGAATCTAAAGTATATATATAGTATATAATTTAAATTATTTTAATAAAAATTGACTAAAAATATAACAGCCCAAAGGAAACATCTAGAAGATAGGACAAAAGAGGTGGAACTCTGAAAAGAGCTAATGAGTCACACAGGTTTTAATAACATTCGCGTCGTCAAAAAAGGATATCAACCTACCGCACAAGTTCTACTTGATGACGACGGTAATCTTGCAACAGATGAAGATCTTTAAAAGATGTGGCGGGAATATGTTCTGGATTTAAAGCTACTTATTAAGTTTTTTTAAATTCCGCGGAGATAATCAGAGTCGTGAGCGTTAATTAATATAAATTGTAAATTCAAGATTATTAATTAAATCAATCAAATATATAATATGAATAAATATCGGCAGCAATGAAAATAGAAAAGGGAACAAGTACAAGTTATAGCCCTAATGAACGCTATCTCACAACCAAACCTTCGAAAGAAGATGATATTTCGTGAACTAGACAAGATAACCCACTTTTAACATAAGTTACAATGGGGTTTGTCAAAAATATTTTTTTTTTAAATAACTAGAGACTTCAATGGGAAGGTAGCTAAGGAACAGCATTTCAAACTACAACACTTAATGCCGACTGAGTCAAATAAAATCGTGTTATAAAATATGACTAACACCATCTATGATGTGTTTTCACAAACTTTTACATTTAAAAAAATGATTCAATATTTTTTTCATATTACTATTGCTCGTTTCACGTCTGCAAAATTGTTCACGACACAACCTGATAACAATGAGTAATTTTATTAAAGTTAGAAAAATAAAAATATCATCCACCGTTCTATTGCAAAAGTTTAGAAAACAACGGTAGACTTGTATTTAACAAAAATTATACGCACTTAATTTGATCCATTATTAAATGATTTAATTAAATTATCTCACGACTTTTAAGAATTTAATTTTTACTCACTATGTTGCGCTAAAATTCCAGTATTTAGGATTTATTTAGGTTTTTATCATTAAACTGAAATCAAGCGACATCTGTTATGAAATTCGTGAACTATTTAAACTTGTAGTTCCACGCAGATGTTCGGAAAAATTGGGGCTGGTATCGCGGTTATAGACCGACCGACAAGAGACAAGGCTGTCTGAACCGGTGGGCATAAGTCTAAATTATGACAGTTCATTAGCTCCTCCTGTAAACGTCAAAAAAGTATCCTGACTATTCAAACAAGATTATAGAGCCGTTGAGAGAAGCGCTGCTGTCGCGGTTAGTTCTATTAGAAAATATGTAAAACCTACATGAGCATAGAAAATGACGTAAAATAAAAATATGACAGGTACAGTACGAAAAGCGTCTTATGACAATTTTTTAACGTTGAAATGGGGACGCTTGTGAGTTGTCATCTTTGTATGTATACATAGTCAAATAGATTTTTGTGACATCTAATTAAAAAAATGAACCTTTAATACATTTAATATTAATTTTATGTACCGAAACAATAATAATTGGATAACAATAGACTTATATTTTTAGTGGAAACCGTTTACTGTTTTTTTTTTATTTTTTAATAACATGTCGAACTGTTTTAATCTTAGAGGATTTCACTAACAAGCCTTACAATCCTTTTAATAAAGTTGCAGCAAAAGTTGTTATAAACAACGAAGAGGTTGTCAATAGCAAAAAATGTATAACGGTAGATACAGTCAGATAAAAAAATTAGCTACAGTAGTAAAAGCTACTTTTAAAATCGAGGTAAAAATGTTAATGCTTAAAATTAAAAAGGAATCCTAAAAGATCTTGTTAAATGTTCCACTAATTTACTTTGTAGAAACCATTCAAGCTCCATAAATTAGACAACGGTCCAGCATCCACGGTAACTTTGACTCCAGAAGATGCTATCAAAATTTATGAAAACTTAGTGATACTAAGACGAATAGAGAATGCAGCAAATACCATGTATAAAGAAAAACTAATTCGGGGCTTTTGTCACTTGTATACAGGTGAAACTAATGAAGTCATTATCGGTTTTACTAAAAAATAAACATTCATCTTATCATTTACGTATTTCTATGACTCTCTAATTCATAACCAGGTCAAGAGGCAGTAGCCGTGGGCATACATTCAATGCTTCGGAAAGTGGACACAGTGGTGACATCATATCGTTGTCACGGCTGGGCGCAACTGATGAGTGGCGATATGTTCGGAGTGCTCGCTGAAATCGCCGGCTGCAAGGCCGGACGGTCGCGGGGTAAAGGTGGCTCCATGCATATATACGCAAAGAACTTTTATGGCGGGAACGCAATCGTAGGCTCTCAGGTTTGACATGTATTTTTTTTAATTTTTAGATTAAAGCTAAGGTAAAGTGGTACAGTTGATTTTACTATTGTTAGTTCATCGAAGAACGTAAGTAATTGCGTAAAGGCGTACGAAACCCAGAGACTCTTCTCCAATTCTTTCTTACGTCTTGAGATGAAAGAACCTTCTAATTCTAGTACAATGTGTTGGATTCGTTGCTGATTTAATCAAGTAAACTACAAATTCAGATTGCGTTGGGCGCTGGTATTGCATTCGCGCATAAGTATCGCAACGATGGTGGCGTTTGCTTCGCCGTGTACGGCGACGGCGCGGCCAACCAGGGCCAGGCATTTGAGGCTTACAATATAGCGAAGCTTTGGAATCTACCTTGTATATTTGTTTGTGAAAATAACATATACGGTGAGTACTACTTGATAATTAATTGTTATGGCGATGGTATTTAAAAAAATTTAATATACAAAGAATATGACAAACCAAAAATTTTTTTTGTAACGTCAAATATCTAACCAAAACATTGATTTTATATTAGACACTAGTTCCGGCGTTTCAGGTTTTGTCGTAGTTGGACATGAATGAGTTTTTGATAAACTAAGTTTATAGTGGTATGTAGGAACATACCACTACAAACAAATAAGGATCCTTCCTTATTTGTATTTTTGTGTAGGAATGGGCACAAGCATCAAACGGTCGTCAGCCAGCACCGAGTTTTATAAGCGTGGCGATTATATCCCTGGTGTCTGGGTGGATGGAATGGATGTTTTAGCCTGTAGAGAAGCTGCTCGTTATGCTATCGAACATTGCACTAGTGGAAAAGGTTGGAAAATATATATAGACGAGCACATATCCCCATTCTCGAACATAATTTTCGAATAATCGAAGTTTGAACTTTATAAATTATTAGGACCGTTAATTATGGAGATGGAAACTTATCGGTTCACTGGACACTCTATGTCCGATCCAGGAACGTCATATCGGAAGAGGGAAGAAGTAAAACAAATGCGAGAGAATAGAGACCCTATCAAAGTGTTTAGAGAGAAAGTTACTAGCACAGGTCTGGTAACAGCAGAGAAACTTAAGGTACTTTGAAAAATAATTGTCTCAATTCCTTCATTCCAGTGTCTCGTCTTTTTCTGATAGATAAATAATTTAAGTGATACTTAGAACGTTGGCTTGTTCTTCGTTGTAAGCTGTAAGCATTCCACTTCTTAGTTAAATATTTTCCTGAATATACTTTAACTAAGATGTTAAATAAAATAAAATTAATAGAACATTTAATCCTTTTGCATCATTAAAACGCAATTAAAAATATTTCTTAGGAAATTTACTTAAATGATTTTGTAGGAAATTGCTAATCGCATTCGCGAAGAAGTTAATGACGCATCTGAAAGAATAAAAGTTGAAAAAGAAAGCGGTCCAGAAGATCTTGCCGCAGATATTTACCGAAAAAATCTTCATCCATTTATACGGGGCATAAGACCTGACGCGCCTTTGGCACACGCTAATTTTTTTAAGCAGGAAGATGATTTTATTCCGTTGGAAAAGAAAGTGAAAGAGAATTAAGTTTCGATTTACTACAAAATTTGCATGTTTTTAAGAAATAAATTTAATTATTAAGTACTGAAATTTTATTTCTTGAGACAGATTTATATCATAAATACACACTTGTGAATAAAGATTTGTGGTAAGATTTTTTGATTTAACAAAAACGGTGTATAAAGGAACGTACGGTAAGTTGTGCGAAATGACCTTTTTGTCCTGATAAAAACTGTCAATTGTTTGCTTTGCTGTCATGTTGTCAAATGTCATTTGCAGTGTAAGACGTCCGGGGTCGGCTCTACAGAGATTTTAAAACATTTCTTTGCAATATAGTGATCCATATTTTGGATCACAGTTTTAATCTGGGTTTCATTAAAAACATCTTAGAAACGATGAGTAAATTACTGCCATCCGCTGCCAAATTTTTAACTTCTTCCACTATCCCGGTAGAGTGTTTGGTTCCTTTTTTTAAAAAAAATTGGACGTATTTAAGTGGTTAATTATATGAATGGTGATGATTTTTTTGTAGAAAGCTGCCGCCCCGGTAGTTTCGACATCAAGCTCGAAATTCAGCACGAAATCTGAAGCTACATTTGAAATTAAGGTTAATATTTGCCTTCCAATGGCTTAATTTTATTTTTAGTTTTAATGATAGATTTTATGAATTTAGCCATCTATAAAATATTTAATAGTTTATAACGTGTCTCTCTAGTTTGTATAAGAAAAGTTTTATGTTTAGCAAATTATGTAACATAACCTTCAAATGTCAAGTGTAAGTTGTTTTATTATCATAATTATGATTAGCTTAGATTATTTATGCGATGTTTACAAATTTGAAAAACTAATCGAGAACTTGAAATGCTCTAATATGAAAACATGTTCATAAATTGCAACTTGAAAACAGATTTAACAGGTAAATTAAAAAAAAAGTTGAACTTCATTAATTCACTTGGTCATACTCATTTATACATATTTACATTCAGTAACAAAGACATGGGAATATCACTTAATACGTAAGAAATCTATCTGTTTATTCATTCCATCAGTAAATGTTAATCATATGCAATTCTACTAAAATGTATGACCTGCAGATCAGCTCACTGATCAAATGTATGAAGCAGATAAGTGAACTGATTTGCAGCTCAGCGTACCTTCATAGAGTTAAGTTTTGCATTTCAATATCACTGTATTTGACTTGTTAAGGTTGTAAAATTATTTTAACATCTCTAAATGCTTTGCAGTCTGTGTATTTATGGCTTAAACTATTTTGATTCTAGCCCTACAAACTCCATAAATTGGAGCAGGGACCTGCAACATCAGCAACACTTTCTTCTGAAGATGCACTCAAAATGTACGAGAAGCTTGCAATGCTACGAAGAATTGAAACTGCATCAGGCAATTTGTACAAGGAAAAGATTATCCGAGGCTTCTGTCATTTGTACTCAGGTAAATATACCACCCTAGGATTTTTGTAATCTAAATATTCCTATGTAGTTATTTCATATTAAAGGTGTTAAAATATTTATAGTTTAACACATTGAGTGCCACCAACTTAAAATATCTAAAAGTTGTATCTATTGATGTTTTATTTAGGACAAGAAGCGGTAGCTGTTGGAATGAGAGCTGCAATGCGTGATGTAGACTCTGTGATCACTGCCTACCGTTGCCATGGATGGACTCATCTTATGGGTGTCAGCGTTTTGGGTGTACTATCTGAGCTAACTGGTCGCAGAACTGGCTGCTCAAGAGGCAAAGGTGGTTCTATGCATTTATATGGCAAGAATTTCTATGGTGGCAACGGTATTGTTGGAGCTCAGGTAAATAATCTTGTATTACAATGTCTTTCATAAAGTTCATGACTATTTAACTAATCTATATATATAAAAGAAAGTCGTGTTAGTTACACTATTTATAACTCAAGAACGGCTGAATCGATTTGACTGAAAATTGGTGGGCAGGTAGCTTAGAACCAGGAAACGGACATAGGATAATTTTTACCCCGTTTTCTATTTTATATTCCGCGCTGACGGAGTCGCGGGTAAAAGCTAGTATTTATTAAATGTCGTTATGGATACTTTTTCAACCAGCCATATCCAATTTATAATAGGTAGAATACTCCAAAGACTAGAATAGTAATTTTTTACCTTTTAAATTGACTTAATACTTGTAAATAGTCTTTATACGATTTTTTTAGGCTCCGTTAGGTGCTGGTATTGCATTAGCACATAAATACCGTGGTGATGGAGGGGTTTGCTTCACATTGTATGGAGATGGAGCGGCTAACCAGGGCCAGTTGTTTGAAGCGTACAACATGGCCAAGTTATGGGACCTGCCTTGTGTCTTTGTCTGTGAGAACAATGGATATGGTGAGTATTGTTTATTTATATTATAGCTTTCGCCCGTAATTTCGTCAAAGTCCGTCAAAATCGGTCCAACTGTCCCAAATACTGCTTGCAGACAGATAGACAAACAAAAGCTTTAAAATTTTGTTTTTCGTCAGCAACGCAAATACATAATGTGTATGAGATATAATATTGTTTTATCTCTGAAAAGTAGAGAACTATATGTGTTGATACATTTATGTTGTCAGTGGAAATGGACGCTTATAAATGATTTAATTATTTATCACTTTAAGATAATCTTGATTTAAAATTGAAGTTAATTTATTGATGTAATATATTAAGTAGTGTTTTTGTGTTGCTATACACTAATTCAATTTAAAAAGATTCATTTTTATTTATTTACCAACATTAATAAATGACTTACTTTATATATGTGGACAGTGATATGTAAGTCTTTGTTTCCATTGTTTAAAAGTAAAATATGTACTTTTTTTTTGTAATTTAAACAAAAAGGTGAAAAAAAACTTGCATTTTGGAAAGGAGCGGGTAAGGGAATAGAAACCAGTCATCAAAATTTTGCACTGATCCCACCATATATGTAGTTTTTTTAGGGATGGCAACATGTTGTCACTTAGATTTGCTGAAATAGCAAACTGATTGTTGCCCATAGATACAATTGCAGATATGTTGTCTTTTATAGACAGAGTAGAAGACAGAAAGAGAGTATTTCCCCTTCCTATGTGTCCTCTCTGTCAAATTCATGGGCTTTGCTCGCAGTAGCTGATCTTTCATAGATTTAATGATATGTCCAGGTATGGGTACAAGTGTGGACAGATCATCTGCCAGCACGGACTACTATTCCCGTGGGGACTATGTGCCTGGTATCTGGGTAGATGGTATGGATGTTATAGCTACAAGGGAGGCGACGCGGTATGCTATCGACTACTGTAATAGTGGAAAAGGTATGTTTAGAGTAGTCATGTCAAAGATAAGGTCCGCGATTGCAATGTGTCACAGAAAGAAGAATCATGTTTTTTTAGTGCTATTAGACTTAAATTGTTTAAACTTTCGTGAGACATCTTTTAGACTTCATTCGATTCTAATTTAATAGTTAAAATGTTATAATAATTTAGTTAATTTTTTTCTATTTTCAATGTGGCCCACCTACGAATTCAAAAATTTAATATACATATGTCCCTTTGCAAAATTGAGTTGGACATCTCTGGTATAGAGTCTAGATTAAACCTTTAACTGCTATAAAATGTGTTTATTTGTTTTTTTTTTAAACTTTTTTTTTTTAATATTATGGTCTAGTTTCCGCAATTATTAGTACATATTCTGTTAAATAGTTGAGTTGGATTTTTTTTAAATAGTTTTTATTTAGTTTAATATGGTATAAGGATCTATGTTTTTTTTTAAAATTTTGTGTAATTTGTCAGTAATTATCATGATTTTTTCGTGAATCACATAATTTTTTCTTTGATTATAGGTTTTTCAATCTATTATAACACAAAAAATAACTGACACATTCTGTGGGATGTTTCACAATGGGATTTTTTTTCCCATTTTTGTCAACTGATTCAATCGACCCAAAGAAAATACCCATTGAGAATTGTCTAGTGGTTACTATTGTCCGTAAAATAGTTAAATCTCTAATTCTCTTTTTCTGATGTCTTCTATCCGCTGTAACTTTGTCCAGGTCCGTTAGTTATGGAGATGGAGACATACAGATACTCGGGGCACTCAATGTCTGACCCTGGCACTTCATACCGCACACGTGATGAGGTACAGGAGGTGCGCCAGACGAGAGACCCCATCACCTCATTCAAGGAGAAGATCCTCAGCAGGGAGCTGGTGACACCTGATCAATTGAAGGTAAGTGGTACCAGGAAGTTATTTGCTTGTTAAAAAATTGAAAAGTTGTATATGTATTACTAAAAAGGCAGAGGAACTTACTTACACTACTTACTTACAGAAAAACTTACCTTTTCTTCCTCTACTATTATCATTTATTAGTGGATATTTAAATGTTAAATGCATAAATATTTTAGATAAAAAGTCTTTTATAACTTCAGTGAAATAATTTCTTTCTTCTCTCTCTCTCTCCCTCGCTCTCTCTCTCTCTCTCTCTCTCCATTTTTAAAGATCACTATGTTAAATCCTGAGAGATAAAATTATTACTCGATGTGCACCCTGTATATATCGGTATGACACACTTCCTTGTTAAAAATAAATCTAATCTTACCTTCTGTTACATTTTATACCGTAGTACCAAAGTGCCTGGACAAACCCACGATCGGTTTATAGATACTTTTAACTTTGTATTTTGTACCATGTTTAATATATAAAAAAAAATTGGCACTTTTTTCATATGTCATAGTCTGACGTCACAAGTGGTGATCTTTAAAATAGTATTATATATAAATTGTTAGGAAATCGATGCTCAAGTCCGTAAAGAGGTGGACGAGGCCACCAAGCAGGCCAAGTCGGAGCCCGAGGTGGGCCTGGAGGAGCTCACTGGAGACATCTACAGGAACAACCTGGAGTCCCTCATCCGGGGACTTCACCCCGCCGCGCCTCTACAACACTATGAGGTCGCGCCTCGAAACTGAACCTTATGTGAAGGTAATTGAGTTGTTTTTCCCATTAGTATATTTGTAATGCCACATTAGATAATGCCCCATTTACATTCTTCCAGTACAGTGATTGAAACCAGCGCTGGATTATAAATTGTAAAATGTAAACTTAGTCTTTGAATTTCAGTGATCTAATGTAGATTGATTTAGAATTTTTTTTTTAATTAATTTTTTGTTATAACGCTGGGATTCAACTGTTGGATGAAATTATACAAGATTGTCATCCATCTCGTTTTTTTTAAAAAAAAAACAGATGACAATATAATTCTTTGTATTTTGACAGTGGAAACTTATTGTATTAGGGATGTGAATATAATCGATTATGAATAAATATCGATTTAAACTGATTCGATTCTCTGTTAAATTAAATATTTTTTTTTACTGACGTTAATATTGTGATTTTAAATAATGTATTACAAATATAATAATGGGAATTTAGTAAATGTTATATATTTAGATATTTTCAAAGGAATTAAATGAATATCATTGTTAGGAATCTTTTAATGTAGATTAATTAAAAAAAAACCTTCTTAAATTTTAATTTTTAGTCTTTGATCACTTGCATATTTTTTTAATTTCCGTATGAGATTTTTTTTTAAGATTTTATTTGTTTTGTTATAAGGGTAAATGTTGTCAACTTTTTGAGGTTATACATTTTAGTAAAATCATTAAAACGGATCATAAGAAAATGTAATTTATTAAATGGTATTATAAAAGAATTTGTTTTTATTTATTTTTTGAATGTGGCCAGGTTTTTACTGATATAATTTTTTATAATCTGTCCCATATTTTCCGTGTAAATCATATCGTCTAATATTAAAATATTTCTAAAGGGTCGCAACAAATGGCCGCCATATTACCTATCGTTTTCATACATTTTATATGGACTTGCCACAAGATACGCTACTCGATTCTTGCCTCACTCTATTCCCTATCCTCTCTCCCTTATCTTATTCAACCTTTTTAAATCTAAAGTAAAGAACGCACGTTATCTGTGTTTATTTAAAGAAAATTGTCATATGTCCTGCGATATGGGATCCTAAAAGTGAAGTGTGAGGAAAAATAAAGCCTTGGGAAGAAATCAACCGACTCAAGTGTTCCAACTATGTTTTCAAATATTTTGACGGTTCTGAACTTCTTGCAAATCGTAGTGCGATGCGGGGGACGGCACTGCGTACTGTACTGTAATGACCTTGAGCCGTTAAAGTATTTGAAAATAACTATACCTCTGTAGACGTTTCTAGCTTCTCGTGGCGACGTTTGTGGATGTCGCGTGTGAAGCGGACTCTTACATATATTATCTCTGTGTTTTTTTTTCAATAAAAATATGTTTCGATAGTGAAAATCAACAAATGATCTACCATCCCCTTATAAATAAAAAATAACTACTGATTTTAGAAATCAGTAGTTATTTTTTAAATTCCTACAAAATTAACAACTGTTATTGCTTTCTAAATAATACACTTTCAAATATATTGTTTATTTTTTCAAAAATTTATTTTACAGTTATCCACAATTTGTAAATAAAGAAAGATACATTTAAGTTTGCGATTTATATTTTGAACATAACCTAAAAAAAAATAACTATACAAATGCTAACTTTACATGTAATTACAGCTTTTTTTTTGAAATAACAATAAAAATGTTTATTCAATAATACTACTGTACTTTTAGCTAGTAAGCACAAAATTTAAAAATACGGGTTAAAAAGATCGCTTAATATCAATTCAACAATCATTTACATAATTAGCAGCTAAAATAGCTATAAAAATGTTTACAGACTCTCTCACTCAGAGTCGAAAGGTCCTTAGAACCTTAATAGTGTCTTAGTGTTGTGTTAATGTGACATTTATTTGTTAATTTGTTTTTCGTTACGAAACCATTTGAATAACCAAACCAAGAATATAAAAACCCCGGCCTAGGGCCGTTTCAATAGGTAGGGAAAATATTTATAAAATTTTGTGCGTCCTCATTTAAAGACAGCGGTCGCTTCGCTGCTTCGGCGAATTCGAGTAGCCGCTTGCCCGTTTGTCACCTTAAAATATGAAAAAATATTATAGTTTTATATTTTTCCGCAATATGGCTAGGGATTTTTATATTTCTGGTCAAGCTATACAAGAAAATATAGTTGTTTTTTTTTGCTTCGGCTATGGAAATCCACTGTTATAAAATACATTACTGGTGGTCGCCCATTGTTCGAAATTCGACCATAATATATAGTCAAAGATTTTTGCTTCTTAATTTTTGACATTTTATTTTATTTTACACATCTCTACATTAAATGTATTTTTTTTTACGTTATACATTATTATTTAGGCACACGTGTTATTAAAGGCACGTTTAAAGCGAATTAAAGAGATAAGCAATAAATAGAATTGCCTCGCAATACTAAAAATCTTACTTTGTCACGTATTTATTATACCGGCAAAATTTATTTCAAAATTACCATTGTTTTTGTATCGGAATTGAATCTATAATAATACTAACGAACATTGACACGTGTAAAAAATAATATACGATTTTGTTCTTTGTTTGTTATGTCGAATTTTCAACTAAGAAAAACATTAGACTTTGCAGGGTAGGAGACTAATAGGAAGAGGAAATATTCACTATTATCCGATTTTAAAGGTAGGCAATCCATGATGCAAATGCGGATGTCCATGGGCAGTGGTCACTTCGCTATTTTTGGCGAATTCAGGTGACCGCTTACCCGTTATATTATAAAAAAAATGTTCTAACAACCCGAATTGTATTCAAATGTTTAACGGTTACTATTTAAGTGTGTCCAATATGTATCACTAAAGGTCCGTTTACACGATGCCAGTTTCTTGTCTATTGCATACAATTAAATTGAGGCAATAAATGTCTTGTATAGTTCAAATAATAGTTCACAATTTTTAAAGATAAATTGTACACGCAATTTATTGCTTTCAATTATTGCACTGGTGCGTACAAGAAAGTGGTATCGTCTAAATGTACCTTAAATTGATTGAATAACTTCAGCATAAAACTTATATACTAATAACTATTATATAATACAGCAACTTTGTTATTATTAATAACCTGTAACATTTTATTAAGTTTTTTTTTACAATAACAAATAAATTTGATTGTTATTTATATTACATTTAATTACAGTGGAGTTGGTACATTACATGATTATTTTATACATCATATAAAACAAATACAAATCTTATCGTATATCTGGACTGCTCGATACATCGCACGAGTAGCACAGAACACAATTTTCACAGCGGGGAGTGGGCACAGCACAGCGCGCTGATGACCTTGAGCCGCCACGATATTTGAAAAGACGTATACCATGAATTTTCATTCCAAAATATTGTACAAAAATTTCGTAACGCATTTTGAAGCTAAACTCAAAATTTACTAGTCTTCTAGTTATTTTAAAAAACAATCAAATAAATGGGACACATCAGCAAGCACTACCTTTCAATTAAAATAATTTTTATAAATATCGGAGCACAAGGGGCGGAGCTTCGCGGTAACACACATAAAAAATATATTTTTTTGTACATATATTCAAGTAATAGGAACCTGGAGTTCAATAACTAGTTAAAGGGTAGCTAAGATAAAAAGGTCTTTTAAAGGGAATGTTATGATTCGGGTAATATCGGGGAATGTTTAAGGAATGTCTAAAGGGATTGGATAAATATGGCGCTAATGGAAAACTTATCTATATAATATAAAAATATGTATGTGATTTATAAACTTTATACACTTGATTTTTTTTTGTTAGTAAATAATTTTTTAATAAATTGAGTCTTAACAAAAAAAAAAAAAGAATTTAAAAATTAATATTTTAAGATTTCATATTAGTATTGTAAGAAACAAAATTTATGGCTGATCGAAGTGACGACAAGCAAACGATATTTCGAACATTATTGTCACTTTCATAGAATTATAACTTTTTGATAATACATATTGCAGTGTTTGCTTTATCACTGACAATGAAAGGGATGTTAATTTGTACTAATATAAAGTCAATATGGAGCTCTAGAGTAAAATTGTGGGTGTGATAATCCGAACTGCCATAGAGTTTGGATGGCACTGTAGGTAAATGACTGAAATAATACTTTTGATCTTAATAAACTAAGCAGCACCACTCTCTCCGGTCTCGTCCACCTCTTCAATGAACCCGCACTGCAGTTCGTACAGCCGAGCGTAGATTCCTTTCCGCGCCATTAGTTCTGCGTGATTGCCCATTTCTGCAACCACGCCCTTGTCTATGACACAGATTAAGTCCGCGTTCTTTATGGTCGCTAGTCTATGGGCTATTATAAGACAGGTGCGCCCCTCACTAGCACGGTCTAGTGCTTCTTGTACTACCTACGAAAATTAACAAACAATATTTAATACATAAATTACATTCATAAAGTGGTCTAGGTAGACTATAGGGGATCTACCGAGGATCTAGCTATGGTATGACCTGGGTATGCACGATGGGAAGAAGTTGAGGATTTAAAAGTTGAAGAAAAAATATAGCTACAAAGAGTTCATCAAAGACAATAAAATTTTGAAAGGGGTCTATGAATAAAAGAAATCTCCGAAACCAATTATATTTTGTACCGTTACTTTGCAGTACAGAAGCACCTGTAAACATATTCTCCTCCCACTCACTTCCTTAAAAAAAGACACATAACAATATGACCGTATTCCGTACCTTTTCGCTGTGTGTATCAAGTGCTGAAGTTGCTTCGTCTAATAGCAACACTCGCGGGTTGCGCACGAGAGCGCGCGCTATTGCTATCCGCTGCTTCTGTCCACCGGACAATTGAGATGCGCGCGCGCCGATACGAGTTTCATATCCCTGGTAAGAAACAGAATTTAATATTTTCCTAATATCGTAGAGATCCATTGTAGGAAGATAGTTCTTAAATTTAGTATACCTTTTATCTAACTATAAACCTTATAAAATATTTAACGTTAACAATTTCTAGCAACGACTATACTATCTTGAGCTGCCGAAGATGAAAAACTATGGTTTAATTTTTGGTAACAACTCACAGTTGGCAATGCAGCTACAAACGAGTGGACGTTCGCTTCTTTCGCTGCTTTGACAATCTCGTCCATAGCCACAACCCGCGTGTTATCACCGTACGCGATGTTCTCTGCTATGGTGCGGTCGAACAGAACCGGCTCTTGTGATACTATGCCCAGGTTCTTACGTAGCGTTGGTAAATTCATGTCGCCTGCTATACTGTTGTCGTCCATGTACTAGGGGGGCATAAAACTTAAGTGAATTAAATAATTCGTACGAAGTAATTAAAGAATTCAATATTCTCGACAAAGGGCGCATTTTTGCGATGAAATATACTTCCTTATGACGTCACGAACTCTAATCCTCTCTACCATAACTCTATGTTATTCTAGGTGTGCGCATGCGCCTGTTGCTTTTTGATATGAAACGTGGTTCTGGTCTTTTAAATTACCTATTTTAGCATGAAGTCTTTCGACTATCATCAGGGTTATCTAACATCTCCGAGCGGGCGTGGACTTGCGGGTATTTCAATAAAATAACTGTTGTAACAATTATCACAATTATAACTATCGATGATACAGTCAATGTCATTACTAAACTAATTTAGGATTGTTATGATAGAATTGGATATAAGTACAGTAACGTCCACCGAGCACGTGGTTGCGTCCGCACCTTATGACGATTCAAACCGAACTGACAGATTTGTCAAGATGGCCGCCCTACCAGTGCTCGGTGTTCGTTATGGGTATTGACAGCGCCAACAAGCAGATTTTTGTTAGTAAAAGCAAAGCTGTAATTTGTTAAAGCTTTAAAAACCATAGATTTCATAAGCCAATGTTTTGGTCTGGATATTGACAAGTACAAACTCGCTGTAATTTCGTACTTACTACATAGCCTTCGTCTGGGTCGTAGAGCCGCTGCAGTAGCTGTATAAGCGTGGACTTGCCGCAGCCGCTGGGCCCCACCAGCGCGATGCGCTTCCCGCTGGGTATGGTCAGCGACAACCCGCGCAGCACCTCCACTTCACGACGTGTCGGGTACCGGAACTTTACACCTTTGTACTGAATCTTACCAGCCGCTACCTATGACAAAGATTATTTGGTGTTTGATATCAAATGGTTATATCTTCAACCCATTTAAAAAAAGATTCAACTGTACAAAAACTGTAAATGAATGTAAATTCTGCATACGTTTTGCTATGTAAGTGTCTCTCTACTGTGAGTAGTAACGCAAGCAATTGCAAATTAATGTGGAAAGATATTTATAAGTGATCTAAAAACAGATTTTTGTAGATTATGCGAAAGGATGACTACAGTTGATAACATTTTGTTCTTCTCATATAAACAGACCTTCCGTGCAGGTCTTTCGCTAAATCTACACTAAAAGTCTTCTCAAGTGAACACTTATTGAGTGTGTGGCACTTACAAAGTCATCAGGCACGGTGGCGAGTGTGGGACTGCAGACGCGAGACTGTCTAGCCAACAGCGTCATGACGCGCCCCGCCGCCAACATGGCCGCGCCGAAGTTAGGCGCGAACGCGAGCGCCTGGCCCATCATCCACGCACCGAAAATTAACGCCTCTGATACTCTGAAAATATAGTAAAGATATAAGTTAAGACACGACAGTATGCAGTTTTTTTATCTGTACATTTTCGTCAACCTAAAAAATAAGTTTCAATCTTCTAGCTGTAAACTTAACGATACGATATACAAATTTCCATCCCACCTTTTAACCCCTTTCAACTTTATTTTCGAATTTAAAAGTAACCGTGTCATTTCTTAAGGTCTAGACTATCTGCGTACCAAATTTCATTGTTACCAGTAGTTAAGGATTAACAGACAGAGTTACTTTCGCATTTATATTATAATTTTAGATTATATTTTATTTTATCTCCTAGTTCTAGATAGATTCTACTTTAGTTTTGACGCTTATAGTACTAATACTAACTTGATAACAGACTTGTAGTGCACTTCCTTATTGGCGACCAGCACGCCGCCGTACCAGAGCGACAGCGCGTAGCCCGCCACCGGCGCGGTCTGACCGAACGAGAAGACCGAGCCTCGCCATCTCATACTGCGCCGCTCCCGACCAGACGCCACCCGACCTGCTTCCTTGTATCGGTTTATGACGCCTTCCTCACCGCCTGAAACAAGGGAAAAAGAAAAACCTCTTTATATTATCTGTGACATTCTATGGATTAATACAAATCGAATGACATTTCGCTTTTTTAAATATATTAAGCTGTTTAAGTCACAGAAGATCACAATGACGAAGTCGATTAAGCAAATTACACGTACATATGTAACTTGAAAACATTATCATCGTTCTCATCAGTGGAATAATGTAATAGTTATTTGAATGAAATAATCGTCAAAAACTACGAAATCTGAATTGTTTTACACATGAAAACCCTATTATGATTACAGGGAACGAAAGATTTATCATTACAAATATGTATTATATTTAACACTTACAAAACGCAGATATCGTCCGTATATTCGATATAGCTTCAGTGGCGATAGTATTGGCTTTATTCGATGCCTCTCTGGATGTTGTAATACCCTCGGCTAAGACACGTCCTTCGAGCACGACAGCCGCGATGACCATCGGCACAGACACCAGAGACACTAGCGTCATCTGCCACGTGTAGTACAACGACAGCATGATGCCAATTATAATCGTTGCTGATGCTTGCATTAATGCCCCGATTCTAGTTCCTGTTGCCTGGGAAACACATTGACATGTCCTATTAAAAGTCTAGTCTTTACTTTAAAAAAAAAACGTTTCTACTTCATACTAAATTAGTTAGTTTTCTTATAAAAAAAGTTTACAAATATATTGCCTTCCTGCCTAGATAGAATTTCCAGATAAAGTAGGTATTAAAAACTTACTCCCTGCACCGCGGCTGCGTCGGCTGCTAACCGCGAGCACAACGCGCCGATGCCGTTCACAGGTTGGTCAAACCAGCCCATCTCTTGCTTCAACATCGCTCTGAACGCAGCCACCCTAGGGAAGGAAAATTTCATTGTTAAACTATCTGCAAAAGAGTTCTAGCCGTACAACATTTTGTTTTAACACATATGTTCTGATAGTAGAAAAACAAAGTTAGTTGTTACATCGTTGCTAGAATACTAACCTCAACCTAGCTGTCAACCTGACACCCGTCAAGTTAAAGATGAAGATCTGAAAGAATATGCCGATGCCTGTGAACACGCCAACCACCAAGAATAGCACCGCGATTAAATTCGTCCCGCCTCGTACGTAATCCTCGTCCGGGTTCTCGAGCAACTGTCAAGAAATACACGTCATTTAACTTGATCTAATCTCACATGAGCAATATACAATATGCCTAAAAATATTTTTACTAAACTTTTGGTGATCTAACTGAAAGGATAGACCGCTTTATATTTCGTTAACAATGTAAGAGATAAGGTAAAATAAGAAAATATTTTATTTAATGCAAAAGGGGTCGAACAGAAACTTACGATGAGGTCGGCGGGGGCACTGATACGCCCCCAGATAATAAACAGGCATACTTACACCATAAGTTTCACCGAACAATATTGCGAAGCATGGAAATGAGGAGCCAACTGTGACCGCCGCTATAACCCCAGCTACCATCAGCCATTTCTCTGGTTCACATAACTTCAATATTTGCCAAGTCGTGGGCTTGAATTCCTCATCCTCTTTCTCGTCAAGCACCACGCTGTCTTCAGAACAGGAATCCTCTTCTGAAGCTGTAGTACTTTGTATAGAGTCAACTGATGCTAATTTTTGTAACATCGGTCGCCTGATTTTTGCCTCTGGAAAAATAATCGTTACTAGTAATTTAAGTTTAACACTTTGTTATCTCTAAGCTTATTAATGTAGTTAACTTCTATATACTATTTCACTCGTGATTTATAACCTAAACAACTGATTGTTTTTGAAGAGTCCTATTCTTTCTCTGATGTATTTAAAAGCTTATAGTCAGTCTCTGCATTCAAGAGACAAGATTCAAACATCATGGGGGCTGGTGATTAGCTGCCCTCGATCCTCCGACACCTAAAGTGCTGTTCTAAACAGCGTTTCATGCGAAATTGCAAGCCGCTATAAAGTTTGGATAGCACTGTTTTCATTATTGTTTTACACAGAACTATGCTGTTACATTTACCAGTTTAGGGTAGACTTGAGCTGCTTTTCGGGGACGTTTAAGAGTTGACAATACAATTTTGACACAGTTGACTCTACATTTCCAGTATTGTCAACGTAGAGTTGACTTACGTTTATGCTTATCCTGGTCAGCGCCGGGCGCGATGCTGGGCTCGTTTTCGAGCACCAACTGGTAGTACCGGCCTCGCAGACCGAGCAGCTCCTCGTGGGTGCCTTGCTCTACCACCTCGCCCTTTTCAATGAATACTATGCGAGTCGCGTTGAGTACTGTCGCTAACCTAAGTAGAGTACATGAAAAGAGTTACATGTTTCCGTCTCTTTAATTTTCTTTGAAGAAAATAGAGATAACCATATTTTTGTAAACAATTTTGGCAGTTGAATTTCACGGTTATATAAAGATGTAAGTAAGAAATGAAAATTATAATTTCGACTATGTCAATCTTAGTATTTGAATTTTTCGGTAACATAGAAATCAGTTTATTGTCACCGATTTTTATTTCTGCTTTTTTAAACTTTAAGGTTTGCATTACGACCACGGTTCGTTAGACTTATCACTCTAAAGTTCTAGAAAAAGCCGCTTCAAGCACTTTGATTGTGCTACTGCAATTAATGCAAGTCTTCTGTATTCGTTAGTACCCACCTGTGGCTAACCATAACAGTGGTGCGGCCATGCGCCGCGGCGTCGAGCGCTCGCTGTACTTTAGCCTCGCTGTGGGAGTCCAGTGCTGAAGTCGCTTCATCCAACAATAAGATTTTCGGCCGTCGGACGAGAGCACGAGCGATAGCTATGCGTTGTTTCTGACCGCCAGATAATTGTGCGCCTCTCTCGCCTATCATCGTATCGTAGCCCTGGTCGTATTTAAATAGTAAATTATCGCAATCAGTAATTACACTAAAGGTGTCAAGTGGTCTCTCTTAGTTAAAATTTAGGATCCAATCTACACTAAGGGGGGCTAACGACTGAGTGCTGCTTTAACAGTTTATATTTTTAGTTATAAGCAGTTAATCGATAGTAGTTCAGTGACAGACTTCTTGAGAATTCATATTCTTTAGATTACCAAGAACATATGGCTCAGAGTCCAGTAAGCTTCATGATTGAACGTTCTAAAGTATTTTTTTTTTCGTTAAAACATCAACGTATTTACCTCAGGTAAGTTCTTTATGAAGTGATGACAATAAGCTTGTTTCGCTGCAACAATTATTTCTTCGTCTGTACACGACGGATTACTTAATCTAAAAACAATTGATTAATTTTAATATCAGATCATTATGAAGAATGGAATTCTGTTAATTTGCTTTTAATTCTTTATTTAATAACACATGCGAAATAAATTTCATCCAACCTAATATTCTCTTTAATAGAGCCGGCAAATAGCACAGGTTCTTGGCCGACCACCGCTATATGGTTCCTGAGATGTCGCACGTTGAGTTCTCTGACGTCATGCCCCGAGGCGCGCACACTGCCCTCTTCCGGGTCGTACATTCGCTGCAGTAACTGCAGTACTGTGGACTTGCCACAGCCACTCGCACCCACCAGCGCCACCGTCTCGTTGCGGTTGATCTTGAGAGATAGACCATTCAGCACCTAAAACAGTATTACTTCTTATACAAGTTAAAGGAAAAATTACAAAGATTATTTGTCGAGAGTTATTGATTGATATGTCAATAATCGATAGAGAAGTACAGATTTAAATAATAATGTGCATATTTTTATTTATATACTTACGAAAAATATTTCTTCATTTTGTTATTGTAATAATATTACTTAAGGTTATTCTTGTTTTTTTTAAAGATTTACAAATGAATCAAATTTTACAACAATCTAATTTTTTCTCTAAAGATGAATGTAGAATTTTGTAAAAATGTTACAGAGTGTTTATAACATAACTAATGTACAATTAACTTTTACCGAAAAGGGCTAAAATACCAAGATAGTAAAGTGCATATGCATACCAAAATTTTAGTATATACATTATTCACTTATTTAGCTTCGATCATGAATGAAAAAAAAGCTTCTATAACTTTCTTTTTTCACGCTTACCTGAACATCGGGTCTTGCAGGATATCTGAAGTATACATCTTTGAGCTCCAAATCCCCGTCTAGTTCTGGCTTACTGCCCTCAGTTGACAGACTGTCGATGACTGGTTTGCGGTCAATGACCCGGAATATGGCACTGGCGGAGGCGCGGGCGCTCGCCATCGCCTCAATGTGAGGTGACGTTAAACCTACGTTCTGAGCACCTTGCAGCACGCTGAAGAAGATCTGAGAGTAAACAGAACATTAGTACTCTTCTGATCATGTCAACTAAGTATTTTACCCCATAGTGTAATGATGTCACGAAAAGAAAATCGCTTTTTAGCTGACAGGAAAGTATTAGGTCGTTCGGAGTCATTTCATTTTTTTCGACTTAGGATTCGTGTATTTTCGAATAAGATGCACCACGTCCTGGAAGGTCGGTTGGAGCTGATAAAGGCATTATTAAACATAGAAATGAACGTAGAAAATAGAAACAAACATAGAAAGTAGAAATAAAAACGAAATTACTTTCCGAATAACAAAATACATTTTTCAGGTATATGACCGCATCAAACACAACATTGTAGTCTGCCATTGATTAAATATTCTTAACGAATGTTTATCTGAATTATTTTATGATAAATATTTTCAACTTAATACTTACGATCATCAACACCGCAGGTGTATAGATAGGTATCTCTTCGTGCCTGCTCTCAAGAATGAGGCCGACGCCGTACCAGAACGAGAGGGCGTAAGTCATGTAAATAATGAGCCACATAAAGCCGCTGCCCATGCCGGAGTACACGCCCTTCCTAGTACCCGTCTTCTTAGCTGGATCCAAACGTTCTGAATACCTAGTAATAGTAAAATATACATCATATGACTTAGAATCTTTTAAACGCCTGCCTGATGGTAAAAGGATATGATTATTGATCATCTAGTCATGGGTTCGAATTACACCATACGACGATTATCGTGAACCATGTCCTAGTATTAGCTTCGAGCTTATTTGTAATGGTTAATTAGTAAATTTCAAATAATCTGCTAAAAAAGTCGAACTTAAATAAGCGAGAAATCTCTACAAGCGAGAGTCATTGTTCAATCTACCTCCATAAGCGAGAAACTCGGGTTAGTGAGAAACAATACACATATTTTAAAATATACCTTTCTATCTCCTTTTCTTCACCGCCGAAAGCGACCACTGTTCGTATTGACGATAACACTTCTTCAGCCACAACACCTGCTATACTGTACGCTTTCAGTTCTTGTGTTGTCAGCGATGATTGAACCTGTGTACAAATAATTAATACGAAGCTAACGAAACCGATAGCACTTGATATTACATCATCATCATCATCAACCTGCCCTTATCCCTATGGAGGGTCGGCACAGTATGTACTACTCCTCCATACATCTCTATTAGCCGTCATATCTGAATTTACCCCCTTCTTACGCATATCCTCTTTCACACAATCCATCCATACTTTCTTTGGTCTTCCTCTACCTTTATAGCCATCCACATTCAACTTGATATTACATACTAATATATTAAGAACAAACCCTTATTACTAGTAATTATAAAAATCATCAACTAATTTTTAAATCCCAACACTTAAATTGAAACCTAAAAACTTTCAAATTTATCAATATAAATAAATTCCAAATAAAGTTTTTCTTTCCTAAGTGGCGTTTAGTAGAAAAATTATTTTAAATCTATATTAAGGAACTATCTTAGTGAACAATTAACGTTTCTGAGTGGGGTTGTTAGAGTTTAAAACTGCAGTACCTTTGCAACGACGGCAGTAGTAGCTATAATGACAGGTGCGCAGGACAGTATGACAAGCGTGAGCTCCCAGCCGTACACAAGGGAGATGATGACGGCTGTGACGAAGGACATCACCAGGTACACGAACATCGCCACCTTCTCCCCAATACCCTCGCGGTATTTCTCCACGTCACTGGAATGAAATAAGGTTGTAAATTTAAGAATATAGTTTGGTTGTCTCGTTTCGATTTTTGAATTCAAACTGGTTGTAATCACAGCCTTGACAAAACATATATCGATCGATGATATATGTATAACGATGGCTCCTATAAATAAGAGCCAATGGGCAAATTGACAACTTTACAGGAGAAACTCTCAAGGTTTCAATCATATAGGAATATAGGCTGCATAGGCCCTTTAAATTCAGAAAAAAAATAACATTTACACCTGTAAATGTATGTTTTGTTTAGTACATGTTGTTAACTAGACTAAGAGGTAGCTTTTTACACAAAAAAGTAAAAATAATCAATTTGTTACTTTAGCCCTTATACATAGGGGTAGTTACAATGTACTGTTTATTGTTAATTTGAAAATAAAAACTGTTGTTTTACTGTATCTTTAGAAGAGATATTTGAAATTATACAAAAGAACAATTTAGTCAGTAAATTTTACTAAAAAATTTACTTTAAAAGAATTTATCAACCTTAAAATCTACCATCAAAAATATTTCTTTATGAAATTTACTTGCGGTATTTCTCTACAAATTTACGGATTTTTAGATTGTCAGCAAAAACATTATCAAGTGACTTTAATAAGAATACTTACTCAGATACTTTTGTTGCGAAGTTCATTGTTGTATTGAGATCGTACCAGGTGATGTCTTGACGAAGTACCGCCTTCAGAAATCTCTCCTTTACTCTATCAATCTGAGAAATAACACAATCACAAAAACCAAGGATTTAATTACAAAAATACCAGTCAAACAAACAAACATTATTTACTTTTACAGGTAGTTTGCTTTTTTAATTATCCCTAACTGTTGTTCGCAAAATATTCGCATCAAATTGGCGATTCCTTATCTCCTAGTACTCCACATAATATACATAAGGACTACAAGAATAAAACACCTTATATACCAAATATGCATTCAACTATGCATTTGAATAAGCGCGATTTGTTTCTTTACTATCTCGAGTTATAGGTTGGTATAATTATCTCATTTGACGGGTGAGCATGCGTCTGACAGCGAGCTCTGCCAATGTACTGTGACGCTGATAAATTGTTATACCTGGCCTATACTTTGATGGTTTATAAATAATTTTCAATGTGTACAATGCGACTAACTAGAGTCCGTGAAAATTGCAGTTGATGGTTACGTACGTACAATATTTCTAACTGAATTGGTGACAAATTTTTATGTCAACAATTAAATTCCACAGGTACACCTCGAAAGTTTTAGTCCTTTAACTGTAACTTCTAACTTATCTAATTCCTAAATACAACAACAAAAAAGGCAGACAACGGACCTCCATTTGGCGTGGTCCTGTCACCTCACTTGCTTCTTCTACATTCATAAGTTTACACATACATGCACGTCGGTTTTGCGTGCTCTTAATACCGCCCTTCTTGAATATTTCATCAATCTTGACGGTACAAGTTCGTCTGGGGCAGTCCCAACCAACATTACCACTCACTTTCGCGTCATAATTTTCCTATGTAACTACTCGTAAACCTCATCAGCTTTCATACTCATTCCTCCGCAAACATAGAGCGTGGCCAAACGAACCTCCGCAATCTATTTGTCGCTGCTCCGGGAGACGGAACGTGACGGGTGGTGAGCCGCGTCCGCCTATTCTCCCGATATATTTCAAAATATTTCAAATTATTTAATGTTACTGACCTGTCTACTAGCCGCATAATTAAATAGGTCTACACTGACAGCTCCAAAGATGAACTGAAGCACAGAGAAAACTGTGCAGCCTATACCGAACGCCTGCGAGTCCTCTATCAAAGCTATACGGTTCTCTTCAGCACTGGCATTCGTTCTGAAATGTTACAAATTCTAAGTGTGAGCTCAATTATATCACACAGAACTCCAACCGCAAAGTTCAAACTTAAAATGAAGTGAACCTAAAACTTAAAGTTTGCAACACAGTCGAACCTGGATAAGCGAGAGTACAAGTGACTGAGATATTTTTCTCGCATATAGAGGTTTCTTTCTATTTTTAATCCGATTTGTTTAAACATGTGGGTTTATCTGTTAAAAAATAAAATGCTTGAATGAATACTGTCAATCCATTCGATGTCAACAATTACAATCGCTTACACAAATTTTGCATGGTACCAAAACTTTGTTAAAGAAAACAAAGTTAAAATGTGTTAGTGAAAACATATATTAAAACTTACAGTATTCTACCGCCTCCAAACATAGATATGGTGATGGTGGGGTTAGAGGTGCCGACCATGACGGTACGGTCGATGAGCAGCGCGGTGAATTCGCCATAAATAATGACACCTATTGGCACCATCAAGCCGTTCATGGTCGCCAGGAACACGCCCGCGAACAGCAATAGAAGTTCCCATGGTGTTGCGTACCTGAACTATTGAATAGGTTTTGTTGTTTGTTTGAAGGTATTTCCAAAACGGCTCAACGGATCTTGATGAAATTTAGTACAGATGTAGAATATGGTCTGGAAGAACACATAGAATACTTATTATGATTTTTTTTTACTCCACGCGGAAGGAGTCGTCCCGACGACTAATATATAAATAAATAGTAATAAATACTCACTAGATGGAACCACGAAACAGGCGCTGGTTGTTCTTGTTGATCTTCACTGAAAATAAATAACAATCAAACTAATGGAACACTTCCGGATGTTATGTTACTCATTACAATTTATTTTTTAAAGAAACCTTTAACAGATGTGATACCTATTTTAATTGTTTGTTGATCTTTAACCTTTTGGATGCCAAGGTCCAAGTGAAAAGCGACACCGAGTCCTTTACGTCAACTACGTCTATACGTGACAGAAATATACCCTAACAAAATATGAGGTACGGACGTATCTGTATAAGATTAAAGACAAATACGTTACATATATAGGTGACTTGATAGGCGTTAACTGAAAGATAAATGTACTACCCAAAGTTTGTTCGTAATTAATTTAGAATAAAAAATTTTGTTAGTACATTTATCAGTATGTATTTGAAGATATTAACAGATTTTTTTTTACGTCAATTCATACTTATAGATCAAAAAAAATCTCAGCGTACAGGACATGGTGATGCGATGCGGGTTTGACTTGGCGGTCAAAAGGTTAAACTTCCTTCAATTGAGCAATCTTGTTATGACGTCAGAATTCGCTCACTTACTAAATCTCCCTACGTAAGCGATTTGCAGAGCGAAGCGCGCCTGTGATTTTAAAAAAGAACAATGACGTGAAAATATGCCTACGAATTTCATCTACGTATAAGAGAAATAACAGAAAAATGACTGGCATTTTAATGATTGAATTATAAATGTATTAGCTGTTATAAAAATAACTACTAAAACTCACACATCATCCGTAAGGAGAGGCAGCTAAACTGTGAGGTCGAGGTATAAAAACATATTTTTTATGTCAATAAAATATAAAATATTGAATGTAAATATTTGTTAAGTTCATTTTTAATTAATATTCAATGATTATTACTCAAAAAATATATTATAGAACTCGATAGATCAATTTGACGTCATTTTTATATTATAAATTTTCTTTGAAGAATTACAATAAGGTTGCGTCCACACGTGAAAACGCGCAGCTCCCAAGCGGGTTCTCAAGATGCTCGCGCCGCTCGCGTCTGGACGCACCCTTATAAACCAATGAGGTATCAACATAATGAATATAACATGCCTGTAAAACAGAATATAAAGTTGGTGTTTACAACAAAAAAAAAACAAATGTACTAACGCTTCTTTGCTTCGCGCTTTTTCAGCTAAATAAGCGGAGTGCTGAGCGAATGCGCTGATAGTGAGCGAGTTCTGTCGCCAGCCGAGCGCGACGCCGGGCTTCTCGTGCCGGCCGCCGCGGAACTGTTGCAAGCTCCTTACCGACTCATTGCGTTTCATTCTCGGGTCAGCCGTTCTGTGAACAGATAAAATATTAATGTTGTCCTACCTACAGATTAATTTCTATCAATTTCGATAGATTTTTATACCCTAACTCATAACGATCATATCGTTTCCGTGCTATATCGTGTGAGCACGATACGCTAAAATGCTTTGCAAAAGCGCTGTAAAGCTAAATAGCGTTGTGACCGCATAGATCGTGTGGCACCTCCCTTATCTTATACCTATATTTATTAAGAATGTCATTTTTCTACCCTGATCCCACTCTTTTTGGGATAATACAAGTTTTTGTCTTCTAAATCGACTTACTCAAGTCGTCATTCCTTCCTTAATAATTTCATCTTTCACGCAATCTACCTCTTCTTAAATCCATTAAATATTTAATCTTTAAAGCCCTATATCGACGCTGGAAAGCATAAACGCTGTGACCCTTGAAAACTCGAAAATATGTGTTTAGGACTTAAGTGCTAGTTTCCCGTGACATCGTGCATATCCAATCAAAATGCGAAACCAATATACGTACGTGTCGCCTATTGGCTAATTATCCCCACCCTGCTATCCTAGATCATTGTATCAAAAACCAGAATACATTTCAAATACGGAAGACTATACGTTGGTTTTATTTCAAAGTTCCAAATCCTCAAACGCCTCAATACTTTTAGTTTTTTTCCAAACCATATGTAGCTATACACACGCCGCTACATAAACTGGACCTTCGAGCCATATTTGGATCGTGGATTTGCCATTTTACGAGGATTTGGATTGATCCAGGAGCACATTCCCGTCACCGCCCGGTGAGTACTTTTGTGGTTGTTCCCATTTTCACAAGTCACCATCATACCTTTAATGGATAGGGACAAGTCTCCATATAAAAATACTACAGATGAGAAAGCTGAGCAGGTAATTCGCGACCTCATCAGGAAAAGAGGTATTCTCAAGGGCAGGTTAACGAAATTTGTTAATCATCTACATAGTTTAGTCAAACCGCTGGGTCAGGAGTCCAGGATAGATTTAAAATTGCGCATGGACGGGGGCAGGCATTCTATTTTCGGAATTCAATTCCATACACTCAAAGCTCGAGGAGACTGTCTCTGAGTGCGATATCGACGAGCAGTTAAATCAGCGTCAGCAATTCGAGGACTGTTACTACAGCACAATTTCAAAAGCTGAATCCCTTCTTGGTGTCGGTAGGGAGGTCGCTGAATGCTCTAAAATGTGTTCTCAAAATCAGTCGTCAATTAAATTACCCGTCATCACTTTACCTACCTTCGACGGTTTATACGAGCACTGGCTAGAATATAGGGACACATATTTATCACTGGTGCATAATTCGACAGATATTAGCAACATACAAAAATTTCATTACCTAAATTCGTCACTAAAGGGAAGTGCTGAAATGGTAGTAAACGCGCTAGAAATATCATCCGAAAATTATTCTGTTGCGTGGGAACTTTTGCTAAATCGGTATGATAACAATAGATTATTAGTGCAGAGTCACGTCAAAGCATTATTTGCGATACAGCCGTTACCGAAAGAGTCGTCCTCGCTACTTAGAAAACTTATAGATATTATAATTAATAATTTAGGCGCTTTAAAAGCACTCGGTGAAACCACAGAGTCCCAGTACTCTTTAATCTCTCTCACTTTAATTATCTACATAGTCATTTCTAAATTAGATAAAACGACTGAGCGGCAATGGGAGGAACATAAAGGTTTTTTATTATTTAACTCTAAAATTACGCTGAAGCTTGATCATTTACTCAAATTTTTGAAATCTAGGGCCGATCTTTTAGAAACTTTAATTTTATCGCACAGTAAAGACAGCACTATAACTGAAATTAACAAAAAATCATGTACTGCTTTTCGCAGCAACGTGGCACAGTGTAATGTTATATCTTATAAGCCGGCCGGGCGCAATTCACGTAAGTTGTGTGTCGTATGTAAGGTTCCCCATCCAATTTATACTTGTTCACAATTCATTAATATGGATTTAAAACCTAAACTTAAAATCGTTAAGGAACACAACTTATGTGAAAATTGTTTACGTTCCGGGCACACTGTAAACAGCTGTTTGTTTGGACCTTGCAAAAAATGTAACTTAAAACATAATTCACTAATTCATAGTTCTAGCGGTTCTAATCATACCACGAGCCTTTTTTTTTTTTTTGTGACTGAGTAGTCACTGTTTGCCTTGAAGAGGCAACTACAGTTTCACCGGGCTTGCGGTGGCCGGGCGCAGATGGCGCTTAGCCTAAACCTCGTTTAAGAGTAACTAGGCTCGAGGGCTCCTTCAGGAGCCTCGGCTCGGGCTGTTACTTCGTTATTATTGCCGGATTGGGAGGTCACCGAGCTCTTAGGTCGCTTCGGTGGACGCTCCATGGAGTGACTGGGCGCAAGGACCCCCGAGAGGGGACCTCGGCTTGGGCTGTCGCTCATTACGCGCTTAGCATTCCGATTCAAGGGTGCCCGAGAGGGCCGAACCTCGCCTTGACCGGTTGCTATTATCTGATTGCTATTATTAATATATCTAACATTACTACCACTTCGGAAAGCTTTAGCGCTGGGAGAAGAAGTGGCGGAAGAAACTCCAGCAACGCTTCTACTATTAATAGGAGAAAACCTGCCTGCTATGAGGCCGTATCGCGAGAATGATTGCCGCAGCCGACATCGACTGCGGCGTGTAGTCTGTTTGTGGTGTTTGAGTTTAGCCAGGGCGATAGTAATTGGCATCGTCTTGAAAGTCAAGAAAGTGCCTAGGTCTACGATAATCCCGACGAAACTTACCGAGCGCAATTGGATTGTAGGTGGCGTCACCTACAACTAGCGGATTAGACCACGAGCCTAGTCTCTAAATCGTCAACTGAAGCGACTGAAAGTAGCAGAGTCGCCAGGATCGCGCCCCCTCCCTCGATCAGTTGCAGCCGAAGCGATAAAGGACAGGTTTGCTATGTTCATGCGTACACGCACACAGATGTGAACTGCATAAATGTGCAACCGGTTTTGCTATCCACTGCGCTAGTTGAAATACTCGATAAAAATAACAATTGAGAGTTTGAAAAAAAAAATATTAATTTTATCGATATGTAAAGTGAAAAACGAAAAAAATTCCCGCCGATGTTTTACGCACGTGGAACCGGTTTGTTGACAATCTATCTTATCTTTTTTCAATAAAGATTCCGCGACACGCATTTCAGTGTGACGTCACACGAGTCGAGCTGCACATTTTCACTGAAGCCTCGCAGACAGCTTACAGCGCTTGTGCTTATGTAAGAACCGTATGCGATGATCGTGTTGTCGTAAAATCAATGCGATATATAAATCGTGCGATCAATGTCGATGAGTTGAGTCGCGCAGTGATGATGCTAGCTAAGTTATCAAAAAGGGAGTCATTTTCTTTGGAGTACAATTTGCTAAAGAGTGGAAGGAATTTTAAGTCTAGCAACAGACTTTCAAGTCTAAATTTATTTTTAGATGAAAAGGACCTAATTCGCGTAGATGGCAGAATAAAAAATTCTTTAGATTTTAATTATAATAAGAAACACCTTATACTTCTTTGTTCTAAGCACTATTTTACTCGCTTGTTATTTATTCATGAACACAATCAAGCTTTACATTGCGGGCCGCAGGCGCTGCTGTACCGCTTACGCGAGCAGTGGTGGCCGCTGTCCGGTAGGAATCTCGCGCGGAAGGTGACTCATCGGTGCGTCGCTTGCACACGGGCTAGGGGAAAAACACTAAGCCCACTTATGGGCAACCTGCCTTAGGAGCGCTTGACGGCAGATTTTCCTTTTATTCGCACAGGTGTAGACTAGTGATGCAACGGATGTCTGTTTCCGTTTCCGCAAGTGTGGAAGTTCCGCGCGCTTTTCAACATCCGTTTCTGCTTCTGTTTCCGCAACTTTTATAACGGAGATAAAACGGAACTTTACGACGGCTGAGAGATCCAAATGCGCGGCTCGAGACGCGCAGTCCGTGCGCGGCCTTTCGGTACTTGTCGCATTTGTTTCTTTACGTACTTTTTCGTGAATTTAAGCGCGTAATATTTTCTGCTGCTGTTTGAAACAATCAGTTACTCTTGCTGGAGTAAACTGTCTAGTTGTTGTCCATATAAAATTTGACAACTGGCAAAAAGGTGACTATTTCATACTTACGAGTTATTACATGTACTTTTGAATAAGTGATAACCATGTAATATATCATCATCATTATTATCATCAGCTCACTATACATCCCCACTGAGGGGCTCGGAGCCTACCCCAAATTAGGAGTGACTAGGCCATAGTCAACCACACAGGCCCAGAGCGGGTTGACTTCACACATATGTATCATTGAATTTTTTCTCAGATATGTGCAGGTTGCATCACTATGTTTTCCTTCACCGTAAGAACGTCGGATGAATGTACATATGTAAATCGAAAAACACATTGGTACATGGCGGGATTCGAACCCAGGACCTGCAGATTGCAAGTCAAGCGCCATGAGCCACCGACGCCTAATAATTATATCTTTTTCTAATGTAGATTTGGTAAATTTGATACTTAACACATTCACTGTTTACAAAATAAAAAAGGTAACAGCTGGGAGCCAAAACTTTTTACGGTGAATTTTTATTATTTAATAATATTTTTATTTTTAAGTTTTAATATTTAAAAGCCTCCGTTTGTCAACACGTATTTTAACTTATTGCAGCACAGTAAAAATACATATATTGAAGGCTAAAGGACACCGATATCCAATGCTTTAATAAATTAAAAACGAATACAAACTGTTTTTACAAAAAAAAAAATGTAAATGTTTTTTTTTTTCATATTATTTACACTTCTGTTTCCGCATCCGCTTCCGTTTCCGTTTCTGCTAAAATTTATTTTTGACATCTGTTTCCGTTTCTGGTTCCGCTAAGACACTTCCGTTGCATCACTGGTGTAGACTACGCTGGACCAGTGTACGTTTTAAATCGTAAAGGTAGGGGTGCTAAATTAGTAAAATCCTATATCTGTCTTTTTATTATTTTTATTACTCGCGCTATTCACTTATAGCTTGTCAGCGACCTATCCACTGATGCATACCTCCTCGCTCTCAAACGATTCATTTCTCGACGTGGAAAACCATGTCAAATGTTTCTCAGACAATGGACGAAATTTTGTAGGTTTAAACAATGAGTTTGCTCAGTTTTTATCATCTTGTAGTAAAGACGTTGTAGATTACGCAAAGATTTAAAATATTAATTTTTCGTGTATCCCTCCTTATTCCCCGCATTTTGGTGGCTTGTGGGAAGCGGGGATCAAATCATGTAAGTACCACCTGCGGCGAGTGCTCGGCAATGCTCATCTGACGTTCGAAGAATTCGCTACCGTACTCACACAGATAGGAGCAGTGCTAAACTCACGTCCGCTGGTACCTCTGTCTTCCGATCCCTCTGATGGCTATCCCCTCAGCCCTGGCCATTTCTTGATTGGCCGACCTCTCACGGCACCGGTGTGTGAAAATGACCTGCAACACTTACCTGTACACCGGTTGAGCCGCTACCAGAGTGGAACAGCTGCGGCAGCAGTTTTGGATGCGCTGGGCTAGAGACTAGAGAGTATATCTCGGAGCTACAAATCAGAGCTAAGTGGAGGGAAAATACGGCAGAATTGAAGCCTGATACGCTTGTCCTTGTCAAGGACGTGGCTCTTCCGCCGTTGAAATGGCCACTTGGTCGCGTCGTGAAGACAATACCTGGTGAAGATGGCATCTCCAGAGTAGCGGACATCAAGACAGCATCAGGCGTCATAAGAGTGTCTTACACAAAGATCTGTCCACTTGTGAGGGATGAATAGTGTTAAAAGCTGGTGCTTTCAAGGCCGCGGGCATGTTTAGGACTTAAGTGCTAGTTTCCCGTGACATCGTGATATCCAATCAAAGTGCGAAACCAATATACGTACGTGTCGCCTATTGGCTAATTATCCCCACCCTGCTATCCTAGATCATTGTATCAAAAACCAGAATACATTTCAAATACGGAAGACTATACGTTGGTTTTATTTCAAAGTTCCAAATCCTCAAACGCCTCAACACTTTTAGTTTTTTTCCAAACCATATTGTAGCTATACACACGCCGCTACAATATGTTTACACACGTTAATAATTTCAACCATTATCAAAGGATAATAATTTTATTATAGGTTAGCACAAACTACACAACATTGCTTGTTACCGCATGCTTGTAGGCGTATCAGCTCACGAGTTATCATTTTTTGGCTCTCCTGTAAAGTTCATACTTTCGGGGTTACAGCGTTTACGCTTTCCAGTGTCGATATGTAAATATATGTACCCTTATATTGCATAATTTTTATTATAAATTTTCAAGGTGCATTTAAATATAATGTTAAAAAGTAAAATGTGAATGGAAAAATAGAATGATTTTCTCAAACTTACCTCAATATCCTGATACCTAATTTACACATGATTTACGTCATTTCTTGCAATAAAGAAATCTTAGAAAAGCTATTATAATATTACGTAAACGAAAAAATATAGACAATATGAATAAAACCATTTGTTCAACAATTGTTAAAAATTTAAGTTTATATAACCTTGCATATATGTTGTTCATTAACTTAATGACATTTTAGACATAAGTAAAATAATGACAAAAGCATAGACAAACTGAAAACAAACAAAAACTTTTTCAAGTTTTAAAATCTTGTCTCTGTTAATTTTTTTGTTGAAAAACTGAGAATTGGTTTCAGGATAGTTCAGGTCACAAGTAATGTTTAAGCTTTACGCTTTTTTTGTTTTATAAAATGCATGTTTTTTATGTTTTAGCTATTCAAAGGGGGAACACTGCCAGTATCTACGGAACCTTGCCTAAAAGAACTCCTTTTAATTTTTAGGTTCTCGTGTAATTTATGTTTAATTTGATGTAAATAATGTAATTATATTTGAATAGTAGCATTAACAATATAAATTCATTTGAATTGCTATTTTTAAATGTTGATAATGAACCATTAATTACATCACGACAGAGACACACTACTCTACATATATACAATTATTATAAAGAGATTGTTGTTTGTATGCATTGAATAGTCTCCGAAAACACTGAATCCATTTGAAAAATTCTTTCCCTTTTGGGAAGCTATACTACAATTGTGATATAGATTATATTTACTGCTAGATTTTTGTTTAATTCCGCACGGACTAAGTTGCGGACATCAACTAGTTATGAATAAATTGGCGCTTGACCACGATTCCACCATATATCTAGGTATGTAGGTTAATTTGTTGTATTTGTAACTTGTAAACCAAATTAACTTTATTTTAAATTACTTATTAATTAATTTATAATGTTTTATATCTACTTAATTGCGTGACGGTTGACTTTTTTTTTTAAATAAATTAAAGCTAGTATCATTCGCGTTGTCCGCAATGCAGTGTAGATGCCGTGCCTCAATCGATGGCCGCAAACGATTATGTTGTTTCGACTATCCATACTTTGATACTACAAAAGTTTGTATAATATATAACACTAGCTTTTACCCGCGACTCCGTCCGCGCGGAATAAAAAAAAAAAACGGGGTAAAAATTATCCTATGTCCGTTTCCTGGTTCTAAGCTAACTGCCCACCAATTTTCAGTCAAATCGATTCAGCCGTTCTTGAGTTATAAATAGTGTAACTAAAACGACTTTCTTTTATATATATGCTAAATGAGATAATCGAATAATACATATAAATATACATATTGCTAGGAAGTAATAAAAGAGACGTTTACTCTTTGAGATTGAACATAACAAAAATAGATATTTTCAGATTTATACCTGCGAATTCTGACTATAACAATGACACTAACAGTTATACCATAGCTTTATGTCTCTTCCCTTTTGTTCCGTCCCGTATTATACTTGAACGAGAAACCTACTTTCAGGGATTTTTATACAAACAGGTAAGTAGATAAGCTTTTAATACTAAATTCTACCTTCATAATTACTACAATAATTTGATAATACTTTTTACTAATATAATATGACCAATATGAAAATGTAGGCATTTATGTTGTTTGAATTTCGCGTTTCATCAGCATCAATACAGCTCACTATACGTCCCTATTGAGGAGCCTACCCCATGTTAAGGGTGACTAGGACATAGTCATACATACTGGCCTAATGCGGGTTTGCTGACTTCACAAATATCTTTTCTCGAATATGTCCAGATTGCATTATAATCACGATGTTTTCCTATGTAATATGTAAATTGTAAAACGTTGGTATAATAAGGTGGGATTCGAACCCAGGACCTGCAAATCAACTGTTTAACTTATGAGTTACCGATGCATTTCCTAATTGCACGTTGAATGAATCAAAAAAAAAAATATTGTTTTATTTATTCATTTATCATCATCATCTCCGCCATTGTCACACTTATATAAGTTCGGCGCGCTAGATTTCGGCCATTGACATTTCAGACTTTTTTTATACCAATTGAGGTCCAAACAAAACCTTAATTGAAATAGAAATTGAGTAATATTCTAGAGATTCTGTTCAAATATTTACGTGAAATGTAGACAATAATGTAAGCAGAACATATTATTTTATCTGTAAAATAATATTGTATCAATAGATCATGTTGCCTCTGACTGTGTTTGCCTCTAGTTATTGCCTCTGACTGCGTCTATGGTTTCAAGTTTAATTAGTACAAGTATGTTTTATCAAAGTGTGATTAAATTTAAAATTCAAATTACATTATTACGCCGGATGTAGATAAAATCATCATCACAAATAAAAAATGTATTCTTTTAACAATTTGAATTATAAATACGAAGTTATATGTGTAGTATCTATATTCATAAACAGGTGAATGATTTGTTATCTGTGCATTTTGGAACGAAGTTCCTTATCGCGCGTTGTGAAAGGGGACTAGACGGAAAAAATTCTTATGAAAAGTTGTCACGACACTTTTTGCTATAGTAACCATGGCAACGACGTGACAATATATAACGAAAATTCATAGGAACTTCGTTGCATCCGGGTGTCCCTTGACACTTCTCAAGTTTTTTATGTTTATTCAGAGGGTACATTAAAATCTTAGTCTTGCTCAACATGGAGTTTTATTACATGGTGACAGCGGTGTTAAATTACGATTTTATTAGAAAAGTGTAGTTTTGCGTTAAAATGGAGCACGCTAGACCTCCAGCAGAATTTATTTTACAAGGTGGGCCGGCGGCGCGCGCAGACGCCTGGCGAAAGTGGTATAAACAGTTTCAAGTCTTTTTGGAAGCGTCGGGAGTACACAAAGGAACAAAAGATGTACAAAGCAGTCTGTTAGTAAATTTAATCGGCCCGGAAGGTTACGATGTGTATACTACGTTTAAATTTACGAAAGATGAGGACGCTGAGGATATCGAGATTTTGGTGAAAAAATTTAATGAACACTTTGGATCGAAGCAAAATACGATGATTTCCAGATTTAAATTTTTTACGCGATCTCAAAACCGAGGGGAGTCCATAGACGAATATGTCACCGCACTTAAATTGTTGAGTCAGTCCTGTGAGTTTGAACATTTAGAAGACGGCTTGATACGCGACAGAATAGTTTGTGGAGTAGCGGATGGTGTCGTGAGGGAAAGACTACTCAGGACCGAGGGTCTTACGCTGGCTAAGGCAGTAAAAATGTGTCAGGCAAATGAAATGTCTAACGAGGAGACGCAGCAGATAGAAGAAACAAAAGGCGGATCAGCGGAGCCGGAGCCGGGAGCGTCGGGTCTCGCAGTGGATGCCGTGGCGGGCGCGTGGGGCAACGGGCGGCGCGGTCGCGGTCGCGGCGGCCAACAGCGGCGCGGTCGCGGTCGCGGCGGCCAACAGCGCCCCCCGCCGGCAGCGCGTCGGCACTCCGAAGTCTCGCCGCGAGTTAAATGTCTTAGTTGCGCTAATTACAATTGCAATAGCGTTATTACCTGCCCAGCTAAAAAAGCTATTTGTTTTTTTTGCTAACAGCTGCCGAAAAGAATTACAGCATCACGGAACGTGAGACATTGGCCGTTTTAGTTGCTTTAGAACACTGGCGGTGCTATATTGAAAACGGAAAAAGGTTCACAGTCTATACAGACCACAGTGCTTTGAAGTGGTTCCTTTCCTTGAACAATCCCACAGGTAGACTAGCTCGTTGGGGTATACGTTTATCATCTTTTAATTTCGAAATTAAACACCGACGTGGCGTCGACAACATTATACCTGACGCTTTATCAAGAGCTTTACCGGTATCTTCTATTGCAACGGCCAAATCATTTTCTGCAACTAAGGATGATTGGTATAGGAAAATGTATAATGATTCCCTAACTAAACCTTCAGGTTCCCCTAACTATTTCGTGAAAAATGAAACCCTTTACCGCCTTTCAAAGAATAAATGTGATCTTACAAAAGAATTTTCTTGGGAAGAAGTTGTTCCTCTCGAACTTAGGGAGGCTGTGATAGCTGAGAATCACAACAAGCCAATTGCCGGTCATTTGGGTATTTTCAAAACTTACAGACGGATCGCTCTTAGATATTTTTGGCCCGACATGTACCGAGATGTATTAAAGTACGTGGGCTCATTTTCAATTTGCCTCCATTATAAGGCCCAGAATCATGGCATCCTTGGAGAAATGGGTCGCCCTAAACAGTGTGCTCGACCGTATCAAATGTTATCTATCGACCTCATGGGACCTCTTCCTATAACTCGTAAACAGAATAGTTTTATCCTGGTAATTACTTGTTGTTTTTCTAAATTTTGTCACATATTCCCTCTTAGAAAAGCTACCTCACGAATTATACTGCACAAATTCTGGAAGAACAAATTTTCTTAATACACGGTATCCATCAAACCATTTTACTAGACAATGGCCCCCAGTTTATAAGTAGCCAAGCCAACGATTTGTTTAGAAAATATAACATCCCTAACGTATTCTTTACGCCAAAATACACTCCGCAAGTAAACACCGTTGAGCGCTATAACAGAACCATAATTACGTGTATATCTACCTTTGTGGATAACGACCATCGCTCATGGGATACGTTCATACCCAATGTCCAATTTGCAATTAACAACTCTGTGAACGAAACTACGGGTTATACGCCATCATTTTTAGTATTTGGACGGGAGATAGTCGTTTGTGGTTCTCATTATGTAGACTCCGATTTAGGGGACGAAATTATATTTTTGCCTCGCGATATTTACGCTCAGAATCTCGGTTCGCTTAAATTGGTTTTCGACCAGGTACAGAGGGCTTTATACCGAGCCGAGAAAGAATTACGAGTTCAACGTAGGAGACGTCGTATATAAACGAACTTTTATTTTGAGCGACAAGGACAAATATTTTAGCAAAAAACTGGCTCCAAAATTTATTAAGTGTAGGGTAACGGAGAAGCGTTCTCCCTTAGTGTACATATTAGAAGACATGTCGGGAAAGAATCTAGGTGCCTGGCATATTAAAGATTTAAAGATCGTGTAGTTTTCTAATGCTGAGAAACTACACCTCAAGGATTTTGATAATAAATCAAAATCCTTAGGGCGGAGAGGGGCTACTGTAACGTATTAAAACGTCACAAAATCTGTGCACTGCGGCGCACGCGCCGCGGGGACTGCGCGGGTTAGAGGGGCGACCCGGGCTCGGCGGGGTCGCTGCATACGTGCCGGGTCACTTGCCTACAATCTCCTGAGAAGAGCGGTCACCGACGTCGTAGTCTTGGTGTGATCGTTTCCGGATAACGTTGGCGTTATAAAGTTATTTTTTCTACATTAATACTAATACAATTTAAGTTCTTGTTCCCGTTTTAGGGTAAGTTTTATGGCACATAAAATAAAATATGTAATGTTGCTAAATTTAATTGTCCTTTATAACCGTATTTTTTTAAACGTTCTTTGTTCTTGTTGCTAACGGTCATTTTTAAAACTTACGAATTTAACTTATTTCTTTTGTACATTTAAATTTGTGTTTCTTTATTTTACATAAGAACTTATTGCTGATTTTTCATTATTTATCCTTTATCTTTATAATACGTTATTTCGCATTTTATTTAAATTTATTTTATTTTAGTTTGCTTCGCTTTTGCTTTGTAAACTCCGTTCTGATAGTTACACCATCGTCAACCCGCTACGTATTGCTTTTCTTGAGTTGCTGATGGTGGATACCAGGCGGAGGAACAACGCCTTACCGAACTAACGGTCTGGTGTTTTGAATTTCCAGGAGCTTTGTACGAATTTTACTGCAAGCTACAATCAAGCTAGCAATCTCCGAGCAAGCTATCGCTTGCCAGCTTCTCACATCGGTAGCTGACCTACCGTTGGAACCTTAGCACCAACGTCTACCGAACTCCTGCGGCCGCCGCTTAGCTGCCTAGGAAGCACCCAGCTACGGTCGACGTGCACCTCCTGTCCTGCCGTTCCTTTGCCTGCCGCCGCTCATCTGTCGCTGGGCGACGCCAACGGAGTTCAGCCAAAGCAGGGGAGTAATAAACGCCGCGGAAGCAGAGACTGATAGCACGTTACTCCACGACCTTATAAATTTTATGTGCCTACCGCTGAGTGCTTGGTAATATTATATATGTCGGATGAGCACCGCCCGAAGTGTTTGAGAAACACACAACGTCAGTGGTGGTAGCACCACTAACATCATTTTTAGCATTGCTCATCCTTAAATGAAACGCAGCCTTTGATGAATATCCTTATATTTCTCAGCAGAGTTTTTGCCTCCTTAAAGAGCTCTGAACACTCCGGCGGTCGTACTGAGACTGACCCTGTGCCGCCGGAACATTCTTATTTATATCCTCATGAGACTTACAATAAAGTGTTTGAATTTAGTAATCGTTTGTAAATTAATCTAAAAATTACAATAAATAAAGTTTTAATCAATTAATCTATTGTAAGAACGTATTTACAAGAGTTATTTAATTAATATCAACAGTGAGATATTTTTATAAGATGGTCACGCCGATACGGCCATGCTGACAGGCGGTGCGCGCTCTGCACCAGCCTCGTCGAAACCTGTTTGTTCACCTGTAATCATTGAAGAGTATTTCTCTGAGTTCGCTATCTGTAAGCAACTTGTCACTAATCAGTAACCTATTGTTAATCAACAGTGTATGTTGCGAATTAATTACCAAACAAACAATCATAAATGTTATTACTATGAATGTTCTGAACATTGGTCTCGTAGATTTTTCATAGATGTCTCGGAGGGTCTCGTAGAGTGTCGTAGATTCTCGTAGGGTCTCGTAGAGTGTCGTAGATTCTCGTAAGGTCTCGTAGGGTCTCGTAGAGTGTCGTAGATTCTCGTAAGGTCTCGTAGGGTCTCGTAGGGTCTCGTAGGGTCTCGTAGGGTCTCGTAGGGTCTCGTAGGGTCTCGTAGGGTCTCGTAGGGTCTCGTAGGGTCTCGTAGGGTCTCGTAGGGTCTCGTAGGGTCTCGTAGATATCTCGGAGGGTCTTTATGGTAGTAGTTTAATAGTAATAAAATTTGTACTTACAATTTTATTTTGATGATCAGCATACGTATTTCTCGAGAGGTTGATGGAAGAGGTTGATTTGAAACAGTATCACCTTCTTGGGTTAATTCATTCTGGGTTGATTCATTCTCCACCGATACGGTCAACTGTTCTCCCATTTAAAAGTGGTCACCATCCAATCATCTACCCACATTTTGGCGCGTCCTTTCAACAGGCTACACACCTTCATCCGGATGTCTAAATCATTAAGGTTATTTGGTTGGTTGGTTTAGCTTTGATTACCTGATCTATGTGCTGGCACCACTCTCGTACACCGACGTTTGTATCCGGATCAAACGATGGGAGGTAGATATCATTGATCTTGACTTTTGTTTCTGCGGGTGGAGCGCCGTTCGGACATCTTCTGCATCATCTCCATCATCGCTGAGAATTTTGTTCTACTTCATCAGGCGGCGGATGAGCTACCGAAGTGAATTCGTGGGCTGAAAGCTCTTGTAATCCCACTTCTGATGTCGGATGAGCACCGCCCGAAGTGTTTGAGAAACACACAACGTCAGTGGTGGTAGCACCACTAACATCATTTTTAGCATTGCTCATCCTTAAATGAAACGCAGCCTTTGATGAATATCCTTATATTTCTCAGCAGAGTTTTTGTCTCCTTAAAGAGCTCTGAACACTCCGGCGGTCGTACTGAGACTGACCCTGTGCCGCCGGAACATTCTTATTTATACCCTCATGAGATTTACAATAAAGTGTTTGAATTTAGTAATCGTTTGTAAATTAATCTAAAAATTACAATAAATGAAGTTTTAATCAATTAATCTATTGTAAGAACGTATTTACAAGAGTTATTTAATTAATATCAACAGTGAGATATTTTTATAAGATGGTCACGCCGATATATATATATATATCTTTTGTTACCACCTGAGTTTCTTTTCTCACCTCATTAGGGAGTATCGACCCAGGGCGCAAGGACACCCTTTTAAGCCTTGCGGGACGGTACAATGGGTCGTAGGATAAATACTCGGCTTCCCATACATTTGAGCAAACTTAAACCTTCTCGAGACAATAGCGAAGATTATAAAAACATTCGAGAAAAACAATTTAAGTGTAAAACTAGATACGACTGGCACTCGAGGGCGCTCCCGGAGCTGCAGGCCGGGCAGGCCGGGCAGGAGGTGATCATCGCGGACGGAGTGAGTCGGCGCAGGCGCGGCCGTGTGCAGGCGCGCGCTGCGCAACCACGATCTTATTTTGTTAGTGATGCCGCGGGCAGGTGGTACAGACGTAATAGGCGGCATTTGATTAATATTGGTCAGCAGGGCAGTGCCTATGGCGCTACTGAACCCACTGAGAGCGGCTGCATCCCGGGAACGTCTAGCGCAGACTCGGCATTACAACGCGACCTAGGTAACGAGGCCACCACAATCGCAACGTCTTCACTCTTACCCAATAATAATGCGCAAAAAAGTGATGTTAGGCAGGCGGCTATTTCAGCGAAAAATAAGTTTAAAAATTTCTTTCCGTAATTAAAGTTTAAAATACTTATTTAGTTTTACATTAAGCTAAATGTTAATATGTAGTTTATTTTTTTTTCTTTTATTTTTATAGTTAAAAAAAAAGTATTTACTTTGTGTTAAGTTTAAGTTTTTGATGTTCTAATTAGTTTGTAAGATTTTTGCATAGGGTTTTTTTTTTTTACAAAAAAAAAAAGGAAGGAGGATGATGTAGTATCTGTATTCATAAACAGGTGAATGATTTGTTATCTGTGCATTTTATGTTTATTTAGAGGGTACATTAAAATATTAGTCTTGCTCAACATGGAGTTTTATTACAATATGAGTGACGACTGAAATTAACGGAAGAAAAATTAATCAGAAGGGCGAAAACTGGTGCGCGGACCTTACACGAGTTGGATATAAACAGGGATATGATGATGGTAGAAGTTATTGAGAATTAATTAGTTGTCTTTTTTTAACTTTTAACGACATTTTTGGCAGTGAATTAAAAGAAAAAAATATATCTATGTACCAAAAGTATTACTTAATTACGTATTATTTCAGTAACTTAGATATGTAATAACTAACAAATAGACAGAGTAAATTGTGGATTGTACAATCTTTGTCAAATACACGAAACACTTCAGACAAGTGGGTTTTAAGATGATACACCACTACTTGAAACTATATTATTTAATTGTTATTGATTTCAAATTTTGGATTGTACAATTTGATTTATATTTTATCTATATATATAAAAGAAAGTCGTGTTAGTTACACTATTTATAACTCAAGAACAGCTGAATCGATTTGACTGAAAATTGGTGGGCATGTAGCTTAGAACCAGGAAACGGACATAGGATAATTTTTACCCCGTTTTCTATTTTTTTATTCCGCGCGGACGGAGTCGCGGGTAAAAGCTAGTTTTAAATAATAAGACATCACAGATAACATAGTCAATAGTCTAAAGGTTAAGTGTACCTACATCGGATCAAGTGAACGTGGGTTTGACGTAGATTTTAATTAGTCTAGAACAAGTCTAGAACTTAGTTTGTTAATTACATAGAAATTATTAGTAAATAACAAATAATACTAAAAGATTTTTATTTACACCTAGTTAGTTAACGTTGCCAATATAAAACATGTAGTGTGTCCAGACACCACGCGTTATTTTCGTTGACAAATTCTAATTGGATCAAGGTCCTGCCAAATCTGAATAGAAATTTTAAAATAGTATTTAGTTAGAAGCCAAGTGCAACTGCCAGTTACAATATCTATTATTATATTAATCAAACTATTTTGAATCTTATTGCATTGGAATAAGAGGATGGCGGGAGATACAATCGAGACAAGTGTGTACGCACCGTACATTATAAAGTCAGGTGCAGACTGTTGCGCAACTTGTGTTGACGCGGGTGTTACGTAACGTCTAGTTTCCGCTGTAACGTCACTAGGGAGAGAATGCGCAGGCAAATATTTAGGTCCAAGATTTGGCGTACCGGGAAATCTTTTAAATATTATTTTATATACCGTAATCTTATTTTATATTTTACATATTTATATAAAAATATTGTCGATGTGTGTGGCGTATTCTACTTGCTTTTGTTACTTAATCTGGTAAATATATTAAAATAAAAAAATAATCAATGTATAGAATAATACAATATTTAAATATTGTGTCTTACTTACAAATTCCTTATATCTTTTGTCCGTTTTCTTATCCATTAAACATGTCAGACGAATATTGTCACCTCTGTTTTTTCAAATTGAATGAGAGGGATGACATTATTTTTTTGGACACATATTTCGGCAGTAAAACACACTTTCAGAAATACTTCTACTTTACAACTATTTTCTTGTCGTGATATTTTACCAAGAGAGCCAGCTACTTTCTTTATATAGCTCTGAGAAAGTTCTGAGTACGCAATTTTTTTTAATGTGGCGCGGAAGAATTCGCGAGCAACTACTAGTTAAAAAATAAACTATAACTTTTACATCAACAAGAGTAATTATGGGCCGATGTCGAATATAACTCGATCATAAACCTCGATCGTAGACGAGCTACGAACAGGCGCCGCGTAGACGCCGCTACGCCGGCGCCTTTCGTAGACTAAAAACGTGGAATTAATGGACCGTGAGTGAGCAGTTGAATAAAGAACAAGAAATTATTTTATTTCAGATGACCTAAAAGAAGTATATTTATTACTTATTGTTCTAAATATTTTATAAGTAAAGTAATTCTGTTTTTATAAGGAAATATAAACGTTAATGTACGAGTAAATAAGCTTTTATAAATAAAAAAATACATGTTTGTAATAAAAACAGGCCAGTCAACGATGTTATCGCTTGCATGTAAAAGAATTATTAGAATTTTTAAGGGTGGATAGCTTCTTACAGAATGGACAATTATAGGCTAAATGGACGGATGGTACATGTCCATGTTGCTGTGATACTAGACAAGTATCACAGGTAATTTAAAGTTGTAGTAATAACATTTAAAGATGTCTGTAAAGTCAACCTGGAGTCGACTTGGTCTTTTAGCTAATACAAGATTAAAAGTGCGACAGTTCTTCTCTTCTAGACATTTTTCATTAACTATAGTGGCTCCGCGATACTGACCCCTGGCTAAACCGGCGCCGCTTGTAATGCGACACGTTCATGCATCATAAATTGATTGATTCATAATTATGGTTGTTATGTATAGTTTTTAATTAATTTAATAAAGATATTTTTAGTAACATACATATATTATTATAAAATTATTTACGGCGTTAATTTTATAAAAGAGTTCTCTAATATATATGAGATCTACAATTATTTGGATAACTAGGTAATTTTTTAAAATAATCCCGACTACAGAAATCTCAGTACTCTATAATCCGACAAATTCTATAGTTTACCGCGTGTCTACTTTAGTTGTATACAAAGTCTCTGACTTGCAACAAGCACAATTAGCATACTGAATAATTTGTTAATACCCTCTCTATTTCTTACTCTACTCTAAAAAACTTATTATGTGTTACTACAGGCTAAGATATATATAACTATAGTTATATTATTAACGACCGGACAAGAACTATAATCTATTAATCTTAGTTACACAAGATAGGCGAAACAAATATATCATTGTTTGTATCTATGTATATAACTTGATACATAAAATAAACGCACACATGTATAACGTAAGTGGAGGGCAAAAACATGATTACTGGAAATTTGCCAAGTTTACTTTCATTCAATATAAAAGAAGACTTATGTCTTTTGTATTTAGATTGAAAATTAAGCGTTTATTACATAACTGAAAATATGTGAATCACAGTTTAAAGGTTTTTTTATAGGAAATGATTGCAAAATGACATTTTTATTGCAGTTTTTCTGCAGATTTTCAACACTAAAGATGGCTAAAAATGCAAGTACACTTATGATGTTCTAAACGTTTTTCAAAAGTTCAGTTCGCGGGAACTTTTTAACTTTTTTATTACCGTCATACAATTTGAATGTTGCCGTATTATTTTACTGTTACTCAAAAATATTCTTTCCCTCGTACGTATACATCGAAAAATAAAAAATAAATCTTAGTAATTTTTGTTCATCTCAAGTTCATCTCTATGTTTCTTTAAGCTGCTAATGAAAGTAATCAAATGAATAAACAAGATGAATTTTTAAACGATTTTTCTGTTCTAAATTCAAAATTATATCTATAAAAAAAGTATCTTTACCTATTATACTGAAGAAATTATTATCACGGGAACACGTAGAGTTACTAAATAAATCACAGTGGAGATGTAATGTTAGTAATTCCTTCATAAGGGCACTACGAATTATCCGTTTGAGAAGCGCGGGAAAACTAATAAAGATGGCGCGGAAAGGTATCTGCCGGGACGTCCACCCTGCACGATGGTTGGCAACGAACTGGGTAGTTTTGGCATGAGAGGGGTTTATCAAGTGTAGTAATGCAGTGAAATGCTATATTAAGGGTTTAAGGCACAGGAATTTATTGTTCAAACGATGAATTATTGTTAAATTACTAAAAATATCTATGAATATGTCACATCGTGGGTGAAACTTATTCTAAATTGTAATTTTTTTTTCTTTATATATTTGATCTTTATGTGTAGTTGATTTTAATGTCTTGGATATAGTTACAATAACTGGTAAACGTTATAATACTAATATTATAAATGCTAAAGTTTGAATGAATGTTTGTTACTACGTTTCTCCAATTTGGTTTAACGGATCGCGATGAATTTGGCATAGATGTAGAACATAGCTTGGAAGAACACTGAGTTTTTTTTATTTCGATTGGATGAAGTCGCGGGCAAAAGCTAGTTTACAAATAAAATGACAATTTCATTTTAAGAACGTATGTCCGTTCTAAGTACAGTTTTATATATTGAGGCTAAAGCGAATAAATTACAAGATGGATTTCCGCAGTCTTAATTTTTGTTTCAAAGACTCTATTGTCTACCAATATATATAGAGAAATACCAATATTTTTGTACCTACATGGGTTTGACTACAACTTGGAAACTCCGAATCGATTATTTCGTCGTACATTTAAGTGATTAATTTCTTTTCTCAGAACTTTTCTGCAGCAAAAATATATTAGCTGCGAATCCAACAGATTATTCTGCTAGTTATCTAGTAATATAGTAGAAGATCGGGTGAAATATAATTTATTATCACAAATATGGTAAAGCCTACTAAAATTTCTTTCCATTCTTTTTAACCATAAAATTTTTATTAGATTTTACAAGATACGCAATGGATAGGAAAAAGCCTGCTTTCTGATAAGCCCCGCTCTAAAGTCAGCGATCATTTAATTTTAATATTATAAATGTGAATGTTTTGATGGATGTTTGTTAGAAGGTAACTCTGGAACGGCTTAACGGATCTTTATGAAATTTGGCAAAGATGTAGGACATAGTCTGGAAGAACACATAGGCTATTAAGTTTTTTTTTAATTCCGCACAGACGGAGTTGTGGGCAAAAACTAATATCGTATATAATCAGTGCCGTCTTTAAGGCAGGGCCCGCAGGGCCCTGGCCCGAGGCCCCGAGGTAGGCAGGGGCCCCACAATTCTGAAAATTTTCGATATAAATTTCGATAGAAATACAACGGGGACAGTTTACGGCACTTCCTCGAAGAAAAACCGATAGCCCTTGTTTATTAAACAAGATTCGGCGCAGCATCGCGCTGTAGTTATAGACTTGGTATGCAGTGGCTCGCTAACCAATGCTGTTATAGGCTATGATGTCACGGATGACGTCACTTTCATATATTTGTAAATGAATAAATATAAGTATTGTTCTTTGTATAGATTATAATATATGGTTTTCATTCAATTTTATTTAAATTAGAATTGGTGGGGTATTAGTTTTTTAGATTCAAAAAATTTATTTATTGAACTCTCATATGTGGGGTGTTAAGAGACGGGGTTACGATTTAGCCTATTGCGTTATTGTAAACTGAAAAATGATAAAGTTAAAATTTAAGGATTTTCCATCCCTTACATAGGCCCCAGCCAGTACCTTGGCCCATAGCCTCGTTGATCCTAAAGACGGCACTGTATATAATGTTTATATTAAACAGTGTGTATGAAAAATTATTATTTACAAATAAAATATAAATTGTTCCGATTCACTATAATGTATCGAACAATATTTTATCTATTTTGTTATTAAACACAATAGCTTCCCATTGTTTATACATTTTGTTTCGTAACAAACATAGATTGATATTTCTATTCAGTATGATTTAACTGTAACGCACGTGCAATCTCACGTCACGTATTTTTTTTTGTTTCACGTTATATTGATACGTTTCTAATATCGACAGGACTTTAAAAAAATGAGTATTATTTTTATATAACGACGCTGGAAACCATCAACGCTGTAACCCTTGAAACCGCGAATATGTTTTTCACACGTTAATAATTTCAACCATTATCAAACGATAATGATTTTAGTATAGGTTAGCACAAACTACACAACATTGCTAAATACCGCATGCTTGTAGGCGTATCAGCTCACGAGTTATCATTTTTTGGCTCTCCTGTAAAGTTCATACTTTCGGGGTTACAGCGTTTACGATTTCCAGCGTCGATAAGAAGGTGGCAAACGAACGAGCGGTCATCCGAGTTTGCCGAAATAGCAAAGCGACAGTCCATAGATACAATTTCAGATACGTTGCCTACCTCTAATCGATGAAGAGGACACATAGAAAGAGATTATTTCCCCTTTATATATATAGAAAGAAAGAAATTAACTCATTTATTACCACACAGATATAAGAAAAAAAAATCACAGCACATATTTATGAATATAATTTAGAGAAATGTGGTAAAAGGCGCCAACTCAGCGTATGTAAAGATGACCTAAACAGTCCCTGCTCTGGTTTACATTCCCTCCTCTGTCAAATCCACTTCCCATTCCCATCCTTTCCTTATAAGAAAAGAGTGGGAAGGGAAAGAGGACTAAAATGAGTCCTCCGGCACCACACTCATCAGACTGTAGTTGGAATTACTTCCACTTGACGTCTGTCTTCTGTGTGGTCGTGGTATTTCACTGAGCGAGGACAATTCGTGCAACAGATGTTGTTTTTGCTGACGTCTATCACTGTTAAATAAGTTAGAGTATGTAAAATAAAAAATAGTAAAATACTTACCATTAAGGATAAAATTCGTAAAATCCAAAAAATTTTTCGATTTTTTTCCCCAACAATTTTGTTGTTTCTGGTTCATTTTTTTTTATTTCAGGTACACAAAAAAAGTACAAAAAAAGTAAGATTAGAATGTATTTAAAGTGATAAATTTTACAATTTATATCTATATATATAAAAGAAAGTCGTGTTAGTTACACCATTTATAACTCAAGAACGGTTGAATCGATTTGACTGAAAAATTGGTGGGCAGGTAGCTTAGAACCAGGAAACGGACATAGGATAATTTTTACACCGTTTTCTATTTTTTATTCCGCGCGGACGGAGTCGCGGGTAAAAGCTAGTTACACATATTATTTGCGATCTAATGCAAAAAAATATGAAAATAAGTTGAAAAATGATCCCTTAAGCTAAATAAATCATATTCGGCATTTGTCAACTAGATAATATTGCACTTAAGTATACAATTTTTTTTTTTTGGAAAATATCTAAAAAATATAAACTTACATATGTTTTTTTTGGTGCGAAAATTATTATAAGCTTTTAACATTGATATTTTTATAACACACTTATATTTAATGCTAGTAATGTTAAAAAGAATTAACAAAAATTAAAAAAAAAATAGTTTGATGGAAAAGTCGATATCATTAAAAAAATACAAACTGATGTTTTATTTCCAAAATACATTAATTGAGACAGACAAATATTTAAATATAGACAAAGTTAAATTTAAACAGTAATTCTAGACTTCGTTTTCATGATATTGAGAAAAAATTTAGAAAAATATACCAAAAAAAATTAACAATTAAAAAAATTAAAATAGACAACGTAAATAAAAAATATCATAATATTTTATATAACTATAGCCTACTTTCTAAATAATAACACTGATTTAACAATTTATAGCATCATAACACTAAATTTCCCCACAAGAGCTATCCACTAGTAACTAACCACAGATAATTTAAACATAGACATTAATTGTCTATATACTAAAAATGAAATATGACACATTTAACCTCTATATTCTATGACATTTGGGAATAGACAAGACATATTGACAAAAAATGACAGATTAATTTTTTTTTACATTTAAAAAATCTTGTACATAGTACAATAACTTTCATGACGTAATACAAAAAAAAATTAATATGTTTATGCAAAATAATAAATCAAAAAATGGCCTGTGAAAAATTCTTATAGTTTCAACGGAATTCGTTAACATATATAACTATCTTTTTTACATACGAGTAATACCTGAAATAATGCTTTGTGTTAGAGATAGCGCTCTACAAATTCAAATATATAACCTCTTTTCAAGTCAGAAAGATAAAAATATAGATTATTACAACTATTACTGAGTTACTGCGAGTTTTTGAGACCAAAATCTCCGTTTAAAACATATTGTTATCTCTATTTTGTCAAAGATAATGTATGTATGTATTTAAAGATATGTTTTATACAGAAATATTTTGTTCTCAGAAACCCACGATTAGTGACATAAAACATATACTATTATGTAAAAAAAAAACTGAATATATCTCCAACAATCTTTTGAATAATACATACCCATGAAAAACTTTAATTATTACATTTTATGTATATAGAATATACATAACCAAACATTCCCCTGCATTTAAATACAAAATGATCCTAAATATCTAGGCATAAAATCTAAAAAAAAATGTCTTTAATTAAAATAATTAATAAAAAAAACACACATTAGATTCACTAAATTTTCACATAAAATTATCACAAATAATAAAAATGTGATTAATACTACAATTTGGAATCATTAACATACAGGATGTTCATAAAATCAAATCAAAAATTCGTAAATTAATTTACAACTGTAAGCAACTTCTTTAACGGTAATAAAAGATTCTGTGAAATATTTTCCTTTTATGTTACAAAAAAAAAAAACTAACAAACATTTAGAATTTTTCAACAACCTGTATATAAAATAAATTAGATTTAAATAATAATTTCAATACAATCTAGGAAAGATTATAATTTTACAAATTAAGTTTACTTCAAAATGCTATAAGCAAATTATAGACACCATCAAAAAATGATTTCTCTATTCATGAAAAAAACTACTCACTGCGATATTCCAAGTTTCAAGAACTTAAGGAAAAAGTGAGAAAGAGTTAGCATGATTCTCGTACAGCCTCAACTAGTAAAGAAATGGTGTGAGATAGGAGTTTAGTAGAAGAAGAGAAGTCTCTCTTGTGCAGTCCCGGAAAGAAGACGCCAACCTCGCTTGATATTCAGGTACTGAATGACTGCGCGCACGCAGATCAAAATACCTGTAAAATATTTATTATCACAGTCTACCTTTTTCTAATTCCCTTTAAATGTTTTATGTAATTTTTAGTCAAAAATTAGCAATAATCATGTTGCCATTAAAAAAAAAAACAGTATAAAAACTATTTTTATTTTATTTTTTAATTAAAACATTAATAAAATTTATTAACGGATTAAAAAACATCCCACATTAGTATAAAATAACAAAAATCAATTATGTAATGTTATTATCTATATCTTATCTATATATATAAAAGAAAGTCGTGTTAGTTAAACTATTTATAACTCAAGAACGGTTGAATCGATTTGACTGAAAATTCGTGGGCAGGTAGCTTAGAACCAGGAAACGGACATAGGATAATTTTTACCCCGTTTTCTATTTTTTATTCCGCGCGGACGGAGTCGCCGGTAAAAGCTAGTTATTTACTAAACTTTACTTACTACCCTTAATAACATTATATTGAAGCCAAAAACGGTACAAATATTAAAAACAAAATTGCCTAATTGACTCACCAAAGGCCATGATAAGCCACCACAGCCATGAGTTCTCATGAGAAGCGAGTTCAGTGGAATGCTTCACAATGAGGGTCCACTTGGCAAGTGAGAGGCCGAAGCCAGCGAGGGCCCCATAGCGGCTAGCCACAGTGTGGCAGAAGCACATCAATAACAGGAATCCAATCCAGTTGAACAGGAACGCAACTGAAAACATATCATGTCTATAGGAGACTTACGGACAAACCCTACGACAGATTATAAATATGTTAACTTCGTGAAACTTATATGCTCAAGATTTCAAATGGAAATTATTAGGATTCAAACAAAGTTTCTTTTAATAACTATGTATAATTCTAAGACTAGTTGAATAAACTACAAATAAGGTATTTTCGTTTTTATTGCCATCCTTTAAATGGGTAAATTTAAAGTAAATAATTTAAAATACTAGTATAGATTAGCTGATTCTATGAGGACTAAATTATATACAAGCTAGTTTCAGGTATAACAAGGTTTTGATTTTATAATTTCAAACTTTCGTGGTTTTTACTAATATACTGTTCGTAAGAAATGGGATTCTTACCACAATTAGGCTGGCGCATGGCGCATGCAACTGTGCCGAAATATCGGGAGCTCAAACAGCCTAATCGTGGTAAGAATCACGTTTCTTACGAACAGTATATAAGGTTCGATTTTGTTTAAAAAGTAATATATAACATACCAAAAAAGGAAGTCAAGAACATGACATCAGTTCCGAGAAGGCTATTCTCTGGGTCAAGATGATCAGTTGTAGACTCAGTGGGCTCCACAGTTACGAAGGCAGTGATGGTTGAGTGACGGGGGGGAGGCGCTGGCATCTGAAATGAAGAATATTAGACCTTGAGACCAATCCAAACTTTATTTTCATCAGTCTATCTTAAAGGAGTACAAAAATTTGAACATGCTATAAACAAAAAACTCTATTTTTAGATCACAATTTATATTTTCATATAGAATATGCCTTCAAAACAATAACTATCTTCTTAATAACATTTATTTAAAATAAAAAAAGATCAGATTCTTTTAGATTTACAATCACATCTTAAACTCTAAACTTATATTTTGTACACTACAAATGTGACCTTAATCACCTGAGCCGGTCCATCCCCTTCCATCTGCTTCTCACGCTGCACCTCCTCATAAGTGGGCAGCTTGGAGTTAGCGGCCACATCATATGGTGGTGGGGCAGAAAAATCCACTTGTGGTGGTGGTATGTCATGAGTGTTAGATGCTGGAAATGTTACATATATGAGTAAGCAACTTCGGATTATGTTATAACACTACATAAAGCACACAAAGGCAAATTATGTAATCTACTTATACTTGTCCCCACTGAGTGACAACCCTGCCCTGTATTAAAGGTGACTAAGTAGTCTACTATACTGGACCAGTGTGAATATGCTGACTTTAGGACAAATTATATAATTACAGTTAAACCTAGACTTGGGAGTCAAATCTACCACAATATTTATCTTGCTTATAGAGGTTACTTTCTAACTCATGGTTCTAAGCGATTATGGAGGTTGTATATCAGGACAGTGACTCTCTTATAGAAGTTTTTCACTTATCCAGGTTCAACTGTATATTTTATAATTCTATTTGGAAACTCTTTCAATATCAAGAAAACTTTATAAAACCTATCAAAACATTAAGTTATCTTACAAATGGAGTTTGCTCTATTTATTTCCACAAACCACTTGTTCTCAATAATCATAAAAATATTATCATTCTTTCATGCATACCAAATTTTTATAAAGACTTTATTATTTTTTTTACCAATATAAAGTTCATTAGCCTTTTAATCAAAAGTAATAAATATTGCATGAGCATAAACATAGAAAAAAAATTGATTTCTACACAGTTAAAATAAAACATATAACATTTTACGATACAGTCATAAAATGCGAGAAATTGAAACATACATGTGCATTTATCAAAGAAATCAATAAATCTAAGTTTAAAGGTCAATATTGCAATAAGTATGTAACATAACATAAATGTTTATTTTCCTTCCTGAATTGACATACAGTGACCCTGAAAGTAAATCAATAGTTGACAGTTTAAGGCGAATGATTTTTTTTTACCATTACTCCCTTTCTGATAAGAAATTATATCAACCATGCCATGACAAATCATCGAATTTCGTACGTAACGCATAGCTATAAATAGAATAATCAATATTATCTTCAATTGTAAATGTACAATGAATGATAGCTTTACAAGCAAGATAAGAACAATAATATTTCTTACTTATAATATCAATAAAAGGTGCGGGCATGTTCATAGTGGCGTCTAAAGTCGACGGCAATATTACCCGCAGATGACCCGCTTGGCAAATATTCTCAGCTCGAGACTGGCTCTGTAAAATTTATCAAACACTTTCACACATCACGATATACCGCATGAAGTTACATAAATAAACAATTAGAACATTGTCACTGATCACATACCATGTTTTTAGACATGAATTGTTAGCACTATTTATCACCAATGATATAAACGTAATAATTCTCGGCAAGTTGAAAAATTTAAGTCTACAACAGACACATCATATGGGAGTCCTTTTTACAATATTTTTAATTCATAAGCTATTTTAACTGCAGTAGAGCACCACCCGAAGATCCCAGTTAAAACACAGAGTAAAGAATGGATTAGAAATACCCCATGTCGACTTAAAATATTGTTCTAAACGTGATGATACGAAACGTGACCAGTTAAATATATAAAAAATATTTACGATATTTCTTGCCAATGTATTATAATAATATTTGTAAATAATTTATTAAGGAATGAGTCTTTGGATTGCGAAAAGTATATTTTTTGCGTAATCTACAACTCAGTCTTGTTGAGTTTTCCGTGACAGATGTTAAATATGTCAAACGTCAATATTAGGAAATTTGGAAATGTTTATGGAAGTCCAGACATCAATTATTAAATGATTATAATAACTAAAAAGTGAATATTCAAAGATGAAGGTTGTTTTGATGGTTGCAGAAAAGCCATCGCTGGCTCAAAATTTAGCTAACATACTCAGTAATGGAAAGTGTAATACGACGAAAGGTTAGGATTCATATAGGATCATTGTAATTTTACGGGTATTTATAAATTATTTTGTGAATTTATGGTTGTAATATATCGCATTTATTTCTTGAAGGTTCAAATGGGGCTTGTTCTGTCCACGAATGGAATGGCACGTTTAAAAATGAACCTGTACGGTTCAGAATGACATCAGTTTGTGGGCATGTGATGAGTCTGGATTTTACTGGAAAATACAACAATTGGGATAAAGTAGATCCCGTGGAGTTATTTTCTTGTCCTACTGAGAAAAAGGAAGCCATGCCTCGTCTAAAAATGCCGGCGTTTTTAGGAATGGAGGCCAGAGGCTGTGATTATCTTGTGTTATGGCTGGATTGTGATAAAGAAGGGGAGAATATTTGTTTTGAGGTAAAATATAGATTTCTTTTTTTATTACTAGAAGCTAGATTAATGAAAAATTTGGTCAAGTTATTGGTAGTCTAATGTACCCTGGCAGGAACATGGTAAAGTCCAGTATAGATTACCAGTATTGTTGTCTCAAAAATGTTAAAATACATGTACTTTAGTGTCAGCTGAAAAAAATTGATTTCAGGTGATGAGTTGTGTCCAGCCATTCATGAATGGTGATGTATGCTCACCTCAAGTGACATACCGCGCTCGCTTCTCTGCCATTACAGACAAAGATATAAAAGCGGCCATGTTGAATCTTGTACGGCCCAATGAGAATGAATCTCGCTCTGTGGATGCAAGACAAGAGTTGGATTTACGTATTGGATGTGCTTTCACACGTTTCCAGACAAAATATTTTCAAGGTATTGTTTTAGACATATATACTAGTTATGTAACATCCTGTATAGTATAAATTAATTCAAATATTTTGCGCGTTCTGAACATTGCACAATTTTAGTTGTAGCCGAATGTAAAGGAATGTGAAGGGGAGGCTAATTGTGCAGTGCACATTAATTAAATAAAAAAAGCCTAACTCAGACTATACAACTTACAAATGTTGTAGTCAAATATTGAGATAAGAACTACCCTATTAACACCAAAATGTACATTATGTAATTAAGATATAAAGTCTGATGAACTCCAAAACTACTTTGGAACTGTCCAAAATAGTTTTTTTTTATATCATAAGGTGGCAAAAAAGCAAATGGCCAACTGGATTCGCCATAGTAGCGAGGCGACCTTTGCCCATAAACATCCGCAAATGCAGATGCGTTGCCTACCTTTAATCTATGGAGAAGGGGACGCACAGAAAGAAGATATTTCTCCTTCCTTTACGTCCCCTCTTCCGCCAAATCCACTTCCCCTTCACATCCTCTCCTATTAAGAAAGGATGGGAAGAGAAAGAGGACTAAAATTAGGCCTCCGGTACCACACTCATCAGATGAAACGCGAAATTGCTTCCACTTCATGCCTGTCTTCTGTGTGGTATTGCACCGGTCGACCCGGCCAATTCGTGCACCTAACAAATATTGTTGTTGCGGGATCTACCACTGTTATTTGAGTTGTTGTTTTGCAGTTTATATGATTTTATTTTTCTTTATTCTAACCTTGATTTTCAAATGTATGGGATTTTTATATTCATAAATGTTGTTATATCCTATAGGTAGATACGGTGATTTAGATGCATCATTGATTTCATATGGACCTTGTCAAACTCCAACCTTAGGATTCTGTGTGCAAAGACATGATGAAATACAGACTTTTAAACCGGAGACATATTGGGTTTTACGTGTAACTGCTAGTACTGATGAAGGTCGGGAACTGCCGTTAGAATGGAAACGAGTTAGAAGTTTCGAGAAGGAAATTGCTAATATGTTTCTTCATGGTATAAAAGAGATAAAAGAAGCTGTGTGAGTATGCATTTTTGTGTCAAACTTTTTTTTTTACTTGTTTTGTAAAGGTTTTTAATGTGTTATAGACTGCCAATGTTTTATGATTGCAATGACTATGTCGTCAAAAAAAAGGTTCAGGTTTTATTTGATTTATTAATAATAAAATTGCCTGAAAATGGTTTCTATATATTGTTTAGGTTTTTAATGGTTTTATTTTCAATAACATTTTGAAGCCTTAAAAGTGTGAAACGAAATGTGTATCTGAGACTAGATTTGTGACTTATGGAGGTTCTACTACCTTTTTTTTTAAATTTAAATTGCAGTGTTATCAATGTACAAGCAAAGGAGAAATTGAAGTCTAGACCAGTTGCTTTAAATACAGTTGAGTTGATGAGAGTGGCCAGTTCCGGACTTGGTATGGGGCCGCATCATGCTATGCAGGTTATATTATATTATACTTTAGTTACCCTAATTTACATATTTTTTCTATTATTTATTTAGTTTAATTCTGTATTGAAGTTATAAAGCTTCATATTGTTTATTCAATTATCATACATTTATCATCTTCCTGGCCTTTTACCACTCAAGTGGGGTCGGTCGAGTTATAAACTTTAAAGTTTTGGCTTAAGTTTTTACGGCCGGTCGTCTGCATGTCGCCAACCTTACTTGAGAGGAATATCTTAAAATTATATATATTACAAACTAAATAATAATAGCTAAATAATATTATCATACATGTTGAGTGCCGTTGTTTTTCTGTGCTCGTCGGTTTATATTTTTTCTTTATTTCTTAATTCTCTATTCTCTAAATTAAAATATGAGTATTTTAATTCATTCCATACAATCCACCATATTTTTATTTATCCAACTGACAGATCTTCTAATTAATTTTTTGACGAATGACATTTATAAAACGCGTTCAGAAACGTCATTCCTTTACAATACATGTATATGATTTCGAAGTTAATTTCAATTTTTTTTTTTTAGATAGCAGAACGTTTATACACTCAAGGTTATATTTCATATCCAAGAACTGAAACAACAAGTTATCCGGAGAATTTCGATTTGATGTAAGTAAATTACAGATGTATAGTTCATTTTAAATTACTTTTAGCCCTCGACTTCATATTTGTGAAATTAAAAAAAAAACTATCTTATGACCATCTCTTGGTTCTAAGTTAACTCTCCATCAATTTTCAGCCAAATCGGTTCAGTGGTTCTTGAGTTATAGTGTAACTAACACGATTTTATTTCATACTAGCTGTCACCCGCGACTCTGTCTGTGCGGCATAAAAAAAAAACTTTATAAGTAGCCTATGTGTTCTTTCAGACTATGTTCTACATCAGGGATCCCCAAACTATTTTAGACAAGTGACCCCCTTTACCAAAATGAACCATTACCCCCAAGGCCAAATTACCTACTTTTAAGATCAATTATTATTAGTATTATTATTATTTATTCTGACTTAGTTCAATAGAAGAAGACAGAGTGAGAATTAGCCATGTTTTAAGGTCGATATCGACCCCTCTGGGAACCCCTGTTCTATATCTACGCCAAATTTCATCAAGATCTGTTGAGCCATTACGGAGATGCCTTTAAACATCCATCCATCCAAACATTTGTATTTATAATATTAGTAAGAAGTAAAATATATATCTTCTCAATGTAATTTATAAATAAATTAGTCATATTTGGCCATTATCTGATTTGTTTGAATATAACAGTGGTGCTCTCCGTCAACAACAAGGTTCGAACAAGTGGGGTGAAGAGGTGAGGGCTTTATTAGCTAATGGTATTAACAAGCCAAAGAAAGGTCATGATGCAGGAGATCATCCGCCCATCACACCATTGAAGCATGCAAGTAAGTTTATCACTAGCAATTGCCGTCGACTTTGTCAGCAAAAAAAAAAATAGTCTATAACATGCCTGTAAATATCAGCTATCTTCCAGTGAAATTCCCGTCAAAATCGATTCAACCGTTTAGTAGATTACCCGGAACAAACGTAGACTTGTGAACGGACAGACATAAATATTTAATAAAAAAAAACATATAATCATAACATATAAACATAACATACTAATTGATCTTTTTTAGGGACATAAAAATTATTTTCACAAAGCTTACACCTTAATAGTGATAAAATCCAGTTTTTTTTATTAATAGGACTGTTTATAGCATTCCTATCTTCTATAACCTAAATAATTTGACTATTTAAAGTTTTATGATGTTATTTGTAACATATTTTAACAATAATTTTCTCAATTTTACAATCAGTCTGGTAATGACTAGTAGTTGCACGCGATTTCGTCTATTAAAATCTAGTTATAAATATAGCATATCTCATCCGGAGATTATTAACTTTCCAACAGTAAGATAATTTTTCAAATTGTTTCGGCAGTTTCAGAAATTCAATGCAAACAATCAAATCTTTTTTATTTTATAATAATACCAGCTGTCGCCCGCGACTCCGTCCGCGCGCAATTAAAACAAAACTTTATTAGTAGCCTATGTGTTCTTCCAGATTATGTTCTACATCTGTACCAAATTTCATCAAGATCTGTTGAGTCGTTCTGGAGATATCTTCAAACAAACATCCATCCATCTAAACATTCACATTAATATTTGCAACATAGTATAGATAATAAACTAGTTGTTTCTATGTGTTTTTCATAACACAAATGTGTTAAATTTCAACGAAAATATCCGTAAGTTAGATTATAAACTAACTGTTTACAGCGGAATCAGAGTTGGAAGGTGACATGTGGCGTATATATGACTATGTGACGCGACACTTCATCGCAACACTTTGTCGTGACTGTCGCTATCTCTGTACCACAGCCACATTCCAGATCGGTACAGAAACGTTCTCATATTCTGGCAACACTTTAGTTGATGCAGGATATACTGAAGTTATGCATTGGCAAGTTAGTATTTAACATTCAACATAAAATATAAAATTCACTTGTCATTTAGTATCTGTCAAATTGACAATAGAAAAGGTTTTTTTTTTTAGCAAATATTTTGCTAAATGAGATTTCTCTGAAATGGTCATTAATAATGGTAACCAATAACCGATGAAATATCACGACCACAGAAGTCAGACCTGAAGTGGAAGTTATTCCAACAGTCTGATGAGATGCTGGAGTCCTCTTTCTTTTCCCACTCATATAAAAGTAGGATGGAAAAGGGTAGTGGTGCTAACAGAGGGGGGGATATATAGAAAGGAAAAATATCCTTTATGGTATGCAACGCATCTGCAATTATAGATGTCTATGGTCATCGCTTGATAGCTTTCAACCTTATAATAAAAACATAGGAAAAAACGACTGGATAATGAGTTTTAATATATATGAAAATATAAATATCTAGTTTTTACCCGCGACTCCGTCCGCGCGGAATAAAAGAAAATGCACACAACATAAAGTTCCTATGTCCGTCTCCTAGTTCTAAGCTACCTCCCCATCAATTTTCAGCTGAATCAGTTCGACCGATCTTGAGTTATAAATAGTGTAACTAACACGACTTTCTTTTATATATATATAGATGTGCACTGCATTTAATATGTGTTTTTGACAGGCTTTTGGTAAAGACGAGTTTGTGCCGGTACTGAAAGTTGACGATGTACTTAAGGCTCATGATCACAGACTGGTCGAATGTCAAACTTCACCACCTGACTATCTCACTGAGGCTGAGGTAATGTTTCTCTGAAAACAACATGAAGAACCCCTCCCCTAAATCATATTTTACATCCCCAAAAATATAATCTACCAAATTATTCCTTTCCTCGAAATTATCTATGCCGGAGGTCTTATTAAATCTAAACCTTTTTTTTCTTCTCAATCTTTTCTTATAAGAAAAAGATGGGAATATGAAGGAGAAATATTCATTTTCTCTGCGTCTCCTTCTCTGTCGATTTAACTTAGACAACACATCTGCAATTACGGTTGTCTAGTCAGCACTCTCTTCCCCATTTCAACAAATTCAGATGAAAGCTTGCTTTTGCCACCTTATAATAAATCCTAATAGTCCAAATAAAAGACCCTCTGATCTTCCTCCACAAATTATACAATACCATATTATAAACTTCCTATTTATTCACATAAATGGTAACCTAATTATATTTTAGGTGATAACATTAATGGAGAAGCATGGTATAGGCACTGACGCGTCCATTCCTGTGCATATAAATAACATATGTCAGAGGAACTACGTCGCTGTAGGCAATGGCAGGAAACTGATACCCACAAATCTGGGTATTGTTCTAGTACATGGATATCAGAAGGTACTTTGTAAAAACATATACCTCAATGGGGAAAAAAACTGAAAACTCTTAGTAGGTGGCGCTAGTGTCAATATCCGCTGTCATCTGTCAATTTTTTTTATCTGAAGTTATTGTAACGATTTAAAAAAAAAATCATTTTTTATTATTAATGTTGATTAATTGTCTTAAAAAATTGCTTATTTTTGTATTTTTTGATTGAAATTTCAGTTGAAAAATTAAAAAATTCGACATAAGTCGTTGCTATAACTACAATCCATAGAGTACTTTGTATATAAAATTGTTTTTTTTTTGTACATCTGTGGTATATTTAATGTAAGACATCTAGAGTGAGGGAAAGATAGTTTTTCTTCCCATTTTAAGCTAAAGTCCATAAAGTACGAACTATGTTCGATTCTGAATTTTAAATTTAAATATCTGCAATTGATAATTTTGTATTAGAAAAATTAATTTTAATAATTTTTTTTATATGTCTATAATTCTAGATCGATCCAGAATTAGTGTTGCCAACAATGAGATCAGCTGTTGAAGAACAATTAAATCTAATAGCTGTAGGTAGAGCTGATTTCCAGGCGGTACTTTCACATACTACTGAAATATTCAGAAGAAAGTTTCAATATTTTGTTAGATCTATTGAAGCGATGGATCAATTGTTCGAAGTTAACTTTTCATCATTAAAAGCCAGTGGAAAAGCCTTGTCTCGTTGTGGAAAATGTAGAAGATATATGAGATATATTCAGGTGATTTCTTTATATGTTACTTTCTTGTGAATATATTTATTTTATACTAGCTTTTACCCGCGACTCCGTCCGCGCGGAATGAAAAAAAATGCACACAAGATAAAAAAAGTTCCTATGTCCGTCTCCTAGTTCTAAGCTACCTCCCCATCAATTTTCAGCTAAATCAGTTCGAGTTATAAATAGTGTAACTAACACGACTTTCTTTTATATATATAGATGTCATTTGTATTCAGAAGTTCGTAACATTTGGATGGAATCTAAAAATATTTTATTTTTCAAAAATAGCTATCGCGGCCGTCAGTGCGGAATTAAAAAAAACTTAGTTGTCTATGTCTTCTTCCAGACTATGTTTATATCTGTGCTAAATTTCATCAAAATTTGTTGAACCATTCCGTTGCTATAAAGGTAGAGGAAGACCAAAGAAAGTATGGATGGATTGTGTGAAAGAGGATATTAAGAAGGGGTAAATTCAGATATGACGGCTGATAGAATGTGCCGACCCTACATAGGGATAAGGGCAGGTTGATGATGATCTGTTGAACGGTTCCGGAGATACCTTCATACAAACATCCAACCATATAAACATTCGCATTTATAATATTAGTAAGACAACAAATTTATCTTTTATTTACTAAATAAAAATATATGTTAAATAGATATGTAATAATAATTATTTTGTTGATTTTCCTTCGCATCTTAGAATACAGTAGTTATCAGATATCTTGGCGGCTGTCGCTTGAAAAAAGCACTATTATACATTTTTTTTCGATATCAGAACCCTCTAAACAATTAAATTTTACTTAATATTATAAATGCGAATGTTTGTATGGATGTTTGTTTTAAGATATCTCCGGATCCGCTCAACGGATCTTGATGAAATTTCACATAGTTGTAAAACATAATCTGAAGGAACACATAGGCTATTAAGTTTGTTTTTAATACACAGACAGAGTCGCGGACGACAACTACTATTTTAATAAGTACTAGCTTTTACCCGCGACTCCGTCCGCGCGGATTAAAAAATAGAAAACGGGGTAAAAATCATCCTATGTCCTTTTCCTGGTTCTAAGCTACCTGCCCACCAATTTTCAGTCAAATCGATTCAGCCGTTCTTGAGTTATAAATAGTGTAACTAACACGACTTTCTTTTATATATATAGATTTAAATAAGTTGAGAATTAATATATAAAAATGTTTCAGGCAAAACCTGCTCGTCTGCATTGTTCTCACTGTGACGACACATACGCGCTGCCTCAGAACGGCACTGTGCGTATCTACCGCGAGCTCAAATGTCCGCTCGATGACTTCGAGCTGCTCTCCTGGTCCTCGGGACATCGCGGCAAGAGCTTCCCGCTCTGTCCGTACTGCTACAACCATCCGCCCTTCAGGTATACTTATGTTTGCCTGGTACTTCATTATATGAGCCTTGCTAAGGGGGGGAGGCAATGAGCAGTTGCCCACCCCCCTAGATATAAACTACTTTAATATACTGAGATATATACAATTCCTAGAGATAACTCAAAAACTACTTTTTAGTTTTTGAGTTTAAATTTTGCCTATATTATCGACTGACAATGGGCAGTTGCCTCAACCTCCCTAGAGAACAAAAAATATTAATATAAATATAAACTACTTTAAAATACTGAGATATATACAATTCTTAAAGTTAACTCAAAAACTACTTGTTAGTTTTTTAATTTACCCTCCTAGATTTAGCCTAAATTATTGGCTGGCAATGCCCTTGAATAAAATTGTCATGAGGGCGCCACAATAGCCTTTGATATTGCAACATTCTACAATTTGTATATTTATCCAATACTAGCAGTTAAACGTGACTTTGTCCGTGCAGAATGAAAATATCTAGTGATAACTATAGCCTGTCATTCAGGGATAATGTAGCTTCCCAGTGATGAAAGAATTTTTCATATCGGTTCAGTAGTTTTGGAGGCAAATAAACAAACAATAAAATCTTTTCTCTTTTTAATAGTTGTATCGAATTTAGATTTAATCATATTAAAAAATGATTTTCTTAATAATGACAATTTTTTTGCTGAAATTGCTGATGCTCCTAAAAATTAGTTTTCTGGAACTATTATTAGAGTCATCAGTAGCTCACTATATATCCCCACTGAAGGGCTCGGAGCCTACCCCAAGTTCGTGGTGACTAGGACATAGTCAACCACAGCCAAGTGCGGGTTGACTTCACACATATCATTGAAATTCTTCTCAGATATGTGCAGCATCACAATGTTTTCCTTCATTATAAGAACGTCGGATAAATGTACATATTTAAATCGAAAATCTAAAAACACAAGTATATGGCGGGATTCGAACCCGGGACCTGCAGATTGCAAGTCAAGTGCTTAACCCCTGAGCCACTGACGCTCATTAGAATAATATATTTATTTTTAGGGATATGAAGAAAGGTTTCGGTTGTAATTCATGCACGCACCCGACTTGCGCGTACGGCGTTAACTCTACTGGTGTGTCTGGTTGTGTGGAGTGCGAGGCTGGTGTGCTAGTGCTGGACCCAGCTGCGCCGCGCTGGAAGCTCGCCTGCAACAGGTATACCTCTCTCCCCTTAGCTTTTTATCAAGAAGTCTTTTCGCTATAATGACTAACATATTGCTTCTACAAGGCCTAGTGACCTCTTTTAGGGTTTGGGCCCTTTTGTAAGGACTTTCATGTATAGAAAGAAAGACACTCATTTATTACCACACATATACAAGAAAAAGTAAATAATTTAAAAGAAATGTGGTAAAAGAAGCCAACTCAGTGTATGCAGAGACGATTTAAACAGTCCCTGCGCTGGTTTTCAGTTGGCTCCTTTGCATCTACCTAAATAATTGAATAACATGGAAGGGATAACACAGCCTATAATATTATATAATAACCACTTCAATGATAGAAAAAAAAATAAGGTCGCCTAACATGAAACTATATGTAACTGTATAAACGAAGATGTAACGTGTCTGTGTCTAGATGTGACGTTATAATCAACATATTCGAGGACGCGAGCCGCGTGACTGTGTGCGAGCGCGCCTGTGACTTGTGCGGCGCGCAGCTGCTGTGTGTGGAGTACCGCGCGGGCCGCACACGACTGCCCGCAGCACTCACCGAGATGACGGCCTGTCTCTACTGCGAGCCCAGCTTTGCAGCACTCGTGAGTCTGCATACACCCTCACTACACCTACAGTGCCCCCACTAGCCCACTACATCTACAGTGCCCCCACTAGCCCACTACATCTACATTGCCCCCACTAACCCACTACATCTACAGTGCCCCCACTAGCCCACTACATCTACAGTGCCCCCACTAGCCCACTACATCTACAGTGCCCCCACTAGCCCACTACATCTACAGTGCCCCCACTAACCCACTACATCTACAGTGCCCCCACTAACCCACTACATCTACAGTGCCCCCACTAGCTCACTACATCTACAGTGCCCCCACTAGCTCACTACATCTACAGTGCCCCCACTAGCCCACTACATCTACAGTGCCCCCACTAGCCCCCTACATCTACAGTGCCCCCACTAGCCCACTACATCTACAGTGCCCCCACTAGCTCACTACATCTACAGTGCCCCCACTAAGTATACTCTGACCCTCACTACACCTACAGTGCCCCTAATAGTCCTCTACATATACTCTGACCCTCACTATTTATTATTATTTATTCATCAAAGCTTAGTCTCATGAAACAATGTTAATAGAATTTAGTTTCTGTGTGTGTTTTAAAATATTAATTTCATATTTAAAGTTAATATTGTTTAATGTATACTAGCCCCCACTACAGCTACAATGTTTTTTTATTCATCTTACTAATATAACATCCTGTATCTATCTTCTATCCCCACAAAGCTAAAACTCTCATATTTTCTAGTTTTTATTACAGAGTCTAAGCTACGGTTTTTTAGTACTTGCTCAATTTTCTTCGGTACTGTTGACTCTTAGTTACCTCAGATTAGTAAAATTTAGTTATTATTCCTTGTGTATAGGTAGAGAAGCACCGCGCGGTGACGTCACGCGGCGGGGCGATGTCCCGCGGGCGCGGGCGCATGCGCGGAGCTCGGCCCCGCAACAAGCAGCCCAAGGACAAGATGGCGCAGCTCGCTGCTTACTTCGTATAGCACGATAAGTAATTCCGACACATTGGACACATGTGAAACTAGCTCACCAGCGTCCTCTATGTCGGAAAAGTGTCACGAGATCCTTGTCGGACTCTATCTTGTCATGTGTGACAATTTATATGCTTTTAAACATCGTAGGTAAGTTTTATAGACCGATAAACTTATTTAATTCTTGTTGTCTTGTTTTGTGTGTCATTTTCTATGTCTCTGCAGGTTTAATATATTTTTTATTATATTTTATTTAACTGCGATAGTAGCGTCTTACATCAGGTCTTATAAGTTTGTGCGAGTTGGCACATGGAATGAAAGAGTACTACTATTTTCTAAGTGCCAAGTCAAATGCTGCGTTACTGTAATTAATTAAGATTTAATTTGTAATATAAGGTATGTATTAGCTAAGTTTTATTAACTCTAAGTGTGGCTTCTTAGTGATTTCTTCATAGGAAATTAAATTAAAAGAATTCTAACATGTTTTAAAGATAAAAAAACTCTATGATGTAGGGTTTTAGAGTTTATTTTAAATTTATTCACTTTAGTAAGTAAATAATTTACTATTAAGTTAAAGTAGTTTAATATTATTTATTTAAGATATTTATTAGTGTCTTATTAAGGTATAATTAATTCGTTATTTGTAATCAAAATAAATAATTACTAACATACCTTATTTTTTTTACATTAACCTTTCAAAAATCAACCAAAAGTCTTTGGTTCAAATAACGTTGTTTTTTAATTAGACAATATTAAATACACCTTTAGTTTTAATGGTAGAGTACTGCTTTTTGCTCTAGATGTCATTATGATCAGGATTGGATGTAGGACTAAATGTACCACAGATATAAAAAAAAAACTTTACTTTATATACAAAGTACTCTATGGATTGTAGTCATAGCAACGACTTCCGTCAAATTTGAGTCAAAATATTAAAAAACAAAGAAATATTTCAAAGAAAATTCATAAATTACATATTTTGAACAAAAAAAATCTCCTTATTTTTAATTCTAGTACAGTCAATAAATGCATACACTTTTTTAATTATTTTTTTCAATCGCTAGAACGACATAAAAACTGGAACTTAAGGTTTTTCTACAACGAACAGTTTTAACTAAAAAGTCCGACTGTTCAGTTAAAACAGAATGTCTGTAACTAACTTAAGTGATTTAAAAAATACTGGTTCAATAAAATACACACATGGTATCTCTGGATAGATGAGGTGGATAAATATTTTCGGGAGGTACAGGTCCAGGACTGGGATCAGGAGGGTGCGGGATCAGAGTAAGTGGAGACTTGTCGGAGGCCAAGATCCATTTCGTGTCACTGCTTCATCCTAGTAATAAAATACACAAAAAAATAAAGTCTTTATTTTATTGTGAAGGTCACCTAATATATATAAGGTACAGTACGATACAAGCTTACAATGTATTACTGTATTTGATTTTTATTACCACTTATTACCGAGTTCTCACTGCCGAAACATTTACAAAAACATATTCTCATCTCTTTAATTCATTATGAATAAAGAAACAGTAATACGGTTTCGTACAAACAGTGGAACTTCAAATTTAGGAGCATATTTTTTTATTATAAACTGCCTATTTGACTTGAATATTTGATATAAATTGTTATGTGACACGAAATATGAATTTACAAAGGCTATGAAGTAAGCGTGTAATTTATTTAAAAAAAAAACAATAAATAAAATCTAAATTATCGCCAATATAACACAATACCTTCCAGAATTAATACATATTTGAGCTTTTATATTTGAACGAGATTTTAATTGTAACATATTAAATTAAAATTACAATTGAAAATATAACCAGCTCGTGTCAAATTCTATAATATATCACAGATAAGCCAACGTGAAATGCACAGCAATATAAAATTTATGTATATATTTATGTATACATATATACAAGGTAAGGACATGCCCAGGAACGGAAAATTTAGGATAATATATTAAAGATTTTACTGTTTACTTTTAGTTTTGTATCCGGTAAAGAAATATATAACATATATATGTTAATAATTTGGTCACTTGGAGAATAATCTAAATGATTTTAATTTCTCTACGTGCAATCTATTTTTTATTTTTATTTTGGGTAATTTTCATATATCGTTATATTCTTTTGTTGACACCCTGTACGAAAAATTCGAAATAAACTATAATGTACAAAAATAGGAAAATTATATTCACCTAATATTTAAATAGCAGTGATATGCCTCAAAAATTTCACAACATTCCATAAAAATTATACACCCCTCGGGCTTATTAAAAGATTACAACTTAAATTAGTATATAAAATCATTATACAATAGCGTATGATGAATTAAATCGCACAGATGGCGCCACCGGTTTAATAAGACTGGTTGATCCTTCGAGTCGGATTTTACGAATTCTCGTTTTCCATTTCTCTCAGTAAACCGTTAACTCCATATAATAAAATGAATATTAGATAACTATATTGAAGAGTTATAAATAAATATGGTGGTAACAGTTGTGCATTTTTACATTTATTTTTTACTATAATCTACTTTTTCAGTATTCAACTAATTGCATAGATTACTAAAGATAACGCAAAACTACGCATCTGTATATTTTATATTTCACAGTATTGAGATTCTTTTTTACATATTAAATGTACTGGTTTTTTTCCCCCACCAATTCTATTCTAGTATATTAATTTAATCTCACTGACTTTTGATAACATAATTAAATTCTAAATAGCTTTTATATAATATATATTTATATACTTATAGCAAATATTTACAATGACAATACAATTTGTCCAACATTAATATATAAATAGAGCAGAAGCGTTTGTCAGTATGTTACATACTGGGTATTGGATTAGCAAATTTTGAAAACTCGAATTGCACAGAATTAAACTTATATGAAATAATGTGTATTCAAATAAACTAAAAATAGAATTTAAAAATGTTTCATCTTTAAGAAATTTTCGAGATATTTTGATATCTGTCTAGACATGTATTGAATAACTTAATACACTAAGATCTTTAGTAGTAACTGAAAGAAAAATAAATCTTAATGATATACTAAAAACAACTCAAAATAAGGAGAGAATTCGGAAAAATTAATTATTTTAATAAAACCAAACAAGAACATATAAAAAACTGTACAATTCTTGTTTTATATTTCATTAAAAACTATATTCATATTTTTGACATTTCACATATAGATGTTGAAGTGGAATTAAATATAATTATTAAACATACTTCTGATATATTTTTGCGCTGTCAACATAAGTTATTAAATAAGAAAGCCATCTAACTTAGGTTATGTTTAAGTAATTATTATATATGTAGCTAAAAATATTGAACAATCACACGTATGAAATTCGAATTTGTAGTGCACTATCTCTGTCGTACAAATATAATATTAATTAGATAATGAAAGATAGAGACAACGTTCTACGACTCTGAATTTAGTTGTTTTTTTTAAATTGTATGCAATTATTTTCTGCTATTATATTGAATGATAATATGTATTTGTACTCTTTAATTATATTACAAATAAGCAGAATGTTTATGCAAACTACGATGACTAAATTTTGTAATTTTACTAAATGGTCCGAATTTAGTATGAATAGAAGCAGTAAGGTAACAATCGTATGGACCCATACTTTATAAAGTAAATATACAAAAGAGGCCAGCTCTTAGCTTTAACTAAAAAAAACACAAATTTCCAAAACCGAATAATTAATTTATATACATTTAATTTGTGTTAAGTTAAATTTAATAATCAGAAATATATAATAATTTATTAACTAGAAGAATTTATGATGTCCTTTCTATATTTGTTATTGTCATAGAATAATTTTAAAGATTTAGATACTTTACAGTTTCGGTTTTGGAGAACGATACAAGTAGGTCGAGAGAATGGTATAATTACAATAACTCCGTAGGTAAATATATAGTACATAAGCTATGAATAGCTTATAATATTTTGAGCCACCGAAGTATATAATATTTATATTAAATTTTCTCTATTTAAAGCTCTTAGTTTTCATTTCATGCGAGTTCTATTATCGCATGGAATACTAAATGCCCGTTTTTATATAGTTGTCCTACGTTCTGGGCGAATAATTTTATTATAGGTTATAGAAATAACAACTATTAGATTAGTATAGAGTGGCTATTATATGTTAAAAAAAAACAAAAGCTTCGCTTTTGGCATTTGCACAGAGTCAACCATCTCAGGTAACGTTTTAAAGTCAATAGATACGAAGAGTACGTTAGGAAGGTCACTTGGATGTAGACACTGAACAGTCTGAGAGTATACACCTCACATAAGATTTGCGTACACAAGAAAACACCGAGAAAAACTACACCACATTAGATCGTCCACACTTGAACTTTTTCGGCTACAACGCACCAGCTCGCCTGGTCGTAATATGACGATACGACGTGTAGACTTTCCACGTACTGTTCGATCAACTGATCAAGTTCACCTTTCTTGAAAACGTGGTAATACCTATGTAAGGTGACAGCACCTCCCTCGGACGGCAAACTGTCCGATGCGTCGCTTAGTGATGGCAAAAGAGGTGCATGGGTGACAGCCCTGCAAGTTTCTGCGGTTACCATCGCAGTGTCTTCGGAGGATGATCGTTTTTCCAGTAGTTTCTTCTCTCTGGAACATTCGCTGCACGAAGGCAGAGAGGTCAGACTCGCGCAGCCCAAGGAAGCAGTGCTACCAGTTTTGTCTCTTCTACTCCAATCGCTACCGGCTGAAGTGTCACTTGATTCAACGGAGAAACCAGATTTCAAAGGAGCAGTACTGGCACTGGATCTAGATGTTATAGATTCTGGACTAATTTCCATTTTGTCCAAATCGCTCGAGTCGGTTGATTGGCCAACTTTTAGAGAAGATCGTTTATCTGTACTGGTACACAGCGAGTCTACACTTATCTCCGACTCCAAAGAGTAGCCAGTTTCTAGAGATTGACTAGTGTCGTACGTTCCTGACTCGATTGTAATTTCCGGGTTGCCATTGCTGGAAGAAATAGCGCTGTCTTCGTCTGGATTTTTGGTATCAGTGACTTCGGGCAATTTCTCATCTGATACTATTTTGGTAACATGGTATTGAACGTTGGCACAGTTATTAAGATAGATGTCTTCATCGCTGGTTACTTTCATGGATTTCTTTAATTCCCTATATTTGTTAATTATTGGATCAACATCCTTTGACCTCTTTTTGCTCTTTGTTTTTGATCCACATTTGGGGAATAATTTGTTTATATCTGACTCTTGAGTATCACTTAGTGAAGTTATATATCTTTTTTCATTTGTGCTCATTTTGTTTAGGCCGTGCATATCTGTGCTTAATTTATTAGCATAGGGTTCTTCTAGATGTTGTAAACTGTCCGATAGCTCGTCGAGTATTTTTTGTGTATTTCTATCCTCTTCTTCCCGCTTAAGTCGGAGTGATATACTTTTTTCACTGCTACTACTGCTAGGCAAATCAAAGTCGTCTTCGTTTATGCGTTTTGAATATTCATCAATTTCTTGCAGCAATTTTTCGCTAAGTTTTTCCGCGAATTCGGTTAAATGTTGATTTCTTTCTTGTTCGACAATCCAATCCTCTTCTTTTGCCAACATATCTGATTTACATGTCACCAATGGTTCATTGGCAATATTTCTATTAAAACTTTCAGATTTGGAAATAGATTTTTCTGAATCGGTGCTTGATATGGAGATTGAATCATAAGGTAGTCTAGTCGGACTTCTGTGACTCTTTTCGTCCAGTGAGCGTCCATCTAGTCGGTTCGGAGATAATCTGTTTAAGCTCCAAGTAGAATTACTTGTACTTCCTTGTTTAGGCGATCTGTCTTTGGACCGTCGACCGGGCGAGAGTCGTTCCAGACTCGAGGAGCTTCCACTGGAGCTAGTATGTGATTGCGATCTTGACCTGTCCTCTAATATCCTTAAATCCCCTGGTGATAGTTTATTAAGGCTCCAATTACTACTGCTGCTGCTACTTGACGCTCCTTGCACTATAGCCATTGCCTCTGCGTTTTCAATCTTGTCTAAATGTTTTCTCTTAGTTCTTGGACTGGATTGTATGACAGTTTCGCAGGTTTCATCCAATGATTGTGCGACCTCAGCCGCTGCTTCTATTAGACTCTGTGCTGGTGACGACGAATTGGATTTTTCAGGTGTATTCGGTGCGTTGTCCTTCTTTTCTTCTGTTGTAGTAGGATTGGGTAAATCTGTAAATAGTTAAATATTTTAAGTGTGCTATAATAAATATGTGAACAAATGTATGTTTTACGCGAAGTTAAATAATTAATTTACCTTTTTCTATAGCAGTTTTCCTCAATTCATCCGGAATAACGCTGATCACGCTATCTACTGAGTCAGGCGAAGAAACGCCACTGGAATCGCTGTCCATGTCGTCTGTAGCTGGATTGAAAAGTTCGAGAGACATAAGCTTAGGGTGACTTTTAGCGATTGGTTCAGGTTTATTTGTCCTCACAATAGGGAAAGGTGGCCGTCTAGAAACACTTAAAGGAGGTATGCCCTTGTTAAGCATTTCTTTGATTTGTCTTATTCTTTCTTTTCTTTTCCTATCAGCGAGCCGCGAGTCAAGTGTGTCGCTTGTTGGCGACTTATTTGGTTCCTTAGGCTTAAACTGTGGGATCTCCGGTAGTTCCGCTACAGTTTGTAGAGTTATTTTAGGATAAGGTTTGATGTCCTGTAAGACCACACGCGGCTTTAGGTCATTCGTATCGGCTGTTAATTTATGTATTTCCTCAATATCTTTATTGATTTCTGCAAGAAGTTCTTTGGTTACTTCTGTTGGCGTTTCCTCTTCTTCTTTAATTGGAGGTATAGGATCGGGTTCTTCGAAAACTTCTACAGATATGTTTCGAGTGATAACAGGCGGTAGTGGCTCCGGTGGTAAAGTTTTCTCCTCAGATTCTGACTTCGGTGGAGAGTTAGGCTGACTTTTAGACTGAGGTTTTAGTGGAGGAGTCGTCGGTGTGTTAGTCGTTGAATAATTTTTCAAGCTGTATTGTGCCACAAGGATTTTATTTACCGCTCCTGGGCTTTGTGTGGAGTTCGGTGAAGACGGCGGCCGGATCAAGGAAAACGATTGTTTCATTCTAGGAGATGGTAGTCCAGGTGAACTTTTCATCCTCGGCGATGTCGGTACGGAAGAAACCTTTAACCGAGGCGATGTGGGTCCAGGAGACAGTGGAGTTGGTGATAAGGGGTCCCCCGTTCCATCAGCTTTTGGTACGTATATAACTGAAGCAAAACTGTCCTCCGAGTCCACACTCGTGTCGCTTTGGAGACTACTGTCTTTCGAGGAGTCAGAACCATCCTCTTTCGAATGCCGCCTTTCCGGATAACTCTTTTCGCTATTCGCGTTACTGTCGCTCGGTGTAGGTACTTCGGGAACGGGTCCATGAGTCTTCCAGCCTTGAAGCATTCTCACAAAGACCGTCACTTTATCAATGTTCGTTGTTGAGGTTTTAAATTTATTAGTGAGGCCATTCTTAAGCGACTGGAACTTTTTAGCCGTTGTCGCAGATGTAGAGAATATAGAATCTCTTATCGAGTCTAACGTTCCTGGCCTGCTATACAAGTATTCTTCATTTAACGAAGCCTGTTTTTGTATGTTCTTTCTTAATCGCTCCTTTTCTCTTAAACGTTCGGTAGACATTAATTCTTCGTTGAGAGAAGATTGTTTGAAAACGCCAGGCTTTTTTGACTGCAGGCGTGGAGTATGAATTTTAAAGTTGGGCATTTCTTCCACCATACTCTTCATGTCTGTTGGTTTGTCTAGGTCTTCGTCGGCGTCGTCTTCGTTGATAGACTTCTTTTGTTTTACTAGTTTTGGTTTCTTTCGTGTTTCTGTTGTTTCCACAGACTGTTGGTCTTGTGAAGGTACTTCTGTTTCATCACCACCGAGACTTGGTAGGCTGGACCGGGAGCGGACCATAGCTCTCCGTTCGATGTCGGCTATGTCGGTTAAGCTTCTTGACTTTAGTGTGGTCGTTTCAGATGTCTGAGCGACGAGCCTGCTGGGCAAAGCCTCGTCAAGGCGCCTCAGTTCGATCGGCAGATCAGCAGCTGGGGGCTCCGGTCGTGAGCACGGTCTCTGATTCACTCGCGTGCTTAGACTCCATGAAGAGAGGAATGAGCGTCGTCCAGCGAGACGTTGTAATGCTCGTCTTACAAAAGAATAGCAAGTTTCGTTCGGCGACGAAAGAGACGATGATCCCGGAGATCCATCGCGACTTTTCCACGACTCATTTCTGAAATTAAAATAAATATTGCGGTTATTCTAAATTAAATATACTAATGAATATGGGAAATGAAATCTATATTTACCGCTCATAATCGACGGAGAGAAATCGTGCCGTGGGTGTCGGCGGGCATAGGGTGGCGGGACGATGCCATGGTATGAGAACGTCCTGAAATATAAAATTTGTAGTTTAGTCCAGTCAGTTAATTTAAGTTGGTAGTTCGTAATATTGATTTTAAAACTATGTACCTGTGAATGAAAGTTCCTGCCCTCGTGCTCCATGGCCCAGACGGTGAGAAGCAGACGGCCGCCGATGCGGGTAACCCGGGCCAGTTCGCGCAAAGCCCGCGCGCGTCTCTCTGCTGTTGCAAAGTGATGCACCACCGCTATTGACAGTACCGCGTCGAATGACTCGTCGCGGAACGGGAGGCACAGGTTGTCGCACAGGACCACCTGTAAATAAATATACAGAAATATTAGTACAAGAATACTACGAAAACATGTCGGAAGTTTTTACTTTTTAAAACACTACCGAAATTATGGGAAAAAAGACTGATTTAACATATTAAAATAATTTGTTTCACTCCTATTAAAGCTCTAATAGGGCAAAAAGATTATAGTCATCCTCTTATGTTTTTTTTAGTACAATGATACTTCTATGATATAGCCTGAATGTCGAACGGCACATAAAATTAATGTCCCGTGTTCCTATGAGGATTTAATGAAATATGATACTTTATACACAGTAAAAAAATTTGATTACCTCATTGTTGTGTTGTCTGGCCTGAGCTGTGAGCCGCGTGCATCTGTCGCCGCCGACAGTGAACACGGACGGGTTTATGTCCAGGTACTTGCCATTTCCACAACCTGTTCACCAAAAAATCTATGTAGAAGTAAATGAGCAAGCGGTTAATCTTTGTTAATAATCTATGTTGTATTGGTAATCTACGTTAAGTGAGGCTTAAATCTTCAAAAGTAACTTTATGTTGAGTTTCCTTAGCTAGTAACATACTGCGAGTTATAGTAAGTACCAAAAGCCGATGATCTAGACTAGATATATTGGGGCGGGGTATGTAGTAACTTGTTTTATTCCAAAGGTAATGCTTATCACTTATTGCATATAGTAGCTAAGGAATAGTTGCAAAGTAGTTTTTGAGTTATCTATGAGTATATAGAGATTGTAAGTATCTTAGTATTTCGAAGTAGTTCATAGTCCTAATTTTAGTCCTCTTTCCCTTCCCACCCTTTTTCTAATAATGATTTGATGGAGTAGGAGTTGCATAGGAAGGTTAAATATTCTCTTTTTGTGCGTCTCCTCCTTTGTCGATTGAGGGTAGGCAACGCATCTGCAATTGCGAATGTCTATGGGCAGCGGTCACTTCGCCATTTCGGCGAATTCATGTGGCTACTTGCTCGATTGCCATCTTGTATTATAAAAAAAATATATTTTATATTTTCTAGATTCTCTAGGGGGTGGAGCGGATGACCCTTTGCTCAGGCGACAGTAAGTACTGCCAGTAACAAATACATTTCAATGAACTCTACCTAATTATTCTAGTTTCTATATTCTGCCCAATATCAAACAAAGACATGTTTACAGGGTTTACAGTTTACATTATTCAGGGTCGATTGTGACGATTGAAGTATAATCGATTTGTTTTGATATTTTCGTATTGATGCGAAGCGAAGTTTATTATGTAACTTCATATTCGAAATAGCCGTGGAAACCAACAGTAATATGAACATGAATAAAACAATGAATTTAAATGTAATACATATTTGAATTGAAATGCCTGAGTTTTAGTTTGTAAATAATTTTGGTATGTTAAGTCAAATCAGATATCAAGTGCGAAAATTTTATGGTTTTATCTACCAGATTTGCTTTCAAGAAACAAATCTTTCCAGTGGAAACTGACATTAAGATATATCAAATCTACCGCGTAATATTTATCAAAAAATAAATCTATTGTTTTTTTCCTGGAAAATAAAAATTACAAAGAACTGCTTTTAATATATTGTATTAAAGCACGTTTCGTAAAAACGCCCACGTATTGACATTTACCTCGGGGAATTCGAGTAAAGGAGAGTACGCTAATTATTTGCCGATGTTACATAGTTAGTGAACGCGTGGGTAGATGCTACGGCTCATTGAAGTGATCTTTTCAATGAGCATTATTTGCTCCTTTTTTAAATATCTTTTCGAAAATGTAGCCTTTTATTTTTCTTAATCAATTTATACGTAGAGAATTATTTAATTAAGGTATAATTAAATGAACTTAAATGCCAATAGCATTAGCTATTTATCTTCTTCTGTTTTTTGAACTTTACATTCGATATCTTCCGGGTTATTCAATACTTAAATACTTATACTTCAATTTATTGGGTTCTGTGTAATTTTTTAAGTTTACTGAATGCTGGCAAGGGTGACCATCAAAGAGTGTTCAGTGGGATAATCCAAGTGTTCCTTCAAGGTTTTTGTACTTTACTTTTTTCTATTATATACTTACCGACATCACAAACCAGACTGCCGGGTTCGAGGTCCTTGAGGAAGGAGCTGACGGCGGGGCGCGGCGCGTCCCCCGCTTCCCCCGCCTCCCCTGCATCGCCTGCCTCCTCGTACACATCGTGCACGTAGGCGTGCTCTAGCGCCGCACCGCGCCCCGCCGCCTCAGCCCCGATGCCCCCGCCCCCGTCCCGCCCGCACGCGGCAGACATCACCGCACCGACGTCACCATCGCTGCACGCTGCAAAACAAATATGCAACATTATTATACCTGCATAATGCTATCCAAAGGGATTGTAGGAGTAAGATACATCGATAGACTGATAGATACTAGAAAAAACACATCCCCTCCTTCACACATTAAGTGAGAAAACCCATCCATATTACATTATCATGATTACTGATACCTAAGTTAACGGTCAGTTATAATCTTCCTAGTTTACCACATTTTAAAACATACAAGGCTAAAAAAGTTTCTCTACAAAATTATTGAAATCGTTCCTCTTCTCAAGTCAGTGATGACATTTGCTTTGAATTTTAAGAAAAATACATACTTAATTATAATTTAAATTCGCGGGATGGGATATTTTCATACACAGTGTGTAGGGAACCGGGACAAAGGGCATTAGCCGCGCACGTGGCGACCCGCTGACCCGCGCGGACCCGCCACTCCCGGCCCGGGTACCCACTACTCTCATAGTTACAAATTTTGTCAAGGATAAAATATTTGAGCCTATAACACTTTAAATACAGTTAATGTATATAGGAAGACCGAAGAAAGTATATATGGACGATGCCAAACATATGTGTAAGAAGAGAGCAAAAGATATATGAAAGAGAAGTACATACTATGACAACTACACGTAGGTGAAAAAAGGCAAGATAAAGATGAAGTTGTGACACCTTGATAAGAGATATTAATCATTACAATTGACTTATTTTATTTGGTTCTGTAAAATGTTCTTATTGAACTCTGCTTTAACTTTGAGTGAGAACTGAAATGAATGATAAATCTATTTGGAAGAAGAGCACCATTACCTAGTGCCGATCCCACATAGACTTGGGCAAGGCTATGGATGATAATAGAACTAGTTTTTTTAAGTGGTAGACGCCGGCCACAACAACAATATCGTTGCACGAATGGGCCGGCTCGCTCGGTGGAATACCACGACCTCACCCAAGACAGGCGTGAAGTGGAAGCAATTCAGAGTTTCGTCTGATGAGTCTGCGTTTCAGAGGCCTAATATAAGTCTTCTTTCCCTACCCACCATTTTCTAGGAAAGGATAGGAAAAGGAAATGGGAAATATTCCTTATCTGAGCGTCACTTCCACCGTCGATTAAAGGTAGGCAACCCAACTGCCTTTGCGGATGCCTATGGGCAGCGGTCGCTTCATAATTTCGGTTAATTCGCCGTATGCTTGTTTGCAACCATATAATATAAAAAGAAAAACTTTTCTTTAGATTGTCAAACCGATCATTATTATGCAAAATAAGTACCACTGAGAAATCGAATATCGGTACCTGATTCTATCACCTTGCAGCTTCTTAAGCAATAAATTTCTCGGAACGCAAACGTGCCTAAAATACTCGGTGACTGTTAAATTTACGTCCGCCGTTCTGCAACGGAATTCGGAACTGCATTGAAATTCCTTAGAGGTAGTGGAGAGTGTAATCGATTTTATTATTTTGGATAATTTTTTCACGTATTTTATTCTTAACCTTAGTATGTAGGATTTTAGTAACCTGTTAGCAATGGTTATTTATTTAATTTGTGCCTTTTCAATATAAGTGACAACAATGCTAAAGGCAAGCGTTTTTATAAATCAATCCGTCACTATTATACATACTTGTCTTTGCTACTATTAAAAATAAAAGGCGCAGTTGTTAAAAAACACTTTACATATAAAATTGTTATAAATATTTTATTGCTATGAAACCAGTTAAAACGCGACTGTTCAGATGCTGACGTCTCAAACGTAACTTTTTATGATATAGGGTCCAGAATACTTCGGGTCGTCGGTAAACAAATACGGTGACCAAACCACAATGATTTAAGAGAGACGTTTGTAGCTAACCGTTTGGTTTTATTTTCATTATATCAAAAGGTGGCAACGAGCAAGCGGCTATTTGAATACGCAAAATAGGAAAGTTACTCTTGTCCATAGACATCTGCATTTGAAGATGCGATGCCTACCTTAATCGATAGAAAAGGGGACGCACATGAAGAGGAAATATCCTCTTTCTGCGAGTACGCTCCTCTGCAAAATTCACCTCCCTTTCCCATCTCTTCCTTATAAAGGATGGGGAAGGGAAAAAGACTAACATTAGGCTTCCGGCCGAGAAACAGACATAGCGATATGTATTAATACAAGATCCATTGCAGTCGGAATCACAATCTCTATTCAAAAACTTTACAAAACTATCGTTTTACTATAAAGATATTTAGTTATTCGTTAGTGCAATAAGCTAAGCTTACAAATTTCCTATTCAAGCGTACAAAATCTTACTAATATTATAAATGTGAATGTTTGGATGGATGGATGTTTGTTTGACGGTATCTTAAGAACGGCTTAACAGATCTTGATGAAATTTGGCACCGACGTATAACATAGTCTGGAAAAACACATAGGCTACTTTTTGCGTTTCTTTTAATTCCGCGCGAACGGAGTCGTGGACAACTGCTAGTAACTAATAAATTAAACTTACACTTCCATCACATTTAATATAAATAAATGCTAATTATTTTACTGGTGAAAGTTACTAAGCGAATGGTGTTTTATAATTCAAGACAATCCCACGTTAATGCACATGAATGGTCACAGTATGTTAGTGGAATAAAGGGCGTGTGGGTCGACGCTGCGTGGGCACAAACATTTTTATTAACAAAGTTCTGCTGAAACCTGACCGTACGAATACGATACGTGCACTTATATCTTGCGGTTCTCTTTACATCACTAAAATAATAACTAGCTGTCTACTTTGTACTTTGTGCAATAATATGTTATTTTATTTGTTGAGAATTTTTCACAATTACATTACTTGTAATAACTTTAACTTATATTACAGTTCAACTTACTGTGTTATCGTGGATATTCACTGCCGAAACGCATGAACAAAAATGTATAGTACATAATAAGAGAGTTCTCACAATTTTTATAGCATACAAATTTTTGAGAATGGACCCGCGGTCCAAAACTTTTGAGTCAAATAGTGTGTCTGTCAGTTAATTTAAAAGTTGCATATTTTTTAAATACCACTTATCAATATATCGCATTGTTATTACGGAGCATCTATTACTAAACAAATTTACTATTTTTGGAAAATTATTTGGATAAGATAATGGTGTTTTGACTCTCGGAAGAACAAATTGAAGCAAGTAATACATAGTAATCTGATGGTATAGGTCGCAAGGGGAGGGTGGGGAAACTTCGTATCGTTGCCGCGGCGACGCATCTAGGACGAAGTCGGGTCACCGGGCAACCTTCACCCCTTTTCCCCCGGGCCAACCTGGATGTCACATTGTACTGATAACTCGCATTTAATTTATAATTGCACAGCTTATCGGGTATATCAAGTCAAGTACATTGCATAGTTAAGTTTTATAGTATAGTTTTTTTTTATTTTCTGTAATTTTTATTCCATGATTATCATTTCGTAGTTTCTAGTATCCAGTTAGGAAATACGAGTTTGGGAGCTAACGTTATGTATGTAACGATTCATAGAACTCAGTATTCACTAACGCTCTCACAATCGTTCAAGGGTATAAACATTTACTTAGTGAAGATTTCTCATACTTAAAGTTCTTAAAAGTAAATCAAGTCATATCAACTTTACATCTATAAATCTTCTTAAAAAATAATCCTAAATAATCCAAAAAACTACCTAAATACTAAAAGAGCGGAAAATATATAAATAGATGCATGCATGTGTGGTGAGCACTTCAAAAAGCTTCCAATGCAGTTTATTGGATGTCGCATTTGCGGCGAGCAAATATTGCCTCCTCCTTTCTGTATTGGGAATTTGTAGTTTATTGTGTACTGTATACATATGTAGGGATATTTGCGTTCTCTTTATTAAATTCGTGACTGTATTTTCCTGTTTTCCTTGCTTTTTTACCTTTTTTAAAATTTTAAATTTAAAAATAAGAAATAAAAAAACCAAAGCATTGATTACTTAGATTTAATGAAGTTAATTCCATAATTTGTAAAGTTATCAAAACGTTATTTTAGTTGATTAAAAAACATAACATTTTAAAAACATTGAAAGGAATTTGTTTTTCATACCTTACATTGTAACAAAAGCGTTTCGTAAAACACTTCGTATTTTCCTCTTGACATGCGAATAGATGTGAAGATTGCGCACGAAAGATGTAGACAATAGGAGGATGCAACCGCATTCAGGTGCGAACTGAGCACAAGTGCACGTATTGAGAAGTGGAATGCAAAAACTAGAGCAGATAATCCCAACCATTTTTCGTAGACTCCTTTAAAATTTTTACTGGTTGAAGCAATCGGTACTATAACATTTTTTTTTAACTTTTGAATCTTTAACTTTATATCTCCCAATCGTACACCTCTGCCTGATCTTCCGTGGACCTTTGAGGTCCACCTGAACTAATTTGGGAAGCACTAGACTGTGGGGTAAAGCGTATAGTTACACCATAATTGTACCCTTAAATGTTACATAGCTGTTTAATAATTTTTCCAACTTTGTTCATGTTTTATTTGTTTTTGTACGTGTGTTATTATTATTTTCCGTCAGTTTATAATCGGTAACAAATTCGAAATCGATTTATCAAATAGTTATTGTTGTATACATCGCATATTGTATACATGTTACATAGTATAATGTAATAAGTTAAGTAAATAAGAATTTAATATTAGAATTAAGTTTAAAATTCTCATACAAATAAAAAAAAACAAGCGGACGTCGAAAAGATTTTGTAATTAAAAGAGAAACATTTTTAAATTTATTTAAAGAACAACTTGTCTAGCTAATTGGAGAACGACTAAAGAGCATCAATTTAATGAGCTTATAAATTTACAATATTTAATAAACATTTACACATAACTAATACTTTAGATGAAATTCTTTATCTATATATATAAAAGAAAGTCGTGTTAGTTACACTATTTATAACTCAAGAACGGCTGAATCGATTTGACTGAAAATTGGTGGGCAGGTAGCTTAGAACCAGGAAACGGACATAGGATAATTTTTACCCCGTTTTCTATTTTTTATTCCGCGCGGACGGAGTCGCGGGTAAAAGCTAGTTTTAAATACTTAAAACGTTACATAACATGTGTACTTCTTTTACTAAGTGACGTTTGCTTGTCTACAAAATTAAATTCTTTTTTTGAAACATGTTATATATTTTCAGTTTGCTACGATTCATTTGCATTATCTTGTAAACATATCTAAACTAGGTCAAATAAGTTCGCACGGGGTTAGTTATCATGCGGACAATTTTTATCAGTTCACAGATGATAAAGTATTATTTTGTGTACTTATAATAAATGGAAACACAATTATGTTGATAATAGAACTGTGCTTCCTAATTCCTGTGTTACTATTAAAAATGTATGCAAAAATTATGTTATCTCATGATTTGTCAAAGATATTGAAAGAGACTCTATTTGGATGAATGAATACTAAACAGGTTACGTGCCACCAACTCAGTTCATTTTGATACTTCAAAATCGTAGTGTCATTGTATGTGTTAAGGCAACGAATGAAAACTGATACGAGCCATATACTTCAGTAAACAGTGCCCATGAAAAGATGAAATGTGATATTTTATGTATGGAGGTATTTCTTTCAGCGTCACAGTCTACAAGACTCATAAAAGATCTCATTATGAAGGTAAATACAAACAGTTTGCTGGATATTTTTATGACATTTAAATAGCGATCGATATAAAATATTTTTGGATATAAAAATAGTATTTATTGCTGCGGACTATTAAAGAGTTTCATCGTCGTGTTATATCGAAAAGTAAATTTTCTTAAGATCATAAACAAAAAGACCTTAAGTTAATATTAGTAAAAAATTAATATTAATTTAAATTTAATAAGATTTTTTTTTCCAATAGAAATTTCTTAGTAAGAAAATTCTATTTTAAAATAATATCAGTGGTTTTTGAGTTAACACGAAACAAACAAATCAAATGTCCTTTTTGTCAGCGGAATGAAAGAAATAGTTTTTTTTTAAACGGGATGATCATTGTAATGTTATCTCAAGTGGTGTCAAACAGTCAGTTAGTTCTATGTCATTATAAAGTAGTATTATTAAAGTTTTAACGCCACAAAATATGTTTCATATATCAAGTAATACGCTTTCACACCTCACTATAAAATGATTTCGACAAGGGTGCATCTCAATGTAGATGTAATTACGTCACTGGAGTGCTCCATTAGAGAATATCCTTCTTTTATATTATAGCTATGAAAATCCTCTACTAAAATAAAATTTACGCAATTTTATATGTATGACTACGACCGCGATTCCGCCGTCCGCGCGGAATTACAAAAAAAACTTTTTTTTATATCATAAATTGGCGAACGAGCCTACGGCCACCTGGATTTGCCGAAATAGCGAGGCGACCGTTGCCCAAAGACATCCGGAAATGCAGATGCGTTGCCTACCTTTATTTTACACTTCCCCTTCCCATCCTTTCCTAATAAGAAAAGGGTTGGAAGGGAAAGAGGACTAAAATTAAGCCTCCGGTACCACACTCATCAGACGAAACGCGGAATTGCTTCCACTTCACGCCTGTCTTCTGTGTGGTCGTGGTATTGCACCGGTCGACCCGGCCAATTCGTGCACCCAACAAATATTGTTGTTGCGGGATCTACCACTGTAAATAGTATTATATTTATTAGTATTAATATGATCTTTCAAACTGTTCTATATCTGTTCCAAATTTCATCAAGATCCATTAAGCTGTTCCGGAGATACCTTCTAACAAACATCCATCCATCTAAACTTTCGCGTTTATAATATTAATAAGATAAAGTAATAGACTATTATATTACGTATATAGTTTATTAGTAAGAAATTAATTTCATCATTATTGGGATTATTATAAATTACCCATAAAATAAAACAACTTAAAGTTAACTTATTTAAAGTTTTTTTACGTTTAAAACTTCATAATACATCCAAGTTCAGAAGCAGACGAATAAAGTATATTTAGAAATACTTTACAACTTCAAGTTATATAATAGTTCGATAAATAAATATTAACGAGAAATCTTAATACGTATAAGAAAACTTTTTAATTTAAAAGACGTCCGAAGTCTGTTATAAATCTATTTGAGATAACATCTCTTATTTCTTATTATATCAGTAGCTTTTGTATCCAGATTATTACCAAAAGCTATTATTGTATTCGTTTCCGTTTCCAGCTTGAATAATCTATCAAGGCAGCTGGAGGAATATTTAAATTGGTAACAATCATAAACATCTATGTCGATTAGTTTCAAACTAGGACATTGTTGCGGCGTTTACTTAAATACAAATGGAAGGATAATGTTGAATATTATGTATTTAAAATACTGGTCGAAAACAAAACTTCGCTAATCTATGTATATTCGGAGTAGGGAGTAGAGTTGGAAATAGTACTAATATTATAAATGCGAATGTTTAGATGGATGGATGTTTGTGTGAAGGTATCTCCAGAGCGCTTCAACGGATCTGGATGAAATTTGGCACGGATAAAGAACATATTCTGGAAGAACACATAGGCTACTTATTAAGTTTTTTTTATTCCGTGCGGTTGGAGTCACGAGCGACAGCTAGTACATAATATTTTCTTCTTTCTTGATGTAAACCATTTCAGCAATTACTAGATTTTTAATTTAAATTATGATTAACATTCTAAAATTAAGGAAAAACATTTACATACCAGATAACAAATAAAAGAAATAACAAAATGTTTTTACCTATACATAAAAATGAAATAATTAAATGAACAATTTTCCTTCAATCTCTAAAAATTAATAAATGTAAATCTATCACTTGGACAAGGAAAACGAAAAAGAAAAATAAATCATCAAAAAGTATTAACTTAAAGAAAAGAGGTCCTCTTTTACATATACAAAAATTTTAATTACAAATAATAATCTACATTAGGCAATTAATTTTTTACGACATATACTCTTGTAAGTAGAGTAAACAGATTTGTACTAAGAAGTTTCCAACGTATACAAATGAAAGAAACGTTCAGGCGTTATAAAGAGAAACAAAAGACGGAAATAACGTGTCGCTAGCGGCAACGTGTTTAAGTCCTGTATGGACGTTATATTCCATATTCTGAAGAGACCCTTCAAAGGACTTGGCAACATGTTACAACGTACAAGGAATCTTGTCTGCTATGCCTGTACCTTTGTACGACGGGGATTGAGCGTTCTTTACTCCTCTAAAATTTATGTCGTCCATTCAGTTTCTAAAACACTGACAGCTAAGAACTGTAGGGTTTTTATGCTGTAAAGGTTTTTTCCAATTGAGAAGTTAAATTCACTTAAAGTCTAATAATTTAAGATTCGCTTAAATTTATTACGAATGTGGCTATAGACAGATATTATACATGAAAAAATGCTGATAAATTTATGTATACTGATTAAGAATACAATAAAATAAATAAATAGGGAAAAGAGTTGACCGACTTACGACTTTAAATTTAAATTTACTAAAATTACAGCACCATTTATAGCACAAGTACTAGGGGACATAAACGAATAAAAATTGTCAGATATTTGTATATAATTAAAAACAAATAAACAAACAAAAATTCATATCATAAGCTTATAAGCTACTAAGCCAGCTCCGTAAACATATTGCTAGCAGTATATCTTGCTAACAAGCATATAATTTAATAGATTAGTGCACGCTCCAGGGAGAGAAGAGCAAACGGAATTAGATCGAAGATTAAAAACCAGTAAGTATTGGGGTCATCGGCCGCGCGGCCTACTTGCCCGCCCAGTGCTACACAGCTACCGTGCTACAGCGCTACAGAGCTACAGCGCTACAGATGCCGACCATCGATTTAACACAAGCTTTGCTTGCGCTTAAATTATGCACCACTCAACTTTATGCAAATATTTCCGGTGTAACTTCACAGTATTTACCGACCACTGTCTAAACGGTTGTTTTGGTTTAATTTTTATTTTTGTATACAATACTAGCTTTTACCCGCGACTCCGTCCGCGCGGAATAAAAAAAAATTGAAAAAAAGGGGTAAAAATTATCCTATGTCCGTTTCCTGGTTCTAAGCTACCTGCACACCAATTTTCAGTCAAACCGATTCAGCCGTTCTTGAGTTATAAATAGTGTAACTAACACGACTTTCTTTTATATATATAGATACAGCTTGATGATTATCTGAGTTTTCAATTGTGAAGAACAGCGTAAACAATTTTGTTTTGAACGTAAAATTTGACACAATGTTAACGCGAAGAAGAAGTGCATAATATTTTAAATTAAAAATAAAAATCAAACATTAATTGTGAATTATGGTCGAATTTCAATTACTGGCCACCACTAGTTAAAATAAATTATATAATTTACATTAAAGTTTAGAAGAATACTTAGATGCATGATGATGTACGATCACTCTCATTATTATGATCATATGATAATGATGATGATGATGATGATGATCATACAAACTGCATTTGCTGCGTATCCGAATCATATTTACGTTATACGTATTCATATTTAAGTTAGTTGTGTAATCGAGATATTAAAAAATATTTTTGTGCTGGCCCAGCTGCGTCGGACAAAAACGGTACAAAGCAAAACATGTCACTTCTTTGACAACGGATTACGCTGCCGACTGCAAAGCTTTGTGCCACAACAAACATTATAACAGCTTTTTTGTCATATTTTAGGTATGAACTTGTGTATAGTAAAACTAACCGACTATTCTATTGTTGATTTTTTTTTTGTAAAAACTAGATAACGGTCTTAAATTTTTATTTATAGTCCGCAACAACTGATCTTTTACCGCCTTCATCTTGTGGTTTGTCTCAGGTTTTGGATCTATGACCAGATTTATCTGAATCAGACTCTTATGAAGTATTTTTTGGCGTTAGGATAGGATATGATATCTTCGGATGAAGAAGGTTCCAGGATCTCTGAAGGAACTCACCGAGGAAGCAAATGAGTTATGGTATCATTGCTATTAAGGTCATTCAGTAATGAAATTTATGTAGATTATTAAAATGATGAAGACCGCTATGTCAAACTAGACTAACAAATATTATAATGTACAAAAGTTAGAAAAGAAAAAGGTCAACTCCAAGAAGTTTTCATATCTGATATGTATGCGGTTGGCCTAGATAGTATATGTTGTGCGGGTGGGCCTGCCAAGTAGATAATTTTAAAGTAGCTAAGCGGGCGTTACCGCACGGTGAATGACCTCTTCCGGCCACGGCACGCGCAATGCGACGCCCTGGCGCAGCTGATGCAGTTGCTTTATCATCAAGAGCTGGTCTACATAAGCTACTTGATTAATAGTTTTGCGAATTGAAAATGGTTTTAAAGTTGCATTGTTAATTATGTCTTTTACTACGGATTGACGAAACGATCGGATGACTCAAAAACTACTTGAAGCGGGACCGCAATAAAAGCCTAGCTTATGATAGAAAATCAAAATGAAAATATCAACGATGTAAATTTAAATGAAAACATAGATGTACAGATAAATAGATCCTAGTCAATATTTTAGGGCATTCTCAACTTTACACTTGCGTTCTTTTGGGTGTAATCTTACTAATATTATAAATGCGAATATTTAGATGGAATTATGGGATGTGCGAATGTTTGTTTTAAGGTATCTCCGAAACAGCTCAACGAATCTTGACGAAATTTGACACAGAGGTATAAAATTGTCTGGAAGAACACATTGGCTATTTATTAAGTTTTTTTTTTATCCCGCGCGGACGGAGTCGCGGGCGACAGCTAGATTAATATAAATTTAGTTCGGGAATCTCTTTGATAGAAAATTGAATCATAGATGTTTCAAGATATATTAACGAAAAACTAGCGAGCTGTTTTTATCGATCACTAATTATTTCGATATAAAATATCTAGGTTTAGACCTTGTCCAATATCAATGTCCCTACTTATAGCCTAACGAGGTATTGACCGATGGCACGAGAGTTTTCAAGCCGCGCTCTTCAATTTGCTCTAACGACCGTCTATCAAGTGGTTTCAAGAACGAGCTTATTGTGTACACAGTGTGCTTTGAGCATATAAAAGCATTTAAGAGTTGGTAGATTACAGATTTACGTACAGTTCTACCTACTTTCGATGTACTTGTTACTTTGATGGGGTTCCACTGCCGAAACAACTGGAGAAAAACTATCCCTTATTAGTTCTTTCACAGTTTAAATTGTGGAAGTCAACGCTTAGGTGTACTCTAACTAACCCGTTGTTGTAAGTTTTTTTTATATCATAAGGTGACAAACTTACAAGCGGCCACCAGAATTCACCAAAAAGCGAAGCGACCGCTGCCCATAGACATCCGCAATCGCAGATGCGTTGCCTACCTTAAATCAACGAAGGAGGGGACTCACAGAAATAGGGTATTTCAATTTCTTTATCGCCTCCTGTCCTCTGCCGCCAAATTCTCTTCCCATTCCCATTCTTTCCTTATAAGAAACGTGTGGAAATTAAGGGGACTAAAATTAGGCCACAGGCCGCACACTCATCGGACGAAACGCCGAATTGCTTCCACTTCACACCTGTCTTTTATATGGTCGTATTATTTCACCGGTCGAGCTGGTACATTCTGTATGATGGCCAACAGATGTTGTTGTTGTAGGCACTATTAAGTGAACGAGGAACTTAATCAAATATCACTGGGCATATTATAATCAGTAGAGAAATAAACGAATCCTTTACGAATGTTGAATAACTACTTACTTGTTTTTCGTACTGATATAGATAGTACAAAGTTGCAAAGAAAGAAAACCATATAATTGAACATTTAATCATATTATCAGATCGTATGAGTTAACAGTGCGCATAACCATGTTTATTACATTACGATAGTTAAGTCATGTCAAGTACCAAGTCAATTAAAAGCGTCGGTGGCTCAGGGGTGAAGCACTTGACTTGCAATCTGCAGATCTTGGATTCAAATCCCGCCATGTACTAATGTGTTTTTCGAGTTACCATTTACGTATGTACATTTATCTTATGGTGAAGGAAAACATCGTAATGCAACCTGCACATATCTGAGAAGAAATTCAAAGATATGTGTGAAGTCAACCAAACCCGCACTTGGCCAGCGTGGTTGACTATGGCCTAGTCACGACTAACTTAGGGTAGGCTCCGAGCCCCTCGGTGGGGACGTGTACTGAGCTGATGATGATGATTTTTTGACGTTCTCAGAACATCCTAATTCAGTTTGTAAGAATACAGAAAATGACAGGTAGTATGTAATTTCTAATAAAAAAGCTTTCTATTAGTAAAAAATTTCCATATCGGTTTTAAGTTAACTGGGACATACAAATAAGTAAAAATCTATGATATGGACGAATTCAAAAGTAACAGTTTCTTAATTTATTTGTAAATAAAAATTATTGGGTTTATGATTTCAAAAGTTTTTTAAGATTATATGCTTAATGTGGGTTGGCGATCTATAAAGAACATCTTAGATAAAAGATTCTCAGCGTAGCCAAGCGCTGTGGACGACAGAGCTTAAATTTGGGCGTGCTTCGGACATGGAATTTTAAAAGCCTTGTACAACTTTCCGGATATTTCCGATGAAGCAGTATTAAACGGCAAATTTATGTTTCGCCGTTCTATTTATAGAAATAAAGTGGAACATTGAAATTAAGTATTATTTATTTTCTTACTAGCTTTTACCCGCGACTCCGTCCGCGCGGAATAAAAAAATATAGAAAACGGGGTAAAAATTATCCTATGTCCTTTTCCTGGTTCTAAGCTACCTGCCCACCAATTTTCAGTCAAATCGATTCAGCCGTTCTTGAGTTATAAATGGTGTAACTAACACGACTTTCTTTTATATATATAGATAGATTAGAATATTAAACTTTAATATTGTAGTCATATTTCTTATCTATTTTCACCTTTACGGCTTTTATAAATATGCAAACCACTATACTCCTATTGAGTGGTACTATTAAAATGAAACGATTCCTATGGACTTGAATCAATTATTCTTCCTTTCAACCCACTCCTCCTAAGAACTTCTCTAACCAATAATACACTATCTTATTGTGTCACTTCTTTAGCAAGTTTTTCACGAGACTCTTGAAGGCTAGGTACGTTTCGTTACATTTAATATAGACATAGGCATTGCCTTTAAGGTACGAAATGACTACGACACAAATTGCGACATTAATGTCGATACTATTTATAATTGTACGGATGAATTAAGACACTTGGGTACACACAGAGACACTTCGATATACACTGAGTGTACCGTGTTTGTGTCTCAGTCTAATTCTACCATTATGCTGTATATAATTTATAAATCACAATAATCATTGATAGTATAGCGTAGCCTAGCGGTATATAATGTTATGTACTGTGCAGGTCACAAATGGATTATCCGCGCATTACCTCGAGGTTACCTCGTGTTATATTATGTTTGTAATTGTGTTGCAGCGTTTTACATATTATAAATAAGACTCATAGTCAAAAATTTGATACCGGAGCTATAATGAAACTAAAGATTTAAACTTAATTAATGTTATGTTTGAAATGTTTCCGTATAGATACTATTATTTTTGAAAATGATGGGGGCAAACGAGTGGCGGGAACACTGAGGTGATCAACGACAACCATGGACATCCGCAAAACCAGAGGAACTACAAATGCGTTGCCGGCATTAAATGGTATGCTCACTTCATGACCCTAAATTGTATTGGTTTAGAAATACCGCCGAGGACAGACTGTTCGACAATGCGGTTGTGCAAGGCAGGAAATTGCGCGAAAATCGCACCGCTGTGGAATGCCAGCCATCCAGGTGTTGTGGATGTCGTCAGACGACGGAACTCGGCAGCAGAGATCGTACCAAACAGTTTTTCGGAACGGTCCCCGTGGTATAGACGTGGTATAGAAGGAACTGATATCCCTTGGTGAGGCCAGAGAATCAAGATGATCGGGAAGAGCTCGGGTGATGACAATTTGAGTCGCTATCTACCTTTTATATAGGTACAGGAATAAACATTTCACGCTACTATTGACACGAAAATCTACTTTAAAATTCAATCTTTTCTAAGATTTAATTTCCTATTTCGTGTAAAACCAGTTTCTTTGAGTGTCAAACATTATGAAACAAAGGCGTTAACTTTTTCAAATGTGACCAAGTATTTCATAACAAGTAAAGTACTTCAATAAATTGGACTACGTTGGTTAGTAAGTTTGTGTAAGGAATATATTGCATCGAACACGTTACTGAACGAGTAGTTAAGCCACAAGTCACGATACAAGTCAAATATAAGAAGAAATTAGTAACATATAAGAAAGTTATCGATGTAGCGTACATAATTCCATTACATACGCGCGCCACAAGAACTAAAAAACTTCTGTTTGTCAAAGAATCAAAGAGATGATAATATGTTTTTCAACAGTGGGAGCACATAGTAGCTAGTCTAAAAGACGTAAAACGTTGCACAGAGCTTCCGCTGGTTGGCTCTATCTACAAAGAACATCTGAGATAAATAAATACTGCGCTTTGACACCGCACTGCCATCAACATTGAACTTTTTCGAAGCATTATGACGTCAAATTTAAAAGCTTTTCAACTTATGTAATGTATTTCTTGACAATTTTCCATTAAACTTTGAAATAAGCTATGACATTTTATAGAATACTTTTCCTATTTGACCCTCTTTATAAATATTCATTTGCCCGGAGTATGTATGGGACGGCCCCGACCGACTTTTACGGTCTTTTACCGACTAGATTGATGAAATGCTCAAGGGAGGTATTAAGAGCACCCGAAAACGACTTGCATGTATGAATGTAGAATGGAGAGAGGTGTGTCAGGACTGTACTAAATGGAGGTCGCTGGTCTCTGCCTACCTCTCTAGGTTATGGGGTTATTTATGTTGTTGTTATTGTTGTGCACGTATGGTTACAACAAACATAAAGAAATCATGGAAATGATCCGACAATGTTTTATTCACTTTGTTTTTTTTTTTGGTATCAATCTATCATATTCATGTTTAAAATAATATTAATTTTATAAAAATGTATGGTATTAACAAGATATTTTCATAGTCAGGGATAAAGGTGCAAGTTATTAAAAGAAAAAACATGTTAATAGAATTTCCACTTAAATAGACTGTCGCGTCTTGATGCTAAGTTCCATGAATAGATTTATTTTTAGATTTTTATATGAAAACTAGCTGTCGCCCGCGACTCCGTCCGCGCGTAGTTAAAAAAAAATGGGGGGGGGTATGAAAAATAGATGTTGGCCGATTCTCAGACCTACTGAATATGCTCACAAAATTTCATGAGAATCGGTCAAGCCGTTTCGGAGGAGTTCAAGTTGGAACCCCGTGACACGAGAATTTTATATATTAGAAGTAAAAAAAGGTCATTGATATTATTCTTTGGTGTTGTTTCACAATGTCCAATTAAGTATTGAATGAGATAATTGGATATTATTTATCAAATAAAGTAGTCTTTGGCGTTTCACAATCTCACAAATAAGTTGTGAAACACAAACTATTATACGAGTAACAGAAAGTATTATGTGATTTACTACTCGTTTAATTGGACATTGTAAATCAGGTCTTTATTATCACAATGTTTCAATTAAATGTAACTTTCAGATAAATTTCATGAAATGAAGATGCAAAAGAGCAAGTACAGCTGATAATAATTGAGCGCTGCTTTCACGCTAGAGACAGCTACTGTGCTGTAGATTCCTTACCAATTTTAAACGAACAGAAGAGAGCGACCATCAGAAAAAGGTGGGTGGTTTAATTAATACATTTAAAATTTATAAAACATTTAAGGAATTACTTCTATAAAAAAGTACTATTTATAAATAGTATATAAGTAAAACGGATAGTGATACTATATGTGTATAGAGATCGTTACAGTACAGGGCAATGGCGGATAATCCACCTTTAATCCGACCGATAGCGCGATGGCATATGCAAACTGAATTACTGATTTATTCTATATGTCTATGTTATGTTTGTATGTAAATCTTACTAATATTATAAATGCGAATGTTTAGATGAATGGATGGATGTTTGTTTGAAGGTATCTCCGAAACGGCTCAACGGATCTTGATTGAGAACATAGTCTGGAAGAACACATCGACTACTTACTACGATTTTTTTTAATTCCGCATGATATTCCGCATAATTCCGCGGATGGAGTCGCAGGCGACACATATTTTATATGTTTTATAACACTTCTGTATATCTTACGACACGGGAACAAATTAGATTTATACTAATTTTGGATACTTATTAGATCTATAATTTTTTCATTCTGTTTTATAACAGGCCAGCTTTAGGCTTCGTCTACGTGGAATTTTTAGTATTTACCGTTTATTTTTAAGATGAGAGAAAAATGTCCAATTTCGAGTGCTCACAATCTTTTTATGTGAACATTTGCCAATGCGAACATGGTACAAGTTTAAGCATAGCCATCACAGATTGTTTTCACGTTTCAGACACTATAAAGAAAGTATACTCGTAGAATTAAGAGGTTGCCCTTACAACAAACAACGAAAATAAAATAAAACAAACGACGTGATTGCATAATTTTCTATTACGAGCCAGACGTTTGTAGACAAATTTTACAATACTGCGCCAACAAGTTTGGCAAACATGCATAAAACTGGCACTGGTAAGAGTAGTACAAGATGGTACTTTAACAAGCACTCGATGGCAGCCGCTGCCGTGCTTTGGCTACAAGCCTAATGACGAAATGTACAAATTTACAGTTTAGTTATACCGTGGTTCTAATTTAACGCTGCCGATTTGTTGAAGTTTTACAGCGTGATGTTACAAAAGACATACAGCTTCGTAATCACTTAGCTTAGCAGGAAAGTTATTCATATTGTACAATAATTCTTAACCTACTTCAAAAACTTTACGTATCACGAGTGACATATGCACCAATATTTTTGTAACATTAACTTCTCAACAATTAACGTTTTATTTAAGACTAGCTGCTCGCGGCTCCGTCGTCGATGAAGTAAAAAAGTGTAATTAGTAGCCTATGTGACCTTCCAGACTATGTTTTGCAGCTATGTCAAATTTCATCAAGATCCGTTGAGCCGTTTCTGAGATACCATCAAACAAACATCCATCCATCTTAACATTAACATCTTCTATCTATATATATAAAATAAAGTCGTGTTAGTTACACTATTTATAACTCAAGAACGGCTGAATCGATTTGACTGAAAATTGGTGGGCAGGTAGCTTAGAACCAGGAAACGGACATAGGATAGTTTTTACCCCGTTTTCTATTTTTTATTCCGCGCGGACGGAGTCGCGGGTAAAAGCTAGTTTATAATATTAGTAATATTAACGACAAATTGTTTTAAGTTTTTAACTGATATTTTCACCATCGATCTATTTTACTTTAATTAATAGTGATAAGTTTAAAAGGCAACTAAACTGAATTCTGAAGCTTTGCTATCCTTCAAAGTAGATCTTTTTTATCTAGCGAAAGAAAGGGCAGTAATTCGTAGTAATTTCAGTATATCTATTCCAATGAAACCTACAATTATTGTTAGTCAATATAACTGTAATATTTTCATATTAACAATGTTCATGTTTGTGGGTCAAACTCATTACTCTGTTGACCCATTTTTGTAAGCCTTACAAATGAAAGTTAGACTATTATAGTTCTAAAAAGGTTACTAGGAAACATGTAAAAATTAGGGGAAACATCTAAAAATGTAACGTATATGTTTATTTTAATAATTTAAGTAGATTTTCTCTCAAACTTTCTTGTTTGTTAAATTATTTGATAATATACCAATTTGTTTGACACACATATTTGAGATGGTTGATGGAGAACTTGCTCAATCAAATATGATTATATTAACCTGACGACTTTAAATCATTGATTCGCATGACTTTTCAGAGTTAAATTTTTAATGGTTTCTATTTTAGTTATCGTGTTTTAATTAAAATAACATCTGACAATAAATTAATAGTTATATATCTAATGTTGAAGGACGAGCCAGTAAATAGAGTCGCAATGCGAGCCGGCGACGTCGCGTACGCCATGAATAAAGCCAGAAGTTATCCAAGGCTGTCTAAAAAAAGCTTTTACGTAATTATACCACTATACTTGGATAGATTCGCAAACAAGACAACTCCATATATATATAAAAACTTTAAACAGCAATAGTATGTTACAGTATATTAGGTTATTTTTTTATGTCAAACTAGTTGTCGCCCGCGACTCTGTTCGCGCGGAATTAAAAGAAAACTTAAAGCCTATGTGTTCTTCTAGATTATGTTCTACATCTGTGTTAAATTTCATCCAAATTCGTTTAGTCGTTGTGGAAATACTTTCAAACAAACATCCATCCAAACATTCGCATTTATAATATTAGTAAGATAGGATAGAGAGGAATTTGGGATCATGTCTTATAAAATAATCTAATAAATAACGTTTGCTTTAAAATAAAAAAATAAAAAAAGGTTTTTCCAAAATATATTTAGTAACTACATCAATACTAATCTATTTCCAGTTTTAATATTATAAAAGTAGTTAAAATTCATATTTATTGTGATTTTTATTGTTCCCATTAAATTTACATTTAATTTATTGACCTCCAAAAATTATGACTAAAACCTATAGAGTATTGAAACATACAATATACGCGCAGTAAAGAAATTTTGGCAACGTTAGTATGACACAAAATTACTTTAGTTAGTGAAACTAGTAATTTATCAAACCGTAGGCAAGATATGAAGGGGGTCGGCCCATTGAAGTCTCTCCGAGTTGGCACCACTCCCAGACTAGTTGTCGACAGTTTCAACTCCTTGTGCCGTTGCCAATATGTATATAAGTACAACATTAAGTAAAATAAGTTGGTAGCCTAACTTGCGTTGCAACGGATGATAATGAGAAAAATATTTAGGGGTATACAATGCGAAAACTAAATTCAAATTTGATGTAAACTTAACTTGTTCTTGGTGAAAGTTTAGCATGTAGGCTAAACAAAAACTAAAGTGAAGTAAGACATTTTTAAGTTTAATATTGTATTAGTTATACGCGTATTTAGCTATAAATATTAAGTTTATAATTAAATACTTAAAAATATATACGAGTATTTTCCTCCCAAGTAGGGTTGGCGAAAGACAGGCGGTCAACTGTTAAAAATTAAGCAAAAACATTAGACTATGTGCCAACCCCGCGTGGGATAAGACCAGGGATGTGAAGAGTACTTTATGAGTAACAGTATATGTACAGTAACAGTGTATACATCTTCAATCTTCAAATATCACTTCTTGTGGTATAAAGATTTAATTCCTATTCCCGAAGTTTTGTATATAACTACATAACATAAAGTCGGTCTTTCAATCCGAGTTAATCTTTAATGTAAAATAGATGAAATAAAAAGTAAATAAGGAACTTACCTTTATCATATTCTTCTGTCACTTTTTCTTATTAACTTTTAAGTCATAGAAAGTTATTTGTCTTGAGTCGCGTCATGTTCTTTGAACTCAATTACTGTTAATGCACGGTACCACTAGTACACTCATAAAATTAGTATGTTCTAGAAATCATATGTATTTATGTAGATTTATTCATTCACTATACTTTCCATTCACGTAGCACTTTATTTTATTACCTGGAACAAAAAATACAGAATTAATTAATAGTTTTTATATCCATAAAACTAGAATGGAATAAATATATGACAATTATATGGAAGTGAAAAATTAAATTAAGTAATCTTTGGTAATCACAACTTAATGATGTTGTTAGCTACGAAGTTAACTTAAGAAATAATTAAACGAAGTAGTTAAATGGACGATTATCACAATTTAAGATTTTAAGTTCGTATCCTAATCATATCGTATTTCGTAGCATTATCGTTACTGTTTTTTTAGCATCATTTTTGTAGCATAGGTCTACGGCGTAGACCCATTTAGATTGTCATACAAATTTGTACGATGTAAAAGCTACCCTGTAATAAATGTTTTTAAATTTCCGGAACTAACTGATTTTATCATTATTTGAAAAAAAAAAATAGTATAGGAGAAAGAATTAAAGGTACGTAGATATTTTATAACAAAGCTGTCGTCCGCGAATCCATCAGCGCTGAATAAAAAAATTATTAATTAATAGTCTATTTGTTCTTCCAGACTATATTCTACATCTGTGCCAAATTTCAGCGAGATCCATGAAGCCGTTCCAGAGATACCTTCTAAGAAACATCCATCCTTCCATCTATACATTTATAGAAAATATATTAGTAAGATTACTTCGTTAATATACTAAAATTTTACATCATCATTTGAACAGGGATTAAATATAATTTGTTTTAAAATTTTTGTTTATTTTTAATTTATCATCACAAATATAATGATGACCTCTTTTAACGTATATTTTGATTCACTCGCTTGTTATTCACACAAGGTTGCAATATTGATTCGAGAACATCGCGGTGAACCAGCATTATAACTAGAAATGTAGAGCAAAAGTCCATTTAAATATAACTAACTCAACGTAAACTATGTAAAAATAATGAACTGTATTTCAAAATATAAATAGATGTCTATTTATCAATACATTCGTATCGTTAGATTCGAATCGCGCAACTGAAATATTGACGTAAAATATCCGGCTGATCTAAAAATAATAGATGACTAGGAGTGGGGTCGTTCTATAGCTATTAAGGATACAGTCGTGCGGTAGGAGCGTTATCAAATACACATTAGCTGGGAACAACCCACGTCATCGTCATTCATCGAATTCGATCGCACGCACACACGCGCACCTTCATGTTGGTACGCACCACACCCACTAACACTCGACTAAGAATAAGCAACAACCATGCCCCGATAACCCACCATAAATGACCATTAAACTTATACAAGAATTCTTCACACCCGCGCACCGACGTCCACCATCTTAAATTCATTCACAAAATTTGTTACAGCAATCGCCTTATTTGTTTACCGTTTCAAGCGCCCTCAATCACTTGTGTCCATCAAATGATGTCGAAGACAACTTATATCAGCGGCATCTGCACTTTAAACACTATTTCATACATTTAAAACACAAAAATATGACAATTCTTGTTGGAAAACCGATGGGAATGGTGAGCGCGGATTGACACACCTGATTCGCACGGACGACTCAGTGCAACTAAAGAATGGTGGCAGGACTGCGGACGGCCGCGGGACGCGCATGCGTGCTGACTACCCGCCAAAATACATGTACGCGCATGTATGGAACTTATAAATTGTAACCTTATTAAAACTTGAATTAATACTTCTAGTGCAAAAAAATTTTTTATAACATCAAATTTTAATAGTAACAAAAATAACAATAAAAGGTATTTCTTTATCAAATCTTTGAGATTTATAGAGGCTATCTTTATCCTTATCGATCTTGGTAGGTGTGAGAAGGTGGACCGATGTAGCGGCAGTGCTATAACGAGCGGACACATCAAGTGAGACGCCGGTCTATTTATACCCCGCGTAGTGACACAGGATCGTAGAGGGCTACGGAATTCTACGCCGTAGCTTTATTTTTTAACTTCAACTTTTGAACTTTATAAAATAAATTAATTTTGGCTCTTTTAATCGAACGTAGATTTTTACACATTTATATATTAACTTTATTAGGGTAAACAAAAACCTTCTTCCCCTTCTCTAATAAAAAAAAATATTTTACTATTAGACTCATTTATTTCAATAATAAATGAGTAAGTTGTATTTCTACATTAAGTGTTAAAAGTTGCAAAGTAATTATGACTCAAAAGAACGTGCGTTACGTAGAAAAAATATCCTTTAATAAATACAAACGTGACAGCACATAGTTTATAAGATTCTAGGATACTGGTTGTATAATAAAGTCTAGAAATTAATGCTAAAGCATGTGCCTGAAGCACTCCAGTTTCTTTACTTGATATCCTGAAAGTGCAGTTGTTGAATATAGACGCACTTTCTGAAGGTTTAAAATTAATCCTATTAAGTAAATTTTAATTAAAAAAATATGTCTCGAGATATGTATCATATTATCACGATAAAGAATATTAATAAATGGGAAAACTTTAAATAATTAATTAAAAAAATGGCTGCAGAGATGACAACATTAATACTTGAAGACACAAATTGCGCATTATTTTTTTAAATACGTTAGATAACTCAACAACAAAATAAAAAGTATCTTGCAACTCTTTATTCAACAAAATAGATGAATTGGCATCGAATACTTGAATGTGACTTCGTCGGACTCCGAGCGCCACAGTGTAGCGATAACAGAAGTATAATCATAAAAACAAAAATAATTTAATTTATTATCATCACTATTATGAAGTAACTGACCGTTAATTGTTTAAGAAAATAAGATAACTTCTTTCATTTGTGGATTTTAATTTTTTTCCTGGCTGCGGGTTGCCCGGGTCCGCTCATCATGGCAGTCTTTGGGGGATGCCTCTGCCCAGCAGTGGGCGTTACGTAAATTTAAGCAATATGGCAAAATTTCGTAATCAAATAAAAAAGAGCATAGGGAGAAATATTATTAAATTAAAAATATGATTTGGTACACTTTTAGATAGATTTTGTCAGTCAATAACTATGTAACGTTAAAATCAAGTCGTAGATGTAGACATATTTAGTAAAAAGAAATTTATATCCAAAGTCAAAGTTAACAAGCATAATTTGTTATTAAAAAACAAAAATAATTTTACTTATAATCTCTCTCTCTCTCTCTCTCTGCCTAGCTCGTATCCTACATGGTGGTGGCTTTTCCAATTAGTTTCCTCCACCTCGCCCTGTCCTCGACATCTTCATCTGAGACTTGGCACTCACTCACTTCTTTTAGCACTACATCTTTCCATCTAGTTTTGGGTCTGCCTCTGGATCTGCGGCCGGGAAGGGAAAGAATTTTACTTATAATCTAACTTACTAAATAAATCTTCGTAGATATGAGGCTAGCATTACTCAAGTCTTTTAAGTAAAGCTGGATAGTTCAATAATTGTTCAGCTGTTTAGTAACTACCCTACATCTACGTGGGACGCATTGATAGAGTATGGGGTTTAGTATAGTCACTTCGGCGCCGCCCTGGCGAGACCGAGGTCAGACGAGACCTGCGTCGCCGCCAAAAAATAAAAATGTTTCCACGTATATCTCTCAACAAATAACACAAATTACGTAGGTGCATCAAAATATCAATGGTTTATACGTCACAACTTATGGGTTTGAGTGTACACTTTAATATAATCTATGTTCATATGGTGATTGGTGACTTCATCAACAGTTAAAACTTTCAATGTTTACAAGTCGGACTTATACTAAACAACCCACTTTTCCTGGCTATTAATAAAAGTATAATGAACGAAAGTTCCAAAAAAAAATGAAGAGTGAGGATAATGTTTTCATGATTAGATATGACGTTACATTTCTTATTGCCTTGTCACAACCTAAAAAATAAATTAAAGTTTAAAAACTTATTCGAAAGCCTGATAATAGTTTTTATTGCAGAATAATGTATAAAATCTGAAATTTTCGTATGAAGTTTTTATTTTATTAAGGTACTGAACAGCCATATTACAGATAAGAAATAAAATATCATAACACAGTTATTAAATTACAATTAAATCTCCTTATTATTAGCTACATTCGTTACTCTACAATTTTTAATAAAAACTTTTAAAACCAAACCCTTTTATTAATTCTCTACCAATTTCTGTTACACTCTTCGATATCTATTGTGAATAAATACAAGATCAACATTTTTTTTTCACTCAAGTATCCGAAAATATATCTCTAATTTCAGTTCATAACATATTATTCCACGCCGTTCTTAGAAATTCGTAAAATAAGTGATAAATAAATTACGGGTTCATTATTCCGGTATGTTATAATTCATATGTCAAATCGAATATATTTGATGTTACAAAAATAAACAAAAGTTATTTACAAAACAAAGCTGATATAAATAAACCAATATCACAGATATCCCGGGCACGATCTCTACATTGACATCCAGGCTTGTCTACGCATAGGACGCCTACGGATTTGAATTTCGAAGGCATTCATGTCAGAGAGAATAAGAATGTTTACTTTTGAACGGGTTCGAAAGAGATAAATATATGTATCGATCGGCTTGCGTCATACAGCACGCGTGGGCGCGATGACGTCACCCCGCTCCCACCAATCACGTTACAGGAAAAAGGCGCCACAAATTAATGAAAAATGGCGGAAGACACTATGGGAATATAATATCCTTGCTATTACGTCAATTGTTCTGCGTCTGTAGGGTAGTTTAAAATACTGTAAGATCAGTTTGTTAGTCAAGTGTTCTGTATTTTTGGTATCCATTTTGAATAATAATTAAAATAAATATTTACGATACTAGCAGATTTGATTTTGCATCAAATTAGACATTTAATTATTTTGTAGGAGACAAATCCCATACCACTCAAATAATTCCTAAATCCTGAAACAAACTTTTAATTACCCTGATTAAAAATCTAACTCACGTGTATATATAGGAAGAGTTTATTAACAAAAAAACGTTTAAAAATTCGCTGTCGCAAGAAGGATAAGTTGAGAATAAAAAACATTAAAAATGATTGAGCTCTGTCTAATTTTACTTCCACTTCTAATGCTATTAATAATATTTTTGATGTGAAACATCTATAGGATCACTTGTAAACCGAATTGTTGGCGTGGCGACGCTTGCCGTGGCGACGGGTCGCCACACTATACTGAGGTATACATGTATATATATATATATTATTATTATAATTATTATTTATTATTATCATTATTTTCATTATTATCAATATCATTGATATGATTATCGTTATTATTATTATTTAATTATAATATTTAATATTTTATGCATATTGTACACACACGATGTTTCACATCTGCCAGGCGTCCCATGACGGCTCACATTTTTTTTTTAATTAAACAAAAAAATCAAAACGTATATTTTGTAAAAGTTAATTTAATAAAATGAAAACTTCAATTAAAAAAGCATAATTAACATTTATGTTTTTATCGTTTTGAAAATTGATAACATAAATTGAAACAAACAGCGACATCTATGATTAAATACTGTTATTCCAAGCGTTTTATTATTTTGTGTATAGATGGCGATAAAACAATTCTGGATTAATACAACTTTTTTAATTGTTCAAGTTTGTAATAAAATAGTTGTTATAAGGAAAACAACATTTTATTCATTTTCACATTTTTTGGTATCTCAAAAAATTACGTATTTCTTATATATTTAAAATACAAGATTTATTGAGCTGTGCAATTCGATCAAAATGGACATAAAATTAGGAATTTTAAAAACAAATCCAAAATGAAATATTGCTAATATCTTCATTTATGTTAGTTTCCGAGGTCAAAAACCGAGGCAACACTATTTTTATAATGGTACAAAACAGAATGCGTGTATAATTTGTTTTTTATATGTCATTGACCCCATTCATTAGAAGGTTCATTTTTTATATGAAATAGAAGTTCTAATTAAGTATGGACTTTGTAGTGGGTTTTTACGTTGTGTTTCTATTCAATAAGCATAAAAGGACAGATTCAAAGACAATAATATATTTTTTTATTCCATTTTTAATATGCTAATTATAATTTTTAAGATGAATTTGTTGTTGAAATTATTGTATGCTTCTTTTGAGTGCATTATTTTTATGATAAAAACTTGAAAACGGTCTATTTTTTAATTTATATTCTGAATAAAAAAATCTATTAAGCACCCTTTTAAACAATAAATAAAATATTAACCTCTTAAAAAGATTATATATCTTTTGATATTATAATAGCGAAAGTTATATGGATGTATATTCAAAGGTGTGTGTAGAACGGCTCAACGGATCTTAATGAAAGGCATTATTTTTTTTAATTCCGTGTGGACGGACTCGTAGGCGACAGCTAGTTTAATTTAAATTTTAAACGGCGTCTCTTTTATTGATATAAAAAATATCTTAGGTGAATCTATTTCTAAGGTTTTTCAATTAACATAAATCATTGGCTATTTGATATGAGCTCGTAATTTAAAATTGTTTACAACCTTTTTTTTTCTTCTTGATATAAAACAGTCATCAACCTATGACAAGATTTTTTTTTTTTTTTTTTTTTTTTTTTTTTTTTTTTTTTTTATATAGGAGAAGGGGGCAAACGAGCAACGGACCGAGAATTATTTGATCCGACGCCCATGGACATTCGCAACGCCAGAAGAATCGCAGATGCGTTGCCGGCCTTTAAGGAAGGTATACGCTCTTTTCTTGAAGGCCCCTAAGTCGTAACTGTTTGGAAATACCGCCGAGGACAGAGTATTCCACAACGCGGCTGTGCGAGGTAAAAAGTTTCGTGAAAACCTCGTCGTTGTGGAATGCCACCCATCGAGATGGTAGCGATGAAATTTGGCGCTCTGTCGACTCGTGCGATGACGGAACTCGGCGGCAGGTATGGTTCCAAACAATTCTTCGGAACACTCCCCATGGTAAAGGCGGTAGAAGATACAAAGGGAACTGACGTCCCTTCGCAAAGCCAGTGAGTCAAGCCAGTCGGTAAGACCCCGGTCATTGACGATTCGAGTGGCACGTCGTTGCACGCGGTCAAAAGGAAGAAGCTGGTATTTAGGAGCTCCAGCCCAGAGATGCGAGCAGTATTTCATATGTGGCCGAACCTGCGCTTTGTATAACTGTAAGCGATGGGCTGGCGTGAAATACTGCTTCGCTCTCCCTAGGACACCAAGCTTCTTAGAGGCCAGCTTGGCCTTCCCTTCCAGATGACCACGGAATTGGACGTCACTCGATATGTCAACGCCGAGGATACCAATGTTGGCTGAGGCAACCAGAGGAGTGTTCTCAAAGCTAAGGTTGACGACAAAGGGTTCTTTTTTGGCGGAAAACGCGCAAACTTGTGTCTTTTTGGGGTTGAATTCGACAAGGTTTTGTCGCCCCCAATCAGAGATATTACGCAGAAGGGTCTCCAGTTCGGACACAAGTTTATTCCGGTACTCGATGACGCTATCCCGAGAAACATTAGCTCGGGCCGTGTACAAAGCGTCGCCCGTACTATCGTCTGCATAACAATGGACGTTACTATGATGTAACAAGTCATTGATATGTTAAAAAGATGTGGTTAAAAATGATTAAATTTATGAATATGTAGTTATATGAATTGAAAACTTTAAACTAGATTTATAAAACAAGTAATTATATATTAGACTTTATAAAATAAGTAAATATGCTGAAGATAAAACTTGATAATAAATTAAACTATCGTACGCTAAAGTAACCTTCGATAGTAAAAGGATAAATAAATACAGAAATTTGAAAAAAATGTCTTGATTATTTATTAAAAGAAGGACTTTCTTTATTAAAAAAAAAAACAAAATAATTACTATAAAAATTTAATAAAAAAAAATCTTGTATATCACTTTCTATATCCAATGTCAATCCTCGGTAGTATAGTGGTAAGTATCCCCGCCTGTCACGCGGGAGACCGGGGTTCGATTCCCCGCCGGGGAGACTTTTTGTCTAATTAAGTAAAATCCTTTTTTACATTAAATTTTCCTTGAATTGTTAATAACTTTTCCTCCATTTCAATCAATATTTTTATTCATATTTAACAATCTAAAATCAATTTAAATATAATAAAAAGTAATTTTGAATAAGTTAACGTATTTACACCGTCTTAACTTTGACCTGTTGCTTAAATGGCAAGTAAGAGGTATCAGTGACCGCCCCTTTAATCAAATTTAACGTTCTGTTTGTAACGGTCGTTAACCGAATGTTAGGATGACCACAAATTCGTATTTATAAATAGTTCCCTTTTTAAATCAATTCTCGATAAACAACGTTAAGTATCAAGATAGTAGTTAAGGATAAAAGTATATAAAACATGTTTGATTCAACAGAAATATATTCTTTTAATTCCCAATTTGCAGTAACGAACGGAAGAGGAGAAAAAAATTGATATAAAAATTTTTAAAGGTTTTAAACACCTGTTTTGTGGTAACCCTAATTTAACCTTAAGCCTATCCTTCACCTTTGGGCGCGGCAGTCGGAACCAGGTCAATTCAAGTTAATATTACATTTACGTTGTTTTTGTCCATTCACTTCCTTGAACACGAAACTATATTTAACCTTCGTTGTAAATGAATTTATATTTCCAGTATAAATATAATGTATACAAAAAATTTTAATTTTTAAGGGTACACCGGTAGACGCAGGCCTAGGAAGATTGATTGAATTAGATGGATGGATTGCGTGAAAGGTGACAGACATGATCAAGAAGTGATAATTTAGATGACGGCGATAAATATGGACGGAAACCTGGTGCACCGACCCTATGTAAGTGGGACAAGGTCAGGGAGATTATAATAAAAGTTAGAATCGTATCTATATATATAAAAGAAAGTTGTGTTAGTTACACCATTTATAACTCAAGAACGGCTGAATCGATTTGACTGAAAATTGGTGGGCAGGTAGCTTAGAACCAGGAATAGGACATAGGATAATTTTTACCCCGTTTTCTTTTCTTTTTTTTTTTATTCCGCGCGGACGGAGTCGCGGGTAAAAGCTAGTTTATTATAAAATTCTATGTAAATAAATGACCTGATTACTAATCGTCATCATAATCAGCCTGCCCTCTTCCTAAGTACTACTTCTACATACATCTCTATCAGCGATCATATCTGAATTCAATCCCTTATACGCATATCCTCTTCCACACAATCTATCCATACTTTATTTTGTCTTTTTTTAGTCTACCTCTGCAGCCATCTATCTACATTCAATTTCCGTCAATCGTCCTTTCACAGGAAACGATATATGTAATATATAATTTTTACATAAGTGCCCGCCGTATCTATAGTTCGATATAAAAGTTTCGCAACCGTATTTCGTCAAACAATAGTATTGCTAAAGTATTTCTTTCAATAATTGCTCTCAGCTATGGGAAATATACTATTAAATGCCGTCCATTGTCTTGTCCGATAATGACGGTGTTTTTTTTCAAGAGCAAAGAGTCATGGAATAGAATGCGATTTGAATCTTTGGTTTTATTATTTAACCAAGGATACTAACTGCAGCACTCCTAGTCTTTAAGTAGCCCCCTTAATGTACATTTAGTGTGAATAATACACACTTGCGGTCTCGCTTAATGACCAATTAACGGTACTCATTACAGCAATAAGACTGATATGTGAACTCGACTGGAAAATGTATTTTTTACATACTTTGTTATGTTTTTATTAATGCCCTTATAAAATATACTTAACATTTACTACATAAGTATGTCTATACTGTATATAAAGTGTATTGAAGTATGTACTAAACAGTAATCGTATAGTTCAATTCCCACGGCCTTTAATTTGTATGCGTAACATCGCCCGCGTATTACGAAATGCTCTATATAACTAGATATTTAATAGAACACGCCCGTCTATGGTATTCTTATTTAAAGGTCACCCGCAATGTGCGGTGTTTCATTCTTATAACCTTGTTTGGATTGCTCTTAATGTTGCAGACAATTAATAGGTCCGACTTATTCAAACAATATAGCCAAAAAATATTTGTCAATTACTGTTCAGCCTAAGGACGTCGGCCTTGAGTATTTTTAACCATGTTGAAAGCAACTCGCCTTGTAAAAGAACACTTGTACAGTACATAAAGAAATTTTAAGGGAATTTTATTGATTCGTTATTTTAGTGCTTTTTGTCATATCCAGATGGCGCTATTTTACTATCAGAGAAAAAACATTATCTTTATTCTAAACTAGGTTTTAGTCAATAACGTAAAAAAAGTAATTTTAATTATTTTTATAAGATCAAATTTTTAATCGAATTTTTTTATTAATATTTCCTTCTAAAATTTCAGATTCCTGGACATCTGCCTCCGTGGCGCAATTGGCTAGCGCGTTCGGCTGTTAACCGAAAGGTTGGTGGTTCGAGCCCACCCGGGGGCGAATATCCTTTTTGTTCATTGTTTTGTTTCAAAAAATGATAAAAGCATTTTTAAAATTTTGCTATGTTAAATTTTACTAATAATCTGATTGTACCAATACAACTAAATAAATAAATTTTGTAAGTATTAGAATTAAAAAATTCAAATAATAGGAAAGTTATATGTTACAATGTTTTTTTTTTTCAAAGATTAAAAAAATATTGTAAATACATAAACTTTGTACAATACAAACAAATGTACTATTTCGAACACTAATTCATAACCTTCGATAGCTCAGTTGGTAGAGCGGTGGACTGTAGAAGTTTAAAAATATTGACATCCATAGGTCGCTGGTTCAAATCCGGCTCGAAGGAGACATTTTTGTCCAAATTTTCAACTACTTTTTTATTATAATAGAATTCCTTAACGTTGGTTTGATAATCTTGAAAAATAAATTCCGAATTTCTAGTCAGATGTTTATTTTATTTGCACATTATGACGATCAAATTTTTACGAAGGTAAATATTGATTCTGGCTGAAACAATTTTTATTTGAACATCAAAGTGATCATCTACGTCCATGGACATCCACAAACACTAAAAGAACTGTAGATGCATTCTTGGAATTTAATAAAAATGCACACTCGCTTCTCAAAGGACCCTAAGGGTCCGTTCACATTAACAGGGGCGGAGAGCAGAGCAGACCGTAACATCAAATAAATTTGATCTTTATGACATTAGACCAAGGATTGATTTTACATTGCACGTCTTTTCTTATCTTTTTGATAAGAGATGTCGTACTAGTTTGGAAATATTTCTCTAAATAACTAAAATATACACACTATGCTATTGTAAATCTTATATATAACATTTCCATGTCACAATGTTAATTACCGTACTCCTCCGAAACGGCTTGACCGATTGTTATGAAATTTTAGTAGGTCGGCGGTAGATAATCGGCTACTAAATATTTTTCATACCCCTATTAAGTTTTTTTTAAACTCGGAGTCGCGGGCGACAGCTATTATTTAATTTAAAAAAAAAATTCTTTGCAACAACAACAATGATAAATATCAACAGGTTAACTACCGTTAAAAATTATTAGCATTTAACTATTAAAATAAACTCGTTTTTTATATCAATGGGCAGACAAGAAAAAGAGGATACCGTTTAATGACAAATCAATAATTTATAAGATACATAAACACGACAACAGTTAGAATCCATTAATACTGTCTTGTTAAATTATTTTTGTGGTAATTTGTTTGTATACCGAACCCGGATACCATCTATTAAACCTGACTATTTTTTTATAAGGTGACAAACGAGCATGCGGCCACATAAATTCAACCACTGCCTATGTATATCTGCATATACGTTGTCTACCTTTAATCAGCAGAGAAAAGGACACTCAGAAAGAGTATATTTCCCTTCCATTACTTATAAGTTAAGGGTGGGTAGAGAACGTGGACTAAAATTAGGCCTCCTAAACGCACACTCATAAAACGAAACACGGAATTGTTTCTACTTATCGCCTGTATTTTGTAAAAGACCATTGTCGTTTACTCATGGCACTTCCCCACTGGCCCAGTGCGAATTGGTTGACTTAACACACATCTTCGGATTTCCATCACGTTGTTTACCATCACCGTATGAATGTGTTTTTCTATTTTTGAATTTCAAATGTACAGTCAGGACTTTTCGCGGTGTTCCACTTGTGGATAAATTGTTAAATATAGATTGTGTTTGTTGCTGGATTTTGAGCGTTCTATTGGTTATTGTTTCCGCGTCGTAATGCTTACGAAACGTTCAAACGACTGGCGCTTTTAAAGTCGGATACCAGATTTCCCGATCATACATTTATGCGATGTTCCTATGATGAAGGTCATTACACTATTTTTATAAAATTTAAAAATGAAACTAACATAGTTATAATCGCAATGCTTGTCTAAATTACAAGTCCCTTTGTTAAAATATCAAACTGATACAATTCAAGTGTCGTAAAATTTGTGAAATCTATATATATATAAAAGAAAGTCGTGTTAGTTACACTATTTATAACTCAAGATTGGTCGAACTGATTTAGTTGAAATTTGATGGGGAGGTAGCTTAGAACTAGGAGACGGACATAGGAACTTTTTTATCTTGTGTGCATTTTTTTTTATTCCGCGCAGACGGAGTCGCGGGTAAAAGCTAGTTTAATATAAACTAGTCAGTCAAATTGATTCAGCCGTTCTTGAGTTATAAATAGTGTAACTAACACGACTTTCTTTTATATATATATAGATATATATATTAGATTAATACTTAAAGCTTTTGTATTTGATGTCGTAAAATTATGGAGGTCAATACACGTAGCCAATTAGCAGTTATAAACTGTTCAGTGACAATTCTATTATTTATACAATATTAATTTTATTATAACTCATTTGAATTGCTAAAATGATGAAATTAACTGTCTACTGTAACGAATTAACGGTTTATTTTATTTAATAACATTTATTATGATATTTATTGACAAAATTAGAATTATTTTAGTCATTTTTCATTGTAGACGAGGTAAACGAGTAAGCAATGCACTTGATTTTATGTAAACTTTTGATATTTAATCGTTAATTTCCATGGACAGAACATCTGTACAATGGTATCATCTTTTTAATTCAAGAAATAGAGATATTAATATGCTTTATTACAGATATTCCGACAGTGGAAGCCCACGTTTATTTTAGAAGTTCAAGAGCATATTTATTAGTAATGTCATCTTTAATGCAAACCACTTCTTTAATAAACATCTTTCTTGGATATTATTATTAAATGTAATGAGAACCTAAACTACATACCCACTTTTATTATCCACGCTAACTTAATGGGTTTTCAACTTGACGATTTGATTTCGACAAAATATAAACATTCGAAAAACGAGTGACCGGTGTTTCAATTGACAATTCTTTGTGTATTTATTATATGACTAGTAAGATACTTAATTGATAAAAACCGCAATCTGTTAGTAACATGAAAAAAACGAGAACGAACTCCGACAATCTACATAAGTGTGATCTTCGTTACGCGTCTTTTTTAATACGCAAAGATATTTGAATCCTGTTTCTGGAGGTTTTTGACCGCATATTTTAAGTGTGTTCATGTAATTTGAGTCGTTTAGTTCGTGCTTCAATGTTTGAACAGCTATTTAAACAAACAAAATACTTGCAATTTTATATTATTTTTAAAACAGTTAAGCAAATACTGATTTTTTAAAATCGACGTTGAATGAATTTATGTGATTATTTACGGTTCAAAAAGCTACAAAGTAAACATGTGTCATAAACAAATCTTATAGAATGCAATATTACAATCACGGCCGCGGAGCGATAGGCAGGTAATATGTGCTTAAGACTATTTATACAGTATTAGAAATTGATGTAGTCGTGGAATTGTTTTTTTTTTGGTGTCGTCCCTTCTGATATGTTGAATGTCTATGATTATTGTATTCAATGGATATGTAGGTATTGCAACTAGTTGCCATATGCTTATGAATATACAGAATACAGATTGATTAATGATACATTATATCGAGCGGTCTGTCTTTATTTATATCAAGGTCGTGAACATTCTCTACTCATCTGGATACAGTACTCGAATTACAAATCGATTTCACGATTAATATAATCGATAATTGATTTCTATCGATACTGGATACCGCACTAGTAATAATAAGCACAAACGGAGTTCCGATTGTTTGAGATCTTAAAACCTTTAACAGCAAAAGCAAGTGACTGAGATTTTTTTTAGAAACATTGTTTTGGATGGTATTATAATTTTAAAGGGTTGTAAACAATTTTTACAAATCAAATTTATATATTAAAATTAAGTTTTATATTATCTTAATTAAGTGTAATAAAAATAAAATGTCTCCAGTTTTCTTCGATCCAAATGGCAGAGGTCATACACCTCTAAAAAACAGGATTTAAATGTTAAAAATTAAATTCTATATACCACCGCTACAAATGACTATGACATTAGTAAAATGTTTATATGCTTGGCTATTATATTAGATGCGTATTCCGAGATAGGGGAGTTTATCATTTGACTTTTAACCTTATAGTGGGAAGATAGCAATGCATTTTGCAATTTCCATTGATATTGTTTAACTATATGTTTCCACTGCCAAAAAAACCTATACAAAGTCAGTTATCTCAGGTGTTTTCGGAGTGAATGAGAGAGATAAATGCTCTCAAAATTTTTGCTTGAATTGAATCAGTTAACACGGTAAGAAATATGAGTTTTAAAAATAAAAACACTACAAATTTTATGATCAACATGTTATCCGTTTTGAGCTCACTTACGAAGCTCATCGACAGTGAGATTATATATATAACTTTACGACACACTTTCATGTTTGTTGAAGTTATAGTTGATACAAAAATAACACTTCTACTAAGTTCTAAACTTGGTATAGCCGCCATTTGACTTGGTACGTCGAAAACAAGAGCACTCCTATGCAACACGTCTAACTAAAGTAGCGGGTACTGTGCTTGTGTTAAATACTAAGATTGTTGATATTGAGATTTTAATGATAGTCTTGGTTTAATACTTTCATCTTGACTTAATACTTCACTTTGAGGAGTCATTCAATTTGTATGATTCCCAGGGAGGAGTCAGACAACAGTGTCAAATCGCTTTAGATGACTGCTGTCCATACTCCTAAAAGGGAGGGTGTACTCTCGGGTGGAAAAACAAAACAAAAATGTCAAATCGTTTTTTAGTATTGTTCAAAAAAATCTCGTGTTCAACTCTCGTGATCGTTAATTAGTATTTAAAACATAACATATCCTCCAGATGAAAGTGATGATTGTTCTCGTTGTGAGACGCTATGCGATATTAAGATAACTTTACATGTACAGAATTCTGTAAATATCTGACATTATAGAGTTTATGAATGTACTAACTAGAAGATGTCTCGTCTAGGAAGCTGACACTTTTACAACATACTTTCGAAAAACATTACCCTCCTATTAGTCAAGTTGTAGTAGTCAATGGTTAAGTCATCATCATCAGTGTGAGCTGTATATATACGTCTCCACCCACAGGCTCGGAGCCTCCCCAAGTTAAGGGTGACTAAGCCATAGTCATCTCCGCCGGTCTAGTGCGGGTTGACTTCATACATATTTTTGATTTCCCTCGCAGATATGTGTAGGTTGCATCACGATGTTTTCCTTCATCGTAAGAATTGGTCAAGTACTATGCGTGTATTTGTTTGATAAATAATGGTAATAACTGTTATGAATTAATAACTACATGTATTAATTAATTACGGATTCAAAAAAAAAAACGCTAATCTCATTTCCCAGTAGTGTTTATCGCTCGTTCAACGTATACGGAATATAAAACGGGATACTTACAATCATGTTATTACACTAAATCGTTGCTAAAAATACATGGCATTATAACAATGTCTATTTCAAGTAAGTGTTCAAATAAAAGCAGCAATGTATTTGCAAGTACGTGAATAGCAGTGAAAAGCAGTGCGAGAACGGTTACATTTTCGATCCAAGTTGATCGTACCGCGGGGGAACGAACGCAGCAGAATCGTACGCTCAATCTCTCAGTCGCCGCTCGCCTTTGGACGCGGCAACTCGTTCCCAAGACTCCGTTACAGCTTTTAAAAATCGAATACGTTATTCGAACTTTGGTAAAAGTGACTCCGTGTTTGAGTTTGATCGGTGTTGCTATAAAAGTTGCACGGATTTTTTGATAGGAAATTACGATTGATTAACATCGACTACCTTGCGGTAAGTGTAGATTTAAAATTCACTTTTTCTTTTAAATAATATTTTTAAATATTGCAGTATAATGATACATTTTTTGCGCACTATCATTAAAGTCATATCATGTATAATACAACGCACTGTGAGATAATGTCACGGCATAGCGTGACGAGCAAAAGTGATTTTTTTTTTCAACGTGATTCGATTTCATTGCACTCAAACGGGTATGATGATATGAAATATTTCATTACTAAGTTATAAATAAAAGTTAACGAACTTGTTTTTTTAAGATTTATAAGACTTAAAATAAACTAATTCAAATCATTGAAACGATTAAAATGAATTTTGCATTCGAAATTACGAAGAATTTTACATAAATTATTTCTAAATAAATTTTATATCATTTAAAATATTAATTGGCTAAATAAATTAGAAATATTAATATGACTAAGTATGCTATATTCACCTTTTTAAACCTTAACCTTTAAATTGCTTGTGTAGAAAAGAATTTAAAAATCTCACATAATATGTTTCACTATGGCCTAGTTACTCCTAACTTCGGTAAGCTCCGAGTCCCTCGGTAAGGAAATATAATGTATTATGAACTTGCAATAGTTCTTTCATATTTATCAACTCATAAGCTTGATAATTATCGACGCCGAAAAGGTTTAACAAACTAATGTTCAATGATATTTGGTGAGATTATTTTTTTGCCTAATATGTATAAAGAGTTGCATAAATAATTTAAGTGCGGATAGAATAGACATTCCGGCTACTATTTACGTAAATACAGGTCCATAAAAGTGGTCGTTACGAGTTTCCTCGTGTTTAAAAGCGTTGACATAATCGCGGTAGAAAAGACATCAACGGGTGCGAAGATTACCTAATAGTTATACGGCATTTAACTCGTGTACTCAATTATAGACCATGGTATACATACGATTTTGTCAGCGCTGATTGAAAGAATTGCCTAAGTTACTGCTACAGATATAAGTTACCTTCCAGTAAAAGTCCCGTCAAAATCGATCCAGGCGTTTCGAAGATTACCCGAAACAAACGCGAACTTGCGAACAGACGGACTAAAATTTCAAAACTGGTTTTTCGTTATAAGTAAGGATCATTCATGTACACGATATATAATTGTCATTAGTACTAGTTTCATAATAGAATTATAGCTTTTTGTCCGAATAATAATATAAAGAGTTTATTTTAAAATAGCTAACGTCCGCGAGTCTGTCCGCGAGGAATTAAAAAAACATAAGTAGCTTATATGTTCTGCCAGACTATGTTTTATATCTGTGCTAAATTTCATTAAGATCCGTTGAACCGTTCCGCAGATACCTTCCTAACATCCATCCATCCATACATCCTTTTAAATATTCGCATTTATAATATTAGTAAGAAGATAGCCGTATACATAATAGATTGTTTTTATACAAATGTAGTTCATTAGTTTCACTATTTAAGGTATTATTAAACTTGAACGAATTATTTTGAATTTAATTATCTCCATATAAGTCGTGATAATTCATAAAAGGTTAAAATTTGAATGTGCATTAAGGTTAGCAACATTTTTTAATGGGTATGCGGAAAATGACGTCACATATTTTATGTTATCATAAATTTACACAAAATAGATGTGTATTTTTAAATATCGGTCATGTCGTAAAATTTCGTGATTTTAATCAATTTGAAATTTAATATTCTGTACCATCCAAATTGCAATTATTACTAAATTTAAAGGCATTATGATTATTTTTATTTATTTGTTTATTAAACTAAGGCGGAAAAGGATCGGGCAATTGGCATTGTGGCAATCGAAGGGGAAGTCATACGTTCAGCAGTGAACGAACTAGGGATGATACAGTGATGATACGTTTATTATTTTCACCGTAAAATCATTGAGTAAGAAATGACTATTTTACATATATTCAATTATATTAAATCCATTTATGTTAATACATAGTAAATTTAGTTGCTAAACACAACATATCAATAGATTGTTAACAGACAAATCATTAAAACTTTTTACATTTAACAAACTTACGATAAAAACCATTGTCATATTAAACCATAAAATTTATTGTTTTTTTTATTGATAATAAAATTGTTACGCCTATAAAATGAGACAAAACAGGAAAAATAATATTTAAATTAATATTTAATAATATTTACTAAAGTGTAACTGGTAGTTTCGTATCTCTATTTTAAATAATACAAATAAAATTCTGTACACGTTAATATGAAATTAAAAAAACTAATTTAAACTTTTGTTAACTTTATTTCAACACAAGAATTTTTATTCATCCTGTATGTCTTACAAAATAATTGAGTTGAAACATGTACTTTGGTAATGAAACATTCAATTACTAACAACACAGCGTGCTCTACTTTCTAAACTAGCGTTCATATCAAAATTACTCGTGTAGGCGTTCTTGTGTTTTGCTTGAAATCAGTTTACAATATCAAAAGGTATACAAACAGTAAACTGAATCTATAATTTGCGTCTCATTTCTCGACATTTTATAAACTGTCGAAGTTATATTGTCTGTCTGAACTGTCGAAAAAGGAAAGTTTAACAATGTGTTTTTTCACATGTATTAGTGCAGTGTAAACTCAAGTTTACACTAACAAAAACACTATGTATATTGCTCAAGTTACGCCTACTTATGATTGCGATGACAGGCGTTAAAGTAATTTTGACAAACGACCATCTTCCTTGATACGTAATACGGTTTACAAAACAAGTAGGTGTCAGAGTATACTGATGCCAAGGCTAATGCTAGTTTTATCATATTGCAAAAGACTTATCCACTTACAAACCGCTTCAAGCAATCGGTTTAGAGAAGCTATACGTTTACCGACCATTCAGAAAGGATAAGTACTCACAAGTATCTTTGAGGATTCACTTTTAACAGTGGTAGATCCCGCAACAACAATATTTGTTGGGTGCACGAATTGGCCGGGTCGATCGGTGCAATACCACGACCACACAGAAGACAGTCGTGAAGTGGAAGCTATTCCGCGTTTCGTCTGATGAGTGTGGTACCGGAGGCCTAATTTTAGTCCTCTTTCCCTTCCCACCCTTTTCTTATTAGGAAAGGATGGAAAGGGGAAGTAGATTTGGCGGAGGAGAGGACGCATAGGAAAGAGAAAGATCCTCTTTCTGTGCGTCCTCTTCTCCTTTGATTAAAGGTAGGCAACGCATCTGCATTTGCGGATGTCTATGGGCAACGGTCACCTCGCTATTGCGTCGAATCCAGGTTGACCGTTTGCTCGTTTGCCACCTTATGATATAAAAAAAAGTTCGTTTTATTTCCAAATGGATCATATGCCAATTACATAATTATTTCCAACAAAGTAAAATTTAAATGTTATACAAATTGTTAAAAAAAAACATTTATTTAAATTGGCTTGATTCATCTCTGCTCGATATTACAGTATTGACATGTTACCAGGAGGGTATGTTGGGAAAAATGTGATGTGACAAGACGAACTTTAAATATGAATGTATAGAGATGGGTCTAAGAACATATGAATGAACTGCATGGAAAGTAACTTGGTTAAACTGCCAGTGACGACTTAAATGAATGGTAAATAAATTTGAAGAAAGAAAACCAGTTCCCAAATAGAATGGGATAAATACGGGGACATGATATATTTTGATTTCATCACGTGTTTCAATGTCTTTATCATTTGATATTCTCACGGTAGCTTGGTAACAATAGTAACACGAGCGTGGGCAATAAAACAAGTTTTTGTTTTTTTTTTTAACTAAATTCAACGAACTGACAACGTGAATATTTCTGACATCATACATATGTAGATTAATTTTTACATTGCATTATTATTTTCTTTGAATATAGAATCACGTGAATAAGGTCATTTCAAGTAAAAATTCTAAAATAAGATCCGGGTTTGTTTAAAAAAAACTTATCACATTAATATTCACTCTTCATTTATTAAAATCATTCGCTTCCTTTTAAGTGTTGAAAATTAATTATTGCTATTTTATTATGTTTGCATTAGATATTTAATGCATCTGTTGTCGAAACGATGTCATAAAAAATGTTTAGATTAATAATTCATATTGTTGTTGTTCTACATCTGTGCCAAATTTCATCAAGATCAAGCCGTTACGGAGATACCTTCAAACAAACATCCAACCATCCATCCAAACATTTGCATTTATAATATTAATAAGATGTAAGATTTAATACATCTAAAATAAAATGACATTTATTATCCTGTCAATTAATATCATAATACTGTGTAATAAAAATTTTATCTAGTTGAATTGTAAAAAAGAAAAGATTTACAATATCTCGTATTCTAATTAATTTTATCATTGATCTTGCTAACAAATTAAATGTGTCTTATTTTTTTAGAACTTTTTATATTATTTTTATTGCATAAACTCCGATTAATGGATGTTTACGGATCTTCATCACTATGGAATTTTGACCATTTTAAAAGATAGGATAATGATAATTTTTACTGGTCAATGCGTCATTTCCATCTGGTTGTTACAAGTTGATTTCATTTGCTGACTTCTTCAATCGCCGTGACTGGATTTCTATGTTTACGAGTTAATTTTACGCTCAACTTTCACGCGGAACTTGACTTGTTTGTGCAAGGGAATGAATGAATGATCAATTGTGCTTATAGTATCTTGAACAAAAACTCATATTAAATTGTTTTTTCATAGTTTGAAGATGATGAAATATTACATTTAGAGTAGACGGCGACATTTAACCATTCGGTCTCGTACCATTATAATGCATTAATTATTCTTAACAATAAGAAATGTAACAGATGCCTCGTTATGTTACATGTATTTACATCGTCTTTATATTAAAACTAGCTTTTGCCCGCGACTCCGTCCGTGCGCAATTAAAAAAAAATCTTAATAGGGATATTAAAAATAGATAGAAGCCGATTCTCAGACTTACTAAATATGAATATAAAATTTCATAAAAATCAGTCGAGCCGTTTCGAAGGAATATGGTAACTAACATTGCGACACGAAAATTTTATATATAAGATAAACAAAATGGGCAAAATGTTATCGCGCTAATAAATGTCGGACCAAAATAATTCATGAATAATTTGAATAACAAGGAAAAGCGTTGAATATAAATGGAAGAGCACAAATGTTAATTAATTATTAGGTCCTTACATATGAAATTGGCGTTTTTCGTACTGGTCACTTTAATCACGAATTTCTCCTCTTTGGTAAGGAATTCCAAATTCAAATTTGTACAGCTATAGACTCATGTATTTGTGGTTCGATGACCGTCATTCATTTGTTTTTTTTCTTCTGTTTTTTTCTGTTTGCGTCACTCATTTTACAAAATGGAAAACTTAAAATATCGCATTATTTACGAGTACGAGTTCCGCCGTGGCACTAGTGCTGCGGAAACGACTCGAAGGGTGAATGATGTGTATGGCGGTCGTGTTGCAAAAGAAAACACAGTTCGTTTTTGGTTCCAACGTTTTCGTTCTGGAAATTTCGATCTGCAGAACAAGCCCCGTGGACGGCCTGAGACTCAAGTTGATAATGAAGAGTTGAAGGCTATTGTGGAAGCGGATCCATCGCAAACCACGTCCGAGTTAGCTGCAGGCTGCGATGTTAGTGATAAAACTGTTTTAATTCACTTGAAGCAAATTGGGAAGATTAAAAAGCTTGAAAGGTGGGTACCTCACGAATTGACTGAAGCAAACCGGCAAACGCGCGTCGACTGTTGCGTTACATTACTAAACCGGCACAATAATGAAGGTATTTTAAACCGAATCATTACCTGTGATGAAAAAGCGGTTCTTTACGATAATCGGAAGCGCTCAGCGCAATGGTTGGATCCTGGCCAGCCAGCCAAATCCTGCCCCAAGCGAAAATTAACCCCAAAAAAGTTACTTGTAAGCGTTTGGTGGACTAGTGCCGGTATTGTTCATTACAGTTTTCTCAAATCTGGCCAGACTATTACGGCTGATGTCTACTGTCAGCAAACGCAAACCATGATGGAAAAGCTAGCGGCTAAACAACCTAGGCTGGTCAATCGCTCCACGCCACTGCTGCTTCACGACAACGCTAGACCACACACTGCGCAACAGACGGCTACTAAATTAGAAGAGCTTCAATTGGAAAGTCTAAGACATCCTCCGTACTCCCCGGACCTTGCTCCAACAGATTACCATTTTTTTCGAAATTTGGATAACTTCTTGCAAGGGAAAAAATTCAACTCCGATGGGGCAATCCAAATCGCCTTCAAAGATTTTATTGATTCCCGTCCGACTGTTTTTTTTAGTAAAGGGATCAATGAACTACCTATGAGATGGCAAAAGTGCATAGAAAATAATGGTTTATACTTTGATTAATTAAATATATTATATGAAAAAATATTCGACTTTTTGTTCCTCCCATACAAAACGCCAATTTCATATGTAAGGACCTAATATATCTAAAATATTTAATTCTCCCGTGAAAAATTCCAAAATTCTTTTCTAAAGTATTTTTTGGTAGAATTATTCTGTCGTACTATCATTTCATGTATTTAATTACTTTTAATTTTATTTGATATCGTGAACTTAAACGTGTATAATTTTGTACCAATGCGTCGTTCTTTTGCCGGAACAATTTGTAAGGATGATCCTTAATAAACAAAGGTCTTGACAGGTGAGATAATGTAAATGGCGACGACCCATCACGGTAATTGAACCGGAAATCTTTGGACAGGGTTAAGATTCGGAGAATGCGAAACTCGTTTATAATTTAAACCGATAATTTTACGGAACAATTTTTTCTTTTTAATAATGTTGACATTGGTCTGAGATATTTAATTTCTTTGACTTTTAACTTCCCTGTCTTGCAATTAATCATTAGCTTCCAATGGCCTGTACTGTTACCGTTATCCAGTGCCGGAAGAGTCGTAAAAACATATTTAATCGACACTCTCATTTTCCTTGAAACATGATATTATTTTCGTTTAAACTCATCTTTATGTCGCAAAAAGACATTAAATATATAAAAATCTTATCACTATTGAAGTGAAATAGATGGATAAAGGGTCCTGACAGAAATAACTAAAGTACATGTTGCATCTGTTGTAAGAAAAACAAAAAAAACTATCTCAAACAAAATGCACTCAAAAGTAACGTAAAAAAACAATTTCAAACAAAATTCACTCAAAAGTAACATAAAAAAACAATTTCAAACAAAATGCATTCAAAAGTACCATAAAAAACAATCTCAAACAAAATACACTAAAAAGAAACAAAATAATGTCATGAAAACTTCTTTCTTTCTTTCTTCTCTCTTTCAAAAACCCTCTAAACTCTAAAGAAAGTTCTCTTCTTTCTTGTAACATGTCTATATTGTATAATTCTTGTTATTTCGCAGTCGGTGTCGGCCGAAGTAAATAGGTGACATTTTATATTTGAGATGTATTAGACATACTTACGTTTATGTCCCTACTTAGGCCGAAACCGACTCCAAAATAACAATAATTATACAATATAGACATGTTACAAGAAAGAAGAGAACTTTCTTTAGAGTTTAGAGGGTTTTTGAAAGAGAGAAGAAAGAAAGAAAGAAGTTTTCATGACATTATTTTGTTTCTTTTTAGTGTATTTTGTTTGAGATTGTTTTTTATGGTACTTTTGAATGCATTTTGTTTGAAATTGTTTTTTTATGTTACTTTTGAGTGAATTTTGTTTGAAATTGTTTTTTTACGTTACTTTTGAGTGCATTTTGTTTGAGATAGTTTTTTTTGTTTTGAAGTCGGCTATTTTTTTTTCTTAAAATGTTTGTTTTATTTCTCAATTTTTAGTGAATTTGAAGTTTAATTACAAATTTCCTTAATACGTATAAGGACATAAATAAGACAAATAAAGAAAAGGACTTTCCTATTTAATATGTGTGTACTTCAATTCAAAAACTAATTTAGAATACACCAGATAACCACTTATCTTTTAAACAATGAAATAATTATCAAAATCGGTATACAAATTGAAAATTAACGAACTAATACATCGTAGCGTGCCTTTAATTTTGTCCAGCCGCGCGCCGCAGTAGCATTTTTCGAATGCGCGTAGTTTTTAATAATTTAATATCTTCCAAACTATTGATCAGAATTACATAGTTTAAAGGCTAATGTAATCTGCATTTAATACTCTAGCCATCAAACATATTTATTTGGATAAGGATTCATATCGAATATAATATAATAGCGCCGTAAGCTTACGACGCTGTTTTTCGTGTGCAATTTAATCGAAGTTTGTTCATAATAACATGGTTTTTGTGAGACATCCATAGATGATAGATACCACCTGAGACTTTTATTTAGCAAATTTAAGGATCTATAATTACTCGATACATCATTTTAATGTAGGTCATATAGTTTGACCTACGTAAGCCCAGAAAGCAAATTTGTGCTATTCATTGTAACGCGATGTAGCATTTTTCGTTTCCGCGTAATTTTATTCTTACGATATCTCCTAAACTATTAGACAGAATGATATAGTTTCAATTGCAAATATAATCTACATTTAATTCTCTTGATAATGAACATATTTACTTACATAAGGGTTAATACTGAACTTGAATAATAGCGTCGGAAATAGGGCATGAATTTAATTAATGTTTCTAAAGAAAAAAATGGTTATTGTGAGAAAACTATAAAAGATAGATATATGCTATCGCGGACTTTTATTTAGCACATTTAAAGAGCTACAATTCGCCATACATCATTTTTATGTAGGTCTTATAGTTTAGCCTACGTAAGCGCTGAAAGCAAAAATGTCCCTAATTTCCGCAACAAATTTTGAAGCTATATTCAAAATCTACTAGTCTTCTAGTTATTTAAAAAAAAAAAAAACAAAAAAATGGGACCCACCTGCAAGCACTTCCTTTCGATTAAAATAATTTTTATCAAAATCGGACCACCAGGGGCCGAGTTTCGCGGTAACAAACATAAAAAAAAAAAAAAAAAAAAATACAGTCGAATTGATAACCTCCTTCTTTTTGAAGTCGGCTAAAAAAGAGCTGATGATTACTGTCCTTTAAACAAACTTATTTTATCCATATCGTCAGCCATGTCTTTATCTTTGACAAAACAAAGATAACAATATGTTTTAAACAAGTATTTTGGTCTCGGAAACCCGTGATAAATCGAACAATTGTAATAAAATCTACATATATAGAACTCATTAGTATATAACTTATGTAATTATATTGCAGTTATTTGTCTCCTCGCAGAATATATAATGATGTTGAGATCATACCGCGAGGTCTTAATGATTGCATGTTATGACAGACAATATAGGGCTATCAAAACATTTTATTTATATAAATGTGACAACCCTTATCACTAAAAATATTTGACGGAAATTATATCTCCTTTCGTAAGATGCTTTTAAAAAAAATAAGGCAACTTATTTTGTTTATTTATTGCTTATATACTAGGTACTTTTAATAACTAAAAATATAATCTAGTTTATTTATACAATTTTCTTTAGTATAACCCTTTACATGCTAAGTAAACACTTACAAAGTTGTACCTTGTTTAACGACGAACTTCCTTAAAATAGCTTTCGGCGAATTCTGTTAACTTACAATGTTAAAGCTTTATTGATGAAGTAAATATAAACTTGAGTTACAATATGGATTTCCTCTATTAGAATATCTATAGAGACCCACTGTCTCAAAGACAAACATATTTTCTTTCAAATATTTCGGCAAATGTAAACTCGTGTTTACAGCACAGATTGCTTAATAAAGCGACTCTTTTATGATCAGTATCTTGCATAAGATATGACCGTAAGCCATAAAGAGAAAATATATTTAAAAATAAGAGACAAAAGTTTAAAACCTTTTAACTATTTCGCAAATGAGTCAGTCAATTGAAATGTCGATTCATTCAATATAGTAGAAATCGCTAAATACGTGGTTTAACATCATATTGGTCAAAGCGAACAAAACCGTAAATCCCGATTGAATTTTGCTGGTTTTAAGATATCTTTATTACCGGTTTTGATTGTTTTATCGTTTACTAACTCATAACAATACTGGTGCGCGTATTGAGTAATCAATTTATTAAAGTATCGTCTTACTACAATTTAATACTATGTTGAATTAGCATTCATCGTGACGTTCAATGGTAAAAAAATGTTACAATCAGAGACAAGTCTCGTCATGCAAACGGTTGAATGCTTTAGAGGTATTTATTTATTGTTTTTACTCCAATCATAAGGCCGGTAAAGCCTTGAAGCGGGTCGCGGAATCTTTTTGCAATGTTTCGATGAGCAATAGTTGCTATGATTTTTTTTATTATTTACTCTAGAAATTATATTACTTAAACATTTGATATGAACATGCATTTCTCACTATAATGTTCCTATTTAAATATTTCAGTGCCGAAAGGTATTACAGCTAGTAACTAATTTTAAGTACCGTCTTTCACATATGAAGAAGTGATTTCTGAATTAACAGACAATGGATCTATGTAAAGACGAAATCTCGTTGTAGTGTAAAGTGGATGTAGGAACAGCACAATAAGATAATTTCATAATTAATACAAAGCTGAATGTATAACTAGAGCGTCTGTTAATTACCAGGAAACAACAATACCTAAGTGTTGAATTCCTTATTGATTTGACCTAATTAAAAACTCTAGGATAATTGCATTAACTTGTTACAAATTACCTTCAGGTGTTTTTTGACCTTCCACCTTAGTGTTGATTGAAGTAACTCTATATATAAGGTGTATGTAAATGAAACGCGTCATTAAACAAATTTTACATTTCGTAAAATTATTGTATGTCTTATAAATTCAATGAGAATTAATAGATTGTCATCTCTTATCTAAGAATACTGAGTTAATACTTTCTCGGAGTCGCTGAAAATTACATTGGATAAATCGAATTAAATAATTTTAAATGACGATTTTGAATGGGAAAAAAAATGGCTTAAAATTAAGCCTTAGGCTTAGACTTAAGGTTTCCGTGGCTCATCTCATAGAAATACGGTTCGAGTTTATTAACGCACAAAAATAAATAATGTTACGAAATATAATCTTTGTAGAACGCTTTAATAGGATAGAGCTAAAATAGAAACAAAGCAATCAGGCGTGGGTTAAACCTCTGACAAATGATAAATTATTATCATCATACAAGTAACAACATATAAAAACAAGTTAACATACAATAGTATAGCTTCAAGTTATATAAACGCAAAATATTTTCTAAGTTCTTTGATAAGAAGTCAAATTATTAATTACGAACTTCAAAACATTTTCCGTGTTTGAATTTAATTTATGCAACATAAAATATCTTTCAACAAATTATAAATTACATTTTATAAAACAGTTTCCACTTTTTGTTTTTTTAAATAAGCACCATCAAAACGTATCACGTGTGGCGCCATTTTTTTGTGGAATTTTTTTGCTAAATTAATTATTATACTTTTTTAACTATTCGTAGTTGATTTTTTTAAAATATTAATTATATTTAGATCCTTGTTAAGTTTTTTTTTTTAAATTTATTTGGAACAACTAACGACTACATAATAGATATATGTCTATAATATAAATATAACACATACAATGTAATTATGTACCCAACATCGTTGACTATGTTGCTATGAAATACTATCATATTAATACATTTTATAAATGCGAATGTTTAGATGGATGGATGTTTGTTTGAAAATATCTCCAAAACGGCTCTGTAGTCGTAGTAGTAGTAAATAGTCTGAAAGAACACATAGGCTACTAATTCAGTTTTTTATTTTATTCTGCGCGGACGGAGTCGCGGACGACATCTTTTATCATCACATATCTTCATACCGACTTTAACATTTACGTTCCATAGACATATTTTCCCAAGATCTTTTTCAGGATATAATAAAATTAAATTTTATTAGTTGTTGATTCAGGCTGGTTTATAAAAACACCAATAAACCTTATACATGATGATATTGAAAATTGTTCACGGTCACAAATTCGTTCTGCAAAATGTTACTGAATACATTCTCTTGTTTGGAAACCTTGAATTAGTTGGCAACGAGACTAAATATGGGCGTTATATTTATTCTACATAATATATTTGATTATGTATCTACATTACTGTTTTTGACATATCATTATATATATTTCATAAAAATATTATTTTAAAAATAAAATTATTTTGCCTAATCAGTATGGAAAAAAATAAAGTCTAAGTATAAGTAAGCGTATGGATTTAAGCAGAGTGATGTTTATACAAAGTAATGAATTTGAATGGCTAGAAATGTAGAGGGTAGACCGAAGAAAGTATAGATGGGTACAATAAATATGCAAAAGAAGGAAGTTACACCAGATGTGATGGCTGATGTAGATATATGGAAGAGTTTTTATTACATACTGTGCCAATCCTCCTTAGGGAAAATGCTTTTGCCTTATCAGTATCTAGTTCAACCTAGCACAATTTAGTGTACATAAAATACAGAAATATAAGACATTAACTTGACCACATTGTGATAGATTCCTTTGTGGTTTGTAAAAGCTGACCCAGTATTTGATCCACTTTTTTTGCGGTTGTATTATAGTATCTATACGTCTCGAATACATTAACTAGATTATACCTTTTTATAAGAAACAAGTCATACATTTACTATGTCTTTTGACTATTTAAATGAGAGGGGAGAAGATGGACATCCCTGAACGTTTTTCTATCCAGTTTTGTACCAAATAAAAAATATTAAATTCACAATTTAATCTACTGTTTCGTATAAAATTGTATCTATAGTTTTGAAAACCAATTACTAAATAACTAAAATATTATACTATATATAATTTCCACATAAATTTTATTTAAAACATGTCAACAAAACTATAAAAATATTTTATTCGCTTACTGTGTTTGATCCTATAGTTATGATTGCCCCCACAATAATAAGTTGCTAACCGTTCTTAGTTTGTTTTTCATTCACAAATATAACTCCTACTACTGTAACTCACTCTGTTCTGTTATTCATGAAGAAAGTATGATTTGTGAAATAATTTAGTAAATTTGAATACTACAATTCTTATTAAACTATCTAAATAAACTAAACGAAACAAAATACATAATATCTTGTTAAAATGAACTTATATAGAGGCATTCGAAACCTAAAAGATCTTTTACAAAAGCAAAATGAAGCTAAAAAGATGTACGTTTGAATGCATAAAAAATTCGATTCGTCTTAGTAGTGAGTGAGTTCACAGAGTAGGTGCTATTTCTGTGTCGTAAGCCGTGAATAATCGCTTAGTGCGAGTTATTATATTCACACTTTTTGTAGATGCGAACTCCTTTGTTATATGTTTTTGCTTAATTTACAAGTCATACCCATTCAATGCATTGTACAAACTTTGTCCAACTCATGTCTGAGAAAGTTCATTTGGTTGTGTTAGAAATTTTAGCAATTAGTGTAAAAATTAGATACAAAACCTACTTTTTAAACGTGTGAACACACCGATTGAATTAAAATTTCTTCAAATGATTCGTATTTCGTTAAAGAATTAGTATCAAAAATGACCTTACTATTGTACTTGTACAATGCTTACTAGATTCAGTCAGTCTTTTATTATATTTAACATAAAGTTTTATATAAGTTCCTCACCAACCTGCCTTTGTCCCTACTTGGAATCAGCACATTAACTATGTACTACTTTTCAATACATCTCTGTCAGTCATCGTATCAGAATTTACTCCCTTTTTACAAGAACAGTGACAAGGGACTGGTGCGAAATCCTCTTATAGTTTAGAGCTATAATACTACGCTAAGATCTTTATGGTAATGTTATGAAACGAACTTATGATTTCTGTCACGTTCCATATGTTAAATAACATGTTATAATGAGACAAAATAAAGCCAACATAATGAGTCGGTACCTTTTTTAGATTTGTTTGGCTTTGTTTAAAATAATTATCAACGTTTTTGTACTATGTCTTGGTTATTTTGAAGGCAAAGCAAGCGTTCTTACTTCAGTTTGTGATATGTTTGGTATTGCTATCAGTAAGTGTATCGGCCAATTGAGGCATAATAAAGAAGAAATACTTATAGAAGAAATAATTGTCAAGATACTGAACTATGATGTTCTAAATTCCCTAGTTATTTTTATAAAAATAGTTTACTTAGTGTTACGTAACAGTACTAGTATACAGAGACGTATAAAAGTGAAATTCACTTGTTGTGGCCGTTGCATTGTCTAGTGATTGTGTTCTCACAGGGGTAAGTGACAGATTGTATTGCATGTCAGCATGCGACTATATTTTAACAATACAAACAATAATGTTGGTTTTCTGAATCTTATGTAAACGAAGAATCCACTAAAAATATGACTGAATCTTAAAAATTGTGAGTATTTGGTCATGCGAGAATTTATATACAATATAATATGTACTAGTATTACCGGCATTATATATTTATTAGGTAGTTTTTCGTTCTGCATTTGGATGCGATTGGAAATTGTTTGGTTTTTAAGGTTTAAAAGTACAATAGAATATTATGATATACGAGATTTAACTCTCGTAGATTTAAAAATGGACAGATATAACGTTAACTTTTTTAAACTCAACATTTTAAATATTAAAAACTTCCATTACATCTATCGAATTACTTCCTAAAGCAATTAATAATGTTATTTTTTATAATACTAAATTCACAATGAGACTTCAATTAACGTAACTGGAGTTACATTGAATTACATCACCACTTGCTTTGTTTTCACCAACGCTTTCATTTCACGTCCGACACCTAGCGGCTTGTTAGTAAACTACCGGTTCAAGATTACATTTATAATTATATTACTTTTGCCCAACTGATAGAAGGGTTTATTATTAATTACTCCTGTAGTTAACTTCACTAACTTGAATAGTCAAATATAACTTGATTTGAATTTTTTTTTTCATTACTTAACAATTGCTGTTTGCATAATATGCATCTTTGTCATTTATTAGAATCTTACAGATGATAAAGGAACTGAAAACTTAACCGTTGATGTCCACTGTTGACATACTAATACAAAAAAATACAACAACGTCATCCAAAAAGGTATTTACAAAGCTAGCGCGTACCATTTATAGAACACAACATCACGTTATCAAGTGGGATTGTGGTAAAACGCTAGCTTATTCAACAAAAAAAAATCCACCGTAATCTTAGTTTTTTTTTTAATTTTGTATACTTGTTTCGGTAATGAAAACCAACGGTATTTTACGTAAATAATGACCAATACAAAACAGTTTTGCAATACAAAGTGCTAAAAGTTGTTAGAGTGTAGTAAGGCTAAATCATTCTAGTTAGCAAATCAAATGCTAAGGCGTGTTATGCGAATTGCAAACCTTCATTTGGCTTCTACTAAAACTATTATGATACGAAATATTTCGTTATCATATTCTAATAAAAGTTCGATATCTAAATAAGGTCGTTATTAATTAATAAAATTTGGACATCACCAAATAATGATTGGCCACTTAATGATAGATTTGGTATCAGAAGGATTGCATGTTGAAATTTTAATGCAACATACATCATTAGCACAACCTTATTGCATCTTAACTAGAATCGAGTAACAAAATATATTAACATGTTGAAGCATTACAACATCGATCTAAGTTCATATTCTGAATTCTAAATCTGTTTTAAATAAATAAACAAACTAAGTGCTCGTTTCTGGCAGACGTAATTAATATTTTATTAGAATTACCACTGGTAGGGAAGTAGCTAAAACGCTAAAGCAGTCTGAATGCCAAAATATGAGTAGTTTAATAGAAACTATCCTTAGTTCCTTAGTTTAATTAAGGACAACACATTATAGGACTCCCTTACTGGGTGTCAACGTCATTGACTTTGGTAAGTGCAATTGGGGCACAGTCATACAAGTTTTTTGTTTATTTTATTTACTTCAGTTTTGCATTTTGAAAGGTTTAGACGCGAAAATGAATCAATTTCTAAAAGTCTACTAGCTATCGGTACACATACAGTCTCGTCTAGCAACAGCCTCGCTAAAAGTCACTACAAAAAAAGCGACCGTCGGAGCTGAAATAGTTGGTACCTAACTAGAGAGTTAAGCCATTTATTGATTCATCAATCCCTTCTCACTATATGTCCCCAATGAGGGGCTCGGAGCCTATCCTAAGTTAAGGGTGACTAGACCATAGACAATCGTAAATTGTTTAATCCAATCCCTACCCTATCCTTATGAAATATACTTGAACCAATTCAATTGTGTGATTGCGACATTTTATTGTTTCCAAAGGGCGATTACTGTTGGAGTGTGGTCGCGACAGAAAGCGCAAGGAGACCGGTTTCCGTTGACACATAAACGAGATACGCAAACTGTATTACTGTGATACGACCTACGTTAAAATGACCGGTACAGTCGACAAAAAAAATCAGAACACAAAATTTATTAAATAAATATACGACTTTAGAGTCGATGATATAAGTAGCGTAGTGAAAAAGTATATTTTGGTTTATTGAGCAAAATAGATTAAAAAGTAAAATATAGAATAGCGATTGATTTTATAGCTTCAATACAAAAAAAGAGAACAATTCAAACAATATCTTTAAATCAAAATGTAAAGTAATACATTAAGTATAAAAAAAAGTTTATACACACTTTATCAAAATAACAATTTTCATTTAATTCATGAATAATACAACAAACATTCTGACCTTAACATTTATACTGATATACATTTCCAAACATTTAAATTCCAAAATCAAAGCACTTTATCAAAGTACTGCAATTTTCGCATGAAATACGTGCCAAATGTTTGTCATTAAACGCCTTAGCCGTGCTTCAAATGCGGTATTATCGTTGTAAGTAGCCGACAATAGCTATCAAGATGTAATTCAAATCACACAATCTCACAAATGCAACGCACGAATTCGCCACCTGTTTAAAACTGTTTAATGCCGACCACGAACGAGAAAGCTCCTTTGTCCATTCAATTTTAATAAACAAATGATTCACGAGACCATAAAAAAGTTTATGTAACAAATCATCAATCGACTACGTTATGCACTGTTGAGTAATCGAATATTTTTAAAGTTATTTTTATAAAACATTTTTACAGCGACTGTACGTACATACAAATTAGGGTTGTATCACACTCGAATTGAAAAAAAAAAATTATTCAATAAATAATTTATAAAAAAAAATAACTTTATTCATTTTATATATTAATTGAAATTAGATAACTTCAATTTAATTAGGTTTGTAAATTGTTTAATGCCTATATTTGTTGTTTTGAATGTAAAAAAGATTTCAAAATAAAATTACGCCTAAAACTTTTGAAAATGATTTATTACAAACTAATCTGTCTCCTAAACAACATAGAAAGCCGCTTCACATAAATATAGAGCCAGTTTTTATTTTAAAAAAAATCAACAGGCCTACATTCTTCAACGCTTTATTAGCATATTATTGCAATTCTAATCATCAACTGTCAAGTCGTAACGTGGCTTGGAAGCGGAAGTTCGTGGATTATACATGCTTCATTGATATGTTGTGTTTTTCGTCATAAATTATTTTAACAACTTGATTATATGTTGTTCCTACTTTGACGTCATATTGTTGTTAGCTATATATGTAATAAAATACGTATAAGTTAAGTTCATAATAACATTAATAATAAGTAAATAACTTTAATAGTTGAAGTAATATTACATCAGCAACTTGATAGTAAAAGGTGACAAATAAATTTTCTGCATCTGCATTTATAGAAGCGTTCTCTACCTTCAATCGATAAAGGAGAAGACGCATTGATAGAGGATATTTCCTCTGTCAAATTCACCTCTCACACCCATCGCTTCCTTATAAGTATAGGGTGGGAAGGGGAAAAGGTATAACAGTTACTATAATATGATAAATAATTAATATTGAACTATATTTACCACACGAGTGTATCAGTGGCCTTATGAAAAGCACGTAATAAATTGGTCCGCATTACATTTGGTCCGGTTTCTTATATAAAAATTACGTAAAGCTCAGACGCTTACGGACTTGGCATGGCCACTCGGCCGATATATTAGTCACGTGTTTATATAAATTGTAATGAAGTTGAGGCCTTTTAGGCCCTTTAGCATCTTAAAGGTTAATGTTCAGTGAGTTAACGATTCTCACAAATGGAATCAAATGTTATTTAAGTCCGCTATAAAACAATATAATAAAGTAATATAACTGTTTCTTAGTAAACATGCACTAATTCATTTCTAACTACCGACATTAGTAGAACTATAATGTTATTAAATTATTATTAGTTATCTTAAAAGAATAAAAAACATAATGTACATACAATCGTAGTAATTTTTATGTAACTGTTAATAATTATTTTTAATACGTTCTAAATGTAAACGTAATGTACAGCATATTGGAATCGTACATATTTATATGTATATTTATATATAACATCAGTTCCAAGTATAAATTGATTTGATTAAAATTATATTGAATTAGAAAAAAAAATCTTATAAAAAAGTATGAATAAAAAAATATTGTTTCTTTGTATGCTAAATGTGGGAAACATAATTGTCTCAATATACATTTACCGGTCAGTGACTCAAGTCATTATAGTTTTTTTTTTTAAATTGAATACGTAGTTAAATTAACCGTGCGTTTAAAAAGATAATAAAATAAAACTAATTCAATTAACCTAATCATTTTTATCTTTAAAAATTTTTCCCATTATGACCTCCGGTAGTCGAATTAGCTGCATTTGATTCAGTATCCATCAAACATATTCTACCTTTGAATGCTATAGGGATCTAGTCGGGATTATTGTTTGTGTATTAACTGACTAGTAGTCGCGCGCGACTGTGATCGCGCAGAATAAAAATAAGTAGCCTCTGTGTCCTTCCGGTGTCCTTCTACGCAAAATTTCAGCGAGATCCGTTAAGCCATTCTGGAGATACCGTCCTAACAAATCAAACCATTCGCATCTATATATATAAACGAAAGTCATGTTAGTTACACTATTTATAACTCAAGAACGGCTGAATCGATTTGACTGAAAATTGGTGGGCAGGTAGCTTAGAACCAGGAAACGGACCTAGGATAATTTTTACCCCGTTTTCTATTTTTTATTCCGCGCGGACGGAGTCGCGGGTAAAAGCTAGTTTATAATATAAGTAAGATTCATCCATTTGGAATGCTTTAAAAACACAAAATTAAATCACCAACAATCAAGTAATAACGCGGCTGCACGAAATTGTAATTTGCTTTCAGCAGTTAACAAAGCAAATGGATTTCATAATACCGAGTCATTTTTACATTATCTATGATCATGACAATTGCTCTATATTACTCTGATTATCTATGGTATAACATGTCAACATAAAACGTTGAATTAGAATGGTAATATGGATCCATTAATTTAACATCTAGCTAATTTTGTCCCTTAAAAAAGCACCAACGTTAATTGATAACCCTTGTAATTGGACGGTAAATTACACCGCTATAAGTGTCTTTAAGAAAGAAGTAGTTATATGTTTGTTCCTTTGAATTTACCTGTATAAAGATCGAGATTATTAAACAGTTGTACTCGAATATTTGCAAAAAAAACCGACGAAAGATCCATTTTTGGTTTCAGTTATATTCTAGTAGTTAGGCTAAATTTTACGCTCTTCATTTGTTTATCAAGTAAATTTAAAAATTGTTTCTTAGTTAGTAAAGAACACTGTCGTCTCGCTATTTCGGTGAATCCAGGTGGCCATTTGCTCGTTTGTCATCTTTTGATATAAAAAAGTAGCAAAAGTTAATTAGTTTTACATGTTTTATATCTTTTTTAGTAAATGAAAAGACACACTTAATTTCCAAAAACCTTTTACTCGATAAACTTTTTAAAAATATATCAACTTTTGCTAGTTACTTTTTTTATGTGTGTTTCTTTGTATAGAAAACTTCGACATTATCGCATTTTAAATACATTTACGTCTGTCGGAAGCAGCTCGACATTTTGCAATGAATTGCAATTACTTGGATTACACACTGTTCTGTGTTGCAGCGTCATTAAATATCCAATTTGGAAGGCAACTCTTAACAAATACTGTAGTTAGTTTTTTTTTATTTTGAAATAAAGAAAGGCATCACGCAGTACATATTTGTCAAGATCAATCTAATTGAATCCGTCAGTTAAAGTTTACAAGTAATAGAATATTCAATACGAGTTATAAATTCAGAAGAAAACAAAAAACAAAAGTATGAACGTAACTTCTACTTTACGTGAATAAAAAATAATAAAAAAATGGGACCCATCTGCAAGCACTACCTTTCGATTAAATATCATCAGATTTTTTATCAAAATCGGAGCACCAGGAACGAAGCTTCGCGGTAACACATAAAAAAATACAGTCGAATTGATAACCTCATTCTTTTTGAAGTCGGCTAATAATCAAAAAAGTAGTCTACAAAATGTAAGGTCGCTAAGAGCCGTACATAAATCGAGTATTATTATATAAGCATTTATTCATTTACTATTGAACATATTGTAATTATGTCACTAAAATGCATCTAAAATTCACTTAAAATTTGATATAAATTCAATGTCATGAAACAATAAAACCTTTGTTAATGTTAAGTTATATTACTTCATAAAAATCTAGGTCAATGTTGTGTCAACAATAATGTGCATATTTGATTATCTGTAACATTTTCCTGAGGTTATCGTTATTATGAACATATATGCAATTATTATGTGCCATAAAATAAACAGTCTACTGTCTGGAATTTTATACTAGCTTTTACCCGCGACTCCGTCCGCGCGGAATAAAAAAAATAGGAAACGGGGTAAAAATTATCCTATGTCCGTTTCCTGGTTCTAAGCTGCCTGCCCACCAATTTTCAGTCAAATCGATTCAGCCGTTCTTGAGTTATAAATAGTGTAACTAACACGACTTTCTTTTATATATATAGATGATAATCTGTATAATATAATGCATAATATACATACTTTAGATTTATTCTTCCTAGTTAATATTAAAGGTTACGCATCTGCAGTTCCTCTGCTGTTGCGGTTGTCCATGGGCGCCGCTGTTCCCGCTGCTCGTTTATAAAATAAAGACTCTGGGTCAGAAAGCGTACTAACATTATTGTATCATTCAGAAGAATAGCTTTGAGAATTATTTATTTGGCTAAAAATACGCTAAAAAGACATTTATTTTTGTAGCAGTAGTTATAAAATAGGGAATGGACTACGTGCATTTTTGTAACTAAAAACAAATAAAAAAAGAATGAAAGAAGAGCTTCTTATCTTAGCGAGTCAAAACATCAGTAGCAGACATGATAGCGTGTCGTGGCGACCACTAGATCGTAGATAGTTAATTGGCAAACGCACCGTGTAATTATGCACAACTTGTTTCGACATTGAAAACGGACGCAACAATGTTGCGATGCACCAGTGATATTGAAACAACCGTACAATACAACGTCTTTAATATTTCTTCATAGCATGAGACGGCACGTGTTTTCGCTTAAATAGCTGCCCATAGATATTCAATGGACAAAGGAGGGGACGAACCCTCTTCGTACTCTCTAATCTAATAAAGAATAATGAATTATTTTGTCTTGAATGTTTCGACAAATCTACTTTCTCGTATAAAAATTGACTAACACTATCACGTCTAAACTTTAATTGTCTTTATTTATTGCCACGAAATAGCAATCGTATGTCTGCATTTTATATGAAACACATAAATCGAAAACGCAACACTTTGTTGAGTATAATTTATTAGTTTATTTTCTATAGTTCGTGTTTTGATTAGCACTTTTAATTTCATTACAAAGTATATCATTGGACTGCATTTTCTTTTAATACCACTGTTACTATCAATTGTCGAATTGTTAAAAAGATCGTAGTAATCTCGAATTTATTTCTGGATAATTATAAACATGTAGTTACAGAAAAGCGAGGTAAAGTTTTTACGTTTATGCATGGGCAAGTGCACACGCTGTGTTAGACGTTATTTGTGGTTTTATTTTAATTACGATCAAGCTATTATCATGCATGGCAACAGTTTTTCGACAACCGTAAATAAATAGGATTTATATCGTAAATCTGCGTAAAAACTCGATTTATAACTTTACAAAATGTTCACGTATCAAGATGTTTCGAATCGATTTATCAGATTCTAGTTTTAATAACATACAAGTATGAATATTAAAAAGATATCAGTTGACATAGAAAATAATAGATTTATAACTTTAAATTAATTTTTAGATTTTTTTTCATGTCCTTTTTTCGCTACTAATATTATAAAGAGGAAAGATTTGATTTAGACATAAAAAGAAAAAAAAAATTAACCCATGACAGGCGTGACAAAGTCTTATTACAGTCAGTTCTAACATGTAATTACAGTAATCTATGATAATAAAGCTTAAAGCGTCATTATTATGATATGTTTGACGCATTTGACCCCTAGATCCCGTCAGATATGACTTAATTACTGGGTCATATGAACAATAACATATTTCTAACGTTGCATGTTTTATGGGTTTATTTATTTTGTGATGTTTTCATGACACGAGTGAATAGTATCTCTTTGAAGACTTTATAATATTGAAACCAAAGATATCCTTAATATATATGAATTTTTAAACAAAATAAAACAACTTGAGTATATTATTGATAATATTAAGAGATCATTTCTCTTTTATTATTCACTATATTTTATTATTTTGCACGCGACTTCGTCTGCGCAGAATTAAAAAAAAAAGGTAAAAAATATAAAATGTGATTTTGCTCACTATGTTCTATATCTGTGGATAATTCCAGTAAGATGTGTTGAACCGTTGCAGAATTATCGAGTCAATATGGGAATCAAATGTATCCCACGGAAACTGTACACATTTCTGAGATATTTGGTAGCTTATGTGTTCTTCCAGACTGTGTTCTATGTCTATATCAAATTTCAGCGAGATCCATAGAGCCGTTCTGGAGACAAACTTTCATACATCCATCCAAACATTCGCATTTAAAATATTAGCAAAATTACATTTAATTTTGCTAATATTTTAAATGCTCATTAGCAGGATTCCATCACTTTTCTCTGAATATCGACCATAAGTAGAATTAGTAACCTTGTAATTGTTTACTACAAGTTTGTTTAACATGTTCATTACATTATACAAAAACAGGAAGCACCTTTTGATCTATGCATTATCAATAGTAATTAATAACAATATTATTTCCGTTTGTTACAGATATAATCTGAATCGGATCAAGAACTACGAACTCCTTTACGCAAAACTCCTCGCTCTACATAACCTCAAAAGTGACGTTGTCATTTTGACGTTAACTTGTTGGTGAAATCGTGAAGTAAACAAAAAGACTATGCGGATAGGATTTTTAATAAGATAACATTAAAAAATTCCGTTGCAACTTATATTTATAATGGCGTCTTGGAAGTCTTGTTTTTGGACGGTGTTTTTACTGTGCCTGTTGGGGAAGATATCCGGATTGGATAATGGATTAGCTTTAACCCCACCGATGGGTTGGCTGGCGTGGGAAAGGTTTAGATGTAACACTGACTGTAAAAATGATCCAGATAATTGTATAAGGTTTGTATTATTTTTTGTTTTAAATTGTAAGTTTCAATTTCACTGTATGTAAAAGATTTACGTATTAGATAACACTTTTAACTAAGAAAGAAGGAGAATTATTTTCAAATAACTAATACGACGAATGTCTGCTTGCTTTTCTTACCTTTTATGTTATAGAAGTTAAGAAACAAGTACTAAAAGTATATATTTTATTTTAATATAGTGCCGACTCTGAAGGACAAAGGTCTTACTTTAAAAGATAATGCTGCATTTTGATCTTTTGTAGCCTAAACATCTTCACCGATTTTAAATATTAGGTTATCGTTGGAGTCGCATTCCTCCGTAGTCATATGGTACAGACAGTCTTACTGACTTTTTTAAAATTAACCATCAGTTATGTTAATTAAGTATCGATAATGTATGAATAAGGAAGAGGTGAGAAAGTTGTGAGCGCCAAATGGAAATCCGTTATCTTTGCATATCTTGGTTACGTGAATCGTTGCAACTACTATTATAAGAGAATTTTCTTACAGCGACCGACTATTCCGCACGATGACGGATATCCTGGTCAACGAGGGATACGCGGCGGTTGGGTACGAGTACGTCAACGTCGACGACTGCTGGCCGGAACGAGAACGTGACGCGCGCGGCAGACTGGTGCCCGATAGAGAGAGGTTTCCGTACGGCATGAAGAGCTTGTCTGATTACGTGAGTATACGCTTTATAATTGTTAATGGAAATTTGATGGACTTACTAGTCACAAAATGGAATTTAACTATTTATTGAAACAGGATCCTCTTAACTTGGGTGTAAAAAACGCTTCTATAAAAATACTGGTTGGAAACATGACATTTGTCAATAAAAAAGTTAGTTCCTATTTAAATTTCTTATGTATAATTTACATTAATTAGATACTTTGTAATATCGATGTAAATTTTGGCGTCTTTGAAATAGAGTCGAAATTATGCAAAGTGTTGTAAAATTTCTTAAATACCAAATTAACGTCAGATAAGTTTTTCTCAGGATGCAAAATAGAGTTAGTGTTAAATTTTATTTTGTTACATGTATATAAAGGTCATGATTTTTAAAAAATCTCATCGAAATTTTTGTTGTGTTTTTGGAAATAAAACTAATTAAAACATGCATAAACGCAACGAAAGCGTCAGTGGATCAGGTGTTAAGCAGTAGACTTACAATCTGTTAGTCCTGGGTTCGAATCCCGCCATGTATCAATGTTTTTTTCGATTGTCGATCTACATATGTACATTTATCCAACGTTCTTGCGGTGAAGGAAAACATTGTGATGCAACCTGCACATATCTACGATATGTGTAAAGTCAACCCGCACTAGTCACCACCAACTTAGGGTAGGCTCCGAACTCCTGGGTGGGAACGTATGAACTGTGTGATAAACGAAGTGGACTGATGATGATAAACGCAACCGTTTGCGGCGCGGTTTATTTTAACTATATTTAAATCTATGAACAATAAAACGAATAGAAAATAATGTAGTTATGGTATGTGATCATTGAACCATTTGAAAGACATAAACACGTGAGTTAGTTACGTCAAGTGATATACCACGGAATCGATATTCCGTAGCACATCACTAATGCGAAATGCATGCCGCGTATCGAAATTAAATCGATTGCGTACACAAGTTCATGAGTCTTATTATTTCGTGATTTCCTTACTTAATAACTTACCCAAAGTACAATAAAAAGAGAACTAAGTCATATAAAAAATGGACAAAAAACCCAAAAGCTTTTAACTATGACTGTTTTTAATGATTCGACATCAATTCTATCAAAACTTTTAAAATGAAATTACATAATCAGTCTTCAACATAAAGATGCATCGATATCGTTCAAGTGAATAATTTCTTTGTTTTGTGTATGGCAGATGTCTTTGTTTACTGCAGGCTCTTACTACCAATTATAGATAAATTGAAACTTCCTGAATAATAGAGTGCACTTGTTTAACTTTGTCAACTGTATCACAAACAATAAGCATTGTGTTTTGTAACAGGTTTGAAAAACACAATGTAAAGAGTTGGTTATAAAAAGCAATCTTGTGTTACCAACAAAAAGATTTGAATACTATAAGATTGGTCAATTTAATTCATATGAAATATATAAGTGTTTCCAAGTTTACGTGAGTTTCCACTGCTCAAACATTCGTACAAAAACTATATAGAAGTAAAGACTATATAGAACCAAAAATTTATCTGACCCGGTGGGCATATGTCAAACTAAATTATAATAACTCAATAGCGCCCCCCTGACAAAGTTAAGAACGTGTCATAATTTCCTTATACTAACGTAGTTGTCTTGTTATTTTTATATATTCTATGCCTATCTGGGTTTTGCATATTTCCTGACAGTACTAACCGCGATAGTAGCGCCTCTCACGGGGACAGATAACGTCATTATGTTCGGTATTCAAAATAATGTATAGGCCGCTTTTTAAAGTGACATGTTTATTTCCAAGTTCAAGACGATATTTGGAACAGAGTATAAAATGTAAATTGATATATATAAAGCAAATACAGATTAAATGAACAGCAATTGTATCTAGGTCGATCAGTATATCAATGTCGTATAGTGAATGTATTCTACTTGGACACGCAATAGCATGTGAATGGTAGATTTATGTACTTGTGTGTTTCGTTTTTATTTTTATGTACATGCTTTTTTGGTATTTTATTTGTTATCGACAGTTTGAAGGGCTAAATCTATATATATAAAAGAAAGTCGTGTTAGTTACACTATTTATAACTCAAGAACGGCTGAATCGATTTGACTGAAAATTGGTGGGCAGGTAGCTTAGAACCAGGAAAAGGACATAGGATAATTTTTACCCCGTTTTCTATTTTTTTATTCCGCGTGGACGGAGTCGCGGGTAAAAGCTAGTAATTGATAATGAAAGATCTTAAATTTTGATTCGGCATTTTTATTCTTGTGTTTTATGCCCGTAGTGTAAGTAAACACTGACCGGTCTGGGTAAAACCGGATCAAAATTTTCGTTTGTACTTGGCCTTAATTTGTTCTATTAAGTCCAAGTTCCCACGCACATAATCATAATATCGAAAATATTTATTATAGTTATTACATTTTAAAGTCCTACGATGATATCAAATTGTATCTATTCTCTAAAGATGTTACATCTTTCTAAGTACATAAATGTTTATTGATCCGCGTCTTTTAATAACATTTTCTTAATAATAACATTTCCTTGTTGCGTTTCTATAATTCTACACGATTTACGAGTTGCAAAAGTTATACTAATTGATTTCGTAATAGGTTATCACGTGCATACCAGATAGTCGTAATATTTTCTATACTATAAGATTCTTAACACCAATTAATTCATCATTATCAGCTCAATATACGTCCCCACTGAGGGGCTTGGAGCCTACCCTAAGTTAGGGATGACTAGGACATATTCAACCACACTGGGCCAGTGCGGGTTGACTTCACACATATCACTGAATTTCTTCTCAAATATGTGCGGGTTACATCACGATATTTTCCTTCAACGTAAGAAATTAATTATACTTTCATAATTATGTATAAGTCTGATAAATAAATAAGGTTATCTTTTTACATCGCAATGCTTTTAAGATAAAGTTATATCAGAGTTTTTACATTGGATTTTTTTTATCCATTTGAATATCTACAAAAACAACTAACAGAAGTTATTAGCTGTTTAATTTTTATTTTTCTTGCTGTTTTGAAGTTTTTTAGTTTTGTAGTCACTATGAACACTTTATTAGTTTTTTTCCCATGATAAATGCGGAGTAGATTTAGAGAGTACGTAATTGACGAAGTTCTCAAAGAACATGACCATATTTGTGGTACACTTTATTATAAAAATTGTCGTTTGTTATTTCTTTGCCAAGATTGAAGATTAACTCAACTTTCACCATTAAAAGTTAAAGAAAGTCGACCAATTTTCTTTCCACTTCAATAATTGATGCTGTCTTACACGTACTACTCGTGTTCTATAACATAAGAGTCTAATGCGATGCCGGAATGGTTGTCTAAGCAAACTTTCGTCGCGTAATTATAAATCTAATGAAGCTATGTAATAAATTAAATTAAACTGATCAAGATTATTTGTTCATCTAATTTTATTTGAGGGTCTTGTTTCAATTAAATAAAATGACACATAAAGTTTTTGTTACGACTGGAAACTGAGCAAATATTAACCAAGATCTTTTTGATTTGAAAAGACGCTTTATTTCGAATTCCTTGAGGCATGAGTTCGTTGTCTGCATTTTAAATTTACAACAACAACCGACCAATACTTCACTAAAAATATCAACTTTAAACATGCACGTGACTGTAATCAGTTCGGATTCATTTAATATTTAATTTACATTTATTTTATGCGCATATTTAAAATACTGTTTGTATTATCCTGGTCAAATATTTCGTATGGACTTAAAAATGGAAAATAAATGGCCGTAATTTAACGAATCTTTTAAATATTTGTCATATTTATATGCGATTTAAAATTGATCTAATAAACAAACTTATTTTTACATTAAGTATATTTTATGCTGGAGAAAAAGTAATTAGTAAGTAGAATGCGATTTTGCAAGAAAGTCAGCCAGTCAGCAGAAGTGTACAGTCAGCTGTATATATCCATTTACAAAGCTTTAGAAACTTGAATCCGCCTTAAGTTTCAAACACGTATCCACGCAAACACGTATCCTTCTGTTTGCTTCCTACCATGAATACATCTATACATATTAATAAAAATTGTAGAGTATTTTAGTAGCTGATATCGTAAAACTAATTTTTGGGTTTTTGTCTGTCCGCAAGATTACATATCGACGCAGCTGACTCTACATACGTGTATAGCGAAGTAAGAAGAAAATAAAATTAAGTAGTTACAACAATAAGTAGTAACTATTTTCTATGTCATAACAATACCTCAGACGGTAAAAAGATCATAGCAACAATATGTCGTTACATTTACATTACCTATTTAAAATGTGCAGTCAGTTACTCGTGTCAAGTAACTTACATTAAGATAAATAATACAACTTGAGAGGTGTGTTGGGACACCCGGATGGAACGAAGTTCCTTTCAATTAATTAGTGAAGGAACCAATGTTTATTCTATGAATAAAAAACTTAAGTCTTCACAAGAAGTACATTTTATTTCTATGAATTTTCGTTATATATTGTCACGTCGTTGCCATGGTGAAGTAGCGCTCATTCGTCATTAACATACTTACTATAGCAAAAAGTGTCGTGACAACTTTTCGTAAGAATTTTTTTCCGTCTAGCCCCCTTTCACAACGCGCGATAAGGAACTTCGTTCCAAAAGTACACTGACCGTTCAGCTATGTCGATTATCAAAATATTTATGACTAAAACATAAGAAGAACGTTTAACATTTCAGAGTTCTTGTTGCGATCTCGTGTCATAGTATTAAATGACAAGATAAACTGTAATGATTACAATCGTGCGGATAATTACGATGACAGCGATTAGATTATGCAAAAGTTTTCTAGAATATGTTACCGTTACAATAATTAGTTCTCGTAAATAGAAAAAAAAGATCTACTTGAACACGTATGGAACACGGGTGCGAAGGTTTCTATTTGAATGAATTGAACGAAACTAAAGTCAAATGCTAATGTCACATATGCTTTGTTCTTTGCCTATATATGAATTTGTAAGACCTGTGCTGTAGTTTCTGTGGTTATCAACAGCGATAAATAGTTTTCCTCATCATCATCAGCTCATTATAATTCCCCATTGAAAGGTTTGGAGTCTAACGGTAAGGTATGGGTGACTAGGCCATAGTCAAACAAGTACGGGTTGGTTGACTTGACTTGACTAAGATATGTGTGTATATAAATTCAGTATTTAATAATAATTTTTCTCCGATCGTCCAACCGCAGTATTAATGTTGAATTTTTTTAAGGTTTTGTTCCGCTTCTGTTTCTCTCGTTACACTTTTACTCTCCATTTGGTCAATTTTGTTCGAAATCGTTTACCAGATCACTTTAGTCGCGTTATCGAATTGAGTGAAAGTACAATATTATTGAGCCAATTTAATGAACATTATTTAATCAGACTTTAACTGTGAGCACTTTTGCTTTTAGTGGCACTGATCATAAATCGAATATATTTATTTAAGTGAAGTTCATTTTTATTATTAAAATTTAGATTTCTTCATTTCCGATTCATTAAAAAATATAAAATAAAAGTTCACAATTGCCTTTCTGAATTTTCTCGCAGTTTTCAATTCACATATTTATAGGTTAAAATTGTAGAAATTTTCTGTAATAACTAAATTTGCACCGAGTATACACTTCTAAATCATGACGTGATAGATTGGGATTCAGTTATTGTACAGTTAAACCGCGAATTCAATAAAACGGTCACATTCCAATAGTAAAACCGGATTTCACATAGCTAAGACCTGGTACGTGAAAGCGCGCCAACAGAGCCATCTAAATCTGATCATAGGCCATTAGGGTTGTCATCCCAGTATAGGGTTGCCAAATGCAAGAACATATAAAACCTTATTTCTTGGAGTGAAAGAAGAATCAAGTGAATCTGCATTTTTAAATCGTTTTCTAACCTAATCAATTGCTAGGAAGATTTATGTAGGCACTCATTATGTAATGTGTATATTTTTAAATAATATTTTAATATTCCTGTAATGCTGACGTTTAATTAATGTTAGAAATACTAAACTTCGTTGAATCGTCTTGTCTTACCGATACTGCGTGTTAATAACTACACTTTTAACTCAAAAATTTATTTGAAATAAACAGCGAGCGAACAATTTTGCTTAATCACTAAACGTCAAATCTGATTTTTTTTTTTATCCACCCTCATTTTACTTTTAATAATAAAAACGGGTTGTTAAGTCAATGTTGCTAGTTAAATGAATTTAACCAGATTTGAAGATTTTTACATTAAACATGCCGCGGCCCAAGGACTATATGGGTCCTTTAACCGTGGGAGATACAAACATTTGAACTTTAACTTAAATAGAGTGAGAATTTACAACACAAGACTATAAACTATAACTTAACTAAGGCTCTGAAGCAGCTAGAGGCAGAGGGCACAGTTTGGTAACTGGTCTCTTAAACACACGATCCTTAAATTGTAAGGAGACTACACGCGTTACACCGTCTGCTCCCGGGTGCTTCCCCACAATTCGTCCCAAAAGCCATTTACCTGGAGGTAAACGATCATCTTTCACTAGGACAACCGTACCAACATTTATGTCGGGGTGATTCTGGGACCATTTGTATCGATGTTGCAACATAGTAAGATACTCAGATTGCCAACGTCGCCACAGACTTTGTACCATACGTTGCACCTTTTGCCATCGGTCTAAATAGTCAGGTCGAGCATCCACGAAACTTTCTTCAGGGATAGTAACAGGAGCTTCGCCAATCAAAAAATGACCAGGAGTCAACGGGAGTTCATCAACGGCAGAACTAATCAACGTAAGAGGCCGAGAGTTAACACAAGCCTCGACCTGTGTGATCAGAGTGCAAAACTCTTCGAATGTTAAGCGGGATTCGCCTACGACGCGTCTCAGATGTCCTTTTACGGACTTAACTCCTGCCTCCCACAGTCCTCCGAAGTGAGGGGCACCAGGAGGAATAAAATGCCATGTTGTGCTGTCGTTAGCTAACAGTTGGGCAATTTCGTCAACGACAGTTGATTTGCTGTTTTTGAACGCGAGGTCTAATTCTTTGGACGCGCCTATGAAATTAGTCCCACAATCACTCCAGATGTCTTTACAATGCCCACGTCGGGAAGTAAAACGTTTGAAAGCTGCTAAAAACGCAGCACTGGATAGTGAACTAACCAGCTCAAGGTGAATGGCCTTTGTAACCATACACAAAAAAACACCTATGTAAGCTTTACAAGTTTTGGTGCATCTACCAGAGTACAGTTTCAGAGTAAATGGACCACAAAAGTCTACGCCGCTGGTCAAAAACGGGCGTGACGGATTGACTCTGCACTGTGGTAAATTACCCATTAACGGAGTCATAGGTCGTGCAGTTTGGGTAAAACAAGGTTTACATAATCTTAAAATCTTTTTTACCAAGTTTTTTGCTCGGAGAATCCAATATTTTTGGTGAATAACATTTAATGTGAGCGAATTTCCGCCATGAAGAGTTCTTAAATGAGCATCAATTACAATCAACTTTGCGAAGTTACATTTGTGATGTAAGATTATAGGAGACTTCATATCAGGTGGTATTTGAGCATTTACAAGACGTCCACCGACTCTAATAATTTTCTCATTGTCTAGGATCGGATTCAAAGGTAAAAGATTACTATTTTTTGGGATAGGTTTGCTTTGTGATAACAATACTATTTCACTTTCAAAGTAAACAGACTGTGACATTCGAATGCAAGTTTTTAATGCATTTTTTATTTCGTCAGTAGTGAGATATGTCAGTTTTATGTTATCGTTCCTTTTGAGAACCTTATCTTTACATAGTCGAAAAAATCGAAAGCAATAGGCTGTCACACGTATAAGTCTTAGTAGATTTGAGTATCTATTAAGGTACATGGTACATGCATTGGGTTCAGAGGTGCATAAGTAACTGACTTTTGCTCTCGGTTTTGCTTCGACTGTGGTTTCAGGTATATTGAAATTAGGGTAACAAATCTCAACAGACTCGCGAAGAAAGGCTGGACCTTCCCACCATAGTTTTGACTGCATTAGCTCGTCAGGACTGATACCGCGTGAGGCGCAGTCCGCGGGGTTATCCGCAGACTTAATATGATGCCATTGACTACTATTCGTAACATTCAAGATTTCGGTAGTGCGATTACCAACAAATGGCTTCCAAGTATTTGGAGTTTTACGCAACCAAGCCAAAACTATTGTGGAATCTGTCCAAGCAAATACACAATTATTATCAATATTTAGACTAGATTTGACATATATTATCAATTTAGACAACAGGACTGCCCCACAAAGTTCAAGACGTGGCAATGAGATCTGTTTAACGGGAGCGACCTTTGTTTTGGCTGCGACCAGACTTACTTTTATCTCATTGTCCGTGATGACTCTGATGTAAATAACCGCAGCGTAAGCGGCGCAAGAGGCGTCACAATAGCCGTGCAATTCAATTTTTACATTATTTGCAATCCCTAACCAACGTGGAAGCTGAATGGCCTGCATGTGTTCAAAATTAGTCAGGTACTTCTGCCATTCAGTTTTCAGGTCTTCAGGAAGTTCAGAGTCCCAGTCCAGGCCGGCTAGCCACAACTTCTGCATAAATATTTTTAAAACAACCACGCAAGGTGCTAGCCAACCCAGAGGGTCAAACGTTTTAGCTATCGCAGATAGCACACTTCGTTTTGTAACAACGTCGTTGTCACGAGGTAAGTTAACTACCAGTTCTAATATATCACTTTGTGGTTTCCAGGCTATGCCCAGAGCTTTCACCGAATCATCCATTTTAATATTCACTGAACCTTTTAACGCTTTTTTCGAATCGGGAATCTCATTTAAAACCGTTTCACTATTGGACGACCACTTATGAAGAAGAAAACCGCCACGTTTAAACAGTTCAGTTAAGCGACGTTGAAGCCGTTGAGTGTCTTCTTCTGTAGATGAGCCCGTCATCAAATCGTCCATATAGAGATCAGTTTTTAGAAGTTCAGCTTCAGGAAACTCTCCACGTTCGTCCTCTGCAAGTTGATGAAGTGTCCTGATAGCAAGATATGGAGCACATGAACTGCCATATGTGACGGTAAGTAACCGATACTCTCTGATCGGGTCTTCCGATGACTCGCGCCACAAGATTCTCTGGTAATCAGTGTCTTGCTTTGAGATAAGTATCTGTCGGTACATTTGTTGTATATCAGCTACTAGGCAGTACTTATGTTGTCTCCACCGTGTTACTAAAGCTCGTATATCTTGTTGCAGCGGGGGGCCGATGAGTAACTCATCGTTAAGTGAGTTTCCGTCTACAGGTTTAGTGCTTCCGTCAAAAACTACGCGCAACTTTGTAGTGAGGCTCGAAGCACGAAGAATAGCATGATGTGGTAAGTAATAAGCTCTATTCTTCTTCTCTATTTCAGGTACTATCTCCATGTGACCGAGTGACTCATATTGCCTCATGAACTTGCAGTATTCTTCGTGAAATTCGGGTATTCGCTTAAACTTATTCTCCATCTGATGTAAGCGCTTCAAAGCAAGTTGTCTGGAGTTGCCTAAATTTGGAGCGTCTTCGTCCTTGAAGGGTAGGCGAACCTCATATCGACCGTCAGTGTTTCGAGTGTGAGTTTTCTTAAAATGCTCTTCACACTGCCTTTCAGCTTTTGACAGAGGCTTCGCGTTTGGTGAATCTTCATTGATCTCCCAAAACTGACGTAGCAACTGATCAACTTCGACTTGTGTGTGCATAACAACTACTTTGTGTGACTGATGGCCAGACTGCGCCACTTCGCCGCTTACCAGCCAGCCCAATCTTGAGTTCAAAGCGACCAGAGACTCATTGCGTTTTATTATTCCGTCAAGAATAATATGCGCATATACAACTGCACCTAAAAGCACATCGATAGATCCTGGCTTGTGAAAGTGTGGATCCGCAAGATCTGAAATCTCAGAAGAAGGCCAGGTATCTGATGGGAGCTCTTGTGATGGTAATCTTGAATTTATTCGTCTAAGGACGTACGCCTTAGCTGTGATCATGTGTGATGGATTTCTTATAGCATGAAAGTTCAACGTAACTTGTGACTTGGTTGTCAGCGGTATAGATGAGATGCCAGTAATTTTCCCGCTGATTGAAGTGCGCTCGAGATTAAGCAGTTGAGCTGCCGCTTCAGTAACAAAGTTTGATTGCGAGCACGGATCAATCAGTGCTCTCAAGACTATCGTGTCGCCGTTCCTCGACTTAACTGCAATTCGTGCGGTTGCCAATATTACTTCCTCACTGTCGCTGTCAACCTCAGTCTTGTAAACGACGGTTGATGTGGTTTGACTTGTTTCAGGTGTACTGGGTGTTGCTGCATCGTTTTCTGGCACTGATGTGGTCTTGTTAGGGTTTGTGAAGTGCAACAGAGTGTGATGTCGTCGACTACATTTTCTACAGGTGGTGCTCTGTCTACACGCATTAACGGAGTGACCCTTTACAAGGCAATTAAAACAAATGCCATTCTTCTTAATAAAATCCTGACGTTGAGGAAGATCTAATGCGGCGAATTCTTTACAATGGCAAATAAAATGGTTTTTTGAGCAATAAGTGCATTCGCTGCTTACTTCTGTGACAAATGACTTCATATTTGTGGGTTTCTGGTTTGTATAATTTTTAACTAAGTCCTTTTTCTGCGGTTGGTCTTTTTTGTGGGTAACATTTACCATCTCCATGGAACGGAAACGATTTTCTAAAAATAATGATAAAATGGTAAATGTGGGTATGTCTTGAGATGACCCAAGTGACTGTTCCCATTGTTTGTGTGTTTCTAAGTCCAATTTGGATACAACTAAATGCACAACAATTGCATCCCATGTGGAGGTATCCACGCCGAGATTATCAAGAGAATTCAAACATTCCTTCGTAGTATCTAAAATTTCCTTTAAGCTTTTAAAACATTCTGTATTCATCTTCTTTTGATTTAAAAGGCGGCTAATTATTGTAGTGACAATCATACGTTTGTTATTATATCTACTCTCAAGTGTGCTCCAAGCCTTATCGTAATTAGCCTCCGTGAGTGCAAAATGTTTTAGAAGTTGTTCAGCCTCTCCCGATAAACTCGTTTTTAAATAATGATGTTTTTCAATCGTTGTTAGATGCACGTTGTCATGTACGAGAGCCTTAAACAAATCTTTAAAACTTGTCCAGTCGTTATAATTACCGGCGAACTTTGGAATCGATAAAGGAGGTAATTTAGTTCTAATCGGGGTGGTCTCGCCATCATTTGTTGCTAAATAACTCTGCGTAGTATTATTTGATTGTGATTGACCTTGACCTTTCGAAAATTCCAATAAATAATCCTTTAATAATCCCTTAAATTCTAGATATATGTCTTCAGTTGTCTCGTATAGACTTTCGGCATTAAATTGTAACTGCTCCAGTTCAGTTTTCGTAACCGTTGATTTAATCATCTCATATTGAGTTTGATACTTAGACCAATAACTTTCTAATGTTTCTAACCGTGCTTGTAGATAGCCAAGTGTGTATCTTGATTTAGACGTCTTTTTAGTATTACTTTGTAACTTAAAAATACGTTCCGATAACGTTTTTTGTGATTCACAAAGTTGAGCCATTGTTTACGTTTATGACGCGAATTCACTACAAAATAATAATGTCCACTTTCCCGTATATACTCAAATAACGTAAAGTAAAATCACTAGTTATATATATCTGGCGAATATGCGATTATATAAATAAGCAGTTTTTAATAACCAAAGTTTTAATCACAAATGTTCATGTAATGTAATTGTATTAGTCCAAATCACTTTCTAAATATTATTATAGTCCAAGGATCATTAGTCCAAATTAATTACACACTGTTTAAATGTCCAAGTTTGTGAAATAGTTCATAAAGGTTTTCACCGGTGCACGAAATCAAAGTATATATTTACAGTCTAATCTTACCAACTCGCAGTAATTAGCACTTAGCCTTTTACACTATTGTTTTTTACACTTATTACACTTTCACATTCCGGTTCTAGAAGGACCAAACATGTTAATAACTACACTTTTAACTCAAAAATTTATTTGAAATAAACAGCGAGCGAACAATTTTGCTTAATCACTAAACGTCAAATCTGATTTTTTTTTTTATCCACCCTCATTTTACTTTTAATAATAAAAACGGGTTGTTAAGTCAATGTTGCTAGTTAAATGAATTTAACCAGATTTGAAGATTTTTACATTAAACACTGCGTCTTATAATTGTGAATTTAAAACTATATTACTTGTGCTTAGAAGCTTTGCCGATACTAAAATGGCGTCACGTATTAACCGACAGGACTAAGCAAATGAGCGCGGATCGCGGAAGGTGTTGGTGGGAAAGGGAGACATCGGCAAAGCGCCTGCGCGTGGCTAACAGGAATTGCCGTCATTCACCTTGTACTTTTTATTCTAAGGGCTATTCTAGAGATAAGATAATATATCTACCTTTTTTACTGCCCAAATTTACATTAATTATGCTTTTTCAATATTATTAGAATAATTGGCATTATTTATGTCATCTGCAAGCTGCAAATCTAAGAGACCGCACCGTTAAGATTCCTATACTACTTAATTTGAATAAAACGGTGATTGGTTTCGGAATTCTAGGTTGACAAACTTTGCTCAGGTCACTGAGGTGTGCCAAGTTGGAAACTAGAATTTTATATTTACCGAATGCCAAAGCAAAAAACTAATAAAATGTATAAATTCAATTATTTGTCATTTTCTTAAATTATTATTATAAAAAAATAACAATGATACCTTTGAGCATATAGTTATACTAGCTATCGCCCGCGACTCCGTCCACACGAAATTTAAAAAAAACTTAAAAAGTAGTCTATGTGTTCTTCTAGACTATGTTGTACATCTGTTCCAAATTTCATCAAAATCCGTTGAGCCATTCCGGAGATACCTGTAAACAAACATCCATCTGTCTCTTTTAAACATTTGCATTTATAAAAGTATATATTTAAAGAATTATATGACTAATATAGAGGTTTTGACAGCAAAATTTGACTTTAAATATAACAACCTGCAAGTCATCACTATCAGACCGAAGTTACCATATTTACACACAAATGTCAATCGAATGAAAACTAATCCTTGTGTACAAATTTAACCTCAATACATGAAAATATGGCGCTCTCAATAAACCACGCGTTGTGCAATATTTACAAGTAAATCAATATTAACAAGAACCGGTATTACTTGCCAGTTGACGTGGCCTTAATATAATTAAATTTTAATGAAAATACAGGCTGTATGTCAGTTTTTATTATCAAAACAGTAACAAAATCTAATAATATTGTGATCACAGTGTTTTTCTTCGATAATAAAACAGAAGACAACATGATTTATGCTTTTTTTTCGGCAGGCACAGTAATAATATATGAAATATAGGCAAAATCTCAGTTTTTATACAAAATGAGAACGGAAATCAAATATTGGTAACAAAAATTGGTACTTATTTCACTTTTTGCTTGTCTTTTATGTGTCTCGGAAAAACAATTGTCTTGAATCTTTTTTTTGCACCAAAAAGACATCCTTCTAAGGAGTAGAAAATCATGTTTTTAGTAAGTATAATATGGTTAAATGTTAAATTGGTCGTAGATATGTGGTTGTACTAGCGGTCGCTCGGGATTCCGTCCGCGCGGAGTTAAGAAAAACTTATTAAGTACGTGTCCTTCCACACTATGTACTATATCTGTGTCAAACTTCATTAAGATCCGTTGAGCCGTTCCGGAGATACCTTCTAACAAACATCCATCCATCCATCCATCCTTCCATCTAAACTTTCGCATTTATAATATTATATAAGTATAATAATTAAAGTTTCTGCTTAACTCAATTGATTACTTTTCATTTTTTCACTCTTGACCTTTCCCCATTTCGAAAGTTATCTCGAATTCTTTTAATTTCAAACTATGAAATTGAATTTAGATCGCTCGACGTTTTCACAACTTTCCTCACAGCATGATATCGGAGATTTGCATGTGTTAATTTATACTTGTCTTGTACTTGACCTACTTGTACAAAATTACGATTACGTAATAAGTATACAAGTAGATTGGGATACATTTTTTGACCTAGAAACGTCAAACTATGTTCATTCGTTTCCATCCTTTCTAAGACTTTATTGAAAGATTCATTTTTCAAAATTGGAAAATCCTTACTAATATTATAAATGCGAAAGTAACTCTGTCTGTCTGTCTGTCTGTCTGTCTGTCTGTCTGTCTCGCTTTCACGCAAAAACTACTGAACCGATTTAAATGAAATTTTGTACACAGATAGTCTAGAGCCTGAGGATGGACATAGGCTACATTTTAACGCGAAAAAGGGGTTGTAAGGGGTTGAAAGTGGGGGTGAAAGTTTGTATGGAATTATCGTCATTTTTACAGGTAGAAGATTGAAACTTATTTTCAAGGCTAATTTGATAAAGATAAATATGAAATTAAATTTTTGGAAAAATTTTACCCCCAAGGGTGCTAAATAACAATAGGGGATGAAATTTTGTTTGGCAATATATTCGGTTTTGTTGAATGTTTTCTTTAATATGTTTTGCTATTACCCTTACCAATATTTAGTCTAGAGCCTGAGGATGGACATAGGGCACATTTTATCGCGAAAAAGGGTTTGCAAGGGGTTGAACGTGGGGGTGAAAGTTTGTATGGAATTATCGTCATTTTTACAGTTGGCAGCTTGAAACTTATTTTTGAGGTTGCTAATTCTATATAAATAAATATGAAATTAAATTTTTGAAAAAATTTACCCCCAAGGGTGCTAAATAACAATAGGGGATGAAATTTTGTTTGGCAATATATTCGGTTTTGTTGAATGTTTTCTTTAATATGTTTTGCTATTACCCTTACCAATATTTAGTCTAGAGCCTGAGGATGGACATAGGGCACATTTTATCGCGAAAAAGGGTTTGCAAGGGGTTGAACGTGGGGGTGAAAGTTTGTATGGAATTATCGTCATTTTTACAGTTGGAAGCTTGAAACTTATTTTTGAGGTTGCTAATTCTATATATAATAAATAAATATGAAATTAAATTTTTGAAAGAATTTACCCCCAAGGGTGCTAAATAACAATAGGGGATGAAATTTTGTTTGGCAATATATTCGGTTTTGGTGAATGTTTTGTTTAATATGCTTTGCTGTAACCCTTACCAATATTTAGTCTAGAGCCTGAGGAAAGACGTAGTCTACATTTTAACGCGAAAAAGGGGTTTGAAGGGGTTGAAAGTGGGGGTGAAAGTTTGTATGGAATTATCGTCATTTTTACAGGTAGAAGGTTGAAACTTATTTTCAAGGCTGCTAATTTGATAAAGATAAATATGAAATTAAATTTTTGTAAAATTTTACCCCCAAGGGTGCTAAATAACAACAGGGGATGAAATTTTGTTTGGCAATATGTAAGGTTTTGGTGAATGTTTTGTTTAATATGTTTTGATGTTACCCTTACCAATATTTAGTCTAGAGCCTGAGGAAGTACAAAGCCTACTTTTTAACGCGAAAAAAGGGTTATAAGTGGCTGAAAGTGAGGGCGGAAATTTGTATGGAAGTATCGTCATTTTTACAGTTAGAAGCTTTAAACTTATTTTTTAGGCTGCTGATTTGATATAAATAAATTTGAAATTTGTAAAAGTTTTACCCTCAAGGTTGCAATGTAACAAAACGGAATAGGGGATGAAAGTTTGTGTGGGAAGATGTTTATGTGAATATTTTGTAAGTTTAATATTTTTTGGCATTTTTTATAAGTTTAAGTAAAAAAAACAACAACAACATAATTCTCGACCCGTAACCCAGAGGGGTAGGCTGAGACCCAGGACCTACATTTGGCGCGGTCCGGGCACACCTCTTTCTATGTTCTTCTACATACATCAAAGCATAGCACGTTGGTTAAATAAAATAATTAGCTCAAAAAAAATGCTACCCAAAATAGTATTTCACGCGGACGAAGTCGCGGGCACAGCTAGTAATATATAAACGAATACTTAATATAATCTTTCAATAGAACATAAAATTGTTAAACTAATGTTTTTGTATATTTTGGGTTCCATAATTTAACGAGGGATATTCAAGTAGATCAAATAGTTAATATTATGGTACAAAGAAACGTTAGCGCGGATAATATTAGCTATACCTGAAACTAGCCGTCGCCGGCGACTCCGTCAGCACGTAATTAAAAAGAAAGAACCTTGATAAATAACCTATGTATTCTTCCAGACTATGTTCTAAATCTGTGCCAAATTTCATCAAGATCCGTTGAGCCGTTCCGGAGATACCTTCAAACAAACAATCATCCATCCATCCATTCAAGATTGCTGTCTTATTTACATATCCACTTTCACACGATGTATCCATAAACTCAATCTTTCCTCTAGCTTAAAGACAATACCAAAGAATTAAAATATACGTATAAAAGCTATAAACAATACAAAACAAACATATTTCTGCGTAGTTGAACAATCGTCCATAAATATTCATCGTGTCATGTCAAAGATCCGCATATGCAAATCCGTTACAAAGTACCGCCCGATCTCAATGTCGGCATAACAGATATACTGTGACAGAAACTTTGAATCTTTTTGTATAAAACATCAAAGTAAATGTAAGTTGAATATTTATACATTTTTAATACGAAGTCTCTTTGGCATCATCATATTTATCAGACTTTGGATTCCTTTTAGATCCCCTTTTAGAACCTTTGAAGTTCAACACTTCTCATTATTTTTGACATAATATTGCGTTATAGTATTCACTATCTGTAACATAATATATGTTTTTAATTACTCGTATATTGCTTTACATGTAAAAGATTTAAAAAAGCTTTCATAAAAAACGCAACTATAAAATTAAAAGAAGGAATATATTTCCCTTTTATCGCTTAGTTTAAACTTAGTCATAGGAAAATAATCATTGAGATTTGTAGATTCCGCGACTAATTGATTAAGCAATCTACCGGATACATAATCTATTATTACAACACAACTTCCTGCTACTTTAAAACAATATCCTGCACGAATTAATGCCGTTGCAAATTACACAGATATTTGACCTTAATAAAAGCTTAGGTATACATTTTAAAATAAGTCGTTACATATGTATTCGTCTTATATTGAGGTCACTATGGTTGTTAACTAAATTCGATTGGATGTCTACGTGGGAGTGATCAAATGTTTTCTTTATATTTGGTAAATGAATTATGTTTGACGGAAAGTAAATTTATTCACCAAGTTATGAATTTTTATTCTAACTAACAAACATGATCCAGTCTAAGGTCTAACGTACACTGCAGCGAAAGCGAAACAGAATCGAAGTGAAGCCTTTTTTATTAGAAAATAAGTGTGCATTTGTTGTGTTGCAACAAAACATTTCGTAGCTCACAGAACCAAGTCAAACTATGCTCTTTCTCTCGCTCCCTCTTTACTCCTTATCTTTTTTAACTTATTTTTACAACAATGAATGACAAAGTAGTGCTTGACCGCAATAAACCACAGTGTATTTGTTGTCAGAAAAATCGTTTAGTTTAAAAACAACAGGCCTATTCATCATGAACTGCACCAATTACACTTCCAAGCAAACCTCGCAAAAGAATTGCGATCTCGTTTGTAACAGTGTCGACACACTAGGGCCCTTCATGTGAACTATTCAACAATAAACAAACAACAATACAGACTGACAGCCGGTATCTATATATCTCGGTCGACCTTCGCGGGCGGTGTCGGGTGCGGTTCCCACGCGTTCGCCTTGCAGTTTGCGACAGATCGCGAAACGACTCGCCCTATTGTGGTGGCAGCTTTATGTTTCTCGTGTGTAACTGATATTAGACTTTGTAAAAGAAAGGCTGCTATTATTTTACAAAAGGACTAAAAAAATGTGCGTATAACACTAATATTATATTATATCTTACTTCTTACTAATATTATAAATGCGAATATTTAGATAGATGGATGGATGTTTGTTTGAAGGTATCTCCGGAACAGGTCAACGGATCATGATGAAATTTAGCATAGATGTAGAACATAGTCTGGACGAACACATAGGCTGCTTATTAAGTTTCTTTTAATGCCTCGCGGACGGAGTCGCTAGTATTATACTAGTTTTTTAAATTAACATTGTTTTATTAGTCGTTAGGGGAATCCATAGCGTTAGATTTAATATGGCAACTCTAAATATAGCAATTAGAGCTTTTACATAATGTTCCATATGTAAATGTTAACGTACATATTTAATACATGTGATTAAGTTTATCAACGGATGTTAAAACATTAATATTGAACGTAAATATTCATGTGCAAATATATTCTAATATTAAATCGTTTTATGAGCTGGGAATGGTTTACGGTTGTTGCAACAACTTGCGTTCGCCGGAAGTCGTCAATACGCTAAGGATTACGAAGGACTTGCACTCCGTTTTATTGGCAATAGGGTTGTACGTAAACATTAAGACGAAAATATGTTTTTATCTCTCATGTTAAAATTAAAGAATTATGTTTAAATTGTTAATGTGTGTTGTTTTAGTTTTTTATCACCTCTCATAGTCTACTTGTACTTTCTGTAGATAGACAAATTATTATCTTAGTTATGAACTTTATTTTGCTGCCTTAGAAATACTGCCCAAAAACAAAATTTTATGAAGTGCAAGTTACGAAAAATTTGGTCAAATTACGATTTATTGACAATCTTTGTTCAATTCGTTAAGCCCTGTTTATTGGAAAAAGAGAAAACCGAGGAAGCCATCAAGATGGTTATAATGTCACATGAATTTTGATTTCAAAATGGCGATGCAATAACTAGTTTTCCCACGTCACCGCGCGAAACTAGCGCTAGTATTAACGTTCATCAATAATAAAATGGGAATACGTCAGTCGTGTTTTTCAATGTCCCAGTTACTTGTAATAAGTAAGCAATTATTTTGTTACGTAAGTATAACGTCGACGAGCGAATAGTACGCATCGTTGAATTGCAAACTTTTTTTTGCACTGTTACTTCAGATTCGGTGGAAAATTTATTAGTTTAGTTTTGATTTAAATAAAGAAAAATGTTTACTCGTTTGAATTAGTATCCACAAAGTTTTTTTTCTAGTTGGATGGGTTAAATTAGTAGTATAATGAATGTATAATGATTGACCCACACTAATGTTGATGATGCGACCAAGCCGTCTTGAGACTGGAAGTAAAATGTATTCCGCAAAGAAAGTAAGGAAGGAAATATTAATGATGTGATTCGATGTATTATAAATTAAAGACGTTGACGTTTACACCAACATTTTACTATGGAAATATAGAGAACAGAAATATTTAAAATTCTAAAATTATAATATTGCCGTTTTGGTATTTTATTTTGTTTTGTATAAAAATTAGATAATCCTATTACTGAATGAGCATTAAAAATACACACGACTTCACTTTTGTTCGTTGGCTTACGAAATACATGACCTTGGACCAAGAAATGGGAGCGACTCGTGCCGCTTTTAGGGCTGCCACAAATTATTTGTTAAATATTTTTTGAAAATAAAAACAAGAAAAAAACGGAACTTACATTATTTCTGTGCATTTTGGTGAATATAGATTTATAATAACCCAGATATTACTGAAAATGCACAGTGTTATTTTACATTTATCAGATGTAATTGCATACAAACCCTAAAGTTACATAAGGTATCATGACTATTGAATCAAAGATAAAACATACCATACTTATAAGTCGATTCTTTGTGTACCGTATTAGGGTAACACGGTTGTTTGTGCAATATTACCTTTCAATGATGTCAGCTTACGAATTCACACGTAACTTGTCAGCCCTAGTTTATAGCATTACTGTAATGATCACAGATAAAAATCTGATTTTTAATCTATTACGCTTTGCAAAAAAAAACCGGTTATCAAACAATAGACAATCGTCTCGTATACTCTCATAGATCAAATCCGTCTGACGTTACTTAATCTATGATTTCGGGCATGCCCCGAACAATTACCCGTTTTTGTATCGTGTTTTTTTCATATTTGAGTCCCCTAATTTACAATTAACGTAAACTATTTGCCCTCGACAACCGGAGACGTTTTTAGCATGTAATAACTAGTAATCATCATGCTAGGTGTAATAATTTTACGAACTGACAAAAGATAATTGTACAATTTTTTGCAATTACGCTCAAAAATTGGACAATGGTATAACAAGTAAATAAGAGTAACAAGGTGATATAGATACATAGTTATAATACTCTAAAAACAGGATGTATTTATTGCATTGCTTTTACCTCGGCTTGGGTAATTTATTGAGTATTTCTGTGCCAAATTTCATCCAGATCCCTTTAGACACTTTGGAATAATCTACTATAAAAGATTCATTTTAAATTTACTTATAAAACTTACTAATAAAAACATTTACTCTCGTAACCAAAAAGGATAAGCAGAGATTACAGCTTATATTTTGGAGCAGACAACCAGCCTTTTTTATTCCCAGTATAATAGTCGTCAAATGTTTTTTTTTAAATTCAATACAACTAATTTATATCGCGTATTGGTTTCAGGTTCACAGCAAAGGTCTGAAATTCGGAATATACGAAGACTATGGCAACTTCACATGTGCCGGATATCCGGGCGTTGTCGGCCATCTTGCCGGAGGTAAATTTACTTTGTATTTACATTAATAGTTTGAACTCAAGAATTAACGTCCATTCCAAACCTATAGAAACAGTTTTAGCTTTACAAGGATATAACTACAAATTAGAAACAGACATCTTTATATTATTCATAAAACACTGAAAATTTCTATAATAAATCCATAGACAGTAAAAGTTATTGTCTTTCTGTGAAATCTGTACATGTAATTTCTCATCTTATATATATAAAAGAAAGTCGTGTTAGTTACACTATTTATAACTCAAGAACGGCTGAATCGATTTGCCTGAAAATTGGTGAGCAGGTAGCTTAGAACCAGGAAACGGACATAGGATAATTTTTAAGGATTTTTTTATTCCGCGCGGACGGAGTCGCGGGTAAAAGCTAGTTTCCGTTAAATTCAACGATATAACATATTAAATAACTAAGCCACGACCTTAATTCGATATCATTATATTATAAAATTATCTAATATTTTATAACATAGTCTACGTAATATAAATTAAAACTTATTGAACATATGAAATATATAAATTCAACGTAAGATATTACGTTAAATTCATTATACCTTTTCCATGCTTCAGTTAGCCCGTAGAAAGGAAATAGCGTGAATATGTTGGATTACAATAACAAATAGCGTTAAGGAAGCATCGTTAACATAATTGATCATCAATTATTTTGTAGTCGGATTGTTTATTACATTTACGAGTCATACAATTGTTGTTTGACACGGTATGTTTTTATATTTGGTCCCTTTGCAAGACGCACACATTAACCGACACAAAGTATAAAGTAATCATTATTCTGCACTGAGTGTGTCAGTTAATTTAAGTTTTTCAATTCAATTAATCATATTTTTGTTATAATTGCTAATCCATTGTGTTTTATTCATTTCTAAGCATTTAGTGGCGAAAAAAGTACTATGTTTTAAAAGTGAAATAAACTGATAAGTTACCACAGTGGTTACTAGACACGTGCGAGACTTATGCAACTTGTTTGATGGGTAGCAATTGATCCGCTTTCCGTGACGGCCGTAGGAATGCCAATGGACGACTCAGACTCTAATTGCCTTTTATGCTGCACGAATATTTAATGGGCTATTTCAATTTTGGAATATGTTTAACATTATGTTATTCAATGGGTATTGCGCAAAATGTAGACTACATTGAACAACAGTTAAGATGTTATGTTGAGTAATATTTATGGTTACTCATCGAAAATACAGATTATAAGACTGATAAATAAATATTTGAAAGTGTTTGATTATTTCATGAAGTTTTGTACTCTTAATATTACAAACATCTGGGCAAACATTAGAATGATTGGTTGAATAGAGAACAATTTATGTTACGATTTTGTCCATTGTTTCCCAGTTTCCGAAAGACGTGTAAAGTTAACAATTTAATCGACGTATGTACCAAGTAAGCAATTTAATCATTCCCAGATTAATTACGGATATTCTAGCAATCTAAATTATGTTAAGCTACGATTAACAAAAGGTTAACTGTCAGAAATTCAATGATAGTGTGGATAATCTTAAGGGGTCGTTTATAATCTGTATTTTCTATGTTGTTCTCAGATGCGGCGACATTCGCGGCTTGGGACGTCGACTATGTAAAGTTGGACGGATGCTACGCGCTACCTGCGGACATGGACCACGGCTACCCCGCGTTTGGCCGCGAGCTTAACCTCACCGGCCGTCAGATGGTGTACTCGTGCAGCTGGCCAGTCTACCAAATATACGCTGGGATACAGGTCAGGTCACACTCATTACACCGTAGTTCAGTTGCCGACTCCTGTTCAATGGCTTCTACGAAGTAAAGAGGGAAAAACTAATGATGACGCCATCTTAGTAATAGTTTTTTTGTAACGACAACACCATCTAGCGATTCTTGTAGACAACGATAACGTCATCTAGCCCTTCTCTTTGAAAATGACTGCCCCATCTAATGGATTTTTATATATGTCAAGTTTAGCAATGCAGCAGTAATTACATCAATGTCATTATTTAGTAATAAAATGTGATTTCTAATTCCCAGCCCAACTTCACGTCGATAATCGAGCACTGCAATCTGTGGCGTAATTTTGACGACATCCAGGACTCCTGGGCGTCCGTCGAGTCTATTATAGACTACTACGGAAACCACCAGGACGTGATCGTGCCTAACGCTGGTCCTGGACACTGGAACGACCCTGACATGGTAATTTTAATAGCCCGACAGAAGAGGTATCGACCCTATTTAAAATAGAAATTGAGTAGATGTCGATGTTTACAAAATAACCACAAAGTTGAATGAGTTAGTACATTTCATTGAATCTTTTTCTGTCCAACTGTTTCGCCTATCAAAGGACATCGATAGCGATGAACTGACTAACCTCTAATCGGAAAGATCTGCTCTTCCTAAGAACAAAAACCTCTGTGATAGCCTTATTAATAGACAATCTGATCAATAAATATCTATAATTTCAATTCGCAGCTGATCATAGGCAACTTCGGTCTATCATACGAGCAGAGTAAGACTCAGTTTGCGATCTGGGCGATTCTCGCAGCGCCGCTGCTCATGAGCGTGGACCTGCGTACCATCAGGCCCGAGTACAAGGCCATCCTGCAGAACAGGAAGATTATAGAAGTTGACCAGGACCCACTCGGGATACAGGGTAGAAGAATATACAAGGTAATCCAATCCCCAATTTTAGTTGTCTAGTTTTTTTAGTAGAAAATACAGGCTTTTTGGATTGCTTGATCAAATAAATAAATGTAAAAGTTTTTATGTATCATACGTCTTGAATATGCTGTAATATGAACTAATGACATTCTTTGACCTTGGTTATTTTATTCTGATCTTTTCTGAGACCAATTTCATAAGGTGGTGTCATTCAGATTTCATTAGGGTTTATTGAATGTTTATATTCATTCATGTTCATATTACTTCCTCAGCATCGCGGTATCGAAATCTGGTCGCGGCCTATCGTGCCCATCCAGGGTCAACATTACTCTTACGCGGTGGCGTTCCTCAACCGTCGGACTGATGGCACACCTTCCGACGTCGCCGTCACACTGCGCGAGCTCGGCCTCAACAACCCAGCGGGATACAGACTCGAGGTAACACATATTTATATGGAAGATGAGGCTTAAAAGTTGACGAACAAGCATTTGATCTGATGCACTGCTACCTATTCAGTAATATTTTCAGGAGGAAATTAATTTGAGAAAAAAGAATTTGACCTGAAATCTCTTGACAAAATCACTAGTTAAGAAAGAGGTATTATAGGAATTACACGTAATAGTAATCGTAAATCATGTCATGAATATTCAAATGTAATTCTATTTACAGGACTTGTACGAGGACGTGGACTACGGCGTGCTGTCCCCGCAGACCAAGATTAAGGTGAAGGTGAACCCATCAGGTAATCAACAATTATTTTTAATCTGGAAAAAGCCCTAAGCGAATAAGTAAGAATAATATGCTGAGAGAGTGCCACGTTCATTGTGAGAAAATGTGCGCCTGCATTTCGTTTCATCAGAAATTCTCACGTCTTCTAACGCTCTTGAATTTATTGTAATACATTTGCAGGTGTTGTGATACTTCGTGCGGATGCCCAACCATCGTTTGCCTACAACGCTATCCCATCTCGGACGACTTACTCGCCGCTAAACGACATTTTTAGACTGACTAAGAAATAAAGCCCTCTTGCGGTCCACGCGTAATACAAGTTCGAGTCAAAATCGTAAAGATTTACAAGTACAATCCAATAATATATCCATCAATTACTGAATATACTTCTATTCGCTGTAAATATTTAAATACATTGATAGATTCTTTAGAACTTTTTTCCCTGAATGTAATTTTTCAACTTTTGAAAGAAAGGGTCGCAAAATTCGAACTAAAAAAATTAGCTATTTTACCATTAATCTGGAATTTAAATATTTATTGCATATATTATCAAGCGATTTATTAACTTTATAATTGGGAACTATGTTGAGAGATGGACGATCACAATATTTTGAATCATTTAATTAAATCATCTTATATTCAAACTATTTTTTATTCCCGCCGATATATTAAGAGCGTAAATGACAACCTTTTTAGTAGAAATATCTTTATCATGGTTTAAAAATATTGTTTATTCTGTACTTTGAAATTATTATCATAATTATTGGTACTTATTTCAATGGAATAAGATCTCTTTTTATAAGTTTATGTGATTGTCCATCGTCTTAAGAAGTATAATTTCCCGAATTAAACAATTATATCGATGTAAAAGATTATCTGTCATGTTCTCAACCATGCCTTTAGGTTACAATTAATTTATACATACTTTATTCTCATTAGTGTGATAGACAGATACACACTGTTCCAAATCAAAACCTAAACGATGTCGACAAATGGTACATCCCATTTTCTGTACTAAAATTAGCAAACCATGTAGTTCACTGTATTTCACAATTTCCACCATAAATATGATCTGTCAGAATTATTTTGTAGTAATTGACGTTTGTGTGTTTACAAAGTTTAGGATTTCATTTGGAACAGAGTATAGATAGCTTTTGTGTAAAGATCGTGGAGAATTATTTTTGCCATTACTTATACCTAGGATAAGGATGTACATTGTAGTTGTGTTTAATTTTAAGTTTTTTTGTAGAGAACACAATAAATAACTTTTTTCTAAAAAAAAAAATTTTATTATACGTGATTCAAATATAATTTTTTTTAAGGTATTGAGCAAGTTATCTGATATATTTTGTTAGGTGTTAATATTATTGAAAACTAGACTACACGTTTGTTCAGAGTCGAAGACAGGCGGTTTGAAGTTTGCTGCGGTTGTTGCTTGATGCTCTTCTTCGATAACATCTCTGTAACAAAACAAATACAAATAACAAAGAATTCATCGTTGGTACCGAAGAGAGGGTTGTGCCAAAACCGTGCCAAATGAAAATCCATAATATCAGCATTACCTGAGTTAGTGAATCCATATTTAGAACATTGAAATAAAACAGCACTAAAATATTAAAGAAAATAAATCGATACGAAGGACCCAAAAGAAAAAAAACCACAAACACTTTTCAAAGAGCATTTATTCTCTTGAAAAGTACGAATAGTAAAAAAAGCAACGGAATCTAAGAAATTCAGATTTGATTTTGCAAACATGAAAAATTAAATCCCAGAAATGGTTTTGAGTTGTTACATCTACACCACCAAAAAACTGAACCCTTAACACGTAGTGAGTGCTAAAAGTAAACAGAAAAACTATAATTTCCACTCAAAAGAACACAACTAAAGAGATAAGAAAAACAAGAGCAGTAGAATCAAGTGGGAATAAATAGACTTCCGTTAAAAGACTCAATAATTTATACAAACCGAACAGACCACAAGCGTAGTCATCTTTGCAGCGTCTGTTTCTCCTAGTGGTGTTTAGATACGCCTATAGACAAGACATGCAATTATATTTTAGTTATTACCAAATATGAAATTAAGAACATATTTTTTAGTATGTGAAAATTAAATACATACCTTTTAAATAGTCTGTAGTGTTTAAAGATACTCTTTTTTATAGTTTTCTTACTTTTTTTGTCATCAACATTTTCATAATCGATACGAGGAATTTTAACAAAAATAAATTCTTTCTGGTCTTCTGTTTCAGTGGAATTATTTCCGCGGGGACCCGGTTTAAAATATATCGGTCTGTCTATAAGATTTGTTTTGTGACCGTAGTAATTCTGTTTATTTATATGTTTTCTATTTTTAGGTGGGAATAATTTAATTTCAGCAGATGTATCTATTGGTGATACGTCAGTATTTATTTCAACATCTTCATTGAAATTATTATTTTTAATATAATTCCGGACTAAGTTACGTTGTTTTAACATTTCGTTGTGATGGCAAGCATTTCTTCTTATAATAAATTTCTCGCTTTGTGGCACAGATGTGTATCCTTTAAATTGTACGATAGCACGTCGATTACTGGTACGTCTTAGATGTATTTCTCTTACCACTTTCTTTGTAGAGTCGTAAGGTAGACTTAGAAATTTTTTCGTTGGATACATATCAAAATATGCATCTCTACTTTTAACTTTCCGACCTAGTAAAGATACTACTCTTTTCTCTGTAGTAGTTTCGGGTTCTTTAGCAAATAAATAGGAGTTGTATTTCAATAAACCAGGATCTCTTTGTATTTTAAAGTCAATTATTTTGGGCCGAGCAGCTCTTATGCCATCCGTCGACGTTATCGACTCACTCAGAGACATCACAATTAAAATCTGAAAATAAAAATGTTATAGAGAACAACGTAACTTTTATTGAACAACAGTTTTTTATATTTTTTATTCCTATTCATTTGTTTTCTCATCATTGTTTCTTAATTTTAACGTCGATTTTGACTCATCAAAAAGACTTTTTGCGATGAAGAAACATTCATTTGTAAAAGACCAAATTTTAATTTCGAAGAAGCAGTAAAAGATTGTTTTCACTGGCGTATATTCTCTACTTATAAAGTTGAAGTTCAAAGGCTAGACTAAAATGTCTGTGTGCAACGAACATAGGATTAAATAATAATCTCTACAGAGACTTATAAAAAATTGAGGACGATATAAAAGTAAAATATAGACGCATTAAAGTTTTCAAAATAACCAACGTAACATCAAAGGGTTGCTGGGATTCTTTGGAGAGTTGGGTTGGCTGGAGTGAATCCAGGTCCTGCTCACACGCAAAATACGCGCTAGCCGTGGAGTTGCGGAAAACGAGCCCTTACAACTAACTAACTAACTAACTAACTAAATAACCAACGTCAAAATAAAGAACAAAAAAAAACAATTTGCAACTGAACTATTTGAAAAAAAAAAAACGTAAACTACAGCTTCGAACCCAAACCAGCGACAAATAGACCAAACACTATGACTGCTAAGTACAAATATTGAAACCAACTTTAGGTTATCAGAATTTCAAGAAATCACGCGTATTAATTGAGCTTTTGTCATAATAAGGAACATACTTTATCATGTCCCGGCGTCTGCTTTTTATCACTTTCACATATCAGTAACAATTGTAGAACACGGCAAAATATTGCTACTTTTTCGTACATCACTTTAGATTTGGCCAGTTCAAATTCTAAACTTTAAATCAATTTAATAAAAAAAAATAGTGAAATAAAAATAATCTTAAACACAACTTTCACTTGTGCTGGCCGAAAAGAAAATGAAAATATAATTTACAACACTGAATAAATAAATTCTAAAAAGAAAATTAATAAATTTTTAGTGAAGAAACGAAGAAATAGAATTGACGACATCACTCACCAATAGCAGATTCATTTCTGATATCACTTTTGTACAATGAGGCAATAAGCAATAACAAAATGATGTCCTTGTGCGACGGTTAGTTTATAAATTTCGGAAGAAGACAATCCATCCGTATATAACTAAATCATAACACGTGATTCACTAATGAGCATCATTATTTAATTAACTATCATCCCGTAGACTTATGCATAAGTAATTACGCAATAGATTAAATCATTGAACATTACGCGAACGCACAATTGATCTTAACAGTTAAATTTCATTACCGAAATACTGGTATTGAAACATTAAACAATGTGACTAAGAGAGGAATGACAATAAACCAACCCAGTAATTGATAATTTTGTTTTAGTTACCTAATAATTTGATATCCGCAAACTTTATTCATACGAAGGAAAAACTTACGAAAACTAATAGATTATACTATCTACTGAAAGAAAAATGTCTAAGGAAACTGCAAATTCGAAACTATATAGTTTCGACGAATTTTCCGACTGTGGAAATCCACAGTGACAGATTCTTTTCATGAGTTGGACAAATAAATAGCAACATTAATAATCACAATATTCTTAGGAGATGAACTAATATGAATACAAGACCGTAATCTAGAGACTTTGAAAAGATTATAAGTACACACTACAATTATTTCTCACGACACATAGCACACTATATCCACGACCTCACATATAAAAATCTATGTCGTATGATTTGCCAACATGTCTCTGAACGACAAGTTATGTTTACCAATGACTAAGTACAACTTAAGTAGAATATAACCGTAATTTAAATTCAATTAAGCTTTAAAACAGGGTGTTATATTTAACAAAACCTAACTACAGTGAAAAAGACATCGTCACTTAGATTTTTTAATGGTTTTTATATAGCACTAGCGGCCACGCGCGACTTCGTCAGCGCAGAATTATAAAAAGGATCCTATGATATGTCCGCGTGCATCAGTTACCTGCCCGCCATAGTCCAGTGAGAATCTGTTTAGCCGTTCCGGAGACTACCCGAAAAAAACGCACCCTAGCGGAGAGACATTCAGACAGACAAAATTTTAAAAGTAGTATTTTCGTTATCAGCTACGCATATCATATGTACGATTTTTTTTTTCGATATTACATACAGACACTGCAATTTTATTATATGTATATATATAGATAATTATGATGCTTGTCTAATTACCTATTTTTTTTTAGAATATCGTAAGAGAAAACTGTTTCGTATCAAACAGATTGAAAGCTTATTTAATTATTTGAGACTTACTAGTTAAAAAATAACAAACAAACTTAAATTGTTTAATTAAGACGTAATAATAAATTAATTAAGAACGGATTAAACTCACGTATGATCGTTTGATACCGTCACCGTCAACCAACACCTATTGTTTTATAATTTGAATAGATTTAAAAAAACACTATTTTTGTTTCGTAGTCAAAAGCATTAAGTGTTAGTTTCCCATAACTAGAAAGACTGGTTACCGAAACAAACGTTTCATTTTGCGCACAGTTAGTAAACAACACTTTTCTACCTTTTGTTAAAGAATGGCAAACTCAATTATCTACGTGCTTATGTAATTATAAGATACATAATAAATAAAGGATAAATAATATTATAGTATATATAAATTAATTGATATGTAACAACATCGCTGTTTCCGCGTGAGGTCACGGGGCCGAGTACATTTGAAGAGCCGATAATAATGTCATTCACTGGGGACATTCACCCGAAAACAAATACAATAGAGTTACTAGAAACTGTATAACCCATTCCTTTATAATTTACCTACATCATATATTTGTTGTAAAATAGTTCAAATTGCATTCATTCAGGCTGGATTAGCCGAATTAAGAATTGTTATAAGAAAATATTCGTAAACTGGATAAAACAATTGGTCACTGTAAAGACCAAAATTTAAATATAGAATTAAAATTGCAACCGTTTAATCATATTGACGAATTTGATTATTTTTTTTATTTTATTCAAATGAAAAATTATTGTAATTAAAATTGGTTTTCGCAAAATCTTAATTATTATAACATCAACTAACAATATGTTATAATGGAGTTTAATATAAATATCACAGATTCGCTCGCTTATAATTTCCCACGTGAAAGTACGAAGTACGAAACTAAAACAATAATACTTACGCCTGAATTCATTATCTTCTAGACTGTTTGAAATTATAATATTTTCTTGAACTATTATTTTGGCTATAAATCTTTTAGCTTATCCTGGTCATGACAAATTTATAACTTCTTCAACATTTCAAGTTAAAAGACCAGATACTTCAAAATGTGGAAGATGACGCACAGTTTGTCGAAAATCGGCAACTGTACAACAAAACGTATACCCTTCGGAAGATAGATCTGGATGCCATGTGAGCCAAGAGAAGTTATCATTCCCTCGACATAAATCTGAACAGAAGAACAAATTCTGAGCCTCCTGTCTTGTATAATGAGGATTATTAATACCCACAAAGGCTATCCCACGCTTACTATTTGGTTCATACACAACTTTGTAGTAATATTTCGGAACAGGAATTACCGGATTATTATTAACATCAGTGTGTAGATATATATCGACTACTGTTCCATGTTGATTGACTAGTTGTGATACACCGAAAGTGCCAGTGTAAATGATCGTACTATACCCGACATCATGGATATGATTCCTCAAGTCTACTTCCAGTGTATTCCAGTTGCCACCGTTAAAACCGACCCACTGTGGAGCACAATTCACATAATGAAATGTTGCCCGTTCCCCGAATGCTAAAGCAAAATCAGTTTTAGCAGCAAGATGCCCTCTTGATAGGAATTCAGTTTTATTCACATAACTGTTGACTCTGTCACCAACAAGTTGGGCAACAGCGCTCTTCTGTCTCGCTGGTGAGAATAACGAATTAACCGAAACATATCCGTACACATTGTTGTCAATGAAAAATGGCCGTTCGACTCTTGTTTGATACAATGCATTATAAGGTTTTTGCGTGTATTTAGAATATATGGCATTCAATTCGAGTTCATTGAAGCAAGACTCGTAAACTGGATAGAAAACATTATCAATTTTGTAGCCGACTTCGTATATTACGTTTTCATCATAGCACGTTCGGTTTGTGCGCTCGCTGACGTATGACGGTGGACTAGTACATTTGAATTCACTGAATCTTGATGGCGAGATTAACCATTCATCGTTTCCAAAAACGTCATCATTGATACAATTGATAGTTGCTGTATTTCGTCCTTGGATTGTATGTAAATTGCGAATACTGCCTTGATCGATGCAGCTTAGAGTTATACTGTCCCCATACTGTACAACTATGTTCCCGTCATTATCAGTGGGTTCCAAGAGTTGTCCATTTCTTAATATCACAGGTAACGGTTGGCCGAAATGTACCCTAGTGTTCAGTGTACATCGTTGAGTTTTTGGTGCGTTTATTGCACAAAGTATTGCTAAGAACAGACGCTGTAGCATCATAATTATGTGTGCTTAATTCATGATTATTTAAAAATACTTGGTAATTTTGTTAAGGCCGAATATATATTGACAGTTATGACAGGATTTTATTGACTTTAATAGTTTTAAAATAAACGTGAGCCAAAGGATTGACTTTTAAAGACATGGGTCAGGTTAGTTATAAATAAAAATTAAAAATGGATCATCTATATATATAAAAGAAAGTCGTGTTAGTTACACTATTTATAACTCAAGAACGGCTGAATCGATTTGAATGAAAATTTGTGGGCAGGTTGCTTAGAACCAGGTAACGGACATAGGATAGTTTTTACCCCGTTTTCTATTTTTTATTCCGCGCGGACGGAGTCGCGGGTAAAAGCTAGTGTTTTATAAATTGTTAGGTCGAGTGTTTTATTTAAAGTTCACAAATTTTAATTATGACTATAACAAGCAAATCTAAATATACAAACAATAATGCCGAAAATAAATCTTATTTGATCTAGAAATGAGAAAAAACGTGTTTTGTTCGTTCATTGCATTAAGTCATTGTATAAAAACATTCCTTATAAGTCTATTTTTTCATGTTTAACAATAAATGTCACGTACAATTGGAGTTAATTGTGAAGTAGACTTTGTAATGCTGTTTTAGTCCTATAGTTGTTCATATTAAAATCTCGAGTTACGTATATTTTGTTAGGAATGTTAGCAAAATAATAAAAATAAAAATAAACATTTTTCGCATGTATTAAGTAATTCAAATGATAGGTGGAAACCATCTGTCACATTTGGCCAAATAAATAAGTTTTTTATAGGTGGAAATAAACAAATGATATAGAATTTAGTTGAATCTAAATGATCACGAGATAATTTTTAAGAGTTTTAACATAATTTGTCAATTTATTACTATTTTTAGGTTATCTTAATATTAACTCGACGTCTACCTAATTATTTTCTCTACTAATTGTTATTGTCCTTTAACAATTAATAAATCATAACAGTGAAAATATAAGATGTTTATATATCAAGATGTTTATGTTTGTACATACCAAGCGCCCGCTGGATTTGGAGATCACATAAATAAAACTTTCATTCCCGAAACCACACTCACGAGTAACGCACGCGCCGCGCCATCAAAATAGCGCCAAACAACTGACAACATTTTTGTCATGAGTACTTAGACAATTATTTATTACTGGCCAGTAACAATTATAAAACAGTTGTCATTTATAATACTGGCAGCATGGCACGGAACTTGGTGAGTAGTATTTTTTAATTGTGTTTGTATTATACTTTCTTGTTCTTTTTTCGTTTAAAATTTGTCTCTGTAACAATTATTGTTAATTTTTATTTATTTAATAATGTTGGTTTATAAAATTTAATTTCTACTTTGCATCTGGTCAGTCTTCTATGTATTATGTGGTGTTTTTTCTCCGTTTTTGACTTATGTTAGTTTTTCAAATGTGGTAAGAGTTTTTAATCTATTTTAATGTCCTTATATTATGAGGTACTAGCTGTCGCCCGCGACTCCGTCTAATATCGTCTCCGGTGAATAAAAAAAACTTAATAAGTAGACTGTGTGTTCTTCCAGACTATGTTCTAAATCTGTGCCAAATTTCATCAAAATCTGTTGAGCCGTTACGAAGATACCTTCAAACAAACATCCATCCGTCGATCCATCCATCCATCTAAACATTCGGATTTAAAATATAAGTAAGATTGTTTTTAATAGAAATTCTTAAGGAATTAAATTACTTACTCAATATATTGTTGTTTTTTTTTAAAGTGTGTCAACATAAAAAAGTAAATTAGGCGTTGCGCGATGTCCGGCGGGCATTAGTCATGTCCTTCAATTTAATTTAATTTTGCCGACGATAAGTCGTGTGTCAGTTTTTGGCTTAATTTAGCTTTAGTGGGACACACGCGTTTGTTTCGAATAACATTGAAGAACAACAAAAACTGATCTTCTGAACAATAAAATAGCACAAAGAAATGTGTTATTTTTAAAACAAGCTTTTTTATTGTAATGTTTTTAAATATCAAGGAACAGAAATTTCTAAAGGTCTTTGTGTTCAAAAAGAGCCAGGCTTTGTTCGTTTTAAAAAAAATCTTTGCTCTTTGTCCTTTTCATCCAATTTGTACTGTAAACAGGTAGATTTTTTTCTAATCTCACAGTCATACCCTATTTCAAACCTACCTGATGATGTTTAGATCTGTAAATAAATATTGTAAGTTATTTTCACGACGATCTACATTGAGAAAAAAAAGAAGGTACTTGAATATTTTTAAAAATAATTTATATACAACAAGCCTTTTTTTTTATTTAACTCATCAACATATCATGCATATGAACATATTTCTATTTATTAGATAAGTAGCGAGTACATGGAATAATACAGAGTATCACTATTCAACATAACCTCAATTGTAACGACCTTTGACATAATTTTGACATAAACAAGCATGTGAATAATTCTAGAACGTTCCTGACTACTTCAATGTAATAACTATTTATAATACTGTCAATTATTACGCAATTAGCTATATACCAAGTAATGCTAAGAAATGATACGCTGCAATTTTTAGGTGACTAAGAAATTAATGTTTTCGGGTGTAACTAATTGAAACTTCGGAATATAATTTCCGTGAAACATATCTTACTACTATTCTAAATGCGAATGTTTGGATGGATGGATGTTTGTTTGAAGATATCTCCAGAACGGATCTCGATGAAATTTGGCATAGATATAGAACATAGTCTGGAAGAACTAATAGGCTACTTATTTCATTTTTTTTTAATTCCGCGCGGACAGAGTCGCGGGCGACAGCTAGTCATTGGCATTACTATGGAGTAGATAATAAATATAATTAAATTACTTCCAAGATTATTTTAATAAAAAGAAAACGATTAGCTTTGCTTTTCCATGTAATATAGAATTAATGTTTCTATTTAAAGATGGTTTCCTATTATCTATTTTAACAACTTGTTTCCGAGAAACCATTTCAAACGGGACATGAAAGGGTAAAACTAGCAACAACTTCCAGCTATGTCTGTCTACCTGGATACAAACAAACGGACATAAATTCTTGTTTATATTATACTAGCTGTTTCCCGCGAGTCTGTGTGCGCAGAATAAAAAATAATAATAAGTAGCCTATGTATTCTTCTAGGATATGTTCTACATCATTACCAAATTCCATCACGATACATTCAGCCGTTCCGGAGATAGCTTCAAACATCCATCCATCCATCCATCTAAACATTTGCATTTATAATATTAGTAAGACGAGGTAGTGGTTATGGTGTTAAAAATATTACTAAGTACATAAGGATTTATTTTGCTGTAATCGTAAATACTTTGTATCTAAAATCACTATTAAAGAGTAGTCAAGTCAATTTAAAATAACTCGACTGCTAGCGTCTATTTTGGTAAACTCTTCAGGCAACTATAAATAGATACAAAAGTAGAAATAGCTGAATAATAGGAATAAAATATTAGCTGGTCTTCTTCGACGATATTTTTTAAACATACTAACTTTAGTTAATTTTGCACAACACAAATAATCTCATAAATCTTTGACAAAATTAAGAGAAAAAAGGTCACAATACACGATAATTTTACTCTTCATTTGATTTGGCACGTCTTTAATAGCACTCGTCTACTGCCCGACGTGCCAACTCAAGCGATACTAGGTACACATAAGCTTGATACTTAATATGTTCATTGTATTTCCAGTGGCTCCTGGTATTATCTGTCTGCATTCTCAACCAACAAATCAACAGTTTCGTCCTTCATCCGGCGGAGAAACCTTCAGAATCTATCGATGAACATAATCTTAAAGAAGAAATAGTAAATAACGAAGCGAAAATATCAAATCTAACAAGACAAATATCTGACGACTATAAAAAATATAGTTACCTAATTACTACGTATCTATAGTGAATATATTATAAAAAAAAATTCAACAACGAAAATGACCAAAAATCAACTCATTTTATGTAAAAGATGCCTCCAAAGAAGAAGAAAAAGGCAAAATTTTATCTATTTTGGCCTTATATTGTTTTATTTTTAATATTCAACTAATATCTTATAAGAGTAATGTACGATTTCATCACAGAAAGATTTTTATTACAAAATTTACTTATACTCCTATCTTCATAGACATGATGTTTGATCTGAACGTGACTATGTTTCAAATTCTGCTGTTACATTTGTTAAAATTGTATCAATTTTAATTAACAGTCACGAATTGTATTCAACGAAAATTTTCTTTTAAATGATCTTTTATAACTTTTTGTAGTGTTTCTATTATTATAATAAGCGACATTTCTTCTCGTGAAAGCGACATTTTAACGCAATTTGCACTCTCAAAACTTTGAAAAGAACAAATATGTTTTTTTCCAATCTGACATAGGATCATTAATCAGAATATTTTGTCCTACATATTGTTTTCCACGTATCAAGTTTTTTGAAAAATATCACAGGTTTCATTTTTTTTAAAGATGTCAAAGAAAACTACATTTTGTGCGTTGTCGACGTTTTGTAATACTCTTCCGCACATTTTTTTACATTTTTGTAATTGTGTATTTTATAAATTACTAGCTTTTACCCGCGACTCCGTCCACGCGGAATAAAAAAAAAAAAAAAAAACGGGGTAAAAATTATCCTATGTCCTATTCCCGGTTCTAAGCTACCTGCTCACCAATTTTCAGTCAAATCGATTCAGCCGTTCTTGAGTTATAAACGGTATAACTAACACAACTTTCTTTTATATATATAGAGATTAGCACAGAGTAGATAATATAATTACTTAATAGTAAAAGATATTATAATGATTCTCATAGTAAAGTGCATTGTATAAAAGTATTATATCATTTGTAAAGATCTTGTAAGATCATTGTACCAATGAAAAATATGTACATAGTTAATAACTATTCAATGTTGCATTAAAATGGGCAGAAAAACTGAAATCTCGTGATTAGGTGGCGCTAGCACCAACAGAGAGCTGTCATCTGTCAATATTTTTATACGTCATTTAAGCGATTTAAAAAAGTGTGTATTAATCTTTTCATGTTTTGCAATAAATAATTTATACTTATCTTAACCAAATACTTATTTTTGAATTTTTTCAGTGAAATTTGACTAAAGTCGTTCATGACTGCAGCCCACAGAGTACTTTATATATGAAATAAAATGTTTTTTGTATATCTGTGGGTCTGTGGCATTAGTGCTATTATACATCTATAGTGAAAAAGCGGCAGTTTTCTCACCATTGATTTGTTTTTTAACATCATGTAACTAGCATAAGAAATAAAAAATATTTTCAAAGTATCTTCTTTTTCTATAAAACTTAAATGCTTAAAGCCTCACAAATCTCATTTCATTGTCTATTAACACTTTTAATTTTTATTAGAAAAAACATAGAATTTAATAGAACCACCAGAAAAATAATAGAAACACCATATTTAAAACGTAGAAACGTGTAATTCTGGGTCTCCGATCAAGAACAACAATCGAAATATGATACATTACTTTCGAATTCGATCCAGGAGTAAAGAGTACTTACAGGAAATAAAAATAAAATTGTCATGTATACCCGTACCTATAAAATATTAACTAGCCGTAAGTCGGGCAAAAAAATAAATTATTTTTAACAAAGGCGATTAACGATTCTTACTCATAAGGAATCCTTTATCAATACTTGTTAATGAGGCAATTAAGCTTTGTAAAGAAATGCTAGTTCTTTCTCTGATAACATTAATATACTGTTTAGATATAAACTAGGTCGAATTAAAAATAAACTTAAATAGTAGTCTATGCGTTCTTCCAGAATGTGTTCTACATCTATACCAAATTTCATCGAGATCCATGCAGCCCTTCTGGAAAAACCCTGTAACACACATCCATCCACCCAAACATTCACATCTTACTTCTTGCTAATATTATAAATGCGAATGTTTGGGTGGATGGATGGATGTTTGTTTGAACATATCTCCAGAACGGCAAAACGGATCTTGATGTAATTTGGCATAGATGTATAGTCTGGAAGAAGAAAGGTTATTAATAAAGTTTTTTTTTAAATTCCGCGCGGACGGAGCTGCGAGCGACAGCTAGTTTATAATATTAGTAAGATTGAAACAATATCAACTTGGTTTCCGTAAACTTTAGAAAATCAATGCGACACATTGTGTTGAATGAAAAAATCCACAGGTTAAAGGAAGAATTAAAAAAAAAATGCAAACAATAATTGAAATATTCCAGATTTGTTTCACTTTAAATATTAACCATAAATTAGTCGGACTATAATTATTCATCGTTTAATAAACCAGTATTTATATATAATAAAGTAATTGATATTAATTAATTATCAAGAAAAATTATTAATTTAGTTAATTGTAGGAGGTGTTATTAATGCATTTTGACAATTTCTATACCATTCGAATTATTGATCAGTTGAGAAAGACACAAGAAAACGAAATTACTTTTCAATTGTAATTTATTTACAATGAACCGTTTTAGTGTAAGTTAATAAAGTAAGATATTTTGTTTAAAATGATCAAACAAATGAAGTCAGATAATTTGTTTTTTTATATTTATTTTTATTAATAACTGTTTCGTGTATCAATCCAGTTTTCTCTTGCAGTTTGTCTTATCTGTGTTCATTGCGGTATTATTGGAGTCTACGATTTTAGAAGCTTGTGAACAACCTTCTTTAAATAATTTGAACGACGAAGGCTTTCGAAGTAACATTAATAGAGATATCCAAGTTCAAAGTTATGCTGATATTATAACAAACGCGATATTTGCACACGTATTAAGAAAATTTTCTTACATAATATCGGTACCCAGAGCGCTAGGAATGGCAGCCATTATAAATTTTTTACAACTGGTCGCTGGATTTTTTGCATTCATTTTAGATAACAATTACATGGCTTACATATTGCCTAATTTATGGGGCATAATAACTGGTGTTATCAGGTGAGTTTTTTTTTAATTTACAGTGGTAGGGTCCATAAACCCATAAAAAATGATAAAGCTCAACTGGTGAAATACCACAACCTAACAGAAGACTAGCGTAAAGTCGATTATTATGCGTATTTTTCGAACAATCTCGTTCGTTCATCTAACTTCTTTTCAGTTCTTTCCATTCCAGCTCTATTTAAAAAGAAAAAAACAAGAAAGACGAAAGAATTTAGCAGGATGAGGGATATGGAAAGACTATTCAGTATCAAGTCTTTGTTCTAAGGTCGTAGATTTATATTGTCATTAAATTTTTCAGATCATTCAATAGCGCGAGATGATGAAATATAAATCAATTGAATTAGGTCATTCGCAGATAGCTAGCAATCGGACAGACATCTATAAAAGGATTTGTTGTTTATGTGAAAATGTATACAAATGAAATTATCCTTATTTTAATGATACAGTGTAACAAATAAAATGTATAAATAATTGTTTCATTTTTTATTGCATAAGGAACGTTTGGAGGACATTTATTTTTGTCGTTACCAACATTGTACGGTCAACCATTGCTTATCGAAAGCGGACGACGACGAAGTTGCAGTCAACAAAAACTAAATTTAATGTATTTAATTTTATGATGCAAAAAATTCCGTAAAAAAGTCTTATGTAGAAGTTTTGGTCGCGTATTTTTTTATAAAAAAATCTAATATTGTTCTAATAAAAAACTAATTTTAGAGTTTTTGAGTCAATGTTACAGTGGCTTTCCACTACCCAAAACAAATTGAAGTCCAAAACTGCTGAAAATGTTTGGGTAGTAATAAGCTAATGAGTTAATTTGGTTGAAAGCTGGAGTAATAGGTTATTGGAGGCAAATAAAAATAATTTTTATCTTCCCCTTTAAAGAAATTAATCATTTATTTTACTCTTTGTTCTTCTTACTTCTTGTAAATAACATATTTTGAATCTTTGAAAACTACAACACCAAGAAACGTTACGAATTTATAATCAGAAAAAAATGCAATGCTAATAAATATAACATCTTGCTATTTTATTTGTATTTTAAATATTTCCATCTTTAAAGGTTTAATCTGATTTTTTCCTATTTTTTATGATTGCACAGATATGTGTATATTTTTGGTTTTACAATTTTTTAATAGCGTTGCATTTTTTTTATTTTACAGTTACGATATATCAGACAAAACATTAATTTTAAAGAGGTTAAAGATAAAGGTATTGTTCAACAAGTCACCAAAATGGCTGTAACACGCTTTGAGGATGAATTCACTATACTATTTATTTATATAGTTAGTAACCATTTCTTAATGCTGATTACATGGCCGTTCATATTAAGCATTTCGATGAAACAAAATGTACAAATATCGATAACAAAAATGGAACGAAAAATGGACAAAATCACAGTACAGACTATACACATCTGTCATCAGCTCTTCGTCTTGTTGAAGGCAATGGTTCTTTATACCTCTGCATAGATCGCCAATTAGCTTTAGCTGTGGCACTAAATTCGTCAATATATTCAGTCCTACCAGGGAATTCCCCGAACCATATTCGCATTGTCTTTGGTGAGACACCAGTGTGGACGGGACTTGGTGGCTCTATGGTCGGTCTGACGGTTGGAGGCGGCTCAGTAAAGTGTGTTGGATCTTTGTAGCACCTGAGCATGCCTAGTCTATGGCTCTCCATCGGTATTGGCGCGTTGGACTGTGTAGCAGCCATTACTTTTGTGTAATCCGCGACTGGAAAAGCTGGTGAAAAGCATAAATGAGTTTATGAAAAAATAAAACATTTTTTTATCCTAAAAATCTTTATCTTCAAGTCGCAATCAATTCATGAATTTATTGACTGGAATAATTGACAGAAATATTAAGATAAATGTACAGAATGCGATCTTACATCTTTTTTTATAAGTTGCTTGATACATTGTCTCCATTTTGCTGTCCAGGTCATCGCAAGGATGGTCCAGTATGTCATTGGTCACGCTCACCATCTACAATTTAACGGTTCGACGAAACAGTTTTACATTTCCAAATTTAACAACTACGCAAACAATGAAAATTTTGTTTACAATTCGCGGATTATTTGGCAAGCGCTTTGAAAACATCAAATAAACTTTAAAGAGCGCAATTAGCTTTCCTAATAATGTTTTTTATATTACATAATATTAAGTTTTTATTTACAAGGGATTTAAACGCGCTTATTACACAGTTTTTATATTTCCAAAATGATGTGAATCACATTTAAATCTGTTGGTAGTCTTCACCAACCTGCTGTCTCAGCTGTTCGTAGTCTTGACATAATTTTTGTTCTTTATCCAGTAGCTGCTTGTACTGCTCGACTCGAGGAGAGTACGAATGTGCATCGCAGTGGCAATATGGCGCCACTGGCGCAGGTCGCGTCCTTGGCGGGGGATTTGGAGTTGGGGGCTCACATGGTCTAAAAATGATGTGTTTTTACTTGTCGTGGAATTAAATTAAATTAAAATTTGCTAGGACTACACAGACAGAATAACTGCTATTATTACGTAAGGTGTTCACTTAATAATCGAAGTATAAATTCTAGACTTAATGTACACCTAATTAAATATTTAATTAGTACTTAGTCTTATTTTTATAAAGTTTATCAATATACTAGTATAAACATGAGTGGACAGTTTTTATTGTGCTGTGAAAAACTTACTTTCCTATTATAGGTTTAGGAAATGGCCAGTTAAAATCAGCACTTGTAGTAGAGTTGAAAGAATCCATTGCTAATCTAAAAATAAATACAAATCTTAATGTGCGATTAGAAATGATACCAAAGAATTATTAAAATAATATGCATTACTTACAATATTTATGATATCACTTTAATATTTTTGAGATTTATTATTACTACTTTTGCAATTTGACACCCTACATAATTTAGAACTGCTTTTGACGCCAAAAATTTGATCTGTAACAAAATTTCTTCAAAGAGAGAAGATAAAAACATTTTGAAGTTTTAAATTTTTGTCGTTTGTTTTGATTTCTGTTAAGATTTCGTTGCAGTCAGTCAGTATTTGCGTGATCGTATTATATTACCTGTACGAAAAATACCTTGTCACGTTATTGGAAAAATGAAACAAACTTGTGTAATCGATTTTTACAAAGTGCATAAACCGCAATAACAACCTCAAAATCCTAAAAATAATTTCATACGTTTACTGAAAAGTTTTTTTTTATCCGCTCCGCTTTCTTATTCTAGTATATAGTAAACATTTAATAAATTGTAAACAAATACTGTTATAAATTCCTAAATAATTTATTACTGTGTCCTTTAAAATCAAAGAAAATATATGCACAAAAATAAAATATTTAATTTACGTTTGAGAATTGCATGTGAAAAAGTTTATGAACGCACTATTTTAATGGCAACACTAGTATGTTTTGCTGTCATTAGATCAGTCATCAAATCAGCTGTGTATCACACACTGGGAACATGTAACACAACAAATGTGCGTATTTAAATTATCGGTGTGAAAATGTCCACTGAGACTATTGATAAAAAAACAACTAAATGTTTATGATAAATTCACGTTGGAAGAGACATGGCGCGTCGGAGAAGCAGCGGTATCACGAGCCTGGGGTTTAGCCAGGACCAAGGTTTGAGTTACTTCCTAGTTCGTCAACCCGCGTTCTTTGTTCTCGTGTTGTTAGCGCGGTATATTATTCATGATTTTGATGATCTAAGCGTCTATATATATATATATATATATATATATATATAAAAGTAAGTGAAAGATACGTTTATAATTCTGTGGCGTTTGCGTACCAACCCGCCCCCCTTTTCGATCGTCACCACTCCACGTGTTGTTTATATATTTAGGTGCACTGCACACCTACGCAATGTTTTCATTCACTCTGCCACCAAGCTTGCTATTGTTTGCATGCTTTCTCTCTTGGATGTTTGTTATTTGGAACTCTATTGTTATTGTTTATTTAATACGCAATAAAATTACCGCGCCATTATGTAGTATACATTCAATTTATTTAAAAATTAAATATTACCAGCTATAAGGAGTTAAACTAAGCCTGGTTCTATATCAATGAAATAATGCGGTTTTAAATACTTATAGAATTTATTATTAATGTGAAATATTATTTATAAATGTAATAACTCTATTATGAAAAACCTTAAAATAAAATTCGAAATACTTAAATATATTTAAAATAAGTCAAACTTCTTGATTTTTTAAACTACAATGAAAATATTTTTTTAACATATTTTCAGTGATTTTAACCATATTAATATGACCCGAGTTCTTAAGCTACTACTTTTAGTTGAATAACTACCAATTTTTCTAAGTTTTATATGAATTATAATATTATCAAGTTTAAATAATGTTTATCAAGAAATTATACACATTGTCATAGTGAATATGAATTTAATTATATGATTAAGTGATCATTAAAATCATTATTAATTTTCTTTATCTAAATCATCAATAGAAGTTAATTATCTAAGAGTCATCAATTGTTTTTGCTACAAGCATATCATTGTTAAGGTAACTTTCCGCATAAATAGTTGTACAAAAACATATTGCTTTCTCTGTTTAATTTTGTACAATCAGAATGAGAGAGATGAGTAAATGTTTTTGTACAAATCATTTCGGTAATGCAAACTCATGGTTACGTAGATTAATAGCATATTCAGCTATTTTGTAGGTGGAAATAATTCCTTCTTATGAATTTGGGTTCCGGAGGACTAATTTTGGCTTTCTTATCCTTACCGTCCTTTCCTTAAAAGAAAAGGTTGAGAAGGGGATCCATAGGAAGGGAAAGTGTTCTCTTTCTGAACATCCCCTATTCTGTTGATTAAAGGTACGCAATATATGTGTGATTGGGTTCTTGACATCTTGATTGTTCTATATGTTATTGTTAATTCTTTTTTGTCTAAAAATCTGTTATTACATTTTTCATATTAATCTAATTGTTTGATGCTTGTTTAATGCAGGCTGCTTCACTTGCTGCCTAACATCTGGCCTGCGCGTTTATAATGTGGACCCACTTGTTGAGAAGGCGCATTACAGTAAGTACAATAAAAAAACTCACTTCCCACTCACCGTAAAAGTTATGGTATGTTGCTATGACAGGCCTTCAATCTAAACTGAAACAGGGATACTGACCCGGTGAGAGGTGTTACTATCGCGTTTAGTTCTGTCACAAAATTTGTAAAACTTACCTAGGGATAGAGAATTGCATAAAAGAAAATGTAATATCACAGTTACAGTATGATAAGGACACTAACAGGAGGGCGCTAGGCTCACTGGCCTTGGGTTTGTAAGACCAAAGCCTTTAAATGAGGCACATATTGTTATCTCTGTTTTGTCAAAGATAATGACAGGTATGTCTATATATTTTGTATAGAGATTTAGGTCTCAGGAACTCACGATAAATCAGATATCTTTATCGGTCTATAATTGTATGAGCATGTAATGACGTTTCACCTTAGTGGGGAATAAACATAGTGTGTTTGAAAGCACTAATCTGAGGAACTACCAATTATATTTGATTGATTCTTTTTGCGTTTGATAGATCAATTATTCAGCAAGGTTATAGGGTATATATAATCACGCTATGACTGCTAGGAGCCGTGCAGGATTAAGAAGAAATTGTAACTAGAGTTTTTTTTTGTATAATTTAAACTCTACTGTATCATATTCTGGTTTGAAGTGTGAACACACATAAGGTGAACGTCCTTTTTGTCGATCGATATACTTATTGTTTTTACCCAGTTACGGTACAAAAACACGGTTATTGCAAAATGAAATCCCTAAATTTATTCATTGATATATAATCAAATTGATATCCCAAAAAGAAGGAATATATTAAGGCGTTCATACTAATGCACTAGCATAACAAAAAAAAACTCATATGTGACACAGTGGATTGACCTTTGTTTGTACGCGGTCAGGTGAATGCCCGCTATGTCTCGCCGCTCTCTTTAAAACTTAATACCAAGTTGCAATACTTAATCGTAACTTAACTTACTGGAGTACATATTGCAACTTTACATTAGAGGTTTTGGATAACTTTTTCTAAGCTATCAACCATACAACTTATAAATCAGTATCCAATCACGTTTGCCCACTGCCTTCAGATCATTGTAACTCTCATCCGATATGTGCAGATTGGCTCACAATGTTTTCCTTCACCGCAAGAACTTCGGATCAATGTACATATGAAATTCTAAAATTGATTAAAATAGGATTCGAATTTGCTGATTACAAATCCGGTACTCAGTAAAAACGCTCTACTATACATATTTGTGTCAGGCAAAGAGGAGCTCGGCGAGGTGTCACTCTGCGAGATGGTGTTCCGTACGAACTGGCTGCTGGTTGTGCGCGCGCGCCGGCCCTGCTGCCTTCTGTTGCTCGACGACCAGCGCCGCGCGTTTAGCGCAGAAGTTACCTTCAAGTCTCCCATACGAGCGCTCAGGGCGAGGAAGGACAAGTAAGTACACAAAGCACCCAAGTTACATCAGATCATGATGTTCCAGAGCAGTGTAAAACTTAGTTACCATTGCCCAAATACAAGCTAAGCGCCAATAGTCTAATGGTTTTCGGATTTCGGATCACGTGGTCGAGGGTTTAAATCCCTTCATACGTATTAAATTGTACTTCTTACTAATATTATAAATGCGAATGTTTGGATGTTTGTTTGAAGATACCTCCGGAACGGCTGAATGGATCTTGATAGAGATGATGATGATGATGATCATAGAGCGTCGGTGGCTCAGGGGTTAAGCATCTGACATGCGATCTGCAGGTTCTGGGTTCGAATCCCGGCATGTAACAATGTGTTTTTCGATTTACATATGTACATTTATCCGACGTTCTTACGGTGAAGGAAAACATCGTGATGCAACCTGCACATATCTGAGAAGAAATTCGAAGATATGTGTGAAGTCAGCCAACCCGCACTTGGCCAGCGTGGTTGACTATGGCCTAGTCACCCCTAACTTAGGGTAGGCTCCGAGCCCCTCAGTGGAGACGTATAGTGAGCTGATGATGATGTAGAACATAGTCTGGAAGAACACACAGGCACACTTATTAAGTTTTTTTTAAATTCCCTGCGGACGGAGTCGCGGGCGACAGCTAGTAATTTATAAAGCAAACATATTATATTAAAACTATTTTGGATTTAACATTAATTAGAAAAGTTCCCATTATGTATTCCTAAACGGTTGACAGTCGAGATAGGTCTTAATGTGTATTTATATAATGTAATATATAAGACAGATATGTACAAAATAAACGCGGCTACTATTCGATAAGATTGTAATGACCTTAACCGACTGACACGGAATTACAAAAGGAAGCTATTGTTTCATGGAATTGCTTATATCGATTTTAAATGCAACTTACATGTAGATTTAACGGTTGTGTTATTTTATAAAAAGACAAAGACGATTTGCTGTATTGTAGTTTATTAAAAACAATTCACTGTTATCATAGAGCATTGAATTATAAGCGTATCAACACTACAATTAGAGACTATTTTTTTCGGTATAAAACAGTTGTTTTCGCTTCTGTAAGGACAAAGACGCAGTGGCATAATTGTTCTGTGGTTTCGAATACTTCCGTATAGGTATAGAGGGTGGAATTTATGAATTTAACTTCAATGAGAAATAATTCTACAAATTACAGGCATTTGTACTCAAATTCAATTGTTCTTGAAAATACGCTCAGCGGATTTGAAAATCAATTTGTTAGAATAACTATAATATGATCGTAATACATTTCGAATTACTTTAATATATTTCAATATGTATTCAAAACGTACAAAGGTTTTGTAATTTAAATCATATAAAAGTCATTCGGTGTTTTTCAACTAACCTACGTCTACAAATTAATCAGTTGTACAATAATCAAATTTATTACTATAGATATAAAGTATATTTTACTTTACTACCGTATTTTAAAGAATAAATTAAAATTCTTCGAAATACGTAATTTAAACACAAGTTTACTTTCCAAGGTTTATTTTTCATTTAATAATAAAGTCACTGCGAATTTAATTATCATACTAATCGTTGGTTTCCGAGGCCAAAATCGCACAAACATATCGTCATCTCTCTCATTATCTTTGACGAAACACAGATAACATATTTTATAGAAACCAATGATTAAAATTAATTGAAAAAATACATGTTTACGAAAGTTTCGAGTTGTTTTAAATGATTAAATTACGTATATCTATTCAAATATATACAGTAGTGATAACTAAGAAACAATATGCGCGTTATTTCTATCGCGTTACTAATATTTATTGATAATAGACATCCTTGTGTTAAAACCTTGGGAGATGTGAAATTGTTACAACAAAATCTAAATTTCATATCTATTTGCAATATTTATTACAATTCTATAAAGGCAATAGATTTATTTAATTGTTTATTTATGTCAATTAAAGTTAAAAATTATTGAACTATTTTTTAATTAGAACTAAATTGTATCAGTGACATTGACATTTAATTTTTTTTTCTATCTGTTGATTATCGTATCAATTGCTACGTTAGCTACTACGTGATCCTAATTTTAAACTTTTCATTGTTTTGTAGTAACATTAATTTGTATTCTAAGTCCAAAATAGGCGGTAGTAATAAAAAACTTCCTCAACTCTAAAGCAGTGAGTTTCCTTAGCTGACTGAGCGAACGTATGCTCGTACACAAAAATGTATGAGATCCGAACTTATGTTTTTCAAAACTCACGCTGAAAGCGTTGATTTTGTACCCAGCGATAACCTTATCATAGTTACAAAATGTTACCATCAAATATTTTAAGATGAATTTTTAAGACATTTGAGTTAAATTTAAAATTAGGTATAATTATTTAATTTATTTAAAGATAAAAGTATGTAATTTTAACTTCTCTCCTAAGTTGGGTTGTCGACCAGCAAGCAGCCAGCCGTAAAAATTAAGCCATAACATTAAGGTTTATAAAATTTTATGTTCTGAACCCACATCATTGGGATAAGGCCCGGGGGATGATGATGAATTAACTTTAAACTGTATTGTTTGTAGAGTAGCAGTGGTTCTAACATGTAGCGTGCAAGTGTTATCACTGCCGAGCCTACAGCGCGTGGCTCTGCTGCGCACGCCGCCCGCCGCGCCCGCAGCTCGCCCTCTCTGCGCGCTGGCCACTGATCCCAACGCGCTGCAGATACTCGCTGCGCCCGCGCACCGCAAGGGCTCGCTGCAGTTACTAGTTAGTACTTTGACTATATTAGCCAAAAAAGTAAGGGGTGCTTTGATAATTGCAAAATTTGTTTTGTAAATTGTGTAACAGAAACTTGAATCCAGTAGACCATATTAAAAATTCAATAAACTCTATATTACATATCAAATATCAATACAAAGTTATTAGGAAAGAAAGTAAAGACGCAGATCTACTGATGGAAAAGTATGAAGATATCTATATCTATATATATAAAAGAAAGTCGTGTTAGTTACACCATTTATAACTCAAGAACGGCTGAATCGATTTGACTGAAAATTGGTGGGCAGGTAGCTTAGAACCAGGAAACGGACATAGGATAATTTTTACCCCGTTTTCTATTTTTTAATTCCGCGCGGACGGAGTCGCGGGTAAAAGCTAGTATATATATAAAAGAAAGTAGTGTTAGTTAAACTACTTATAACTCAAGAACGGCTGAATCGATTTGACTGAAAATTGGTGGGCAGGTAGCTTAGAACCAGGAAACGGACATAGGATAATTTTTACCCCGTTTTCTATTTTTTATTCCGCGCGGACGGAGTCGCGGGTAAAAGCTAGTGTACACTAAAAGTAGACAAAGAATTAATTGGCTTGTTACAGATCTATCCAATAGTCACCTAACATAAGGTGAACTATGTGTATATTTGCCTTCAATAAAAAAGGCATTAAACGATTCCAACTTTACCATCTTCAACATGATTTAAGGACGTATCCCGCGCGGTGAAGGGCGCGCAGTCGAGCTCACCAGCGGTGTTGAGCTGCCACCAGTCAGAAGTAGCATGTCTGAGTGTGGCGGCTAGTGGCTCTCGACTTGCCACCGCATCACGTCGCGGCACCATCATCCGCCTTTGGGACACCACCACAAAGCAGATGCTGCACGAACTTAGGCGCGGCTCCGACTATGCGGATGTTTACTGGTAAGACACATCAGCATATGATCACTAAACGCACTCTTGTAAAATGACAATTTGCAATACTTCCAGTCTTTTATGCAATCCAGTGAATTATAACTTCCATTTTGTTATAAAACTTTATAGCTTCAACTTTCACTTTAAAATGCTCTACTCATTGTCATAGTATAATCTCCAGAATCTTAAATTAGACAGTATTTTTAGACATAATCAATACTATTATTTTTTTCAGTGAAAACTAAATCATGTTGAATGAGTTGTTTGTATGTGTTACAGTATAAGTTTCAACGGGGACGCATCTCTGGTGTGCTGTGTGTCGGACAAGGGCACTTTGCACGTGTGGGCGACGCGCGGCCCCGCACGACATCTGTGCTGCGCCGCCGCGCCCCCGCACCGCGCACTCTGCGCACTCAGCGACGACCGCACCGCCGTCGGTCAGTAGTCAGTACACACCTACACACAAACATGTACACATAACATAACATATACACAAAATAAGTGCACATAACCTAACATGTGCACATAACCTAACATGTGCACATATAACCTAACATGTACACATAACATAACATGTGCACATAACCTAACATGTGCACATAACATAACATGTGCACAAAACAAGTGCACATAACATAACATGTGCACATAAACTAATACTACGTCTTACTAATATTATAAATACGAATATTTGGATGTATGGATGGATGGATATTTATTAGAAGGTACGAACGACTGTCCGTTGAGGACCTTGATGAAATTTTGCATAGATTTATCAAAGCCTTGAAGAACACCGAGGCTACTAAGTTTTTTTTCTTTGCGAATGGAGTCGCGGGCGAAAGCTAGTATACACATAACCTAAAATGTGGATAATTAACATGTGCACATAACTTTACTGATATAAATAAAAAGCAATTAAAAATTAATATTAATATTTTTTTATTTGTCGGTTTCAGTGATATGTGAAGATGGAACTTTCCATAAGTTCACTTTTTCAGCGGAAGGTAACTGCCATCGAAATGATTTTGAATATTTTTTGCAGGTAAGATTGGGTTTTTTTATTTAAAAATAAAACGAGCTGGCCCAGAGATAATTACATGAATTTGGTTAATATAACGGTCAATTAGTAATTTTCGTTTTTTTTTTAATTAATTTCAGGTAGGCGACGATGATGAGTTCCTGCATTGATTTTTAATTACTTAAAATTTGGACTAAGAAATGTTATCTTTTAAGAAATGATTTGACAAATTTGTAAGTCAACAAAAAAAAGCCTCGTTTGATGAAACTTTTTTATTATCGTGCTAAATGTGTGATATAATCTGTGGTATTTTGCTACTGCGCAAAAATGTTGCCATTGATAATAAAAGATTAAATCTGTGCAGGGTCAAATATTATTTTATTACTAAAATTTTAAAACAAATTTGAAAATTGGTAAAAAAAAATTATTTATTTTCTGGGAAAACAATAAGAAAGGTGCACAAATAAAATTAAATAGTTACTCAAAAAAAAATTAAATGTTGCCATATTCTAAAAATACCTACGATAGATAATATCGATGTTCGCTTTTTAAATATCGATTTTTATATACCATCTTTACTTAACACACTTATAAAATTCTAGTTTACATGATAAGTACACTTAACACGTTCACTGCCACCGCTTCTTTGGTGAGTTTAATTTCATAGAAAAATATCACGGCATGGAAAGTGTTATGTTAAAATTCCTTATTTGAGTAGTAGCAAAATCCACACTATTGAATTATTTCTGCACACGAAATGGCTTTATAATACTTTAAAATCTTAGTTAATATTAAAATACCACATAATATATGATCTAAGTTAATTAAAAAAAAACATTTTATCTTCCAAGGTTTGAAAATTATTCTGAAATTCTGTTGTCAATATTTTGGTACTTTCGTATTTTAGTAAAATAATAATTTTAATTAGATTTAAATTGGATAAAGCTGATTTATTGCAGCTTAATTGATTTATTTTTGGTAACAGGTAATGGTTTACGTTAAAAATTACAAATATGTTGATCAATACTAAATAACATAAAAAAAATCAAATCTGAAGAGTTGATCAGAAATCTTTTCGTAACCCTTTACGATCTCAATTAGTAACTAAACTCAATGAAAAACTTGGTAACAAATTCCATTTTTAAACATGTAACTGTCAAATTCAGTCTAAACATAAATATACTATTTTCTCACATTTAACAAGAAGAATGATAAAGACGGTAATATGTAGCAACAGTTCGACTTGAATACCTCAAACTAGGTACCCTTAACCTTTTATAAACATTACTGTAAAATTTCAGTGTTCAAAATAGACCTCAAACTTAAATTTCGAATATTCTAGAAAATATCCATAACAACGGCACTAAAAATTACATTATCTATTGCCATAGATTAAATCAAATCGAAAAACGAAGCTAAAATAAAAATTATTTTATATGAGCTTATAATGCTAGTGTTTGTGCTGTTTAGTATATTGATGGGGGAAAAAATGCGAAGTTTTTTAGAAAGCAGTCGACAAGAAATAATTTTCAATCATATAAATATGTTAAAAAGAGCAAGAAAGCGGCATTTTATTACATAAAATTTCTTTTGAGGTAGTAACATCGATAATAAAAGTCAAAATTTGCATTGTTTTTATGTACATAATATGTTCATTTACATTTTGAGGTTAGATTTAATTATATTATTTTTTGAACTTCTGACTTAATTTAACTGTAAATTTATACATATTTTTCGATGTGCTACAAATTGGTCTTGTTTTTGTGGAAAATTAATGAGTGAAAGTGGAATTATTAAAGGTAATTTTTAAATTCCGCTTGCTTGCTTTTTTAATTATAAAACCCTGCTACATACCTTCAGCTTTATTCCGACTGAGTGCGGTTAAAACTCAAAGTGTGTAGCCGGCTTTAAAGACTCTGTCACAACTTTCATATTCTTTAAAGTACTATTAAAAGTTACATTATAGATAATTACTTATATATAATAATGGACGAATTACAAATATATAACGGGTTTATATTCAAGGGATGAATGGAGTTGTCAAATAGTGATTTTTCTATTTCAATGGCTCCTGAGTATAAGGGTCGAAGTAACAAATTAATAATTTTTACTTTTAAAAGCTACCTCTTAGTTTAGTTAACAACATACAATAAATAAAATACAATTTTACAGATGTAAATGTTATTTTTTTGTTGAAGTAAACGCCTATGTGGCCTATTTAGCTATATGGTTGAAACTTTGAGAGTCTCGGCTGAAAAGTTATCAATTTGTACATTGGTCCTTATTCCTAGGAGCTAATTTATCAAAATTATAACTATTATGCGCAATGTATATTATATGTGAAGCATTTCATATAGATTTTGTATAAGCATATATATCATATGAAATGACTATATTGTGCAATCTAGTAATTTGTATGTGAATCATTTATGTTGAATTTCATTAATTGTTGATGGTAAGTATAAATTTGAAGTACCATTATGCATTTGCTCATATTTAGTACATAAATGGTTGAAGGAAAATCATTATATTAGTATGTGAGGCGATAACTTTGTAACCCTTTTTAAAAGAAATTGCGTGAATGGTTGTACATGATTGTCTCAAGTTAATGTGGGGATGTGCACGAAGCTATATTTAATATTTCATTTAAATTTTCGTAAAATTTGAGACTACTCATTTACTTTAATCTCGCAGTAGAAGTTAATGATGACTTAAATGTCTAATATTTTAAGGTATATAATATATATTTTTTTTGTTAAAGTTTTAGTGGGATGAGCCGAGAGAATTTAATTAGGATTTCTATATTATGTACAATGAAAGTATTGTATTATATACATACATTGAGACAAATCTTATATAATGTATGTTTAATATTATGTAAATATGAATTGCATCTAGTTTTTATATTGACTATTAGAGAATTAGCAATATAACATGTGTCTGCTTACATTTTAATATATAAGAGAGATAAATTTTGGCTACAAAGCACATATTAAATGTAAATACGAAATTTAGGATTATTTTTTTATATAAAGAAAATTGTGACAAAGATGGACTCCACTGTTTTGTATAGGCATTAGGGTGTGGAGATGTACCCATATATTTTATTTGCAATTTTCACAATAATAAAAAATCTTTTATATAAAAATGAATTTTTAATTACCCTAAAACCAATATTTAAATTATTGCGGTTAAATAAAAAATACTTCCTACAAAATAGTTTATTTATTTCAAACTAGTAATAATAATAATTATGACATAAATTAAAGCATACTATGTACATAAACAAATAATATTCTTTATTCACTATCTGCTTTCTTACGTCCAAATGGATCTGACCAAACATTCATATCTGAAATAAAAACCATGTTTCAGTGTAAACCGAGAATAGTAATCAATAAAAAGTTAAAAATTTCAGTTTAAATGCTCTTAATGAATCAAAGTGTAACTGTCACAAGGTAAGAAAAGGCAACAGAATTGATGAAATTACAGATATAAACAATGGGAACATTAAGGTAGCCATGGACATCTGTAACACAAGAGAAACTGCAGCAGCGGCCTTGAGATACATCAAAAATTCAATAAGTAAGGAGATACTATTAAAGTAGTCTTTTATGCTCATTACAACCCAGTCCAAAGACAGTAATTGGTAAGATATGTTTTTATAATAGCATTAATTATAACTGTTGAATGCCCTGATTGTACTTACTGCCTGGCTGCACATCTTCTATCCTAATATTTTTTCTAGTTTCCTTCTGGATTTTTTCTATAAAGAAATACAATGTTTTCAGAAAATTTTATAATCTTATCTGATCTTTTTTTTTATTAAATGGAGATCTGTTTTTTTAAATGTACGTACTGTATTCTGATGCATCCATCATAGGGCTCACTGCTATGGGATATAATGCTAGTCCTATTAAACCAACAAATCCCCCAATGAATACTGTGTACCTCCAACCTTTAAGAGACGACATTTTGTTATCAATTCGTGTACTTTAATTATTTTTAGACGATTTTATAATAACATTTACGAAACTGTCAAAAACCAAAACATGTCAAAAAATTTGTATGAAAATCCATAGGTAATGGACAGATTATAATTATATAGTTTTACAGCACATAATTACATTACGAGGACATAATTTAAAAAATGTGAATGTCTGAAATCTTATTTTTATGAGTTTAGTGTAGTATAGTAGCTGATGCTATATAATAATGCAAGTAACAAAATGTAAAAAAATTAAAATTTGTATTTCTATAATTTCACAATCACGTTCCAGTGAATCAAAAATACAATACAATAACAGCTACTTACTTATTAATTATTTTGTGATTAGGTGAGCTGTGTCCTTTGAACTTAGTAATACATGAATCTTTTTCTCGGGGAATTTTTTAAAACTTTGTGATCATATTGTTGCTACAAAATAGTTTAACCAGATTTTGTGCAAGTTTCTTCTATTTTGGGAAATTTTAGACATAAAATGTTGAACTTGTTTGCAGTAGCGTGGGATCAAACCACTACATAGGGATATAGATTTTTCCTACACTTCAAAATAATTAAGGGTGTAATTTTCCTGCTTTTTTTTTAAATTTCATATTGCAAATTTTTGGTGTCAGGAAAATTCAAAATAACAGATGACAACCCCCATCGTCCATTGTTAAAGGTAGGTAACTGTCAACTGTCAAAGTAAACTTTTGCGATCACTCAGATGAAGAATTATATAGATATGACACGCGCGTTCACCCGTAAGGGACAGATAGAGAGTACTATAGACTATACCTATATATAAGTAAAAGGATTGGGGTTACCAGTTATTTGTTTTGTCCCGAAAATGAATAATTACGATATAATTTAATATAGACCAATTTATATATTCCCAATTAAATTGTAATTAATAAACGTAATAAATATAAAAAACAATGCGTAATTTTTGTTTATGTGACTAAGATTACGTAAACAGATTTTTTTAGTAATACTTAGTCAGGTCATAAATTCTGTCACATGTTTAATATAAAATAATTGAAACAAGTTTATTCATTATGTGACCATATACCAAAATGAACTTAACAAAACATAGATTCTTATGACACTAAAGTTTATTCAAAATGACATCCGTGATTTTGAATACAGGCCTTCAATCTGCTCGGCCAGTCGTCTATCACAGCACGAACGAGGTCCATGTCAATATCGGCGGCTGCCTTAATCAAGGATGTCTTGAGTGACTCCAAAAAAAGAATTTCCCGATATTTTTTTCTCGCGTACTGCTTCAACAAAGCGCGGCATGTCTTCAGTCTTAGGTCCATTAGACGAGCATTCAAACGATGTCCTATTTTTCTTCGATATGCACGAAGCCCTAAGTCTTCATCAAAAGCTACAAAAAACATACCAATATTATAGTCATATAATTTTAAATTACTCTGTATATCATTACAGTGAACACTACATGTAAAACTACTTAATATTAAACTATTTTGATTGTAATTTCTAAGAAACAAAATTTACATGGGACAAATTAAAAAGCATACTCTTTAAAATCAACGGGATAAGAAAGTATCAAATATTTAAAAACACAGCATATACCAGAATTAAAAACTCCTTTTGAAATCTGTTGAAAATAGTATAAAAAATGTAAATTGTTTCATTTATATACATTATACATACTATAATTTATTTCCCCTAAATTCAGGGTAATTTTTACAACAAGATGGTGGTATTATTTTTACGGGTAATAACCAACCAATTTGAAAAGAAGTTTAATATGGCCGCTTGTTTCCCAGATCTACAGTATATTATTTGACACAAATGACATCTGCGTTTGGGCGCATAATGTTCGAAAAATACTATTTTATTTTAGCTGATTTTACCCGTATTTTAACATATTAGTTATTACAAAGACTGTAAAGAACAACTAGTTTGTATTTTCTTCCTTATTTTGTATGAATACATGTGAATAAGTGCGTAGTTTCAGTACTTACGAGTGAAAGGTTATGTTTTTCTCTTTTCGCTCACTACGGCTTTTACAACCGACGATACAGCAGTATACCATGTTTTATAAACTTTACCTTACTAAAACTGTAATATCAAAATATTTTTGCACAATTACAGCCACTAAGTACTCACAATTTTCGAAAAATAGCACGAATGTCAAACTTTGTTAGGGACAACCTAGGTTGTTTGTAGGGGACAACCTTTGTTCCAAACAAAGCCCAAACCCTGGTACGCAGAAAGGGACGGAAGATAGTTATCCCTGTCTTTGTCACGTCACAGGAATTGTGTATAACTGTATCTCTCTCACTTACGGTATTATTATTACCGTGTCATAGACTTGTGCGATCATAACATAACAAAAACTTTTCATTACTTGTTATTATGTTTATTTATTACATCAGTGTTTAGTGTGTATTAAATGCTTAATATGTTTGTTTAATTTTGTTGTTTAAAGTAATTTATTTGTAGTTCATTATGTTTATAATGCTTTCGTAGATATTTATGCGATCATTTGCAATTTATGCTTGCTAGCCAAAACTTAAAATGAACATCGATAGTACAGCTGTAAATATCCTCAAGCGAGGCGTTGAATTTGATACAAAAAAACGTTATACTGAAGCTCTAGTATGTTACCAAGAAGGTTTACAAATTTTAGTGGACAGGATGAAAGGTATGTCCATGAATAACAACAGAGTACATTTTAATATCAAGCGCTAGCAAAAAGTTAAATGAAGAATAAGTCTTACTGTTTTTTTTTTTTTTTAATTTACAGGTGAATGTGATGATGATGTTAAGAAATATTTAAAAGTGAAAATAGAAGAGTATATGGATAGAGCTGAAATCATAAAAAAGTTGGTGTTAAAACAAAAAGAAAGTGGCCAGTTTCATGAACAAGTACGAATAGAAAACAACTCCACTGGCCATAGTTATAAAACACTATTTGGTAGATTCCTAGATAAAGATGTTCATTATGTTATTGTGGAAGACCCATATATAAGAAGTTTTCATCAGGTTAGTAGTCATTATATCTGCATATTCCTTAATGAAATAGATGTATAAAACCATTAGTAGACAACAGCAACATCAGTTGCATGAATGGGCCAGCTTGCGTGGGGAAATACTACAACCACACAGATAGCAGGCTTGAAGTGGAAGCAATACTGTGTTTTGACTAATAAGTGTGCCATTACCTCTTACCCTTCCCAACGTTTTCTTATAAGGAAAGGATGGGACGCAAGTGAAAGGGAAATATTTTCTTTCTATTTGTTCCTAAAAAGGAAAGTGAAAAAAGGTTTCAAGTTAGTAACTATAATTTAATTTATAATACATTTGCTTTTGTTGCAGTGTCAAAATTTCTTAAGACTTTCCGAACTCCTCGTAAAGTCTTGCAGTAATTTAAGACGAATTGAACTTGTAACTACAAAAGACAACAAATCAGAGGGTGATCAGACAAAATGGTTTACGGAATTAAGAAATGATTTAGCAAGATATGAAGTACATTTTATTGTTAATTATTCAGATACATTGCACGATAGACAAATCATGTATGTATTGTTTTGTAATTGGCTTTTTTATAACTTAACTATTACTCTACCTAGTTAGTTTTATTGACTAATCGTAATTTAAATTATCAATTCATAATTTAATAAACATTCTCACAATGTTGCAAGTGTAAAGTCAGTTGGGTTTCTTGTTTTTTTTTTCTTAAAGTAATCTACGCTTATAATGGTTATTGCATTCTGTACCAACAACCCCATCTTACTAATATTATAAATGGGAATATTTAGAAGGATGGATGGATGGATGTTTGTTGGAAAATATCTCCGGAACAGCTCAACAGATCTTAATTAAATTTGGCACAGATATAGAACATAGTCTGGTAGAACACATAGGCTACTATTGCGTTTTTTTTTTTAATTCCGCGTGGACTGAGTAGCTGGCGACACCTGTTGTTTAAATGTATCCTAATTTTTTTTATTCTGTGTGATTCAGAAAGTTGTAGAATTATTTTTAATAACCATTGTTTAATGAAAACATTCTTTAATAGTTAAAATTTGAATTTTGTCAATATTTTATTATAATAACACATGTTTATTTTATTTCAGATTAAGTTCCGGCTGGATTATTAAAATTGGACGAGGGCTAGATTATTTTAAAGCACCAGAAAACAAATTCTGTTTAGGTGTTTACGATTTAGATTTGAGACAATGTCATGAAACTGTTGTCGATATAGTTCATTCGAAGCATGTCAAACAATCATAATGATTTTAAAATTTTATATGATATTTTTGAGGTTAAATTAAAAAATGTAATATATACAAATATAATATTAATAAAACTGGCAGTTTTACTGAAGTTGTGACTACTAAAATAAATGGTTTGTTTAATAATTCAAGTTTTTAAATTTACTCTTTTATAAATACAGTCAAAATCTGTTATACCGACATCGAAGGGACTACTCATATTGAGTTGTAAAAACCGATAGTTGTAACAACCGGTGACAGGTATTAATAGGAAAGATATGTATATAACATTCAGCCAGGACCTTTGATTTTGGTCATTTTAACCGGTATGTTGTTCTAAACGATGTCGCCATAAACGGTTTTGACTGTAACAACTAATTTAAAAATGATTTTTTCACTGTCAAAACACTGGCGTAAAAACTTAAGTCATTTCATTGAAATGTAAAAAAATTCAAGAAATAAAAGTTCATTTACTTGATATATAATACTTTATTGTATATACAAAATCAATAACACATTTTATATACAAATATTAAAAACAAGTCTTATTTTTTGTTACATTAAGTAGAGGTGGTTTCAATGTTTTAAAATATAAGTAAAAAGTAACACTGTATCATAGTCTGTATTAATTAGAAGAAAAAAAAACAAATTTTAAAACAATTTTTTTGTCCTGTATGCGTTTTTATTAATACAAATTTTGATGCAGTGTTAATACAAGCTTATGATATTATATAAAACTATTACAGATAAAATATTTATGAGCATTTAAATTATAACATGGCAATACTGAGTCTATTATTGTTTTTAAAATTATAATCTAAATATTTCGAGTTAATTTCATTTTTACTATGATAAAAAATCTTTTTGTTTTTATTTTATTGATTATGGTATGTTACCACTGGATTTAAAATTGTAACCTAATTAAATAATACAAAGTTTTTTTTTTTCAAAATTAAAAATACTGGTGTACAAATTTAAACAATATATCTTAATTTCTACGAATATCATAATTTATTGAAATTATATATTTTAACCGTCTTAAATATAACAAAGTAAAATATGAGGACTAGTTAATATTCGTTTATGGCCTCTGATATATTTTATTAAATAGAACGATGATCATAAATATTGTCATATGAAATTCTAAAATGTCTTTATTTACAAAAGTATATAGCAATTATAACTTTTTACGTAAGTTTCCATTACCAAAATTGCTAACAAACATATTGCCGTTCCTATTTTTGGAACGAAGTTCCTTATCGCGCGTTGTGAAAGGGGGCTAGACGGAAAAAATTCTTACGAAAAGTTGTCACGACACTTTTTGCTATATCACCATGGCAACGACGTGACAATATATAACGAAAATTCATAGAAATAAAATGTAGTTCTTGTGAAGACTTAAGTGTTTTATGCATAGAATAAACATTGGTTCCTTCACTAATTAATTGAAAGGAACTTCGTTCCATCCGGGTGTCCCAACACACCTCTCAAGTTTTTTTTGTCTTAGAAACGACAGATACAACTGATAATTGTATGTTTTTTCGTATTGGAATCTTAGTTAATAAATAGAATGCTTAAGCATTTATGCATGAAATAATTTCATTTGTCAAGTGAATTTTGTTTTGTCAGATTGATACCACAGTTTGTGGGATAAAATATTTAATTATAAAATCAAAATTCCCCCTGTTAAAATTTACAATAAATCTAAGACTTAAGTGAAGAATTGTAGTACATAACATTTTTGTATGAACAAGAAAGTAACGTCACCACACTCAAGTGTCATGTTTTTATTCATGCATTGTAATTAGAATATTTGTTATTTACCTTAATTAACACATTCAATGCCACAATGATTTTTATGTAAAGAAACCTTACTAAAGAAATAAGTTATGTTTGCACTGAAAGTGTTAAACATAACTTTCTTGTTTAGCGGAAAAAAGCATTAAAGATTCCATTAAATATGGTCTTATCATTTCTTCGACATCTTTTTTGTCTTCAAAGGCTTCTGGGTAGTGTTTGTATATTGTCCTTAGACCTTTCAGACAGTGTATGAGAGTCTGATCTGGGTTTGTGTCTAACGGCGGACGCGATCTTTGCATCCTAACCAAACGGATAAGATGAGGAACGCACTCCAATTGTACCATCTGTTGCGCCACTTCTGGTATTACTGTCAATCTGGAAAAGAAATAAATCACATAAAAATTCGAACTCTTCCAACCAAAAGTTAGGTTCGAAACCAAAGGTATTTAAGATTTTCTAATCTGTATTATAGATAGATCGCGTGTCGGAGCAATAGACGTATTATAGCTGGCGCTACAGTTGACACTATGCTAAATCAAATGCCGATGCCGTTTATTAAATCTCCATGTTTATTTACGTTCCCACAAGAATCATATGACAGTTTTTTGACATTGACAGGCTTCTAAATGTTTTAAGGGTTACCAGTGAGTCAAAATTTCCTAACTTCTTGCGAAACTCGTCCATGTTGCAATTCCAATTGTTTTGCTACTCATGACCTGAGTTCTCGGAAATTCCTTACTATTCAAATTGATACATCCAAACACTTTAAAAAATTAACCTACATATCGTTACATTATTCGTGGTATTTTTATGAATTTTCGAAATTATGAAAGCTGTGCAGCTAAACTGTGCAGTTGCCGTTCTCTTATTGGTTGAAATATGAAGCTGTCAAGATGACATTGTTATTTCACATATTTTCAAACTGTCATAATATGCTGGTGGAACTATAACGTAATATTTTAACTAACGTGAGCTACAAACTGGGTGACAGTGTAGCTCGCAGCGTGACAACACTAACCTGGCGATAGCTTCAGCAGCGTGACAATGCAGCCTCGCCTGAGCCCGCAGCTCGGCAGTGCGCGGCGCGGGCGCGAGTGACGGCGACGTGCGCGCAAACCACACGAGCGCCGCGCTCACTGCCGCCGAGCGTGACAGCGGCTGCACGCAGCGTGACACGCGGGACAGCGACGAGATCAGTGACGCTGTTTGTTCCTGAACAGAAATAACATTCTTAATTGGAATTATTGTATAAAAATAAAATTAATTTCGTACAATTCGTTTCACTTCAAAACCTTTTAACATAAAGATTTATTAATTTGTATAAAAACCCTTTGCTTGAATATATTTTATCTGAATTGTTATTTTGATTTTGAAATTGTCAGAATGTTTGAATGTATGGAAGGATGTTTATTAGAACGTATCTCCAAAACTGCTAAACGAATCGAGATGAAATTTAGTTATAAAGCAAATAGTTAACATAAACACTGCACTGATAGCCTACCACGCTTACATATCATCAATTCTGAGATACGGAATAATAATATGGGGTAATTCAGTAGAGGCAGATAAAGTTTTCAAAGCTCAGAAAAAATGTATCAGAGCAATATGTGGTACTCACTTCTTAGATAGTTGCAAACCACTTTTTAAAAGACATCAAATCTTACCATTGCCCTGCCTATACATCTTAGAAATATGTATCTTTGTGAAAAAACACCCTCAATTATTTGAAACATTTAGCGATAGTACATATAGCCGATGTAGACATAAAAATAGACTGCGTTTACCTCAGATAAAGCTAAAATTATTTAAGGAAAATGTTTATTGTATGTGTATCATGATATTTAATAATTTACCTTCAAAAATTGTACAATTGCCTTTTACACGGTTTAAAAATCAATTATTTAATTTGCTGTTGGATAAATGCTATTATAGTGTTGAACACTTCCTAACTGACAATTTACAAAATGTTGACCTAATAATAAATAAATAATTAATGACTAAAATAATCCTACTAATATGATTTTATATAATAAGGTTAAATTTGCATTCAATATAATATTTGCATGCCATACGTGGCAGAATATGTTTGTTCGTCTAATCATGTAACACCATTTGTACCATATTCTGGCAAATAAATTGATTATTATTATTATTATTATAATTTAGTATAGATGTAGAACACATAGGCGACTTAATTTTTTTTTAATTTCGCGCAGAAGAAGTCGGAGGCATAAGCTAGTTAAAAATATTAACAATCTGTAAATAATTGTTTCCCAATTCCCTTTCAATTTACCTGTAGGAAGACAGATGTGTTGGGTCCTCTCCGTTTTAAAGCGTCTAACAGTTTTTCGATAGTTCTATGTCTGGAGATCACTTCCACGATGTCGGAGTTGGTTCCTTCGTCAGATTTCTTCTCTAGTTCTAATTCTCTGACCAGATTAACGAGACACGCCGTGCATAGTAATAGAAGTTGACAACAGTCGGTCCTTGAGAGTATACCTGAAAGTTATGTGATAAATTAACAATATAACTCACGCCCGTAACCCATAGAGGTAGACAGAGACCACAGATCTGCACTACTCCGGTATAAGGTCGAAAATGCAGGTATATTTAAGGTTACACCAAAATTATTTTTGCATTTTTTTTTTATTAAATTATCTGTCAATAGATGGCATTGATAAATATAGACAGTGATTACAAAATTTCACTAGATGTCGGAAGTTTTTAATGTAAAAAGCAGATTAAATCATCTCTAAACATCAGTACCTCTACTGACAAAAGTGTAATGTTCCAGATAATTGTACAGCTTAAATGACTTATTACGGGTTTCCGAGACCTAAATCCCCGTTTAAAACATATTGTTATCTCCGTTTTATCAAAGATAATGGATGACGGATGGAGTTGTTCTTTTTATTACTTTACAATTTGCAAACTCACCAGTAATATTATCAACGATGGAGTTGAGGTAGAGATGCAGCTGCGTGAGGTCGTAATGACCTCGCATCCAGGGCGCCGTGATCTGCGTGAGAACGGTGATCGCCTCCCGCATCTGAGGCTCCGGGTTTGAGCGGTCTGACAGAATATCTGATAAGATTTCTATACCACCACCCTAAAATGTAACAAAATTTGTTAATAAAAGAAAAAATGATAAAATAGATTATTTTATTTCAAACTACGTTTTCTATGTTTTTCACAAATTGACTTTATTAAAGATCTTAGGTACAAAATACAGGGAAAAGTGTGACTTAGAGATTAATAGAAATCTTACCTCCTCAAATTGTTTGACAGCCTCCGCAGTAACACATACAGTAGCGAGGGCGCGTAATGACAACGCCTTAATAGAGCTCTTATTGCTTTCAATAATAGCAGTGAGCAAAGCTCTCGGAACACCGCACTCCACAAAAGGTAATTCAGTTATACTCTTCATGATCTTCGAGCATTTCTCGTGTAACGAACTTTCTGTGTTCTCACTTAACATCGCAAGATGACCGATAGATGTCAGTGTACTCTTAAGTATCATATCTGATGGCGGTTCTTCAATTATTGATACTAGTGTCTGGAAAAATTTAATGTATTTTAAATGGACAGTAAAAATAAAATTCTCGTGTCACAGTTTTCGTCACCGTACTCCTCCGAAACGGCTTGACCGATTCTCATGAAATTTTGTGAGCATATTCAGTAGGTCTGAGAATCGGCCAACATCTATTTTTCATAAACCCCCCCACCCCATTTTTTAACTGCGCGCGGACGGAGTCGCGGGCGACAGCTTGTATTTATATAGATATCAGTCTCGATATATGAGCATGGGTTACGTATTAAAATGTTTTAATGTTTGTTTATGTAAATTTAAGAATTTAGTTTTTATATACTTTCTACCACATGTAGGTACTTATATAACATTTTAACATTATAAATTTCCATACATCTATTACAAAAAACATATGTTTTCATTATTTTATAATATTAACAACAAAAATTACGGTCATAACCCAGAGGTGTAGGCAGAGACAACAGACTTTCATTTGAACTTATTTCAGTGAATATCAAATCCGTGAACATGTTATTAATATTTTAAACAAAAATAAATAGTAAATGAATATTTACTTCTATCATATATGTAGCGATGTATTCAAAGACTATTTTTAAAACATAGCCGTGTTAGAAAACTAGATCTAAGTACTAAAGGCCGTAATGAGTAATTTCCACTTTCTAAAACACGGGATGTGAAGTCACGCATCATTCTAACATTAACATATTTAGAGAGACTGAGAAAAGCTGATTTTATCGTTTATCCGGAGTTCTTCCAGGCATCAATCGATTTTATACTAGCTTATAATCTAAACGGTCATTAAATCTTTGTTTAGTAATCATTAGCTGTCGCTCGCCACTCCGTCTGCGCAGAATTAAAAAACTCAATAAGTAGACTATGTGTTCTTCCAAACTATGTTCTACATCTATGCCAAATTTCATCAAGATCCATTGAGCCGTTACAACAAACATCCATCCATCGCCCCTGACTTCGTCCGCGGGGATGTAAAAAAACTAATAACAAGCCTATGGGTTCTTCTAAATATCTACATCTAAGCCAAATTTCATAGAGATCCGTTGAGCCATTCTGGAGATACCGTCTAACATCCATCCGTCCATACATCCAAACATTCGCATTTATAATATTATTAAGATATACCTTCATTTGTTGCACCAGCACAGCTTTTGTCGTCTCTAAGAAGATACCGATCAGTGTATCAAGATGTTTTTGCACTAGATTCCATTGCGGGTTACTCTCGTTTAATTCTAGTTTCACATCTTCACCGATGTCAATCAATTTCTGTAGATACATTTGCAATGATACTTTGATCTTGTCCCATCTCTCAGGTGTCTCGCCAGGTGGTTTGGTGTTCAGTGTTATACTGTGTGCTAACACAAATTCATTGATGTTCGCTACAAGAAGACATATTTGTTCCTCTCCTATATTGTCCGATTCTATTTGCCTGGAATTTTTAATTAAAATTTATTAAACGTGGATATATAAGCCTGAAAACAATATGTCTCTCTCTCTAGTCTCTAAAAATGTGAGAGATCTAATAATGTCTGTAGAGTTTGGGAATCTATAAGGAGTAATTTTCAGTCTTTGTATCATTCCATCAATTTCTGACCAGACTGACCCAAATAGTTAGTGACTTTATTCGAATAGTTTAGTTATTAGGATCACAGCCCCCAAAAGAAATGGTATATAGCCCCGAAAGGAAGACTTCGAAATTAGACACTTTAAAATTAAGGTTTAAAATATACCGTATTGAGAAGTAAAAGATTATCATGTTATGGAAAGATTATGCGGAGGTGATGGTTACATAAATAAGAAAGAATTAAGGTTGAATGTGGATGGTTACAAAGTTAGAAGAAGACTGGAAAAAGTGTGGATGGATTGTGTGAAAGAGGATATGCGTAATAAGCAAGTGACAGGTATGACAGCTAATAGATATGCATGGGAGCACGCACAGTGCCAACTCCCCTTAGGGACAAGGACAGGTTGTAACCTTTAACATCAGATAATACATACCGTATGACATCACTATACTGATGAACTATGATCTGTCCGTGTGTCTGCACCTTCTTTATGTTTCCAGTAATAGTAGCGGAACTTGCAGACACTAGTGCTTTCATTTCAGTGCCTAAAGGTTTGCTCTGTAGTGTCGTCATACATTCATTCTCATTGGAACTAATCAGATCGCACAACCAATACTGCACCGGTTCTGGTTTACGGTCACATAATCGTTCTAGTGTTGTTTGATCTATGCTTCTTTCTCTGTATAATATTTCGTTTTGATTGTTTAAAACCAAGCTGTAAGAAAAAGCAGTTACTTAGTTTTAAAAATTTACTTATTTTGATTTATTTTTGGATAAAGAGTGATTGACTCATTCAGAGTTTATTTATGGTTAGACATTTAATGTTCCCTTTTATTGCTTACCTGCTTAGGTAACCAAGAAATGTCTCTAAATGTGGTAGTAATTGTGATATGTTTTTTTCTTTTAATTTTGTAATTTACTTTATATAGTGAAATTAGAGAAAAATCTTACCCGCCATTAAAATCGCCTATCAAATTAACTCTACAAGAATTTTTCTTATTACTTTTCGGTGTTTGAGGATTATTCAAAAACTCTTGTGGTGCTATCATTTTTGGTGTCGAAGTACATGCGAAGTTTAATTGCAAATCTGTAAAATCTATGTCATATTTTAATTTCTCTCTTTTAGAATCGTGTGTTAAATCTTTATCCGATTTTGAGTCGGAATCATAAGGTATTTTCTGTTTGTCTCTAAATTGTGGTGGTGGAGTTACTCTTCTAGTTTTTACGTAATTGATTTCTTCTTCATTGTCTTTTGATTTTAAGTTAATATCACTTTCTGTAGCAACCAATCTTTCAGTGTAATTAGGTATAAGTAATTCCTTCTCAGGATGACCGACGATAACCCAAGAATTTTGTTCAGTAGATCTCGGTAGACCTAGTGAAGGAACTCTGCTTCCATTCAAAACTCCTCCAGCGTGACTGTCGACTACTCCTGGCTTTTCTTTCTTACTGGGAAATATTCTAAAGATATCCTTTGTTCTTTCAGCTTTGACCATTCTCTGTTTTGCCTTTGGGCCTACTTTCTTGTTCGGCTTTAAGTGAAGACTGTCCATAATGTTTTTACCTAATAATGCTTTGGTCGGTTTGTGCATTGGCTCCGTTTGGTTTTGTATATCTTTAATTGATTCGTCTTCGTCTATGTATCCTAGCGAATGATAACCGCCTTGAATGTCTAATATTTGTTGATCAAGTCTCTGAGCTTCAAAGTTTAAGGATTGATTAAGTCTATTTCTTTGGAATTTCGGTGTAGTACAAATGGGTTCTTCGTTTGAATTACTCCTTTTGTAATCAGGTTTTACTGTTGCTATTCTTTCTGTTGGTACATAAGATACGTTAGAAATGGGTGTTCGGACTCTTGGTTGATTATGTACTGCAATTTCATTGTCATGAGATAACTTTATGTATTCTAAACTTTCATCCGATTTATTCTTGCTTGTTTCTAAGTCCTTAACTTTGGCTACTTTAATGATATTAGAATTATCACTATTAGTACTCGAAACGAAATTTTTCTTTACTGGATATTTTTTCGAAGGACTTATTATATTTACATTATTACTTGGTACTTCTTTGGTATCTTTTTGGATTGTACGTTTGTTAATAGTAGGATTTACGTTATTCATTTTCTTATTTTCTATTTTATTCAGCTTCGGTCCAATTGTTTTATCGATCATCTTTTTAGAATTATCTTTTTCATAATTTTTATTAATATTTGTCGGAGCTGGATACTTCGGTTCGCTTTTATCGTTTTCTTTGTCGTTATCCTTCAGCAAGTCCATATGTTCCTCGTCTGTGTGTACTTCGTAGTACTTTTGTAAATCGTATGGTGTTTGTATAACACTGCTACTTCGTAATCTTGGCTTCGGAATCGGCGCTTCATTACTAATATTGTCTGACGATCTGGAATTGTCAACAACATCTCTGCTATGTTCTGTGTTTTGTAAATCGACCGCATGTTTCACGGTAATATTTTCATTGTTATTTGAATCACTGCTGTTCGCGGATTTCACTGTGGAATTACTGTTATCTGCCGGTGGGTAGTATTGTAAAGTCGGTGGGGAGCTGTCAGAATCTGAGAAGCCAGAGTCTTGGCTTTTGTGACTGCCGGGACTACCGTGGCGAAGTGGCCACTGATTAATTTGCACATTATTAGGTTCTGCTATATTATCAGCGCTATTGTTCCTCTGTTCTGGTTGGTTAGCTATCCAATGCGGTAGCTGAGGTTCCCAGTCTTGTTCTTCTCTCCTATTGTTTTGGTTCCACGCGGGCTGTGGCGCCACTGGGCTTCCGATGTTCGGCGGTGAGTCACCCCACCATACTTTGCTGCGTGTACGTTGAAAATTCGACATCCTGCAAAGAAAACAATCAGGTATTAAGTGAATTATTCGTGGGAATGTTTGTGGCGACGGTGTTAATGATTGGTACCCAAATGACGTAATGTCTTGGGTCATTACAGTGAATTTAGTATAAGAGGTGCAGCTGAGCGTGACCATTCGTATTACCTTGAATCCGAAGAATTTAGATTATTGTTTTGATTTAACTTTTTGTGTGACAGTCATGGGAATTTTGCATGTAAAAAAATGTATCAAGTAATTATATTTCTGGAACATTCTTAACTTAATCAACGCGTACCATAAAAGTATAGACATTACAAAAAACCAAACACTAAAAGGCGTCTTCAGCTCAGAAAATATTGATCTGAGGAATGTAATATATTTAAAAACCTACAAAACAGATTACAAAGAATAAAAAAAAATAGACATAATTACGCTGACAAAGATTATATTGTAAGAAAGAATTGTTTAACATTCTCTAAGTCTAAGCAACCAATGACCCTTAACACATACATTCCTGATTATTATTATTATAAAATAGCAACACTAAGCAGATGTTAAAAACCGTTGCAGAATCTATTGTGAACGCAAACCCATTCAGTGTTTATGAATCGGCAGTGATTTCGACTCCCCTCGGTTTACTCGACATACTTAAATATTGTTTTTAAAGTGCACTGAAATGTTAAAATCTTACATAACCTCATTAGAATGTTTTTTTTATTTTCTCACTATTAAATATATCTAAAATAATGAACTTATCCCTTTTTAAGAATCTCTGTCATCAATTCGTATGAGTCAATGCATCTAACATAGTTAACATGTTACAACTAATTTTTATATTAGTCATTGTGTGAATTACCCATCTGTACACACTTAGTGACCGGATGTACTATAGTCAGCAGAAGCGATTTTTAAAATTTTTTGAGGTTATAATTTTTGTCACTTATAATAACACAAAAATTATTTATAGCTGCGTAAATTTTTATAATAAATATTTATTCCGTAGCTTTCATGAACATATTGTCATCCTTTTCATTCTATATGAAAAGAACAGAGATAGCTATGTTTTTGTAAAGGTCTTTTGTTAATGGACACTCTTGGTAAGACAATAGTGACAGATTAGCGGTATGTTCAGATCTATTAGCGACATTTAGCACAACTTGACCCCGTATTATGGATCTATTACGGCTTTGTTCTAATGAACAAGGGTAGGCAGGTTATTAGTCATTAACAATGTGTTCTGAGGAATACATAATGTCTTATTATTGAACCTTATTGTAGGTTTCGACTTCAGTGATTGTATTATAATAATAATATTAATACATATTGTTGTGTCAGTTTTGTCAAAGAGTATGAAAGGGATGGCAATATTTATTAATACAAGGATCACTTGATCAGAATTATAAAAAAGTAGCCTTCAAAATGCTCGCGTGCATCAGCTACCTTCCCGTTAAAATCGGCCCAACTATTCCAGAGATTATGTGGAACAAAAACCTTACAGACAGACAGACAAAAATGTTTAAATATGTAAACATAACTTGAATTTATATCTTTTGTTTTTAAGATTCGTACCAAAGCAATAACAGACATCAACGTAACACAGTTGGAGGTAAACTCTCTTTTTTACGCTTCAACAATAATGCAATTACCGATCTAAATTAAATCACGTAAAATTTCTATCACGGACAATTACTGTAATCATTTTTTAACGGTAAACAAAACCGCTTTTTAAAAACCTTTAATTATTTTGAATTGAGAGTCCAAGGGACCGCGATATTTTTCTCGCCTCTATAAAGGTTTCTCTCTAACCCGAGTTTTAACTAACTGTCGCTCGCGATTCCGTGCGCACGGAATTAAAAAAAGATTTAATAAGTAACCTACGTGTCCTTCCAAACTATATTCTACACCTGTGCCAAATTTCAACGAGATCCGTTGGCCTGTTCCGGAGATACCTTCTAAGAAACATCCATTCAGCCACCTAAACTTTGTCATTAACAAATATTAGTAGGAAAATAAGAAAAACAATTGAATTTGTTTTATATTGAAACAAAACTTGCATATGTACATTCGTTCATAAAAGTTTAAGGAAAAGGTGTGTCTGTGTCCGTTTTACATTTCATAGGGGCTGCGGGATAACGAATAATGTTTATAGTTTTTATTGATGCTATTATTTTGAATTTAGTTTTCGGAATTTGTTTCACAGTAAGTCTTACTAGTGTGATGGGTAAAAACTATATGGGTCTGCTTCACAAAGTCCATTTAAGAGTTGGAAATCGAAGTCTTAGCATAAGACAAAAAAGTTTACGTTTGAAATCTCATTTGGAGATGATAAAACGCCAACGTCGACTTTATTAGACAAAAAAGTTCCAAGTTTTGAGGACTTACACGGACATTATGAAACAGGCAGTAAATAAGCGTAAGTAGTATAACCGTAAAGTAAGTATAACCGAAGCGATGTTACATATTTTACATATTTAGCTATCGAGTACTAGGACAACATAAAGACAAGGTATGGACAAATTTTTGATATCAACGCAAGTAGTCTACAAATGTTATCAACGCAACAAGTCTTTGACCTTCGTTTGAGATAGGCACGCCCTTGCGTGTACGTACTTCCTTTACTTTCTGAACGCCTGGTACTTTCAGATACGCTTCATTGGTAACAATCGATATTTTTTTTACGTTTCCCGGAACGTTATCTGTTTTTTTACTTACGAAAAATTAATTATTGAGAACATTTTCTAATTCTAATTTTTTATTAAATGTATGTAATAAGCATTTATTTTCTTAACTCACTTTAAAAAAATATTAATTACGAGTTTTTGCCCGCGACTCCGTCCGCGCGGAATTAAAAAAAAAACTTTATAAGTAGCCTATGTGTTCTTCCAGAATATGTTCTACATCTTCGCCGAATTTCATCAAGATCCGTTAAGTCGTTCCGGAGATACCTTCAAACAAACATCCATCCATCTAAACATTCGCATTTATAAGATTAGTAAGATTTCTTTTATTTTCTAATTTTTGAAACAAAAATTACAATAGTAAAAAGCGTTCCCATGTCAAAAAAGAATAAGCACTTTCCCGCCAAAATCCCAAGTTGTCAAAATTTACCCGCCATAGTTAATTTATAGAGCGATAAAAGCAAAACTGTAACTGAAGTATTTCATATCATGTCTTCTGTGACTTTTTTAACCTCTAACTATGATCGTCTGTATGATCCTTACCGGGCCAGGTAAGGATAATGGACAAGTACGCGTCATCATTTATTAAGTCATAGGAAGCAAACAATTTTTTTTGTGATAATTTTGACACGCTCGCGTCAGTTATGCGGTTCGAAGTGCAGCTGGCGTAACGGTCGCGTGTCATCTGCTCGTCTGCCATACGCCACGCTCGGCTTACTAGTACGGCACGCGCCCCTTGCTCTATGCATCACCGTGAGCCGTGAAAAAAACACAATTTTATTGATTATGACACAATAATTTACATCTTTTTTTAATTAAAACCAAATTTTAGTATGTTACAATATTTATTAAAAGCTATTTCTTATTAACTTTTTAATGTATAGTCGTTAGCATTTGAAATAAACAGTAAGGAAAGTTTTATGTAAAAATCTACAATAACTGTACAATGCCAAAAACAACTTCGATTTAATTTTAATAACATTAAAACTAAATCGAAGTTATTTTGTCTGAAATAAACTCCTTTAGCTCCTACTATAAAGGAAATGCAAAAATCCATGAAAGAATAAATATTGAAAAAGTAAAAAAAAGAAAACCGTTACGATTCACACATTTAAGCTCACACACTCGTGTCATCGTTGTAGTGATTGGATCTCTATGGTAACGGCCAGGTGTTACCAGCTCGTTGCGACCCCGCGATAAGGGCACACCGGTTTAGCGCCCCTGAACTCAAATTATTGCTGTGCAATACGAAATGTATACAGGATGATTTATGTTACATAAAGTTATTTTCGAATAAGTATTGAAAATTCATAAAAAAAGTATTCGCTTCACGGTTTAACGCCTTCTACTTTCCTCATTTTTGCGTCTAATATTTTATTCTAATAATACAAATGGCAATCGCAGACATTTTGTTCCACTTACATACATGTATCGCACACTATTTGTTATTGTTACAAATTATAATGACCATAAAAGAAAGAAAATCAGGATATCATTTCTGATAAATAAATAATATTTTAACATTTCAGGTCTCTCAAAAGATGTAACTGTTTTCGTCGACTGGACCCTATTTTGTTCGGATGAAAACCAGTACCCAAAGTTAGTCTATAGTTGAATCATGTCCGTGATAATTACGAGATATATGGACTCTACATTTACGTAACCAGAACGCAGCACTTGAATAAGCATAGCAAGAGTTATAAGAAATTAATTAGCATAAGAAACGATGGAATTTGGTTACATATTAATACTCATTGTAACCAGACATCATTTATTATGTGACAACTGTTTAAATGATCTGTGAAGTCATATTTAACTTTTTAGGCATTTAGTTTCAATAAAATTCATTAACAATAGAGTAATTCTAACTTACATAAATAAGTATAAGATTATAAACAAAATTTGTATGACATTGAATTTATTCATGTAGTAATTTATAGTTAAGACATTTGTAACTTAGAACTCATATTACATTGGTATTCATTAATGCATTTCAGCGTTACAACAATGAAAAACCACAGCAACAATGACGCTTTTACAAATAATTTTGATAAAAAAACATCCTGTATATCAAGGCATCTCCCCTCATTATAGCGCTACACTACCGACTCCCTAACATCTGTCCAAACTAGACAGTGTTGCTATACCCGATATCCGATACTCGGGACTTCCGTACCAATGGAATGTATCGAGTGAAAGTTTCTTATGTAACGAACACTCAATATTCAACATCTTTAATATTAATGCGACATAAACTCAATATAGCAAATAAATTATATTTAAGTAAGTGATAATATGGTAACTTGTGATGACATCTTACTAATATTAGAAATGCGAATGTTTGGATGGATATTTGTTTGAAGGTATCTCCAGAACGGCTCAACGGATCTCGATGATATTTGGCATAGATGTTGAACGTAGTCTGGAAGAACACATACTATGATTTTTATTTAATTCCGTGCGGACGGAGTCGCGGGCGACAGCTTTATCTTTTTATTTTGCGTATATTTTATTATACATAAAATATGGCTAATTATGTATTTATAAGTGTAAGTAGAGTAAATAATCAAAACCATAGCCAGTGTTATAATTTTCGAAAAGATTACTACATTACCTAGAGAAATTATGAAAAAAATTATTCCGAGTTTATCAGTGACAAATATAGAAAAGTCTTTCGTTAAAGTCACTTAACAAATTAAAATTACTTATTTAGTACCTTTGTTGTTCATTTCTAAGTGTACTAGAGTTACACTCGGTTACACATTTAACGTTCCCGTCTAATGGCCAGCACGCGCCGTGGCATATGGTCGATAACAACTTTGAAATAAAAACACTGTGACCGTCCACACGTGCCTACATTTATCCTTACAAGTCGACCAAAAAAAAAAAAAAACAATAAAACCTTTTTTATTGTTACATACAGTAATAGATCTTCAAGAAGAATGGACTTTAGATTTTACAATTTCATAGAATAAACTAGAACTTTTATGGTGTTATGAAAGTGGTAATAATACTGACCATTTTTATTATTTAATTATAGTACTGGTTGTTTAAAAAAGAAGAAATAGTTAGTTTAATTTTAACAGTTGAAACAATTTTGAGTTTCACCATGAAGTTTTTATATATTTCCGGAATAACCTTGACTATAAATTAACCATAAACGGCCTGACATTTAGCGTAACTGCATTTTGCAGCTGCATTTCGCAGCTTAGCTCGGCAATTATTTCTTTCAGCGGCAGATGTCGCTGTATGGAAGGTTCGCGAGTCGTTTGACATTTTTCTCTACGAATAGGTCACTTAGGCAGTTAAACGTCTCCACAAGAATGTACCAGCTGCTGCTACTTCGTGTAGTTTGTGATTAAGATTACTGAGAATCTTAGTAAATGGATTGATGAGTCTTTTGCGGGGATCATAAACCCGTCTTAGACGTATCACTGACGTAATTATTAACCAAAGCGGTGGTAAACTCATTAAAAACCTTCATGGTAAATCTAAATAGGAGCTAATGAGATTGAAAAAAGGGGAAAAGCGTTCATTTGTTTAGATTTAAAAGGTAAAAGTATATTTATGACTTGAATGTTGCTACGCACTACATTTTTTATCAAGGGATTAATTATTGGTTTAATTTAAAGTTAACTGAAAAGTAATTACTTTCACAATAAAAAAACTGCTTACCCAATTTCTTTGCAGTATAGTGTACCAGTATTCTATAAACAAACTTCTGGATTCGATTCCCATGATACTAATAAAGGAATGTTCTTTGTTTAACAATACTTATATGGATTCTTAATCACACAAAACGTGAGACATAGTGATATCATTGATATTAATAAGGTTAACTATAAATAATTTTTAACACATACTATGTACATATATACCATTGCTTTTGGCATTGGCTTGGCTTAGGTAAAAGCATAGATTTGAACACTGGCTTTTTTGGTTTAAAAAAGTATGTTGATACTTCTTCATACAAATTATTTTTAAAGTTTTTTTAGTTGATTTCGTAAAGTAGAGAATTGTATGGAATTACTAAGGAATTTGTTTTTTTTCTTTGTTATTGACTCTGTAATCTATATCTTTCAATCTTAATCTTTTATTATCTTGTATCTTATTTGCTCCTATTTCGAAATTTTTCTATGCAATGTTTATCTTTAACAAGTATTTTTTTATAAAATTATTCTATAACTTGAATAGACAAAGTCTGTAACAGTTTTTTTTTATTTAGTCACTACTTTTCACGTTTTTATAACTATTATTTTTTTTAATGGGTCAAAAATTGCTGTCCCCTGTCTAACAATTACGACGATAAATATTATTTAGTCCCCTGTTCATTAGTACAATGTCAACCAATTAATAAAATTGAAATGAGTGACGTCAAATTATTTTCACACATACTAGCGACGAATCAAAACTTAATGTTTGCCGACATTAAGAACGGTGATTTGAGTTTTTCTTTAACCGTCATCTATCTACTTTCTATATTTATTAAAGCGTATGTTCGTTGAACTGTTACATTACATTATTGTGGTTGTTATGTAGAACGCAATTGACATGTATTCTTTTCATACCGATGCAAATGTAAACACTAGTATGTAAATTAAAGATGGCGGATTCCCGTTTTGTTTATGCGCAACAAGAATTCGTATGATATTTAAAAAAATTACTTATTAATAACGTAGAATAATAACTCTTTTAATGCTTAAAATGTAAATTAGAAAACCTTGTAATCTTTAGATCAAATTATATAAATTAATTAATAAAAGCAGCCAAAGATCCTTTATTGCGTTGTTAAAATCACTTATACTAAAACTATTTACATATTTACAATGACAATTTCATCTAATTCTAATAAATACTAAATCTCGTTGTTAACACTTCCCGCGCGATTCTCTTCTATTTTTCACCTATCTTTTTCTTAATCTAAAAGGCAAAGGTCTTTGTGGCCAGTATGCCACCTCTTTGGCAGTATGTTTAATTCAGAACTAAACACAAATTATTTTAGCAAAGATATGACTATTACTTTAGCATCGTGTAATTGTTCGTAGGAATAAAAGAGATCTTAATATCTGAATACCCAAAACTAATAATAAACATGTACATCATATACATACTTATGATGAAAAAATAAACACATTCTTTCTATATCTCGATAGTATGATAAATATGAAGATATCGACTATTCAAATTTCAAATGACTTCTCGTAATCTACTTTGATGAGATCTCAAGCAGTCAGGCAATGAAAACGGGTTTATCAGATATCAACATATTTTACAGTATTGATATAACTATTGACGAAATTACTTCAAAACATAGTATAGTTTAGTTGCAACTTAGTGTTAAGTCAATACACAGAGCAGTACTCTTCCTATTTATAATTATCCAAGCCTGATAGTTCATTTTAACTTGAGCTAAGGTGTGACTGAAATCATTAAAGATTTAGTATCCAAAATAGTAATCAAAAAGAAGTTAGTGTTAAAGGATGAAGGCTGAATTTTTACTAATATTATAAATGCGAATGTTTGGATGTATGTATGATTGGAAGAACAAATAGGCTACTATTTAAGATTTTTTTTAGAAGACGGAGTTGCGGGACACAGCTAGTAATCTCTGACTTTATGTCGCTCGGTAAGAAACCGGTATAAGGAGGCAAGGCTATTGTGTGTTGTGTGACTAAATATTACCAGATGTGTACGGATACTGTGCGGTACTACAATAGAGAAAGACAAATTGTTTACAAAAACTCCCCTGGGAACCATTCTCTGTCTGTCCATTGTACCTTAAAATGTAAATTGTAAAGAGATTCTACAAATTGGTCCTTCTGGGGACTTGGTACGTTGACTGGATAAAGTTGCAAGTTTACAAGTTGAGGAAAAAAATATATTATTGATTTTTATAGGGGTCGAGAAAAAAGTATGGGATATCCAGATTTACAACTATGTTAACTCGGATTGTGTTGCAGTGAAAAGGCGAAATGCCATAATGCAATTGAATCATTGAACTTGATAAATATATGCATAATTTTTTATTTATTAAGGCACGAATCTTCACTAGCGTTCTAAGAACACTACAAAGTTTGTCAGCTTGTGCAATGGTTTAGGAACGCGTTAAAACCTACAAATATTGATTTTTTATTTACTAAGATTTGTATACATTTAAGTTGTTCGTTAAATAAATTTAAATTCTGAGAACTTTCACAGTATTGTATCCTGGAGTTAAAGATACTCAATGTCATCACAAAATGTGCACTGAATTATAAGTACCTTTGAAATCTCACTAGTATTATAAATGCGAAAGGATGGATGTTTGTTAGAACGGAACGGCTCAATGAATCTTGATGAAATTTGGAACAAATGTAGAACATAGTCTGAAAGAACACATAGGCTACTAATATTTTATTTTTAAATTTCTCGGGAATGAATAAATACTTATTGATCTGAGATTTGTTACCTTGAAATTAATTGCCGAAAATAGTAATAAAGTAATTTAATTTCTGTTTTCTGCAAGTGAAAACAAAGAAATATTAAGAGTTAAATTTTATTATTTAATTCCGTTTCCATCGTCGTTAGTAATATTTAATTCATTTTAATTTATTTTATGCGTAATGATCAGGTGTCTTGGTAAACATTACTAGTAGAGATCGTGTTAGTATTATGCATAGGAATGCGCGTTAAGTGGAGTGGTAAAGATCACCTGCTTGCGCGCTTGTCCGTGCTTAATGTTTGTCGAGCTTCAATGATGATTGAATATAACTTTCCACAGATATTATTTTTGTAGAATCGTGTTTATTGTGAGTTTCTAATAACGAAACATTTACAAAAAAAACACAGGCGAATTGAGAATTACCTTTTTTTTTATGTCAATTTAAACAAAGTGTGATAACTTTTGTTTTGTTTCATAAATCAGAATAAACGGTTATTTTTTGTAGTTTTTTATAAGCGAGAGAAACAGCTTGTATTATACTGACTAACAATTGCACTGTACGGTCACCAACAGAGAAAACAACAGCGATGCGAAAAAAGCGCATCACGAATTTATTCGTGGCCGGTCAGCAACATTCTGCCATAAAAACACAAGTTAACTCGTGACCGGTCAACAAAGTGTTAATCATATTTAACAGTAATTAACTATATTTCAATAAGTTAAAGTTATATGTAAAAAGTATGTAATTCGTTAACTTTATCCACAAAATAACTAAAAACTTCGCAACAAATTAGTACAAATGATCATTGTATTTAGTTACAGTTAAATTGCCCATTGTACTAATATTAAATCGTTGCCATGTTCAAATCATTTGTTGACAATAATCGAATATTATGAGACATTCATGAGTCAGAGTCACATTGTAGCTGTCAGGATTTTATGCATAACAATCCTTGTTTTGTTATCCTTTTAAGTACAACCATGCGTTATGAACAAAGGAAATAAATGTGAACAAAGCAAATAATGCAACAGTGTTAACAAATGTAGAACTATTGATTGTTCACAGGTGTACGAATGAGTTATCATCTAGTATTATCTCATAGTAGAGGTATTAGTTAAAATTATGAATAGGTTGATTTGGATGTCCAAAACCTGTCGTACCTACCCCACATAGAGTTTGATAAGTACAGAATGATGGTCTGATTATTATGACCCTATAGTAAAGTTTCAACTATAGTTCGTCTAAACAGCTAGTGTTTCTCCTATTGTGTTAATACATATATCTCGTAATTGTCGTTTGCTGACCGTACAACAATTGGCAGAAGCCAGTGTCAGTTTTTACATACGATCACATGACTACCGACAAAATAGTGAATACACTAATGCTAAAATAAAATTTCAATGAATAATAACTTAAAATCGTGGTAAAATTATAATAGAAGGAGTAGTAAATAATATAGCAACGCATCTTTTAACTAAATCACTAAGTTTATCCACATACTAGCTTTTGCTCGCGACGTTTAAATTCTAGTAAATTATGTTAGTGATAATGTAGCTTTCTAATGCCAGGAGAATTTTCGAAATCGTTCCAGTAGTTTTACAGTACTCGTTACTCGTTAACTTGTTACCAAAATATAAATATGTCCTTATTATAAAACTAGTATAGATATACATTTGCTATAGTCTTCAAACAAAAGAAAAATAGATTGAAAATAAGAAAGCATATAACAAAGTTGCATAACGTTATTGCGATCACATGCAAATTTTCCAGAAACTGCGTAATAAAGGCGGGAAACAGTTGACAGTCCGCCATCTTAGAATCCCGATGAATCAGTTTGAATTCCGAACACGTATCGCACTGGGCGACGGCGCAACCGCAGACCTATCCGCTACTTACAGAAGTCAATACAAACTTGTTATACGCGTATTAACTTTTTTATCCTTGTTTTAAGACACGTATAAATTACAATTACTGTAGTTATATTTTTTACTACTGGCATAAATAAATGAATTTTAAACTACGCTATCGACGCAGTTTACAATATGTACAGTTGTTGCATATTAAAATATATATTTTTACATTTAATACATTATTATAAACGATATAATAATGTTACATTAAGTACACTATATAACAATCTTCTTGTCTGCGAGACTAGAATTAGTAATTTCTGAAAGTTTTTGAATTAACTCTTGTCTTTTGTAGGTCGAGCTTTTTGCAAAAAAACTACAGAAGTAGTTCTTAAGAGTTAGAGTTAATTCTTAGTATAGTTTATTCTCGAAAAATGTCCACTAAACTATGTTTATTCTATTAATAGATATTTAGTTTCGAAGAATTAGTAAAGAACCTTCAGTCATTAAATACAGCATCCGTACAACAATTGACTATCAATTAACTTGATCGTCTAATTGTTACGACCTTCACGTATCGCAAAATGTGAGGATTCTTGATATAGTTGTTGTACCGAAGTATCAAATTAAGGACGTAGAGTAACTATAATATTCTAAATAAGAACTAAAAACCTTTTATTATTCAAATTTCTTTTGTTTATATGGACTTTATTATTTTAATTTAAGCATAGTAACGGTATAAGAATGTTAGGTGTTGTAATCATTTGAAAGTAACATAATAATCCATGTTCACACGGTAATCAATAGGCTGACACTTCCTTTGTCAATAACACCTTTGCCGATCAAAATGCCATTAGCAGTGTCATAATAAAGGGTTTGTAAAATTGCTAAGACGCCGAAAACTATCCGATTACCCTAGTGTCTTCGAGATTTCTGAACGACAATAACGGTTTTCAAATTTGTTCAATTACATTTTTATTTACTTTAAAAACTTCCTTAATAATATCAAAAATAAATACACACATTTATAGTACAAAAGTAAACATTTATTTAAACAATAACAATGCACAAAAAACAATTAAACAAAAACAGATTCAAATGGATTTAATTAACGACATAACCTATTTTATAATCACGTTTAATAATGGCGGATTGTCATACGTGACATGCGTTTGTCGTGCATAGTTGCTAACTCTGTCTTTTTAAAAGAGGCTGAAAGGGATGGCAATACTGTTCTTACACAGGTTTTACGACAGTGGAGACTCTTCGTGTGTGCTATTGTGTAGAACGTCCGGTGTGTTTACAGTTAGAAATGGCAATCGGTACATGTCCTAATTTTAGTGACAAGTCACGATTATGATGTGATTGAGTCCATCTAATTAAAGTTGAGGTGAATTATGATCAGAATTAATAATATAACGAAGTTAAAGTTTACTTGATGACATAACTTTCACGTTATTTTGTCGATTAATTGCTACTATTTTTTTAGCCGACTTCAAAATCAAATTGTTTTAAATTTATTACAAAACTTTTGTTAATGTCTATGGTTCGTTCTATTTTGAAAATCGGATAATTTTAAACGCGAAAAGTATTGTTTCATGAACCAATTTAAAAATAACTTTTGTAACTTTAAACCTGTTTTTACACTTATAAAAATCGATCAACCCACAAAAACTAATTGATAAAAAATATCAATAATGACTCGGTCCCCAATTGGCGTGTAACGTAGTAAAAAATAATATGCAAAAAGAAACAAAATCAATGACTCAGAGCTATGACGCGAGGATCCATTCACAACTTTAGTTTCAACTCTCTGTTGGGGAATGTCGGAACTTGTTCTCGGAAACCAAATTATCTTACGGAACTATACGATTACTTATGATTCATTCAAGTCCATTGTACGTCTAAAATACTTTCGTCTTTTACAATCATTACCTACTGATTATATTAGGTATATAAAAATATACATACATATACATATATACATATACATACATACATATACATACATACATATACAGCAGTTTCAAGGTAAGAAATAAAAACCTCAGGACTTTAAGATGAGAAGAAATACAAACTGATTTGTAACGAAATACAACAATTATTTTTTAAATAAATAATTAAATATACGAGCGATCAAATATATTTGGTCGTTTACTATTTTAAGAATAGTATGTATTCTTAATGTTATTATAGAGTTTTTTACATTTAAGAAGATTAAAAAAAAAACAATTTTATAGTTTCATTGTATGTTAAATTCTTATAAAAATATTAACTTTATAAATACAAGAAAACTCATGTGAAATCTTTAGTACGTTATAATTTATTATTATCCAACCTTGAACCATCAACAAAGTCACGGTTTGCGGGGAAAAAAGCAATCAAAAGGAAAAAAAAACGATAAACTCGTTTGAAGCGAGAAAGAATTTTAGAACGTAACGATTTAATGAACAAAAAGTAAGCCTCTAATTAAGCTTATTATCGCTTATCTTATAAAAGAAGCTGTTTGATTAATCCGATTTGCCTTTTAAGCAATTTATAATTTTATAACTTTTTATGGCGTAAAGTCTAGGTAGAGATAATCAGATAAATTGCGATAACTTTTTCCAGGTTGGACTTGGTTAAAGTTACATTTTGAAAATAAAAAAAAATTAAAAAATAATAAATAAAATCCAGTTTATTAACCAAAAATAAACCAAATTACACTTATAAAGATATCGATTAAAGAGAAAAAAAAATATTTCTTGGTTAATGGGAAGAGGCTCAGCTGATGCTGCCTCCAGCTTGTCACTGAAGGCCGCGCTGGTTTTCAGCCTCCCCGTAATTTATATCCTAGTATATTACTCTAACAAGGTGCAGATAATTTAGTACAGGGGCAGTTGAGAGTTCAGCCATTCATTCATTCATGTGTGTGTGCGTGTGTATGTGTGAAAAATGTGGTTGAATCTTCTTGAAACAAAAGTTACAACTATTTTTAATTTTTATGGAATAACGAAAGTTACACAAAAATACATAATTGATTATTTAATTTATCTGCAGTCGAGTCTTATGGATTATGAAGTCACTAAAAACTTTCTAGAAGTAACTGATAAAGCACTTTCTAAATACAAAACAAATTCCCACGATAAATGTAAGTGAGAACATTGCTGTGGTGTTTGAAATGTGTTTTTAGCGATAGTATTTTTAAGAACATAAACAAACATTATGACTGTCAAGTGCCAAGATTATGCATTCCATATCGAAAAGACTCGAATCTCGAACACTTTAAGTTTCAATTACTAAATCCGTTTCATTCGAAATTTATTGGTTTAATTTGATACTAATATTACTAGTTTTTTTCTGATAGCTACAATCGTTTGAGGCAATTAAATTTGATTTACAAAAGGGCCAAAATGAAATTAAATTAAATTTCGTTCGCTTCGTTTCGTTTCTTATAGTTTTTACACGCTATTTCATTCTATCTGTGAAATGTTTTAAGAAAAATCTACCCTTAAAAAGCTGTAAAATGATGAACACATTCAACGATTAGAGTTTTCTAAATTAATTAAAATAGAAAATTTTACTTACTTGACTTTGTAAATATTTCTTCGAAAACTGAATCAAAATATCTCGACACCTGGAAAGGAAAAGAAATGAATTAACAACACATCAAAGCATAACAATGTAACGTATTGGATTGCATTCCTCTTTCAATGAAAATGCATTCTTAGAACGATTCAACGAGCGAGCTACTTCGAGACGTTACATTTATCTCTAAACTAAATTTTAATCGATTTTTAATCGACATTGAATATAGTTATCGATTGATGCATGACATAGAATCGATACAACAAAATAATGGGATTGAATTTGAATAGTTGCAAAGGCTACAAAAGAGACAGAAAGAAAAAAGAGAGAAAAGAAAAGTAATAAATTTTGAATGTATTATTAGAGCTGTATGAAAGAGTAGTACATGACAACAATTACATAATCGATATAAAAAGAGGTATCAATATTTTTCCATTACTGCATACACTAGGCATGTGTAGATCACCTCGGCATTGATGTATCGATAGAAATACTCTTCCGTGTGACATAGTATCGACATTTATGGCTAGGGCTGCTAGGACAAGGCAGCGTACTCGGAAACTAAATGCAACCATATATATTATGTAGGACATTGGCCATTCTCTTGACCTGCTTTTATTCAATGCAACTAAATGGATTTTATATATATGTAGTCTTCATGGGGACATTTTATTTTATTCATCGCATCGAATATAAAACATAAATATGTATAATAATATATTTACTTACATTTGTGAACAATTGTTCTAACATAAGTTCATAAACCAACATTTCTCAGTGGGTAATATTTAAGCAAGATATTAAAAATAAAGTTTCTAAAACTCCATAAAATTATTTCTTGGTAAAGTTCGATGAGAAGGTTAGTTTTCCCTTTTGTGATAAGGACCAAAATCTCTTTATAAAACATATCGTCATACCTTAGAAGCTTTCTTTTAAGTGCGGCAAAAACATCGCTATTGATTAAGTCACATCCCTAAAAAGTGAACTATTTAAAATTACATATGGCGACATATCAAGACATTCATTAAAGATTCATTCGCTTCGTAATAGCTTAATTGTGCCCTATCAGGATACTTTACGATACTAATCGAGTATTTTTACAGCGGTATCAATATGTGATTGACTTCCATTAGCATTGAACAGTAATTCGGCTTGAAAAGGACTATTAAATCTCTAGGGATGTTACAAAACATCGATATGTTGTTGGACATATCGACATATAGAATTTAATAAAAAAAAACAAAGCAAGACTTTCACCTTAGGATAAGTAAAAGAATTATTATTATGAGATCATAATTTTATCTATGTATATAGACTCCTTTTATAAGCGCATGTTAATCTTTGCTATGGAACGTACTTTATGTATTAACATATCGCAATATAACATAAAAACCGGTCGATCATTAGTCTAGTTAATGTTGTGACATAAAATGACTTCGTAACATACATGTAATGTTAGAGAGAAGACAGTTACGTTATGAATGTCAAACTGTTATTTATAGCAGTATCTTAATTTATTTACAATTTTCAGGTGAAGAATTAACCGTGGGTTGCAGAGACCAAAATCTCTGTATAACGTGTCATCCCTGTCATTATCTTTGACAGGGATAACAATATGTTTTAAACGGACATTGAGATCTCAGAAACCCACGGTATGTCTCGATAATAAAAAAGCTAGTAACATTTACAAGCCCGATAACTTTTTTACACAAAAACAAGAGAAAAGTATTTAGGCATCGAAAGTTATAAAAGAAAAAAAAAGAAAGTAATTGAAATTACAGCAGTTATCATCTAATCTTATTTAATTCTAGAGTTCATGTACCCTATGAGATTATGATCGGAACTTAGTGAGGTTATGTTAAGATTGAAGTGGGTATTGTATGCAGATATGAGTTAGTTAGGAGTGGTCGATGTGAGTCACGGGTGATAGTTACTACAAGACAGCGTCCCTTTGTCACATCGAAACATTGAAATGTCACGTTTTCAACAAACTGTTAAATACTTGCTTTTTTACATGTACTAGTAATTAATTATTATCAAAAAAGCCAGACTATCTATTCATCCTATAATATCCAAAGTTCTGAATGAAATGATATATGAAATCTGTCAAACCGTTTAAAGCTCTAGGCCAGGGGTGATGAACGTTTATGTATCAACGTGCTATTTTTCTTAGGAAATGTATAATGAGCTCATGAACGTGGCATGGGTGTCATTGGGAACATTTCATAATGTAGGGTTCCACTCGAGTTTCCTCGTTAGGTAGTTTTTTCACATTTTTTTGTTATTATGAATTTTGTGGTCAGTTAAGTCCCCAAAATATTGTGACGAGTGCCAATGGTTCACTATCCCTTCTTTAGGATTTTAAAACATTAGTATATAATGAAAATAACATTATCATCCCTTTATTCAAGCAAAAACACAACACAAATTGTATGTAATAGTTACGAAATAAAACCCATAAATCGTGCAAGAAGTGTTGTAAAACGTAAAATAATTTGATTGGCAATCCATTTTATATCTTAGACGTAATTAAACACCTTTTTGCCAACTTCCTTACACAACTAAAGTAATTCACTTGTAAGGAAGTCGAATTAAACATAATTTACATGTCAGCTAATGACTATGCAAGTTGCCTACAAGTAGCTTGCGCACGCGCATGTTTTTTTTATAACATGCTAAGGGCAATAACCGACTAACACTACAGGACAAATTGTGTTTCGAAAGTTAATAGTTTTTAAAAAAACTCACGTACACTTAGAAAATTGTAGAACATATGTGAATTTGTCTCTGCCTTTTATGAACTGTCGAAAAAATCGTTAAATTATGAACTAATATGTCTCTCGTTATTTGCACAGATATTATCTCAAAAACTAACATTTTTCGAAGATTAAATTTGTAGGTCAGTTGCATTTGATACTTTCAGTTAGTCAGTTTTAAAACAGTCGTAGTTCACAATCCGAAGGCGACATTTACATTAAACGGTTGCAAGTCAAGTGACAATTTATCTAAAGCGGATGTGTATCATACTCCCACCATGATCGTTCGCTGAACTTATTGAAACATGAACTTTTGTTACATGAAAGGTAATATCATTCATCCGTTCATCTGTCACACGTGGAATTCTGTTTATATATGAAATTTTATTTTATGCTCAGTTTGCAACAGACAGAGAAAAGATTTCCATTTGGCGGGGTCCTAGTCCTAGTCCTCATTCGCTCTTTCACTTTCATACCATCTACACACATGCACGGTTTCGGTAGCAGTTTTCTTTAAAATGCCAACTAATTTTAAATAATGTTAAATTTTTAATTTATTTTATGTGTGATTGATATTATTATTATTCGTAGGATTTCGTATAAATATAGCTCGAAGTAAGGTTAGTTTATGTTATTTAATTTTGTATAAATCAAATATATGTAATTATTTCACTGTTTCCGTTTAAATATCATTCAAAAACGTTTTGTAGCAATCAACATTTATGTACTAGTGATTATCTTACTAATGTTATAAATGTTTAGATGGATGGATGGATGTATGTTTTTTGGAAGGTATTTATCTGGAACGGCTCTTGATGAAATTTGGCACAGCTGTAGAACATAGTCTGGAAGAACACATAGGATAATTATTAAGTTTTTTTTTAATTCCGCGCGGACAGTCGCGGACGACAGCTAGTATACTATGTAATCGTACTTATGTGCTTGTTATTGTGGTTAGAATTACTCATGGTTTATTATAATTGATATTGGTAAATATAGTAATGGAATTATGAGGCAGTATTTTGTTCATATAACACTAATATGAATATAGTATTCAACTATAGCTAAAAAAAATTTCTAGGTTAGTTATAAATTCCGTAAAATCGGAAGACAGTAAAAAGTATAGAACAACTGTTATAAGGTCATAAGACATGAATGAAAATAGTACTATAGCGTGAAGAATCTTTATTTCCAACCCATAACCTACGGAGAAATTAATCCTTAAGAATATAATTTAAAAAAATCTACCTAGAAAATAAATAGGCTAAACGATGAATTAATGTAAATGTTGAATTAAATATTATCTATATCTTATCCATCGAACGAAATAAAAATAAACAGAAGTGACCTAGATTATAACATACTATGTTTGGTATTTCATATCAATGTGTTGGTGATTCAAATTTTTAAAACCGTATTGTCGAATTAAATAGATATGAGAAATTATATTTTCACATGTCACTGGCTGACAATATCAATTATCTATGGATTTGTTTGGAAAGTTATAGTTATATAACTAGCTTTTACTCGCGACTTCGTCCGCGCGGAATAAAAAATAGAAAACGGGGTAAAAATCCTATGTCCTATGTCCGTTTCCTGGTTCTAAGCTACCTGCCCACCAATTATCAGTCAAATCGATTCAGCCGTTCTTGAGTTATAAATAGTGTAACTAACACGACTTTCTTTTATATATATACTAACTTTTACCCGCGACTCCGTCCGCGCGGAATAAAATATAGAAAACGGGGTAAAAATCCTATGTCCTATGTCCGTTTCCTGGTTCTAAGCTACCTGCCTACCAATTTTCAGTCAAATCGATTCAGCCGTTCTTGAGTTATAAATAGTGTAACTAACACGACTTTATTTTATATATATACTAGCTTTTACCCGCGACTCCGTCCGCGCGGAATAAAAAAAAATTAGAAAACGGGGTAAAATTTATCCTATGTCCTTTTCCTGGTTCTAAGCTACCTGCCCACCCACCCAATTTTCAGTCAAATCGATTCAGCCGTTCTTGAGTTATAAATGGTGTAACTAACACAACTTTCTTTTATATATATAGATAGATAAATCTGTGAATAAGGCTTGTAATATTGTCTAGGTTTGTTCATCAACCTGCCCTTATCCCTAAGGAGGGTCGGCACAGTATGTACTACTCCTCCATACATCTCTATCAGTCGTTATCTTTGAATTCACCCCCTTCTTACGCATAATAGATTATTATGTTTAGATTAGATTGTTATAATTTCCCATTTCCATTGGACTATAGAAAGTACAAAGCTGTGGTAACAACTTTCGTTACGTAACAAAGATAATGTAATTAAGATAAGAGCATTCCATCCAGATTCAACATGAGTCACTTACGATACGGGAAAAACGTTTAAACACGTTGTTTGTCGAAGTAAGTCTGGATTAAATTATGGTTTGCCATAATGTTTGCATCTTTTAATACTCTGAGAGAAAAGTATGCTAAGTTTTTTTTTAATATGTATAAAAATATGAGGCAAACGATCAGTGGGACTCATAATAAAATTGGTCACCGACTGTCATGAATATCTGCAATACTAAAGGAACTGCGTTACCAGCCTTTGAGGTTGTGCTCGCTTCTTGAAGGACCTTAAATTGTAGAGGTTTGGAAACCATTAAAAACGCGACTGTACGAGGTGGTTAGTCTTAATAGTTATCAAGCCAAATAATTATTTATTGTAAAATTATATAAAAAAAATAATTATCTCTGGTTACCTCTCTGGGTTTCAGGCGTTACGTTTTATAAAGTATGGCAGCATTCAACTAATACTATTAGCGAAGCCTTAGGAAAACTTACATCAGATGGTTCGTTGCTTTTACAACACTTTACTAAGTTACTATAAGTTACTTAACTAGGTATTGTTAAGAAATATAGGTTTAACAGTATATAAACATTTTGTTATTAAAAGAAACTTGGAGTAAAATCATTAGAAGTAAAAAAAAAAACTTTAATAAAAGCCAGCTTTTATTTGTTTGCGTTGAAATGAAAAAAAAAAAAAAAACATAACAGAGTTCCTATGGTAAGCACCAGCGACATCAGTACATTCTGGTCACCATTAAAGGACAAAATACTCGTCAAGACGATTAAAACGAGCCCAAACTCGATAAGGTTGTGTTTTCATTGCAAAGTTTCTATGGCCACCTTCTATCTCGATCAATCCCTCATAACTGCATTGTAACGAAATTTACGCTCGTATGCAAAATTTTAGCTCAATCGGTAACCGGGAACTGTATCAAATTTAATTTGCAAGAGAAAAACTTGTAAAAAGAAAATATTGTTAAAGGTATGTCAATGTACTCAATTAATTGCATTAATGTTTTATTACCAAAGTATGTGGAACAGACTGGTTTATATATTGGTCTGTTCCATTTAGTTTTAAATGTATTCAGACCTCCTACTTAGATGGATCGTGTATGATATTTAAACTAATCAGATTATCCCTTAGGACGTGAACATGTTCTGGTTTATTATATTAAAAACCTGTTCTAATCAAGTTTAAAGTATACAAGATTTAATAAGATAAAGCGTAGAAATAAATAAAAAGTACTGATTTTTTAAGTTTAAATTAATCCTTATACATTACGACATAATTTAAGATCATGATCCAAGTAGGTTTACAACTCACGATGTATTATTTAATTCCGAAAGGAATATAACTGTGAATGATATTTTTATTTTTTACATACATATAACCTACATTATAAATGACACGATTTAATTATTGCGCGCCATCTTTGACGTTTGTATTTTTTAATTACAAGACGAGGCAAAGGCAATGGTTTATCGGCCACTCCGTTCATTGGCCGACAAGTATGGCTTCCTGTGCTACGTTCTAATGAGGCCGTGTTAATCCTTTTACAATATCCTAGGTCTTAACATAGCATTTATTATTCATAATAAGTTTCCTTATTGTATTATTAACCTATGTTTTCTGTTACAAGATTAATATTATGTTTTTATATAATAAATATTTTTTTAATATTTGTCAACCAGTACCTATCTAATAAATAAGTGGTAATAAAATTTTAGTGTCTGTTTCTAATATCGAGAAAAAAAACATTTAGTAGAAGCGATATATTTGTTTATATTTATTTTGCGAATAAAGAAAAAAACAATTTTTAAAATTTTTGTCGCTTCTGTCTATAAGGATATGTTTGTTAAGAATAACTTCCTCAACGGCTAGACCGCACGCGGACATATTTAAGCCATTTTTTTAAATTCTCCGCTGATGTAGTCGCGAGCGAAGACTACATAAAAAAGCTCGTAAATTTTATCATTTTTCGTAACATACTTTCACTATTAATAATGTGAAATCTCATAAATTGATAGTAATATACTAGATACAATCAATTATGTCAGAATATTATGTAAGAAATAAGTTAGATATTCTGCAAATAACACTGATAGTTGAGAAATTAATTTGTCAGATTTATCATTTACCGAACAGTGGTTCGAAGTGAAAAATTAATAACTTACTACTATATTCAATAAACAAGCTAACTAATGAACTGACGGTGGATTTCTGAGACCGAAAACGCTGTATAAAACATATCGTCATCCCTGTTATTATCTTTGAAAAAATAGAGATAACAATATATTTTAAACGGGTATTTTGATCTCGGAAACCCACAATGAGACTTACCTTGTGTATTTTATAATGTTGTTTAAATTAATAATATTCGAATGCTATAAACAAATTTGCAAATACAATAAAAATTATGTATTGCACTAACACACTTCTAACTTTGAACCTACGTCACTATAATGTACATAATCAGGTCATAACTCCATCATAAACCACAATAAACATTTCACATGAAATTTAGCAATACATCTAACAAAATAACTATTAACAATTAAAAAAATCAGTTATCTATGGTGACTACTTAAGAAATAAAATGACAATTAATTTTTTTTATAAATCTCGACCGAAAAATATGATGCATTCATAATATTTTTTTTTTACTAAAGGACTGGTTGCTTACAAGGATCGCTTATGAAACTGAAGACGTAGGTTCAAATCAAATAATGTTACGTAGTAGCCAGTATTTTTTTGTAATTCCTGCATCCATAAAACTAGAACTATTTTATTTCTTGCCTTTTTTATCGATTTATTCCACTTCAAGTTAAGATACATGTGCCGTATCTAACAAAGAATATGTTATCTGTGGCAAAGTAACCGGGTTCCACTCTATTAGTCATGTCTACTCGGAATTATTTCTTATGACAACGGTACATTTCTATTAAACTTTGAGCATACGAGGGCTATAAAAGTTAAGTTTTTAACATAACTTAGTTATTCGTATTTACAAAAAAGTAAAAAACATAAATCTAGTCTTATTTTCAGTCTAAATCAATTTATTTATTAATTATTTTAATAAGTAAGGTTTTTAATTATTTGTAACATAAAATATTTTAATTTCTTGGTCGGTGACATTCGTACGTGAATCATTCTTTTGATTCGGCAGCACTTAAAGAAAAAATAAAGGTGTAAGCAAAAAATGTATTAAGTAAACGTAATTTAATAAAAATTTAATTGGAGAAAGAAAATTATATCAAATAAAACTATAAATACCACATCTCTAGAAACTCCATTTATACTTAAACGTCACATGGTAATTAAAAAAGTTTAAGATTTATCCAACTTACCTTCAAACTAGCCGTATATTTTTGTTTTAATATTATCCAGTTACAAGATAAATACCACACACAATAAAAGTCTATTGCGCAAATATTAAACCACAAGTTTCTTGTCACATAAATTCACACAGTTTTTAAAGTACAAGAAACTCTCGCGCGAGAATGTTAACTTTTTCGCGGTACATTATAGACGCATGCTCTATTGTCGCGCATTCCACGGCACGACTTCACTGCTACTACGTCAGACGAATACAAAACAGCAACACAACACTGCGGCCGATACGACACGATATCGTAGTAGTACCCATAACCCATTATCCATGACGATACAACTGAGTCATCGATAGGAATGTGAGCTTTACGGATTAGTTCCTGCGTCTGCCATCTCGTGGTATTTTTTATTAACAACAAGTTTTGAACAACTCCATCTGTTATCTTAAAATTTAAGTACAAATAAACTTTTGAACATTGTCAATTCTTTATCACTTTTCAAAAAAAATGATATATGTAATCATATTTTCAGGTACCAGTAAAGTAGAAGACCAGTAAACTAATTTTTAATTTTGGTAAATGAATCGAGTATCGTGTACAAGCATTCGATTCGACACAGTGTTGCCAATGAAAATTTTTACTCGGCCCATCCCAGCCATTTAAATTTTGTTTATGGTCGATTTCATTCTTTCTCTGTCAAAATGGCTGCAGTGCAGGAGGTGCGCGAGATTAATTCTTTCATTAAATCTTTGTGATTTGCAATAAAATTCCATAAATATGTTTTTAAACTTACGGTTTTTTCATATTTGCAGACGAGACGTGAACCTATTCAGGCCGTTCAAGTTTTCGGCCGCAAGGTAAGGTTTGCTGTAGCTTCCACGTGTTTGTAGCATTTCGGTTAGTTGTATCTTGAACAATTGAAATTATAATTAATGGAATCAAGACAAATATCTTGTGTTGACACAAAATAGATGTAATAATAAAGTCACTTCTTCTTTTGTATTCATGTTAGAGTAAACTGTAAATTGTTAAAAAAAAAAAATTCTCAATACACTTTTTTATTTGATACTGAAATTTCCTTGGATAATATATTGTTTTGTCATACAAACCTTACAAAGGCATTTTTAATCCCGTTAATAAATCATTATTTTACAAATACACTGATATTTTGCAGCAAACTACATAACCTAAAAATTGTAAGTACTTACTTCCATTGTTTTCGTAATTCGACAGAAAACCGCGACTGCAGTGGCATACTGCAAGCGTGGACATGGAGTTCTACGTGTAAATGGCCGCCCCTTAGACCTGGTGGAACCAAGATTGCTACAGTACAAATTGCAAGAACCAATTCTACTGCTCGGCAAGGTACTTGAATATTCTTAAAGTATTTGTTAGTTGTTGGTATTATTTAAACATATTGCAGACACTAAAAGTATGCTTAAGCATGTATTTAGTAGTTGCTGGTGTTTTCTTATCATACCTTTTTAAATAATAAACTACAAACATAAACAACATCAATTTCATCTTTCTTTCATAACTTTGTATCTCAAGAATTAATTTTAATAATGTAGTTTTCATGTAGAAAATAAAATTATAGACAAATAATCTTGAAACGAGTTGAAATTATTTCATTGCATAAATTGGGTCATAATAGTGAAGGTAAGTTGTAAATATGTAAGATTTAAGTTATCACTATGTGTGCCATTGTTGTCATCACTATACTTTAACTTTTTTCCAGTTATGTAAACAACTTTTCACTTGACTTTTATGTTGATATTCACTTAATTTCTTTTATGTTTATCGTATAAATTACTTTTAAGACAAATGGCACTTTTGATTTTCTTTAGTTAATTTGTTGCCGTCTAACAAATCTTTGATAAAACTTAAGAGCAGGATCCTCTCGATACAGGCTATGCCTAGTGTGAGGGTACTGATCAATACTTATAAAGCAACCCTTTTTGTATCCATAAAGATTCTTAGCTTCACTGTTCAATGTAAACTTAAACTTAATTTTTTGGATTGCAATAAACTATTTTTCATTTTATTCATTTATCATTTTTTCATATTTTGTTGCATGTTTTATTTCACATATTAATTTGCTCAGATTTTTTTTTATTTTACTTGTAGTTATTTTGTCTTGTTCTTTACTAATATAACTAACATTTAGTTATAGCTTTTTTTATTGTAATATATTAATTATATTAACCATGATGATTAAGACTTATTCCGAAACTGAGCATCTTTGGATGTGAAGTAAACATAAAACCTGAATGAAACATGAATATTTTTAATAATAAAATTAAGTTATACATGTTAACAAATATTATTTTGTTTATTTTCAGGAAAGGTTCGCCGGAGTTGACATCAGGGTTACAGTGAAGGGTGGTGGTCATGTTGCACAGGTCTATGCCATCAGACAGGCCATCTCAAAGGCACTAATTGCCTTTTTCCAGAAATGTAAGACCTTTTATACTATGATTTACCTAATTTGAGACTTAAACCATATTAACTTAAAATATAAATTTAACTGTTGTTAGAGAAGTTATTCCATCTACTATAGAAAGAGTTACTTTATACACATCCTGTGTTTTTGATTTGGTTTGCGAGTTCACTTTGATATGTAAAAATCATAGTGGCATTGTATGTGAGGAGTTTGACACACAACCCTTTCTTTCCAAAGCTGTCTTGTTCGCGTACAAGTCAGTCATTTCAGAGAAAGGAGATAAACTGTGACATTTACCAAACGGCAAGTACCTTCAATGTCTTGCTTGTTTGAAGTGTACACTACATTTATATTTAAACACAATGTATTTTTGTTCATCATATTGAGAAAAATTTCGATGCACAGTAAAAAAAATTAATAGAAATTAATTGTGTGTTTTTTCCTTTTACCTCTAAAAGAAAAAACAAACAAGCTAGGTTTTAAAATAGGAAGGGATCAGTAAAAAAAATTTAGTAAGTTAAAAATGGTTACAACTAATTATGAATGCGAATCTTTATATGGATGGGATGTTTGTTTGAAGGTATCTTTGGATCAGCTTAATGGATCTTGATGAAACTTGGCACAGATTGTAGAACATAGTCTGAAAGAGCACTTCGGCTACTTGTTACTTTTTTTAATCCAGCGCTGAAGAAGTCACAGACGACTGTTTGTGTTGAATAAATTTGAACTTTGGTGCAACATCAAAGGCTATACTTGTTTTTCAGTTTTAACAAAATATAAATAATAATACCCTTTTTTTAAAAATTAATTACAGATGTAGATGAAGCGTCCAAGAAGGAAATCAAAGACATCCTGGTCCAATATGACAGGAGTTTGCTGGTCGCAGACCCTCGTCGCTGCGAGCCCAAGAAGTTTGGTGGTCCGGGTGCCCGCGCCAGATACCAGAAGTCTTACCGTTAATGTCTACAAATTTACGTCAGCTGGTATTACATTGGTGTTGCCATCAGTGTGATAGCATTTGGTGTTTTTATTAAAATTTAAAATCTATTATTGTTTTTTATTTATATCCTAAAAAAACCTCAGTCATAGCAAGTAGTAACTAATTTTGGTGAGCTGAACAGATTTAATGAGGTGTAAATAATGTTGTCAGATAGTAATCACATATAATAGGGTTACCATCTTTTGGGTGTTATGTTTAAGTGGGCATGACAATCTCATGTTGAGCATTCCAATAAGAAATTGGGGACTGATGTCGACATTGACAAATAGTCAATTGTGTTACTAGTGCAAATACTTCAATATATCGACGCTGCAAAGCGTAAACGCTGTAACCCCGAAAGTAAGAACTTTACAGGAGAGCCAAAAAATGATAACTCGTGAGCTGATACGCCTACAAGCATGCGGTATTTAGCAATGTTGTGTAGTTTGTGTTAACCTATAATAAAATCATTATCATTTGATAATGGTTGAAATTATTAACGTGTAAAAAATATATTCGCGATTTCAAGGGTTACAGCGTTTATGCTTTCCAGCGTCGGTATATTCAATAAGTTCCTGTTTTTTTGGGTCAAACACTGTCCACTGTGACACTGGTCTAAATCTAGGTTGGATGTATTTAAAAGGATATCGTCAACTCGCTATACGTCCTCACTGAGCTCGGAGCCTACCCTAAGTTGTGATTAGGACATAGTAAACTGGCCCAGTGCGGGTTGACTTCACACATATCATTGAACTTCTCAGATATGTGCAGGTTGCATCACGATGTTTTCCTTCACCATAAGAATGCCCGACGTCGTTTAAAAGGATATGCAGTAAATAAAAAATCAGAAGAAAATAATGAACTTTTTAATGATTTCAATATAAATGCAATTTAAAAATTTACTTATTTGTATAAATGATTTCAACATGTTATTTTTTTTTCTATTACATCTAATGGGCGGAATGAAACACTACCAATATCGCTGTGTGGTTTTAAAATATAAGTTTTTAGCCTCTCTTGTTTCTTTGTACCAAAAACAATAATTTATAATTGTTGCATAAATTATTTAACAATATTTTCAACACACATAAATAATTTATCTAAGAACAAACGTATCATAAATTAATATAACATGCAGATATTTAGAAAATGCAAAAAAAATAGACACCGTTATTTTTACTACAATGTTGCTAATTTACCTATCTATGAATAACACACAACAAATATAACATTATTAGCAGTTAATGTCTTTTAATTCATTAAAATAATGTTAATTAAAATGTTAAATTACAAATAACTAACAATAAAAAAACAGATCTTCATGAGATTAATAAGAAGTATAAAAAAATGTGGGCAGATTTTGGCACTTCAATGTATAAATTATACATACAGAAAAAAATACCTATAGTATATAAATTTAGGACAAACATGTTGATATTGTTAACATTTAGGTATATTTAAAAAAAAATGGAAAAAAAAACGGTATTAAAACTTACAGATTTATAGCCTCTAAATACCTATCTACTGATAAAAATCAATAGTATCTTAGTAAAAAATCGTATACAGAAAGTACAAAATAAAGTATTAGAAAAATATTGGCTAAGAATACATTACCATAGCCAAATAACAAAAATAATCTTAATAAAGTAGTCTGAATGTAAATATATTAATTTTTTTTCCAGTCAATTGAAATTAAAAATAGCTGCCTTTAAGACTTGTTATTCTTGTTACAACTTACATTTTTTAAACAGCCAATCATTTATAAAAATTGCCTGTCTTATTTATAAAAACGTAAGCTCGGACATTATCATACCAGATCTTATGTTACTTGACTATATGGTGGACATATTTTCGCCACGCAAATAAAATCTACAACTTCAAAGTCTAGAGCGTGATTACAACTCCAAAGTGTGATTTTGTTCAACTTTTTTCATTATTCATAACCTTAAGGGTACTTATATGTGAATCCTCATAAAGATAATTATTATTTATTCTAGACATGTTAATTTTAATCATTAGTAAGGCTTGTCTAGCTTTTTTATGCAATCAATTTAAATAATTATAATTTTATAACAAACTTTACTAATCTTTATGCAGATGATGCATCCGGTTTGTCTTCATGATTGTCTTCGAACTTCGCGCCCATTCTCTTCAAAGCGATGACGGCTCCCACGGCTTTTGCCCATCGTTTCTTAATGACATATCTCTTCAGTTTCGTCTTAGTCACATGTAGTTCTGTGCAAAGAGCTGACTGGATCAACCACGGATGCCTCAATGTGGCTGAAGCGGAGAGACGCTCGCTATAGAGAAAATAATTTTAATTAAATCCTATTAAATAAAAAATATTGTCAAAAAAAAATAGGGTACTTTGGACTGTTAATTTAAAAAAGTAGCTGTCAAAGATTTAGGTATAATTTATGCAAATGTCAAAATGCCGGGTAACTTTAAAAAGTGAAATTACAGTTAGATACAGTGAAATGATAAAGTGCATGGCAACAGTAAGTTAATAATATTATTTAATGAATTTAATAAATAATTTTAAAATAGAAATAAAACAACGTGTTTTATAAAGCCTTATATTTTTAACAACATAAGTATTGTAAAACAATATATTTAGTTCATTACGCTTAAGTACGGAAAAAGGAACAAAAAAATTAAATAAATTCGGGACAGTATCAGTAGAGGTTCCGACTTTTTACATGATTTATAAAATATTTACATGAAAGTACAAAAATCAATTAAAATATTGTCAATGTTGTGGAAACAATTTTGAAATTGCATCTCAGTCTTGTATTGATTTCCGATCGTACTATGTCACACAGAGATTTGTGTTCGGAGACTAGATTCTTACAGTTTTGTCATTTCATTGTCATTTTTAAGAAAAAAAAAACTTATTATCAATACAATCTCATAACCTCACTTTGGTAACACGCATACCATTTATTCAGAAAGATAAACTTTGTAATGTTTTGAGTACATAATTTATTCTTTTTAAAAGTAGGTATGTCATTTAGCTCTTTACAAGTCATGGTTAATTAAGCAGATCTTTCAAGATCTCTATGAATGGATAGGTCATTTTGTTTTTTTTTTTGCTTGGAAATGACAACTTTTGCTATTTTCCGAAATGCGCCTGTTGTGTTATCGCCAAAATGGCGCAAATCTAATCGGCACAAAATTCCAAGGTTCATAGCCTCTCCATGCCTCCATGCCTCTCCATGGAGGTCAGTGAGATTTTTAGTGTAGATTTCTCTTCTAAATCTACCCTATCCCTTCCTCACTAATGGACCAATTGAATTTAACTGTGGTTATTACTGGGTTTTATCTGAGATGGTAGTACATTTTTTATCATAGTACTAACACTATATTTCGTTACAATCTGAGTTTTTTTCTCAAAAACTCATGAATTTCGAAATATTTTTTGTAAAAACTTTTACAAAATAAGTAGTGTAATGGCTGCCATTTACGAAATACGACATTCCTCTGTTTTATATAGGTTTTAGATAAATTGTATAATAACTGGGTTTTTTCACTTTTTAATATCTTAATAATTATAATAAATTTGGATAAAATTATTGTTGGTTGAGAATGAAATAAATAATAAAATAATATTGACAAATTGAGATCTTTCACTTTTACGAGTAAATTCTTTTCTGATCAAAGAATTAATTAATCTTACGTAACCCAAACTGTTTCAACAGTTTCAAAGTCGACCTTTCTGAACAACACAATGTCATGGCACTGAAGTCCCTGTTTTCAATACATACATACAATTTCTTATACATATACTATATCACTAGTCATTTCTTCCGTTGCTTCTTTTCGTCTGATGTTTGTCTTTGAAAAAAAGCGTGAAGACTGGACATAGAGTTCTGGGCTAGTTGATTCGAGGACGACCACTCGAGGGATATCGACTGATGTCTTCCACAATTCGATGTACCCCCCGCTGTTCTCTCCCCTTCTACTTCTGTGTCCGCCCATTTTTCTAGAAGATGCAATAGACGATCTTTTGTCCTATGAGCATTATTCTCATCTCCTCGTCTGTATGGTAACTGCCTTCCATTGCTGGAGCCATTTACTAATTTTCCAATTATCTCTCGTCTTTTGTCGAATTCCTCAAAGAATGTGCTTCGGCGGTCTATAGGTTGGTCAGGAACATCTCTACTCAAATTCGTCAATCTTTTTGACCTAGTCGCTTTCGCCCAGGGCATTTTGCTAGTCATCGGTTTTTCTTGTTCTCTCTCCGTCAAGAAAGTGGAATTGATCTTATTACTGGATTTTGATGTGAAAACTTTTCTTTCTGTTTTATTAGCATCTCCATTTGTAATAGTTTTTATGGACGGTTTCGATTCTGTTTTAAATCCGTTCGTCAATTTCTTTTCTTCCTTAGATGCTGTCTTTATTTCTGTTGCATTTTTATCAAACTCTTTAAAGCTATTATTATTGACAAGGTCCGTGCTCATAGTTGACAACATGAACAAATGGTCGGATAATTTCTTTATTTCTTCGGCTAAATTCTTTCTGACTAACACGTCGTGTTTTTTGTGCAAAAAGCAACTGCTGTCCGATGCTCGTCTTTCGACTGGGTTATATCTTTGTGCAAGGGGCGTTGGATCCCTTAAAGGCGGGGGTTCAAGATCGTCTTCATCGAAAATTATATCAGGGGAACTGCTGAGGGAACTTCTAGGGGATGGTGAGCAGCCTCCGATGGATGATCTCTCGCAATTTCCATTGACGAGGCAGATGATTTCATGCGCCTGGTTATCGAAGACGTAGGGTGAGTTCGGATGTTCACTCCATCTCTCCACGAAGAGACGTAGGTTGTCTTTAGCGACGTCTAGTTCGTGCTTTGGCGAAGTTTGCGGTCTGGGTTTGTCTTTCTTCACTTGCGAGCGTTTGAGGAGCCAACGGTGACGCAAGCACTCGGTGGCACTCGGCCGCGACCTGCGACAAAGACCCTTGTTACTATGACCCAACACCTTATGAGTGCAGCGGGAATTGGGTTTAAGGATATAGTGAGTGCACATTTATGGATCGATATGGAAGTGTGGGGAATGGATCGCTTAATTTTAATTCTACAAATATTTAGTTCTAAACAAGTCTATAAAACAATGGTTAGATCATTCACCTACGGGTTCTACGATCTACTTATGTTATGAGGGGAATAAATACAATGATTACGATAATCTGTTAGTGATAGGACTTGTTGTGTTGGATGAAGAACAAATTAAACACCAGTAACAAAGGGTCTTTATCCAGGCTGACTTATAACGCAGCTTTTATGAAATACTAAAAAAACTTATCTTTGAGAATAGATATTTAAATTTCTATTCAAAAATTTGAATCCGTAAATTACGATGCTTTCAAAAGAAAATGTGACACTCAAGCACTAAAACATATCTAAATTAAAGGGATTTATTCACACAAATAAAAACTACGTTTAGTACAGATGTAGCCGCCATTTTGTTTATGATACCTAATAAGATAAGTTGGTTTTTTTTTACAAAATGGCGTCTACAAATATAATCATAGTATACTTACTCTTTGTCCTTGACGAGCAGTTTCTGTATGAAGTCCTTAGCGTCATCAGATATTTCGTTGAAAGCTTCGTCGTCGAAATCGTACTTTGCAACGGTAACGTTCGCCATTGTTTCTATATCCGTCTCGCCCATAAAAGGTGACAAGCCCGATAATCTGTAATAATAATATAAAATTATAAAAACTCCCACGATAAAAATAAAAAATAAAACTGATAGATGATAAAACTTTTTTGCGCATCCTCTCCTCTAAACATTAAAGGTACATAGGTCACGAATCTGCATTCTTTTAACCTATTCGATATCGAAAGATATATACAGTTAAACCTGGATAAGCGGTAGTTCAAGGGACCGCGATATTTTTCTTGTTTAAAGAGGTTTCATTCTTACCCGATTTTCTTATTTATGGTAACCGCGCGTCGGGATCGATCGACTCTCGCATAATTTTCGACTGTATTATTTTCTAGCGGTTATAAACATTTGATTTAAAATGTGTGTAGTAAAAAATGATTTCAAAATTAACTTACAGCACGTAACAAATAACGCCAATCGACCACATATCAGTGCCGTAACCGATTTGATCAAAGTTCACCACTTCTGGGGCCACAAACTCTGGCGTACCAAACAACACTTGCAGCTTCTTCTCAGGGTCGTAGAACCTTGCTAATCCGAAGTCGATGATTTTTATTCTGTTCCCAGACTTTGTCAGACACAAGATGTTTTCTGGCTGTAATAAAAAATAGATTCGGATTGAGATAAAATATACATCTTTTAATCCAAATGAATTAGTTGCTATAAATATATAATAATATAGTGCACTGGCGTAAATCTCAGAAATGACATACAATTCATACTGGCCGGTAATCAAATTTAACAAAAGATGTGGAATTTTTTATAGCATTTGACAGAAATAAAAGCGCGTAATAAAAGAACTATCATGGCGGACTAATCATAAAACTCCCGCGCTTTTTTCCGCCATACTGATTTACGGTTTGGAGTGTTACCAACATGTAGACGTGGGAGATCGAAACAACATTGTAATTTTGATTAGGAGAAATTCATAGCATGTTTATGTAATTGGAGCGTGCTCGTTGATGAAAAATTTACAGCTCTCAATAAATTATTGGCGATAATAATGAGGTGTTATGACAAGTAACAGGAGGGTAGTATCGACAGGTGGTGCAAAATTAAGGATATCTTTAAAAATAAAGCATTTTACGGATTCCGAGTCGCGGATCTAAGCGTAACACGTAATAACAAGTTAATTCTATGATTTAATTTTTCGAATTGAACAAAGAATCCATTATAACGTCATAAAAATAAGGTGAACCATAAGCTACCGTACTTAAAAAAATATTTGAAACTCTGGTGTACCTTCATATCAAGATGCAATATATTCTGTCTGTGTACGAATTCAATGCCTTCGCAGATTTGCCGCATGAAGACTGTGCAGGCGCGCTCCGTTAGCACAAAGTCCTCGTCGATCACACGCTCAAAAAGCTCCCCGCCGGTTATCCTGGAACCAAGGTACAATCGAACATAAGCATTTTAACAACTAATTGTTTACACTAGTAAGTTGTACTGATAGATACTTCGAGGAAGAATATAGGTAGAACGACAAGGCTATCTGAACCGGTAGGCATAAGTCAACAGCTCATGAGCGCCGCTTGTCAACGTCGAAAATTTCAAAAAATCCTCTTTATGGATGAGAGAATCAAACGCGATAGCAACGCCTCTCTCACCGGTTCAGATATCCTTGTTTGAATAATACATGTTGAATGTACATCTCACTCTTTACAAACCATCAAACGTATTCTGAATCTGGATTCAAATCTGTGCAAATCATATTGTTTTTTTTAACCAAAATATAAAGCTACGGATAGGAGGTCACAATTGAAAATCATCTCTTTTGTAAATACTTATCAGTAAAATTATTAAGAATGTATTTTAATTTAGGAACTAATACGGTACAATGCGAATTTTTAGTCATAACATTGACGTCGTGTCTATTTCGTATAATGCACATGTTGCACAGGCATTTTCACGTAGTACATGTGGTCGTGGCGTGTAAAATTTCATTAATACTCTAATTATATCCATTGAAAGCTGTCAATTAGCCGACGAGGTGTTTCCAGAAAATACGCTCGTATACCGCGAAGACGCGTTAGTTGCCAAAATAACAATGTCGTGAAGAATAATCAATCTCCATGATTATATAATGCAGGGTTATCAAACTTATTAATATTATAAAAGCGATAATGTAATTATTGCTGACAAAAAATCGTAAAATTTTAACTTAATTAATTTAAAATTTTCCTCACAAAAAATATATTAATTTCAACGTAAAAATAATAATTTAATTCTAAAAAACACACTTATGTTTTACTTGACAGTCGTGTGTGTAATCCCCTTACTGTAGATTTAATATGAGTAATGTAAGGGCCTTCCTTAGCACCCAATAAACAATTCTGAGTGCGGTAGTTAAATTAACATTTTTGGCATGATGTGGGAGAAGCTTTTGTCTGAATCCGATTACAAAAACAAATGCCAAACGTAATCCTGACGTGTTGGTATCCCTGTCAGTGTAAGAGAGTTGGCGCCAAAATAGACGGATAAATATTAGCGAGGTTGTTTACAAGGTCGATGTCATACTTCCTTTATATTGCTATCTCTCTTTTACTAAAGAAATCTTTAGAGATTAATAGTACGGAGAGTTCGTACTCTTAGCTCCGTAGCTATTTTCAATGATCATGTTTCGTGCTGGAATATAAGTAACATTGAGTAAACGCTAATGTTCAACTATCATTATAATATAAAGATTTCTTTTTACGGCTATGAATCAAGCTACGAATTATTGTAACTGTTTGCCATATAATATAAAAGTGTGACATGAATTCGAAATTCAAATTCTAAATATGTAAATTGTCATTATCTTTCTTGTCTTTTATTCCGCCTATTTAACGTACAAATACTTAAGAAGCTACGCTACTTAAGCTATAAAAATTATTTGAATGCTATAAGAAAGCTGTTGAACACTATTGTAACTGTGTAATTTGTTGTTATTTCCGCTGTAAATTTTTAATCTACATTTTATTGGCGTAATAGTATTGTTATGAATTATTTTATTGTTTATATTATTTAATTAAAATATGTCTAAAATAAATATAAACAAGTAACCATTGACGTTTACGAATCTGAGAAATATTATACAAGAAAAACTGTTTACTTCGTCTAACCATTCAATTTTAGTTCAGATGTTTGGGTCATGAAAACTGAAGGTAATGACGTCTAATTCTGCAAACTTATAGTCCCTTGTCTTTTCAAATTGTCTTAAATATAACAAGTCATAATACTATTGGCACTAGATACAAGAATTGGAATGTCATGGAGTAGTGAAGTCACAAGATTAATTTTCGCGGAATCCACTGTTTGTGTCTTGCCAGCCACACACGTATGGTTATTTTCATTCAAGAATCGTTAAAGTAAATCGACGTGTCCGGTGACTATATAAAATATAACCTTGGCCGATATTTCGCATAAAATTCGCAAGAAAACACACAAGAAAATGGCACGTAGTATTTAAAAATTTCGATAATGCAATTGAAGACAAATTATCCGGTAGTCAAGAAAGCAGATTTTGCCTGCCATTTAATTTACAAAGGACTAGCTGTCGCCCGCGACTCCGTCCGCGCGGAATTAAAGAAAACGTAATGTAGCCTTTGAGTTCTTCCAGAGTGTGTTCTATATCTATAACAAATTCCATTGAGATCCATGTAGCCGTTCTGGAGATATTATGTATCAAACATGCATTCATCCATCCATCTCAACTTTCGCATTTATAATATTAGTAAGATTTATCACATTCCCTGTCATCAAATTGCCCTCCGAGTTCACTTTAAAATCACGAAAATCGTAATAGAATTGAACGTGTTATATAAGTTAATATTTTTTTTTCGTTTATTTATCACATTTTAGTAATTAGAAGTATTTTAATTATTTATTTTTACATTTAATTAAGTGATTAATACAATTTATAAATAATAATATTACACTTTTTATTACCATAGAAATTAACAAAATTTTAAAACACAATAATTTACAATATTCAGTGATGGCAAAAGGGTATTTATTAATTGGTATATGTTTATATTGTATTAATTTATTTGTTTAATTACATTTCTATATTCCATTCTGCAGATGATCTTTCATAAAAACAATGGAAATAGTTTTTTTATACAACGCAAATATTTTTTATAGTACGGGATCATAAAAAAACTAATATTACAGTTTTCATATGGCAACCAAAACAACTGTTCTCTTTGTACTTGTTTATTTTTTTGTAAGCGTCATGTTTTCTAAATATAGTTTCAGAATGAATGAATGGATCTTTTGCGCGTCATCAACGGACTTTATTTTTGTATAGTGACGTCATACTTTAGGTTATAACGAAAATTGTGGGCTCTATTTGTTTTTTTGATAGATATAATATGTTTAGAAGTATACTGGAATTAGTTTAACTTACGTCAAATGTACCGTTCAGCATCGTATGACTGGTATGCGTATATATTACGTTCCAATAGAAACCCGGATTATTTTGGCCACGAGCACATTTTTTGCTAGCACTTACGCAGTACTACATTGTGTTAACTATTTCATATTAAACTATTTTCAAAATAATAGCATAAGTGAAAATCAAAATGGCCTCAGTGTTTGAGTCTTGATAGTACTCTGTTTACTATCTCATACTCTATACTCATCCAATCTCTATGGATAGTCGATTGCATGGAAATTAGAACTTTTATGTCGTTACGATTTAATTGCGCCTGTTGATGTTACGTGATAGTTAATTCTATCTATATTATTAGTTCGAACCACTGCTACAAACCGGTACCATCAGCGACCATCAAATTGGCACAAAATACCACGTTTTGTAGCCTGTCCATTTATAGAGGTCTAATGATATAGGCGAATTATTCATTAATTTATTATAATAGCTGTCGCACGCGGCTCCGTCCGCGCGTAATAAAAAAAAACTTAGTAGCCTATGTGTACATCTGTGCCAAATTTCATCAAGATCTATTTAGCTGGTACGGAGATACCTCCATCCAAACATCCATCCATCCATATAAATTTTGGCATTTATGATATTTATTAAGATTTATTGTTATTTTTATAATAAAAAACACGATCGGTAATTAAATCTTTTACAACCTTACTCTCTGTATGTAGATGTTTAAAACTGTATGTAAATAGCCGGAGCAGATTTGTAGCGTGCTGTAAATAAATTGGCACGTAAATTTGGAGTTTACGAACTTTAGTTTTTAGATTTAAACCTTAAAAACATTTTTTTTCGCAATCATACTCGTAGTAGGTATCTTCTGGTTTGCAAAAGATAACAGCATAAATAAGAGTTATAGAATTATTACTAATATTTGACTTCATATTTTCAATATCCTTTAAATATTAATATATTATTTTTTATACCGGTGTTTCAGGAGTATAAACACATAGTAATAATCTTACTAATTTTACTAATATTTAAATGAATGGATGGATATTTGTTAGTAGGTATCTCCAGAACGGCTCAACAGATCTTGATGAAATTTGGCATGGATATTAAACATAGCTTGAAAAAAAACATAGGTTACTAATTAAGTTTTTTTTTTTTTAAATTCCTTGTTGACGTCGCGGGCAAAAGATTTATTGAGTATAGATTAAATTGTTTTACATTTGTATTGTGGGAACAAAAATAGAGACGATGTTCAATTATACGGTGCCAAATCACAGATGTTTATACAAGAGTAACACGTTTATTGTGTGTATATATGCATGTAGACGATTATAAATTTAGAAGCCATTAAGTTGAACAGACAACAGTAACAAAGGTTCAATTGATCGGCAATTTTATTGTGTTTGAACATTGAAGCGTATTATTGAGAGTTATAGTGTTTGTGTTCATTTTATATGTTGAAATTATCATATGGAAAATATAATAAACATTTGTAGAGAAAGAGAGAAGGTGAAGACTTCTAGTTTAAAGTCTTAGAAAATTTATCGGTATAAAAAACTAGCTTGCAACGTTACTACGTACTAGATTGTGATGTTAGGTTTATTATACGACTTTAGGGTTCTCAATTTTTACTCTATTAGTACATAATTTAAATACAGCAATTATAAATTAATCAAATAATGTGGCTAATAATTACATTTCTATATTATTACTTCAATACAAGTCATTAAATGAAATTAATTTTATACAGGATAGAGTGACAATAACACTTGCAAAAGGAAGTCCAGAGTGCCGTCCTTTGGTAATGTTATTTTTTACTCTGTGCTTTGGTGAGGGATACGGCCTTTCGAATTCTTCAAAATGCCCCCACATGTAAGAACTGTTCTGCATTTTTAATGGCAACCTTTTTAAATTATTGGCCTATTAAAAATGTTGCCGCTAGTATTATAAGTGAAGTAAAATATATCAGTCATAAAATTTATTTGCTAAATTTGTCCTTTGAAATTAAATAATCTGGCAACCCTAGTGGGTATAAAAGATGGCGTGTAAGATGGCGACGCGCCAACTATGCGCCCGCGCCGTAATATCTGACGCTCCTGACGCCACAGCTTTATAAAACACTCTTAATGCGACTATAAGAACGTCTGTCGCCATTTAAGGAGCCACTTGACTTTCGAATTTAAAACTGGATTAGTAAGATCCATTGCTTAATGAAAGCACTCCTTGTATCCAAACGATTTTGATATCATTCAATATGCATTTTGCAATTTTATCGACATATGTGAACGACTAATGATTGTCTTGGGTTCTGGGGTTTTAAATTTGAGACTAGTAAAACATAATAATCAAAAATGTTAAGTTATAACTCTTCAGGGTATATAGAGTGAAGGAAAGAGTAAGCAATCACATTGCAAAATTGTTATAAATTTATTCGAAGATAATATTTTGTTGGAGAATTGTCACATAATTTTAATCAAATCGAATCCATTATCACGTGAATATAAAATGGATTCAGTATAGGTACATTCGCAGAATTCATTGCCAAATGATTCAGTGTTTTGATTCAGTAAACGTTAGTCGATGTTGCTATATTTCCCCGAAAGGTACTGAAATTGGTAAAGAATTTAAAATAAGTCACAAATTTAAAAAAAATTAAGGTTTTAAAAACTATTTAATAAAAATCCTCTTTAAAACATTTGATTGAATTTTTCGTTCCGATCATTTAAAAAAAATTATTCCTTTGATTTTTTAAAAATGTAATTGACAAAAGCAAAATTAATGGAGTACCATGAAAAAATTACCTATTCGTACTGCAACATAAGGAAATAACTGAATATGATTGACGAGTAGGAGGTGCAAACGGAACGCATTGCAAATACAAATATTCTGTGTCGATAACGGTTTATTTTCTGTTTTGAGGATGAATACTTCTTTTGTATTCACACATAACATACTGTCCACTGCCTTGTCTATGGTAGAAAAAAAATGGGGCGATGGAAATAAAAAAAATAAAACGAATGTGAATTCAATTTCCTGTTTCACAACATGTAAATAATAAAATTTTACAAAATATACAAGAAATAAAATTATGTCAATGGTTTTTTTTTTTCAATAAACCCACTCATCAGCTTTTGCTTCGTTCCGCATTAAAAATCCTCACCACCTCTACCTACCGCAACCGTTAATGCCAAAATGGCGAGAATCAAATTGGCACTAAATGCCACGACTTATAACCTGTCCATTTATAGAGGTCAGTGCAAGAAACCTTATATAGATAGTTAGTTAACCTGCCAAACAATAACAAGTTACTTACAAACGTTTTTAGGAAAAGTAAAAGATTGCTTGAATATGCTAATTAATAAATCTTTCATCCACATCGGATTTTTTATGAGAGAGTCATGCATGCATTTATTGCATTATACTTTTCAAAATCGTTTATCTCCCAGATAAATATAAAGAATGGGATATAACTAACACTAAAGTGGTTAATAACAGTTAGTTTACCGTTGACCGAAAACCGATGAAGAAATAATTTCACGTGTGCATAACAGTACTCGTCGATGCGAATTTACGGTGGTTCGCGATTTTTTACAACCTCTCGTATGTCTGACTCATTTTAAACTTTCACATTTTAGACAATAACTGCATTCTTTTATTGTCGACTAGCTGTCGCCCGTGACTCCGTCCGCGCGGAATTAAAAAAAATAGTAGCTTTATGTTCTTTCAGACTACATTCTACAAATGCCAAATGTCATCAAGATCCGTTGAGCTATTCCGAAGATACCTTCAAATAAACTATCCATCCATCCATCCATCTAGACTAGACATTCGCATCTTATAGAAAGAAAGTCGTGTTAGTTACACTATTTATAACTCAAGATCGGTCGAACTGATTTAGCTGAAAATTAATAGGGAGGTAGTTTAGAACTAGGAGACGGACATAGGAACTTGTTTACCTTGTGTGCATTTTCTTTTATTCCGCGCGGACGGAGTCGCGGGTAAAAGCTAGTTTATAATATTGGTAAGATTAATATCATAAACAAGAGTGTTTTCATTGTTACTTGCAAGAATACTACAGTTTTTAATTTCCTGTATCATTGAGTAAACTTTTTGGGTATTTCGTTCATGTCTATCCAAGTGTAACAGGGATGGCAGTGATTTGTAAGTTCACTATATTTAACTCTTATATATTAGAATTCTTTGGAGTCACAGCATATCGTAATGATAGACTACAAGGCTATATTGTTTTATAACATAAATTACAATGCAACTCATTCCTTAACCGCAAATAACTTACGGCATACCGAAGTATGTCCATTGTTCAATATCTCTCACGGTTCCAGGAACCATTTATTTATTAATAGTCTTGAAAAATCGACTCCTATAATTAATAACTGAGAGACACTTCCTAAATATTATTTCAAAAATCTGCTAAAGAAATCCTTATGACAATCTATGTAGGGTTGACATTCCCGTTTTTGTAACACCAATTCAATCATTCGTAAATTCAGTTGTTAGTTTTTAATCTTGTCATCTTTTACGAAATACAGTGTAAACTCTTTATAACAATAAACTCCCTGTAACGTTGAAGCGAGCTCAACTTGGTTGGTTTGCGTTAAAACCCACATATTGAAACACTCTATATAGCGATACGCCATTCTCTATTACGAAGAAATGTGATAATATTTGTAGACAGTAAATATTTGTTATCGGTATTATTGTTTATGTTATGTTATCTTGTTAATTTGGTTGTTATTTTGTTCACTCCATATAACGATAACTCTCTATAGCGACAAAAAATAGTCCCTTGAGTTTCGTTATAAAGAGTTTACACTGTACATTCACTATTTTTACAATTATATTTAATAGTTTCTTTGAATTTCCTATTCTTTAAGTTATCTCTAAAGAGTGTTGACCGTTCGGACAAATCTACAGTCACAATTCACTTTGAATGTATTTCACCGTGGATTGAATATTTGCGAATATTTTACGCCGATTACGTCACAAGTAAAAACATTTGAGAGCGTGTTTACAACTTGCAGCAGATACTGAAAGTTTTATGGTCCGTGAATCGTATACGTGTTCCAACCTTAACCTACATCAAGATAAACTAAATACTATTACTATTCGATTGATAAAGGCATTTTATAGACTTATAAAGATAATAAAAAAATGTTTCAATCAAATAATACAAAACATCTTGTTGTGTCATAAATCATTTAAGAAAAAAAAAGTGTTATTAGAAATTACTCACACATTCTAAACATAAATACCAATCTTAACCACGATTTTAAAAAAAGGAAAAAAAGGACTAACGAATTCCTTAACCGTAAGCAAAGAATTAATCACAAAATTCCTGATACGAAAAACAAAACTTCAAACCAAAGCCTCAAGCATTTTGCGAGACTGACCTATGAGTCATGTTGGACCGTTTGAATGAATACCAATATAGAATGCATTCGAGCTACAAGTATGCGTAGGGCAGGTGAATCAGGAAATATATCCCACGCTATTGTTACTGAAATAAATACTGGCTACCAGCCCTAACATTTGTCAACGTGTTTAACAAACGATAAAGTGAATTCAATTTATTTGTTCTTACTACTTATACTAACCGTTGCCCGTGATTCCGTCAGCGAGGAATTAAAAAAATTAACAAGTAGCCTACAAAAAAAAAACTTAACTTCAAGACTTAACTACAACTATGTCAAACTTCATCAAGGTCCGTTGAGTTTTTCAGATAGGTACCTTCTAACAAACCTCTATCCATCTGAACTTTCGCATTTATAATATAAGTAAGATTAAATCGCCCTTGACTGTACAGACAGACAGACTAATAGAAAAAATATATAGATGTTTCGGTGAAAAAACAAGTGAAGAAACAAGTAAAATCTTCAGTAACGCATATTTATTACTACATACTTAAACAAACGAGGGTTATCTTAAATAATAATTATATTTAATTAATGTAGCCATTAATTACAATTTAAAAAACAATTAAAATACATAAAATTATGTAATAATTTGTGTCTCGTTAACAAACCGCACACATAACAAATCATTATGTCCAATAACATAGTTATTTAATTTCCTAGAGCTTTGAATGCATACATAACTATACTATGTAGGTATCTTTACATGCCTTAGATACGATCTCAAGTTGTTATACAACGTAGATATGTTGATGAATTTCTGTAAGGAATGCACAACATACGTAAGTTGTCGACAACTGTTTTTATTGTTGTGTTGGAAATAACTACATTGAAATCTGTATCAATATGATTTATATAGTTGTCATGTTAGTAGGTCGTATAAATAAAATAAAAAATTAAGGACTATGTGCAAAATAGTACGGACCAAGAGTTTGTAGATGTCGTTTGTTTTAAAATATAAAAATAAAGAAAATTACCGTAATATACACAGTACCGTAACAGTCACAGTATTTTTATCATTACTTCACCTTCTTTTATTTAAAAAGTTAGAAACTCGATAATACTCTGAGAATATTAGTGAAAATATGAGAAAATGTTTTGTCATTTTCTAAGGAACGACAGTATTAGAACAAGTGGGTGAATTTTCAATCTTAAATTATATTACGCTTTGAAATAAAAGTGAATCGTATGATGTTAAAAGAAACTTTTACACTCACGCCATCTACCGGACGTCTCATTACATTTTTTTATCTTGATAATACTATTTCAGATCTTTTTACAAACGATGCCAAATTATTTTTATAACATTCTAACTTTAGTACTTATTTCAATTTGTCAGTATGAAGTGTTGAATATAAGCTTTTTATATTTGAAATAACACGTAATCCGCAGATTTATAGGCGTCCCTTTTTATTTTCCTCGCTTGAAATTTTCTCCCAAATACATCGTATCAATATTTCGGTACGTGTGCGTTAACGTTGTTGTCTTTAAAAGTGACTGGCGAACAGGCATTTGCTAAATTATCGCGTACTATTTTTTGACCACAAACATCTTGGGTAAACGCTGGTTTGAATAATAAAATAAGACATTGTAATAGTACTTACAGTTCAAGTACGACGCACATGTACTTGCCCCAGTCGTAGGCGTCGTATAGCTGTATGAGGCGCGGGTGACGCAGCCGACGCATAACGTCCACCTCACGTTCAACATTCCGCCGCTCGTCTCTTCTGCTGACAGACACCAGTTTCGCAGCTAACTCCAAACCGGTGCTCTTCTCACGGCATAAGTATACTGTGCCGAATTTGCCACTGCAAAAGAACATAGACTTATTCCTGAACTTAGATTTGTTCCGATATTAAGAAATTCTATAAGTGTACAATTTTTACACTAAATTTACACTTAGCATCATAATCATCAACCTGCCCTTATCCCTATGGAGGGTCGGCACAGTATGTACTACTCCTCCATACATCTCTATCAGCCGTCATATCTGAATTTACCCCCGTCTTACGCATATCCTCTTTCACACAATCCATCCATACTTTCTTTGGTCTTCCTCTACCTTTATAGCCATCCACATTCAATTCCATTACTTTTTTTGTTTATATGATTATCATCCCTCCGCATAACATGTACAAACCACGCTAACCTTCTGCTCCTCAATTTCTCGATAACTGGCGCTACTTTCAAACTTCCTCTGACATACACATTCTTAACTTTATCTTAGACGCCAAGACTGTATTTAGAATTTAATCCAAATGTTTAGCAGGATTTCTTTTACAACTTATATTACATAAATATTAACATGTTATAATGACAAGATGATGTAAATTATTTTGTAATTTATTTAACGTTAAAGTTGGTAAAACCTTGGATGACTTATGTGTAGTTTTGTGACAAAATATTACGTGCTGTAGTGATGTGACTCACCGACCAATCTCCGACAGCATTTCGAAAAAGTCATTGACATCCGTGCCACGTTTGATGGAGACATCGCGACAGGGGAATGGCGGCTCTATCTCTGGAAAAGAAATTTTTTTTTCAAATAATCAATAATAACTTATTAACCTTGATTCGCATTCGACCGCTAATTAAATTGCATGCATTTTGCCACTCGTGATTGCTATGAGAAATGTTACATGACCAAAAAATGTACCATTTACAATAGGGCAGCCGCGATGTCGTAGAAGTGGCTAATTTAATATCGTCTAATCTAATATTAATTGCTTAAAATGTAATATATAGATAACAAAATCATTATACAATATTAAACAGTATATTTCTTATCTTAATTAAAATAAAATTGGTACGTCATTTATAAAGTGTAGGCATTAACGATATTTTCATTACTTTAAACACTTATAAAACATTTCAAAAGATGTTAATTACAATAAAATTCATATTACTATTTTCTTTAACAGAGTAAGGCGAGATAAATGTACAGGGGATCGAAAGGAATGAAAGAGAAAGGGCATACTGTTGCAAATACCATTAACACTACAGTTTTCTTGTATGTATGAAGGTATGATTGTATTTTTTTGTTTAATTTAGAACTTTGAAAATCATATCTGATATGTCAAAACGCTTTCCAATTTCGCGGTACTAGATACTTGCAGATATGACACTTTCTAAAACTTGTTTGTTATTTTTTTTTGCAATTGGAAAGTATCAAATGAATATAAAACTTTGTTTGTTTTATAATAAATTAAAAGATAACTTAATAAGTATGGTATGTGTTCTTCCAGACTATGTTCTAAATCTGTGCCAAATTTTATCAAGATCCGTTGAGCCATTCCGGAGATACCTTCAAACAATCATCCATTCGACCATCCATCCAGCTAAACTTTCGCATTTATAATATTAGTAAGACTATCGGTAACAAAGTCGATGAATTCGGAATATCAAAACATAATCTAGAGTCACCTAATTTATATAATTCCATTTGCAATCCTCGTCAGAAATTAGGTACCTACTTAAAGAGAGACATGACACAAGCCGATTTCTCTAAAAACCAAGATTTCAATCCTTCGTCAGAGAATATCGATGTCTGAATCACAAAGTTATGGTAATTAATAATATAAATGTTTACGTTATTGTTTTAGATTGTAACAATATCGTCTAGATAGTTAAAATAGAACTGTATGAGCGAGATTTCGTCATTAGACGTGACAAATGATCTTGCGTTAAGCGCTGTCATCGCCCGACACTAAGGGTTGCCAGCATTACAATTCAAATCTCCATTGCATGATTTAAATATGCATTAATGTTAGCTGTATAAAAAACATTCAAATGCATTGATACATTGTTGATCTGAAAAGATAAAATTATCGATTCCTCTATTGACCTTTACAAGGTCGAAGTACAAATAAGTTGAATAATTGGAACGAAGTTCCTTATCGCGCGTTGTGAAAGGGGGCTAGACGGAAAAAATTCTTACGAAAAGTTGTCACGACACTTTTTGCTATGGACGAATGAGCGCTACTTCACCATGGCAACGACGTGACAATATATAACGAAAATTCATAGAAATAAAATGTACTTCTTGCGAAGACTTAAGTTTTTTATTCAAAGAATAAACATTGGTTCCTTCACTAATTAATTGAAAGGAACTTCGTTCCATCCGGGTGTCCCTTGACACCTCTCAAGTTTTTTTTTATTTAACCCGTATATGCGAGGTAATAAAGCTCGATAAACTAATTTCATACCGTAATACAAACTATCCACATGTGAAAGTAAAGTTGGGTACAAAAACAACTGAGCTAATCTCAACAAATTGGGTCAGACCACTACAGATAAACTATACAATTTTCTATACATCGAGATTGTCACGTTCTAATTATTGTATACTAGCTTTTACCCGCGACTCCGTCCGCGCGGAATAAAAAAAAATGCACACAAGATAAAAAAAGTTCCTACGTCCGTCTCCTAGTTCTAAGCTTCCTCCCCATCAATTTTCAGCTAAATCAGTTCTACCGATCTTGAGTTATAAATAGTGTAACTAACACTTTCTTTTATATATATAGATTATATATAACATAGTACATATCAACGTAATCATAAATTTCCATTGTCGTCCCCATAAAATATTTTATCAGCGTATAAAAGTAAAATCATGTAGACCGTAAGAAAGTCAACACTGGTTTCTGATAAGGCAGCGTTGTTTTATATATTCATAAGTAGGTCGAATGCGTTATTGCTTATCCGTAATGATCGGCACCGGTTTCGCTTGGAACGCACCTATAATCGTGCAGCGCGATAAAAGATAAGGGAGAAAAAAATCGAGCTCTCGCGACCGTATTACGCTAATGGTGTTGCCAGTTGTGGAGAAAGCTGGAGTTGTTTGAACCTACATCGCCAAAGTTTATCTTAATAGATGGCAATGCACTCTGTATGCTGTCCTAGTTTATTCTTTTAAAGTCTATACTTCTCTTAGCGAATTATAAGAAAATATACATATTTAATTAAGTTAATTGAAATTAAATTTACGAAAACTATGTTTCTTGGTAGAACATCCTAGACAAAACATTACATCAGATTACACAGATAGGTCAGGCGTGACGAACTTGTACATTGATAGTTTACAAATTTGTTTTTTTTATAATGCTAACTGTCACTGTTTGATTCTCCCACAATATGGTATCTTCACGAACGCTGGCAACCCTCGCGGCCGCTGTCGTCGGCCGGCGGCGATCTGAACCACCCGACGCTCTCCGGTCAAAAATAAAGACGGATTCCTTTCTTCTGCCAAAAATCATGTGTTTTTGTTTATTTTATTCACGATCGCCCAATCTATTTAAATGCATCTATTGATATAAAATTGTGTGTCAGTATCGAATATATCAAGAAAACTCATCGCTTAATCGTTCACTGAGTCATTCATTCCTATAATTGGATATTATAAACGTACAAGCATTGAAATATACTACTATAAACGCGTACGGCCACGTGTTATTTGTCATAACGTATTAATTAGACGTGGCGACCGTCTTGATTTGAGTTTCAAAATAAATTACCACGAATTTAAATAAATGACAAGAAATAGTTTGAAAAGTAATATACAGTTAAAATCTGTTATAACGACATCGAAGGGACTACTCATATTGAGTCGTAAAAACCGATAGTTGTAACAACCGGTGACAGGTATTAATAGGAAAGATATGTAATAACATTCAGCCAGGACCTTTGATTTTGGTCAATTTAACCGGTATGTTGTTCTAAACGATGTCGCTATAAACGGTTTTGACTGTAGTTTGTAGAGCCATGGAAAAAAACTATTAACTGAATCATATAAGAATGCAAACGTCAAAAAAGAATGCAAAATATTCTTGATAAGAAGTAATTAAGTATATTGAATGAAAAACACAGAGAAAAGTAGAATTTAAACTTATTGTGCTAACTATAGGTGGGCCAATTTAATAGGTCACGATTGAAATAAATTAATTTTAACTTCATAGTGAGGTGAGCTGCTTAAAAACATTGATTGGAGTTGATTAAAGTGAATGAATCAATTCGGACTTCAAATAGATGTGAATCGAATTCCGATATTATCAAAAATCCATGTTTTTCGTTCGATTTTTTTGCAACATCCTTAGTGTTTAAAAAGAAAAAGAGTTCAATGACGTAACATTGTAACGAAGTACGGTTGAAATTATTACATTAAATATGTAATCGAAATTTGAAAAAAGGTAAGCTTTTGTGCTGTTCTAATTTCGAATATAGAAAAAATAATATTTTACGTCCGCCGTTACAAGATTACGTTGTTGGATTTTAACGAAGTGTCAAATGTGAGCTATTAAAATGGCAAACCAATAATGAAAAAGACGATAATGCAAGGATGCAATTGTAATATTAAATTAAAAAGATACTTTGAATGGAATTTAAAAATAGAATAGCGAAATTACTGCAATAAAATTGATGACGACACAAATTATATTTACACAAATGTAACTTAAGTACATAGTAGGTACTGCAGACGTAGACATTCCATACATAGTATTAAGAATTTTGTTAAGGTGGGTATAGACTAGAGCATTTACTTGTAACAAAATAACGAGCCGCTCTATATGTTGTTGTGTATCACCTTTTCACGAACCAGACGTGCTTTGGAAACTATTCTTTTACCTGTATCATATCATTCGTTAAAACGTTACATTACATAGAAAAGCTTGAGAAAACGCTCTAGTGTATATTCACCTTTATGATTAGAATAGAAATGTAATTTATTAATAACGCTACATTGGTAAAAATATTTATTACACTGTAAAGGTAGTTGAAAAAAAACATCGAACAAAAAAAATATCGTACAAAGGTGAACGACTTTGGAGCGTAAACAATGTAATATGTTAAAAAGCAAACGTCGAACAATATTTTTAAACAGTAAAATTAAACTTGTATTCAATTTATAATTGACTAGCTGTCGCCCGCGACTCCCTCCGTGTTGAATTAAAAGACAAATATACGTAATAATAAATAGTCTATGTGTTCTTCCAGACTATGTTCTACATCTATGCCAAATTTTATTAAGATCTGTTAAGCCGTTCCGGAGATACCTACAAACAAACATCCATCCATCTAAACATTCGCATCTATCTATCTATAAATCTATATATATAAAAGAAAGTTGTGTTAGTTACGCCATTTATAACTCAAGAACGGCTGAATCGATTTCACTGAAAATTGGTGGGCAGGTAGCTTAGAACCAGGAATAGGACATAGGATAACTTTTACCCCGTTTTCTTTTTTTTATTCCGCGCGGACGGAGTCGCGGATTAAAGCTAGTTTATAATATTAGTATGATTTTAAGACTTTAGTCGAATATTTTTTTATACATAAATAAACCAATTGCAAGAAATCATACCCTATCTTTACAACATTAACATACATAATTATACGAGTACTAACTTTGAAAATAATTAATAACTTACATTTAATTAATTATATTTATTAATTAAAATGTTTCTTACCGCCTACTGGATCTGTCTCGTCCACGTGGATCATATCGGGTATTCTGTGAAAAAAAAACACGTAAAATTAATACATAAATTAAGAGGAAAAAAAATATAAAAATTTGCGCATTAAAATATTGACTCTTAGATTCAACACATCTAAATTTTTATTGACTTCTTGTTTACAAAAGTTTTAGATAGCTCTTAATTTTTCTTTTCTTTTCAAAATCCAATGAAAACAATTAGTTCTTGAATTATTAATTACATCCAAACAAAAGACGGAACACAACAACAATTAAAACAATTTCGTTTATTATTGCAATAAATTTAAAAAAGAATTATAATTATTATTTATTACCGGTAAATGACAATGCCAAAAATAATCGGTATGAAATACCGGTTTTTTACAAGCCTACGGGGAAACTTCGCGCCAAAAAGCACGTCAAAAGTGGGCCATCGAAACTCGACAGAGCTCGCCACTCAATATTCGATGAATTTAATAATTTCCCTTCCGAAAATGTTCCCGCGTGAAAGTTGTGCATAAAACGATGAATAAACTTGATTCATGAATGTTTACATGTATTTAGACATTTTATAGCATTCATTATAGTTTTATGGCGTTACAGTTCACGCTTAACGTGCCAGTTGTAGAGGCCAACATACAAGGGAGTTTGTTCGATAGAATTGCAACGAAATTCGTTAATTTAAAAAGGATTTCTGATTATAAATCGCGTGTCTTTACATCCATCACCGTGAATTTTTAGTATTAATCTAACTTTTGACATTAAGAAACGCGCCATTTTTACTCTATGACATAAATTACAAATAACTTGCATGAATACTTATTATAACAGTGATAATTGTAATGTACCTAAAACTTTTTGTAATATTCAAACAAAATAGTTTCTCATACAAATTTTTTATAGGTTGTATACCGTGCAATAATTGTTTATAATCCATACAACAGTAGTTATGCGTGGAACGTTACCGGCCAGTAATACCAAGGCCGCATAAACTCCATTGTGACATTCTAGACAAGCAGGGCACTCTCCAGCGATTTATAATAAGCTCGACTGCAGCAGTATTCGGGTCATCTATTTAGGTTTACGAACGAACGTTACGGGACATGTTATTACGATCATACAGCCCTGGTCACGATTCCGAACGCACGATTACATTGCAAATGATGTCTTTTGTCTATTGTTCAACTGGACTCCTATACACGTTCTCTATGGCAAATTACAGAAGTGGCTCTATGTACAAAGTGCCTTTGCCTTTCTAAATCCTTTAACTGAATTACGAGAACGCTTAATAGAATTTTGAAATGAGTTAGTATAGTCGTTTTCAATTAAAATGAGGGGTATGATAGTACAGATTCTACGGCAGTAGAAACTAATGGTTTTAGACAATTTTCGTTTTTTTTTCAAGCTCAAAACCAAAACCATTGCCAACACAACAAAGTTACGTAAGAATTCTTTATTAAATAAAAACCGTTAAATATATCAGTAGACAGATAAATGGTATTTTAAATGTACATAAAATTAGAATGTTTTATCTACATCGCGTTCGTTTTGGCAAAATTAATGCGAAACGTTTGTTTAATAGACATCATCAATTAAAGTCTGTTACCGCAACATGTTTGCATTTAAAAAAAAACATTGTGTACCGTACGTAAAAAGAATCGCGACTTCGTTCCGGCATTTCATGGTTCATAAAAAGATATGTCTGAGATCGTAGTTAAAAAAGAGCACAAGGACATATAAACTAAAATCACAGATTAATTTAAAATAAACCGATTACTAAGCAAATTAATAGTTATTGAGAAAACATCAATGATTTTTATGTAAGTCCAGAGTAAAATGAAATCCAGAAAACTGGTTTCTGAATTAAAATGTCGTATATTATTTAATCCGGATTGTTTAACGATTGTCGATTGTTATTTTTGAGAGTTTACTTATCCATGCTTAATACTTCATAGGAAATAAATACCACAAAGAGTTAGTTTACTTTAAAAACCGATAAAATGTGCGATTCGCGATACCGCACTTCACTATTCTCGTCACGTACTTGCGTAGGAAGATATGTGTCATGTTTATGGATTATCTAAGTAAAATACATCCACTAATTTTATCACAGACAAGTTGAATCTACAAATTTATTTACTGTCAACAATCGTGCTCCTATTTTACATACTGACTTGCTGATTTCAAAATGAAAAATGATTCAGATATAATATATGATTATCAAGAACAAGTTAAACGTAAAGTTTTACTGCCTAGAAATGTTCTATAGAACACACAAGCGGGTCTGCCAATTTATTAATCGTTAAATCTTAAATAAATACCGATGAAAATTATTTTTCCATATTTGATATTTCCATATTAAGATGCAGTAATGTGCTTTGTTTTGTATTATTTCATAACTAGCTGTCGCCCGTGACTCCGTCCGCGCGGAATTGAAAAAAAACTTAATAAGTAGCCTATGTGTTCTTCCAGACTATGTTCTACATCTGTGCCAAATTTGATCAAGATCCGTTGAGCCGTTCCGGAGATACCTTCAAACAAACATCTATCCATCCATCCATCGAAACATTCGCATTTATAATATTAGTAATAGTACAAGATATCTTCCTTTACTATATCAGCGACGCGTCCCGACTTCGCTTGATGATACTTATATTAATTTACGTCTCATGTTTCTTGATTGAAAAACATCTGTATAGTTATCAAAAGATAGTCATCTGTTGAGTTACAGTATGTATTTAGTATTGGATTACATTACAAACAAACAGACATGTATTTAACAACATCATTGCTTCCAATCATAATATCAAATTGTTTCTATTCTGATGACAGTTGCAGTAGAGCTGTTTACTAATAGTAATAGATAAATTACATGGCATCTAAAATTATGAAACTCCTAGAATAACTAAATAGAACATAAAACACTGCGATCTTCAAAAAACACACTTCCATGTACAGTCTGGGCCTTTCGAGGTGTTCCACGTAAAAATTAATCGTGTCACATTTAAAAGTAGCGTCCTATTGGTAATTGTTTCAGCGTCGTGATATTAATGCTAATGAAACGTCGAAATGAATCGCTCTTTAGATGGAATACTGTCAGTTTCCCTGGTAGTACAATCGAGGAAGCTTGTTTTATAACCATCACTTTAAAATGCCATCAAAAACTTATAGCAATACTAGCTGTCGCCTGCGACTCCGTCCGCGCGGAAGAAAAACTTAATAAGTAGCCTCACTATAAGTTTAGGGGTGAATAGGTCATAGTCAATCACGCTGGTCAACTGCGGGTTCATAGCAATATATGTTATAAATCGTCTTACGGTGAATGCGATATCAATCCTAAGTGGGACCCGAATTTGCTTCTTCAAGTATACGCCGTTCATCTCGGACATCTCGGACAATAGAACATATTTGGGCGCATTTATAACGCACTAAAAAAAAGCGCCCGTGCCAATAAGGGCTTATGTCTTCCATAGTATGCTTAGATTTTATTGGGAGAAAAAATAAAACATTACTCATGTGAAGGTTTGAGGATAAACAAAACGCCTCCGCACTAAGTGGTGCCTTATCAACAAAATTATATGGTCTTGTATACGTATAAATTATTCCTATGTCCATACATGTCGAAGTTAATGAGTGCCGCCTATTGTTCTGGAAATGTTTTATTGTGATCGTTTGTGACGCGTTCCCACCGTCACGTGATGAGTCAATCGATAATTATTTACGATGTAACTTTTTTTTAAATTCGTATGCTTAGTAACTTAGTTCTTAAACGAAATCTTAAGTTCGAAATAAGCTCGAAATTATTTCTTCAAATGATGCGTCTATTGTAAAATATGTTACTTAATGTTAGATTGCCCTTACTGTACTTACTGTTATCTCCCTTAGTGAACAATTAACAATTGAGCGTGGCAGTTAGCATTTAAATAAGTGAATACCATACTTAAATTAAAATATCAATTAAAATAACGTGGTTTATATTAATAAAGCATAAAGTCTAGGCGCCAATTAATTCATCCTCTTTATAAATTCTTTGTGCCTTACTTGGCTCTTACCATACATAGCTTGTTTACATATGTTTTAATTAATAGATTTAATTTCAATAATAATGTGAGTACATCACTGTTATGTAACTCAATGGCTAAGGAAGTAAATATAAATGAGTATTAGGAAAAATCAAGCTTTATAAGGATACAAACATTTGTGACATAATTTATCATTCATTCATAAAGAAATTGTAAATTATTATTGGCTTATTTATTGTTTAGGAGTATTGAAAACAATAAACAATTAACTTTGGATTATCCCTTCCCATATTTATCAGAACGAAATAAAATATAATTTTTGTAACATGTCTGTTGAGTTTTCCTATGTTAATGACGTTCAATTTTTGAACTTAGTAAAAATAGTTAACACTTTTATAAACTTCAAGCATTCATAATTACTACCCTTTGCCCGTTTTTCTTACAAATCTTCCTGAACTTCGCCGTTGAAATAATACTGTTTTCCGTTGCGTCACTTCGGCTCTCGTCGCTATAATCTGAAGATATATAAAAATCTTCAAACTTTCAAAGTGACATTAAAGTATCCAAAACATTTGAGGTGAACCGGCTCCCTTGATACGAGACCGTTTGCGGGTTCAACGGCCGCCCGCTTTCAAAACCAGTTCCGAGATAAAAAAAATATGCTCACGTACTCTTTGCAACATGTCGCCAACTTGATAGGTGCACCTTTTTGTTGTCAGACAATGAGGTAGAAGCGTCCGGGAATCTATTTATGGCGTAAGAATAACAAACGGACACTGGATTAACTTTATGAGTTCCTCCATTTATATTCAACGATAACGCGCCACAAACGCGTGACGTTTTCGCAAGTGACAGACGGTGTAATGTCAACCAAGGCCAAACCAGCCAGTTATTTTCTCTTTATTGAAAAAAAAAAAACAATCGCTTTATTATAAAACGACACGTATTTAAACAAATGTCACATTGTTATTAAAGTTTATAAAATAAAATCACGTTTTGGTTAAAATTTCCGCGAACTAAAGACCACCGCGTCCTCTTATTTTTGGTTTTCATATATACCTATATGTGCCTTAACACAATGGTGGTATCACGTTTATAAACATAACAATTCTAAATAGTGGTAGAAACGACTACTAAGCCTTAACTTTCTAAGTACTCGAGAATACCTTCAGTAACATGGCATAGCATTATTTGCTAGAGGACGGACCTAAAAACTAAGTTATGCAGCTTCGTAATAATTCCACTAGATATACAGATTCAATAATTATAACATGCAATTATGCTACTTTTTATCACATTGACACTGTTTTCGCATATGTTACGTTCATTGTAAAGATCCAAAGCTAATATCGTCTATATTTTTGGAACGAAGTTCCTTTATCGCGCGTTGTGAAAGGGGGCTAGACGGAAAAAATTCTTACGAAAAGATGTCACGACACTTTTTGCTATAGTAAGTATGTTAACGACGAATGAGCGCTACTTCACCATGGCAACGACGTGACAATATATAACGAAAATTCATAGAAATAAAATGTACTTCTTGTGAAGACTTAAGTTTTTTATTCATAGAATAAACATTGGTTCCTTCACTAATCAATCGAAAGGAACTTCGTTCCATCCGGGTGTCCCTTGACACCTCTCAAGTTTTTTTTGTTACAAGCTGAAGGATTTAAGCCAGACACTTTATCAGCCAATCAGCGGTCGTTCACTAGCTTGATATACCTTTTGTTTGGACAGACTAAATAAAGATTACAAATGAATAAAAAAATATTCAAAAATACGAGTTGTACTTTTTAAATAAACATTAACCGCCTTATTACAAAAAATCTCAACAACTCTGGTTTAAACCCGAACTACGTAGTCTAGCTTAATCTCTAAAACCATGGTTTAAATGAATCCGTATTACAAAACGTAGACCAAACCAGAACTTCATAAACCTTCATAAACTAAGAATTTGAACCACGGTCAATCGATTATGACAGATAATCATTCGCTCACTAAATGTCATTCGATAATAAACGTTCCGTTTCTGCGAAAGTTGTAACATCTGGCTATCTTTTATCGGGTATGTATATGGGGCATTCCATGCCAACTCATCCGACCGATTGGATTTGCATCTCTGATTTCGCTGAAATTTGGGCATCTTTTTATACCCTTCGCAAAAGGTTTCTATGAACTTTTTCAAATTTTTTCATTCAGCCAATCGAGAGATATGAATTTTTGAAAATTTCGGCTATTTTTTTTTTAAATAGCCATAACTTGGTGAAAAATTGTCCGATTTGGGATTTTTTAATTTAAAATTTTGTGTTTTTTGATGAACTTTTTGAAAAATTTATGCAAAAAATTATTCATCATAAATTTGATTGTTTTTTTTTCATTTCAAAGTTAAAAAACGATTTTTAAGATTGTTTGTATCCTTCAATTTTTTTTAAAAAATTCTCAAAGATTCTACTCTTCAAAACACAACTTTTAAGCCCAGTCTCGTAATGGGATAATAATGGGTTATAATTTTTTTTTTAGCTAAAACTATCACAGGTACACAAAAGTATCATTGCGTTATACCAAATACAGATGGATCACTCACAATGAAACTGATTTCTTGCTCAAATAAAACTTATTCTTGTAAAATATTCAAAGGCCAGAAAAATAAAAAAAAAAACTTTTAAAAATTAAATAAAATTTACCTTAGAAATTGAAATTTTGACTTCAATTATTTATTACATTGATGTATGATTTTTTTCGAATCTCATCTGATAAAGCCGCCAGTAATACACAAATAGTGAAAAAAAAACAGAAAAAAAATAATAAATTTAAAAATTAAAAATTAAATATAACCCATTATTATCCCATTACGAGACTAGGCTTTAAATTTGTGTTTTGAAGAGTAGAATTTTTTAATTTTTTTTAAAGGTTTTTTTTTTATTTTTCTGGCCTTTGAATATTTTACAAGAATAAGTTTTATTTGAGCAAGAAATCAGTTTCATTGTGAGTGATCCATCTGTATTTGGTATAACGCAATGATACTTTTGTGTACCTGTGATAGTTTTAGCTAAAACAAAATTATAACCCATTATTATCCCATTACGAGACTGGGCTTAAAAGTTGTGTTTTGAAGAGTAGAATCTTTGAGAATTTTTTTAAAAAAATTGAAGGATACAAACAATCTTAAAAATCGTTTTTTAACTTTGAAATGAAAAAAAAACAATCAAATTTATGATGAATAATTTTTTGCATAAATTTTTCAAAAAGATCATCAAAAAACACAAAATTTTAAATTAAAAAATCCCAAATCGGACAATTTTTCACCAAGTTATGGCTATTTAAAAAAAAAATAGCCGAAATTTTCAAAAATTCATATCTCTCGATTGGCTGAATGAAAAAATTTGAAAAAATTCATAGAAACCTTTTGCGAAGGGTATAAAAAGATGCCCAAATTTCAGCGAAATCAGAGATGCAAATCCAATCGGTCGGATGAGTTGGCATGGAATGCCCCATATACAATGGAATAGAATAAAGCACGTCAAACGGAATTCTTTCGAAAGTGCCCGCCCCGCGCGACCTTTGCTTTTACGTGTGTAATTGTCAATAAACTAATTGAAAATGGATCAACGATATGCAAAATGATCTGCAAATTGGACTTCTGAGAAGAAAGTAAATAATTAATTACCTACTACTTCATTTACTACTACGTTTAAAAACTTTCTTTGATCCGGAAGAATTATTTAATTTTTAATATTTTAGGAAATACTGCATCAATTAGTCGCACAATCGTGCGTTACTTTTTCGATCCACTATTTTTTCCGCAAAACGTTTAGTAAATCGGTACTTTTGTCTTAAATCTTCATTCGACAATTCGACAAAAGGATCCAAACGAACTCGACGTTTATTAGGTTGACGTGACATTTCTAATATTGGAGATGTTTCAATATCTTCAATGTCTTCCATGTCCATTAAATTAACCAAATCAGATTTTTAACAAAAATCCGATAAGGCACAAAACTCGTAACTAAGCTTATAGCAAATTCAAATGAATAACCTTAAATTTTACACTTTTGACATAAGTCTAAATCTGTGGTCTAAATAGTTAAACCTGGGAACGCAATGGTTTAAAGTTGTTACCATAGATAGTCCAGGTTTAACGTTAAACTACGTTTTGTAATATGAATTTTAAATAAACCACTTCGAATGTAGGTTTAAACCAGGTTTTATTGTTAGACCACGTTTTATAATAAGGCGGTAAAAGTTTTTTACTATCAGGCCTTTTTCAATTTAAATATAATTATACCTTTATATCGATTAACATATATCTTTTAATTTATAAGATACTAGCTTTTACCCGCGACTCCGTCCGCGCGGAATGAAAAATAGAAAACGGGGTAAAAATTATCCTATGTCCGTTTCCTGGTTCTAAGCTACCTGCCCACCAATTTTCAGTCAAATCGATTCAGCCGTTCTTGAGTTATAAATAGTGTAACTAACACGACTTTCTTTTATATATATAGATGAGTTTTGCACCTATTGGGTGTAGCATTACTGGGAAGTAAAACTAGCTATATTCGTTGAACTTATCGACCATGTGTAAATTAAAATTTTCGAAAGTAAAATTCTAATCCGAGCATAATTATCGAGCAAAAGTGTTTCAACGTTTATTATGCATAATGCTATACAAGCCGTTCCTTTTTCAAGGCTCAGGGAAACTGGTTTTCGTGCGACCAGAAGAAACTTCGTACCTTCATGTTTTATCAGTTTTATTAGGTCTTTAAAAGGCATTTTGTTTATTAATGTGACCGACGTTTCCAAGTGCTTTTTAAGTGACATTTAAACGCGGAAAAGTTGGTGACGTTTCTTTATCGGCAACACAATCAATGCATATTAAAAAGATTTACATTTCGATTCATAATGATATTGAAATTACGACCTTATTTATAATATCGCCGTGATTAAATTACGAACTAATTTACTATTTCATACAGTTAAATGTTCCTTCTAAATTTCTATGAAAATTAAATCCCCAATATCCATCTCCACGAAGCAATCTGTTTCATTTCATAGTAGATATTATACTAGCGGTCGCCCTCGACTTTGTCAGTGTGGAATAAAAAAAAAGTAGTCTATAATATGCCGCATCAGTTACCTTAGCGACAAAATCGCTCTACCACGAACAAACGCGGTCCTGCGGACCGAACAGACAAATATTTTAAAAAGGGTTTAAAAAAATATTTAGATTATTACATACAGACATTCTAATTTTATTTATATGTATAGAAAGATTGGCCGTCCATTGTAATCTCATCTAGTTAGCTGGAAGTAAAGCTTGACCAATTTGATCGTTAATCGTAATTATATCAATAATAATCTTACCAATTATTTCATAATTTAATTTTTAAAGATCGTCCACAACAATTGATAAGTATGCAGCGAGGTCAAAACGTCCAGACGTTATTTGAACAAAAGAGATTTGGCAACATAGAACAAAATTTTATTTGATTCTTTATTCGAAATGTAAATAGCTATAGGCATTATGTTCTTGACCTTGTTACGAATTGATTGTGCCACACGACTGTCTGTGCAAATGGATTCAAGTTTTTTTTTTTTTTTATAAGAGTAGGGAACGAGCATCGGATCGCCTAAAGTTATTTGATTCGACGCCCATGAACATCCGCAACGCCAGAGGAATCGCAGATGCGTTGTCAGCCTTTAAGGAAGGCATACGCTCTTTTCTTGAAGGTCCCTAAGTCGGAACTGTTTGAAAATACCAATAATAAAATAATATTTTTTTCTTAAAACAAAATGGTGTCCAAGTTCACTAATTGAATGGATCCATTAAAATTTCTAATTTTTTAATACGACTTTACTTTGATTTTTTACATGTCAATTTATAATTTGGTTGATATATATAAGATTTTTTATTTAAATTTTTAATAATTACGTAGTAGTTAAGAGAAGTTGATGAGTATAAGGAAAAGTAATGTTGGCATAGGATCACGGAACAGTATTTTAAATAACAAATTACAGAAATTTATGACAATAATATAACTGAATGAATAGCCATCGATTCTCTGTTTTAATATGTATTTCTCTTGTTATTTGTACGTGGTATTTTATTATGCCTATGTAAGCTAAAGACGTAAAAATCAATTTAAAACTAAATTTATTTAATATCAAAAATTTTGCGAGACTTTTTCTTTCATTTGTTTTCATAACCAGCTGGTAAATTTTCATTTTTAATGACCACATTATCTAGAGGTAGTAAGTGACGTTTGTTTATAAAATAGGTCTAATTCTGGCATAAACCGTAGGTTAATACCGCAATTAAGTTTGCTAAAAATAATTTCATTTCAATTGACATGTATAAATATATTTCAAAAGCGGTAAAAATTACCAATTTATTAGTATAATTTTAATGATATTTCTTTGTACTTACCATAGTTTTATTTAGCTATAATATTTTATGTTGCGTTATTAATTTATATAAGTGTAAAGCAAGTCTTGACTTGCAATTTGTCTGAGTCAGCATATCGTATACGTCAGACGTGTTTCTTGCAAAATGTACACGATAAATGTAACAAAATGCATGTTTTTTTGCATACCTCGCACGTCCACGTCGCGAAACAACACTGATTAGATTTGTTTCGCAATTTAATACTCGAGTGGAATTCATTTGGTTGTGAAATAGTCTGATGCGAAGGAATGTCACAGTATTCCGACGTAAAGAGTTACATCTCTTAACGAGATATTTAAAGATGTAACCCTTTTCGTAATACTACCTGATGGAAAAAGGAGGGAAGTTTAATTCAAATAGCCCAGTGCAAGTTATAACGCATTAAGTTGGAATAAATTGCGTACAAGAAATTTTTGTTTTTACTGTAAAACAAAAATATTTTTTCTTTCTGCAACTCTTAAACGAATTTAAAATATCAATGCATTTACTATTCATTTTCTTGCCAAAACGATGTCAGCTTCTTGTCATTTGCACTATTTTACGACAATTCATAAAAGAGATTTTTTTAAAGATTTTTTTTATTACAAAGTACTTTTTAGATAATAAGCGTATGAAGAATAATTCTGGCATTAATATTTTGTTCAGATATTCTCAGGAAGTGCATAGAACAATAGAAAAAATTACACTTGCTATATTTCGACTTGTTTTTTTTTTTAATGAACACAGTTGCCAAGTCAGGATTCACGTGTTGTCTATTCTTAAGTCCAGCAATCGAACGAAAAACGTGACCGGCACTGGCACTAATTTCTGTTTACTTTTTTCAATTGAATTAGATAATGTATTCGTACAATAATGTTTCTATTCGTGTTTGCAATACTTGTAAGTTTAAATTCCTTTTTGACTAGAAATCATCGTGCAAATCGCTAATTTTGTAGGTATTTTTAATTTTAGTCTTGTATGGTCTCAATTATAATTACTATTTTTTACTTGTTTATATCGACGCTGGAAAGCGTAAACGCTGTAACCCCGAAAGTATGAACTTTACAGGAGAGCCAAAAAATGATAACTCGTGAGCTTATACGCCTACAAGCATGCGGTATTTAGCAATATTGTGTAGTTTGTGCTAACCTATAATAAAATCATTATCGTTTGATAATGGTTGAAATTATTAACGTGTGAAAAACATATTCGCGATTTTAAGGGTTACAGCGTTTATGCTTTCCAGCGTCAATATCTAAACGACTTAAGAGTTTCGTTTTCTAATTTTACCATTCAATTTAAAGATTAATTAATGAATGTTTCCTATTACCGTATCGTAACAAGTGATAAGACGTGTTTATCTTTTTCGTGTAAGCGTATCAACTTTAATCAAAGTCATCGGATAAAATTACTTGCAATAAAAAATGTTGATGATAAAAGTATGGCTTGCGTCCAAAATCATGTTAGCAGCCAGTAGATTGATACGTAATTAAGAAAGACAAGCGACCTTTATCTATGGAAAGTGGTTGCTATGTCATTAAAACATCTTCGTAATATAGATAAGGGTCGTAGATATGGTCATAGGAATAAGGTGGAGAGATGCGAAAGCTGGAGACTCTTAGTAACTCTCCATTTTGGTAGATGCACCAATGTAGTTAATATTGATTCAAAGTTTATGGCAGTTTGAGTTACAAGCACTTGTATGATCAGGTGGTTTCAAAGCTGCCATAATTTTTGAATCTTGTAATACTTTACTGTGACATGGTAAGTACATTAATTAAATATTTTTTATGTTCTGGCGAAATTCGTTTTTTTTTCATCAATCATACAATAACAACTAAATGTTATATTATTTCTCGCAATCCTAAAATTGCACCAATTTTCTCCAGTTGTAAATGTAAAACTTTAGAAATAAGGACTCCAAAATGCATCGCCATAACAAACTTGTTGTTGATTCTTTTTGATGACTGTGGCTAATAGAAATGCCAATGACTCTTTTGGTTGTCAGTTGTCAGGGTTTCCAAGACTTTCCTTTCTTATCGGTTGTACACTCCTTTGAAGTTATACACCCAAGAGTGTTTTCTTTTTCACTCAAGAGACTTAATATATACAGATATCGGCGTTAATTGCAAATTACAATATATATGTGATATAATTATTTTCAATCGAAAGATGATAAGTTTAATTTTTTGATTAAATTATCGTTTGTTAAGTAATTACATTATAATGTCTTAATATTGCATAAGGAATGATTTGATTTTGCGATGTAGGTTTTGTATTTTAGTTTACCGAAATTCAACTTAAATGAATAAATCACAAAATTTTTAAAGACACAAAGCCAATTTAAACTAAACAAAAATATAATTTTTTATATTAACTTATATTTTGTTCATTAACCCTCATTAACTTTAGGCTCTGCCACACAAATAATTATAAAAAAGAGAAATAACTTCGTTTAATGATAATTATAAAAAGAATTATCCAAACGTACCTAATGAAAGCTCATAAATACGTCTTGTCTTAAGGAACTCGATATAAAATGCAAAAGAAAATGGCCAACAATCGTTCACTCGGCGCCCAACTTATGACTACTCGAGTATCTGCATCGGGCATGGTCTTGTCTTGCTAACGGTCGAGAGGCTTAACCGGGTGACACTGTCGCAAGAGAGTCGCACACGGACTTCGCAGACCCACATACCGGTAGCTTCTACTTCCAATAAATTAAAAAAAAGCCGCCACTTTCAAATCTCAATCGCCGTATAAGCGAACTTACCTTTTACAAGTTCATACACATTACACAGTTATAAGAAAATCGACTCCAATTCGGCTGTTTCACAAATAATTGCACATCCAACGTGTCATACACAGGCACAAAATTAAAATTCACTCAAACTAATGTTTAACAAAAGAAACGAGACTATAATTGTGCTAGAATTCATGGAGCACGTTCGATCACCGCGGGCGCTCGATCGCGACTGACGTTGCGCAGGCGCTGCCTGTCGATTCTAATTTTATCGACGCAGTAACACGAGATAAAGCCGCTCTTTATTAGAGCTTTTTTATTTGTTTTTGCACAAGTCTAACCGGACAGTATTGTACAGTTTTTGATTGTAATATCTGTGATCGACACCCATCGTAAATTGCTAGTCATCACTCACATTTATTATCCATTGCTTGAAGATTTTTATGCCTACCCGCACTTTGTACGTGAGTTAGCTAAAATATAGAACTTAGTTGCAAACGAATTGACTTTTAGCGCATATTAACTCCTCCAACGAAGAGTTACATTACTTTTGACATCTTATAGAGATGTAACTCTATACGTCGGATGGGTTGTATAATAGACAAGACACAACTAATTATAATTATGCCTGTATTGATGTTTATGTTTGAGAATAGCTTTGTGTAAGTTGGAACCTTATCTTTTTAGTTTCAATCTAAAAATTACTCTAAATTTCATCTTTTAATCGTGGAAATTATCGGAACAAAATTGTTTTGAACACGTTTAAATATACATTTAAAAGAGAACGCCTAAGTAACGAATGCTTTGTACTTTGTTGTACTGAACTTTAGAGCGTCGTTGGTTGCGAAATGTGAAGGTCTTTTACTGGTGCAGTTTTAGTACATTGAGAAGGTTGCGCTTTGAAATTTTTATTTTATACAATGGAGATGTTTGATGCAAGTTAAGATTTTTAAAATGCTATTAGTTATGTTTGGGTTTATTGTGATTAAGTCTCTTTTACTTTCTTTTGTTGTTAAAAAAAAACGATATATTTTAAAACATTTGTAAGAGTCGACACAAATGGAGATTAAACTGTGGATGTATTACAGAGCTAAACAACGTTGAATCACTTCCTCTAAAACAAAGATAACATAGTATTGACATTCAATGCTGATTCACAAACAGGCGCAGGAAAATTTCGTCAACAGCTTGTCGTTTTTGGTTAACGAAGTTTTAAATAATAACCTTCTTGGTGTTTTCCACAAGAGAAGTCATTTTATTATGACGTATGGAATTGGATTTAAGTATTTGTAGAGAGTTTACAGGATAATCTTACAACGATAAACTTTTTAAATTGAATTGGTTTAGTTTTTTAAAGGAGTTTAAAGCCTGAATATTTTTATGTGGATCTTCCCTCATAGAATAGATAGAATTTAGAAACCTGGGTACGGATTGTTGGTATTTATTATTTTATTATCGGTTTGATTCAATATTAGTGAACACGTTGTCTAAATTCGATCACGCTCAATCAGATGTACGCCAAGTGACATTTCATTGCCAAAAATTCATAATGGTATTGATATTTTCGTCGTCCCCCGATATCTATTGTTTCCAAACATTACATTATTTGGAGCATAGTGGTCGACGCCCAGAGTTACACGTTAGTGCCAAAACATTTTAGTTACTTCCCTTGACCTTGATTTTTAGCTGCCAACTGAAGTAGAAAGCTTTTGTTGACATAAGTCCTGGTAATTGGCCCAGATTGTGATAGAAATGAGTACCTACTGTTGCCAACTAGTATATTAAAGTATTGTGAAGTGTTGGAATAGTATACGCGCACATCAGAAATCGCGTTTAGTGTTCAAAGCGACTTAGTAAATACTCTTTGCATAGAGAAAGGGAATGTTTCAGTTCTACCGTTTCATACTTAATCTATGGCGTTACCATGACAACATAAATATAAACATTGTTTTTGAAATCGAAGCGATGTAAGACGTGCATTGAATTGAACACAAAATATTGGAATCAAGAGCTAACAAGTTTTTTTAAGCGTTTAGAAATTTCACCATAGACATTATTGGTTTAATGTTTTTATCACGGCATCGCGAACTGTTGTAGTTTAAGAGATGGATTTGAATGTAATGGATAAATTGCGTTTACTGAAAATCGACACGGAATTAAGACCAAAGATCAAAATGAAGCCGATGAGTCGTTATTATTTCCTCACCACCACAAATCCTGTTGAGCAATTCTTCGTTTTCGCATCGACTGCCGCCTGGCTCATCCGGAAAACTGGTCAAGAGTTCGAGCAGCCAAATGAAGAAGACGATCCCAATGCAACCATAGCAAGCATACTAGATGTATTACGCGAAAGAGAAATAGCAGTGGATTTCTCTTCACACAAACTTAAACAAGGTTATGGAGACCAAGTCTGTTATATTTTAAATGTTTTAGCTGACGAAGCGTTAAAAAAAGAAAATTTTGAATGGGAGAAACCCATCGTTGATATCCCTGATCCTGAAGAATCAGCTGATGACGTCGATCAAATAGAAGATGAGACGGAAATATTTCTTGATAAAGTCGAAGAAGAGATGATTAGACATTCCGATGATTCTGGAGACGAGAATAAAGAAGAAAAGGAATCAACGAAATCTCTTACAACAGTTCACGATTGGGAAGAATGGAAACTGGAATTGGAAAGAGTAGCACCAGCTTTGAGATTGAAAATATCAGCCGACGGACGAGATTGGCGAGCGAGATTAGCACAAATGGAAACCTACAAAAACGAACTATTTGAAAGACTCAAAACGACCGGTTCACAATTGAACAAAGTGCACGGTAACATAAGTTCAGTAATGGATAAAGTCGCTGCACGTGAAAACATTTTGAACGAACAATTTGAACCTCTTGTTAAGGAATATGGATCACTTTTGAACGAGTTAAAGAAAGCTACTGATGAATGTAAAGAAGTGAGTGCCGGAGTTACTGAACGACAGGAGAAACTGAACGAAGTTACTGCAAAGGTGGAAAATATCAAGCAGAGAACAGAACAGAAGGGATCTTCCATGAATGATACATCTCCTTTGGTGTCCGCTAAGAAAGCTGTGGAAGCATTAAAGAAGGACATTCAAGAATTAGACTTTCAGATAATAGTTTTATTGTGGCTTCTGATATCGAAGGAAAGTCCGAAAAGTAATAATTTTTTGACTAATACTGAATCTGGAATATTAAATAAGGAATATTAAAATAATAAGCGAAAAAAAAATTACCAAACTGTATAATTAAAAACTGTAATGAAGTGATAAAATAATTATTAATCTGTAAATAAATGTTGGAATACACTTTATTTTTTTGAATAATATTTTTATTTAAATAACAAATTATATGTTCGTTTTTTAGTTTGGGGTATCACCGGTCATCACCTTGGAGCAAATCGTAAAAAAATAAAATGATAATTCTCACGACAAGTGCTTGTAATCTTTTAATTTAATAATTATTCTTAGATTAATAATACAAATGCAAGCTTACAATATTTTTGGGGTTATCAAAGATAACATTTCGTATTAATTTAACAATTATTTAGTATGTAAAATATACAAATATATAAGGATAATAATATAAGAAATGTAACTCATATTTATTATGCGTGTACTTCAAATCAGTCAATTTTGTATCTGTTAAAAATAAAAATATTTATCCAATCATTTTTATTATCTTTCATATTTTAAAAAGCAATTATAGTTATAATACATAACATCTTAAAATGAAATAAAAAAAATTATTAGGAATAAAATAAATACAGGAATTTCAACTTTGGTAATTTTAGGAAACATTGCAAAAACACAATTTATTGCATTTTATTAATTAATTATCTTAATATTTAACGATTAATTATTCTTAATTAATTTATCTGAAATGTTTGTTTTAATACAATTAAAAAATAAATTTTAAAATAAAAATTCAAAAATATAATTTAAAAAAAAATTATAAATATGTACTCGTAAATGATTATACATTTTTTATATTTTAAACATTTTATGTTTTAATGGTTATAAAAAAGTAAAATAAAAAATCTTTAAGCTATTATAAAAAATAAATACCTATATTTTCAGAAATCGTAAATTAAATCCAAAACTGCCATTAAAAGTTTATTAATTATTATTATTATTTTTTATTTATTGCATTTTTATTATTAAAAACATATGTACCATATTTTTTCTTTTTTAATTTTTTAAAATAGCATTCTTACACTCGTGACTTAGGTAAGCAAAAACTTAATATTTAATATTATGTAAAGCCACTTTCATTGTTCTTATAACTATTTATAAACTTATTTCAAAATTAAATAGGTTTTTCTTATTTTTTATTATTTATAAAATTTGATATCCTACCTATATAGTGGAAAGTATAAATATAGCACGAGTCTCAATATGTTACATTATTTAGCGCAAAAAAAATAAGCTGAAATAATTTTATTAGATAGACATTTCTATCTCTTTTTGCATGAATATTAAGATTAAAATTGATATTTATTTTTTGGAAAAATAATTTTTTTATTTTTTTTATTTGTGACTTCGTCTGCAGGAAATTAAAAAAACAACTGTGTCTATATGCTATTCAAGACAGAAATTAATCTCATTCTTTAAATTTAATCCAGATCCTTTAGCCTCTTTGAAGTCGTCTGCTGTCAAACATCCATCCATCCATCTAAACTTTCGCATTTATAATATTAGTAAGATTTAAACCAGTTTATCTAAAATTGTACTCTCACGCATTTCACTTTAATGACTTGGATAATAGTAAAATAAACTATTTTTTAAGACTTAAAGTATTTGATCCTATGTAGTATTGTTTATTAAAAATTGATACTTTTTTGTTTTTTTACGTGCATGAAAACTTACTTTCTTGATACTTTTCATTTTAAGATCTTTATACTTTGTCCTTTTGATTTAGGAGTAGGCTTTTAGCTTGTCCCAAATAAATTGATTCCTGTTTCGATGGCTCTTCAAATGTTACGTTGTACTTTCTCTTGAGATCGTCCATAAACTCTTGCTTTAGTATTGCTAGGCATCTGAAAATTGTTATAAAATAATTTAAAGTAGTCTATTTTTTTTTAGTTGGTATTTTTTTGGTATGGTACCCTATTTTTTAGTTGGTATTTTTTTGGTATGGTAGCCTATTTTTTTTAGTTGGTATTGATGTCTATACAAAAGCACTTACACACGGTAGTGCGGATCTGCGCGGAACGCAGTTATATCATGCGAAGGTGCATGCGGCGTGTGTACTACGAACGCACCTGGTAGTACCACCGCCTGGTAACCTTGTGCACGTAGTTCTACACTGTGAGATACCTGAATTAATAAATTAAAAAAATATAAATATAATTAAAAGTATTTCTATTGCTACAACGAAAAAAAAAACATTTTTTTAAGATTTTTAAAAAAAAAATTAGAGGATTGTCAGTGATTTTGAAGGTGTATTTTGATAGTGTTATACAAATCTACTTACTTTATTCCAACCGAAACCGGAAAACCTTGTATCGTATTTGGGAATCGAACGGTGGACTACCAAGTATGGTTCGTAGTCTGACTGCCATTCGACCTAGGAGTAAACATTAGACATTTAATAAATGACGAAGCTTTAAATCGCGGCATTTGACTATTGTAAACTTAGTTCAAGCCTAGAGATTAGTTAAAATAGTACAAAAAATTTACTAAAATGGGAAATCTCTAAAACTCACGTATATATATCCGGTGTCGGCACCGACTAGTTTCGAGCCCTTCGGGGGCCCTTCATCAGGGTGAGTGGGTATTATTTCGCGGACGCGGCCCGTCGCTCACTGATGAAAGGCCCCCGATGCACTTGAAACTAGTCGGTGCCGACACCGGACAAATGTACGTGAGTGTTTTAGCCGTTTCCTATATTAGTTAATGATAATGTCTCACGAAAGTTTGAATAATTTAAGTACAAGAAATGTTAGTAAATATACAAAAATCTGCTAATTATGCTAATAAAAAAATTATTCAACCAAACTCAGTATGAGTTTAAAAGAGAGGTTTGGTAAGTTTTAAACTTACATTATAAGGTGCATTGGCATTAATCCATTTTGTATAATTAGTCGCTCGATGTCCTCGAGGCCACTCGCGTGCTCTGAACGGAGCCACGTCATTCGCCAAGCGAGCTCGTAAGGCAGCCTTACTACGTGGCGGAGACGCACGATAACGTTGCGTTTCAAATGCGGCTACCACCAAACACTATAAACAATATCGGCCACGTTTGTTCCTATTGCTCCTTTTGTTTACCCAAACTTATCTTACAAAAACGTATATAATAAACTCATTTACAGTTAGTTTCTGAGATCAACTCTCTGTATAAAACATATCGTCATCGGGAATTACGTAAACGAAGATTTTGGGCTCAGAAACCCATAAATAATCCATTACGAGGGCAAACACTTAATTACGAAGTAAATAAAATAATGTAAAATCAACATGCTAAAAAATGATAGGAAAAACATAATAATAAAAGAAACAACAATCAACATCATGTAATTTTATATCCGACTCGAAGGATCAGAAAAATTAACGAAATACTACAAGCAAAATATACTTCATTTTGATTAACAATAAACTTAAATTTCCAAATTTATATAACGTTTAAGTTAAGCTACAAACACATATTGACATCTGTATAAGCGAGAGTTCAAGGGATAGTGATATTTTTCTCGCTCATAAAAGCGTCTGACTTCTCTGAACAGTGTCTGAATCTAACTCGAGTTTCTCGCTTTTGGATGTCTTCTGTGGAGACCGAACAATAACTCTCGCTTAAAAAGGTTTCTCACTTATCCAGGTACATACAGTCATCTATACATAATCTTAAAGCTTATCCGACTAGAAGGACCAAAGTACTTATATAATAAATTTTATTGGGATTACATAAATTAAAAAAAAGTAAGTAACTTCAAATTATCAGATACAATAATTCTTACAAACCTTTTTCTGTGCATAAGGATTGATAATCTTGACAGCGTCCCTCAGATGATCGTAAAGTCCAGCCATCGGTACAAAGTCCACGTCCATTAGGAAAACGTATGGAGTGTTCACATTCTCCAGAGCCACATTACGGAGATAGTTTACAGGATAATGTACCTTTTATGTAACATTTAAAAAGTATTATAAAGAAGTACAGAGAAGCGGCAACAGGATCTTAGACTATATTATAGTCTAAGATCCTGTTGCCGTCAGACTTCATCGTGTTAACAAAGCTGAAAATTTCTTAGCAAATATCAACTTATAAGACTTAAAATTATATAATAATACCTAAATTCACACAGGAAAATGAATTTATTTAGTTTCTAAAGTCCAATCGCGGAGGACGAAGAATAAAAATACAATGAGTCTCGCTCGCACAGACACAATGGCCACCGTCCTCAGGGATTGTAAACCTTTTATTGGAGACTATAAGGTTTGTTTTTGTTGATTCTTTCGTTATAAATGTGACAGGCGAAACGTCTTCGGAAAGCAGTTACTCCGATACAAAGGAATCGGATTCAGATTTTTTTTTTGTGCAGAAATAGTAGATACTTGCCTAGATTTTTATTATTTGTAATATAAAATCTAAATAAATAATTTATAAAATAATAATAACTATATTTCATAAGTTGGTAAATTTTCTTTCTCCAAATAATTCATGTAAACCGCACTAAATACAAAAATGTTTGCGACCACTGTCACTAGGTAAAGAGGTCATTGTAGGAAATTTATCGTGCTTCGTGACTGGACTTTGTCTATTAATATTTTATATCACTTACGTCGTCGTGTTTGAAAACTAAATGGTATCCTATATTCTTTCTACTACTGAGAGTGTCCGACCAATCGCGTATAAAGCTTTCGAATTTCGTCACCTCGCAATCTGACAGATAGATGGCAGCACTTAGAGGACCTTAAAAATACCACCAGTGTTACCAGTGTTAAGTTAAAAAAAATCTATATTTACAAAATTTTGACTTTTGACAAGATCACCTTCCCAATATTTGACTAATCGCTCTAGGAATTGTAATCTGTCCATAGACAACTGCAACACTAGAGTGACGTCAAAATTGTCTATGTCATCATAGGTGTACTCCATGTAGTATAAATGAGTGCGTAATTTAACTCGTTGCGCAGCGCGGAAGCTACTGCATAAATCTGAATGATTTATCTGGAATTTATTAAAAAAAAATCTAATAATTAAATTTGCAATTTATCAAAGACATTTGCTTCTCAAGATACATTTAAAACTAGTGTTTCACTTCACTTCATCAAACTCCATTCAGCTGTTTTGGAGATTACTTCTAACAAACATCCATCCATCCATCCAAACATTCGCATTTATAATATTAATAAGACTGCTTACCTTATATGTGACAGGTTCAGTTTGTGAACAAGTATGTAATTTTTCTTTCAGTAAATTACCATCAAAATTAACATAAGATAAGTAAATATTTTTAAAATAATCCGCATCTCGTATCCTTATGTTATATTTACTTGGAGAGTTCCAATGTATTATCTAGAACACACATTTTTTTTTAAATTAACAATATATACTTTGTTTATATATAGGTCGGAATGATGATGATGTAATCCCGACCAATATCGGTCACGGCGACTGTCTTCAACTCCGGTTTTGAAGTTGATGTGCTCGCATGTGACTTATGTAGCCAGTTTTGTTTGCAAAAATCTTCACGCATTACGGACACGAGAGTACACCGTTCACGCATCGGAAGCAGTCAGTTGCGCAGGAAATATTTAGGTGCACAAGCGTACGCGCAAATACACAAAAGATCGGAACACATAGTGAGCTAAGATGTTTCAGAATAAAGAATACATAAATTAGAAATGTTCAATACCAATTTCCTTTCAACTAGATTCATAAAAATAATGACTATAATATAATTTTTATATGTCAACCAACCCACAGTGAGTCAGTGTGGTTGACTATGTCCTAGTCACCCCTAACTTGGGGTAGGCTTCGAGCCCCTCAGTGGGGACGTATACTGAACTGATGATGATGATGATGAATATTTCATGGAATAATTTTGTCACCACATTGTTAAAAAAAGCTATATATTGCCTTTCGTATACAAGGCAAAGTAAATCATCAAAACTAATATAGTTGCGTGTACTTTGTACACAAAACGTGGAATCGCCGACGCGAGTCGTCTATTCAGTCAGTACAGTCATAGCCACTACATATCAACTGTATTTTGTACCGCCATTTTGTAAATTGCAGCGACTTTTCTAACGAGGACCTTGAAAAACAGATTGCGACTGTCTTTGGTGATGTCAGAAATATCGGCAACGCGCATTGTGTACGAACTTCTATGAAATTGTATTGCGTAAGCCTTGGCGACTAAAATCACCGGTTTTCAAAGATTTACCTTACCTTGTGTACGGAGAGTGTACACAAGTGTGTAGTGTGTAAGTTACCTGTGTGTAGGGTTGCCAGATCGCCAAACCTCTTAGCCGGACAGACTAGCCAGTTTGTCCGGACATTTGGGTAGAAAGGTCGGACACCCTATATTATTTAGAATTTTGTCTCAGTATTAATAGGTACTCTCGTTTGGGAAATGTAAAAAGCCTAACAAAGGCCAGAAAACCCTTTATTTTGGCCGGACACGCAATCAAAAAGCCTGCCTATGTCCGACCTTATCCGAACGCCTGGCAACGCTACCTGTGTGTACCTTAAGGAGGCTAAAAAACTCTCATGTTATATATTACCTTAATATTATCTCTGTCTTCACCATAGCAGCCTTTAGCTAATGTCTTGGTAGACATTTGTACATTGTATTGACAGCTAATATTATAAACAAGTATTGGATCCTTTTTAATAATCGCATTTATGACATCTTGATCCGCTAAAGTTGTTTGTTTCAATCGTTCTATGTTCTCATTAACTGCACTATGCCACACTTTAGTCCAATTTATTTTCTTACGTATTTTATTTAAATCTAGCAACATCACCCCCGTGTTATAACCTCTACCAAGTGCCGGCCATCTTTTAGCCGTATCATAATACCAGTTGCTTTCATTTTCAACTAAACCAAATAACTGAAATAAGAAAACTATAAAGAAATTAATCAATCATAATTAATACAGTTGAATCTCGGTATCTCGATTGTGAAGGGAAATTCAAAAAACTTTGACTTGTTGAGTTTTCAACTTATATAAGAGATTTAACGGGGAATTCTTAGTAAGACATCAATACATTTTACTTACAACTTACAGTCTTATTTTTTTTGTTATGATTTATCAAGTATTACATGCACTTAAATGCCTAAATAAAGAAATAACATTTAATTTCAGTTCTAAAGTCTAAATAATTCGAGAAAACTGTTTGGTAATTCAACAGAAGTGCAGTTTAACAAGCTTCAAGTGATAAAGATTTCAATGTATAGATTTTTAAATAACTAGTCTTCTGAAAAGAATAACAAAATTTTAACTAAATTAACTCATTTAATGTGTCACTATTATATTTAAATAGATTTAACAAAGCCGTTAAATAAAATTTACCACTATCAAACTGTAAAAACATATTTTGTTTCTGTCTATTTCAAATGAAATGACAAGGATGAATATATAATTTTGCACGAGTGTTTTGGAAACAAATAGTAAAATGCATCATCAAAAAATAAATTGTAAAAATACGTTCTGTTGCAGAAAATACATAAGTTACTAGCTTTTACCCGCGACTCCGTCCGCGCGGAATAAAAAAATGCACACAAGATAAAAAAGTTCCTATGTCCGTCTCCTAGTTCTAAGCTACCTCCCCATAAATTTTCAGCTAAATCAGTTCGACCTATCTTGAGTTATAAATAGTGTAACTAACACGACTTTCTTTTATATATACCTATATAGGTATAACAATAATTACCTGATTGTCAGTCATATTTCTAAACATATTCCACAGTTCGGCAATATCACATAGAAATGTCAAATCTGAATCCAATACAATAACTTGCTGTAATGTATCAGGCAAGATATCTGGGAATAATAGCTTTACTAATGCATAGATTCCTGAATAATGACTGTTTGGTACCCAACGGACTTGAGATAGACTGTTCTGAGCATTGTAACATGTATATTTCACTGGAAAAAAGATAAGCAAGATAGTTTTACTGGATGCTAAAATCAACGTAAAGTATTAAAAATATGGTGTTAATTATTCGTGTATTATCTTTTTCTTTTAATTTAAAGATAGATTATTTAATCTGTGACAAGGACAATACAGCAAAAAGTTTTGTTCAGCAAAATTCGTTCGTTCGTTTAAAAAAAAATACGAATGTGAAAATGTCTTTTGGAAAAAAATATAACTATTATTTTTTAAATTTCACATACCATCTGGCAAGTCCCATGTATCAAATAATTTTGATATAGTTTGATCCGCAGCCGTGTCTACTATGAAATGAAAATGTATTGGGTTCTGTCGATGCTGCAAAAGTGATTTGAGCATTGGCATTATGATACGAGTGCATTTGCCCATACATACTAACGCTATGTGCACTGTCTCACAAAGAGTACCAGCTTCATCTGGAATCTGTAAAAAATATGCTTGAAGTCCAAATAACCATATTTCAATCACTTCACATCATTTGGGTGTCATACACTAGTTGAAGTTATAAATAGTGAGTAATAGTTGCTTATATACCTTTAGAAAGGCATCACCTAATTTATTTACATACTAGCTATTACCCGCGACTCCGTCCGCATGGAATAAAAATAGAAAACGGGGTAAAAATTATCCTATGTCCTTTTCCTGGTTCTAAGCTACCTGCCCACCAATTTTCAGTTAAATCAATTCAGTCGTTCTTGAGTTATAAATAGTGTAACTAACACGACTTTCTTTTATATATATATATAGATTAAATGGTGGCTAATGAGCAAGTGGCCACCTTAATTCACCAAAATAATAATGTCACTATTGCCCATAGACATCTGCAATTGCAAATTAAGTCTAAATAAAGACAACAATATGAATTGAAACAAGCATCACAGCAATAGAAGACTGTTAGACGACCAATAAAAGAATTTTGTACTAAAAATATTTTGATTTACTTACCTCGGGAACTTTGTATGTAGAATCAGATTCTATTTGTCTCATTGCATTCTGTGATAATTTTAATTGTGACTTGAATACTTTGTTTTGTGTCTCTAAGACATTAATTCGTGATATCAACCACCAGTAATAAACAATTGACACAACTATCCATGTTCCTAATGGTAATCCGAATGAGGATCGAAAGAATAAAGTGAATACATTCTTTGACCTTAAATTCATTTTTTAAACCTGCATCATGGGGGGATTTCTGGTTGATTGTTATATCACTTATTATATTTTGTATTATTATGTTGGGTTCTGAAATGGAAACATAAAGTACATATTTTTTATTCATAAAATAGGACAGAAAGATTGAGAAACAACAGCAATAAACAGAAAAAGCAGAATGAAATTTAATTTTATGTAAAACTGGAAGAATTGACTATATTTATAATACGTATTTTTAAAATGGTACAAACGAGCAACCTAATTGTATAAATAGTTTGGTTCGTTTTTTCGGACTCAATTTAAAATTACTTTACACAAGAAATATTTATTATTTAAATGAAATTATTCAAAGGACTATTTTATGTGTACTCATTACATATTTACATATAATTATAGTATATTATAGTAGTAGACGCAAGTGATATCTTTAACTTACAATTGAGTTTATGTTCATGTTTAATAACTTTGGATCCGATTATTTAACATATTCATAAAATAAATTGTACAAATAATGTCATTTATAAAATAAAGCACAGTATTAAAGCTATCAAAATCAAAACAAATTTATAATTGTCAAATGTCAAATTAGTTTGTCAAAGTCAGTGTCAAAATTCGTCTAAAAATATTGCTAAAGTGCCTTAAAACCGAAGAAAAAAAATGTTATCGTAACCATTTTTATTGTATTGGAAAGTATGTTTTAGAGCAAACAAGATCACGTTCTTATATTTTAATAGCATCGTAGACAGTTGGTGCTAAATAACAAAACCTAAGCAACAAAACGGTCACCAATTATTGTCCTTTAAATTCCTGTGTAATCACATAAAAATTATTTTACAGAAAGTAATGAAAATAAAAGTCGACTAATTATAGCTGGTATTATTTATTTAAAAATAAAAACAAATAAAGTTTATTCTAATACAGGATGTTTGATTATAAAGAAATGTATTGTCAATAAAAACATGTTTTTAGAACGTTCGTCCTATTTTTCTAATGTAACAAACACACCTTATAGACTACATATTAACGATAAATATGTAATGTAAATATGTAATACTCATTTAATTAGTAATTCTCAGTAAATTGTCATGCATTATATAACTTTATGCTTATCTTGACTCGTACAATTCTAAAATCAACGGTAAAAGTACATTGTATTTCTCTTTAGTTCCAAGATATTTGCCTTAAAAAAATTATAGACAATTTTTGTTCGTGGTGGGATCATTCATAAGTAAAAAATAAATCAAAACTATAAAGCTAAACGTAGAGCTAATATTTAAGACACAACTATTACAAGGTTACGAAATTAAAATCGTTATAAAAGATAAAGTAGAATTTTGTAAATACTTAATTTTCAATTCCAGGCTATAACTAAATAACTACACCTAAGATTATTAACTTATATTACCCTAATTAGTATTGTTTAATTTTGATTTTTTAACTCAGAGTCGTTAAGTTGAAGGAACTCTTAGCGTGGGTTTAATAACGGTAATCTGTACTACACTAAGAGTCTTTTAAGTACCCATCAAACTCCAAGTTCAGTGAAAGAACGTTTTAGTTAATTTCTGTTTCACCGGTCCACTGTCGCGGTTGACTTTGTTGTGGCTGTTCTTGATAAGGCTGACCATAAGGGTATGTTGGTTGTTCATTGTCATCTGCAACTTTGACAGCCTCTGTCGGCTCCGGAGTATCTTCTGTGGTGTCCTTCTTGTAAGGGATACTGTCGTCGTCGGAATTCACTTTGAACGAGTCGTCGGGGTCGATCGCTCGCGTTCTGGAAATTTATGTTTTAAATTATTACGTTTAACAGTCTACTGTAGAACATATTAACAACTGGCTATCTAAACGGAGATTTAGTAACTTGTGTTGGCAGATTGTAATTATATCCGAGGTCGTAGTAACCGATTCTTTATAAATTACTTGCTTTAATGGATTTACGTATATTTTAAACTCTAACTGGGATCTTTTAGAAGCGAAATTTACTGATTTAATACTCACCTCACATTTAGATAATCATTTTCGTCCTTGTCATCTTCCTTCCTTCTCTTAAGGATGCGCCAGCCAACGCATATGAGCAGGATGACGATGGGCACCATGACTGCACTGATGATGCCCCAAGTCGCTCCCAGAGTCCTTGCGGAATATTCTTGTCGGCCTGTTATGTGAAGTTACGATAGTATAAACTGTTTCCTCAGTCTGTTGTAAAACAATGTAATTACTCTTGTAATGAGGGTTTTTAATATCTTTGCTACTTATTAAAAAACTAACTTTTACCCGCGACTCCGTCCGCGCGGAATAAAAAATAGAAAACGGGGTAAAAATTATCCTATGTCCGTTTCCTGGTTCTAAGCTACCTGCCCATCAATTTTCAGTCAAATCGATTCAGCCGTTCTTGAGTTATAAATAGTGTAACTAACACAACTTTCTTTTATATATATAGATAAGACTAGCTTTTACCCGCGACTCCGTCCGCGCGGAATAAAAAAAAAATGGAAAACGGGGTAAAACTTATTCTATGTCCTTTTCCTGGTTCTAAGCTACCTGCCCACCAATTTTCAGTCAAATCGATCCAGCCGTTCTTGAGTTATAAATGGTGTAACTAACACGACTTTCTTTTATATATATAGATAAGATGTCGCTACGTATTGATTCTTACTAGGTAAAGGATTGAAATTTAATTTGCCTACCTTTGGTTTTTGAGACCAAAATCTCTGTATAAAACATATAGTCATCCCGCTCACTATCTTTGACAAAATAGAGATAACAATATTATATTTTGCACGGGAATTTTGGTCTCAGAAACCCACGATTCTACAAACATCGTTAAATTATTTAATTTTTTTTTGTTTAAATTTATATTAACTAATTTCTACACATATCATTAGTTACGTTGGCACGAAGATTTTTCTCAGTGAAGGTTTTACTTTACACTCAGTACTTAATCAAATAAAATTTAGGTACTCACCTATTCAAGGCTGTGACCCTAATTTTTTGTATGAACAAGGCGATAAGAAAGCAAGCAATAACCTCGACATAGATAAAGGGATAAAAGAAAAATCATCACTATAGAGAAAATTTCTATTCCACAACATTGACCGCACTATTATTTCTTGCTTTCTTACGCTTTGACAAATAAAATGCACAAACGTCATAGGGGAAGTTATTCTACCATATATCGGAACAGAAATTTCCTCTTGCTGTGATTATTTAAAATATATAATTTAATGTTTATTACATAATTTACAACTAATTAATTAAATTTTTAAAACATTTTAATAAAACTATTGTTAATTTTAAACAACAATGGGGAAACGTCACAGACACATTTTCTAATGAATATATATTCTACAATACTTAATTATTCTTATTTATATAACTTAATATCGAGAACATAAGTTTCTGTATTAAATAAAATTTGTGAATTGTCAAGATTGTTGGCTTATTACTATTATTTCTTCAGTGGGATACGTCAAGTATTTAAAAGAAATCAACTATACCATAGTCGATCGACTACTAAAAGTAGGGGCTTCAGCAGCCGGTGGGTCTATTAAAGTCTCTACAGACTTGCCTCTTTGCGGTGGCATTGTGAAAGTTTTGATTTCAGTAGGAGGAGCACTTTTAGGTGCTTCTGGTAAACCGGGATTGTTATAAGTGTTTCTAGGACTGACATCCGAAGTAGGGCTTATTGGTGGAGAATAGATTTCGGAGTAAGTAGGTGAATAATGGGAGGGGATAGGGCTATATTGGTCCTCGAATTTGGGAGCGTAAGGGTCTTCGGAGCCGTCTTTTGTGGAGTAACCAGAGTCACTGGGAAGCGCGTTACGTCCAGTCTGACGTGGCTTACTAACGTACTCTATATCTTTAGCTGGTCGAGTTAAAGTCGACTCACGATTGGATTCGGAATCCGATGGGGAAGTTATAGAAAGCAAATCTTCTTCAGATAAATCCCAAAGCTTTTCGGGGAATTCAACATCGGGTGCGTTCGGTAAGGGCTCATTAGTACGGTAAGTTTTGTCATAGGCTCGACGTTTCTTAGGTAAAGTGGACTTGTCCGATTTTCCAGAGTCGCTTTTGTTGGAATCTGTATACCCTAAGCCTGAACTTTCTCCGTCAGTGGGAGGAGGTGGGGCAGACCTGACTAAGTTCGCCTTTTGTTTCTCTTCGGTGGGGGTGTCGGGTAAAGTGGAAGATTTCATTGTATCTGTGATGTTCCCCATTGAGGAGGATCTTAGATTAAGTCGCGATGCGGATTTTGATCGTGGAATGTTCTGGAAGCTGAATGTCTCTTTGCCCTCGGATCTTGGTTTATAACAACACCAGAACCAAAGGAGGCAAATGAGGAGGCCTAATGGTAGAATAACTGCCACGATGATGCCCCAAGTCAAGAATAGAGCGCGTTGAGAATACTCTTGGTTACCTGGATATGAAATATTTGCCGTTAATTTGTTGATTAAAGGAATATATGTAAATGTATGCTTATTTTCAGAATGTTTTTAAGATGCAAAAGAATGTTATGGACATGATTGTTTTGTAAAAGCTATTAAAATGTAGTACTCACGTAGACACTCCGTATATCCATAATCTGGGAGATTCCATCTACCGTTGTCTTCACAAACGCGACGCTTATCGCCTATCAGGATGAAGTCTTGGTTGCATTCGAAGTTGACCTATATACGATATAAGGTAAACTCTCTTGGAATGGTCTCATAAACAACAGAACGTATCACGAGAACTAAAAATATTGTTGAATGTATTTGTAAAAGTGTATATCTCTTACCCTGGTTCCCGGCGTAAAGAAGAAATTACTTTTTCTTCCGAAACGTGGAGTTTCTAAAATACCGCAACTGATTACTCGTCGTGCGTTCTGTTCCTTTATGTTTGTCTAAAACAACACATCAAATTTTTAATTCTGGCTTATTAACACTGCTCGAATTCCTTTTAAAAACACAAAAGTTAAATATTTTTGACAAAGATTTTATCAATGGATATTTTTTATTTACTTGGCTGAAGCAATCAAATTATCTATCTTGATGACAATTCAAATGCAACTGTGGGTTTCTCGCACATTATTCCAAGCTGGTCGGCCTTGGTTTAATGCATTATAATTATATGAACAATGGACAGAAGACCCGATTCCACTAACGGATGTTGGTACTTTTATTATTTTTTTTTAAGAAATATAAGTAAGTTCTCATGTATATTATGAAACTAGCTTTTCCCCGCGATTCCGTTAGCGCGGAATTTAAAAAAAGTTGTTATGTGTATGTTCTATATCTGTGCCAAACTTCATCAAGATTCGTTCAGTTGTTCCGGAGATACCTTCAAACAAACATCCATCCATCTAAACTTATTAAATTGCCTAGTGTACGAAGGGCTGAAGTGATTTAAACAAAAGACTTAATACTTACTAAAGAGGATTGATAATTCTTTGTGAACTCTGCCATATCTCTGTTTAACGTCATACCATAATCATATCGACATTGGTAAGAATCTTGACAGATTTCTATAGCTCTGTCCACGTCATGAGATCGATTCGTTGGTAAGAAATCAGCCGGTTCTCTTATGAAGTTCGGTATAAATTGGTTGTCGTTGTAATATGCCGCTGTACGACCGTACTCTCTCACGAACATTGCAACACCTATGTCCCTTTGCTCACGATCAGTTAGTTGCCCTAGAAAATTATCATAATATTAGTAAAATAAAAACTTTTTTCTGTATTTCGGATCGTATATGAAAAAATACGTACAATGCTGTGCGAAGTCTCTGTGTGCCGATTGAAAGTTATTGACGTCAACGGTTGCCAGTGTGCCATCGGGCCGCATGAAGTCATCATTTAAGTCTAGGGACCAGTTTCCGAATAATCCTCGAGTTTGATTCTGTGTACAAAATATTTATGAACAATTGTAGAAGAGAAACTTAAGTAAAATTTAACTAAAATTAACTTCATAGTGTGTTCCTGTAGTAAAATAGTTACTGTTGTAAATTAAAATAATACATACCATATAGTTCCAAGGTAAATACACTCTGGCCGTCATGAAGCCCTTGTTCTCCACTACTTCTATACCGGCGCCCGATGAGAACATGATCACTATCTCCGATTGATTGAGAATATACATAGGTTGGTAGACGGTAACACCTGGATAAGACAATTAAAATAGCTATTAAGGTCTATGAATGGAGGCGTAACCCATGGGGGTCTATTACATGATGCTTTAGTAAGTTTAGTAATGAAAGGCAGAGGAAATCACGGTTGTAACGGAAACTTACCTGGGAAATATTGGACTCTTAGAGCAGGACGGTCGAAGTATATTCGTTTGTTGTCAGCAAAGACGTCTAGTCTGTATCGCCATTGGGCATGTTGTGGCCGTAAACGAACCTATAAATATCATTATATTAAAGAACAGTACTTAAGGCTGACCTAACTACTGCTTAACCAGAACGGATCGAGGTCTATACGTCCAGGTTCGGTTCCCGTTATGAACCACTAGGCTCTAACTATGAAGGAAAAATCGTGATGCGATCTATCCATATAATTAAAAAAAATTGTGTGAAGTCGGCCCACCCGCATTGGGCCCGCGTGGTGGACTAAGATCCAATCACCCTACCCTTGGGTAGGCTTCAAACACTTTGGTGAGGACATATATATCAGCTGACGATGAAACTACCAGTATAACTGATATAACTACCACCCAAGTATCCAAGGCTCAAAGGTCAAGGGTCCAAGGTGTCAAGCCAACAAGTCTTTTCTTACGAAGATACTATTGAGATAAATGGAACAAACCTCAATCGGAACAGAATTGTTAGAAGCTGCTACAATTGACGTCAAATGCGTAGCATTCACTGGACCATAGATGTTTCTGGGTACTTGTTCGAATCGTCCTTGAACATCCAGCTTAAGGTGAGGATGGTCTACTCGTACCAGCACGTATTCTCCTACGAAAAATAAAAATGTTTATAGAAGAAACGCAGTAATAAAGTCATAAAAATGATATACAAGATTATTTAAGTATCTACCTTTTCCGTTGAAAGTGTACTGTAGGTCGTCGAAAGTAATAATGTGTGGATCGCCGAATATTCCTGCCACTCCTGGAGACTGGTATGCCACACAGTCTTGTGATGGCCGACGCTCGAATCTATTAAAGTAATATATCAGTCAAAAAATTAGACGATTGAGATTCAGGTTACAGAAAACAACAGACCTGAAGGTTTCGCAGCCCACAGCCTGTTCCTCTTGCCACATGCAGCACTGGTAGAATGGAATCATGTCATGGAACCAATGGGACAACGATGGTACCTGTTGATAAAAACATATCGTGAGGTATTTGACATAAAAAAAATCAGTAGAAATTTTTCTCTTGAAAGTAAAATACTCACTTTATTGGCCTCGTTGTAAGGTGTGAATCCGAAGTCATGCGACCGATGCGGACGTGAACCCCACATTTGATCGTAGGAGAGCATAAGGAAACCGTTCTTGTCGTAACAGCATTGCTGTCCGGAACCTTCAGCGCTATAATACAAAATATTTTTTTAATGATTTAAGGACCATTAATGCATTCAAGACTTTGTTCAGGAATTAAGGTTATTTATAAGTAAGAAAACTTAAACCTCTAGAATTTTCTTACACATTTGCTTTGTTCTATTTGTTAACTGAAGCCAAGTATATCTTACCTTGGAGCACCACTTCTGACACAGTGTACACCTCCCCAATGGTATCTACAAGTGGGATTGGTATCTTTATCACATCCCAGGTCAGGCATGAACCGTCCCTTATCCAACAGCGCGTGTTCCAATGTGCAAGGACAGATCCAGATTTGAGAGGCGAAGTTCTTTAGGAATCGGTCCGTGCGTAGCCAGTTGTTGCACATTGACATCGGCCAACGCTGACCGTGCAGTCGTTCCCATTGCTTATCGAAGTACCAGCCTAGAGGGATCGGACGACTCCAAAGTATACTGGGAAGTTATAGTTAAAACAGAGTTATTTCATCAGATTTAACAAGTATTTACTAGGAGCTAAACTTTTATATGAAGTCAACAGGGTCTTTACTGGTCTTGTAAATGTTATATACTTACGGCGATATAGGAACTCCTTTGAACACTTCAGGTGTTGTCAAATTGATCTGTATGAACCCGAACTGCATGTCGTTATGCATTATATTCTCTCTGTTGCGGAAGTTTTCTGGATTAATTATATACTCTCCAGTATTGGCGACACCTACTTCTATCATGTCGATGTATTCTAATTGTGGTCTGATTGTGATTTCCTTGTAGCCCCAAAGACTGATCTGGAGTTGAACGTTTAGATTTGAGGTCAAGTTAAACCGGTCCCAAGTGATTCGTATCTCTCGAGGACTACGTTCGTGTATCGCGTTGTCGGGGAAGAATATCTTTTCGGCTGCTGTTGCAGGCGTTTCTGTTGTAAGTAAAAAAGAAGGGAGTATTAAAATCGATCTAACAACACTAAATTCAATTTTGGTTGTAGATTCATTAAATAAGTCTGTACAAATGCTGGCTCAATTGAAAGAATCGAAGCTTCTTACCAACAAAAAATTTCCCTTTCCATTTATAAGGTTCGTTGTTAATCGCAATTTCGAATCTAGCATAACCGTTATGCCAGAAGCGAGGCTGGACACAGATAGCTCTGTTTACGTCGACAACCGCACCAACTACGGACTCGGTGTCGAAGCGACACGTGATCCTATCATTAGGGTTGAAGCATGGACCAGTGATGTTAACAATAGTACCGCCGAGCATGTTGCCACTCTCAGGTGCAAACATTAGAGGCAGATTCGCACCGTCTGTAAAAAGGTTTATTTAATCATACTTTTGTGTATAAGGTAAGAATCATCTTATACATAGCAATAGGAATCGGTTCTGTTCTTTTGTAAAAGTCAATTCAGACTAGTAAAGATTGATTTTTTAATTTAGACTAAAAAAGATTGATTGTCTGTGTTGAAAAAAACAAATAAAGAAGAATAACTCACCAATGTCCTTATTACAAGTGCCCATAAGTATCTTTTCGTCAATTCTGAATATATGCCGACCAGGGAAACCATTAGCCCAACCTCTACCAGTGAGATCTCTGAGCACAGACGCCTGAGAGTAAGGTTTGTATTCATAGCTCTGTGTACCGTTGCCTGCGTTGAAACCAATCTAGAAGTCAGTTAAGAAAAGATTATTGTTATTCAAACATATCTAATTATTTTAATGTATTTACTACAAAAGAAAAATGAATCAATTTTAGGGGCTAACTATAGAAAAGTACAACTAAACAATAGCGTCTTGAAAATCAGATGTTTCTGATTATTGCCTAATGCAGAATTTTAGTAAGGTAGGTAGATCAAAATAAATTATAATTTTTTTTGTAATTATCGATTGTAAATGGCAACACTGAAAAAAAATTCTCGAAGTAAACGCCTCCGTAGCATATTTAATTTTTACATATTAACCACAATTTTGTGCTCTGCTTAATCTTTGATTGAAGTCATGGTTTAAAACTTACGTATGCGGGAACACCCCCTTCTCCTGTAGTGGTATCACCACCAGCCTCAGTATGCGAACTCCAGTTGATCTCCAGATAGTTGAAGATAGCGTACGTAAACACTTCATCGGTCGCGAGTACCATTTGGAAAGTGTTTGTCTGAAGATAGTAACAAAAAAAGTATAAAACACCACTAGGATTTGCGATTTATATATATTTTTTAAAGCAAAACGCCTTTTTGTCTAATGGATGGTAGAATTAAAATGAAGTTAGTTTATAATTATATTTTCACTAGGTTTTTTTTTTATATATATTTTTGTACTTGTATGTCAGCAGTGCAAACATGGGTTAAATAAACTTACCACAAACAAAGAATTATCAATACCGCCGGCGAATGACATATTCTTCCATGTCATAGTGATGGCATGCTTGGGGAAGAAAGTGTCTGAGCCGATGACACCCTCGCGGATGTCCCAAGTTATACGCTCTCTCATTTCCACTCCCAACTGGTCAGTACGAGTCTGTGAAACATGATTCTTACAGTTATGGATACTTTCGAGAGTTACATTTTATTTATTAACCTACAAAAATTATGACATATTTTTTGTTACTTAATAAAAATATCTCAGGGAGTTTTCTTGATGTATTTAATTTTATATTTTTAATATCACTATTATTCCTATCATCACTATTATATATAGGAATAATAGGAATAGTTTCCTATATGAAAAAACACGTATATAATCTTATATCCCGTACTCCTCCGAAACGGCTTGACCGATTCTCATGAAATTTTGTGAGCATATTGAGTAGGTCTGAGAATCGGCTAACATCTATTTTTCATACCCCTATTAAGTTTTTTTTAACTGCGCGCGGACGGAGTCGCGGGCGACAGCTAGTAATTAATAAAATTGACTAACCTGTAAATCTCTGTCCATCCTGAAGTACACGCCTGGTCTTCTTTGGTCCGGGTCTTCTGGTCGCTGGCTGCCGATTCGGCATTTGCTGAAGAAGATTCCGATGAAAGAAGGGTCGTTGACTGCGGGCCAGTCGCGCACAGGGAACGACAACGGGTACGTATAGTGGTCAGGTGGGTCACTGAAGTAGATGTACCCATTCATGGATAACTGTGGATGGATACATTGTTAATTAAAGAGATCTTTAAATAAATTTACCTCCTTTAATCTATATATATAAAAGAAAGTCGTGCTAGTTACACTATTTATAACTCAAGAACGGCTGAATCGATTTGACTGAAAATTGGTGGGCAGGTAGCTTAGAACCAGGAAACGGACATAGGATAATTTTTACCCCGTTTTCTACTTTTTTATTCCGCGCGGACGGAGTCGCGGGTAAAAGCTAGTTTAAGATAAAAATAGTTTATCAATATACACAGCTCTGAGGTATAGATACTTACAATGGTTTTCTGAGACCAAAAACACTGTATAAAACATATCGTCATCCCTCTCATTATCTTTGACAAAACGGAGATAACAATATCTTTTTAAACGGAGATGTTGGTTTCAGAAACCCACGATGCGTACTTAAGTTCTTTATTTGAGACGTTAAGTTAAGCAGCTATTAAATTAGTTAATTAAACAAATCAAAGAAAAATATTGATTGATGTAAAGATAAATTACATTCTCTCTCTTAAGTACTACTCACCCTCGTATAATTAAATCTGAATCCAAAGAAGGGTAGTTGGAAATTAAAATTCTTGTGTATCTGCGGCGTGGACGTGTGTATATCGCGTTGGTAATCCCCGATGTTCTCATTACCACCCTGATCATAGAACCAGTACATGAAGTTGGATCTGACTTGTGCCAGCCGCTGTGGTGTGATGACGTAGGGTTGACCATTGTTCTGGTACGTTGTTGAGGGTAGCACGCGGCCGTCGATGTGAGCTAAAATATTGAATAATTTGAGGTTATTATTTGAAATTCAGTTATATATTTCCGAAGAAATTGAAACAAAATTGCTAAGTGAAAAAAATGAAGATGAATCGAGGTTAAACGATTCTTGTTGTGAGAAAGAAGCCACTGAAGAAAAGGAAGATAAGTAAAAACGTTACTTTACAATTTTTTTTTTATTTATTCTGGACTAACTGTGCCTACGACTTCGTCCGAGTGAAATATTGTTTTCTGGTTTGGCATTTTTATTATTTAAGCTAGTTATTTTACTTATAAAGTTATAAAATTTTACAACTACATTAAACTTTCAAAACCTAACAAATTCCCATAAAAACTTTGAATATCATATTTCTGTACATCAAATTAACAGCCTAAAAATAAGTTTCAATCTTCTAGCTGTAAAATGACCATATTTTCATACAACTTTTCCACCCCTTACAACCGTTTTTTCGCATTAAAAAGTAGTCTATGTCCTTTTACAGGCTCTAGATCTAGACTAACTGTGTATCAAATTTCCGTAGTTTTATCGTGAAAGGGACAAACATAGTTATATTCGCATTTGTAATATTAGTAAGGATTTACGTATATAATATAATCATATTGACAAACATATTTTTGTAATATTAACGAGCTTAGAATTTCATACGATACGTCGATATTGCTATCATTTACTATCAGTTTTATATCTTCTACAGGTGAAGTATTCCAAGTATAAATGATGTCAGATAATCGATATACATATTTCTTTGTTATTTACTCGTAATGCAATGAGACAATACCTAATATGTACTAAGAGTTCTTTACTTTTGCCTCCGTATGTATTCCCGTTACGATTTGATCTATAACCTAAACGCTTTCACGGATTTTAAAGAATGAGGACTCCTTAGGCTCATCTTCGTATTATTTTTATTATTCATAAGCTTGTCCTAGCGATTACTCGTAAGTTACTGGTTAAAATTTGTCTGTGCGTCACTATTTAGTGACAATTTGAAGCTTTGACCCAAAAACGTGTTGATACTGCGATGAAATCATTCCAAATTTAACTATAATAAATTCGGGGCAAACTAGTACCAGTTTATCTTCAAAGATATGCCCTTATCTTAACTAATTTGTAACACTAAAGTTTGCTCAAACCTACCGGTTACGAATGAGCGCTATGCGCGTGCGTGTTACAAGTGCTAAGTGTGCGTTTTTTAATTAATCAGGTTATAAAGGTAGGCGAGGCCGTTATCGAGTTCCATTGCTAATATCAGATAATGTACAGAGTCAGCTTGTATGAGTATACATTATATATGACATAGAACAATTTAATCGATAATATCAGACAGAGGTAGAGGAGATACTTAAAAATTGGTAAAAAGTTTTCCTAAATCAATCTAACTATAATTAGTCATTACAGTTGTTAGTGTGTTCCGAATTCTCCCTTAAAAAAATTCTCCGATTTTGAAAAACCCTAGTCTGTAAGAATAAATAAAATGTTTTCTTCATTCAGTACAATTGATTCGTAAAAACCCACGTTGAAATATTGTAAATAGTAAAAGAGATTTTAGTTTAATTACTCAATGAGTGTAAGATACTACATAATAAGTAATGTTTGCATTTGAGTCATTAAACTGAGTCATTCGTAAGATTCTTAATCATAAACTAGGAATGAATGAAACAGGAAATATAAAGAATGTAGTCTAAGAATCATCATTTATTTTACTTGAAAAGTCAACGTAGTAATTCAAAAATCTGCTTCCGAAATACCTACAGTTTACCCATGGGAGACATAATCTATAGGAGACATAAGACATAATCTATAGGCTAACAAATACAGGGGTCTCGGCTCCAAATATGAATTTGTCCCATTCGGTGTCGAGACCCTTGGTCCGTGGGGTCCTAGCGCTAGAAGGCTTTTTAAGGAAACAGCTAAAAGGTTAGTCGACATCACAGGAGACCGAAGAGCTGGCAGCTACCTCGGACAAAGAATTAGTCTAGCCAATCAAAGGGGGAACGCTGCCAGTATCTTCGGAACCTTGCCTAAAGGGACACCTTTTAATGACATATTTTAGTTTTTATGTATTATATTTAATCTATAGGAGAGCGATATCGAGATTTTTAAATACAAAAAAAACAACACCTATCAATACCCGCTAGAATACTTGATTTGGTGTTAATACCACTTATTCTGTCCGCCATATTGGAATCAATAAAATCAATGGTAGCGCTAATCCCGCGTCCATTTTATTCGAAATACAACTGAACAGAATTACTATATCTATGAATGAATTAACTTAAAGAACATTACTTCTACCGTTCTCATTTCTTTATTGCAGAAACCACTAAGGGATAAGTAACGATCTGTGTGTGGTTTTTAGTTTAAAACTTACCAAAATCATTGTTCGTTGGTGCAGTCGTGCTCGGCATCAAAATTTGCCTTTCATTTTGTTCATTATTTGTATCAATAGCGATGTCAGTCAAATCAGATACCGCTCCTTCGACTGTATCATCCAACATTTGATATTTTCCATTCCGAACTTGTAAATCATTCGTGTCTGATATAACTTCTACTGGAGCTGTTTCTTTATCTACACTTACTTCTACATTCTCGACCGCTTCATCTAACTTAGTGTCCACATCACTAATAGTTTCATTTTCTTCATTAACAATTAAATCTTGTCCACTAACACTTAAAGCTACAAGAAGAACTAAAGCTATTTTAATTTTAACACCCATTGTTCGCACTATCCCGATTTCATCACATTATTTGAGGTCATCAGTTCCTGTTATCTCATTGATTATTGTTTTTTATACGACAGGTGCGTTAGTATTGTGGCCAGCGACTGAAGAGTTAGTACATTGTGTGCCCGTTGATATGTTATCATTCTATAAACACGATAAGATAGCAAATAGGAACGTTAGGTGTGCCAAATTCTTTGTCATAATCCACGTAGCTTTGTTATTAGGGCATTATATGTACTTTATTTAAACAAAGGTTTAGTATTAAAGTAAACAACTGGCTCTTAGACTATTTCAGTTTTTTTACCTTCCGGTGAAGTTTAAGAAGTACTAGGATTCCATAGATAAGCTAGATATTAAGAAAGGAAGGAACTATAATTTAATACTATGGTTTATTTTTCACCTTTTACTAGATTTAATAGTCACATTTAGAAACCTTCAGTGGTAGACAATTTAAGTACATAATCTAATAATTATAAGGCAAATAACTGATGAGATAAACAAGCAATTTTCAATCCCTTTTTAAGATTATAGAAATTGTAAGTCAGAGATGACTTCTTTTCGTAAATAAGACCTTCGGCAAAAGCTTCATATTAAGCTAAATTATTTTGTATTTTAATTCATATTGCATTTGCAACAAAACCGAGTTGCAGCGATATTGTTTATCTGATAATTGTTCATTTCTTGATACTTTGACTTTATTCATAGAAAACACTTATCAAGTTTTAGTATTAGTGAAGTATGTGTTTGAATTACCTGTTCTATTTCAATGGAATTGGGTTTATTTTCTCTTACAATTACTACGAGGTTACGCAAAGTTGCCATACAGGTGATGACTAAAAACATTGTTTTTCAGTAACACAAGATACTTCCTGTTAGGAAGTCATGAGTCATTATTTCCTATTAAAAGAAAAATTCTAATTATTCTGAAATAAGAATGGCATAGTTTGACATTTTTAGTTCGCAATTCTTTTAGGGTAAGTTGGTGAAAATGTTTGTTGTAATAGCAGTTTATGACTTTACTGAGTTTACCTGAGGTTTTACAGCAGACGAGGAACAAATAAAAAAATAACGTCGCATATCATACTGGTTCTGAAAACATTGTTAGTTGTTTGTCAACTTTGTTGTTAGAATTTTTTCATGTTTGCTTGTGGTCAGTTAATTGGCTTGTCAAATCTTGGTAAAATCACCAGGTCTTGTTGATTAACTGCAATGTTTAATTTTAGTAATACATTAACTGAAAAAATTATGCATTTGAATTGTTAAATTCATAATAACCGGCCACCTTCAGAAAACGTGTAATGTACACATTAAGCGTGTAATTAAGCGCCTGCAATGATATTATAGCAAATTTCCTCTTAGTTAATATTGCTTGTTAATTTTTTCCCAAAAGTTTATAAGCTCACAAATTCACTTCGCTAAACTGGTGCATTCTTGACTGATAAAAGCGTAATCAAATATAAGCTATGTATCCTGGTATTTAAATATGTGGATAATTATTTTTAAATTAATTTTAGAAATTCTCTACTTACCTTTAGTTAGTTTTCTAAAAAAACCCGTAGACAGATATTAAATATCCTTGTTTTCACTCACGAAAATATTTTGACCTTCAAATAGTTATTAAACGGTCAACATCCGAGAGTCGCAGTAATACTGCGTATTAAAGAACGTAATTCAATTAACTTGTTTTGATATTTCTGTTTACAATACAACAGTTATTTTGTATCGAGAGTACTTGATAGTGGAATGATTTAGTACTGACTGATACGTAAATAATTTATAATGTTATTAATTTGTGATGACATCGTAAACTTTAAGGTTAGTACAATTTTACTGCTGCTGATAGTTACTAAGACTTCCTAAGTGTGTGATAAGTATAGAAACCCTAACACTAATGGTTTCTTCAGTAATCATTCATCGTTTCTGAGTGCGGTAGAGCTCGTATATAAATAAATAAAAACATCTAAATATATATATATATATAAAAGAAAGTCGTGTTAGTTACACTATTTATAACTCAAGAACGGCTGAAACGATTTGACTGAAAATTGGTGGGCAGGTAGCTTAGAACCAGGAAACGGACATATGATAATTTTTACCCCGTTAACTATCTTTTATTCCGCGCGGACGGAGTCGCGGGTAAAAGCTAGTTATCTATATATATAAAAGAAAGTCATGTTAGTTACACGATTTATAACTCAAGAACGGTTGAATCGATTTGACTGAAAATTGATGGGGAGGTAGCTTAGAACTAGGAGACGGACATAGAAACTTTTTTTTCTTGTGCGCATTTTTTTTTATTCCGCGCGGACGGAGTCGTGGGTAAAAGCTAGTTATCAGATAAAATATCAACCATTTCATATTAATCAACAGTCTTTATATTAAAGGACATTTTATAGTACATTTCTTATCATATTTACAGTTATTGTTGAATTACACTCAAGATATAGCAACAAGGGTCCACATTGTTTAAAATGAAGCATTGATTTTGCCAATTTTCATTACAAACATTGACATTTCTAAAACATCAATAACTTTAAAGTCCATTGCGTATTTATGTTAGACAGATACAACTTTTGTATTAGTGTAAAATCAGCAATGTATACAATGCTATGAGTTGCAATCGTTCAGTGAAGTACATCTACCGGGCATGCACATTTAGATTCAGTTACGACGTTCGGATATTCATATAAATGTCGATTTAACATTTTTGAAAACTAATTCGTAAAAACTGAACATTTTATTTTCCACAGAATCGGGCTTTGCGTTATATTGTCTTGCAAAGTAATAATAATTAGACGGATATTTCTCTGAGTCTTGAATCCTTAAAACTGTATCAAAATTAACAATGTAATCTATTAATGGTTTAATAGCGGGTAGGCGACAAATATAAATACTAGCTGTCGCCTGCGACTACGTCCGCGCGCAGTTAAAAAACATAATAAGTAGCCTATGTGTTCTTTCAGACTATGATCTACATCTATGCTAAATTTCATCGAGATCCGTTGAGCCGTTCTTGAAATATCTTCAAACAAACATCCATCAATCCAAACATTCACATTTATAATATTAGTAAAATTGTTTTTTTTAAACATATATGTGAAAAATCGTTCGGGCCTCTATGCAACGATATTATTTTAATAAAAATAATAGAAGGGGAATTGCAAAGAAGAAACACTGAAACATATTATTATCTCTGTTTTTCAAAAAGGACGAAAGGGATGACAATATATCTGCACAATAATTTTGACACTCGAACAGTCATCCATCGAAGAATTAAAAGTAGATTATTTTATAAAAATACATTAATTTAATTTTGATATTTTAATAAATTTTATTTGTGTATCCGAACGTAATGTACTACGTTAAATTGACCACAGTCTGCATACCGAGGTATAAATTGGCCAGCTACACTTCTACCCTTCATACGGCAAGACGTGCGCATACGCAATTTGTTTCTTTGGAATATTTTGATATAAACTCATTGAAAATGCCTTGCGGAGGTTGCGGCGATAGTGAGTATAATTTTTATTATGTTAATTTACGTTTCGTATTGAAAAAAAATTTCGTTAATGGTTTTAGGAAGTTAATTTATATACAAAAATTAAAATTATAAAAATTCTTTAAGTGTTTTTAGAAAATTCGACAGCTTTAACATTTTAATATTTGGAAAATGACTTGAAATATTTTTTTTTTTATTTAATGAAATATGTGAAGTATATTAAAACTAACAACTTTATTAAATGTTAATAATTTTTATTAACTGAAATTAATTTTGATAATACTTTGAAAATTACGAAGCGTTGCAATGAAAAAATGCAAGAATTTTTTTTTTTTAATTTTTTAAAAATATTTTGTTATAATTTGTCACAGCTTGTATTTTTCTTAAAAATACATTGATTCCTCATAATCTTAATTTAACATATAATCAGACAAAATCAACAGATTATAAAAACTCAATTCCTATTTGTCATAGTTTTTAATTAAAGGTGTTGCTCGTTTCGGTAGCATTTGTAAATAACGTAATTTAACATAGGTTAATAGATTCATAGATTAATTCAAAATTTTCTTCGTACTGGTTCAAAAACTTCATTTTAACATTCAAAATTTCTTACGTAATATAAGTATTTAGGTTTGGAAATGTGCTTTTAAGATATATTAGCGTGAATGAGCTCATACAGAAACATAAGATTTCATATATTATTTAAAGAAACTTTATTGCACATCTTACTAATATTATAAACGCGAAAGTTTAGATGGATGTTTGTTTGAAGGTATCTCCAAAACTGTTCAACAGATCTTGATGAAATTTAGCACAGATGTAAATCATAGTCTGGAATAACACACAGGCTACTTATTTTTTTTTTTAATTCCGCACGGACGGAGTCACGTTGTAGTTTAAGAATAAATGAAGTATTGTTTATACGTATTATGTAAAATGGTTTATCACCATTACTTCAAGCCTATATGCTTAACATTTACGATTTAATGTCTTAAAATTAAGGAACTATGTCAACTTTTTTTCTTTTCGTGCATCTGATTTTTGCCAGTATAAAACGACTAAAAAGGTTTCAATTTTTAAAGACGCATTACCTTTTTGCTCCATTTCTCTGCAACTGCGCAGTAAAATGGAGTTTTGTTTTTTGTAACCTGCCAGCTATAACCACTAATTAAGGCTTGTGGTTTATTTTTAAACGTGTCTCACCATAACTTGGATGTTTGTTATTTTTATTTATTTTCCCATGCCTTTCATGGTTTAAATAAATTTCCACTGATGTTTATAAAAAATTGACAAGGTTAAAGTTAAAGCCTTACATTAAGAAAAGTGATTATTTTTACGAAATGGTAGAATAAAAGTCGATTATTTTTTATGTATTATTTCAAGATATGCTTGCTACCTACATATTTGTTATTTTTATATCTAAGCATGAATCCATCATCTCAACCGAAACACACAGTGTTGCAATGTGTTTTGCAGTGAAAACTCACCATAATCTTCACCCACTTTATTTTTATATCTTTACTTCAGATAATATCATTTATTTATACGGTTGTGAGACTTTGTAATTATAAATGCTTGTCTGAACCTTACTCAAAGTTTGCTTGTTAGTTTTTTATAAACTCAGACAGGTGGCGTGACAGGTCCGGGAATAAAGTCAAGGGCATGTGAATACAGTGGAGTCCTTTAAGGCTTGGAATTTATACATCTTTTTGTAATATGGTACAGTTCAATGCAAGTTAGTCCTTATTTGTACAGTCGATAACAGAATTATTATTTCAATTGATTTAAATTTAACAAAACAATACTACAATAAATTATTATTTAAAGATTTTTCTTACTCGGAAAAATTAAATATTTGTAACGAATTTTCAGGAATATTTTAACATTCGTTTATCATAAGGCGGGAACGTAGTCAAGTGCGTAATTTCTTAAAAAAAATTAGATGTTGACAATTTGACATAACCTGAGCCAAGGGCACCTTTATAAATCTTATCATTTACTTCTGGAGTATGCATTTACTTTATCTTTTCTATCTACTCGTATACTTAGTAATGTCTCATGAATGAGTGATTTGTTTGTTGATAATCGATAAACTATTTAAATGATTTATTCATCATAACGTATTAAGATGCTTATTAAGTAGATTCCGTTATTTAATAACAACGTAAGGTATTTAATTACTTAAGCAAAGAAAAATATTCCAGTCTCCACATAGTGATGTCAACAAAACAACATTGGGCCTAGCACGAAATTTGCAACAATCGCCTTCGTATCGTCATCAATGATGGCCAAATTAGTATGACAATTTTGATGTATTTTACGTCCATCATCAGCTCACTATACCTCCCCACTAAGGGGCTCGAAGCCCTAAGTTAGGGATAACTAGGTCATAGTCAACCACGCTGGCGCAGTATGTGTTGACTTCATACATGTCTTTTAATTTCTTCTCAGATATGTGCAGGTTGCATCGTAAAAATACAATATTCGTGCTAGGCCTATAACTTGATGTTCACATGTTTTTAATTATTTAACATGTATTCATAATGAATTTATCTCAAGGTTCAATAGTTATTTATCTGAATAAATCACGAACGATATCTTCAGTTATTAATACGTTACGTGACTTTCGTATTAATACAATTGCTGATTCAACTTTAATACTTGCAAATGTAAATCTAATATATGCATATTCATAAAATTCTCGTGTCACAGTTTTCGTTACCGTACTCCTCCGAAACGGCTTGACCGATTCTCATGAAATTTTGTGAGCATATTCAGTAGGTCTCAGAATCGGCCAACATCTATTTTTCATAACCCCCCCCCCCCCATTTTTAACTGCGCGCGGACGGAGTCGCGGGCGACAGCTAGTTAATATATAACAATATGAATGAATACAAAGCAAATATAAATATGTTTAATAAACAAATGCAGCTTAATGTTTGCTTAAGTCGTTTGTTTCATCATTTAATTAACGGTTAAAAAAAAAAATATTTAAACCGTTTCCACAATAGAAATGAATTTCTGAAATTTTTTAAAATAAATTTTCAAAAATTTTAGATAACATTATATTAACAATATAAATCGCAGTTAATTATACAAATACGGGATATTTTTCGCTTTATTTTTGCACATTTGTAATATTTTATCTACTAATTGTTCAAATTATTGCCAATGAAATGATTTACAACCGTGCCAAGGCGGGTTAAGTTTTCCTTTCTTTATCAATGTTGCCAAAACACGAAACGGCATTGCTGTAAAACAAAAGTGGTACAATCGCGCACACAAGTTTATGTCAATGCATTTTAAACTTTAGTAACTGATGTCACAGTTGTTTTGCGGATGAAGATCACCTCAGTATTTCCGCCGATTTCAACCCATTTCCTTTTCCTATAAAAAAGTGCACAACACACACATCGAAAAACTTGTACCTTATATTGCTATCACTGTTATTTCAAGGTGAAAAAGTGGGATAATATGTTTCTGTAAAGTTTCAAGTGCATTGTATACAACTGCAATTGTATTGTACGATACCAAAATAAACATTACGCTTGTGTCACCATTGTTCTGTCTCGGATGTTTCTAGAATGTTTTTATCTGTTTACAACAGTTAATATGTTGTAAACAGATACCTATATGTATATATGTTGTAAACAACATACATATCGGTAATTTATTGATATGCCTTCTTTTTATTGCTATCGACACAATGATTCTGATTGTTTGAATTTCGATCTTTATTTTCTTACTAGCTGGTAACTAGCGTGGGATTAAAAATATAATAAGTAGCCTATATATCTGTGCGATATTTTATCAAGATTTGTTGAGCCGTTCCGGAGATACCTTCAAACAAACATCCATCCATCTAAACTTTCGCATTTATAATATTAGTAAGATTGTTGATAATATTAATACATTCACTGCCACTGATTTTACACTTTCATACAAATTGTTGTACGTATTAAAGAAAAGGCTTGTATAAAGTGAAGGAATTCACCAGATCATCTAGTACAGTCTTAACTAATATAGATAAAAAATAATCTTTATACAGAAGGAAGTTATAGTTAACAACAAACTTTATCTCGTCTTTAAAACAGTTATTTGAATTATTACTTGATAGATACACGTCGGATATAAATCTGAAAACAACCATAAAGTTTTTATTCCATATTTTTTAATGTTGTAGACTGCAAATGCACCAGCAGCCAATGTTGCCAGACTTGCAAGTGCGATGCCTCTTGCTCCTGTAATTGCAAGAGGACCACCGGCGGTGACACCGGCTCGGCTACTACCAAGAAGTAGCTTGTCATTAAACTTATATCATTAAATGTCATCCATTACACTTCTTTCATCATTAAATTTAAATAAAATCAGCAATTTGTTTATTATAATGTATCTTTCTATATCTTTGCATTTGATTCATATCAAATAAGGTTTAAGGATTTTACAAATTATTTATCGATATGTTTTATTTTTTGTTATAAAGTACATCACTATCGAAAGCAACGAAAATAATTAAAGCTGTATGTATGAAGTTTTATCAACGTTTACTTCAAAGTACATATTTATGTTTAAATGCATTTTGTTTTCACGATTGACTGATTCTGCATTTTGTAATTTTTAGTTTTCATTCATATTAACATGTTTTCAATACTGTTGAGAACAATAAAACTATATACTTTATTAAACAATGTATGTATTTGTTAACATTTTACAGATAAATAAATAATTGTATCAGTTACGGTCTTTTTTTAAACATTTAGTTCCGTTATTGTTCATTTATTTCATGCACTAATTTAAAAACAATGAGAATTATTGCACTTTAATATTTTAATTTTAAATTAACAAGAATATTTAAGTCTCAAGGATAAGTATTTAAGTTATAATAGTCAGAAAAAACTCAAATGAAATGATTGCATTTTTCCTTTCCATTACTTTCCCGTAGTTATCTATTTTACCTGTTTTATTTTACATGGGTATTTTACAATGTACGAATAACTTAATTATTTAATTTTTATTCATAATTGGTGCAAAATTTTCTTAAGTCATTTCTTTGTTTTGTATTTTGTACAAATTTTGGATTGTACTGTGGAGGGCAACGTCGGTAGGGGTAGATCTAAGAAGAGATGAATTAGATTGTGTGTTACATCTATATATATAAAAGAAAGTCGTGTTAGTTACACTATTTATAACTCAAGATCAGTCGAACTGATTTAGCTGAAAATTGATGGGGAGGTAGCTCAGAACTAGGAGACGGACATAGGATAATTTTTACCCCGTTTTCTATTTTTTATTCCGCGCGGACGGAGTCGCGGGTAAAAGCTAGTATGATATAATTAAACAGAAAGTGATGTCTGAAATGATGGAAGTACATCAATTTAAGGATCGTAAACATATTCTGCTACACAGAGTGAGATAAGCAGAGATGTTGATATTTGGTAATGTGATATTAAATGATAATAAAAGACAATAAGTTTAAATCAACATAACATTTATATGAAGCAATAAAACAGAACAATAGTGATAAGGAAGACGACTGTAAAGGAGACGGGGAAGCAGGAGTCGAGCACGGCGCTCACGCGAGAGAACAGAGAGGGCCGCCGACGAGCGCGTGCCACGTCCATTGTTACTAACAGCAACCACCTGGAACAAAATAAAATATCACTCTTACTCTTATGACATTCGGAACACAAATAGTATCTTACTCGTCAAAATCGAACCAATCGGTTAGGCTACAGGTTACAATGGTATTGTAATATACATACAAAGCTACATACATATACAATCCCGTAAAAAGCATTATCATCTTATCAGTAGGGATAAAAATCTTCTAGCTTTATCTATTACAAAGATACAAAAGTATCCTTAACCGCTTTGAGAATGTTTCGGTCGTGCTTGCCTCAGCGGGTGCTCTGCCGTTTGCCCCTATATTGAAGTGATCGCTATAGGTGGTCATCCTGTAGATTTTGTAGTGTAAGTAATGTCGCCTTTTTCCTAACAAGCGTTGCTACTATCTGCACTAAAGACGTGTTCACACCAGAGACGCGGGCGACTCATCGAGCAGCGCGTAGCGGCATGCGGGAGACCACGTTAATATGACTTCGCCATTGCCTGCTGATGCATACGAGCACCGCTAATTTGTCGATTCATAACTCTGTATAATATATAACTTAAAACTATTAAACAATACTAAACAATTGAGTTTTTGGATTAACAATTGGTCCTTCGAGCCGGATGTAGGTGTGCTTACCTTTAGAAGTGCAGTCGTTGCACCCCTTGTCCTTGCAAGTGCAATTTTCCTCGCAGTTTCCGTCGTTACACGTGTCTATTAACAAAATATTTGTTTTTAATTTTTTTATATATAATGCAAAGGTTTGTAAGTAAGAAGATGCCAGTTATTAGTTACAGGAAATTAGATTTAAATACTTTTTTTAATACGTTTTAAACGATCAAATTAATTCGCTAAGTAATGGAAATCCAATCTAGAACAGAACTTGCACAAGTAGAATAACTAATAAGTTCTCTTACATTCCTAGATATTATATACACGACAATCAAAAATACATATATAAAGTTTTTAAAATATTTACCTTTGCAGGGTTCGCAAGGAGAAGGCATGTTTATTGTCAGTTGTTGGCAACAATATCAAACTATGCCACCACAAAGTACACGCCATCATTTATACCACAAACTACTTGCAAAAAGTCTACACAAAAATCTAGAACAAGGTTGTAAAAAAACGTCTCATTTGTACTTTGTACAATAGAAGTATTTCGATCGATTAGTAAAAAATGAATAAAGTAGATTAAATTGATGACTCTATACTAATACTACCTGTCGCCCGCGACTCCGTCCGCGCGCAGTTAAAAAAAACTTAATAGCGGTATGAAAAATAGATGTTGGCCGATTCTCAGACTTACTCAATATGCTCACAAAATTTCATGAGAATCGGTCAAGCCGTTTCGCAGGAGTACGGTGACGAAAACTGTTACACGGGAATTTTATATATTAGACTTATTAGTATATATGTAAAATTCTCGTATTAAGTATTATAATATTTTATAATAGCGAAAGATTTGTATTTTTGTATATAACGAATAAACTCAAAAACTACTGGGCCGATTTCAAAAATTCTTTTGCCATTAATAAGCTACATTATCACTGAGTAACATAGGCTATATTTATCATAATAAAATTTTAGTAAACATGAATAAGCGGCGTATTTCTGAATCCCTTAAAATTTGCCTTTTTTATGGAAGCTATCGTTAGAATTACATAAAAATGACGTATGTGAGAAATGTAGATCGCAAAAAATGCTACAAGTATACAAGTTTTACTTTACTAACATATTTTTTAATGATTTTAGTTACATCTAAAGGTTTAAGAATGTAAGAACATAGTAAGTTTTTAAAGTACAAGACCACTTTTTATATAGGAATTTAAACAATTTGTTTCTTTCTGCACGGGTACACCGGATGATCTGTGCACGGAGGTTGTCGATTTCCGTACTTTTTACTCAATAACCTTCATTATTGTATAACAAATTATATTTATATTGATAAATAATTTAACATCTTCATTCGGAAGTGGTTCTTCAACGCAACAACTATGGCGACTGTCTGTGAAACAATACAAGGTATATTTTATCTTAATATAAGCATATATTATAACGAAATTAGTAACAAAATAATCATCTTTAATTAGTTGTCCTTAGATGAGATAGTTAATAGTAAAAAAGCACCTGTTTCCGTAAGTTATGTTCTTCCCATATTTATGTTCTATAAAAACTAAACTGTAATAACGCCTATAACAATTTATATAGCAATTTCTCGAGTAAATAGAAAAATTCTAATAAAATATTTGACGACTTTTTGTTGTTTTTATGTTGTTATTAAATATTTTCAGATATTTTTCTATCTATAGTTACTTTTCTTGCTTAATTTACATTGAAGCAATTTGTCATAATCCACTCATTATTTAATTATTAAAATTTATTCACAGAAACCATAACACAACACAGTTGCAAACCAAATTGTGAATGCATGCAACAAATATGCAAACCGGACTGTTCCTGTATAATAGAAAGTTCTAGAGACCGAATATTTCGCCTGTTATTTAACATTTTGGGAGTTTTTGTCGCCATATTTGCTATTTACTTGATCATTAATTCCGACTCCAAATTATATTTAATTTTCTGGCTTGTTTATTCTGTTTTAAGGCGAATGATGTTAAAAACAAAAGAGACTCATGGAAATACAACGAAAAAGTTTATTTAGCAATTATGTTTTAATTAATGTTGTCACAAATCTACACGACAGACAGACAGACAGTGTTCAGACATAAGGCAATGTTTTTAATTACGTATAATTTTTTAAGTTATTCATTTGTGATTTCCCTTTTCCTTCTTCTACATATTTTATTTTCTATCTGACTTATTTATTTAGTTCTTATTTTTCTATCATCTTGACTGATATTTAATCTATTTATAATCAATGTGTAAGTAATTTATTATGTTACATTATATTTAATAAAATATTAATTTTAAATATGTGCTAAATTAATTTTTAAAATAAACTCTAAATTAAAAAAAACTTATTAACGTAGTAATTTATTGATAACTTAATTAATCCTTAGTGTGAAATAATTACCCTTAGGACCTCCCTTATTAGCCCTTTAAAGACTCTGAGTGAGGCAGGTATTAAAGCTTACGTTCAAAAGCAAATATGTCTGTTTATAATAGTAAGAATTTCTATAAGTTTCCAATTTGCGGTTGCAATAGAATTCTATAAATGCGTAACAGTACGCGCCACGACACCGCGTCACGACCGAGTGCACTGCACTGCCGGACCTAGGGCTGACACATTACTCGATTCATTATAATGATCAATAGCTTTTAAATAAAACCCGAATCTGCCACTGACTGGTTCTACGGATTTCGTAACGATACACTTTGATAGACAATAGCGAGAAAGTTGTACCAGGACCGTCAAATGTATGTTCACAATTTGTAACTGGGTACGGCTACTCCGGGTTGCTTGCAAAGATCTCTCAAGTTTTAAACGCATTAGAATTTCACGATTATTACTTTTGTAACAACCCTATTAAATGTCAATAACTCTATCAAACACTTCTCTCTATCGTATTCTCTATCATATTCTCTATATCTATCTGTGGGTTTCCATTGCGGAAACACGTTCACAAAACATATTGTTATCTCTGGATTTTCAATGAGAGCGAGAGGGACGACATCATTTTGTACAGGTTTTCCGGCAATGGAAACATAGGCTATTTAAATCAAATGCAATTTGTATTTGCGAATGGAAAGGTTGAGTAGAGCACGAAGTTGTCATATTCGCAATGTTGCGTCACCTAAAATACTAATGTTATAGTTCATAAAAAGTATTACTTGGCAAATTATAACGTACTGAGTGATTGATACCCGTTGGTTTTTATCTAGTATACAATGTTCTCATCATCTTTAAAAAAGAATCTTCCTTTTAAGAAGAAAGAATCTCGCTTTACAATTTTCATCTGTGGAAGACCATAATAACATTTGCTTGGAAAAATTGTACGAAGTTTGAACAAATATTTTACTAACAATTTGAATAATAAACACTACGCCATCATTAGATAACAATAAGATTACGAAAAAATTATATTAAATATTTTTTTATATCATAAAATTGGCCTCAAGTCAACCGAAGTTCCACTCCGATGAGTTCCAAGGTCATCACTGACTACATTATAAGTTCCTTGCTCGTTGTCAGTGATTCATTTTGCCGTAAAAAAATTATAATAGCGATTGCGCTGTTTGTAAACAAAAAAAATTATATACATCAGAAAGAGTTGATATTAAAAACCATTTATGCAACATTTCGTGTTTTTTAAAACATAAAATGTATTTTCATTCTCTTAAAAAACTAACATAAAATATTTTGTTTGATTTTATGTACATTTATAAATATATCTACTTTTGTCAGTGATTGAAAACTTTATTTGGTGTGTGTTCTTTGATTATTTGACTGTAACACAGTTCATACTATGACAGGCTCCAACGCCCAACATATCTGTGTAACTGCATATGTAAACATTTTTATAAATAAATTTAAAAAAAAAATTACAAAATAAATAACACTCATGACTCATATTTGTATGGAGTTGAAATTGTGATTTAGAGTGATATCTTATATTGCTAGCGAAATGATCGCCAACAGACTAAAAAAATATAAACAACTTTAGAATAAAACATCAATTTACAAGTCTATATATACCAATCCAATTAAATCTTACTAGTCTTTCTTATTAATATTATAAATGCGTATATAATCATATCTTCTGGTTCTAATTACGACAAAAAAAACACATAGTAACAGTGACTGGCTGAATCTAATGTAACGCTTTGTTTGGCAAAGAATGAAAAAAAAAATGTTATGTCATTTTGATTTAAGAACAAGATTTTTTTATGTTATAAAAGTATACACCAGTGTTATTAATTTTTAAATGAAAAATTACTACCTTCTTAACTTCAGGTAAGTGATAAAAATTACAGTGACTTTCAGAACATAACTTTTATATAGTTAGAATATTAATATGCATAATAGAACTTTATTCTAGTTGTAAACTTGCGTAGCAGTAAAAAGATTATTTAATATATTTACATAATATATTTATGTATATCTAGGTTTTAAATTAGTCTTTAGTCACTACGCAACAGCTAATAACCATCGCTAGATCTTTAATTTTCATATTTCCCTTGTGAAATACGTCTATTTATTCTGCACTGTTTGTGATAATAATATAATTATCTTTTGTGTAATGAAATAAAGACGTGAAAGATTCGACTTACGTTATATTAATGAATAACTTACTGTCAAATTGTATTGTACACGTAAAATTTCTATAGGAAAACTAGCTGTCGCCCGCGACTCCGTCCGCGCGCAGTTAAAAAATGGGGGGGGGGGGTATGAAAAATAGATGTTGGCCGATTCTCAGACCTACTGAATATGCTCACAAAATTTCATGAGAATCGGGCAAGCCGTTTCGGAGGAGTATGGCAACGAAAACTGTGACACGAGAATTTTATATATTAGATATAGAAATCTTATATTCACGTCTAAGTGGGTAATCGAAAATTCTTTTAACTACGCCCTTATTGTACGGTACATAAGGAAATTCCTAAAATCTACATAAACAATTTTCAATTTTTAATATTGAAGATTATTAGTTTAAAAAATAACAAAAATATTTAATTAAACCTGTTGCAGAATTAATACAACAGGTAGACGACTCAGATAATCTGTCATTGAGATGATTGCGTTGCGGCGGAGATGTAATGTGATAAAAAAATATGACGACGATGACGAAACAGTTGATGTCATTAGCACATGTAAAACGAAACTTGTGCTTATGTAACTTTTAACTAAGTAAGATATGATACTAAAGTTTAAGGTTATATAGAAAATACTACAAAGCTCTTGTGAGTGAAAATAACTACGTAATTATGATATTTTTTATATAAGGTGGCAAACGAGCGACCTGATTCGCCGGAATAGCGAAGTGACGCGTTGCCTGACTTTAATTGACGGAGAAGCAGACGCACAGTAAGAGAATACTTTCAATGCATCCAGTCCACCGTTAAATCCACTTTCTTATAAGGTAAGGATGGGAAGGGAAAGTGGAGTAAAATTAGTGATCCGGCACCCCACTCATCAGACTGTACGCGGAATTGCTTCCACTTCACGCCTGTCTTCTGTGTGGTCGTGGTATTGCACCGGCCGAGCCAGCTCATTTGTGCAACCAATGTTGTTGTTATTAACGTATACCACTGTTAAAGGTAGGTAAGTAACTGCTCCACTCTGAATTGTTTATTGGTCGCTTAGGGTGACATTGAGTGTAGATTTAAGCATTAAATATTCACAGGGGCTGCTCTTAGTTATCATTTTAAAAGAAACAAAAGGAATTTTGTTAATCCCGTCTAAAACTTACTGCCAAAATTCCTTCATTAGGCGTCCTTTCATGATTAATTAACCAGTCCACTAGTTTAGTGTAGATTTCTCTTACTAAAACTACACTAAGAGCTCCAACACTGTATTTGAGTGCGCCAGTGAACTTGTTAACGTACAAGAAAAGTTAGTTAATTATAAACTTGTTATACTTATTGGTATGCGAGTTGCTTCCATTGACAGCGTCGATTGACCGCTCTGGCAGCAAACCGGTCGGATGGCCCGTTTTTGTTTATGTCTTCGATCATTTTATTGTTAGGAACCTCTTATATAGCCAACTTATTTAGTATAGGAGCTAGTTTAACCTTTAAACAATATAATTTTATTGTTATTATATAAATGCGAATGTTCAAATAGATGAAATGTACCTCCTAAACGGCTGCACAGATCTAGATGGAATTGGGTATAAATGTAGAATAGGCATAATGCATAGGGACTTACTAAGTATTTATTATTCTGTCGTCGTTATGCGAAGTCGCGGACTTAAGCTAGCGCTTTTTATGTAACTGACCTGCACAACGTCTTCCTGTACTGTTCCTTTTATCAGCGGTATTTCAAAATTAAAATTAAAAAGTAGCATATTGGATTTAGTTCATACTAAAACAAGTCTGTATTTTTCAATTAATTTTAGTATAAAAGATTATTCTTGATAAATGTTTTTCCCTTAATGTACCAACCGTTTTCCTCTATGGTAATATTGGCCCACTTTCTAATCTGTCAAACAATTATTTTACTCTATGTACAATAGTAATTTGATCAGAAATTATTAAGTCTATACAGAGATGTATCTAGCTGATGTATAAAGTTCGTTTCTATCATTTCGTAATATAGAGGTAGGTTGGAATCACGAACCAAATCGATACAAGCTCTTAGTCTATGTGAGTGAAGGAGCCCGAATGATCCCCTCTCAGCGAGGCGCAGTTATTGACCCGCGCGGCTTCGGCTAGAGGAGACATCGCGCCGGCGCGCACAAATCTAATTCAACGTCCTCTCTAGTCTAGACTCAGCCTTGCCTGGGCCCCGCCGCACCATGCCTGCGCCCTGCGACTCGTGCAAAGGTAAAGTAATTAATTTGTAATCGTTAATACATTTTAATTTCCAAATATTTTTCCCTTTTCCATTTTCAAACATCAACAAGTAAATTTGTTTTTAATTTAGATGACACAGTTGTTTTTTTTTGTAGTGTTTAATAAAATGGTAAAATGTATAGATTCACCGTTTTGATACATATTTTTTCATTTCTAATTAATTTTTGAATAATAAATGTCTAAGTTACATACGCGTTGTATTTTATTTAAGTTACAGTTTACATATTATGCTTTTCTAAGAAATGTTTTGCTGATTGGCATAACCAGGTGAGAGCTTTTGTCTGTTGTGCAATTGTAAAAATCTACTATCTTTATTATCTATAATTAAAATATCTTTTTTTTAAATGTTTCAGGGACGTGCGGCGGAGGCACCGCTGCATGCGGCGCGGGCTGCACCTGCGGTCCAAGCTGCTCGTGTGGCGATGGCAAGCCTTCTGGTAATTTCCGAGCCATTCTATTTTCTAATACTTTCCTTTTAACAAATAGTTAACCCAACTCCTAATAAAATAACATGTATGACCATAAATCAGGATTTAATGTCCCCGTTCGGATATTCTATAATCAGTAACAGATAAAAAAATATTTCTGACATTAGCTTATCTGTTGCTGGTTGCTAGCGCAAATTAAAATTAAATAATTTGTTTTCAGGTGGCAAACCCTGCTGTCAGGATGGCGGCAAAAAGTAATTTTAATTTCAAATCTACGTAGATATAATCTTAATATTATAATTATTTAACAATCAAAATATGAAGATCTTCATATTAATGTAATCTTATTTGCAAAAATAGCCTACGTTACTCATTAATAATGTAGCTTTCTAAAGGCAAAAGAATTTTTCAAATCGGCCCAGTAGTTTTTAAGTTTATTAGTTACATACAAAAATACAAAACTTTCCTTCTTATAATATTAGTATAAATGTAACTCATAGATATAAGTACACGTAGTGATATTTATTGAAAAATTCTATATTTTATAAATGTCGTAGCGATAATATTGTGTCATGAAATAAAACGTGGTTTATATTACTATAAAAATAAAATCGATGTTGTATTGGATAAGGTTTAACGTAAAATTATTTGCTTAGCGGCATTTAAGATACATATAGTAACTCATTTTATCGCATTCAGTGTTGAGATTTAGGCATATTATTGATAAATGTTCTTTAGTACATGTAATACTCATTATTTTAAGGATAATTGTATGTGGGCACGCACACACGCATGATTATGTGTAGCGAACTGTTAGGTATTTAATAAATATAGCCATACATATATATTTTTTTGTTTCGTAATGATTTCATAAATTTACGCGAATACACATTTAATAAATTACTTTGATTGGTCTAATACTGTTTTCATTATCATCATCTCCTTAACCTTGTCCCACTTACTTAGGGTCGGTGCACCAGGTTTCCGTCCTCCAAATGAATCTGTGTGCCATCATCTCCATTGTCACCCCCTTCTTGATCATGTCATTATTCACGCAATCCATTCTTTTCCTAGACCTACCTCTACCTGTGTACCTCCACACTCATACTTAACGTGCTCTTTGCCACATGCGATTCTTCCCTCCTCATGGTCTAATACTGTTTTATTTTATTTTAAATATATTTTTTACGAACAGTGATACCTTACTAGGGGGTAATTATCTCTAAAGAGCCTGCTAATCTCACGGCCAAATGGCGAAAATCAAACACTCACATAGCCTAACAATAATAAAAAAAATATTAAAAAGCCGACTGACTGAGACTCTAATCTATGAAATAGCGTCATCTATTAGATGAATTTTAAAACAAAGATTTTTAATTTTTCATAAAAACTAAATTAACTGTATTTAATGTAACTTTTAATCTAAAATATCGAGTATATTAAAATATTGTAAAAACATTCTACTATTATATTCTTATGTCCACTGTATTTTGTTTTGTGCAGTTGTAATAACACTTTGGGGAAGAAGACAAATCAAATGTGACACCTTACTAAGAAAAAACAATAAAAAAAACAAACAATACAAAAAACAAACGCGCGAAATAATTACCCTCTTCTTAGTAGAGTAAAAATACCACGGCTTGTAACTTATGTCTTCAATATGTAAAGATTTTAAATTCAATTTAAAAAAAATAGAATTGAGTTTAAAAATAAAACGAAAAGTTACAAAAAAAAAGTTTATTTATGCGACATTATGTTGGTATAATTAATTATATTATCTATGGAAGCGACAAATGGGACAGATAACATTACCCTATAAATATAGGAATATTAGTTCTTGCCTTAATTTTATTAAAAAAAAACAATATTCGTCATCAAACGAGACAAATTACAAAAAAAATAATAATTATTATTAACCTAAAATAAAGAATTAAATTGTATCAGTCCGACATTAACATGCATATTCTATACCGTAAAATGTTACCAGAATAGAATTTATATGTTAATGTTGCCATAAAACTAAAAAAAAACCCGTTACATTTTTCAAATGATACAACAGGCGTGACAAATAACAGATATTACAGTAAAATTAAATTTTAAAAATAAAAAAAATAATTAATTTAAACGTTATTATAAAAAGTAAACAAATAATCTTAAACTATAATTATCAAAATATAAAAACAAATTGAAATTTAAACTTAATTCAAATAACATAAGTGCAACGAAATTATATTAACATTGTTTAGAAATCTTGTACCAAGTTATACTTTATAATTTTGCCACACTCAGAGTCGATTCGTTCCTAAGGAAGACCCTTAATGTAGATTTTGTGAAAGCACATTCGAACTAAATTATAAAAGCACACTAGCGCCACTCTGTCAATGACAAAAAAGTGAAAACATGTCGCACTTTCATTTTATATTATTTATTTTAAATAATTTTAATATGTATTTCTACTTAAATGACATTTAAATTCAAGCAAAATAAATCTCACAAGTTAAGTGTCACCCTTAGTGAACATTATCTCTGAGTGTCGTAAAAGATAAAACTATTAATATCTCGTAATATAAAGATATCAAAATATGAGTACCTAACATAAGACCTTAGGTACATAAAATATATAATAAACTCTTTTATATAATATATTTAATGAATTAGAACCAGTTTAATATAAATACATACTCTTAAAATATCAACAGACATACAAATATTATAAAAAAATATAATTTTACAATAAATTCAAAAAATACAATGAAAAAAATGCATTTTAAAATCAAAACTATTATTATATAGCTATAAAAAACATATGGCAACACATAATTAATCTTAAATTTTTAATATAGCAACACTACACATTTAACACTGTCTATTTACTTCAAGTGAATTTCCATTGTTAAGAACATATCAAAATATATTGCTATCCTTGTTTTGTTCAAAAGATGGCAACATTTTTTTTTTAATTTGTTTTAGCAGTGGAAATCCACGTTTATATTCATCACAAACACAATCACTGAGGAATCACAAATTGTTCATAGTTTTAATGAAATAAAATATCAATGACAACACTTTAAAAAGAAATTATTCTAAACCTAAGATTATAAAATGAAATAAAAACTATTTTTTTTATCGATAGAAAATATTTAAAAAATATAACACTGGTATACAATGAAAATAAAAACGATAAAACGAAAAAAAGTTTTTTTTTCAAATACCAAGAGACAAAAACAGTAATTATACGAACTATAACATATAGACCGATAAGATTAACTGATCCAGTTGTCAAAAGTCAAACTAAATTGTATCAATCAGCACACTAGCGCCCCCCTGTCATCATCAAAAATGTCACAAGTACTGTAACTGACATGTTTGTTTTATGTCACTATGTCTAAGTAGGTTTTATATATTCTGGCAGAACAAAGCGCGACAGTAGCGCCTCTCAGCGTTTACTGACGTAAGTTTTAGCGCGAGTTTTGACAGTTTGACAGGTGTCAGTTGTCTATGGCACGGGTTCCTCCTCAGAGCCGTCGTCGGAGTCAGCGACGGGGGCGCCATTTTTCATCTGTATCACTGACTTCTTCCTGTGTCTGCGCTCTGCACTCTCTCTATCTACTATCCTGTAAACATTTTTTTTTAATGTATATATGAGAAACCTCTATTAGTGAGAGTCATTGTTCGACTTTCATAAGCGAGAAATCTAAAAGCTAGAAAAATCGCGGTCCCTTGATCTCTCGCTTTTCTAGGTTCCATTTTAAAAAGTTGTACTTTCAGTCGGAACCAAATATACAGGAATTAAAAAAAATACTGTGGTTTTTCTTTGTATTATAGAATATAGAAGAAGATAATGATTGAGCATATATATTTTTTTTTTTACATTTAGCAAATGAGAGTTTAATTTAAGTAATACAAATGTATAAAGAAAAACTAAATTACGCGAAAAAAGGAAACCACAAAGTTATCTTTGGTAGATAGAGCTATTGGCTCATCTCTCACACTTAACTTACTAATATTATAAATGCGGATGTTTAGATGGATGGATGGATATTTTGTTTGAAGGTATCTCCAGAACGGGTCGAAGGATCTTAATGAAATTTAACACAGAGGTGGAACAAAGTCTGCAAGAACGCATAGAATACTTTGAATTTTTTTTTTAATTCCACACGGACAGAGTCGCGGGCGAGAACTAGTTTTATATAACTACTTGTTTAAGTACTTTAAGATAAATTAAAGTAGTTTTAGTATAAGTTACCTGGCAGCAATGAGCGGGAGCAGAGCAGTCTTGAGGCTGTTGAAGATGTGGGGGTGTCTGGTCTCGTGTGAGGCGAGCAGCTGGCGGACTGCGCTCAGGGGATCTGTCTCACACTCACACTCACACTCACACTCTTCAGGGGATTTGCTGCATCACAAGGTATAAAATAAAAGTAAGTCAGCCACAGATCACCTCTGAATTCAATCATGTTTGAAGAATTTAAGAAATAAACCATAAAAAATGGATACAAAAATATATAAATCAAATTTTAACGGGTTTCTAAGCAAAATTTTGTATAAATTCTATCGCTGTTTTGTCAAAGATAATCTTATACAGGAATTTTGGTTTCAGAAACCGATGATTAAGTACATGTGTTGGCGCAGTCAATACCATTAACGAACACCGAGTACTGGTAGGGCGGCCATCTTGAAAAAACTGTCAGTTCGGTTTGAATCGTCATAAGGTGCGCACGTAACGTGCTCAGTGGACTTAAATCCAGTTCTATCTTAACAATCCTAATTACTTTAGTAAAGATATTGACTTTATCATCGAGAATTATATTTGTGGTAATTATTACAACAGTTATTTCATTGAAATATCCGCAAGATGTCAGATAACTCTGATGACAGTCGAAAGACTTCACATATATTTAAATAAAAAAATGTCTAATTAGAATGAAAAAACACTTAAATGTCATGACTCTTTTAAATGTTGAAATATGAAATATAGTTACAAATATACCTGGCATTGTCTGTGTGTTGTGTACGTAGCGGTGTGGTGACGGCGGGCGCGGTGAAGTCTGGGAGTGCGCGTGCGCATGCGAACGCCTCCAGCGAACGCGCGCGTACGTAAATAAACGGACGTATTATACGTAAATCTTGATCTCTGTAAAAAATAAACATTATTATTTCTCGTATATAAAAATTTCCAAAGCTACCAAACTAAAAATAACTATCAAGTGATTTATTTTCTAGAAGCTGTAAACAAGTAAACAGTTATTTGAAATCATTAAAACAGAGAAATTACCTTTCCTTATAGATTAAAGCATTTTAAAAAGATAACAAATGTGTTGACTGCTCTTAATGGGCAAATTAAGGAGACGTACAGAAAGAAGATATTTATTTATCTATACCTATCTTCCCCCAGCTTTCCCTTTTCATCCTTCCTGTCCTAAGGGAAGACAAAATAGCAAATTAAAGTTAATAAGTACTAGTTACCGCCTGACCTGAGTCTGTAGTGGGCTTTAGTGGTGGTGAGTTTGGCTGCGTAAAGCGCAGAGGCGAGGAATGCTGCAGCCGCGGTGTCCAGTGACTGCGCCAGCGCAGCCACACTGTACCCGTGCGCCTGCGCAGCTACATACGCGCGCCGCCGCACTGCGACTGACGCCCACCGGTGCAGCTCAGACTTACTGCTGTTGCCTATCGTTTATTTATTCTTTTATAGTCATTTTAAACTAGTGGTCGCCGCGACTTTTATTAGCACAGTATTAAAAAATAGTCTATAATCAAAGGTCTATAAGGGCATTAACTTGTTAATTCGTTAGACGTTAATTAACGAAGTTAACATTTTGTTAAATGGATTAACTTTCAAGTTAACTTTAAAAAGTGTTAACGCTTTTGTTAACTTTCGTTAATCAGTTTAATTCAATTAATTAAGTTTATTTGAATGTTATCATTAGTCATCAAAAGAAGGTCTTTCCACTTGTGTTAGCTATTTCTCTCAGCCTCAAAAGCAGGATAATGTTGGTATGGTTAACTTTTAACGATTAACTTTAACTTGCGTTAAATTTTCGAGAATGTAACGCTTTAACGATTAACGAAGTTAACTTTTCAATTAACGAATCAACGATTAACGAAGTTAACTTTTCGATTAACTGTGCCCACCTGTGTCTAATATGTCAAGTCAAACGCGATTCCGGACAGACAGGCAAAAATTAAAAAATAGTTTTTCATCATCAGCTATACAAATACATCGTGTCTATGAAATGTATTTTTTTTTATGACAAACAGACACTCAAATGTTATTAATGTATAAGTTAGGATTAAAGTTATAAAATTTGCGAGAAACATAAATTGAAATGACTTGAGTAATCATATTGTTTTTATATTCAAATCTATATGTAAAATTATAAAGAGTTAGTATTTATAAAATTACTAGCTGTCGCCCGCGACTCAGTCCGCGCGCAGATAAAAAAAAAATGAAAAATAGATGTTGGCCGATTCTCAGACCTACTGAATATGCTCACAAAATTTCATGAGAATCGGTCAAGCCGTTTCGGAGGAGTACGGGAACGAAAACTGTGACACGAGAATTTTATATATTAGATAGAGTAAACTTACTTATCTCTTCGTCATCCAGTTTATCTTCATATATAAACTTGACTCCCAAAGACCTGCAATACGCCATCAGATGTAAGGGGTCCACCTCAGACTGCGGCTCGTGTACGAACAGCGCTCCTTTAATAACAAACATAAAAATATTTCCCTTCCCACTCTTTGCTTATAAAAGAATGGGAAGGGAAAGTGAAGTTGATGGAAGATGGAATGTTGGATGAAGATGAAACTACTCTATTTCTGTGTATCTCCTTCTCCGCTGATTAAAGGTAGGCATATCTGCAATTGCAGATGTCTATGGGCAGCGGTAACTTCGCCATTTTGGCGAATTCATATGACCTATTGTTCTTTTGACAACTTTTAATATAAAAAATATGTACATACAGATATAACAGAAGTGTAATAATAGGCCATTGGTTAAGAAAACAGACTACCGTATCCGAGGTTGTAGATTCAAATCTGTAATAATTATTGCGTATTTAGATTCGTTTTCTACTAATGCAACTAGATGCACACAACACTTGGTACATTTCTATAAGTGATTACGATTTCTTTTGGCACAGCCCTGACAACAATCAAAATCATGCGTTGTGTCGCTTAGTGGAAATGTGGTTTAACTGACCTATACTGAAGTGTTGTCCCTTAGCGCGGGCGTAGTACTGATAGTGGTGCATGACGTGCAGCAGAGCTACAGAGTCCCTGCGTCCAGACAAACACACCAGCACTTTGTCTCCCGCACGCACCATCTTGTGCTCGTGTATAGCCTGTACACAGACAACGCCTCACTTCATAACAACATCTTCATCATCATCAGCTCACTATATGTCCTCACCGAGGGTCTCGGAGCCTACCCTAAGTTAGGGGTGACTAGGTCATAGTCAATGCTGGCCAAGTGCGGGTTGACTTCACACATATCTTTGAATTTCTTCTCAGATATTTGCAGCATCACAATGTTTTCCTTTACCGTAAGAACGTCGGATAAATGTACATATATAAATCGAAAAACACATTGGTACATCGATTGCAAGTCAAGTGTTTAACCCCTGAGCCACCGACGCTCACTAATAACATCTTACTAATATTATAAATGCGAATGTTTGAATGTATAGATGGATGAATATTTGTTAGAAGGTATCTCTAGAACGATTGCATGGATCTCGATGAATTTCGGTATAGATGTAGAACATAGTCTGAAAGAATACAAACTACTAATAATAATTTAAACCTGGTAGAGTCTAAAATAGATTAAAGATATAGTGCTTTAGAATAAGGAATTGAAAACTGTCAGACTCAATGACTGATGAGTTGATTTCTAAGACCAAACTTCCTGTATAAAACATATTTAACATAGCTTTAAAGTTCCCTTATCGAGCTCACTTTTACTATTAAAATAGCCTCAAAAGTACTCATAAACACCTTAAATAGCTTCTAAACTTTACAAATTGCGTAAAATTTATAACATCCTATTTGTTTGAACTTACCTCGACAGTGGCTTTCCAGACATGTTTGGGCGGGCAGTGCCACTTGCCCTCATCATCCGTGGTGAAGTCTGTGAGCGAGGAGTCGCTGCACGCGCTGCTGTCGTCGTGCTCCTCCTCCCAGCACGACTTGTGCACGCACTCTGACTCACTTAACACAATACATACAAAAATAACTTCCATTCTATACAGAGTTTATAGTTAAACGATCTTAAACGATAAGAGGCGCTGCTATCGCGGTTGGTTCTGTCAGAATTATATATAAAACCAACTTACTCGTGGACGTAGAAAATGACAAAAGAAAAAATGACAATAGCTACAGTACAAAGAGGATCTTGTGCCATTTTTAATATTGACAGGGGCCGCTAGTGAGCTGTTAAAGTTTAGTTTAACTTCTGCCCACCGGTTCAGATAGTCTTGTCGGTGTACAGTACTTTTCAAATATCTTGGCGTATTAAATTATGTTAAGAGCCACCAAGATATCTGACATCTACTGTACAGCTTTAAAGCTAATAATCGGATAATATAACAGCGCCATCTGACGAACATCACATCAATTCTTGTAACCTTGAGGTGCGATATTTCAAGTAAAGATGGCGCTGTATCCAAATTGAACCGATTTTGTATATGAAAACTATAAACACCGGTAAAAAGACCATAACAATTTTCCCAAAGAAAGAATATATTTATTTACTAACTAAACTCGGAGAATAAGTTGGTTCTTCAATGACTTTAAGGTCAGCAATAACATCTGTTCCCACCCTTTTCTTATAAGGAAAGGATGGGAAGGGGGAGCTTTGATAGAGGATGGAACGCATAGGAAGGGGAAATATTCTCCATGTATGCGTCTCTTCTTTCGATGATTAAAGGTAAGTAACGTATCTGCAATTGCTGATGTCTATGGGCAGCGGTTGTTTCGCCATTTGGGCGAATTCAGGTGCTGAATATTAAGGATCTGTCTCACCTCCTATCAAAGCAGACATCATCATGCGAGGTCCTGTGCTGGTCGGTGCCATAGCCACTGGACCTGGAGCTGCGTTCTGAACAGCTGGAGGACGCGTTCGAACATCTACTCGACCGCTTCCAATCCGTTGATGTAGTTCTGGAAAAATACCTAAATCTGGAATTCTACTACTGACCTTTGTTCGAAACGATACTAAAAATCTAGATTAGTATTTTTTCCAATCGATCGATCGAGAATTTTTATCAATGGATATCAGTTTATGGAAATAATGGTAGATATTTATAAACTAAATGAATGACTTTCATAAATTGTAAAGGAATGAACGAAGTAAAGAGCGAATGAATGACTGAACTGTATAATATTCTACTCACACATTCTGTGTCTCGACGTCATCAGATATCTGGAAGGCGACTCTCCCTGAGGCAGGGTCACTCTTGTCAGGTCTGTTATCACCGGAACAAACGGGCACTCCTTCTATAATATCAGGCACTTCGTTCTTCTCATGCTTACATATTCTTAATCTGCCTTGCAACTTCTTTAATTTATTTGTCGTCGGATCGGATGATGTCCGCCATTTTACTAAAATAGGGTGGGTAGATTAAAAATATCAATATTAACTGTAATTGAACAAACTTCTGTTATATCCGCATCTTTATAGAACTAACGAATGTAAGATATAATCGTAATAGATCTTTATGTTTGTTTAACTTTAACGATCAAATAAATGTCGTAAGTAGACAATAGAACTCTGCTACATCTGGACACGAGTGGGATATAACTAGATGTGTAGGCGCCATTGTAATACTAGTGCACGAAATCATTATATGAACAGTTTTATTAATACAATTTGACAGAGTATGAGCAATCTCTTGATTTGAGGTTATAAGTTCATTTGTAGAAAATTATTTGTTGTTATAAATTGTACTATGTTTTAAAGGTAAGACTTTGGAATTAGCGGTAATATAAAAAATATTGATTCAAGTAAAAATTATCGAAGAGTTACTTATTTTTTAATTCGTAACAGATAAAAAAAGTTTGAAATTCTACAAGTAACTTAAAGATTGAGTTAATAATTTTAGGACTTACCAAATTCTAAGTAAGCATCGCTTTCTGTGAAGCTCATATTGATGCCACTATCTTGTGAGCTGACTGAGGGGTTCTGGCAGCAGATCTTCTTGTTACAGCAATGTCTGCAAGCCACATCTGCGCAAACTTCGTCATCTGACAGCTTGTTAGAACTAGATGATTTAGGAAGGACAGGAGAATTATGAGATGTCGTTACCACTTGAATGATCGTATCCGGTGTCGAAGTTTCACTGGAGTTAAACGAAATATTATTAGTCCCAATAGCTTCGTGGGAAGGCGTACCTTGCCCCGATTTAGGAGATTGTACATTTGGTGAACCTTTCCCGAAATTACTTTCCTCTTCATCCACATGACAAGGTAGAACTGGACTGGTGGTGCACTTTCTTAAACATTGTGTGGACTTCTTCAAGTCCAAACCCAGTTCAGGACCTGATCCTATTCTTCTTCTGCCCGTCTGCGGTGGAGAACTACGTCTCGAGCATGAGCCATAATCAGGGGTAATCATCTCGTCGACTTGATTGACCATTTCACGAATCTCATGTTTTACTTCCGATGCCATTTCTCTCGACATACCCATGAGATATTCTGCTACATCTATCACTGACACTGAATTCTTTTCGCTCTGACTAGACGTCGAGTTAAGGCTTACATTCGACTGATCGAGCGAGTCCGAATTTTCAAGTATATCGTCAACTTTGGAGATAACTCCTCTTATTTCCGATTTAATTTCAGTGGCCAGTTCCCTAGTCATTTCTTTGACGTATGCATGGATGTCTTCAGATGTATGGGAGGTTATTGACGTAGTGGGAGATATCCTGCCGTTTTGACTACAGTCGGATATAGAAGTGCTGCTTTGAGTACTGAATGGGTACGCCTTTCCGGGTGAGAGCATCGGGTCATCCAAGGACTGGAGGTCTGTTTGACTACCGCAGTTACAAAAACCGTTTGTTTTCTCTTCGCTGCTCGGGCTCGTTTCTTTTAAGCCTAGATTCATTTTAGTTTGCGCGCTTAATTGCACTGGGGGGCTATCCGAACCTAAGCTGTAGCATCTAGACCTTCCCAACATGGGTTTAGCGGATTGTGGAACGATTCGTAACGGAGAAACGGATTCTCCTAAAGCGAATTTTACTGGATTTGCAACAGTAACTGCTTGCTCCTTTGTCGTCTCCTTTAAACTGGATTCTCGGGAGTAGAATTTTTGTTTTTGTTTCAATCGGAATATTTGACAGTCATCTATAGCCGAAAGACTGAAATGTCTTGAAGATGCTCCGAAAATCGGTGAGGAAGTGACAGAAGATCGGGAAAAATTCAAACTCTTTCTTGCTCCCGTGTAACCGGATGGATCGAAAGGTACTATATGTTTGACGTTGGCGGATCGACCAAGGAGAAGATCATGTGCCTCTTTAGGCAACATAAACCATCGTAAATAATCAATTCGTGGATTGAACGTGACTTCAGGTTCTATACTTGAGCATTTCATTGCAAGTTTTCTCGCTCTATTGAAAAGATTTCTTGCTGTCTGTAGACATTCAGTATATGTTTGTGGAAAAATTCCCGGACCTGGAAGAGGACATGATTTTGAATGACTACTTAGCTGTATTGTAATGTGACATAGAATTCACTATATTTACCTGAAACTCTTCGCTCGTGGGCGGTTATTTGACCATCATTGTACCTTAAAGAGTACAAAGACTTTCTCTCTCGGAGAACAGAGCATGTGTGGTGTCTCCATTGCCCTGTTTCTGTGTTGACCACGTACTGAGGCAAAATCTTCCAGCCTTCTGTGGCGACCATTTTGAGAGCTTCTAGCACAAATGCCAGTTCTGTATCTGACATGAAATAGGGTAGGGACACTCTGCAGAACCCTGGTCTGAGGTGTTCATTGTAAATTGGCACATCAGGAGCTTTGGCGTCACTTAATTTTCGAACTCTTGCGACTTCCTTTTGACTGCAATGAATGAATTAAGATTGATTTAGAAACTTTTATCCTTCACTGTGATCACAAGAAAATATTATGACATGATAAAAAGAGTCAAAATTAATTTGCGAGTACTAATTCCGCACTAAGTTCTTTGATCAGTGTTATACTAAGGAATTAAATTTATACATTCTATTGCTTACCATAGTTAATTATGTAAACATTAAAGGCGACCTTCGAATGCCACTGGCAATGGTTCAAGTGGGACTTGTTCATTTTACTAGTCGGCTATTAACTATAGTTTCACGTAATTGAGTTCGTATGTGAGGTGCTACTTGAAATACGTACTAGAAAGTATTGTTGGTCAATTTTGACTTTGCACAAGCATTAATACTCAATTTAAGAAGTGTTCAATTGTAAGAATTTCATCTACAATACTAACCCTAGGTTTCTGAGACCAAATTCCCCGTTTACGACATATTAGCTCTCTCACAGATGAAAGACAGGGATGACGATATGTTTTGGTCTCAGAAACCAACAGTAAGTCAAAACTTTGATTAAAACTATAATTCATTCCTCATTTATTAGATCAATTGATATTTACATTAACAAAAGTTATAATTTAAAAGTAATTAATTTGAGATACAAATTTCTTACGAAGTGATTGAGGAAGTACATTTCGTAAATTGAAAAGAAATGAAATGGGAACCGGTTTATTAGGATGTTTTATTTTTATTTTGCAACCGATACAAGGCAATTATAAATGTCTTGTACAAACTGAGTTCTCGTTAAACATTGCTGTAATATAATAATCAATTTTATTTCGATTTGTTAAGCGATCGTAATGTTTCGAAATTTTGAAGCTGTAAATGTTTTTTTTAATGGTAAAAAAGGAAAACCCAGATGAATGTGGCCAGGAAGACCACCATGATTTCTACGTAAGAGTTAATTTGAATACTTACGCTTCCACATCTAATAACTTCTCATATTCCTTCAGCAACTGGTCATCAATACCCAGTACATCAGCACCATAATTCAAATTGCTAGTTAATCCCCCTCTAGCTTGGATACCAAAGACATCATTCAACACAGCGCAGACAAAGTTATGGTGTAGGAATGTACCACGCGGGTGTTTCACCATAAGAGAGAATATTGGTAGCCTCTTCACTGTGGGAGATTCTGTGCCCAATAGAATTAATTCTGGTATGTTCTTTATGTGGGATAGAACTTGTCTGTAAAGAAATACAGATTATACGTTAATAGTGAATGAGTATTAGTTCAAATTTTGTTAGTTATAATCTAAGGTTTGTGACACACATTGGGTTCATATCAAATTTAGCTTCGCATCAGATCATTCATACTTTCGCAAAAGTGTGTTATAAGCCTAAAAGTTAGGTATAAAACTAATTCTTTCTCATATTTGTAACCGTAATAGCTTGGTGTTGCATGTAAAAAGGTTTTATAATAATTACAAGCTACGCATTTCCGTATATTACGTAATATTCCTAACGCACCTCAATGTAGCATGATCGATATTTTACTGTCCGTCATCACGAAAAGGCAGTTATAAATTTATTTACTACGAAATAATATCAGTTACAGTATGACTAAGATTCGTCAAATGACCATCTAATATGTATGTAATTTACTAGTATACTAGTAGTACTATTGAAGTAGCGTTTGTAAAATTATGAATAAATCCAACTATTGTTTACTATAATAATTATCAAGTATGAATTTAATTTATAAATTATATATTTTATAGAAATAAATATATTTATATCTTTCATAATTATCATACAACTGTATTTTAATTAAATCTACTAAAACACTATGAATAATTTAGAATAATAGGATAGACTATGATATTTATATGCAGATTTATAAATGTTTTGATAAATTTCAAGGCCTTTCCAATTTATTAATAGATATGGCCAAAATCGTGGAAAATTTCTAATTAAATTAAATAGCGGTAATCTAATGAAAGTTTGTACATCCTGTTCTTAATTATATCCTTTACTAGTTTTTACACGCGACTCCGTCCGCGCTGAATAAAAAATAGAAGACGGGGTAAAAATTATCCTATGTCCGTCTCCTAGTTCTAAGCTACCTCCCCATCAATTTTCAGCCAAATCCGTTCGACTGATCTTGAGTTATAAAAAGTGTAACTAACACGACTTTATTTTATATATATAGATGTTAGGTATTAAAGTGATACACTAATAGTCGTCCGTGATTATGTCAGCGCGGAAATAAAACAAGTAGCCTAAGTTACACCCACAAACATAAAAAAAAACTTGAGAGGGACACCCGGATGGAACGAAGTTCCTTTCAATTAATTAGTGAAGGAACCAATGTTTATTCTATGCATAAAAAACTTAAGTCTTCACAAGAAGTACATTTTATTTCTATGAATTTTCGTTATATATTGTCACGTCGTTGCCATGGTGACATAGCAAAAAGTGTCGTGACAACTTTTCGTAAGAATTTTTTCCGTCTAGCCCCCTTTCACAACGCGCGATAAGGAACTTCGTTCCAAAACTACCTTAAAGTAAAAGTCCCGTCAAAATCGGTACAGCCGTTTTGGACATTATCCGGACTAAACGTGGAATTGCGGACAAACAAACAAATAAAAAAATGGATTTTTAGCAACGCATCATGTTCGTAAACTATGATTTTTTTCTTTCGATGTTACATCAGTGTCTTGTAGACACTACAATTTTAATAATTGATTAGATATATTGATTGATAATTGCCTCATTCGGTTTTAAAACTTGCTCATTTTTGTAATTTATTTTGTCATAGTTGTTTGTTTATATCTACAAAACTAAGGAAGAGTTCACACAAGAAGATGGACTCTCCATAGTGTTAGTACATTCAAGAGTAGAGAAGAGCTAAAACCTTTTTTTTATAAAGAAAATAAAAAACACCAAGATAAAGGAATGTAATTCAATATTGTTGTGTCTTGGTATTGTAGATACATAAACAATTCTAAAGCAAACGACTTGTTTGTTCGCAATCGATTGTGCTAACTTGCACAAAAGGCAGACAGTTAGGCGCTACCGTACAGTAAACAGGTCACGAAGGATTTAAGAGACTTCCCTATGTTCCTCCATAGCTTTTTTATTTCTTTTTCTTCTTTTCAGCCACGTTATGCCCAGTGCTGGGCATAGGCCTCCCCCAAAGATTGCCACGATTATCAGTCCTGTACAACCCGCATCCAGGATACTGCCGCAACCTTGACTTTTTTATTTATTAATAGTATTTTTTTTTAATTCTTGACTGCCTGTGACATGGGCAAGAATGACATCTCACAATAAGCTCGCCTAATATCCTTTTGTCAGTTAAGCAAATATTTATTACGAAGTTAGAAGACAAACTTAATCTATTCAATAATTTTTACAAAGACATGTTTCTTTACAATGAGTACTAAAATATACATATTATAGTTACTTAACTTCCTGCTAAGACGTGAGGTTTGAAGCAGGATGTGAGTGATAACATCGAAGGGGCTTAGTTGAGGATATTCCTTATTAATCTATGCCAATATGGTAACAATAATTGTATTCCGATCTACACAAGCAATACTTAACGAGTTGAAAAATTTATATAGGAAAGTCTTAACCTAATGCAGACGTAATTTATAAAGATAATTACTTTCTTATGGATCAAAAGTCATACAGTATCAAATTAAATATAACTTACTAGCTTTTACCCGCGACTCCGTCCGCGCGGAATAAAAAAATAGAAAACGGGGTAAAAATTATCCTATGTCCGTTTCCTGGTTCTAAGTTACCTGCCCACCAATTTTCAGTCAAATCGATTCAGCCGTTCTTGAGTTATAAATAGTGTAACTAACACGACTTTCTTTTATATATATACCTATAGATAAAGATGTGATAACATTGGAATGAACATAGAAACCAGCATACATAATACTACCAAAACACAAGACCAGTATTATCAATCTCATAAAAGATTTTAAAATACGTGAAACCAATAGAGTACTGTAATAGTTTCTATTCAAAGCTAAATATGAGTTAAAATCAACCACGCAATTGATTTGTGATTTAATATAGCTTCTGTATATGGAGATGAGCCAAACATTCGTTGCCAACATTTTTGCTAATCTTGACTTTTGCCTAACATGCGAGCAATTTGTTTAATATTCTGAGATAACATTTTAATATCACGGAACCTATTACAAAATATAAAAAACATTTTTGCAATAAAAGTAGCAAACTTAGTACTAGCAGAAAGACGTTATGCCTGTTTAAAAATCCGTAAGATATTTTTGTAATGGAAAACGGCTTAACTCACGTATACCAAGCTTTAGAGACGGTCTAGTTTATTTTGTGTTTTTTGTACTTTCTCAGTATCTAAATTAATATAAATAGCAACTGGTCATTTGTCAAAGCAAACGGGATCTTGTGTACCTAAATTTTCATTGTCTATTTAATATTATGATCTTAAACATTTACACTTTATCTTTAACGTTGGCGAAATCATCGAAAAAACGAAGAGGTTCACTATTAATAAAAAGAAGAACATGATGTTTTAACGTATTTTTTCCTTTATATAAAAATAAAAATAAAATAAATACGTGACCTGTATACATCAACGTTTCAGTTAAGTTTTTAAAAGCTTTTAATTTTCTTTTACGTGATCAAATTATTTATCGAAATAAAAATGACCGTGTTAAATAAACAAGAAGCTGTATTAATTTCACGATGAGGACATTTGCTTTTGTTGTAAAAAGCGTTTTTGGGGCGACGTTCTAAAAAACGAATGCATACATGTTTCGAAGAAACGCAATTGATTTTTATTATGTTCTACTTATTTCTGTTTTAGTTTTAGGTTATAATTTTTATGATTTAGTATTTAGTTATTAAATCATTAAAAGATTTTCATTCATATAATTCTTCTTTAGCCAAGTTCTTAGTAAAATGTACCTCACAACTTTATTCGTTGTTACAATGCTTTTCTTTGTCAAAATACAAAACATATAGATGTCCCTCTTACTCTCGTTGATATAAAGGAGACAGCAATATAATCATTATACAAAGTTTTCAGAACAAAAATTCATGGAGTATTTTAATTTGTATACACTTTATTTCTTTTGATTTTACATTAAAACGTTTTAAAAACATATTCAGTGACGTGAATCAAGATTAATTAATGTATTGTAAACTTGAATTTAATTAAATAACATACATTTCCTGATTACAGATAAACCCTGACTCGACTGTTGACGTATAACAACAGATATCGACTCTGTTCTAGATTGTATATGCAAACAGACAAACAGTCTGGAGGATAAATTGTGTTATAAAACAAGGGTAACAAATGAGTTCACTTGATAATTGTCTCTAGGACTGTAACTGTGGAATTCCACTGCTGTAACACTCTATCGATGCACTGGCAGTCGTATTCGATTTCTTTCAGGAAAAAAAACATTTAAAAATAAAAAAGTAGCCTATATATGCCCGCATGTGTCAACTACCTTCCTGTGAAAATTTGTGAAATTAACACAGACATTTCTCGTTTGAAATTAATCTGTACCGTATATTTGAACTGGCAACACAGTGTTAACATATAGTCATCCCGTTTATTCGCTTTGAAAAAACAAGGATGAATATATATGTCTTTGTATGTTAGTTTTGGCAATAATAACTCAAGGTCATACTGTATGAATTTAATTATGTCACACATGATGAATTATTTTAAGATGTGGATAACGCAAACATTCATGTGTGAATAATATTAAAAAATGAAGGTAATTTAACTTTATGATAAGACAAGATATTAATGAGATTGTTTCTTTTGTATCCGTATCTTGTATCAATATGAAAATGATTTAATAAAAGTGTTATTAACCGAAAATCCTACTTTTCTTCCTTGTCATCTCCCTAGCTTTATTACACGTGAGGTCGTTGCACAAGGTTTTATAAACCTTATTCTATGGTTTAGGTTTTTTTAAGGTTTTTAAAACGCAATGTATATGGGTAAACTTTGTATTTCAATAAAACAAAACAATAGTATGATATTGTACTTTACTTTTAAAACTAAACTAAATAAATATACGCACTGTACGCATACAAACATATATGTTTTCGATAAATAGCTAGTACGAAATGTATTCGTTAATGAAACCTTATGGTAACCACTACTGATTGCTGGCAATTGGAAAATTACACAGCTTCTGCGTGATTTGCTAACAACCTACAATTACGACTACCAAGAAAAGTATATACGAAGAGTTAATTTTTACTACTAGCTTGTACAACTTCTTCTACTAAGAACTTTTTGAAGTATCCAAGAAACCTGCAATATTTCAACGAATTACTTCATACTTACGAGTCCTTTTATGATCACATCTTTGGTATAAATTTATCATATCGATTTACAGTAACAAGTCTCCATTTTCTCGAATCCCGCGCCGTACCGACCCGGTCTCGGACCTGTAGGTCTCGCAGATCCCTATCCACCTCATCCATCCAGCGATACCTGGGTCGTCAACTGGACGCCGACTACTCAGTCATCCCAAGGCCCACTTTGGGTCACTGCGTCACCCTAGTTAGTTAATTTACATTAAGGTTGTGACATGATGTGACTGTGGGTGTCAATTATTGTTTAACTTTAATTTGAAATTTTATCAAAAATTTTCCGCACTTATTCGGCAAATATTGGACGAAACCCAAATAAAGTAATAACAACCTTGTTTACAATCAAAAGGAGAAATAACAAAGGTGTTTATTGTATTCACAAACATCACCTTGATAAATGACCCATTTCTTCAGCGACAAACACTGACCTCTATTGATATCTGATGGACAGGTCACTTCTCAGAAATGACAGCTTCAGATTCGTTCCGAATTAAAACGGCCAATTGAAGTTACTGACAGCTAATTCTACCTCTATTAAGTTCGAGTTTTCAACGCCGCGCCGATACCAACCGCTACCGTCAGTCAGCGCCAAAATGGTGAAAATCAAATGGGTACAAATTTTCACTGTTTATAGCCAGTCCAGAGTAATATAGAGGTCAGCGGTAACATCGAAATAATTGAGAAGCGACGGAACAAAAGCCGATAAATTTGATTTTTTTTTTATTATGATGTCAATCGGTTTTGAACCATGAACTTGGCCATATTTTTACACTTACACTTTCCAAAAAAAAAAAAAACTTGAGAGGTGTCAAGGGACACCCGGATGGAACGAAGTTCCTTTCAATTAATAAGTGAAGGAAGGAAGTCTTCACAAGAAGTACATTTTATTTCTATTAATTTTCGTTATATATTTTCACGTCGTTGCCATGGTGATATAGCAAAAAGTGTCGTGACAACTTTTCGTAAGAATTTTTTCCGTCTAGCCCCGTTTCACAACGCGCGATAAGGAACTTCGTTCCAAAAATGATTTATATAAGTATATATACTGTTCCGACGCTCCTCAACAGACGCGTGTACGGAGTTTTCCGTAGTGTTATTTTGAAATGATCGACGCATCTGCTGCATCGTGGGCGATGTTGACTAACGAAAATAGATCTACGGTTTCCACTTTCATTTTTTATAACTACTTTTTTGGCGGATATTAGGCAAATAATTACATACAAATTTTATTCTATAAAAAAATCGTGAAGTATTTATTTATTGTGAACTAATTGAATTTCTTTCTTCACAATAAATTTATCAATTCATGATTTATACTTGAAGAGCGTCGGTGGCTCAGGGGTTAAGCACTTGACTTGCAATCTGCAGGTCCTGGGTTCGAATCCCGCCATGTAACAATGTGTTTTTCGATTTTCGATTTACATATGTACATTTATCCGACGTTCTTACGGTGAAGGAAAACATCGTGATGCAACCTGCACATATCTGAGAAGAAATTCAATGATATGTGTGAAGTCAACCAACCCGCACTTGGCCAGCGTGGTTGACTATGGCCTAGTCACCCCTAACTTGGGGTAGGCTCCGAGCCCCTCAGTGGGGACGTATAGTGAGCTGATGATGATGATGATGATTTATACTTTGCAAGGACTGCAGTAAATGAGAATCCGTGATCTCTGCGTATCCAGTCTGGGTCACGCGCGTAACTTATGTTGTTATTGATTTCTCGTATAAATTAAAGTCCTAATTTTTTTTTAAGAATATTTGTAATATTCTTTAGAACCAATTTTATGTAATATTAAGTAAACAACTTGATTGTGATTCTTTGTTTTCACGCCAGAATATTTAATAGCAATTTGTTTATCATAGTATAAGTTTCCCTGAGTATTTTACAATAAAACAGTTGAAATACCAAACTAGAAAAATTGTTGCCAGATGTGTATACGTTTTATTATTTTATTTATAAAAATACACAATTATTGGTTGCTCAAAACATTACATATAACTGTTCTCTCGTACAAAATACGTACTCAGTACGTACGGTTATTATATAAAATATAATTAAAGTGACGATATCCGTAAAACAGAAGCAATAATAAAGCTGAAACAACGTAGAACTTCGTTAGTGATTTGGAAGCGAGTATGCAGAATGTAATTTTCCTTCGATATAGGTCAGTGGAGTATTAAGTGGCGGCTGATTAGATTAGAAATGGGTCTCCGTATGTCCTCCCTCTCCTCCTATCTCCGATATTGCAGAGGAAATATGTACTGTTAACAAGATTTCTTTGTAGTATACCGTTATTATGTATTTTTACTTAAGGCAATATTAGTTAAGATCGTGTGAAGCGAATGGCGCGCTTTTTGTTACCACTACAACTGTCAGATAGATGTAGTGAGGTGACGTAAGCGTTGATATTTTTGTAGGTGTAGTATTGCGATACAACGGCACAATGTCGGTTTTCTCTCTAATAATACAGGTATCAAAGATGGCTCTTTCAGATAATCTTAAGACAAAAATGGATTTCCGGAAAGCCAATGTTTTAAAGACATTTTAATTTTGATTACAAGAAGATAAAGATCTTATTTTGCAGAGTTCGAAAAGTACAAAGTCATTTTTCTCAAATGAGACATAGACCTAAGATTCGACGAAATTGAACTATTGTATAAATTGTAGACGTATATATTTTACTAAGAACACATAGGCAACACTTAGTTACAGTAGTATAAATATTTACTATGATGCGATTTAATAAACATAGTAAGCCTATGTGTTCTACCAGACTATGCCAAATTTCATCAAGATCCGTTCAGCTGTTTCGGAGATACCTTCAAACAAACATCGATCCATCTATCCAAACATTCGCATTTATAATATAAGTATGATTTAAAAGTGTTATATAAAATGAGTATCTAACATAAAATATAATAATTACATAACAGTCATATTTCAAGAATAAGAAACTAGAACGATGAAACAATTAAACGGAAATAAAACCCACATAAATTGACTTAAATATCGTATCCCAAGATTTATTATATGTCCACAGAATCATTATGAACGTTTTTGGCAACGAACTAGATAGACATACTGAATGATATGAGTTCAGTGTTCCAGTTAAACTTACGATATTTTACGTCTGTCCTAACAATAAATATGTTCTTTAGAACTTGTGTGCATTCTACTAAAGTAATCATTGGTTTCTGAAATCAAAGTCTTTGTATAAAATATACCATGATCCCTAGATAGAACCCTAGAACACAGATAAAAAATATGTTTCATACAGGGATTTTGGTTAACATTTTGACCAAAGATTATTTAAATAGAAGACTTACCGCCCTCCCAGAGAAACGAAAAGAAAATGAAATGAAATTTTTTAATTTCATTTCCTTCATTTCATTTTCATTTTCCTAGGGAAACGTCACAAATTGTCACTTAAGGAGTAAAGATTTTATTCTTAATCTGCACTAAGGACCGTCCTTAATAAAGACTGTAATTGCAGTAGTCATTCCTTAGTATTTAATCAAGATAGTATGCGAAATATTCGCATTTGTCAAGCATATAATAGTCAAAACAAATTCAGTAAGTTCACATCTGTTAACTGCGTAGTCTATTCAATAATGTGGCTTCAGTAATATTGGCGCCTTCCGCAAGTAAACACACGAATAAATTATAATTAGTGTCCCCAGAGCATCGAGGTCTGAATACACCCGCTGTTCTGAAGCGAAGGTCAAATAATAAACTTTAACTCGTAGACATATTGAAACATGTTGAGTAAACAAGTTGATATGTCACATTTCATAAATTCCCACTAAACATGTACCGTATATATCTTACTAATATTATAAATGCGAAAGTTTAGATTGATAGATGGATGTTTGTCAGAAGGTATCTCCGGAACTTGATGAAATTTGAAATAGAACATAGTCTGGAAGAACACATAGGCTACTTATACTTATTAAGTTTTATTTTATTCCGCGAGGGCGGTGTGGGCTATAGGGACCGTTTTTTAAATATTATCAATTATCTAATTTTTTAATATATTTTTTTGTAAATAAAAAAAAATAACAAATTGATGACTTGTAGTAGGTTGTATAATAGTCGATAGATTCGAACCCACGAGTTCTAATTTTTGAGTTACAAATTCAGCGCACCGGAATGGACAATCGACTGCTCCCTGAACGAGACCGATGTCCTATTTAGAGTCGCATTAAACTCATTTTACGCAAAGACATCTACGAGATCCAACTATCATAAGGATAGTAAAACTTTATCGGTGGTTTTAAAAATTTTATAGGCGTAATTCTGAGGTTATGACCTAAAACGAAGACATTTGACACCAGCGTATACATTTTAAATCGTCTAAAATAGGATCATTTTTTAAAACTTAGTTTTGATTGAAATTATAGTCTACTTTAGAAAACTAATTGCGTTAAAAGAATAGAAAAAAATTAAAGTAAGATTACAAATTAAAATTGTGCTATGTTGAAATCCGTAATCTCTGCTTGCCCATCTGTGCACTGGGCTGGAGTATAACATTTATATCTACTCAATTTATATAAATATATATTTTAATATATATACATATGGATGTATATATATATAAAAATATATATTTATCAAACACAATATATTTGCAAATTTTTTTTAATTTATGTCTCATATTTGTCCGCAAATCCGCATCTGTTCCGGGTAATCTCAGAAAAGGCATGACCGATTTTAACGGGACTTGGACTGGAAGGTAGCTAATGTATGCAGATGTAACTTGGGCAATTTTTTTTTATTTCCCGCTAACGAAGTTGCAGGCAATCGCTTTTATTATATAACAGTGAATTACAAATAACTTTTGCTATCTCTATTTTTTCAAAGGGAATGAGGGGGATGCCAGTATGTTTTATATACCAGTCGAAATGCAGTAATATAAGCAGTATCCTAATTGCATTTCATGTGCGTATCGACTAGCGGGCGCCGGCAGTGGCGACAGTGAGCAGCCCTGCACAATGACCCAATTCCCGATCGTAGTCCGAACGTCGCTCCCCTGACCCCATTCTATTTGCAGTTGTTTCTACGTGCGTTAGTTGAGTACAAATAATGAACTAAAGCTAAACTAAAGTGTAGAAACGCTTTAATACGACAAACCAATTTGAGACCTAATATTTGCTTCAATAAGTCCACAGTCAATAAACACTACAAAAGTGGCGATTAAAACACTGACTGAACGTCTTTTAAACTATACATGATTGGTTTAAAGTCTATCGGTTATTACGACTTAATAATATCGGTCGCTTTGATGTTGCTATAACCGGTTTTGATTGTATCATTACTTATTAATAAATAATTCACCATTTTTTTTTATCGCTAATTTTCATTACATGTCTTTCAATAACATAGAAAATAAAATGTATTTTCTTTGCCCTAATCGAAGCAAATGAAAGGAAGTCAATTGAACATATCAATTGATTTAGCCTCGAAGAAAATGTCCCGCTGTCGCCGGGAAATGTCCTTGATGCGAGGAAATAGGAAGATGAGAATTCGTCCATCCGCTATAATGATTATGACTACGAAAGGTCGTTCATTATGGCTCCCTTTGTTATGTAACTGTTTGGGATACAATACACACATTTGCAAGTATTTGTTACGTATAAAATAAAATAACAATTGTGTATTTGGATAATGTTATGAAAAGAATAACCGAAACCAGTTAAAGTCTTTCCAAAGAATCCTATTTTTTTTATAAGAGAAGGGGGCAAACGAGTGGTGGGAACACCAAGGTGATCGTCGACGCCCATGGACGTCCACAACACTAGAGAAACTGCAGATGCATTGCCGGCCTTTAAGAAAGTTAGACTACAGTCTGTAGTTACAAAGTACAAAATAATTCGGAAAACGGATGACATAACGATTGATCATTAAAAACCGGATATAAAAGAAACAATTAGTTTAATCACACATAACTCTCTTCTTATTGCACTCTGTGACTTCCCCCAGTATCCCGGCACATATCTCAACAACTTCGTATACAATATATTTGATGGAAAGAAGCGACATCGCAGTTTTATATCGTAATATATTCAAATGCGTAGCTATAATAAAGTACTGTGACGTCATCAGGAAGAACATAAAACAGGGGTAGCCTCGAAGTTATTTACGTAAGCCAATGGGAAGTGATACAATTATCATAATATATAACTACTAGCTCTTACCCGCGACTCCGTCCGCGTGGAACAAAAAAAAAAGAAAACGGGGTAAAAATTATCCTATGTCCTTTTCCTGGTTCTAAGCTACTTGCCCACCAATTTTCAGTCAAATCGATTCAGCCGTTCTTGAGTTATAAATGGTGTAACTAACACAACTTTCTTTTATATATATAGATAGATAGATGAGAAACATACTAGACAAAAAACTATCACTTTTCTTGGTTGATGAGGTAAAGATGACAATCACACACGTGCATATCATGTTGACACTCATCGTTATGAACCCATACTGATGAATTACGAAAAGAATGTACACACTCCTGTCATGACAGATCCTGTCTCTTAAAAATCAAAGTTCATAAACATAACTAGGCTTGAATTATTAATGCCAGAATTTTTTAGTTTTATTGTTTTTGTTTTATTGTTTGGGTATAGCATAGGGAAGAATAGCATGTGTCAAAATGTGTCTTCGATAATAACGTCCATAATTATTATGAATGTACACACTATATAAAATTAAGCTTTAAAGATTGTTATTTCATTACAGCCTTAGGATTAAAGTGAATTTTGGATGATTTATGAGGACAATGTAACAAGGATAAAACAAAATAAGGCGATGCATATTATTTTTAACGCGTTAAAAGTTCACCTTGATAAAATATGTAGGCGTTATTTATAAGGCAATCCTTATTCAAAAGTACGTTGATGCAATTTATAAAATAATAATACATAATATATTTATATGTGCAATATTTTGATATTTATCAATGATTAAATATATCTGTGATATTCTAATGATATATGATAAATTAAAAAAAAAATACGAATGATTCGAGAACTTATACTGAAGAGAAGAGAAAAGATACTGCTTAAAATGTATCCGTCCGTATGTTATGTTATTGTCGAATACGTGCATACGTATTTTTGCAATCGTAAGCCAATGCAAGTTTTCAAAGTTTTAAGTTCAAGTGCATACTAGCTGTCGCCCACGACTCCGTCCGTGCGGAATTTAAAAAAAACGTAATAAGTAGTTCTTAGCCTATGTATTCTACCAAACTATGTTCTCCATCTAATTTCATCAATATCCGTTGAGCCGTTTCGGAGATAACTTCAAACAAACATCCATACATTCATCTAAACATTCGCATTTATAATATTAGTAAGATTTATGCATCTGACTGTACACTAAACGTCACGCTTAGAGACTGAGTTTTAAATCCAGTAATATTTCGCGACAATTTAAAACACTTTTTTTATAGAAATAAATAAAATGAAATTGCATGCCAGTATTCAGTGAACTCTCAACCTTGACCAGATCTATCCATCTTGTGGGACTACCCACGCTATTTTCTCCGTTATAAAATACTTGATATTCATAATTTTCGTAAAATATATCCATATCTTGCGTGGGTGTCAAGGCGATAACGGAAGAATATAATATTGGCTGTACGATGTGTGGGCGTCAACCCTCTTGTATTTTGTAAAATGTTAAGACATGAATTTTCCAAAACTTGACATATATTTAATAATTCTTAGAATCTGTTACTAATATAACCTATCATAATTTCCATCGAAATAACTCTTAAAGACAATAAAAATGACATTTTATTACTATTTGATTTCAGCATGCGGTTTACGGAAGAACGCATAATGTGGATGGCTTAGGAAGGCTTTTATCAAGCAGACGTATGTCACAAGCTGATGAAGATGCGTTTTACTTCTAGAAGTAAAAGCAGGGCTTGCACTTAGGATCTATGACCGAAACATTTTCAAACAAATCGTCGTTTTCTTTTTTCACAAACATTGTTGACGGAAAATTATGTAATCCAAATGATTTAACGCTAGCGCAATTGGATGTTCGACAATCTGCCGTCGTTTAGGATCAGCTTGTGTAAACATAAGTTTTGGCCGCCGATGTGATTTTCCATCCTATATTGGTTAATTAAACAAGTCTCATTCAAACAGAACATGATGTTTGAATGCCTCTATTAATACTATCTATAGTATTTATTAAAGCTCATATAATTGGACGAAATTTGACCATAATAAATAATCAAATATGTTTTAACATTAACTGTGTCAAATTTCCCGTTCATCTGGTCACGTATTATTAAGACTTATGTACCTTAATCTGTATCTAGATAATTATCTTAATATCTGAGGTCATGCAGTAATAACTCGTTATGACAAATAACATAATAAACCCTCATCCGATTTGCGCGGCGCCAAGCCAAAAAATGTAATGACAGATTATAAATGGACCGAGCACACTAACGCCAAGGAATCTGTTGACCTGAATTATTTGCAAGACTTCATGTTGACCTAGTAATGAGCAAAAAACTTCTACGAGTATGTGCGTTAGAGATTATTATTCATTTTGACAGCTGTTATATAAATATAGCGTTATAAAAATAACGCATTTGATTCGTGATACAGTTATTTATTCCGCTTAGTGGTAAATAATTTATTCCTGACAAGATATTCAAAAGAAACATTGAAACAGATAGATGTCAGAGCATTTTATTTGAGCAAAATCTTATGTCTGAGTACATCAAAGTCTTACCTGGTTATATTGTCTTGCCTTTCGATGATGTTCTGCAAGCCTACAGCATCTCGCAGCTGAACTACCAACGCGGCGCGCACCGCTTCCGCGCACCTGTACTCCTCGATCCTCTCGGATAGCACCTGGACAAGATTATATATCATCATCTCCCTTGCATTATCCCACTAATTGTCAGCTTACAATGTTTTATCAACATTAATGTTTCAGCTTAATTTTTACGGCCGGTCGCCTGCCTGTCGTCAACCCTACTTGGGAGAGAATTTAAAATAAACAGTATTATACCCTATCCTCTCATCTCCTCTCCTCGTTCTTCTCCTCTTTGTAAGAATAGAGATAGCAATAATTTTATTGTGTTTAGTTGAATTTCACAGTCAATAGTGATGTGTCATTTTATAATTTAAAAAGTTTTTATTCCATTGCGAAATTATGAACTCGTTCTAAAAACAGTTTTTGTATTTGTAAAAAGAAATTAATAAAGCTTTCGCGGTCGCATCAAAGAGGAATAAATTTTAATAACTGCATGCTCGCTCGGTCTTTCGTTAATTACTGCACCAGAAACAAAGCTGGATACGAAATAACTTTGATACGCTCACAGAAATTTATATTAATACTTTCTTTTTAACACTGTTTGTATATATATATTTTTTTAAATTGAAGAAAAACTTTTAAACGTTCATTACATAATTACATATTTTCAGATTAACAAAACTATATGCTGAAGATCGAATATAGAATTTAAACAATTTAAAATCATATTGTCATCTATTCTCTTTAAAAAAAACTGTGACGAACATCTGCTTTGTATGGATGTTCTATAAGACTGTGTAACACTTACCTCAACATCATCAGAATACACTGGAGAATTCTTAAAGACATCCTTCTTCACCACAGCAACATAAGGTCCTTGCACACCACCAACGAACTTTTCACAATTGAAGAATAACGCATCCTTCCTCACCATACCTTCCTCAACTCCGAGAAAAGTAGGATTCATATCCACATTAGAAGTCGGAGCTACCAGGGTATAATCCCAGAATGACCAAGCTCCGTACTGATGGAGAAGAAGTGTGGTCGCTACATCATCAGCGAAAACTCCCGTCAATTTAGAAGCGGCAGGAAAGAAACCTATCATTCTTTTCCCAGTTCCAGTATTCTCTTGTAGTTTCATTTCCAAGTTGTTCAAGTCTATGAAACCGTCTTTGGATTCCGCGATTTTGATTATCTGGAAAGATAAAGGCGAATTAGTATTCTGTGTAGTTGGCCAGTATTGTTTTCAATGTTGGCATATCGATTAACTAGCTGTTGCCCGCGACTCCATCCGTGACGAAATAAAAAAAACTTATTAAGTAACCAATCTGTTCTTCCAGACCTTGTTCATGTATGCCAAATTTCATCGTAATCCGTTTAGCCATTCTGGAGATACGTTCAAACAAACATCCATCCATCTAAATATTTGCATTTATAATATTAGTATTTTGTCAATGTTAACACATATAAGAGTTGAAATGAATAACTACAACGCCACGGACGTTTGCTTCGAACCCCAGTAGCTAAAAGAATAGTATTTGTTTGCTGTTAACCCTTTAATCTTAAAGATTAGGACCAGAAATTGATTTAAAAATTGCAAAAAAGAAATTGCATAAAACAGATCATTGTGTTCAAAACAATCGGCGTATAAAGAAAATGTAATCGTAGGAGAGGAAGTAAACAATTATCACCATTGGAAATCTGGCGATGTGCAAATTATTTCGATACATCTATGTCTAAGTAAGCTGCTTTTACGATTGTGTCATAGTCTATTTTTAGTCTATGGTACAACCAAAATTACACTTCAAATAACGTGCACATCGCAAGCTATCTGATTAACAGGTTATTAACCTACCATTACCAAAAGATGGGTGCTCCGGTCATAGACCGTTATTATTTCGGACGTTCGCAATCTGATAACATTTAGAATACATTACTGTTAATTCCACGAGCTATTGAAACGTTGAGTGGATAATAAATAGGTAGATCTAAACGAGAACAAAAGGAAATCACTAGATCTATAACCGTGTACTGTTGAAGATATTGTGGAAGGTCCATATAAAATCATCTATACATCCACAACTTGTTATCATCACCACAACATTGCTTTACAAACTCCACTAAATTGCCAATGCTACGGAGACAAAAGGACTTCCTTTAATAATTTAATTAAATAACAATTTATATGCTACTTATGAGCGGTTAATTACTTCCTTTAATTGATGTCATTAAGGTCTGTGACTCTTAATGCAAAGTTTATATGTTTGTTCGTTATACCAAACTGGCCAAGGTTCACCAAGTGCTTGCGGAAGGATAACTACCAAATATGGAGCGTACCATCTAAGTATGTATCTTGCAAAATTGTTTTTTATTGTTCGTTATATCGTGTTTCCTGTCCCAAATATATGTTTCCTTATGTCAAGCTAATTATGTTTATTTTTGTATATTACATTTTCGAATAATTTACCTTCATCTAAAGTCGGGATAACTCTCTTAACGTCAATTACAATGTCTTCTTTAACCTAACATTTGTTAATCTTACAATTATAAATGCGATGTTTGTAAGTGTCTCCAGAACGGCTGTATAGATCGCGTTGAAATTAAGCATAGAGTTAGAGCATATTAGTAGAACACATAGGCTACTAATAAAGTTTTTTTTTACTTGCGCGCGGACGAAGTCAATAGCGACAGCTAGTTAGAAATATTTAATCATTTCATTTAAAGCCAGATACTTCTAAAGGATCTTAAAAAATATGAACTCTATCAAAAATGATATTTCAATATTAGAGTTACAACGAACGTAAGTAATGAGAGTCTTAAATAAATTCAATTTTTATATTATCTATTGAAGCGATCAAAAGCTTATCTGAATTACGTTTGCTAAGTTGGTATAGTAGAAGCCATTCAAGGAATTAATTACAATTCATCTTCACTTAAAATAACAATAAAAGAATTATTCTATTGCTTATTTGAGAGAGTACTGAATATATTTACATATTATTAGCTGTCGCCCGCGACTCCGTCCGCGCGCAGTTAAAAAAAAATTAAAAATAGATGTTGGCCGATTCTCAGACCTACTGAATATGCTCACAAAATTTCATGAGAATCGGTCAAGCCGTTTCGGAGGAGTACGGTGACGAAAAATGTGACACGACAATTTTATATATTAGATTTATTATTTATTTACCGAATTGCAAACAAAATAAATACAGACAACTTAGCATCATCGGGATTTATAATAATGTAGGTAAAACTTTTATTATGCGACTGGTCAAGTAGAATGAAAGATTAGTCACGTTTATTACACTTAATCTTGATTAAAAAAGACGTACAAACTCAAATTAAACCTTGTTTCAATCGTATAAAGCACAATTTTATTTGCTATAAAAAACCTGCTCTATTCTTTGTTCCGGTCTGTCTGAACGGACCCTTAAAAACACTATCAGGAATACTCAGTTGTTTAATGATTACTAAGGGCAGCCCTAAGTGTAATAAGCTACTGCTAAACTATAAACGTAGTAACGAAGATTAAATGGAGTTATAATTAATGTAACTACAGAAATACTAAGTTTTTCTCCTGTCTCTTAACTACTACCTTAACGAGGCTGACGCATTTTACCAGTAAAAACGTTACAATGTTAAAGAACTTCCTCGGGTTAAACGTCTTAGAAGAATTCTATATTCACACAATTTTATTATCTTACTAATATTATAAACGCGAATGTTTAGATGGATGGATGGATGTATGTTTGAAGGTATCTCCGGAACGTCATAATAGATCTGGATGAAATTTGGCACAGATGTAGAACATAGTCTGGAAGAACACAAGGGCTACTTATTTAATTATTTTTAATTTCACGCGGACGAAGTGGCAGGCGACAGCTAGTTTTTATATAAAATTGATTTGTTTACATAACTCAAATAATACATACAAATGTACTAAAAAAATGCTAATCGATTATGTTTTCATACAAACGTACGATAGTTTCTGTGGTTAAAATATTTTATTCCTTCAATGGAATTATTTATTTGGCCTTCGTTATATAAATATATTCCTGACATATTTAAATTATTCCTACTATTTGTAATTAATAGTTCAATAGGCAAATAACAAACGACTGACCGCGATGAACTTCTTTGACCCTAGTAAAGAAATCTATTTGTTTTACTATGAATTTCCACTGCTGAAACACTTCGTACGCGTGAAATACTGTCTTTAGGTAGCATTTTAATTATTTAGGCCCAATTTTTTTTACTTAAACTTATAGAACATTTCAACAAATACAAACTTTCATCCCTTATACTTATTTTGCACCCTTGAAGGTTAAACTTTTACAAACCTTGAATGTTATTTATTTATATCAAATTAACAGCCTTAATAATAAGTTTCAAGCATCTAACTATAAAAATAAACCCTTTTTTCGCATTAAAAAGTAGCCTATATCCTTTTTCAGGCTTAAGTACTTGTGTACCAAATTTAATTTAAATCGGTTCAGTAATTTTGTCATGAAAGCAGGACAGACAGACAGAGTTACTTTCCAATTCAAGTAAGGATAAGACATTTTTCCTAGTGGAAATAGTATTCTGAAGATAGCTGCTGGGACTAGGAAGGGAGCTGCATATCATTAGGAGAAACGCAATATCATTTTTTCACTTGAAGATATCGTAACGTAAAATCCGTCAGAAACAATAACGTTGCTACAATTTAAATTAATCACGTATAATAAATAGTATATCGTTTCAAAATAAACGATTCCTACTGTTCGCTCGTATGCATTGTAACTGATAATAAGTAAATAGGAATTTGCCGATCGTAACACTCAAGTACGCACATAAGCGATAGGGATTGTCAATACTTCTAATGTTAAATAACAAATTTATTAAAAAAATCACTAATATTATAAATGCGAATGTTTAGATGGATGGATGTTTGCTTGAAGCTATCTCCGGAACGGCTCAACAGATCGTAATGAAATTTGGAAATAGAACATAACTAGCCTGGAAGAACACATAGACTAATATTTTTTCTTTTAATTCCGCGCGGACGGAGTCGTGAGCGACAGCTAGTGCGTCATAAATTCGTTTTTTAAATTTCGGAAATTGGAGATAAATCTATGATCGACCCTGAATAACATAATTAAAAATGTAAAAAAATATGTAACATAATTGCTTGCTAAAATTGTGAAAAGAACTTGAATAAATAACAATTTGAAATACAGGTTTGCTAATAGAGCTCTTGTTAATGTAACATTGAAAGAACGGAAAAACAACAAGAAAATTACTCGATTTCTTACCCTTACTCTATATCTCTCTGTTATTCTTAACTTTATCTATTTGTCTAACATTACTTAACTTTTTTTTAGCTCTTTGCATTGATTTTTTCATGTATTTAGGGTTAAAACTGAAGATTTTATTTTATTTCTAAGTGGTAACCCTAAGTAAATTAACAACTGTTATTACAACCTTGAGTTTACGTAATAGGTGCGATTGTGCAAAGTTATTGAAGGACGTGACCACGATGCAACACGCATTTAAACTAAGATAAGTTTAAAAAAACTTTAACGCACTAAAATTATAGCTCGTATCATAGGTCAGTATCATAAAAATATTTTTAAAAACATAGACAAAACTCTACAACAGGGAGTTTCCACAGGTGTTTACCGTTGGGCCGATTGCATCCATAGAAACAATGGGACCAATGGGATTTTTTTTGTTTCTTGTCAATCGACCTAATAGGAAATGTATCCCGTTGGGCCAATCGACCTACGAATCAATCGGCATTGTTTTTAATTCTATGAATTCAATCGGTATACCGCTTGAACGGAACGGAACGGAACAGCTGTTACGACTAGAGACTCACTAATATTATAAATGCGAATGTTTAGATGGATGTATGGATGTTTGTTAGAAGGTATCTTCAGTACGACTAATCGGGTCTCACTGAAATTCGGCATAAATGTAGAACATAGTCTGGAAGAACCAATGTAGCGAATGTGGCTACTAATTAAGTTTTTTTTTCATTCCGCGCGGACGGAGTCGCGGGTGAGAGCTTGTATACTATATATTCTTATATCTATTCATCTAAACTATTATTAGTAAAATTTGTCTGGATCAAAATATTATGAATACAAGGATATTTGCCAAAACTGTGTGTATAGAGATCTCGCTAATTCGATACATAAAAATGTCTATGAACGTATAAAATAATTTATAATTGGAAGTCGCATTATGTATAACACAAGCGAGTTAATAATTCATTCAGCGACTGTCTCGTAATATTAAAATAAACGTCGTATTTCTGATTTACACAGGTTTAAAATTGCATCAGTCCATGAACCATTTATAAAATTCAGGTTCAGTTAAATTATATATTGTTTATGTGAACCAAAAAGACAATTTCAAAGATTTATAACCCCTTCATCTGCTACAATTTAAAATATATATATAGAGAGAGAGAGTACAACCTCCTCTTTTTTGAAGTCGGTTAAAACATTATACAAATACATAAGCTTTGCTAGACTTTCTTTTACTAAAACACCTTAACAATCAAAATACATACTTAAATCTAAGAAAGAAATTCCTAGACAGACAACCACTTTCTGACAAATTTCTAATCTATTTCAACTATGTTAAATTTTTTAGTAAACCATTATAATATTTATTGAGATGAAACGGATTGCCTGTACAACTAGACTGTTATCAACTATTACTTTTAACAATGGTAGACCCCAGCAACAACGACATCTGTTGCAAAAACTGGTCGGCTCGCCCGGTGCAATACGACACAAAAAATAGGCGTGAAGTGGAAGCAATTCCACGTTTCATTTGGTAAGTGTGAGTGCCGGAGGCCCAATTTTAGTCCTCATTACCTTCCCACCTTTTACTTATAAGGAATGAATGTATGGCACTTAATGATAGAAAAGAAAACAAACTCTGGTATAGAAGCAGTATTACCTCAGCATTAAATTCTCTCCAAGGTGCGAGCTGCCGTTCCGTCTCTCTCGAGGACACGAAGAGTGCCACTCTCTGCGGTCGTAGCGCGCGCAGCAGCCGCGGTAGAGACGCGCCGAGCACAATGACGTCATCAGAACTAGCACCGATCGCTGCGCCAATTATAGCTTTTGACTCTGACCTGTTGGAAAACATTTACTTAGAAAGACGGCCTTTGGTAGCTGCAGAAAAACTGAGATTATCATCTAAATAAGTCTGCAACCTTAAAGAATTTTTGTGATACTACTCCATTGTCCACCATAAAGATATCCTTCACTGCGTAAAAAAACAAAACTCATTCTAGATTAGCGAGTTGTGCTAGTCTGTTAATGTTAGCATACGCAAAATTCGAGTCGTGGAGTATTGGTAAATATAGCCCTCTTCACTAAGTCCTAGCACACTCTTAGACCCTAGCCAAAATTACTTACTCTTTAGATAAATTTTTGGAACGAAGTTGTTATCGCGCGTTGTGAAAGGGGGCTAGACGGAAAAAATTCTTACGAAAAGTTGTCACGACACTTTTTGCTATAGACGAATGAGCGCTACTTCACCATGGCAACGACGTGACAATATATAACGTAAATTCATAGAAATAAAATGTACTTCTTGTGAAGACTTAAGTTTTTTATTCATAGAATAAACATTGGTTCCTTCACTAATTAATTGAAAGGAACTTCGTTCCATCCGGGTGTCCCTTGACACTTCTCAAGATTTTTTTTATATTACCTATATATCTCGCTCTGTCCGGACGTGTATGATAGTGCGGTGCACCGTGTCGCGTGCGTTGGCAACACATCTCGCACGATGTACTCTTCAATCCACTGCAGCGCTCGCCCGGAGCCATTGTAGTCGCAATATACCACTGTAGACAACATAACAATATTAATATAGCGTGTTTAGTTAACTAATAACTATAGCTAATATATAACGGCTAAACACTTACATATTTGTTCCCATCGATTTGTTATATTAGCCTATCGAGGGCCCTTCGTCAAACGTTGAATGCGTAATACGCCGCGTCCGTGATATACTATTCCTACTCATTCTGATGAAGGGCCCTCAAAGGACTCGAAATAGTCGGTGCCGACACCGGATAAATAAGTGACAACCAACATTTTACTTATTGGTAATAATAAGAAAGTACAATATTCCTGTGACGAAACATTTTATTTATCCTTAAATTTCAGAACTTTTATTTCGTTATCACAAATACAGTGCAAGTTTTATACGTATTTTACACGAAGACTTCTTTTATTGTGATTAAAATTGTAAGTAAGAAAACCTTTTAACATTAAAAACTTTCGTTAATTACATTTATGCTTAGTAAACTTTTAAAAACAGCAAATCTCCAATACAATTAACGTAAAAGTATAAGGGTATGAAAGAAGCCAGTTAGGGCTGTGTCATATCAGAACATTCTAAGTCTAAAAGTAAATTACAAAACTGTATAATGTGTAATAATATTTTAACGATATACCTTCAACGTTAAGAAGACCTATAGGTACGTTGGTGGAAAAGAATGGCGGATGATTTGATGTTTCATATCTTGTCCAGTTAATATGCTTCTTAACCTAAATATACTATTCGCAATAAACTCTGGCATTTTTAGCAACCCTATAGAAATAGGAGTGCCAGGGTTCGTCGAACTTGTACGCCAATGTCAGACAGGTTGGCCAGGTATTGGACAAAAAATGACTATCAGTGATGCGATATCTCGCATTGCGCATGTTAATGTAAATGACACACAAAATGGCGCGCTCCTAACATTGACAACAGTCGGCATAGATTAAAAAACGTACTGTCAGTTTAGTGTCAATAAAGGCGCGAAAATTATGGTTAAGTTTATTTGGTTAGAATAAGTGTATTTAAATGTTAAATTATTAAACTTGTCTAAATGGTTTCGTTTGCTAAGTAGACTTCATAATTTTAAGAGTCAAGTCATTTTAAACTGTGTCTTAGAATTATTTTGTACGGTATTTTGGAGTTAAACTTTTTTTTTGGAAAAAATACGCAAAACTTTTACTATTCTGTATCTTTTTAAATCAAAATATTATAAAAATTTTGAAACATCAAAAATAAGTTTAAAATTTTGAAAAAGAAAAATAAGTCTAAAATAAATAAAATACACATAAATCTAGTGGAAATGTAACGTAAAAGCAAGATGTTACTGTTATATTCAATTTTTAACTTTGTAAAATAACATCGAATGTAGGAAGTTGGCAACACTTCGAGCAATAAATCAGATAGCACAGTTTTGGCTGAATATCACACGACAATCTCTAAAAATTTAGGTTTGGATTTAATAAACTGTTACTATTATTTTTACTATTACTATTATTTACCAAAATAATTACGCAATTTATTTAGATTTCAAAAAGAATTTACAGATTAAAAATTTAGCTTAGCTTTTCTACTATCATATTAGTATGCTTATCGTGCGAAAAGCTTATCTGACCGTTGGTTTCTGAGACCAAAGTCTCTGTATAAAATATAATGTCGTCCCTGACATTATCTTTGACAACGCAGTGATAACAATATATTTTAAACGGGGACTTTGATCTCAGAAACCCAGAGTTAGTTGGTTAGAGAGCCGTTGATATAGGATAAGTTCTGTGGGCCTAGCACGAATATTTATGATAATCATCTTCGTATCGTCATCGTCATTTACGTCGAATTTAGAATGAGAAGTATGGTGTACTTTACGTCCGATAGGGGACGCTGCACAAATTTTAATAAAAATATTGTCCATGACGATACGACAGCAATTGTCACATATATTCGTGCTAGGACCACTGTTGGACAATATGTTAAACAGGACGTGACATACGTAGTGAAAACACATGACAAGACAGCATAATACGACAAGGATCTTGTGACAATGTTAACATTACTGTACTAGTGGGACTTTTAGATCTATACAACGTGTTTCTAGCTAGCGAAAGCGAAACATTTAAAAAAAATCATATTGTTATCTCAGACTTTTTTAAGATCAAGAGAGGTATGGCAATATGTTTCTACACATATGTTTCGATCATGGAAACCCACAGTAATCTATCTTATATATAAAAGAAAGTCGTGTTAGTTACACTATTTATAACTCAAGAACGGCTGAATCGATTTGACTGAAAATTGGTGGTCAGGTAGCTTAGAACCAGGAAACGGACATAGAATAATTTTTACCCCGTTTTCTATTTTTTATTCCGCGCGGACGGAGTCGCGGGTAAAAGCTAGTCATTTATATTATAACGCAATTGCATAATGCGATTACGAGTGTTGATTTTTTAATAAGATATAAAACGTGACTATTATAAATTATTTAACACGGAAATATTGCAAACATTTTAAAGATACTATAATGATAAGAAATACTAATCTGTAAATGAAACGCCTAGGCCTTGTTGGAGTAATTTAATCTATCATTAAAGTTTTATAATTTCTTTCTTTTATCAAAGTAAATAATTAAAACTCACCTAATCTTAAGTACCTATGTATCAGTAGTAGTGGAAGTTTAACAGTGGTAGACGCCAGCAACAACAACAGATAATTTTAGATTGACAGCTGATAGATATGTATGGAGGAGTAGTACATACTGTGCCGACCCTCCGAGATAAGGGCAGGTTGATGATGAGACGCCAGCAACAACAACATCTGTTGCAAGAATGTGACCGGTGCAATACCACGACCACACAGAAAACTGACGTCAAATGGAAGCAATTCCACGTACAGGCTGTTGAGTGTGTGCGCCGGAGGCCTAATTTAAGTCCTCATACCCTTTCTATCCTTTTCTTATAAAAAAAGAATGTGAAGGGGAAGTAGCTTTGGCAGAGGTGAGGACGCTTAGATAATATCCTTAGTATTTGTTCTTTTTCTGTGCGGCCACTCCCCCATCTCTTAAAGGTAGGCAACGCACCTGCGATTTCGGATGTCTATAGGTAGCGGTCGCTTCGCTATTTCGGCGTAGTCAGAAGCCACTAGCTCGTTTGTCACCTTATGACATAAAAAAAGGAACCAGCAAACTGTTAAGCTTTTATAGCTAATGTATATATTTATACGCTTTAAGTAAATTATACTTGTCTGTGGTTAATTATTAGATGTTAAAAAGTCGTTAAATTATATTGCAGTCGTTACGTTTGTTTATATGTGTCACGTTTTCCCGCACGTCGCTACTGCGCCATTGTCTGTTTACTATTCGACATTACCAGTTAGTACATCTAATTGTGGACCTAGAGCTAAAACAATATTTAAATTTTCAATCAATTGTAGTAGTCAGAAGAATCAATAAAGTAACAAGCGATCGCACGCGACTTCCAAAGAATCTCTCTATCTCTCGCGAGCAGAATTAAAAAAATAGTAGCCTATAAATTGTAGACTTGAGATAATCCGGGAAAAACGCGAACTTGCGTACAGGCAGACAAATATTAATTATTTCAATATTACATACAGATACTAATTTTGTTCATTACATATGTAGAGACATAGTAGATACAAGAACAACGTTATATTTTTAAAACCACAACTTTACAGGAGAGCAATTTTAAACATTTAAGCGTTGATAAATTAATTTTACACATTAATCACCGCAACAATTTTATTATTTTCCGACGGTAAAATTATCAATATTTTAGAATTTATCACCATTTTATTGTTAAAAATTGCTCTCCTCTAATGTTGTGGTTTAAAAATATCACGTTGTTCTTGTAAAGTGGCGATATGTACTACAAGTATATAGATAGAAAAATAAAGTGACCATTAGAGAAATCTACTGAGGAAGTTCCTATGACAGACGTGGATAAGACTTGTTATCGATTTCTATTCTTGTCTTCTTTTTTTTCTCTATCACAAACGCGGCTAATCTTAGTTTTCTGATTGTTTGTAATCGTGATATTAATTAGTAATTTTAAAAGCAGTTATAAAACGTCTTTCCGGAAACGTATTGTATAAGTTCCTAATTTAAATATAGAATTACGTTAGGACATATTTTTAAATATATTGTGGCTATTTCATTTAATGTGTACTACCCACTTAAAGTAAATTATATTACAAAATCACATAAAAAACAAGGACCACTTTTACTCAAGATGAGCATGTGAATTAACAAATAAAATATTGTAAAGATTACTTTGCGCAAACATTAAATGTATGCAGAGATAATATTTGAGACACAGCAGCGGCACTCATGAAGTACGTGATACTCGATACAATGTGACCATATGTTTTAAATTGCACATCTTACATTGATAACAAATAACCTAATAAAAGGAGCTTCGATATTACAGTACGTTCAGATCATCGGACATATTTTTAACTGACGATCCAAGCATTCTATCAAAAACATCGAAAGCAGATCAAAACACCATTTGTATGTATACTCCTATCTTACTAATATTATAAATGCGAATGTTTAGATGGATGGATGGATGTTTGTTTGAAGGTATCTCCAAAACGGCTCAACGGATCTCGATGAAATTTAACACATATATAGAACATAGCCTGGAAGAACATATTTTCGCACGGACATAGGCACTGGCGACATATATATTACATTACATTTGCTTTATGTAGCATTGCATTTATCTTACTCAGTACAAATTTATCCCAACAGCAAAGGGTGCGAGGCGCCCTGGCGCCATCACTAGACGTTCTGCATTTAGTGACACCAGACTGATCTTCGAACCCCGGCGCCAAAGTAATACGGCCCTGATCATACAAAACTTAAAAAAAACAATTTTAAAGGAAGATTGCAAATGTGTTTTAATCTCCTTCCTCCTTATTTTTTTCCTTCTAACATTAAACAAATGCGAAAAAAACTAATAAAAACGTTAACGTTAGTGATAAGGATTTTATCACTAAGCTTGCCGTATTATTTAAAAAATACACAGATAAAGAATGTATTATCTAAAACCGCGAAGTCACACAAATGCAATGCCTTGCCCTTCCAATAGCGAGAAATTTAGCATTTGATGAGTAACAGTTATTTCAAGGTTACTTATGTCTGATTTTTTAACATCATAATAATATTATAAATGCGAATGTTTAGATGGATGGATGTTTAATTGAAGGTATCTCCGGAACGGCTCAACGGATTTTGATAGAATTTCTCACAGATGTAGAACATAATCTGGAAGAACACATAGGCTATTTATAAAGGATTTTTAATACAGCGCGGACGGAGTCGCGGACGACAGCTACTGTCAAATATTTTAAGATACCAGCTGATTTTCGACGGCAAATCTTTAGAATAAGAGAAAAGTGAATAAAAGGGATGGCAACATTGTGATGTCAATGTAAATTCTCAGTACATAGGTCCTATAAACAGAAGATCGCGTGTTATAAATACATTATAGCATCAAGATGTCAAACAGACGGACAATGTAACGAGCGGACGTCTTGCGGTCCGTCAAGGCATTGACAATGAAATACCTGTTCTTTAACCGCTGGCATCCATTACTATGCAACAGACTTCGACATCTTGACAATATATGTTATGTAATGTTATAACACGCCGCGAAATTGTTTACACTATTGAAGTTAGCGGTAAAACAGATGTAGACATACTTTGTCTGAGATGTTTTTAGCCGACTTCAAAAAGAAACCACGTTACTCTGCTCCCGATGCTCCGATTTTGATAATTCTTTTTTTTAATCGTAAGGTAGTGTTTGCAGGGGGGTGTATTAATTATTATAATAAGCAATCCAGTCACTATATTTCAATTAAAAGTTTTATAGTGATAACGAATTTAATATTTGAATTTAGTAGGGTTTCTAGTTGGCCAGATATCCAACTCAGTGACGAGATATAGATATTTTTTTATCATTAATAAAAAAACAAGAAAGAGGAAAGGTTAGGAATCTTCACTAAAAATCTATGTCTTTCAAAGATATCTCACGGCATCTCTATTTATACCACTATTATGTAGATCTCTAGTGTGCTTAATATTTTCGAAGTTAAGTTCAGACAGTTTAGTTGACGCGTACTATACGCGATAATTACGCGATATACTCATTTCTTTACCTAAACACAAAATCTACTAGTTTTCTAGTTATTTAAAAAAATCAAAAAATAGAACCCATCTGCAAGCACTTCCTTTCGATTAAAATATTTTTTATCAAAATCGGAGCACCAGAGGCGGAGCTTCGCGGTAACACACATAAAAAAATACAGTCGAATTGATAACCTCCTTCTTTTTGAAATCGGCTAAAAACAAGCTTCTAGCGTGAGTAGTAGATGTAGTCAGTGCTGCTGTATCGGATATCATTCCTTATCTATCTTTTATCTTTGCCTTGGTAAGTCTATTGAGGTATTTTTATTAATATTTATACTTTACGAACATAATTATTTCTGACTTTATAAAGTCTTGGTTATACATTCCAATGTAGGTTTAGGTTAAAATTGTATCAAGACATTGTCTTTTTTCTCTGCAGCTTGCATTTGTTATTACTTGTTAAATGCGAATATTTCAGTGTAACATTAGTATTATATAAATCGGTCTAACATCGTTAGAAATCTTTTTTTTTTAATATAACAGAGGCATTTATTTTGCAAGAAATGTCGAAAGCCTTCATTGGTACAGTTATGTACAGAGAACAACTGATAAACTTGAATGTGAATAAATGTAACCACAGATTGTATAAAAAGGTTTGATTTTTATAAAGAGCGAACATTATGTGTCCTCGAGTATGGCCAGACAATGCAAATAGCAAATGACATGCAAATCGTAGGATTCGCTATACAGATAGTGCGAACTCGGAATGTTTTCAAGATAATATGCGAAGGAACGTTTATCAACCAAACGATACACGTTGCTTATTTATTCAGCTGATGTTTGATTTTTGGTCGGAAAGTCGACCGCGATTTTGCACGATAAATGTAAAAAAACTAACTAATACAAAAATTGTACAGAAACTAGTCGGAAGCGACTCAGTCCGCGCGGAATTATAAAAATACGTAACTATTATCCTTAAATTAGCCTATGTATTCTTCTAGCCTGTCTTTTATATCAACGCTAAGTTTAATCCAGATCAGGTGAGGCGTTCTGGAGATACATTCAAACAAACATCCCTCCATCCATCCATCCAAACAATCGCATTTTTAATATTAAGTAAGATTATAGTAGTACATTGATTTAGCAAAGAAACAACAAATAGGAAATTGTAAGAAATGAATTCAATTAAAGCTTTCAACTTCCTTAACTTTGAACTTCTTTTAGCTTTCCTACTGCAAAGTTTAAAGCCCTCTGTATATCAACAAATAGCATATTTTGCAAAACACTCACAATTACCATATTTGTATATAACAATACCTTTATCCTGTACACCATGACATTTAAAAGTGAATATTTTGTATCAATTATTTTATTTTTTATTTTACCGAAATACGGTGTCATTCAAGAATGCTTCCTAAGACTATAAGTACTTTGTAATTGCTTATATTTATGAATATGAATACGAATAAAGACTGCTATGAGGATGAAGAATAGGAAATTGAAAACATTATTTATCGGCCAAATAACTGTGAGATCATATTCAAAAGATCGCATCAATCTTTTAAAATATTCATTAGTACTTTAGCAAAATATCTCATGCTTCATGTTCTTATTAGATAGCATACAAAACTGCCAAAGAGACATGTTACAAAATATTATAAATCAAATATTCAACATGTTTCAATACCTAATATAAAAGCAAACAAAAATATAACCGTACCTCTCGTTCTGAGTAGGAAGTGTAAAAATAAAGATAGAATATCGGGCCCAGACTGGGACCTTGTGGCACGCCCGGCAACTACGGCCGGTTTTGATTATTTATAGGCGATAAATAAGCTTGCGTCATTTGTCAATTAAATATACTGCGAACCTGATAATTCTGCGAGTGTAATAGTAACCTATATATTTATATGTAACTATAGGCTCGCGAATTCCAATAGACATTTTTTTAATTGCTTTCATATATGAATATGTTACTTTATTTAGCCGACTTCAAAAAGAAGGAGGTTATCAATTCGACTGTTTTTTTTTCTATGTGTGTTACCGCGATGCTCCGCCCCTGGTGGTCCGATTTTGATAAAAATTATTTTAATCGAAAGGAAGTGCTTGCAGATGGGTCTGTTTTTTTTTTAATAACTAGAAGACTAGTAGATTTTGAATTTAGCTTCAAAATTTGTTGCGAAAATTAGGGACAATTTTGCTTTTAGCGCTTACGTAGGCTAAACTATAGGACCTACATGAAAATTATGTATCGACGATTTGTAGCTCTTTAAATGTGCTAAATAAAAGTCCACGATAGCATATATCTATCTTTTTTAGTTTTCTCACAATAACCATTTTCAAATAGACTAATTAAAATACGTGGTATAAGGTTTCAACCAGAAACGGTGATAAGAGGTTTAGTGGATGTTTTAACGCTTTTATAAAAATTAAATTGATAAGAAAAATTTGTGTAAATTATAACGAAAAGATGTTTTACAATATTATTTACCCAAATCAGGCTAATACATAATCTTACACAGCACAAACTCGGCAAAACACCACCTGTTGTTTACTAAACATAAACTGAATTTAGAACGGCTTAAATTTTCTGGTCTATTGCGCATTACGAATTACATAACAAACAAAACAATGCAGCGAAACAGCAATATTATTTTTTATATTTCTTTACATTTTAATATCAAGTTTAATTCTGTATTTTTTTTTCAGAAATAAACTAATAAAAACCCAAAAATGTAAGTTAAAAAGTACATTGTTTGTGTAAAGGTGCGTACACAACTCCTGTTTGTAATATCTTAATTTAGAACACCATGTATCACACGCATAGCTGTTACGAGCGTTAGCAACGCAACACTACAAGGTCAAAGTCCGCTAATTAATTACAACAGCATTAATTTGTTATTGTGGCCTGAAGTTTTACTATTTGTTATATAAATTTATTTTACATTTCACGTTCGAAACAATAACAAATATATTTTTCCGGTAAAAGCAATTTACGCAATCGTGTACTCTGTGACAACAAGACCGTATGAGCTTTAGTTGCAATAATTTGCGATTGCTGTGACGAAAATAACAGTAACACAGTTTTTTTATATTACAAGATGGCGAATGAGCCAGCGGCCAACTAAATTCGCCGAAATAGCGAAACGACCGCTGCCCATCGACATTCGTAATCGGAGATGCTCTGCCTACCTCTATAGTTACAATTCTACAGTCGTCGGAGGTGGAGATTTCGCCCTCCACCGTCAAATGCACTTCCTTTTACCATCCTTTCCCTATAAGAAAAGGATAGGAAACGAAAAAGGAACTAAAATTAGCTTCTACCACTATAGAACAATTACGTAATTTTTATATAATTTAATAACTACATGTCTGTTTTAAGTTGAAAGTAAAAAAAATCGGTTATTATACGAAAAAATTAATGCTAAGCCTACTGGAACAACAGGTATAATATTAAGAAGTAAAAATAAAACGGATTTTATATCATATTACTATCAGTGGATAACAGATGTTTTCACCATTTTTCAAGGTCGTAAGAATAAAAACATTCACGCGAAACACGTGTTTTGTTTATTCGCGTAGAACACAGACAGAAAACTGTTATTTGTTGAAATATTCATACGTGCGAATGAGTCGTAAAAATCTTATTTCTGGCAACACTGTCTTGTGGGAAGATCAACATACGCGAGCATTACCTATGATATCTTGATATTTGATTTGTATTTATAAAGTATTTTTAGTCACTATTACTAAAAATTACGGTAAAACAATTTCTGTGTTCAAAAATAACGTGGTCTTTCTTCAACATTATTAAGAGTTCGAAGTAAAATTATCGAAAGGAACATGTTATGTAATAAGGCTTTATGCTAATAAACATTGTGTTTTGTTGTCACTTATCAAAATAGATAATTTATTAATAGTTTTAATTAAACTCTTTGAAATTAACAACCCTCTAAATATATTAAAATTAACCTTAATCATTAAATAACAACTAACATGTATCCACAACGTTCTGACGATGAAGGAATCGTGATGCAAACTATCTTCGCAGATATATGCAGGTTGTCAAAGATATGTGTGAAGTCAATCCGAACTGGGTCAGAGTTGTTGACTATGACCTAGTGACCCCTGACGTATAACGAGAACTGATTATGACGATCCTTACAAATGTACAAAAACTTACGATCTGCTAAAAAGGTTAAACGGCGTAAAACCGCGACAAATCAGCAAATATACAACGATAGCTACGGAACAAGTTTCCGTCTGACCTTGGCTGAGCGGAATGTATGCGGAACACGTGCTTGCCGTGTTGACACCACGTCGGGCTCGATATCTCGATAACAAACGCCTCAAACACTACAATAACCTATTTATAACGTAAATCGATTTCAAGAAAAACTTCAGATAAACATTTATTTTGGAAACGTTAGTAGTTTTCCACAACCAAAATAATACAGCATATTGTTATTACAGTTTTTTTTTTAATGGAGTGAGATAATATCTTGTATGGAGGTTTTTTAAAATTAAATTTATTAGAAAACGAGGAATATTTTTAATTAATCGATTTTTCAATAATAAAATTATTCAAACTTTTGTGAGACATTATCATTAAGTAAATATAGGAAACGGCTAAAACACTCACGCCGGCATTAGTCGGTGCCGGCACCGGACTACATTTATCACCGACTAGACCGCCCATCGGGGGCCCTTCATCAGGGTGAGTGGGACAGGTATTATTTCGCGGACGCGGCCCGTCTCTCACTGATTTTTTTTTTGTTTTTCGGATAAAAAGATTACTTATTTATAAAGCCAGCAACAACTACAGTTCTAATGCCCAAACAATAGTGGTAAAGGTCCACTGGTCATTATTAAAACCAATAAGAAAATAAGTTTAATATTTGTCAAAACAGTTAAATATGTCAATGGCAATAGTTTTCAATGAAACTAGCTGCTTTTAAGCAAAAAAAAAAATTAATCGATTATTAAATGTACATACATTTATGTAATTTATTCGAATGACCAGACCTCTAAATTGATAAAACGTGTTCGCGTGTCCCATTCAAAACATATACCACGTGTTGTCAACGAACTTGTTTCTAGGTCTAGGACAAGTTTTTATTACGTCACGGAATTTTATCGTTTTTAATACGATAAAAATTCGCATAATCTATTAATGATTTGTAATTTATATATAATCGATTAACTGTATTTATACAAGATAAATTTAATATGTCATCATAATAATTTCCCTATTACGACAAAAAGGGAGAAAAACAATGGTACCACATTTAAATTGTAAGTTGACTGTCACCCTCGACTTCGACAGTGGATATTTATAAAAAAAAGTAGCCTATATGCTCGAGTGCATCAGCTACCTTCCAGACCAAGTCCCGTCAACTTCGGTCCAGCCGTTCCGGAGATTACCCGAAACAAATGTGGCCTAAAAAAATTGGCTTTTTGTTTTCAGCAGCACAACAACATCTTGACAAAACGTATAATTTTTTTGATATACATATACATACGTGATATGAAAAGATTAAATATGTCTCAAACGAACTTCACATCGTATTAATATTGGCTAATATAAATAAACATATAGGCGTATATCTTTCTTAAAGGCCGGCAACGCATCTGCAATTCTCTTAGTGTTGCGGATGTCCATGGGCGTCGGTGATCACTTCGGTGTTCGCGCCGCTCGTTTGCCCCCTTCTCTTATAAAAAAAAAAAAGTTTACTAATACGTAATTAAGATGTATACGTAATATTATTTTCAATGTAAACAGTAGTTCTTTTTGTGCAATAGCAATAATGTAAATTTCAATACGTAATTTAGTAAACATTTATATTAGTTTGCGTGAGTGTACTCTGGGAGTGTGACTATTGATGATTACGAAAGCCATTAAAATGTAACGATATTTTATCATTTCTAGCGTAAACAAAGCAATATTTCGTATTATATACTACTTTTATGTGTTGTTTACTATTTTACATAACAATAATTCGTATCCATATACTTCTGAAAAGTGTATCCTAACTTTAAAAAGTCGTATCCAAAAACATCTGAAACCTTATGAAAAGTGTTAATGTTTATTGACGTGGCACATTTAGGCACTTCTACATAGTTATATGAAAGAGATTCCTGAAATAAATAAATGAATTTTACAAATCAATAAGTTAAAAATCACGCGATTACTTTAGCTATCTTTGACACATCATTAACGAAGATCTCAATATTATTATCAAAATTTTTATTCTGTTAGTTTAATCTAATATTTGGATAAATCTTTGTAAAGGCGACGCACGTACGTGCTTCGTCTTCAGGTATTTTAATTGTTTTGTTTTGACAATTTGTTTCGCGACACCGGCCTCCCGTCCAAGGGCATGAATAGAATTTAATGTTAAGTAAAACTATGTAACGAATGTATAATATCTCAATCGCCATTATAATATTGTTCATACTAAGATAAAGAAATTACTTCTTTAGAATAAATTTATCTTAGTTAATATACTTAGGGTTACCTTTAATGTTCAACGACTTTAAGGCCGCGGTCACGACATTTGCAACCAACAGGTCGGTCCGACGAGCTGAGCGGGGCGATGTAATAAAAAGTAAATGATTAAGAACAAACAATACAGAGAAGCTCACGAAAAGAACGGTTAGTTCGATCGGTTCATTATTGCCCTCGGTCTTAGGCTGAAATTTATAGTCGGTACTTGGACTTTGCTTAGACTTATCTTACGAGTTTGAAATTTATAGTCATATGCTAAGCTTAGCTTAGACGTTTGCTTAGCAAATGCTAAGTCACCAAAATCGTTGACTTAGCGAAATCTGACACGTTTCTCGACTACTTTTAAATTCGTATAATATATGCATCCGTAATTGCAGATACGTTGCTTACATATAATCGATGGAGGGACAGAAAGGGTATATTTCCTCTTCCTAGGCATCCACTCCTCCGTCAAATCCTCTTCCCCTTCCCATCCTTTCCTTATAAGAAAAGGGTGGAATAATGAAGAGGACTAAACATAGGCCTCAGATACGCCCATTCATCAGACGAAACAAGGAACTACTTCCATTTCCGCCTGTCTTCTGTGTGGTCGTGGTATTTCATCGGGCGAGCCGACCCATTCGTGCATAAGATTGCTGGTGTTTACCACTATTCTAAGATTTCGAAGGAGTTTACTAATATGCATTTGGCATTATATCAATATGGATTTGTCATTGTTATGGTTGTTTCGGAGTATGTGCGTGCTTTGAACCTTTTTTATATATTTTGGATTCACCTGATGACCACTCCGTTTCCAAGGATTTTGTACCTGCCTACTCTTACAAATAGTTCTTTCTCGCTTCAAAGGATTTAAATTTTGCTTACGACATGGATTGCTACAGTAAAAAAACAAACAAAAACCATATTCTGAATATTTAAGATGAAATATATTTATTAATATACATATATATTTATTAAGAATATTGTTCAGGCCATGGCTACCCGATTATTCCAATTTGCGTATGTAGGTGGATAGGGAAACGTATAAATTGCGGTAGAAGTTGACTCAATTTTCTTGAAACTTTATTTATGATGACGTACAGTGTAGGTTGGCTTAAGCCTGGTAAATCTCCACAAACAGTCTACAACAGAAAGAAGAAAATTAGTACAAAAAATAATACCAAAGAAAAACGGTTTCTTCTAAAGTATACATGATTATTTTTATTACCAGGAAAATAAATATAGTATTACTTATTGCCGGTACTGATCATATTTACCTGTTGATGCGATGTTCCAAGCTTGTCAATTTTTTCTATTCGAGACAATATCCTCAAAAATCCGTTCGAAAATCTTTGTTAGTTCGTTAGCCAAATCCAAATGAAAGATAAAGTATGGAAAGTCCGTAAGAATACGGGTCCAGGGTAAACATTAAAGGATGGAATCTTTATATGTCCAGGTAGATAAGCCAAATTCCAGAAGAAATGCATAATATGATAGAAAAGATATTAACCTCAACAATAACAAAATCTATTTTATTTTGTTGTTATGGGTTTGACGTTGTCATTTACTTTGTCAAGTCAAATTATCTCGTTCCGTTCTACCGTATACCTAACCATAATTTTACAAAAGTGTTAATTTAAAAATGTTAATTTCGTCGTTTTGCTTATAATTTCGATAGCAAATTATAAATAAATGCAACTATTCGATTAAATTAATAAGTTAAATGATATATGGATCATGTATTTTAAATATATTTTTTCTAAATACTGAGAAGTACCAAGAAGATATTGTGCGAATAGAAACTTTGTAAAACTCTCTTGCTTAGCAAAATCACTGTTGCCACCTCGACTACTTCAAAATGTGCTTAAAGACCTGTTATAATATGCCTAAATATACTATCTTTTAAAAAGTCCTCCAAGTATTAAATGTGGCCTATTAAAGTGGATCTGCTATACTCGTTGTTATGAATGTCGAACTAAATTATATTAAAAAATATATAATGATTACCTCGTGATTTCTTGAATACTTCTAAAATGCATCATGTTCATTTTTAAATTTCATTTATATCTATATAAGTTAATATGGTAATAAAAATAATGATATATGCTAAATGAAGAAAAATGTGCTAAGCGTAATAAAAATCTGCCTAATTTTGCATAAAGTATGCTAAATTGGCAACACTGACAAAATCTCAGCCCAGAACGACTATAAATTCGAATCTGAGATAACTTTAAGCAAATGCTTAGATGAGTTTGCCATAAGATAAACCTAAGTCAAGTCGGAGCTAAGTCCGAGTACCGACTATAAATTTCAGCCTTAGTGTAGCAGTTAGTCTTTGCACTAAAATCAAGAAGAACTTCTTGGAAATTCATTGGCAAAATAATGTCGTGGAAATTTTTAGCACCTTCGTTATTTTTACACGGCTCTGAAAGTCATTTGTTTATTTTTATCAACTTGTTTACATATTACTTGGCTACGAACCTAGTATCGATCTAGTAATGTCAAATTAATTTAACATTTGCGTCGTTGTGTACCTTCGATAAATTTCTATGAAAATTGTAAAAAAAAATAAATATTTCTTTAATACGTCGCGTCGCTAGCAAAGTAAATAGTAAAGTAAACACAAAATTGTATAACACAAGTGTAAAAACAATTTGTTCACCAAAGACTTTTATGTCAAAATAAAACATATAGAAGTACATTAAAAAAAGACCTCATGCTAATATATATTAGGTCCTTACATATGAAATTGGCGTTTTTCGTACTGGCCAATTTAATCACGAATTTCTCCTCTTTGGTAAGGAATTCCAAATTCAAATTTGTACAGCTATAGACTCATGTATCTGTGGTTCGATGACCGTCATTCGTTTGTTTTTTTTTCTTCTGTTTTTTTCTGTTTGCGTCACTCATTTTACAAAATGGAAAACTAAAAATATCGCATTATTTACGAGTACGAGTTCCACGGTGGCACTAGTGCTGCGGAAACGACTCGAAGGGTGAATGATGTGTATGGCGGTCGTGTTGCAAAAGAAAACACAGTTCGTTTTTGGTTCAACGTTTTCGTTCTGGAAATTTCGATCTGCAAAACAAGCCCCGTGGACGGCCTGAGACTCAAGTTGATAATAAAGAGTTGAAGGCTATTTTGGAAGCGGATCCATCGCAAACCACGTCCGAGTTAGCTGCAGGCTACGATGTTAGTGATAAAACTGTTTTAATTCACTTGAAGCAAATTGGGAAGATTAAAAAGCTTGAAAGGTGGGTACCTCACGAATTGACTGAAGCAAACCGGCAAACGCGCGTCGACTGTTGCGTTACATTACTAAACCGGCACAATAATGAAGGTATTTTAAACCGAATCATTACCTGTGATGAAAAATGGGTTCTTTACGATAATCGGAAGCGCTCAGCGCAATGGTTGGATCCTGGCCAGCCAGCCAAATCCTTTTTTTTTTTTTTAAAGAGGGGAATGCTTTATGCATACGACATGCCCCGGGGGGGACACGAAGTTATGCGAGATTCTCTCCCCTAGTGGGAGCATACCCGCTAAACCACCTCTGTTCCTCCTGCGCATTGGTGACGGGGCTACGGGCACGCTTTCGCACTCCTCCGCGGCCCCGTCTGCGCTAGCCGCCGAAGCAGCTCCACCACTGGGGTGGGTGAACCCACCATCCATCCTTTAGGGGAGGCGCGCCGGAACGATACGCGCCATCCTCCTTGCCCTTCGAAGCGGGTGACAGGTCCCCCCGAACCTGCCACCACGGGGCTATGGAAGCCGGAGAGACGAGGTTTTACCCCCGCCTCCCCAGCCACCATCGGCGGGTCCGATGTCGGGCCCCGCCGTTGACCCTACGGGCCGCGGAGGGGCTGGGTATGCCAGTACCCCTCCGCGGCCCCACCATACACATCCGGCCACGAGGGCTGCAGGGGGCAGGATAAACCAGTACCCACCCGCACCCCCCGCGGCCCCACCTCCAGGCATGCTCCGAAGCGGACCCCACAGTCCGCCTCTGGCAGCCTCCTCCGGGTGGGTCGGCCCTGCACGCTAGACCAGCCCAGTCCGGCCCAAGACAGCCGGTCCTGCACGCTAGGCCGACCCTGGTTCCTCTTAGCTTCACCGTGGGAGGCAGCCACGGTTACTAGAGCCCCACCGCCACGACAAGGCGGGAACCGTTGGTGGGGTACGCCAGCCAAATCCTGCCCCAAGCGAAAATTAACCCCAAAAAAGTTACTTGTAAGCGTTTGGTGGACTAGTGCCGGTATTGTTCATTACAGTTTTCTCAAATATGGCCAGACTATTACGGCTGATGTCTATTGTCAGCAATTGCAAACCATGATGGAAAAGCTATCGGCTAAACAACCTAGGCTGGTCAATCGCTCCACGCCACTGCTGCTTCACGACAACGCTAGACCACACACTGCGTAACAGACGGCTACTAAATTAGAAGAGCTTCAATTGGAAAGTCTAAGACATCCTCCGTACTCCCCGGACCTTGCTCCAACAGATTACCATTTTTTTCGAAATTTGGATAACTTTTAATATAATATATTTAATTAATCAAAGTATGAATCCTTATTTTCTATGCACTTTTGCCATCTCATAGGTAGTTCATTGATCCCTTTACTAAAAAAACCAGTCGGACGGGAATCAATAAAATCTTTGAAGGCGATTTGGACTGCCCCATCGGAGTTGAATTTTTTCCCTTGCAAGAAGTTATCCAAATTTCGAAAAAAATGGTAATCTGTTGGAGCAAGGTCCGGGGAGTACGGAGGATGTCTTAAACTTTCCAATTGAAGCTCTTCTAATTTAGTAGCCGTCTGTTGCGCAGTGTGTGGTCTAGCGTTGTCGTGAAGCAGCAGTGGCGTGGAGCGATTGACCAGCCTAGGTTGCTTAGCCGCTAGCTTTTCCATCATGGTTTGCAATTGCTGACAATAGACATCAGCCGTAATAGTCTGGCCATATTTGAGAAAACTGTAATGAACAATACCGGCACTAGTCCACCAAACGCTTACAAGTAACTTTTTTGGGGTTAATTTTCGCTTGGGGCAGGATTTGGCTGGCGTACCCCACCAACGGTTCCCGCCTTGTCGTGGCGGTGGGGCTCTAGTAACCGTGGCTGCCTCCCACGGTGAAGCTAAGAGGAACCAGGGTCGGCCTAGCGTGCAGGACCGGCTGTCTTGGGCCGGACTGGGCTGGTCTAGCGTGCAGGGCCGACCCACCCGGAGGAGGCTGCCAGTGGCGGACTGTGGGGTCCGCTTCGGAGCATGCCTGGAGGTGGGGCCGCGGGGGGTGCGGGTGGGTACTGGTTTATCCTGCCCCCTGCAGCCCTTGTGGCCGGATGTGTATGGTGGGGCCGCGGAGGGGTACTGGCATACCCAGCCCCTCCGCGGCCCGTAGGGTCAACGGCGGGGCCCGACATCGGACCCGCCGATGGTGGCTGGGGAGGCGGGGGTAAAACCTCGTCTCTCCGGCTTCCATAGCCCCGTGGTGGCAGGTTCGGGGGGACCTGTCACCCGCTTCGAAGGGCAAGGAGGATGGCGCGTATCGTTCCGGCGCGCCTCCCCTAAAGGATGGATGGTGGGTTCACCCACCCCAGTGGTGGAGCTGCTTCGGCGGCTAGCGCAGACGGGGCCGCGGAGGAGTGCGAAAGCGTGCCCGTAGCCCCGTCACCAATGCGCAGGAGGAACAGAGGTGGTTTAGCGGGTATGCTCCCACTAGGGGAGAGAATCTCGCATAACTTCGTGTCCCCCCCGGGGCATGTCGTATGCATAAAGCATTCCCCTCTTTAAAAAAAAAAAAAAAAAAGGATTTGGCTGGCGTGCCAGGATCCAACCATTGCGCTGAGCGCTTCCGATTATCGTAAAGAACCCATTTTTCATCACAGGTAATGATTCGGTTTAAAATACCTTCATTATTGTGCCGGTTTAGTAATGTAACGCAACAGTCGACGCGCGTTTGCCGGTTTGCTTCAGTCAATTCGTGAGGTACCCACCTTTCAAGCTTTTTAACCTTCCCAATTTGCTTCAAATGAATTAAAACAGTTTTATCACTAACATCGCAGCCTGCAGCTAACTCGGACGTGGTTTGCGATGGATCCGCTTCCACAATAGCCTTCAACTCTTCATTATCAACTTGAGTCTCAGGCCATCCATGGGGCTTGTTCTGCAGATCGAAATTTCCAGAACGAAAACGTTGGAACCAAAAACGAACTGTGTTTTCTTTTGCAACACGACCGCCATACACATCATTCACCCTTCGAGTCGTTTCCGCAGCACTAGTACCACGGCGGAACTCGTACTCGTAAATAATACGATATTTTAAGTTTTCCATTTTGTAAAATGAGTGACGCAAACAGAAAAAAACAGAAGAAAAAAAACAAATGAATGACGGTCATCGAACCACAAATACATGAGTCTATAGCTGTACAAATTTGAATTTGGTATTTTTTACCAAAGAGGAGAAATTCGTGATTAAAGTGGCCAGTACGAAAAACGCCAATTTCATATGTAAGGACCTAATATATAAATTTCCGATTCACTTCGGACCGATTTCACTTTTTTTGTTGTGTTTGTTATTGTCAGGAGAAGGTTCTAATGACAGAAAAAAAAAAAAATTAGATGGATGGATGGATAAATGGATGGATAATGATGTTTCTTTGAAGGTATCTCCAGAAAGGCTTAATGGATCTTAATGAAATCTGTCTTTAAATAAGTCTTGAAGAACATATAGGCTACATATTAAGTTTTTTTTTAATTCCGCGCGGACGAAGTCGCGGGCGACAGCTAGGTAATTTATTAAAATTTGAGAAATCTCAGGACCTATTACTACGTTCACCAAGCTACCAGATTAAATTGAATTCAGGTAACAATTTTTCTGTCCTAAAAATGACATCATAAACAGTTACTATTACTCACCTAACATTTAAAATTCACTCCATTTATAAATCGAAATTCAATCGTCTTAAAAAACGTACTGGTTCTATTAAGTATGAGCTTTTATATTCATAACGTTAAAAAAAAGTTAATAAAAAACATTAGATTGGTTCGGCGTTAAATAATTCAAGCTAGCGGTACAAAGAAACTTGAACATGACATCATCTGTAAATGCTGGCTGGATTTTAAGCCATATTAAGTTGGAATACCTGGTCATATCTATAATGTCTAATTCCAATGAATTCGTGATAGAATGCACCTTAAAAATATTATTATTACAAGGGCCAAGGTCAATAGGTAACTCATATACAAGTGCAGACAAATACAGATGCATGATATGAGTACTTAGGGTTGCCAGGTTGCCAAACCTCTTAGCCGGAAAGACCAGCCAGTTTGGCTAGACATTTGGATAGAAAGGACACCCTATATTCTTTAGGATTTTGTCTAAGTATCAATAGGTGCACTTTCGTTTGGGAAATGTAAAAAGCCTAACAAAGGCCGGACAACTCGGACATCGTTTATTTTGGCCGGACACGTAATCAAAAAGCCTACCTATGTCTGGCTTTATCCGGACGCCTGTCAACGCTATGCGTACTGCTCTGTTAATTTACCGCACAACTCCACTGCACTGGTTCTTGTCATCCCTCATTCTCTTTTACAAAACAACACTTTGTAATACAAGTGTGATGTCAAAACTTATAGAAATATCTTATCTTAATATATATAAATCTCGTGTCACTATGTTTGTCCCCAATGGACTCCTAAACCACTTAACCGATTATAATAATATTCGCACACCATGTGCAGTTCGATCCAACTTGAGAGATAGGATAGTTTAAATCTCAAATTATAGTCGCAATTTTAATTTATTGCTAATTATTTGTCTGTTATTATTTGACAGTCACAATTATCTGTTAACTCCAAATGATTCTAACAGATGTCGATACCTTTCGACTGGGTTGAGTAAGTAATCAATAGATGGCGCTGCTATGGTAAATCTACGAACGTGTCATATAAGCTTATTAACTGCGCGCGGACGTAGTCGCGGGCGACAGCTAGTATGTATATAAAATTCTCGTGTCACGGGGTTCGATCTTGAACTCCTCTGAAACGGCTTGACCGATTCTCATGAAATTTTGTGAGCATATTCAGTAGGTCTGAGAATCGGCCAACATCTATTTTTCATATCGCCCGTCATTTAGTTTTTTTAACTGCGCACGGACGGAGTCTCGGGCGATAGCTAGTCTAATATAAAAATTCTCGTGTCGCGGTGTTTGTGGTTAAAATCTTCCGAAACGGCTTGACCGATTCTTATGAAATTTTGTGTGCATATTGAGTAGGTCTGAGAATCGGCCAACATCTATTTTTCATACCCCTGTTAAGGTATTTTCAACTGCGCACGGACGGAGTCGTGGGCGACAGCTAGTTAGTATAATATTTATGTCGATAAGAGAAAAAAGGGTTATATTCTTAAGGAATGAATTCTGTATGACAATATATATATATATATATATATATATATATATATATAGTTTATAGGACAAAAGACTGGGGTTCCGGTATTGTCCCGGTTTTATTGATCGCTACCGCATTGGGGCACTATGCTACGTTCAGGGTCATCTTTGTTTGACACCTATCTCGCTTATATGTATCGCGTTGTCTCTTTTCACCTACCGTACACGAGCGTATGTGTTTTATGTACGATCGTTTTACTCAGAATTCATACTAAAATTTTACTATTATTATTATTAAAGGGAATTTAATAAAGATTGCATTAAAATATCTCTTAAGTTTAAATGAAAAATATGCTCCTAGCGTTTGGCGATAGAAAATCTCACTAATATTATAAATGCGAATGTTTGGATGGATGGATGTTTGTTTGAAGGTATCTCTTGATGAAATTTGGCATAGATGTAAGTAGACAATGATGTGTGAAAGAACAAATAAATTATTTTTTTTAATACCGCGCGTCCGCGCGCAACAGTTGCGGGCAACAGCTAGTTACTAATAAAAACCTAGCCGTAAAGTTGCTTTTAAATAATCGTCATATTTATTTCTTGTTATTAAGCTGAGGCAATATGTCAAAAATTTATAAAAGTAAATAAAAGTTGCCAGTGTTACCGACGATAAAATAAAATACTTTCGAATTACTAATTTCGTATAACATCATTACACCTACATTAGCGGCATGAGATTGCTCGTGTCATGACAATGTTTGGCAACATTCCATCTGGCGTCACATTCCGATTTGGTGATTTTCCGCTTTCCCCCAACATCCCCGACGCTAATTTACGCACAAATGCAACAAATGTATCACATAATATAATGTCTTGGCAATCGATAGAATCTTTAATACATTATAGGAAAACTACATGAAAGTGTAACTATAATAGCACAATACTATTGCCGTGAAACTCGTCTCTGATAAGTCAAAGACAATGAAATAGTTGAACATAATAAGTGTCACTGCAGTGCAGTGAAGTGAAGTTCTGAATAACATATCTTGGCAATCGATGGAATCATTAATAACAAATACAATCGAATCTGAATAAGCGAGAAACCTCTATAAGCGAGAGTCATTGTCTGGATGCAACGGATGACGTCCATAAAGGAGAAAAATATCTAACTTTCACTTATCTAGGTTCGACTTTATCATAGGAAAAATACACGAAAGTATAACGAAGTCAACAACGTAAACAATTTTACAACCTATCGATTTATTCATGCTTGGCGAAGTATTATTATACAGCAAAATTGCATTATAAAGTTATACAACTGCAACAACTATTTTATTGTTTTTAACATAAAACAAAGTACACCTTTCAGACATTTCCTTAAAATCAATAAAGCACAAAGACAATGAATGCGTATACAATCCAAAAACACGACCTGGCGACCCGTTTTCACATTAAACTCGTAAAAGGGAGCAAAACAAGGCACGTTTATTTTGAAATCAGACAAGGCTCACTTTATATTGTGCGCGTGTTTAAACCTATATATTGAGAGCAATATATCACACAGCAATCAACCCGAGTATCAGAGACACAAATACTGAAAAAAAGCCACTTCTCTGTCATTGTCATTGTCATCAGCTCATCATTATGATAGCTCTAAGTTTAATTACAGAGAATGTCCCCTCCTTTGTCTATTAAATGTAGGCAACGGATCTGCAATTGAGTATGTCTATGGGCAGCGGTAGTTGTGCTATTTCAGCGAATTCAGATGGCTCACTTCCCTCCTTGTTATATAAAAAAAGCTGTTGTGTGACCAGTAGACCTTTTTTTAGTATCGGAGGAAATCTTAAAAAAGATACCCTGCTCCCGGAGGGAATCAAGGATATGTGGGTTTTTATCCACTAAAACCACTTCGGTGGCCATTCTCTAATACCAATGATGGGGCGTGACCAGTAGATCTAGCACGAATATTTATCAATTATATTATAATTAGTTTGAGATTTTTAGTGTACTTTACGCCCGATGGGGCGTTATACAAATTTAATATAAATTTTGTCGATGATAAGATGGCGATTGTCAAAAATATTCGTGCTAGGCCCACTGCTTGAAAACAAATTATATAATAAACTATGGTATTCAGTTCCAATTAAACTTTGTAAATTAACCGAACCAATATACTTCTTAAAACTAAAATCAATCATTTAATAACATAATAAATAAATTACGCACTTAAAAACTTATTAAAATAATCATCAATATTACGAAACTAGTTACAAGAAACGAAATATGCCAGGTAGTTAAAATTACAACGTAATAAATCAAATGGAAAACAACAAACACTACTGTATCAGCTAAACAATAGTTCAGCGTAGGAATTGCTTTTATGCTTAGCCCGTAAACATGGGCATCGTATTTCACGCATTTTTACCACGTACATTCCTCGACCTACTACGTCTTATATCAAGGTATCATGTAACAAGGAAATGATTAGACCCGGTTTTCACTAACCTACCTATTCTAATAAATAACTTATGTAAAACTTCTACACTTTTGCATTCGGTATTGCAAGGCTATTGTGGGCTTAGTGGAAAGAGGGTTTTAGGGTCCCAACCGTGCCTTGATGTAATCTCATACCGTTGAATTCTGAGACCAAAATTTCTGTACAAAACATAGCGTCATTATCATTAACAAAACAGGGATAACAATATGTTTTAAAAGGGGGTTTAGTTCTCAGAAAGTCACGTAGTGACAAGGTTTCACATTTATAACCTAATCTTTAACTTATTTGTGGTACACGGAGACATACATTATAATATATTTGAATAAACGATGTAGTTAAACGAACTTTATAATAATCGATACTCAATGAAAACATTAATTAACTAATATAATATAGCCATATTATATGCATATACATAATATAAAGGGAACGGTTACCCGATTATTTTGCAAAAGTAGGTCATATACCCGTAAGGATGTCATTGTCTTCTTTGTTGTGTCATGAAGGGGGGGAATCGAGGTCAAACATTAAACGAATGAGTAACAAAATGTTTTGTTTTGTTCCCGATTTACAAGTTAATTTTTTTTGGTTTTGTTGATGTTTTCATATTTTTTTACAGGTAGTTTAATCTTGCTTTACAAGCAGTTATAGGTAATATGTACTCGTAGAAGCGCCTATTATTTTTTTCTAATTGGTTATTTTCGAAAAATACTCGTTATCGATGTTTTTAGTATATTAATCCAAGATATTAAAAATTAAAATTACTAGTTTTGTTCAGAACTGTTCAGTAAAAACAAAATGCGCTCAAAAGTAACTTAAAAAAAAAAACAATTTCAAACAAAATGCACTCAAAAGTAACGTAAAAAAACAATTTCAAACAAAATTCACTCAAAAGTAACATAAAAAAACAATTTCAAACAAAATGCATTCATAAGTACCATAAAAAACAATCTCAAACAAAATACACTAAAAAGAAACAAAATAATGTCATGAAAACTTCTTTCTTTCTTTCTTCTCTCTTTCAAAAACCCTCTAAACTCTAAAGAAAGTTCTCTTCTTTCTTGTAACATGTCTATATTGTATAATTATTGTTATTTCGCAGTCGGTGTCGGCCGAAGTAAATAGGTGACATTTTATATTTGAGATGTATTAGACATACTTACGTTTATGTCCCTACTTAGGCCGAAACCGACTCCAAAATAACAATAATTATACAATATAGACATGTTACAAGAAAGAAGAGAACTTTCTTTAGAGTTTAGAGGGTTTTTGAAAGAGAGAAGAAAGAAAGAAAGAAGTTTTCATGACATTATTTTGTTTCTTTTTAGTGTATTTTGTTTGAGATTGTTTTTTATGGTACTTATGAATGCATTTTGTTTGAAATTGTTTTTTTATGTTACTTTTGAGTGAATTTTGTTTGAAATTGTTTTTTTACGTTACTTTTGAGTGCATTTTGTTTGAAATTGTTTTTTTTTTTAAGTTACTTTTGAGCGCATTTTGTTTGAGATAGTTTTTTTTGTTTTGAAGTCGGCTATTTTTTTTTCTTAAAATGTTTGTTTTATTTCTCAATTTTTAGTGAATTTGAAGTTTAATTACAAATTTCCTTAATACGTATAAGGACATAAATAAGACAAATAAAGAAAAGGACTTTCCTATTTAATATGTGTGTACTTCAATTCAAAAACTAATTTAGAATACACCAGATAACCACTTATCCTTTAAGCAATGAAATAATTATCAAAATCGGTATACAAATTGAAAATTAACGAACTAATACATCGTAGCCTGCCTTTAATTTTGTCCAGCCGCGCGCCGCAGTAGCATTTTTCGAATGCGCGTAGTTTTTAATAATTTAATATCTTCCAAACTATTGATCAGAATTACATAGTTTAAAGGCTAATGTAATCTGCATTTAATACTCTAGCCATCAAACATATTTATTTGGATAAGGATTCATATCGAATATAATATAATAGCGCCGTAAGCTTACGACGCTGTTTTTCGTGTGCAATTTAATCGAAGTTTGTTCATAATAACATGGTTTTTGTGAGACATCCATAGATGATAGATATATGCCACCTGAGACTTTTATTTAGAAAATTTAAGGATCTATAATTACTCGATACATCATTTTAATGTAGATCATATAGTTTGACCTACGTAAGCCCAGAAAGCAAATTTGTGCTATTCATTGTAACGCGATGTAGCATTTTTCGTTCCCGCGTAATTTTATTCTTACGATATCTCCTAAACTATTAGACAGAATGATATAGTTTCAATTGCAAATATAATCTACATTAAATTCTCTTGATAATGAACATATTTATTTACATAAGGGTTAATACTGAACTTGAATAATAGCGTCGGAAATAGGGCAAGAATTTAATTAATGTTTCGTAAAGAAAAGAATGGTTATTGTGAGAAAACTATAAAAGATAGATATATGCTATCGCGGACTTTTATTTAGCACATTTAAAGAGCTACAATTCGCCATACGTCATTTTGATGTAGGTCTTATAGTTTAGCCTACGTAAGCGCTGAAAGCAAAAATGTCCCTAATTTTCGCAACAAATTTTGAAGCTTATTCAAAATCTACTAGTCTTCTAGTTATTTAAAAAAAAAAACAAAAAAATGGGACCCACCTGCAAGCACTTCCTTTCGATTAAAATAATTTTTATCAAAATCGGACCACCAGGGGCGGAGATTCGCGGTAACACACATAAAAAAAAAAAAAAAAAAAAATTCAGTCGAATTGATAACCTCCTTCTTTTTGAAGTCGGCTAAAAATTGGAAAAATATGCAAAAGAGAGTCATAGTTTCTACAGCAGTGGTGTCGAGGGACCCTTTGTACACCTCAGTTCGACTTCGAGACTGGCATTTCCAAATCTCTACACTGAATGAGACTCCGACCTTTTCGCTCTGGCCGTGAGAATCTGCACAATTGCCTGTGAGAACCACTCTGTCTCGACAAGGCTGACCATCCCTGAGCCGCGATCCTGCACGAAAAACCCCCGAAAACGTGGCTGCGCCGGCTGGGAGGATAAGATTTAGTAGAGCTCTTACCCGATCTACTCGTTACCTGTGTAGAAACGGACTCCCCGTTAAAGTACAATCGCCCGCCCTATATATACGAAGCGACAAGAAAAAAGTTGATAGCGTGTGTTAGGACTCCGACGTTTATATTCACAGGAATCAATGTCTATCAATATTTCTGAAGCATACAACATGTAAAATCATTATGATTTTTTTTTTATAAAAAGAAAACAAACGCTTTTGTTTTCGTAATCACTAATTTAATCGTAATTAATTAAAAAAAAATCAAGAAATATTTAACGTAATTTTTTTCGATAAATATCAAACCTAAAATCCGAAATAGGAAATAATACAATTAGAACAATAAAACAAAACATTACAGTTTAATTCAAATATAAATATTTTACTCAGCGGGGCTCGATCCCGGTTCACTCGCGAATAACTTAAAGACGCGCGGCCGGACTATGGGCGAATGGAGGATCGTCAAGTTATTTTTTTTACACATAAACACACATACAAACAAAACACTGGGCTCGAATTAATATGTTGTAATCGTCAACTTATTAGGTTGGTGTAGTGATAAATTTTACGTTATTAACGTGCGAATATTCTATTAAATTTCGTCTAAAAATTAAACAGATTTTGCAAATTCTGTGCACTTTGTTATAACCTAAATTATCTTGTTATTAATATTTAATTTTACAAATTCATATAGTAAATTCCTCGAGACTAAGCTCAGAACTGAATGTACATAGGGATAAATTATTTTTATATAATTAAGTTCAAAGTAAGCCGACGTGGAGAAATTTATTGGAGCAGGCCGAGGCACAATCGCTGCTATAGTGCCTCAGATAATATGTTTGGATTACGTTTGTCCATACATTCCCTGCCTAATTCTTTAAGAGAATATAAGAGATAACAATTTATATTCATACATGTGTCAATATAGTATAGTCCTGAGGTTACAGAGTAAGTCATAATTTAAGCTAACAAAAAAAAAGGTTAAAAGCAAAAGGACATAAGGTTTAATTGATACTTTTAAAACTTTGCAAAAAGGGAGTCATAGTTTCTACAACAGTTGTGCCGAAGTGCACTACTAGACACCTCGAATCGATAGTAAGACATTGAAGCTTACACCGAACCCTCTGTGAGACTTCCGACCTGCTTGGGCCGAAAGAATCTGACTGCGCGTTGAGATTAACTCAACGGCTTGACCTCCTTTGCCGCGAACTGCAACGTCCGACCAAACGTGAGTGCGGTCTTGGTGGGTAAGAATTAGTAAAGCTCTATACCCATCACTCGTTACCTGTGTAGGAACGGACTCCCCGTAATCATCCCTTTTCCTGACCTATATATACGCAGCGATGAGAAAAAAGTTACTAGCGTGTTTTAGACTTGCGGGAATTAGGAGATGAAATTAAATTTGTTTAGATTAAACTTTTTTGGTAATCGTAAACGTTTTATGTAAACTAATGAAAAAAAAGCAAGAAAAAAGATTTTTAAAATTTTTTATACAACATTTATAAAGATTAATGTAAATATAAAAAAGTATAATACCAATCTTGGGATTAGATCTCGGGCCGTCTACGAGAAAAATAAGGGTTTTGTAAAACCCTGTGTTTTTGTAAATCTGAATTGATTGTTTGGCAATAGATGGCGTTCAAAATGCTATTTAAAGTTCCTACTATAGGACTGTCTGTGTGAGGAAAATGGCACAAAAATATTTTAGGAGCACAGTTGTCATTGGCTTTTTTACTTGAAATCAATAATTGCGTTTTATTTTTAGTATTATGCTTAAATAATTATAATTAATTCATCAAGTTATTATAACAAATCTGTAACAGCAAAGTATAACATAAAATTTTTTGTACCAAAATGATGGATGTGATAATAATGTTAAATTTAGCATAACGTGCACGTGACGTCACTAGTAAGTAAACATTGAGCTGTGATAATCGATGACGTAAATGCGATAAGAGATTTTTTCAGAAACAGTTTGTCTATTTGGCTACTGTGACTAATTTTAAATATACTAGTCTATTACAAAACATTTTTACAGATTTGATACATCGTTTAGTATTTCAAAATGAAGAGGATTCACGAAATTTTCTAGCAGATCAAATGTTCTGTTTATAATCTTACTATAATTAATAATATCAATGTGAATGTTGAATGGATGGATGTTTGTTTGATAGAATGTATCTCCAGAACGGCCAAACAGATCTTGATGATACACACAGATACGCACAGATGTGGAACTTAGTCTGGAAGAACATATACGGTATTTTTTTTAATTCCGCGTAGACGAAGACTCGGGCAAAAGCTAGTAGCTACATAAAAATAATTTATACTTACGTGTATAATCATAAATAGAGATTATATTACATAGAAAGAATAGATTTGAAAGACTCTTTGAATTGTTTATAACAATACTAGCTTTAACAATACTAGAAAAAAAAATAGAAAACGGGATAAAAATTATCCTATGTCCGTTTCCTGGTTCTAAGCTACCTGCCCACCAATTTTCAGTCAAATCGATTCAGCCGTTCTTGAGTTATAAATAGTGTAACTAACACGACTTTCTTTTATATATATAGATGTGTTTGTTTTTGAATGTTTTCCAACATCGCGAATTTGATAAGTTAAAAAAAAAACATCGGATAAAATGACATATATAAATAGGGATAGGAACGAGTCTGGAAGGTTCCGTAAGGCATTGAACAGGCCGATTCTCAGAATCCGACGGCTGCGGACATACCGAGTTTATAGGCCCTGTATCTTAGCTGGAAACTGAACGGATGAGAAAAATTAAATATTAAAGTATATTCAACATACCGTTAATAAACCATAAGTATATATATTAATAATAATTGAAATATTTTATTTCACATCGACTAAGCAAGCTTTTAGCAAATGGAATACAAAATTTAAAAAAAAACGATCTACAAAAAGACCAAGAAAAGGGCCAATTTTGAAGGTTAAAGAAATCTTTAAATAATTTAGAGTAATTTCTCGTAAGTGTAATATCAAAAGTTTTAGTTATTTACTAATTTCATTAGTGTAGGTTTGTGTCATTAAATCTGTACTAAGGGAAGTTTCTTAGTGTTTAATGATCATTTAAAGAGTCTAAATACGTTAAAAAAATGTAACCCTTTGTTTGCAATCTCAATAATACCTATTCTTTGTAAACTCTTTGTTGACTAACTTCGTGATAATATTGATTTACTAGTATTAAATCATTGTTATTTAGTTGTAAAACTTCCTCCATAACAAAACAAAGCGTTTATGTTATTTATTAACTGACATTTCCTTTATCTTCAAGGATTTATTGAGTGTAAAAGCTTAGATAATTTATGAAATTTATATAATTATGTTGTAAATAACTTGAAAATTAAAAGTAAGATGACATTAAAAAATGTCCAATGACAACTTCATTGACTTGGAAACTGACATATTTCCATTAATGTTTTCATCAAAGGGAATGTAAGGGAGACGTTTTTTTAATTTTAATTAACTCGATTATTTTTCCATCAGATTAAAAAAAGAGTTGGTTCTCAATTCGTCTGTATTTATATGTTTTTTTTTAAATCTTTTTAACCCTAGAATTATACTTTAGGAGACAATGAAATTAGTTCTTTATACATTTGAGAGTTGGCAAATGTACGAGGAAAATAGAAACAAAGTCTTTGTTGAATGTGATTTTATTTCAAGTAGGAAGTGAAGAAGGTAAATCAGATAAGAGGCCACAGAAAATGTAGGAGCTTTTTGATACATTTTTTTATATCAAAAGGTGGCAAATGACCAAACGGCCAACTGTTTTCGCCGAAATTCCGCAAATGCAAATTTGTTGTCTACCTTTAATCAACGGAGAAGGGGACGCACAGAAAGAAGATATTTCTCCTATGCGTCACTCTTCCGCCAAATCCACTAAAATTAGGCCGCATTTGTTACATGTTTACTTTGTTGCTTACATGACAACGGATTGCTAACGTAGATTGGCATAAATCACAACAAGAAAAGGAAAATCTCGTAGGTAGAAAAAGACCACTTACCATAATTTTAAGACCACAGATAAAAATTAAGACTTAAGTTTTTAAGCTAATCTACGAAATTCAATTGTCCAATCAGAGTCTATTCCATAAATAAAACAGTAGGGCAAAAGATGAAGTAATTTGTTTTATTGAAGTTAATCTTAATTTATAAGGAATTCAATACTTCAAAGATGCCGCAGAAAATACCAAGAAATGTATTAGACTAATGGTCTAGGTAGCGTTTACAGGCAATGCAATTTATCTGTAGGATTATTTATTTTAACCCATAAAATATAAAGGTCACTTAATGTTTTTTCCACTAGTGAATTCAAAAGAAATTAATTTATCGTTTTTTATTCATGTTTAAATTTTTATTAACACGTTCAATGCTATATACTCGCCTGGCAAGTTTATATAAGCAATCGTATTGGCATGTAAAGTGTTAACGGATTACAACGCAACTTTTACATTCAAACATAACAAAGTACAAACTCAGGCAACGGAGCAAGAAACAACTAAGCTATTGTTCGCAAACTGATAAATACGGTGGAAAACAACGTGACTCACAAACGTTTAGCTTATATAATACTGTTGATATAATGTATTATGAATATATAAAAAAGACGCCAACTTTGTTGTTTTTGTAATATTTGTTGTTTAGCTCATGGACGTTGGTTTAAAACAAGGTACAAATTTATAAAAGCTTCTGGTTAACTACTATCGGGTCTGTGTTAGTGGATAGCAGGTCCATTGTTGGTGGAGAATAGCGCTCGAAGTATGCGGGGTAGCGGCCCTTGCATCCTTGCTTGCAGAATTACATATCTACATATAAAATTAACTGAAAAGGCTAGAAAATTAAAGCATTAAAACTACTATCTAAAAGTTTTCTGTTTAATACACTTACGAAACAAAGTTTTATATACCCTCTGGGATAAAGTACAAAGAACTATAAAGTATTCGTCCTTCAACTTTTGAACTAGACTCCATGTTGCCGAAGCACAGGCCTGCAATTGGAACACAGCCAAAGCATTGAACTATTCAGGCCGAATGTTAAGCTCACTAATGAAATGCTTTGAAACAATTGCATACAAACATAAGGTGGAAATGTGTCAATGGGCAACTTAACTGTGATCATTATAATTGACATTATATGTCGAATTACCTAAAACTTATCGTTGCTCGTATTGTCTCCATTGAAGAGCTCGAGTCTAAGAGTTGGCTCACTGCGAATAGAATTACATAGACATTTGAATTTTATATCGTTAAGTTATCCAAGTTACACACCATTACCGGTTAAGTTGTACACATATCGAGTTTCCATTCACTTTTAAAGATGTGGAAATCATCATTAGACACATTTCGAATGTTACATGCCGAGTATTTGCAAACGGTTATTTTCTTTGATCTTTAAATGTTGTTTGTACCCGACGACCATGACTTTAAATAATTTACGTCAGTAAAATTATTTCTTGATAGTGTAACTTTGTAATGATATAAAAGATAATATTCTAAGACTAGAATTAAATATTCTATCATTTTTCGTAGGCGTTAAAATTTACTAGTAAATTTCGGTACCTACTGATATTCAAAAGACTTCAGTGATTGAAATTTAGCTGGACCAATGCTGTTATTGTTTATTTGTTAATATAATACTCACAATTATTACATTATTACGATATCTATCAACTGATAACTGGCCCTTGATTAAAAAGAAACGCACAATACAAACGATTAGTTTGCGTTGAACAATAACTATTGTATTTGTTTCGTGTTATTGTGAACGAGACGTGCATTTATATGTCCTTCAGTTTGCCTTATCACGAACGATTATAAAACTACGCTAAGATATTATGTTTGTTCGTAAACAACTTATTTAATATTCATTTTTATTGACAATAAATAATGCGTAATAAATTAAGCAATGACATAAAATGACGGGAGATCAAACGCTGTCATAAAAATAGCATAATTAAGTTACGATTATAATTAATGTAAACGAAGAAGCGATAAAATGCAAAACAAGTCATTATATTTTACAAGCTGCTGATTTTCAATTCTTATAAATTGCATCCGATAATGTAAAAATCAGTGAAACACTTTAGTTTTAAAATCGTCTAGATGTATATGTACGTGTGGTCCCGGAGTACACAGAAGAGCCAGCTAGAGATAATGATTGCGGGAAATAAATTTAAGGGTTCGCAAGTTGAAGTAGGGGCTTCGTTGGAACCAATTAGATTTTAAAAGGGGTGTAAAGGACTAAAAAAAATTGACAACATAAAACTTTTACGAGACAAATAAGTGTGGTGTTTCGCAGTAACTCCTTTGTACTTTAGTATACCTACTCTAATTAGTTGTTGTAAAACGTTAACAAATTGTGACGGACATCACGAAATTTAACATGGCGGCTCATTAATAATACTTTGGCGGGTTCAATAAACTGTGGGCGTCATACAGTCTGAAGCGTACACTCGTCAGCACTATTTATAAGTTCAGACTTTTTTGCTGATTACAAAAAACTATAGCGTAATTATACACCGACATGACTTGTTCTAAGTCCGAGGTTAATGAACCTAACCCTAGTGTTGGGTATTCCGGGTATCAAATGGATTTAAATGATTTCAATTGTCCGGTCGTCGGTATCCTGTATGGAAGAGTTAAGGTCATTTTTTACTTGGTTTGTTTGGCTTTTTTACTCTGCATATTATAACTACATTAATAACATGTGAGATATAAAAACAATCTGTAAACACTTTACTGAAACATAACGATTTAGTTTTGAAAGTTTTTAATTACACAAATAACAGAGACGTATTCGATTGGCGATAAATCAAAATAGATAATAAATAAACAAGAGCACTTTAATGAAATTCAATCAGTCATTTTTATCTGCGACAACACATTAAATAGGTCTCACACATCACGTTTTTTCTGGCTTGAAGCCAACATGTAATATGAAATTTACTTAAAAAATATTCAACACATATAAGATTACTAATGTTATTGACCGCTTGCGATGTTAATTAATCATCTGTATTCGATACAATAAAAAAAATTGGTGTGTCTGTATGCAATATAAAAAAAAATCTACAAAAGTAACGTAACGAGTGGACGATTTTACGGGGCTTGTATTGGAAGGTAACTGGAAGTATCTTTTTAGTCCGCGCTGACGAAGTCGCGGGCGACCGCTAGTTATATTATGAGCTGTTAATCATTATTTCTTAATAATGCAGTGGTAGGATATTATATTAAAATTGCTTAGATTAAGTTATTAAAAAAGATTTACATTTTAAACTTGGAATTAATTATATATTCAAGAATTGATGCAAAAATATTTGATCTGCTTTTGTTTTTGTTCCATTTTGGAGAAGATTCTAGAAGTTTTATCGTCCAAGATCTAAGTCTTCAAAGGTGCAAAAAAGGAACCAATGTATTTAACAATACAACACAGAAACATGCTAATTATATTCAACAAATTTAATTTTTAAAATAAAAACAGACATCAGTCGTTAACCTTTTGTTCCACTTATTAAATCACGTCGAAATGCGATTATCGCTTTACTTCAAACAGAATGTAAAAAGGTGTAAATAGTAAGCATTTTAAAATAATTGCCAACAACTATTTCTGTGCGGAAAATTTGCTTATTTAGGTCACTTTAATTTGTCTATTATAATGTTTTAAAAATCATCATTTATTTTTGCTAACATAAACTTATTTTACTCGTAAACAAAATTTAAGCCGTACAATATTCTAGCCGTGGGTTTCTGAGAGACCTCTGTTTCAATCATACTGTTATCTTTGTTTTGCCAAAGATAATATTAGGGATGACGATATGTTTTATACAGATATTTTTGTCTCAGAAACCAACGGTAAAACGACTATTGAACGATTTAAAAACAAAACTTTATAAGTAGCCTATATGTTCTTCCAGACTATGTTCTACATCTACGCCAAATTACATCAAGATCCGTTGAGCAGTTCCGGAGATACCTTCAAACAAACATCCATCCATCTAAAAATTCGCATTTATGATATTAGTAAGATAAGAAAGACAGATTAATACTAAAAAGCTCGTTATATCGACCTTAATAAACTTCAATAGAGTTGTTTATTTATTTCAAGTTTAATGTGCTCCTTATCTAACTTAACAATAATTATAATATTGGTGTCAATAAATTATGTTATTGTTTTCATACTTTATCCTCATTTCGAAAACCACATGTGTTACGAGTAATTGCGCATTACGAACTTACAACGTTTTTTTTTTCCGTTATTAATTTTACATACAGATGACAACCATTTGTAACTTGTTAAAATATTTCCTTCCATGTAGAATACAAAAGCTATAGTATGTTTCAACATTGGTAAAAATGGATAATTACTATCAAATCATAAATCTGGATACTTTTAAATCCAACTACAATAAAAATTTTACAAAATGATTCCTTTTTACAGCCAAATGGCGGATTTGAACCGATGACAATACGAGATGTAGGTTAAACGATAATCCTTACTTTCTTTACTTGAGTTTAAAAAAAAACAATTGACAATCAATCAACGAGAGCTTTTAATTGGTGCAAAGTTAACAGCAACAGGGTCACATAAACTGGTGCGCCGCGCCGGTACGGTTCCTCATTACATAGTTTGACCTCAGAAAAACCTACGTTCATTTCAAATGCGGCGGTCTAACGGCATTGATGCAGTACTAGTGATGTCTACATCAGTCGATTGTTATCGAATTTTATATCGATAGAATAAGGTTAATTTAATTTTTTCGTATCTTTACTAAAAAAAGGTAAAAATTTCGCATAAACTTTTGGCCAATTTTATTTATACCACTGGTAAATTTTTTTTAATTAAATTACTTAAATTGTTATTCTATATGTGTTACCAAACAAGCCATCAGAATCTTGAATTCGCCAAAATAGAAAATTGACTGCTGCCCATCCATAGACATCCTTATTAGCAGATTCGTTTCCTACCTCTAATCGACAGAGTACGCCGCGCACAGAGAGAAGATATTTGTATAACAAGGATCTCTGAGCTTACCCATATTAAGGTTGACAAGTGCTAAGAAAATGAATTAATCTTATTAAAATAATAATTAACACATCCCTAGCCACATCAGCTGGCATTGAGTTATACGCTATATGGTTGTTTTCGCGATCGTTTTGCGGCGTGTCGCCGGCACTTTATCGACTTTCCTGTTACGAGCAAGCATTCTATATCGGATGCTATGGTAACCTTTAACTGGCTTTATGAAAATTCTCTTATTTTTACCAGCTTTCGATACGAATTTACGCTGCAGTGACTTAATATGCAAATAAAGTTGTAATACCGTGTATTACTTATTTCAAAACAACGTGCTTACTTACTTAACATATTTTGAACATCATTTTTTGAACGTCACAATGGCACGTGTTCATATAAATTCTTATTTGAAATACACTTTAAAAATAATCACACAATCTTGCCATTTGACTATAATGATTCCTATACTTCTTCCTAATATTATAAATGCGAAAGTTTAGATGGATGGATGGATGTTTGAAGGTATCTCCGGAACGGCTCAACGGATCTTGATAAAATTTGGCACAGATGTAGAGAACAGTCTGGAAGAACGGATAGTCCATTGAGATTTTTTTAATTCCACGCGGACGGAGTCGCGGGCGACAGCTACTGTCTATATACACATTTATCAAGACAACATTTCATATGCTCTATTAAACCAAAAACCAATTCTCGGGAGTCGAATAATTGAAACAAATGAACATCAATTAACATTTAAATCAAGACGTATGCGATAGCGACAAATACTGAACAATATAAATATATTCCATTATGCCTGGTTTACATTATGCCAGTATAGTAAAACAGTAGCGCTAAAAATCAACAATAGAATATTGTAAATACTAACTGGAGCCACACATCCCACACCAGCGCAATTGTCCTATTATACTGGCATATTGTAAAACAGGCATTACACGGTTTTTGTGGAAAATATCTTATTCAAGAGTCAAATTCAAGTTGACAGTAGTACTTGATTCTGCATCGCTTTTAATATTAAAAAAGAAACAATCTATAAAACTAGCTCATGCATAAAAAGTGAGTTCCGTTAGAATAGTGCAGGAAGCAATTAAAATGTGTGAAAAGTGTTTTGCGCTGTGACGTCATCGATGACGACATTCTGACTTGGCAACGCCTCGTCAGTTTTTATGAAACATGTTTTGGGATCTGAAGTTGTTGCAAAGTACATATTCTCTATGTAAGAAGCCATCATAAATAGTTACTTCAGTGTATGATTTAGTTATCATTTTGTTACATAATCTTAGACTAATAAATAAAATCTTAAAACAAATATAGCCTTACCAACTATAAGATGATTTCTTATATGCTCCGATATATTATATATTTACCTGCAATCAAAATAAACAAAAAAATTACAATTAGATTATAAGGTTAGAGTTGCAATAAACTGAAAAACTTTAATGACATTTTACGCATCATAAACAGACAAAATACATAAAACGGCATAAAAAAATGCCACATATTGTCGAAGACATTAATAAGACGTATTTAAGATGATAAAGTTTTATAAAAGCAAACAATTTTTATCTCTACACATGTCAGAGAGTCATTGATCAACGGAACAATACCGATAAGAAACAGTAATTGAATAACATCCCAAAATAGGAGGCTCACGCAACCACGCAAATTGTATCGAAGTTATCAAATGGATTGACAATTCGACTAGACTACTTCGGACATGATTTTAGTTCCAAAATAATCTATAGGTTGTGTCTTTGTATACTGTTATGATATAACGATGGTCTTACTATCTTAATAACCTAAAATTATAAATGCGAATGTTTAGATGGATGGATGTTCTAACAAATATCTGCAGAACGCCTCAACTGATCTCAAAGAAATTTGGCGTAGATGTAGAACATAGACTGAAGGAACACATAGGTTACTTATTAAGTTTTTTTTAACTCTGCACGGATAGAGTCTTGGTCGACAGCTATTTATTTTATGTTTTTAACTGTAAATCAGGATTTTAACAAAAGAAAATTTCGTTCGTTAACCTATGAAGAATTTTCCAATGACATAAGCAATAATATGAACGTATAAGAATTTAAGTTAGAATACTGTAACTATATTCCATTATAATGTAATACGACACACATAACATCTTTTGAACAAAACTAAATACTAAAAAAAAAACATGCCCGTGACCCAGAGATCACGGATTTCAGTTTTGCACGGTTCTGGCATACAAACATACGAGGCGACTACAAATTTAAAGTGGATTTCCACTGCACACCAGAATAATATCGTCTTAAATCTTATTCTCAGTCCGGGTCTTAATTTTGGACAGTTGTTTCTTCAATGTAAACTTAAATTAAATTACTTATTATTTAGATTATGCAATTATGCATTTTAGTGCAGAAGTTTAGGCTGTTTACCCTTGAATTTTGATAGACGTGGCTCAGAATTGGAATACTTGTTACTATAGCAGCGAGTCGCCTTGGCGGGCGTAAGGTCGTCAGGCCGATAAGTCACATGCTACGCTTTTTTATTGTTGCTCGTATCGCAAAACGACATCTCTGCGTTTACTTAGCTTTGCTAAGAAAATCTTAGTTGATTTCGCAAAAAGAAAGCAGTTTACTTACTAATCTAATATAAAAAATTCTCGTGTCACAGTTTTCGACACCGATTCTCATGAAATTTTGTGAGCATATTCAGTAGGTCTGAGAATCGGCCAACATCTATTTTTCATTTTTTTTTAACTGCGCGCGGACGGAGTCGCGGGCGACAGCTAGTATTGTTTTAAATATTGCCTACATATACCAAAAAAATTAAGACTTGATTAATATAAAGAAGACATAATGGGTAAATACAATAGGGAAATCGTACTAATGTTGTAAATGCAAAAGTTTGGATGAATGGATGTTTGTTGCTAAGTATCTCCAGAACAGCTACATGGATTTGGATGAATTTTGGTACAGATGTAGATCACTGTCTGGAAGAACACATAGGCCACTTAACAATTTTTTTTCATTCCGCACGGACATAGTCACGGGCAAGAACGATACTTGATAAATGAAACAAGAATAAGTAAACGTTTTGTTTCTATTTCTAGGTTTTCTACTATAGTGATCATGTTTGATTACCTACGTTGAAATAATTGTTATTGGTTTCATAGAAAAAATACTACTTTTTTTTAAAATAATTAATTGATTTTTCATAATTTATTTCCAGTAACTATATATCAATGTTCGTAATACATTACCAAATCCTGGACCAAGGTAAGTTGTACACAATTGATTGTATATATGGGGAATGTTGCCAAACGCGCTATTGTTTCTAATCCAGGAAATAGAAACAATAACTTCCAAATGGTAACTTTACAGTACAGGCAAAGAGCCAAAATGCGAAAGTTTAATGAGTAAGAACATACCGACTTGGTTTATTCACGTTCGCTACCGTATACAGAGTTACTAAACACAAACGACAAAAACAATAGAGTATTGAAATACTTTAAATATTTCAATCTTTGAAAAGAGAACACTCATTGAAGTGTTCTTTAATTGTGAAACTTAATGTTTTAACCTTTTTCAAGAAGGCCTTTTTGAAGGCAGATTAATGATGCAGTTCATGTAATGTTAAATGAATGACCTTGACCATATTTATCGATCAATCATAAATATGGATATGACAATTTTGGCAAGAAAAATAACAAAAATAGAAGAGTTTGATAGCGGCTACGACTTTTAAAAGACTGCAGCTAGGGTTACCAGGTCGCCAAACCTAATAGCCGAACAGACCAGCCAGTTTGGCTGGACACGACCGTCAGTCGACTCTCGTCGTCGACGCTCGGCCACTCTCGTTTGCGAAATGTAAAAAGCCTAACAAAAGCCGGACAACCCGGACACCGTTTATTTTGGCCGGTCATGCAATCAAAAAGCCTACCTATGTCCGGCTTTATCCGGACGCCTGGCAACGCTAACTGCAGCGGTTGTAACAGCAGTACATAACTAGTATAATCGTACTAATATTATAAATGCGAATGTTTACATGGATGTTTGTTTGAAGGTATCTCCAGAACGGCTCATCAGTTCTCGATGAAATTTGGTCTAGATGTAGAGCAGAGTCTGGAAGAATACGTAGGCTACTGATTAAGTTTTTTTTTTTAATTCCGCGCGGACGAAGTCGCTGGCGACAGCTTGTTATTTAATATACTTCATAACATCGTTATCACAGCAGTAAATAAGACAGAACACGAGCCTGTATCGTTATCAACAAGCTATCGTAAAACAACGCTATGTAAACGTGTTACATGTATTAGGTATATATGAATTGCAAATTAACAACTCTCAATGTCTCAGATGTTTGTCATGTCACGTACAACTTGATGGTATTAACATATTTTTTTATATATATCACTATTTGCGGTTAAAAAAAATATTGCAGATATCTAATCCGAACATATTAAATGCAAAAGGGTTTCTCAAGAGTCGTTACAAATCGAAATCCTTCATCTCTGCTTACATTATTATGGTATATTCGATAGCATGAAAATACGACTTAAACCTGTTGTTATGATTTCAACTTGCTATATTTATCGATGACCTAATTTAAAACAGTTTAGTCAAACAAGGCTGATAATTGACGCGGCAATAAATCATCTGCAAATATTTAACCTTAACCTGTCGTTTTAGCTGACGTCGCTCAGTGAAAATTACATTCCCATTTGGAACGGTACTGTTATATTTAACATGATGTCAGTGTATCGGAGAAGGTACGGGAGGGTACAAAAGATTATGACAGGGTAAAGAGGTGTACAGTGCTATTTGAAGTTTATGGTAGACTAGCTGTCACCCAAGACGCCGTTATTGCGGAAATAAAAAGAAACTTAATTTGTAGCTTATGTGTTCTTCCAGACTATGTTCTACATCTATACCAAATTTCAGTGATATCCGTTTAGTTTTTATGAAAATACCTAATAATAAACATCTATCCATCCATCCATCCATCTAAACATTCGCATTTATAATATTAAGAAGATTGGTATTTCGCAATAGGCGTTGATTATTATATTATACATTTTTTTTATATATAGGGATGAAAAAGAATACAGGGGCTTGGCATACAAATGTATGTGCTTTCCTCTACCCAAAGTAGACCCACCTGCGAAGATATGTTCACAGCTAACCAGCGCCATAGATCCGCAAATTACATACTGTCTCGTAACCCTATTAACTTCGGCCCTTAAACCATGTAAATAAAGCAGTAGAAATCTCTCCCAAAGCGCAGTTAGAGAACCGTTGCTGTTTAGCCGCCATAGATTATGAATATCTTAACACAAATGTACCGTGTTGTATTTGTATATGTGTCATACCGATATAACGTAGGGAAAATTTGGCGCTAGATCTAGAGCACCAGCTTCGTATTATCAATGTTCTGCCAAGATCATCAAATTAGGTTCACTATTGGTCTATCTAAAGACAGCGATGACAATTACTACCGTTCTTGTTCCAACTGTTATAATACATACAACATGTATCAATAGACGGAACAATGCAAACCAATCAAATCCACAACGTGCTTGCACTAGTTTTTTTTTAATCAGAATAAATGACATCTACAGACTCTTGGTCCGTACACTTTTTTGCACATATTCCTTATACTAAATTACGAGTTGTTGATAATAAGTTTTTTTTTTGGATTTATTCACTTAACAACAACCTGAGATCATGAGGGTAAGAGCTTCCACTAGGTTACAAATCTAATTTGACACGTCTATGATTGAAGTTTTTTGAGGTTAACATTCCGAATGTCCGGTCTGTAACTGTTTTATTTTAATCTCTTTGGTTTAAGACTATCAGAAGAATAATTATACATTTTTATATAATTTATTGTCATTAACACGTATCTATTTTCATCGCACTCAAAACGTGAAAGTGACATTTGTATGGGATTATAAATATTGTTACAATAACACATTATCTAGTGCTTCAGTAATGGATTTCCGCAAAGTAACAGGCAGATTCATTGACTATTTGTTCTAGAACATACTTCTATGAGTCAGCGATAAGTGAAGTGTGTCTATTGTTATTATGCACATATAATTATTATAATTACTGTTATTCAACAATTATATAAGTGTCGTGTTTTATTGCCTAGGTTTTTGTCATTTAATAAAACTTTAGATGAGATATTTACATGAGGACTATCCTAAAGCGATCTGTAAACAAACTTTTTATAAATATGGTTGTTAATTACTTAGCAGTATGCCGATATAAAGAACATCGGTGGCACAGGGGTTAAGCAGTTGACTTGCAATCTGCAGGTCCTGGGTTCAAATCCCACAATGTGTTTTTCGATTTACATGTGTACACTTATCCGACGTTCTTACGATGAAGGAAAACATCGTGATGCTGCACATATCTGAGAAAGAAATTCAAAGATATGTGTAAAGTCAACCCGCACTGGGCCAGTGGTTGACTATGGCCTAGTCACCCCTAACTTGGGGAGACTACGAGCCCTTCAGAGGGGACGTGTAGTGAGCTGATGATAATGCCAATATATTTGAAGATTTTGTCTCTGTTTGAGATGTTTGATGAATAGCGTGATCAAGCTTTGTCAAACATGTATTTCTTTCTTTAAGCGTCCGGTAAAAGAGTTACCGGACGCTTAAAGAAAGAAATACTTAAATAGTAATATGATACAGAAAAGAGTATCGACTGAGATGACAGATTAACGTAGAATATAGGAACTTGCTTAACTCACCATTGGTTTCTGATACTAAAACCATTGTACAAAACATATCGTCATCCCTGTCATTATCTCTGACAAAACAGAGATAACAAGATATTTTAAACGGAGATTTCGGTCTCAGAAATCAATGGTAACCCACATAAAATAGGAAAAGTGCAGTACGTTAAGTAAAGTCAAAGAATAAAACATCCTTGAGTAAATAGGTCGACGTAACAAGGTGAGGAGTGTTACCCCAATGGGGTACTTAAGTAATTGTATGCAAATCTACCATTTCACTACCACAAAGTATTTGCGACGTAATTCCCTTATTTCCTCAATTCAAATTAATTTAATTCAAATAATATACGCGTGTTTATATTGTAATGGGACACCGCACTTCCTACGAGCTTACCTCGTTAGTTAACGCGCTTGTTTGAATTGTTAATAAACATTACATTACATAACAGGAAACATGTTGCAACTAATTGTTTCGTACTCGACATTATCAGGATAAAGTTAATTGCACTTTAAAAAATACATATTATTATTTACCTTTGGATAAAGCTTTCTAATGGTGGTATAAATATGGATTAGATACTATGCAATAGGCAGTCATCCGACGTTCTTATGATAAAGAATAACATAGTAATACAACCTCCATATATCTCCAATAGATTTGTCACCACCAACCAATCCGCACTGGTCCAACGTGGTTGACTAACCCAGTCACCCCCTAATGCCTGGTTTACATTATCTCAGTACAGTAGGACAATAGCGCTAGCCTGACATGGATTATTTGAGCTCACTGGCGGCAGTTAGTATTATACCAGTTGTATGTCAGCGCTATTTTGATACTGTACTGGCATGATGTTAACCAGGCATTATAGAAAGTTGTCTGGAGTCTTTCGGAGGACGAGTTTGAGCTTTTTACTATATGTGCTTGTCTATTAATTCTCTCAATGTTTTTTTTTTCATGTGTTCATCGTTCCTCGGAACTACATTCGATTTATCGTTCAAATGTATAACAATAAAGCACAAATTTAAATACAAGAGGTAAAAAAGTCAAAAAGCACAAACGATTCGTTCTCCGTCCACTTTTTTGCCGCCCCCGGGCGTCCTTCGGAACTTGTTTAAAGTTTTTTGTGGCCGCATACTACTGCCTTTCACCTATACTTTCCTCGAAGAAATTTTAAAGGAAAAAAAATTGTAATATAACGGTATACTGGTTCGTTACATCGAATTTTTCCGTCGGATGATGGAAAAATGTTAACAGTAATAACAGTTACTTTATAATATTACTAGCTTGCGACTCCGTCCGCGCGGAATTAAAAAAAAAAGTTAATTAGTAGCCTATGTGTTCTTCCAGATTATATTATACGTCTATGGTAAATTTCAGCGAGATTCAGCGGTTCTGGTGATACCTTCAAACAAAAATGCATCCATCTAAACATTCGTATCTATCTATATCTTTTTTTTTTTTTTTTTTTTTTATTGGGCGGCGCCATGCCGCCCTCTCGTTCCCCCTAACATATTTTTGGGTCAGGGACCTGGGGTGCGGTTATACACTTTCATAAAATCTTAAATCTAATATCACAATATTATTGCTATGTCTAGGTTAAAAAATAATACATTAAATAAAATATTAAAACTATGTACAATTGGACAATAAAAACAATTACAATTAAAACTAGTTTAAAATTACAATAATAATTTTCAAATTTCAAATATAATTAAAAATAAATTTAAAAGGATAAAAAGTTAAAAAGCAATAAAAACAATAAATATCAATAAATAGTTAAAATCAATAAATTATTTCACCTACACCCTATTCCTTTTTATGGCCGTGAGGGCCGACTCCTTACAATATTCTAAAAACGTTTCTCTTTTCTCTTTATTTCTTATTAGACTGCATAAGTTGTCGATCTTAATTTTTTCTTTTAATTTGATTTCAGAGTCGGCCCTCCTTGCGCCGGTCATCGGGCACTCGGTGATGATGTGCAGCACGGTTTCCTGTACCCCCGGATCGCACACACACGAGGGGCTCTCCTTACAACGGAACTTGCAAAGGTAAGCAGAGAACCCCCCGTGTCCGGTCAAAATTTGTGTAAGTACCGGGTCTGCGTCCAGTTTCCTGATGATGGAGTACGCTTCTATGACATCCGGGAAGAAGACTTTGGTTGTCGAGGCAGTTTCACCGTCCTTGTAGCGCCCATTCCATACCCCAAGCGATTCCAAGCGGATCTGTCGCTTAGCGTATGAAATGGGACACTTTTCGTAGTGGGGTTTGGTCTTCATTCCGATTGCAGCTTGTTTCGCAAGTTCGTCCGCCCTCTCATTTCCCTCCACCCCCACGTGCGCTCTATCTATATCTTTATATATATAAAAGAAAGTCGTGTTAGTTACACCATTTATAACTCAAGAACGGCTGAATCGATTTGACTGAAAATTGGTGGGCATGTAGCTTAGAACCAGGAATAGGACATAAGACAATTTTTACCCAGTTTTTTTTTTTTTTTAAATCCGCGCGGACGGAGTCGCGGGTAAAAGCTAGTTTATAATATACTTAGATGCCTAATCCAAAAATAATACATCGTATTATTACTACACAACTGCACCATACTATAAATATTGGCAAGCCTATATATGCTCAAATGCATCACCTACTTTCCCGTCCAAGTGCCGTCAAAATCGGTCCATCCATTCTGTTAATTACCCGGAACAAACGCCGCTTTGCGAACAGAACTATAGACAGAAAAATGAAAAAACATTCCTTTTTCGTTATCAAATACATCACGCGTATACATCATCAAGTGTACAGTTTTTTTTTATATTACAATCAGACATTTAAATTTTATTAATATGTAAAGATGTTATAGTTTAAAACAGGTCTTTGGTAACACTTTTTACAAAAACTCCATGAACAATTTATTTAGAATAAAGATTATTTTCAACAATATTGTTTTAAGAACAATACGCGTATTGTTTTCGTGCGATAACAGCAACGTAATCCGCTCACGTTAATAGAACGGAAGTAATACATCAATAACATAACAATAACTAATCTTACTAATATTATAAATGAAAATTTGTAGATGGATGGATGGATGGATGGATGGATGTTTGAAGATATCTCCAGATCGGTTCAACGGATCTGGATAAAATTTAGCATGGATATAAATCGTAGTCTTGAAGAACATATAGGCTATAATGTTTTTAATTCCGTGCGAACGGACGCAGGCGACAGCTGGTACTTAATATTTAACGAAAAAACGTCATTCCTTTAAATATTTTTTTCAAATACAATCTAATATTTATCAAACATCAATGTCTTAGTTTTAACCTATGCGAAGTTTCGAGATGTCTAATTAGGTACCAACGCGATGTCTATTCCTACCACATAAATGAATAACTCTATTTCGGTTTAACTGTCAAATGAAAGAACTAAACAAAACCAAATCCCGTTTTAAATCTCAAGGTGGGTCATATTTTAAAATATTCTATTGGCATGGGTATAGATTTTTCTTCCGGATTTCGATAGATTTAACTGAGAATAAATACTTAAAATATAAAAAGAAAACTAATACAGAAGTACATTTCATTTCATTGAATTTTATATATGTATGTATACTAATTTAATAAAGCGTAACACACACTTCGTTATAACGCAGGATTGTATCTAACAAGACATATTTAAAAGAATTCTTTTTGTAATAAAAAAACCCATACTTAAGACATAATTTAGGTTATATATTTTCACGCTATTTAACTTAAGGGTGGGTAAATTAAAAAAAAATATTATGCTGTAATTCTCAGCCAATGTCAAACGCCTTCGTTGTCTTGGGCATTTGAATTTTGACATTTGCAACTGAAACACGCAATGTAACAATAAAACAAAGTTTTTCTGTGGAACAAAAATGAATAGAATTTCATGGTAATAATAATGAAGCCGCACGGGAACAGCTAGTATTTTATATAAACTCTGGCATCAATTTACGAAGACCCCCACTTGGAAATCGAACAATAATTACTATACACTATACGTGTATAAGTTATACTTAAGTTATCATAGCCTACGTAATTTTAGGGATATTATAAAAAAACACCACTAACTAGATACTTAAAGGAAAATTATTACAACTTACATGAATCTAGTAATCTATGAGACGGAGTGGAATTCTTCCGTCAAATCACCGAGTGCAAATTTAATTCAAGGTCAGTGACTCATATAAACATCAGTTTAACAACTTCGCCAAAATTGAATTTTATAATATTAAATTTTGAATAAAATCATCTTAACCAACATAAATCATAATTCAATTTCAATAATATTCGTGTTTATCTAAAAAAATTCGTTACATATGCTTGGAAATACACCTTCCGAATAAAAAATAGGTAATACAAATATGTTTTTATTTAAACGAAAAGTGAAAGATATAAAATCAAACGCTTTTCATACAAAATGAATGAAGAGCATTTGATTTTATAAACATTTATTCTTAAAATAATCACAGTAAGCGAAACTGCGAACAATTTATAAAATTAGCATTCGTATATATTTCAATCTTACCACAATAATATTTTTAAAATATTAATATAACATTGGAAAAATTTAAAATTTCAAAACAAGTTTTCTAAATTCTAATAGCAATTTTCATAGAAAAAAAATAACTTTACCTTTTCTACGACCGAAGGGTCCGCAGAAAGAATTTCCTTTGCCAATTATGTTGTCATCGATGTATCTGATCAGCTTTCCCACGTCCTCGGACCTGTGCCCGCGGGACACATTCCCCCATCTCGCAGGCAAATCTTCTTGCATGGATTCCGATTTACCTTTTGTACCTCTTGATTTTTTTAAAACACTGGTCATATTACAAATCACATCACAAAAGAAATAATCGCGAATAAATCTCACTAACGCAGCAAACACTTTTTTTTAGTCTATTATTTACAAATTGCCAAAATAGAGATGTCAAAAAAATGTTTTGATTATTTTTTACGCGGGCTCACGCGAACGTAGGACGCGTCGTCACAAGGTCAACTCGTGATACAAGTGAAGCGCGCGCGGTTACACTTCGTGAACGCTCACTCATTTCAGTCCGCGGAATCGCCGAAGTAGGCGCGTGTTACCGCACTCTACGGTGTTGCCATATGATAGCTACGCTATGGTAGCTTTCTTACCAATTGGATAGAAATTATGATATTTCCTATAATTTGGTAAAAATAGTTTTGTCATGTAGACTTCTTAAAATGGTGAAATATTAAACAAAATATATATATATATATCATATATTTATTATAAATTATATGTTAATTATACTTATATAAATTGAGACTTTCTTCATAACAAGTATTTTCATTACAGGATATTGTTTTACAAGAAATATAATTCTCCAATCGAATAGAAAATGATTTGTTAATTTATTTGAATGTATTACCACATGTATTAACACTGTAGAAATGTAAAAGAAATCATTGTAATATTGTTACCCCGGCAACGGTTGTTGTTTGTTCTATATATTGTTTCCTATTCCCAGAATTTTTTCGAAAAGAATTTATCAAGATGATGAAGCTACAGATAGCCAATGATCGTGATAGAAAAGAAGCTCAGAACAGAGAGAGGCGGCGGCAATGCGAGCTCGAAAGAAGATCTAGAATTTTTAACGCAAGAAACAGGAAAATTGGCGTGTGTACCAAATTCTTAAGTTTTATTCTTGAGTGATTTTAGAGACCTCGTAATATAAAAAAATTGTTTAACTTTTCTTTCAAAAATTTGAATAATTAAAGGTCGATGTTCGCTTCTTGGAGCGTCAAGTTGAGGAAAAGAGAGCAGAAAGAGATGAACAAGAGAGGAAGAATCTCGCGTTCGCGCAGCAGATGATTAAGGACAGCAACCTCGCTGTCGTTCTAGAAGCAAGGGAAAGGGAGGTATCGTGCAGCATTAACTTCTTAAACAGCATAATTCCTTTCAAAACACTTATGGTCGTTAAAAAAAATATTTTCTTAAATAACACAAAATACACAATCGTTTATATTTCAACTGATGCCAATACAAAAGTTTGAATGATAAAGAGACAAATTTGATTAATTAATCAAATAGTACTTAAGCGAAGTGGATTTAAACGTATTACCTTTGATATATTAATGTATTCAATGTCTCTACATGTTGACAAAAAAGGTACACAATACTAGTTACTTATCTTATATATCTTAATGTAATATGTTTGGCGGATTTACATTTTAAATTTATAACGATGAACCTCAGGAGCGTCGTCGTATCGACTTGGAGATTAACGAGTATAGATACAGATATCAAAGACCTGAAGATCGCCGGGAATATGACCTGAACGACCCTGAAGTACTAAAGAAGCAGCTTCCTCCACGAGCCTCCGATGATAATCCCGTTGGCATGTCCAGTGCACAGAAGTAAGATAATTTGTTTTATCGAAACAGATAAAAATAATCTAGTATTTTCTTACTATAATTTCACATGAGACTGGCAACACTGTTCAAAACTTAACGAAGAAAGAAACAAGAGATTAAGGACAAAAAACTTCTCTCTTGGCTATTTAAAACATTAAAACCTACCACATCAACATTAGTTACAAAAATATAAAATAATTGGTATACCTTTTTTATAGACGAGCTTCTATCCAATTTTAGGTTCAAAGACATTACAACAAAAGCAGATTAAAAGCTTATTTATGCTTACTTAATAAGTACATAATTACATTTCATTTTTCAATCGTTTAATTCTATTGTTAATTTAAATTCTACCAGATTTGAAGGAGAAGATCTTAACTATGAAGAACGTAAGAAGATAATGGCAGAACAGAAAAATGCTTGGCTCGAGCAGCAGGTCCAGGAGAGGAAGGCTGCTGAAGAGGAACGGAAGAAAGCGGAGGAAGCTTATATGGTAAAAAAAAGTCTGCCGTCCTATTTGCGATAGAAAAGTGTTCAATTATTTTATTTTTCTGATCAGACTTACCATCAGAAATAAAAATTAAATGGTTACTTACAATAGCATAGTGTAGATTTTTCGTACTAAATATTCACTGAGTAACTCTTTTAGCGATTGTAAAAATAGACCCTTTTTACCTTAGTTACCGTTAACTGGGAAAGAAATTGTAGAAAAATAGAACTCAGTGTATTGTTGCATTAAGAAATTAAATATTAAAATGCTCTTGGGAAATAGTTCTTAAACAGTATCCGGCCGGACTCTGTGGGTGTTGGTACTATCTCAAGCGATACCTTCCTCTTTCGATTACGCACAGTGCGGTTACGTTTCCTCAATTCATTGGAATAAATCAATCATCATAAATCGCTTACTTCCTTCGGCGTAATGCAATCGTATTCTTAACAGAGTGTAATGGAGTTTTTATATGTGATTTCAACTTTATACATCACTGGTTTTTGAGTTTTAATTCGAACCACAGTTTTTGATTCGAAAATTAATAAGACAAATGCACATTGTCTAGGTGTAGGTATTGCATTTTAACTAATTTAAGTTTTAGCTACTGATTACTAGATGGCGATAAAATCGCGCGATGCTCGAGCGAGCGAATTGGATCAGTTGGAACGAGAATGTAGATACCGACTGGGCCAGGCTAATCTGCGCTACAATGAAGCTTTGGTAAATTAAACACAAACACATCAACATGAATTCTTTACTTTTTACTAATAAACCACTTATAGGATATTAATATTTTCGGCGCCTGCACATGATCTAATAGCAATTATATGTAAACGTATTTTTGGGACATTTCATACCAAGAATTCTTTCCTCTGTAAGCTGTAACTTATGAATCATAATTACTTCTTAAACTTTAACGTATGTATGTATGTTTTCTGTATATTTTTGTATGAACATAGGCAGCTGAGCGCAAGCAAATCAAGCAGATCTTGAAGGAGCAGGAGGAAGCAGATAACACCGCAGAGATGTACAACAACCTCACTTCTGATATGCTCACTGAGAACCCCGATGTCGCTAAGAGCGCCCTCGGCAAAAATAGGTGACGATATTTTATAAATAAACTAGCGTTTTTGCCCGCGTCTCCATGCGCGCGGAATTAAAAAAAACTTAAATAATAAAATGGCCTATGTGTTCTCCCAAACTAAGATACCGTCCAAACATCCAATCTTTTGGGACTTATAATTAGTGAGAAGTAAGATTGATTCGAAATTTTACGACAAAAAAATGCAACGCTATTAGTGCCGAGGAAAATAAAGATGGGTATCTAAGTGTGTGTAATATGTATCTAACTAATATTATAAATGCGAAATTTTAGATGGATGGATGGATGTTTGTTTAAAGGTATCTCCGGAGCATAGTCTGGAAGAACACATATGCTACTTATTAAGTTTTTTTTTAATTCCGCGCGGGCAATCGCGGGCGACAGCCATTATTGTTATAAAAAGAAGTACATGGACAGACTAACAAATTTAAAATTTTAAACGACAATAAACAACAAAACATTTTATGTATTCGCCATTTTAAAAGTAATTAAAATTGTGAAACTATTTTTAAGTTGCTTTTGTAAGCGCGTATTACAAAAGTTAAGCGATGTATATTTATTTGCTTGTAGAGTGCATTAAAAGTTAACAACGACGCTTCATTTTCTAGAGCTTTTGACCTTTGAGCTTTGTTCGAGCTTCGAATACTGTTGAACAATGTGCTGTTTTTGAAATTTTGTAACTTTGTGTTAAAAGTTGAAAATAATTAAATCTTTAATATGACTGTTATTAATTGGTGAAATTTTTTACAATAATGTTCTGGCAGGTAAAATCCACGGTAAACACTTAATTAGAACAAGTCATGTTGCTGAAAATGCCCTAAAATTAATCATAACTTACGATTTATTATAGTAAAATTTTTATGAACCAAAAAAAAAATTATAGTAAAATTATTGTAGGGCGATCGGTTTCATGTACAAAGGCATGAACCAAGAGGAGCTGAAGAAGTTCTATGCCGCGCAGAAAGAACAAATGGCCGCCAACAAGGTTTGTTATTGCCTTTTTTTATTGATCCTAATATTACCCAGATTTTGAGATTGTATAAAATGTAAAAAAAAAAATCACTACTACTCCAGATGAAGAGAGACGCCGCTGACAAAATGGAGGCGGAGTGGCAAGCGTTGTCTAAATCTATACAGCGTGAAGTCGCCCGTCAAGATATTCTGGACCAAAGACAAAGAAGGTATAACATAACCTCTAAATATTAGACATAACCTCAAAGTATTATGTTAATTCGATATTGTTCGTATATTAAAATTATTTTACAGGGAAATGGCTAAACAATTAATGGAAGAGAACCAATTATTGGCAATGCAGCAGAAGGAGAAAGAAAAATACTTCAAAGAAGTCGTGTACAACAACACGCCTACTGATGAATATTATTCTCAATTCAATACAACTACAAGATAAATTATAACGCTTTTGGGGAATTTTTAAAGTGTCACATTTTTTTTATCTGTAGTCGGCACAATTTGTCAAATGTCAAAATTCATGAGTCAATTTTTTTATGCTATTTTGATTATGATTGGCTTTTTGTGTCTTAAAATTTAATTAAATATCTCGTTATTTGCAGTCAAATGACTCTTTTTTTATTTAGTTTATTCTAAAAAAAAACAATTATTGATCAATCTTTTCTTCGTTCAGAAATTGCAAACTTATAGTACAAATAATTTTTAAATTTAAGGAACCGTAAGATTATAAATTAAAACACGATACAAAAGAAAATAAAATTCATTTATTAAATAAAACATGAGCATAGATTTAAACAAACTATAAATATGAAACGACTAGAATAAATAAAAACAATCGCAAATTCTATTTGCAATAATTTTGGCACCATGAGATCAAAACTATATCACTGCAGTATTGCTATATCAAAAAAAAAACCACTTATAGTGAAAGAATTAACTATAAAGTGTTGCCATTTCATTCATCTAAAGTCACTTTACTACCAATCAGACCTTTACTCTCTAAATTGATAATGGAATCTGCGATAATTTTTGCAGTTTTTCTTAAATATCCTCCACTTGTCAACATCACTATAGGAATCTTGTGCTTCTTACATTGTTCGAAAACAAACTGGTCCCTTTGAATGATTCCCTGGAAAGTATATACAAATAAATATAATATTGTAAAATATATTAAAATATTCAACATCTATATATATAAAAGAAAGTCGTGTTAGTTACACTATTTATAACTCAAGAATGGCTGAATCGATTTGACTGAAAATTGGTGGGCAGGTAGCTTAGAACCAGGAATAGGACATAGGATAATTTTTACCCTGTTTTCAATTTTTTATTCCGCGCGGACGGAGTCGCGGGTAAAAGCTAGTAGCTTATGATTTAATCACAGAATTATTGCAGTTTATTGACATAGAAATTTTAATTTTACACATGGCAATACCAATTGTCAATGAACACACACTTTTGAACTTTTGATCTTTTCCCGGACGGTATGTCCGGATGGTATATGTGATAGGCATTTTAAATCATATTCACCTCCTCAGTAATACTAAGATGTCCGAGTGGATCTGAATCCAAGATATCTGTGCCGGCATTGTACACCAAGATATCGGGCTTAAAATCATCAAGTGCAGCTTTTAAATGTCTGCCAAATGAAAAAAAATAGATTTTATAGGTTATCCAAAATCACAAATACAAAAAAATAAAAATAATTTCGTTCATGCGGAATTTAATAAAAAAATTGGTTGCTTGCTTTTAATTATACATATAAGATAGTGAGAGTTAAAAAATAAATTCGCTCAATTTTTAGGCTATTTTTTTAATTATTTATCTATCTACCTTAAGAAGTAATGTTGAAACTCACTTATGCAACTTGAGTAAATATTCTGTGTCTTCAACAAGATGGTCGAGTTCCACTTTCCTGCGTATGGCTCGCTTTGCTTCCTTATCTTTGGGATATATATGTTTGTTGTACATATCCATTATATATACCTCGGGTACACCGAGGAAATCTCTCTGGTAACCATTGCCCTGTGAAAAAAAAATGGCTGGATTCACTGTTGAAAAAATTTGTAGAAAAAAATTAGTTATAAATGTCTCAGAATTCGAAAAAGATAAGAAGTCAAACTACAGAGAAAAGTCTTACAAGTCAAAGTAAGAAGCCTGCCTCTTCTCCCTACAGAGTATTGGCACAATACAACTGGAGGGAGAAGGGGCAGGCTTTGCCTCTCCATATATCTTTTAGCCGGAATATCTGTAAATACTCCCTCGCATATCCTCTTTCAAACAATCCATACTTTCTTTGACTTTTTCTGTACCTTTGTAGTCATCCACAAAACACATACATTGTAGTTAAAGGCTACATATTTATTATTAAAAGTAAACAATTATTTTCTTGAACTTTCACTTCTAAAAAACTTATACAAAACATCATTATCAGCCTACTATATATCCCCACTGAGAAGCCCAGAGCCTACCCTAAGTTAGGGGTGACTAGGACATAGTTAACCACACTGACCTAGTATGGATTGACTTCACATATATATTTGAATTTCTTCTTAGATATATGCAGTTTTCATCACAATGTTTTCCTTCACCATAAGACATAATTTTTTTTTTTCACGGAGAGCAGAGATTAGAATGATGATCAATGTATTAGTAACGAAAACTCAATTATATAATACCTGATGTGCATCTAAATCCACAATCATTGCGTTCTGTATCATCTCATTGTCAACAAGAAAGCGGACCAGTAGTGTTATATCAGCATAGGGACAAAAGCCACCACCCTTATCTGAGCTGCAGTGATGGAACCCACCACCTACATTGATTGCCCAGCCACGTTCTAACGCTAACTTGCCCGCTAACACCGAACCACCGGTTTGCAACCTGTTTGAAAATGGTATGGATACTTGATTAATTGTGTATTATGTTATAATACAAGTTTTGTACAATGAAAACCTACATTTATTTCTAGATATAATCTAATTGGCATCATATGTTTTTGTTATATTTTACGAACACTCATCATCCTTATACTGTATTTAGAAAGATTCATCATCATCAGCTCACTATACATCCCCACAGAAGGGCTTGGAGCTTACCCAAACTTAAGAGTGAATAGGCGATAGTCAGCCACGCTGGCCAAGTGCGGGTTGGTTGATTTTACACATATCTTTGAATTTCTTCTCAGATATGTGCAGCATCACAATGTTTTCCTTCACCGTAAGAACGTCGGATAAATGTACATATATAAATCCAAATTCGAAAAACATGTTAGTACATGGCGGGATTCAAACCCAGGACATGCAGATTGCAAGTCAAGTGCTTAACCCCTGAGCCACTGCCACTCTCTTTAGAAAGATTAAAAATAAAAATTTATTTATATTCAAATGTTACCTCATTGGTTTCAAGTATGCATATTGTACAAGAATATTAGGCAAGCAGGCCACCGCTGGAACCTCTGCAATCACAGCCACTCTGGGACTCCACTGAAAAATTCAACAATAGCACAATTAGTCATGATCTCTGGACTCACCTCAAGGACACAGAGTTGCTGAACACAAGACACCGAATTGGGCAATTGGTCACTTGACAATGACTGAAATAAAAAAGTGCTTATAGAAATCTGCAAGTAATTATTTGGTTGCAAATAGTATGCCTCCCTTTAATGGACAGAGCAGGGGTGCAAAGAGGATATCTCACCTTTCCACATACCCTGCCTCATAAAGTCCACTTCCCCTTCTCATTATATTCCTTTAAAAAATATAATATAATAACATTTCAATTACTTATATCTACCTTTAGGGATTGGAGATATTTCTTGGTGTGAACAACTAGTAGATCTTCTTTCTTGGCTTCATTGGGATGTACCAAACAATCTTTTGTTATTAGTTTAGCACGCAATAAATGCTGTAATATAATCAATGTCTTTTATCTATCATTAAAAAGTCAATTAATAGTATTGTTTACTTACGAAAAATCGAACTTTTTGCTAGTACACGAATGTACAAGTAATAAAGTTTAAAATTACAGTTTATTTCGCGCTGCTGTTAAAAGAAACAAACCTGTATGATGTTACCCCATTTTTTAGCATCGAATATATGTAATTTTTCCAGGCCCAAAACAGAAACATTATATTTTTCATCGTAGACAAGAGGCCACTGATCATCTCTAATATCGAAGTAAAGGCTAAAACAAGAAAGACACCGGTTCTTCTTGCATTTGCCTTAAAATTGTGTTGCTAAACAGCGATATTTCTTTAATTAAAAATAAAACTTACTGTGTCATGGTGAAGATTAGTTATTTATTACTTATCATTATTTTAAATTGTTACTATATTCTTTTTATGGATTGTTTTTACATTTGGGAATGTTTGCGAATATTGTACAATTTTGAATTTTACTTGACTTTGACATTTGACACTTTTACACCGTTTCTGACAATATTGCATTCGTTAAAAAATACAGCCTAAGTTTTTTTCTTTGGTTTCCATGTGCTAATTTGAGCCTACGGAAAGGGTTAAAATTTATGTTTATTTTTAAGGGGAAATACTGAAGCCCTTATCTTAAAGTTTCATACGTTTATATAACTTATTTGATTATGACTTCTATCATACGAAAAATTTTCAAATATTTCACTATATAGTTGCATAGCAACCAAAATTGACATTTCTTCGCGGGAAATGTAAACAAAGTTAAAACGTGGTGTAAATAATTATGTATTAGTTAATCATCTCGTGTAATTTAAAAATAATATAATAACATTTATAGTGAATAAATATTTTCACTAAGAGGAAATTAGTTGTATGAATAAAATTCATAATGGATAATAATAACTTTCAAGATTTGGAATCTGAAGTCGAGTTTTACAGGGTAATAAATTCTCGTACAATATATTTAAGTTACAAAAATGTCTGTCTTATTAGTTATACGAGGGTGCTTTTAATTTTTAGCAAAATCAAGCTATAGTAGAACAGGAAATAAAAACGTTAATTGCGGATAATCAAAAACTTTCCCAGCAAGTAGCGATATTGTTGAATGAAAAACTTCAGAATACTCAGCAAGAGAATAATCATGACAAAGAATTCGAAGACTTGAAGAAACAAGTTACTTTACTTACAAAGGTAATCATACTTCTTACTAATATTATAAATGCGAATGTTTGGATGGATGGATTTTTGTTTGAAAGTATCTCCAGAACGGCTGAACGGATCTTGCTGAAATTTGACACTTTCATAAATCATAACTTTTGTGTCTTTAAATGATTCAAAAACTGCATTGCTAACAAGTAACAAAATTTTGAAAATATTTGTTACCTTCCTAGGAATTAAAGACTTCTTAGACTATTTACTCTTATTTAGCAAATGTTTAAAAACCATTCAGCGTATCTCTGGAATCTCTTTAAAGACTAGCGCTACGGGTATAATCAAAATCTTTAAAACAGACGAAATAACATGTTTATTTTCTCTTTGCTCTACTACTTAGGGTTATGTTTAAATGAACGAGGTCATGGTAATAACTTACTATAGAGTCCTTGAATTGAATATGCGCTTATCTCTCTTTCTTTGTTTTTACTTACATTAAATGACACCTAATGCGGGCTATCGCGTTACGTAATTCTGCCACTAAGTTTTTTTTCTTTATTTTACATTTATACAGGAAAGAGATTCCTTACATGTCCTATGGCAAACTTCGCAGAAAACAATCGACGCACTAGATAAGGAATTGAAAACTTATCAAATTTACGACAGTAGAAAATATAAAGGTGTAAGTATTTTATTGACTTAAGACCACTGAGGGACTCGGAGCCTACCATAAGGTAGGGTCTCGAGTGGGTGACTGAACCAGTTAGAGTTCGTTGTCTTCACACATATCTTTGAATTTCTTCGCAGATATGTGCAGGTTACATAACGATGTTATATACATATATAAATCGAAAATCACATTGGTACATGGATTCGAACTCAGGACCTGCAGATTATAAGTCAAATGCTTAACCTCTGAGCCACCAACAGTGTTTAGTTTATAATAAAGATATATGTAACCACAACTTTAATAAATACACTGAGTTTCTATTGTATATTAAGCTAATACATAGGATGCTTTTATACCTGTGTTTCGGTAATGGAAATCGACACAATAACACAATTCTACAGAACGAAATGGAAGACAGAAGAAATTTGGAGCTTAAACTCGAAACATCTCTGAACGATTACGTTGAATTGGAAACGAAATATGAAAAGTTAAAACGTGAATACGACGCAGTGCAAAATGATATGAAAAATTCCCAAAGAGATATACAAAGTTATAAAGAAAGAGGCAAAGATTTAGAAATTAAAATAAATGTAGCCGAGAAAAATCTAGAAGAGTGTAAAATTAATTTGGCAGCGGAAAAAAAAGCAAATGAAGATTTAAGGCAGCAGTTGATTGTCTGTCAGAAAGAGAGTGTAGATAGAGTGAAAAGAGAAGTTGAAGCGAAATCTAAGGTCAATTGAAAGATTTTAGTTTAATTAAACAAGACGTAACCAGTTAATTTTTCTAGTTCAATTAACTAACATTTAAACCTAGCTTGTAATTGGATTTTAAAAATATATTTAAATATAGCAAAAGAAAAATCATTTTCGTATATTATCTGTGCTTTATAATTTAGCTAAAGCTGAAGATAATTCTAGAAATGGATAGAATATTGATAGGGTAATATTTTTAGGTAGCGGAAGCCCTGCAACTATTCGATGTAGTGTCAGCTCAGAAGAACGAAGCTTACCGGAAAATTGCAGAACTAACCGGTTTGTAAATTTATTTACAGAACGATTTATTTACAGACAAATTATATATGCAATAGACTGATTAGTTAATTCAAAAAAATACAACTGAATGTGAAACTAAACCGTGAAAGAAATACGAATCTAACGCTACTCGTAAAAGTCGGTTCAATCGTTTAGGCAACAAATATCGCAATAATTATGACGTACAAACAAAACTACATACAACCACATACGCGAGAAATACATTATAATTAATATTGTTAATTTCTTTAGGAGTTATAAATGATCTCCGACAAAACATTTCAAAAGTGAAGCAAGAAACGGAAAACAATCTGAGAGCAGAACTGGATGAAATCAAAGATAAATGTAACGAGAAAGTGTCGGACATGTTGGAACATATAAGAAGTCTGGACGCTGAGTTAGTTGAAAAAGGAATGATTCTAAATAAAACTCTAAGGTAAAACCGTTCATTAATACTTTAACTGTCACTAAGAAAGGTCCTTATTTTCGATTTAGTATGAGAGCCCTTAAGGGCTTGAATATGATACTTTATTCATACTTAGCGTCTCCGAGTGTGAAAAATAGACTTATTTTGTTACATTGTAATTTTGTTACATGTCGCAAGAATTGCAGGACCTCTTTTGTAATATATTTCCTTGTGTTTGGGCACCACTTCCCGCTATTACAAGGCCCAGGGCCCTAGTCTAGTGCTATTACCCTCGCTCTTAAATTCGTTTTATATTTTAAATGAGGCCAAAATCTTTACCAATCAGTGTTTGTTTTAGGGACAATAAAATTTTACAGGAAGCAAATGAAATATACATAAAACAGGAAAAGGATAACTTGAAGTCAATAGACCCGAAGCTCGCTTTGGCTGAGCAGAGACTTGAAGCTATGTTCCAGGAATTGGTAAGTTCATATTTATGTTATAATAGCATTCGCTTGTGGATACGTCAGCACAAAAATAAAAAAAAAGTAGTGTATATGCCCCCACTCATCAGCTATGTTCCAGTGAAAGTCCCCTCAAAATCGGTCAAGCCGTTTTGGACGTTCCTAGTAGAACAAACATGATTTGCGGACAGACAAACAACATTTTATAGATTGGTTTTTCGTTATATGAAAAGCCTTCTACCACGTATACAATTTTTTTTTATATTACATACATACATTCCAATTTTATTAACTCTGTAGATTTGATATCTTATTGTCATGTACATCTATATCTATATATATATTAGGTCCTTACATATGAAATTGGCGTTTTTCGTACTGGCCACTTTAATCACGAATTTCTCCTCTTTGGTAAGGAATTCCAAATTCAAATTTGTACAGCTATAGACTCATGTATTTGTGGTTCGATGACCGTCATTCATTTGTTTTTTTTCTTCTGTTTTTTTCTGTTTGCGTCACTCATTTTACAAAATGGAAAACTTAAAATATCGCATTATTTACGAGTACGAGTTCCGCCGTGGCACTAGTGCTGCGGAAACGACTCGAAGGGTGAATGATGTGTATGGCGGTCGTGTTGCAAAAGAAAACACAGTTCGTTTTTGGTTCCAACGTTTTCGTTCTGGAAATTTCGATCTGCAGAACAAGCCCCGTGGACGGCCTGAGACTCAAGTTGATAATGAAGAGTTGAAGGCTATTGTGGAAGCGGATCCATCGCAAACCACGTCCGAGTTAGCTGCAGGCTGCGATGTTAGTGATAAAACTGTTTTAGTTCACTTGAAGCAAATTGGGAAGATTAAAAAGCTTGAAAGGTGGGTACCTCACGAATTGACTGAAGCAAACCGGCAAACGCGCGTCGACTGTTGCGTTACATTACTAAACCGGCACAATAATGAAGGTATTTTAAACCGAATCATTACCTGTGATGAAAAATGGGTTCTTTACGATAATCGGAAGCGCTCAGCGTAATGGTTGGATCCTGGCCAGCCAGCCAAATTCTGCCCCAAGCGAAAATTAACCCCAAAAAAGTTACTTGTAAGCGTTTGGTGGACTAGTGCCGGTATTGTTCATTACAGTTTTCTCAAATCTGGCCAGACTATTACGGCTGATGTCTATTGTCAGCAATTGCAAACCATGATGGAAAAGCTAGCGGCTAAACAACCTAGGCTGGTCAATCGCTCCACGCCACTGCTGCTTCACGACAACGCTAGACCACACACTGCGCAACAGACGGCTACTAAATTAGAAGAGCTTCAATTGGAAAGTCTAAGACATCCTCCGTACTCCCCGGACCTTGCTTCAACAGATTACCATTTTTTTCGAAATTTGGATAACTTCTTGCAAGGGAAAAAATTCAACTCCGATAGGGCAGTCCAAATCGCCTTCAAAGATTTTATTGATTCCCGTCCGACTGGTTTTTTTAGTAAAGGGATCAATGAACTACCTATGAGATGGCAAAAGTGCATAGAAAATAATGGTTCATACTTTGATTAATTAAATATATTATATTAAAAAATATTCGACTTTTTGTTCCTCCCATACAAAACGCCAATTTCATATGTAAGGACCTAATATAAAGAAAGTCGTGTTAGTTACACTATTTATAACTCAAGAACGGCTGAATCGATTTGACTGAAAATTGGTGGGCAGATATCTTAGAACCAGGAAACGGACATTTTTACCCCGTTTTCTATTTTTTATTCCGCGCGGACGGAGTCGCGGGTAAAAGCTAGTATATGTATATATCCTTGCAGAAACACTTGAATTAAGACATTTTGACGTCAAAAAACAGAGATAAGGATACCTTTTTATAGTTATTTTCGCCAGTGTAAGCCTACTGTTAACATTGTTATTAGGTGGCATCGGAACGTCGTAATATACAATTAGTGTGCGAGAAGCAATGTCTAGCTATAGATATACAACGAATACAGGATATACACAGCAGAGAGACCAAGCGTAGGGACTGGGAGGAAAACCTACTTAAAACTCAATGCGATGAACTCAAGTAAGTCACACATTACATACAAAAGTCATACAAATTAGACTAACCCAGAGTTTCATACATATGAGTCATCCATTAAAAAATAACATAATCTGGCTAACAGCTATGTCCCAAATTCCCAGATTTTTATGTGCACCAAACTAAGTTTGGGAACTACTGCACTATAAAACAAAACTGGCTGGTTAATGTGTTTATTTATCGTAGAATTATTTAATTTTACGAGTTTTATTTTAATGTCTTGTATATTTTGTACTATAAAGGAAGAAACTTTTAAAATTTCTAGACTTCAAGTGGATCATCTGCAGAAATCTCTGAACGAGACACACACAATGATAACTCGATTGCAGACAATGTTGTCTTCAAGAACGGAACTAAATCATAAGTATGTATAACCGCGTACTTCCATTGAAGAAACACCTTTTTCTTTAAAAAAAAAAAAAAAGCTTACAATATATTTATACAGGGCCGGTTTTAGCAATTCCGACACCCGAAGTTCCGGGCGAGATTTTTGGGGCGCCCATTTTTTTTTTTTTTTTGGAAAACCTTCTAAAGATAGGGTATCTTAGGGGGCAATGCAGATGTCCCTTTATATCCAACTCTAGCACCTGCGGCGGCCCTTTATGTCGTGCGCCCTGGCCGGTTCGCCCCAACTGGCCCTACCATAACACCGCTACTGTGTTTGTCAGGAAAAGCATAGTCCGTACAATATGATAAAAACCCAACAATATTTCAGAATGATATCAACCAAACAGGAAGAATTAACAGAACTTAACAAACATTTAGAAAGTCAAATGGAGTTAAACAGAAAGTAAGTAAAATTAAATACATTACGTAAAAGATAATGAAAATATTTATTTATAATTAATTATGAATTAAAAAGTTTCCATAAAAATAGCACACCTAGGCAAGGCCTTTAACCTTACAATCTGGCAAGGCTTTTAACCTTACCATCTGGCAAGGCTTTTAACATTATAATCTGGCAAGGCTTTTAACCTTATATCCAGTCAAGGCTTTTAACAAACATTGCTACTGATACATCTCAAATTTTCAGATGGAAAGAATCCTATATTGACATGACATCTAAGTTAAAAAAGAATTTAGAAGCATTATTCAAAGAAAACAACGATTTGAGGTCAAAGTTAAACTTACCTTTGATCAGGTCACCTCGGCGCGATGAAGAAAGTTCCAGCAGTTAAACGTTTGTAAATTTAAGACCTTTTTCCACTAACAGGTCAAACAATAGGCGTAATGTTCTTAAAGTTCTATTTCCTAATGTAGATGACGATAATTGCGGTCGATTGGACAGTTGTCATTCACAGAGTTATTAAGTGGTAATTAATCGATCTAATTAAGTAACTATACCGTAACTAAGTTGCGAAAACTGAAAATTGTGGCGGTTTTTTTTTTCGGAAATAATGAAATCGAGAATATAGAGCTTTATCTCGTCGTATTTGCTTATCCATACATAAATAATTACGTTTTGGATGATCTTGGAATATTTTAACATCGTATGAAATTTTCAATTCAATTTGGGAATACAAAGTGCAATAATATTCTTTAAGTTAATATTTATTTGTTTAGTTTAATTTTTAATATACTATTATAAACATTTTATATGTGAAAGATTTTACTGGAGCGGGAATAAATTCTAATGATAGCTTTCCAATGTCGTATCACATGTTTAACAACAATATTTCCATCCTTATCATCTTATATATATAAAAGAAAGTCGTGTTAGTTACACTATTTATAACTCAAGAACGGCTGAATCGATTTGACTGAAAATTTATGGGCAGGTAGCTTAGAACCAGGAAACGGACATAGGATCATTTTTACCCCGTTTTCTATTTATTATTCCGCGCGGACGGAGTCGCGGGTAAAAGCTAGTTTTACTTAAAAAAAGAACAGTGATAGCAATTCTGTTCATATACAAATGACACTTAAGTTGTTTAAACTTTCGTGAGATATAATAATAAATTAATTAAGTACGGTTTACGGCTCAACGGCTAACGTGTGATCGTCCAGTGACGGAACCGACTAGTTTGGGACCCTCGGGGATCCCAAACTAGTCGGTGCCGTCACCAAACGATCACACGTGAGTTAAGCCGTTCTTAATTAATTTATTAAAAATGTCACGTTATAAATTTACGGTAAATATATTAAAAAACAACATGTTTAATTAAAAATAATCTTTATTTAATATATAAACACTGCACATATTATTTATTAGATATTTACGCAGAGACGCATTCTGCAAACATACTGGGGAACCAATATAAAGTTTCAGTTGTATCTTGAGTATCAATCCAGGCCAGACCTTCCTTGACCATATGATTGAGAGCATTTTGTGCACGGGTTTCGTTCCATCTAAAACATGACAATATTACTGATGAATTCCACTGATGTGACACATTCGTAGTATATATTTTGTCTAGAATTAAAGGAATGGCTATGTAATACAAGTGTCACGAGTGGAAAAATATCAGAATGAAGATCAGGTTTGCAGCTGAACAGTTTTAAAAGTGGTAGACGCCAGCAACAACATTTGTTGCACAAATGGGACCACAGAGAAGACAGGCGTCAAGTGGAAGCAATTCCGCGTAGTCTGATGAGTTTGAGTTGCGGATTTTAGTCCCACCTTTTTCTTGTAAGGAAAGAAAGGGATGGGGAAGTGGATATGACGGAAGAGGGGATGCATAAGAAGAGGAAATATTCTCTTTCTGTGTGTCCCCTTCTACGTCGATTAAAGGTAAGCAACTCATCTGCAAATTGCGGATGTCTATGGGCAGCGCCTCGCTATTTCGGCAAATTCAGGTGGCCGCATGAGCATTTGCCACCTTGTGATATAAAAAATTAAAAATCAATGGAATTAACACATTCAGTGTCACTAGATTTTTACATACTAATGCGAAATCACAAGGCACATTGCTGGCACTGAACTTGTTGAATGAATATGTCAAAAATAACCGCCGGTTATAGCCATCGAAAGTTCAATAAACAAGATTACTTGGTCTTTTCTGAGTTCTTAAATAATTCGGTTAGTAATAATTCAAATGAAGGAAAGTCGCGTAAGTATCCTTACCCTAAATCTCCAGTAAGTATACTAGAAGATATCCAGGCTGTGCCCAAAGTGCTCGCTTTCTGCAGTACCAATGTCTGATCGAGGTTCAATTCACCAGGAACTGATTGAACGAGCCATTTGCCTTTGCCTATAGAAATTACAGTAAAACTGTGAAAAAAAAATAACTTTGTTAATATCATCCCTTTGTCTGCCCACTGCTGGACATATGCTTTTCTCAATGCACACAGTATGTTGCCATCCGCCTTCCGTATCCCACGACTTCCATCCGCACTATGTCGTCGTTTATTTGATGAAGACATATTGATTACGTTACTACATTCAATTCCAAGTGCAAAATATATTATAATATGAATTTCGCAGTTAAATTGTAATATATATAGTCGTCTAGTAGTAGTTGCTAGTACCACTCACCCATTTCCGAAGATCCTCAACTTCTTAACAGCAGCCAATAGATCCTCATTGGTGATATCCTGGTGCTTCTTTGCCCTCCCGCGCGCCGCCACCAATCTACTCCTCAATTCGTCTAAAGTTATCAAGCCGCCATTCTTATAATTAGTCGCCAAACATACTTCAACTATCTGTACCCCTAATTCGTAGTAAAAATCGCCGATACCTAAAAAAAGAAATAAACTGCTTTTCCACTACGCGAGGATGCCTAGTGAAAACTTTTTTTTATATTATTCCTATTTGAAAGGTTGTGACTGCCATAGATATGGCGTTTGAGAGGTTAATGCTTCAGAGATAAGGGTTTTTACTACATCAGAACATCGGGAGGTGCGTTTTTTTTATATTATTAAGTCCCAACTACGCAATGTCGTGTAAAGTAATTTTCGTATCTAAGTTTGCTGTTGCATTTGTATAATTGTATTTTTACATATAACAGAGTCCTTGATTCAAAATTTCAACACACTCACACATGTCCCTGTGGCGCAGAGGATAGCGCGTTGGACTTCTAATCCAAAGGTCGTGGGTTCGATCCCCACCAGGGATGCAGGACGAACTTTTTAAAATTTCCAACTTTACCAAATAAATTTTAAAAACGAAAGTTAACATTTATAAATTTAACACAATTTGCTTAATCATATTTTTAATTCAGTTAAGTTCACTTATTTTATTAAGTTTATTTTAACATACCTTTTCTTTACGAGATTAGCAGTGGACATATTTATTTTGATGCAATATTTACTCACATTATGTACCATTTACTGATGCAGCAGCAATTACTATAGAAACAGTAATTTCAACCCTAAATTTATAGTCTTCAGAAAAAAACACTATAAAAATTGCAATAACTACTATATTTATAAGTTCCCTTGATTGTATAGAGTGTGTAAAAATAGGTCTTAATAAAAGGAAAGTAGTGTAAAAATTAAAAGGGACATCAAAAATTAATTTGTAAGATCGAAACTTTATCTGCTTGATCCCTAATCAGAGTAAGAAAAAAAAATAATTTTCCACAGCTGAGATTTATTTATAATATCATCAAGCTTTTGTGCATCAAGCGAGTGCCACACAACTGTTTCACCTCGCAAGGGATAACCAAAAATATGGAGAACTGACCGCCAACCTTCGCTAATCGGAGACGCACCTCAAGAAGAAGATCAAGCATTTAAAATTAAGTTATAGTGATATAGCTATTGCTGAAGTTTATAAACAGTTTTATTTATATTTTTTACAGAGGATGTGTAATATTATCTACATTTATAGCTTTACCAATTTTAAGAGTATGTTATATGTTTGTCTTATATTTTTAAACTGACTTAGTTAATACAGTAAAATCTATTTACTGTGGGTTTCTGCGTCCAAAACTTTCATTTAAAACACATTGTTATCTCTGTTTCATCAAAGATAATGACAGGAATGACAACATGTTTTATTCATAAATTTTGATCTCAGATATGTGCGGTAAATGCAAAATTGGTTAAATGTTTCTTATGGTGACCATGACAATATATCCCTGCTGAACACCACAAACATGTGTTTCTTTCAATGTAACAGTAACAGCAATATCATATCATTATTATTTTGGAGTAATTATTTCTTTTTATTATATTTTTAAGAAAATACACCAATGAGATAAAGATATGTAGTAGATTATAGTTGAACCTGGATAAATGAGAGTCCAAGGGACTACAGTATTTCTCTCGTTTATAGAGGTTTTTCACCTATCCAAGTTGTGACTGTTAATAATTGTGACATACCTAAAACTGACCAAAACCCTTTGCCTGAAGCAAGAGGGTCGACACCAATTGCAGCGCACATTTCTTGAAACTGTCTTCTAAATTGAGCGTTCTTTTTTATTTCATTTTTATGCTTTGTGGCAAAATCTTCAAGGTTCTCTCTAAACACTTCTAACTGTTTAGACATCTGTTGGAACTGATTTTCTTGTATTTCTGAACCTTTTTCTCTGTACTTTTCTTGTTCTAATTTCTGCTTTTGTATGGCACCAACACCTGCTCGTCGCCTCATTTTGGTAGTATAATAAGTTACACAAAAATGTAAATGTTTTTTAGTAATTCTCGATATTTGCAAATCTATTAATTGCGAAGCGATATTGTAAACAAGTCAAAATGTCAATGTCAATGTCACTATTGCAACTTACTTTTTTTTATTTTATGACTATGTTCTACATCTATGCCAAATTTCATCAAGATTCGTTGATCTGTTTTAGAGATACCTTCAAACGAATATCCATCTATCCATCCATTCATCTAAACATTCGGATTTATAATATTAGTAAGACATGTTCCTAAAATATAAATCATAAGGTCTAGAAAAAATACATCACAGTAATATTCAACTACTCACCACTAGATGGGGTAAAAATACACATGGTGATGAATAATTAGTTATGAAATCAGGAGTATCAATTTTTTAATTACCAAATCTAATATTTAAGTTGTTTTCCTAAAAATATTATAAATAAATAAATATGTACTTGTGTTTCGTATCACGGTAGATGGCGCTTATTCAATATACATCTGCGAAAAACGCAGCAAAGCATTTATTAAAAAAAAAGAAAAGACTCAACACATCGACGCTGGAAAGCATAAACGCTGTAACCCTTGAAATCGCGAATATGTTTTTCACACGTTAATAATTTCAACCATTATCAAACGATAATAATTTTATTATAGGTTAGCACAAACTACACAATATTGCTAAATACCGCACGCTTGTAGGCGTATCAGCTCACGAGTTATCATTTTTTGGCTCTCCTGTAAAGTTCATACTTTCGGGGTTACAGCGTTTACGCTTTCCAGCGTCGGCATGCACATTTTGTATAAAGTAAATTGATTCTAAAAATTTTAAAGTATTCTATTAAATCAGAAGGAAACAATAATTTTACGTGTTTATTGGAAGAAAATTTGATTATATTTTATCGACAAAATCAACAACACACAAAAATATTGTTATTTTTAACATCCCTGGTGGGGATCGAACCCACGACCTTTGGATTAGAAGTCCAACGCGCTATCCTCTGCGCCACAGGGACGGATGATGGTCTTCTCAAAATAATTCAGTTTTTCTTGGTATGAATATAGATTACAAAACCTTTTTGAAATATTGTAGATTTTTTTTTAATAATGCAACTTTAATTTTAATGTTCTCTGAAATTAAAACAAAGTATTTTACAAATATATAAATTAAACTTCAGTTAAAAATAATTTAAATCAAATGTGTTATCTGAATAAATCTTTAACCGGAAATGTCAACAAAGATTTGTCAAACTTTATCTGTTTGGGAAATTCAAAATTATTGCATAAAAAATAATATACTTTAAAATTTTGTGTGTTTTCACCGTTTTTTTAAAATTAAACATAATTAAAAATTAGACAATTAAGAAATGGAAGACGATAGTGTGCAAAAAGATGAAAACTGTGAAAATTCCATTAACATAAAGGATGATAAATCTTCCGAAAATTTTCAGAAGTTTATATACGAACTATTTGAGAAAAATGGTGTACTCAGTGATCTTAGAGCGTACTTACGTGGACACATTGTTAATGTCTTAAAAAACGTTAATACAGGTATGCATATTACATGTATGACTATACAAAATTACCAATAATTGTCAAAGGCTACCTATAATAACTATTCACAACAACAATAACATAACTCATGCCTGTGATCGATAAGGGTAAGCAGGGATTATGGTATTCCACATAGTGCAGTTCTGGTACACCATTCTTGCTCAGATTTAAAATTCAAAGACGAATTTTGAAGAGAGAAGAAATTCGATGTTGAGACATGCTAAAAACGAAAATAATTTTACAATGGCTAATGCTAAATTATGTCTATTGTTTTAGATGATACTCCAATGTGTCAGAAACATTTTGCTCAGCGTCTTGAACTAACATATCAAGCATTAAATATACTTGTTGCAGAATATCTTTTACGTTTGGTAAGTTAAAAATATCACAGTTAATAATCTATGACAGACACATGAAAATGTTGTTATAATCCTATTTGAATGTATCAATGTAAAATGTTTTAGGAGTATTTTTTCTTGCTTGTCTTCAAGAATTATTCTTGTTCAAGGTTCTCATTATAAAGAAAAGTTGTTTTCTATATGTATAAAAGAAAGTCGTGTTAGTTACACTATTTATAACTCAAGATTGGTCGAACTGATTTAGCTGAAAATTGATGGGCAGGTAGCTTAGAACCAGGAAACGGACATAGGATAATTTTTACCCCGTTTTCTGTTTTTTATTCCGCGCGGACGGAGTCGCAGGTAAAAGCTAGTATTAAATAAAAATAACTAATTTATTTTTTTTCTTTTCAGGACTTTACTTATAGTTTATCAGTGTTTGTATCAGAGATACCTTTGGCTAACATGGTGTTTGATTTGGCTAATTCCCTTTTACAAACTAAAATTGATGATGATTATAAAGAATTGAGATTTAAAGACAGCGATGTTTGGTGTGTTTTAAATTATTTAGGTAAGGAATTTTGAAATTGTTATAATTTGTTGTTAATTCATAACTAGACAGTTTATTTTATCATATCAGGTGTTTATTTAGCTTGGTGAAAAGCCAATATTGTTTATCTTTGGCATTTAATTTGAAGGCAATTTAAATAAATCATGTAATGAAATGGTTATTACTGTGCTTTTTAATTTAATTTTTAAGCATTATTACCCACCACAATGAAAGAAACTTGACAAATAATTTTTTGAGGGATCTTTGGAGTAAGACAAAATACCATTGGTAGGCAACGCATCTGCAATAGCGAATGTTTATGGGCAGCGGTCGCTTCGCCATTTCGGCGAATTCATGTGGCCGCTTGCTCGTTTGTCACCTTGTAATATAAAAAAAATCTGTCCAATTTGTAGGGAATTAAAGTCTTTGAACAGTGTTTTAGTAAATGTAATTATTTATATATTTTTAATTGTTTGCTTAGACACCAATTTCGCTTTTTTATATTTTAGGTATAAAATGTGATTCAGAGACTGCATCTAATATAGTATATATGTATAGAGAAGAGGCAAATTATCCCCTTCTTCTTTGCATTCTCAAATGTTTACCAATGTATCATAAGCCAGAGAGCTTTGAATGTGGTAAGTTTTTTCTTTTATAATTCACACTAATATTATAAATGTGAATGTTTAGATGTATGGATGGATGGATGGATAAATGGATGTTTGTTTGAAGGTATTTTCAGTACTGCTGCAATGATCTCGATAAAATTTGGCACAGATGTAGAACATAGTTTGGAAGAACACATAGACTACTGATTAAGTTTTTTTTTTAATTGTGCGCAGACGGAGTTGTGGTCTACAGCTAGTTCTTAATAAAACATGTTCTTAGGGGTGTTATTTACAAATTAAATTACATAAGACTTCCATCGCACTTTATGACAAGCATTTATACATAGTTTAGTAGCAAGTATCTTTTGAACTAATCACCACTTGAGCATTTGAGCAAGTGCTGGTTGATCTGTACTAATATTATAAAGAGAAAAGATTTGATTGTTTACATTAGATATGCTAAAAAACTACTGAACCTATTTCAAAGATTCTTTCACTGTAGGGAAGCTACACTATCCCCGGTTGACTTAGGCTATATTTTTTAATTTGCGCGGAAAAAGTCGCTGGTAATTGCTAGTTCACTACAAAATCTAGTTCAGAAAAAATGGTTACATGCATAAAATGCCTATATTTCATTAATTTCCCGTAGTATGTTTGATTTTGATGTTCCATTCAATCTGGTCATCAATCTGACATTCTTACGATCTGAGAAAAGAATTCAAAAATATGTGTGAAGTTAATCCACACTGTGTGTGGTTGACTATGTCCTAGTCACCCCTAACTTGGGGTAGGCTCCGAGCCCCTCAGTGGGGACATATAGTGAGCTGATGATGATGATGATTCAATCTAGTTCTTATAATGTCATGGTAGCTAGTTTTTTTTAAGTGATATGATTTTTTTTTGTAATTACAGTTAATACATCAGAAGCCAGTGTGTCAGGTAGTTCGAAAGTGTCAGTTGATAGTTATATGAAAAGTGTGGGAAAGAAAACTAATTCATTGTCAATATGCAAGCACTATGCCTTTTGTGACAACTGTAAACAAAGAATGGCGAGGATACAAAGGAAGTATAAGCATAAAAAAGAAACGTTATATAAGGTATTACTGCTTTTATGTCTTACTAATATTATAAATGCAAATGTTTGAATGGATGGATGGATGTTTGTTTGAAGGTATCTAAGGTAGAGCATAGTCTGGAGGAATACATAGGCTACTAATAAAGTATTTTTTAATTCCGCGCGAAGTCGCGGGCGACAGCTAGTTTGTACATAAGATATTTTTAATGTTTTTTGCAATAAAAAATTGTCCACTTTTGTGTTATGAATGAAATTAACAACTAAGGGTATGTTCCGATATACACTGCGAGCACTGCACAGTGCTATCACTATAGAAAAATTCGTTCCGTTATGGACTGCCAGTACACTGCCGCAGTACCCTATGACGTCATAAATCGCCGCCATATTCTACTGTGAGCACTGGCGTTTTCGAGGTAAGGTACTCGAAGTACTTTGATCACGTGATCAGTCAAAACCACCCGAGTGCCTCACATCTTATAAAAAAAACTACAGTTTAATCAGAAATGTTAAAGTTCTGTAATTAGTTTGGATTAATAAATAAAACAATGGAAGAATTGCAAAAATTAACCTTATTAGACTGTGTTGATACTGAAAAACATATTCTTTTTATGAAAAAGTACTTATTTTTATTTCATTAAAAATTCAATTTATAATTAATATTAATTAAAATATTTTTAATTTGACAGTACTCCAAAACAGTTTTTTTTAATATACTAGAAAACTTGAATACACTCATTTGAATGTCGCGTCAAAAAATGCGGCTGACAGTATACGAGATTGCGTTCCGTTTTAACTCGTAACCAGTACAACTGGCTAAAAAGGAACGGCTTCACAGTATACTGAATTGACGTCACACTCTACAGTGGTCGCAGTGCATATCGGAACACACCCTAAGTGTGAAAATATCTTTGTATCGAGTGTTGTCTCTCTTTTTCTTCTACTACGTTATATCTTCCATCTCACTCATGTAACCAAATTTGCCTAATCGTGATATGTCCTTGAAATTTTTGATCTGAATTCTCGTATTTATCAAAAAGTTATACATAAGTAAAGTGTATATAATGTAGTATGAATATTTCTTTATATTTCTTGTTTCTAGGACTCAAAGTCCAATGATATGTTTAAATCTGAAGGTTTATTTAAGAATATCGACGTTATGGAAAGAGAAATTATTGAAGAGGTTCTATGTTTTAATATTTTGTCATTAGCGTATGTTAGTTAGCTTAATTTAAAATTGTTTGTGTTCATAAATATATTGTAGTTTTTTTACATTGTAAATTATTATTCACAAAACTACGTAAGGATCGACAATTTAATCATTGATTAGTTGAATAGTCTTATGTAGTCCACATTTTTATAAATACATAGAGCTTCAACTTATATAGGAACGGCTAAAATACTCACGTACATATGTCCGGTGTCGGCACCGACTAGTTACGAGCCCTTCGGGGGCCCTTCATCAGGGTGAGTGGGACTGGTATTATTTCGCGGACGCGGCCCGTCGCTCACTGAGTGTGCTCAGTAAGTGTTTTAGCCGTTCCTATATATATATAATGTCTCACGAAAGTTTGAATAACATAGAGCCTCATTTATAAATTCAAAACGGGATAAGCAAGAGTCATTGTCCGGTTACAACGGACAACCTCCAAAAGCGAGAAAGGTTAGAGAGAAACCTCTTTAAGCGAGAAAATATCGCGATTCCTCGGACTCTCGCTTATTAAACTTCGTACTTTAGTTTATGACGGAGTTGTAAATCTTCTATATAGATGTTCAGTCAGTTGAGAACAGTATATGAGACAGAAGTGGAGATGGTGCGTGAGGAAGAAGAGAGGAAGATCAAGAGATCTTTAGCCAATCACGCTCTTCTACTGCAGAAGAAGTATGATGAGGTAAATGTTTGCATTACGTTGATTTCGGTTTCCTGCTATAAATACAACAAACTTAACAGTGATGGAGACGACTTGTGCAATACCACAACCACATTGAAGATAGAAAAAAAGGAAGTAATTCCTAGTTACGTTTGACGCGTGTGCGTTTCGAAAGCTAAATTTTAGTCCCCTTCCCCTTCCTATGCTTTTTTATATGTAAAGTATGGGTAGAGCAATTGTGTTTTCCAGGAGAGGGGGTACATACGAAAGGGCGTTGTTAGGATAGTTGGGCAGAATGGGGTACCACAATCTACAATTTACACAGTCTCACATAACCTTAATAACCCCCCTTCAAAGGTAAAAAAGAGAGTGCGCAATAAAAATCTCGCCCAGGGGAATATTAGACTATTAAATTCAAATGGTAGCTTGCTTGTTAGCCATTTTATGTCAGTCATGGAAATAATCCTGGGTTCGAATCCCGCCATGTACCAATGTGTTTTTCCATTTTCGATTTACATATGTACATTTATCCGACGTTCTTACGGTGAAGGAAAACATCGTGATGCAACCTGCACATATCTGAGAAGAAATTCAATGATATGTGTGAAGTCAACCCGCACTTGGCCAGCGTGGTTGACTATGGCCTAGTCACCCCTAAATTAGGGTAGGCTCCGAGCCCCTCAGTGGGGACGTATAGTGAGCTGATGATGATGATGATGATGGAAAGAATGTTTTCCAGATGGAAGAAACATTTAAAGCACGGGAAGCGGAGTTGGAATCAAATGTACAAGAGAAGAAAAAGTTCCTATGGGGTTTAGCGCGCGCGTTACGAGATCAGCACTCCAATATGTCTGTAGCCATGAACACTGTACAGATGGAGACTGAACGACTGAACAACAAGGTCAGTTAAACAGTGTGTGTAGTTTATATTTAGATTTAGGGGAAAAAAAGATTGTACTTTCAGATGAAAATATTTAGGTATTGGCCAATGTTGAATGGCAGCGGGCCCTCCCCTCTCACTACAGAGTTTATAAATGTAAAATAGATATGAAAATTCTTCGAAAAAGACCATATTAATGGTACCTAGCCTCCCCTCCCTCAGATCTAGTCCAGATCATAGTCTAACGACGCCCATGCGCAAGCAAAAGGTATTGACAGACAAAAATGACAGCCACAAACATACACAAATTAGAGAAATAGACAGAAATTACAGCTAAAGACACAGACAGAAATGACAGACTGACACAAATTACGTAGACGGACACAAATGGCAAATACACATGGACAGAATTGACAGACATAAGAAAGACAATGCAATAACAGACAAAACATTGAATTTATATTATAAAAACTCCTAAAAAAATGAGGCTAAATTAATTTTTTAGGAGGAAATTCTACAAAATCAAATAAAAGAAGCGGAACATACATTGAGAAAAAAAGGTGAAGAAATGAGAAATCAAATAACAAACGAAATGTTACAATTAGAGTCTCGCTTAAACTCTATGCGGATAGAAAGAGATGCGATAGAAAGAGAGAGAAGTGAGTTGGAGAAGTTAAAAGAAATATGCGATAGTAATACTAAAATCAGTTTAAACAATATAAAAGAAAGAGAAGAACTGAATTCACAATATGATTTGTTAAGAGATGAATTATCAAGTTTGAAGGAACATTTTTCTAACAAATGTCTAGTGGAAACAGGGGTTATGACTGAAAAAGAATTTAATACAGGAATGAATAATGAACAAGATATAGAACGTTCTGTGAGAAGTGAAGACGCGATACGGAGACCTAATCAATTAATTAACGATCTAAAGAAATATAAAAACGTTAATTTCAATCAGGTAAAATAAGACCATTTAGTTTTTTTTTTTCAATTTATACTTAATTATATAGGAAATTTTTTTTTATATACATATAACGTATAAACTCAAAAACTACTGGTCCGATTTCAAAAATTCTTTTTACATTAGAAAGCTACATTAACACTGAGTAACATAGGCTATATTTATTGCTAGATTTTTTTTTTAATTCGCGGCCAAAAGTTACTTTTATATATTAATAGCGCAAGTGATTATGTCCTCGCGGAATTTAAAAAAAACTTGATTAATTGCATATATGTTCAACATCTATGCCAAATCCTATCGAGATCTGTTCAGCAGTTTTGGAAATACCTTCTTACATCCATACATACATTTAAACTAGTTAATATATCTAATAACTTAATAAGATAATAGATAAAGGAAAAATAATTGGCATATAAAACTTTTATCATTTAATTTAAATTCTTATTAGCCCACTCAGAGATATGAAGTAACACTTAGTGCAGATAGTATTTTCGTATTAATAGAAATCTATATAAAAAAAATATCAAATCTAATCAATCAGTTAAGATTTTATATTTTTATAACAAACTAGCTTTTACCCGCGACTTCGTCCACGCGGAATTAAAAAAAAATAGAAAACGGGGTAAAAATTATCCTATGTCCGTTACCTGCTTCTAAGCTACCTGCCCATCAATTTTCAGTCAAATCGATTCAGCCGTTCTTGAGTTATAAATAGTGTAACTAAAACGACTTTCTTTTATATATATGGATAAAGAAATTAAGAATGTTTTTTTAGAGTAACTTAGAAGAAATATCAGAGCGCAGTCGTTCATCTTTATTGGAAAGTTCAGCTGAACGCGGCAGACATCTTGAATCTATGTTACGATATGAGAACGAACGACTTAAAGCTTTCTCTGAACAGGTTTCATTTTATTTTAACTAGTTATTTATTATATACGTCTTAAATTATTTATTTTCACAGATAATTAACTTCTTGCACTTATGATTTACAATAATGTTCAAAATAAAATTAAATTATTGAATATTTTGACTGTACTTAACAAGTAACAATAAAAACTTAATAATCAACTTCCTTATGTATATTACTAATTAATATACCAAATATGGTAGTTTAGTTTTATTGTATTTCCAGCAACGCGAGCATATCGACGAGCTTGCTCGCGAGCAAGTGCGGTTGCGCGCCGAGCTTGTAGCCGCAAGGCTCGGCTCGCCGCGTCCCCGCACTGCACCTCCTCTCATACCTCCCACACAAGGGTAACTACCACTGCGTAAAATATCAAATATACTGTACTGATATTCATTTTTATATCTTACCGTTGACTTATCTATGGTTTCTGAGACCATAATCTGTGTCTCAAACATATTGTCATCCCTGTCATTAACTTTGACAAAACAGAGATAATAATATGTTTTATACAAGGATATTGATCTTAGAAACCAACTATAAATAATCATCATTATCATCAGCTCACTATACGTCCCCATACGGGTTCGGAGTCTACCCTGAGTTAGTGGTGACTAGGACATAGTCAATGCTGGCCAAGTGCGAGTTGACTTCACACATATCTTTGAATTTCTTCTCAGATATGTGCAGCATCACGATGTTTTCCTTCACAGTAAGAACTTCGGATAAATGTACATATGTAAATCTAAAACACATTGGTATATGTCAGGATTCGAACCCAGGACTTGCAGATTGCAAGTCCAACAAAGTGCTTAGGGAAACTATTGGGATGAAAGAAAGAAAAGGTGTAAAAGAATAAAAAAATGAAATACGAGATTACACTCCATTCATGTGTTGTTATTGACAAGAAAAAAAAAATAACTATGATAACCCCCTTTAATTTTATCGACCCCCGGAGTTTCAAGGAGTTTGAACCCCCAAAACCCCATAAACATATTGAGGGGTCGCCTTTGTTGCTATTATTGAGTAGTGTGAACCCGAGTGGTGTGCGGGGCGCGTGCGGGCTGCGGCGTGGCGCGGGCGAGGAACTGAGCGTGTTCGCACAGCCCCGTCCCCTGCTGCCCACTGATCCCATACCCTTCCTCGGTACTCTCCCCCACGCACGCGCCGACAGACACGCGGACACTCGACGGTAGGTGAAACATACTAATATTCTTGCAATAACAAAGTTTTAAATGTATTTTAGACCCCCTCAATGTCACAGTAAATACACTTTGGGGGTCCTTGATATTTAAAAAAATATAATTTTTGATTTATTAAAGTAATTGCCTTTTTGTTTGTTATTTCAAAGGCTATATATTTTCAGGTACATGATAAATCAATGGCGGGGTCTACGGCGCCTGCCCCCCACCACCCCGCAGCCAGGCTCATCTACTAAACGTAACTACTGCTAACTTATGACCTATGTGTTATCAGCTTAAATCTTTTTGTGACTAGAAGACAATCTGTCCTCCATCTATTTAATTTTTTTATATCATTAGGTGACAAACGACCAAACGGCCACCTGAATAACGAACCGATACCCATTGACATCCACAATTGCAAATGTTGCCTACCTTTAATCAACGGGGAAGGGAACGCACTGAAAGGAAGAAAGAGGAAGTTTCCCCTTCCTATGCGTCTCCTTCACCGCCAAATCTACTTCCCCGGCATGCACACTCATCAGACTGTAGTTGGAATTACTTCCACTTGACGCCTGTCTTCTGTGTGGTCGTGGTATTTCACAGGTCAAGGCCCATTCGTGCACGTTATGTTATGTGCAGCGACACAGGCGATGTGCTGAACCGATAGTATCTTTGAAAACCATAATAAAGTCTAGAATTGTTTAAAAACTGATTTGTTACATATACATCAACTTTCATAATTGCAGACTTTACAAAATTATACGATACAAAAAACATTTTTTTTTAGACAATACTGAAGAAACGACTAACAAGCGACAAAGTGAGTCGCAAGAAGCTGGTCCTTGTGCTAACTTTTTAACTGAGGATATAGAGGACAGGTTAACTAAAGTTGATCTAAAATTAATTATTTAAAATTTATTGCAACTTTACTTTAGTAAATTTATATATTTTTTAAATCGTAGTAATCAACAACCGCCAAAAATAGTGATAGAAGGAAAAAAAAGAGAAAAGAGTCCGAAATCAGTTTTACGTGAAGCGAAACAGAAGTTGAGGAAGTAAGTATATTTTTGTATAGGTTTATTGCTATTTTTGCTAGAAAAAAAAGGCAAATATTATCAACCATTTTCAGCAAAGACATTAAAAAACAAGAAGCAAACACATCACGAGAAAAAAGTCCCAACTCGATGCTTCGCGAAGCAAAACTTCGACTTCGGAAATTGGAGATAGAAGCAGAAGCGGTAGAGAAGTCATACTTGGACTTTAAGAGGAAAAGAAACGAATTGAGAAGAGAAGATGACAAGTTCACAGAAGAGAGTGTCCCCAGTGTAGAGGAAAGTGCACACAACTTATGTAAGTTAGAAAAAATTATATATTTTTTATATCATAAGGTGACAAAGCGGCGACCTGAATTCGCCGAAATGATTAAACGACCGCTGCCCATAGAAATCCATAATTGCAGATGTGTTTCCTATCTTTAATCGACAGGGAAGGACACGCACAGAAAAAGGATATTTCCCCTTCCTATGCGTTGTCTCCTCCGTCAAATCCCCATCCCCTTCCCATCTTTTCCTTATAAGAAAAGGGTGGGAAGGGAAAGAGGACTAAAAGTAGACCTTCGGTACCAAACTCATCAGACGAAACGCGGAATTACTTCCACTTGGCACCTATCTTCTGTATGTATAAGTACATTCTATTAAGAAATGATCTATATATTATTTTATTAATATTTTAACTATTTACATAAGTTTCAGTTGGACAATCAAGTATAATACAGAAAAATAAAGAAGAAAATCGTAATGATATCCACAATATAAAAATAACTAAAGACTCTCTGCACAACCACTTTGATAAATATTTAAAAGAATATCAAAGTAAAGAAATTATGAAACCTCATTTTGAAAATAAAACAACAACAGCAAATAAAATCAAACCTATTCCAATCGCATACAAAATGACTGACAATATTGAAACGATACAAAATGTAGATTATATAAACACACCTTTAAATGAATTTAGAAAACTTTATCATAATGAAAAACCAAGACGTTTTAAAAGAGATGATAAATCGAAATATGTTTTAAATGAAAACGAGATTGAACAAAATATTAAAGTAGAGGAAAAGACCGAAAGTGTAATAAAAATTGTAAATGAACCTAATAAAATAGATTTAGAAAAACCAGACACAATAATAGAAATTAATAATTCAAATAGTGATCAAAAATATGGACTTTCTAATGATAATATACCTTGTAAAGATGAAATTGATGATATACTAAATATAGAAAATAATAAAGAAGGAATAGAAGATAAATCATTATTGAAAGTAGAATTAGATAATTTGATAGAAACAGCAAGCGTTAAAATGGATGAAGGCGATTTAATGGTTATAATTGAAACTTCAATAGCAAGTGAACTAACAATTTCTCAAGATAACGACAGAATTACACCAGTGAGTGTATTAACACCTAAAGATATTGAATTATCTGATAATTCTAAAAATATAAATTCAAAATCATCAATTTCTATTAAAAGTCATTCAACAAAGTTACCAATTAGTAAAGAGACGCCAGAAAAAGCAGCTCATTTGACGAGAAAAGATGTTTTAAATGCTATATTCGATATAGAAACGAAAGAATTATCAAATGCAGATATATTTATGGATGATTCTAAAAATGGATTAGATTCTATTGAAGCAGATAGCGAAGTAAAAGATAACGGAGATGAATTCTTAGCAGACGTTGATAATTATAACAGCAGATCTGATCTCGGGAATTCCCCGATATCTCACGCTAAAACATCCGATGATGATATATTTTGGGATTAAATTAATCAAAAAATAAAGTAAAATAAAACAACAAATAATTTCCAGTCATAATTTATTTATTTAAATTTTTACGTGAATTAAAAATATTATAAAATAATTCTTTACATTTATTTATTTTTTATTATTTATTTTATTTTTTAATTCTTTATATATAAAAGTACAAACATTTAATGTATTTGCTTATCGACTTTTGGCAAATTTAACAAAACATACTGAGATGTTGTTTTTTTAAACTATAAATGCTAAACGCAGTGTTATTGTCAAGGAAATCGTCACAATATGGAATAGATTTACAAATGCAAAATAAAAGAACGGTACGAATCGCTTTGTTAAATATTCTGGCAATACCAAAATTATATTTCTAATGTGGTTTTCCAAAGTCGGAAAACTTGTATAAAAACATTATTATGGCTTTATTAAACATTTTTGGTTCATTTCTCACTTGAACCTATATAAAATATTATACTACATTACTGGGTGGAAAAAACTCGTAAAACAAATTTTATTTCCTAATGTATATTTAAATTGAATTTGCTAACTGTACTAAGGTAAACCAGCCCTTATTAGCACCTTTAAATTCGAAATTGTATTAAATTTAACATAAAAAAAAAAATTGTCTTAAGTATTTTTTTAAATGATACTATGAAAGATAACAATGTGTTTTCTGCCGAAATGCCCAATATAAAAAACTTATAACCTCTGTTTTTCATAGAGAAGCAGCAGTTTTGTGAGTGTTTCGTCAGTGTAAACGCACGGTAAAATATAAAACATTCAGAGTAACAAAGCTTTCGTACCGAAACTAAACATGCGTTAACTATAACATATACGGTTACCGTTGGTTTCTGATACTAAAATCGCTGTATAAAATATATCATTCCTATGATTATCTTTGACAAAACAGAGATAACATATTTTAAACGGGTATTTCGGTCTCAGAAACCAACAATAAATTTAACAAATACAACACAAATTGAGATAATAATCTGGAACATCGATGCGTACTATGAAAGTTAATATAACTATTTGAACAAAAACATTAAAAACAGACTGATTAATTGCTAGATATTTCAAATAAAAATGTACCCGACAATGACGTCACTATGAAAAATCCCTAGAAAAGTACAGATTGCAGAAAAATATTTGCCACAATTAAAACTATATAATGTAACTTTTTTATATTCGATAGCTATGACGTCACAATACATTTGCACATTATTATTTGAAACAACTGTAAAATGTTCACAAATTCAATGACCAATGACACCTCTCTTGTCAAAATATGCCAAATAGCTGCAGGTAGCAACTCAGCATGCATAAAAAAATTTAAAGACTAGATAAAATATAATACAAGTAAAAAAAAAACATTTAAAACTATGTCATTTACATGCATAAAAGAAATCAAGACTTATTAAGATGTTAGTAAATCGTACAGATGTAAATAAATGCCATTAAATAGACGCCATCTTGGACTTGAGTAATGGCCGGTTTACATTATTCCAGTCCAGCGATATAAATCTTCGCTGGAATCATGTCAAGTCTACATTAGACTGAGAGTAATTCAGCGCTGGTCTAGTAACTGATCGCTGGATTGGAAGAAGTTTAAGTACAGTCACTAAGAAGTTTTTCATTAAATAAGTTTCTTAGCGACTTTTTATTACCCCTTTTGAAATGTCACTAATTTTAATAGAAACGAATAAAGCTTGCATTTAAAATGTCTTATATTTACAATGCTTTATTGCTAAAAAAATGATGAAAAATTTATGTTAAAAAATAAAGTTGCTTTAACTGACTGAAATACATATATTCAAATAGTTTTTGAAAGTTCCATGAAAATTGAAATTAAATGGAAGCTTTTGTTTTTAACCTTAATAATACGGATCTTTGTAATTTGAATCAAATAAACATTATTATGAAGTGTCAGCAAAAAAAAGCAACGTAATTTGAACGTCCTCTGATAACGGAGTCTTTAAATTTTTTCATAGTTATTATCTAAAATAAAGTCTCGTATACGAAACTTTATATTCATAAAAGTTACATTTTAATAAAAACCATTTCCTAAACAAAATTTTTATAAATCAATTAGAAAATACAAATAATTTTTACCTATAATCCTTAATCAGGCATTAAAACTTAATTTCTGATTCTAGTGTTTTCTTAATTTCAATGTATACCTAAGATTTGTTTTTTTTTTTAAATATTAAAATTAAGACAAAAAAAAGTGGTCGTATGCACTACGCCTGTTAAGGAGCACTCTGTCGTTTTAAAATTTGTTTCCATTATCCCTATTTTTAATTAGGAACTTCATAGTTTAAAGTTTGTTTTCTTTAATGATAACTGGCAATAAATATAGTTTTTTATAATTATTTGTAATATCAAAAGTCAATCTGTCATTGTATATGTCAATGAACTATTATATATTATTGAACATATATCGTTAACATTTTATTAATCAATGAAATCAATTTTTTTACGCGACTTAATTTTTTTTATTAAATTATTTTTGTTTAAAAAAACGTAGAATGTTATTTTTGTTATAAAAAACCTAATAATTTACAATAATATTATATTTATTTCAAAATAATCTCTTGGTATAATGGAAACAGTGTCCACATATCATACAACAGCCAGACTGGTATAGAGCATATAATGACCACTTTCTTTGAATAATATTTCACAAAATGAATTGTTAAGTAAAAAAATATTTAACTTCATACGAAAGATACAAATATTTGTAATCAAATAAAAAGGTTTTATGAATTAAAAAAAAGACAAAGATCACTAAAAAAATTCCAATTATCTAAATGGTCGATAAATCGTATACCTGATTATGGGTTAACTTTAGATGAACACAAGTTAGTAAAAGAGAATTTTCGTAATTATTTTCATTGCGTACCTTCAAGGCTAAGTGATACAAAAGTGGGTAGACAGTAAGTCAGAAGCCGAAGCTGACGTTGTGTCCCACATTCCTAGCGGCGGAGGCGCAGCGCGGAGAGTTAGGTCCAGTCACACGAAGCCAGTTAGAAACCTGAAATAAAACAATGGATATGTAATGGCCGCCATGTATGGAAAATCTTATTAAATATAAAATACCCGTAGTTAATAGATTTGCGAGATCGATCTTACTATCCTTTTTTTTATATTACAAGTTGGCAAACGAGCAAGCTGCCACATGAATTCGCCGAAATGGCGAAGCGACCGCTGCCCATAGACTGCAATTGCATATTCGTTGCCTACCCTCAATCGATGAAGGAAGAGACGCACAAAAAGAGAATATTTAACCTTCTTATGCATTTCCTCCATCAAATCCACATCCCCTTCCCATCCTTTCCTTATAAGAAAAGGGCGGGAAGGGGAAGAGGAGTAAACTGAGTCCTCCGACAATACACTCATCAGACTGTAGTTGGAATTACTTCCACTTGACGCCTGTCTTCTGTGAGGTCGTGGTATTTCACTGAGCGAGGAGAATTCGTGCAACAGATGTTATTGCTGACGTCTGACCACTGTTCATTCTTAGATCGATTATTGGTTTAGTGACATTGTTAGAGATTCATTTGTAATTATCCAATTTCAAGCCGAAGACTAAATATTATGACCATAAAATTAGTATATTTCAAAATATTTCCAGTTAAATACTTTATCATCATCAGGTCACTATATGTCTCCCGCTAAGGGGCTTGGAGTCTCCCCTAAGTAAGTGGTGACTAGGACATAGTCAACCACAGCCAAGTGCGGGTTGACTTCATACATATCTTTGAATATCTTCTCAGAAATGTGCAACATCACGATGTTTTCCTTCATCGTAAAAAACCTATTTTATTAATATTATTGTACATAATTTCACTTTAAAATCTGTAAAATTAAAAGATAATGGCCGCCATGTATTTAATTTAACATTGCTTTGTTTACATAATAATTTAATTTAAAAGGGTGTTAACATACCTGCAGTGACAATGACCTGGTGTCATCCCCACGCTGCTTGCCGGGTGTGCTGCAGGCGGGGGTGGTGGTGGGGGAGCAGGGGGTTGGTGTTGAGGGTGCGGGGGAGGAGGGGGGGCGAGGACTTCCCGCCAGAGACAATGAAGTACAAGACACATTACAACACTCTCCTGACTGCACCCATCTGAAACAAGCAGTATAATATTTAAGCACTGATCTCGATAAATCAGTTATTACCTTATTTCTTTTATCATCCCCTTTGAAAATCAATTATTTTTCCACGCCCCCCCATTTTTTATACACCCCTAAAACTTAAAAAACAACAATTTCATTTATTTAATTAATTTAGTTAATCGGTTCTGATGTTTAAACTTACGTTCTAAACTAGAATTCTTTACCAGTGAGTTAAAATAATTTCTGGTGCAACGTAATTAATGTAAAATTGCTCTAATTTTTTAACTATCATCGATCATGTTCCTTTATCAAAAACTTGTTACAACTCCATTGTGTACTGTGTGAGGGATATCTTACGAAATCTATGTTAAGTATATTAAGTTTTTATAACATCATACAAGGTAGAAATATAAACTAATTATTCGTTAATATGTAGTTTGTGGGTTTTAATTTGAGTGAAATTTAAAATACTATATAAAGTAAATGAAATTACAAATTATACATCGCCCCTTTAACTCACATCAACGGCTCCCATTTTTTCTGGGACCCTTAACGCCCCCCCATTATTGTCGCCACGCGTTATCGCCCACTTTGAGAAACACTGCTATAAATGATCAGGTCACTGTTTAGAAATGACAGCTTTTTCATCGTTCCAACTTAAACGCAACTAATGAATCCTCATCACCGTTATCAACTGTGACCTTCAACGCTTAAAAAGCGAAAACTAAATAGTCACAAAAACCAGCAAAGAATGGCTGACTTAATAGTTTAAAACAGATCAGTAACTGTTGGTTTCTGAGATAAAAATCTCTACATAGAATATATCATCATCCCTGTCATTATATTTGACAAAATACAGATAAAAATATTTTTTTTTCTCAGAAACCTATGGATTTGCAGATTCTTTAGACACTTTTCTATCTCTATCTCAGACTCACTTTTGTCTCTCTTGCGTCGTGTAGAGGGCGACAGTGTGCCTCCAGCGATGTACGTTGGGGAACTCTTCTTCTGACACCTCCACCTCCGCAAGTGCATCATACACTAAGCGGTCCATCTTTGTTGGCTCTTCGCTGCAAAAAAAAAATTATTTACAATTCTCAACATATACTAGACTATATATAACTAGCTTTAACCCGCGACTCTGTCCGCGTGGAATAAAAAAAATGCACCCAAGATAAAAAAGTTCCGATGTCCGTCTCCTAGTTCTAAGCTACCTGTCCACCAATTTTCAGTCAAATCGATTCAGCCGTTCTTGAGTTATAAATAGTGTAACTAACACAACTTTCTTTTATATATATAGATAAGTTAAAGATATTAACCCATATATAAAAGGTTCTACGAGTGCTCTATCGCTGGCGTCCTCCATCATGGAGTTCTCTTCATCTTCGGAGTGGTCGGAGGCTGTGTGGTACACCTCCTCATTGTCAGACCGACATGATGCCACTGAATCGTCGTCTGATATCTGGTAGACATATGAGACTGTTTATTAATCCAACGAAAAAATCATGAATTTAAAAAAAAAACTGAAAAATGTATACAACTTTAGCTATTAAATTTACATAATTATTAAGCATAGCTAAAATAATTAAAATAAAACAACTCTAGTCCCATAATAAGATTATAATGTGAAAGTAAAATGTTAAAGTTAGTATTTTGGTAATCGGATCAAGATATGTCAGTTGTAGTATAATACCTCGGCTTCAACGACTTGACACTTGGTGACATCAACAGTGTAGTGCGAGGTGTCGCCGGCGGGAGAGTTGTGAGCTGAGCTGGCAGCTTCACCTCGCTGAGCCTTCCCGTCTCCTGTAACACCACCTTACCACTACATACTATCTATGTCACCACTGACAATGTACCTAGTGTGTCAACAGACTACATTTACACCGACAAGGTTATCTGAATCGGTAAATAACGAATTAAATTAAGACAGCACACTAGCGCCCCCCTCTCAAAGTTAAAAAATGTCACAAAATTTTTGTGATGTAGCTATCAAGTAATTTTTTTTGTATTTTTTTATGTCTAAGTATTCTTACAGAATATGCTTTAAATCTGTAATTAGAGCATTCAAAGACAATTTTTTAAAATTTTATTGTATACTAGCTTTTACCCGCGACTTCGTCCGCGCGGATTAAAAAAAATGCACACAAGATAAAAAAGTTCCTATGTCCGTCTCTTAGTTCTAAGCTACCTCCCCATCAATTTTCAGCTAAATCAGTTCAACCGATCTTGAGTTATAAATAGTGTAACTAACACGACTTTCTTATATATATACCAAAGTATTTGGAATCCATTAGGTGTTGACCTTAACTTCTTTCTACAAAAATTGTCTAAGATTACTTAAAAGATCATGTAATAAATTTTCCTGTTTTTACTATATAAAAAGGAAAATCTGAATCCACTTACCAATATCCTGATCGAACATCAACCTCCGTATAAAACTTTCACTCTTCGGACTCGAAGACAATGTGGATCTGTTCTTCCTGAACGAGGCGTTCTTCTTACTATTCCTTTCAAACACTTCTATGTTCCAGTCGCACCTGCACTTGCTCGCCTGAGACCAGATCTCCGAGCACTCGGTCTCCGAGACCGCAGGCCCTTTGGTCTCATCTGTCTCCGTCAATTCCTCACATATAAAACTAGACAAACATCTCACATGTTCATTTATAACATGTGATATTTTAACACGACTTCTGAAGGAAAATGTTTTTCTCTCATCATCAGAACTGAATATATCATCATTAGGACAACGAAGTTTCACCAGAAATTCAACTAAAGAGTTGACATCGTCTAATTCCTTAGTTTTCTGTTTTAATTTAAACACAACTAACTGTGCAAGTCGTGAATGTAACAGAGAGAAATTAATAGTTTTAAATCTCTCATCGTTCATATATGTATATGTTGTATGTTGTAGATGTTTAGCTTCAGATTTTAACGAATCACTTGCAACTTCTGGTTCCGCTGTTAGAGAGAAGACAAGTGCATCTGCTATCCTTTTAGCGAACACTTGACAAGTCCTCTCTATACATAGTAATTGATTGACAGTATTAACTGGTGGGTTTATATCTCCATTTATCCCCTTTAAAGTCGGTTGTCGACAAAGTCTTTGTCTTATTGGATCTGTTCTTTTCCAATATGGCGACCGGTCTGTTATCGTACAACTTCTCATCGCAGCGCATAGATCTGATATTGGACTTAAGGGTTCTTTAACTGGACTCTGAGTGGTATTTAGGCTTATCGTTGATAGAGATAGTTCATCTGGCGTATGTTGGTACTGAGCACAACTATCATTATAAACTATAGAACAGGCGATTTCGTATTTGCTTTTTAAATAATTTTCTAATAAAGTGAGTCCCTCTTTAGTTCTCAGATCAGTAAAAGTATCAAGAAAAGGCCAGTACTCTTTCCAGTTCACTTTCATTTCTTCCGCTAGATTCCTGTTAATATAATACGTAAATATTTTTATACAAAATTAAAAAATAAACTAATTCATAAAGAAAAAAAATTAAATAATTATTAAACTATTAAAAAAGTATAAACAAAATTAAAAAATTAAATTTGTTTCTTTCATTAATATAGTTATTTTTAATATAAACCAATATAAGTTGATCCATTTGCAGGAACATATTTTAAATTACCAAAGATCATTATTATCTGGTCTGACCTGCCAACAGTCTCCAGACCCTTGGTCATCTCGGCAAGCCTGAAGCCAGCTCGTGGTGGAGTCTTCCATCTACGTCTGAAGGATTCTGCATCACGTGAAGCCATCGGACCGGCGAAGGCGCGGATCTCGTACCGGGGACATAGCGGATCATTGTTGATTTCCTGGACAAAGTTAATCTTACTAATGGATGGATGGATGTTTGTTTGAAGATATTTCCGGAACATCTCAACAGATCTTGATGAAATTTGACAGAGACGTAGAACATAGTCTGGAAGAACACATAGGCCACTTATTATGTTTTTTTTTAATTCCGCACAGACGGAGTCGCATGCGATAGCTAGTATTATAATAAATGATAAAATGCTTTGTTAAACGATTTAGATTGTGGCAATAACATCAGAGTTACTCAAAGTATGCTCCGCAGAACCCTGGGGCTTCAAAATGGGTACTAATAATAATTAATATAAAATAATATATAAAAATAGTGCAAATATACCTTTATATATATAAAAAAGTTGAAACAGTTCTGTACGAGAGCCACGAGAAAAGAATTACAAACAAATCTGTGTTAGATTCTTTTAGGGACTAGAAAAATCTAACCTAGAATTTAGAGTTTCGTTGAAATTTTCTTATTTCCAAAAAGGATTCCATTGTCAAAAAAGTTTGTCACTGTCATAGATTTAATTTAGCACTTTTTTAGTTACCAACTGGTCACTGTATCAGGTATTTTTCGATCTCTATCATCTTCAACCTGCCCTTATCCCTATGGAGGGTCGGCACAGTATATACTACTTCTCCATACATCTTCTTTTACACAATTTCATATCCTCTTTCACACAATCCATCCATACTTTCTTTAGCCTTCCTATACCTTTAAAGCCTCGATTTTCAATCTCTCTCTATCATCATCAACCTGCCCTTATCCCTATGTAGAGTCGGCACAGTATATACTACTTCCTCCATACATCTCTATCAGCCGTCATATCTGAATTTACCCCCTTCTTACGCACATCCTCTTTCACACAATCCATCCATACTTTCTTTCTCTACTTTTTTTATCTTTTTTTTTTAATTTTCGTCCTTTTAGGACATATCTCCTCTACCATTAAAGCCTTGATTTTCGATCTCTCTAATCTTATTCAATGAACTCACATGCTGCAAGCCAGGTGAGAATGGTCGGCCGATGGTGGGCTCTCTGCTGCCATCCTCCGCATGAAGTACAGGCACATAGTACCGCTCCCGCAGCATCCCGCGGATATTGCTCGCTACCTCTGCCGGCATTGATGATGCGCGTGCGCATACTATCTGGAATATTGAGAGATACATATGTAAAGGATGGCGGCGATGCAGCAAAATGTAACACTGGGATTTCAACATGGGTGCGCACAGTACGTTCGACGGACGACATTCGACTGCATAGTGCCGTCCACCCTCCAAAATCACTTAATTTTTTGTATTTAAAAACTACTAACTATTTTTACATCTACCTTGATAATACTTAGTAGGTTACAGATAACAAATAGTAGTATTTCAATTAATGTAGAATATAAGACTCTAATATAAAGAAATTAAACAAAATTAAATGGTATAAATCAGTAAGGTTAAATTACAGAAATATTAAGACGGCTTTTAAATTCTATCGTCAACAACATAGTATTTTTAAATAATATTGAATAAAGACTAAGTCATTTTGTACACATTAACAAGGCTATCTGAACCGGTGGGCATAAGTTAAACTAAATTATAACAGCTCACTAGCGTCCTCCTGACACTAGATTCTCTTTGTACTAAACCTGTCATGTCATATTTCTTTTTGTCATTTTATATGTCTAAGTAGGACAGAACCAACCGCGATGGTAGCGCCTCTCTCACCAGTTTAGATATAAAATTGTTCAATTTATGTCAGTAAAAAAAAAAAATCTTTAATTGTGGAGATTTATTTCTATTCCTAAGTAAAAAACGCTACCTCTGATATCACTTTAGTATAAAATAAATGGTCTATGGCCCACAAAGTACTAGAATGGTAGCCACGATAGACCGATGATCTAGTCAACGTTGCGGGAATATCCTGGATGCGGGTTGTACAGGACCAAACATTGTGGCGATTTTTGGGGGAGGCCTATGCCCAGCAGTGGGCGTTAAGAGGCTGAATGGATGGATGGATGGAATTGGATACTAATGTTGTGATTTTCCGTGCTTCGGAGTTAGCATTTAGCGTTTAGTATTTACAAAACAATAATTCATTTAAATTAATTATTATCACTAATCAGTTGTGAGTTTGTCAAATGATAAGATAGGACAACGTCAATGTTGTTTTGGAATATTATATTAGGAACGGAAGTACTGTTGAGGGTAGTCTCAAAAAAGGTTTAATAAGGAAGCATGAGCTCATGCTTCCTGCACATGGCAGTCTCTTTCCATCCGTCATCACAGAACATCTGACAGTTAGTTTATTTACGAGCTGTTTTTTTATATTATTGCGAGGATTATTTAGAAGTAGAGTTAAAGTCGGTATTCCGCCGTTAGATTATATATCTTAAAATACTTTTAGAATTTCATTATACTAACATCTTTAGGTTGTTCGCCGTATTTATTGACAGCATTCAAATTGCACTGCGGGAATGAAGTTAACACATCGACCACCGCCTCGGCACCAAACTTGGCCGCAAAGTGCAGAGGTGTCTCGTTCATCGCTTTATCCGGAGTGTTCAAGTATCGGTCCACAAGGATCGTTGAGAACTCCTACAAACATAAAATAATTAATATCTAGATAAGATAATGTTAATTATAGTAATATCTAAGAATTTAGGTAAATAACATTAATTTTATTTATAAAAATCTGGCTAAAAAGGCAATTTTATATAGAAAAACATAACAAGAAGCCAAAGAAATCTTACAAAGATTTAAATAATAATAACCGTAAAACAATTATCATGAGAGGCCAAAGACGATTTTTTGTTTAAAGTAATAAATTATTTTTTGGTTATTTATTCAAATTAACCTAGTTGAAAGTATAATAACTCAAAATAGCTAAATGTAATACAAAGGTAAAGATATTAGGAATGAATTCTAACCTTACAACATTCAGCATCAGCATCCATACCATACAAAGTCTGAACAAAAGCAGGATTACCCACTGTGGTCAGTAACAAGTTGCAGATCTCTGCGTTCATTGCTTTTGCAGCGACATGCAGCGCATTATACCTAGAACCTTCCTGTTAAAAATTTGTGCTGTTATAATAAATTTTTACATATTTAATCCCATCTCCTGCAGTGAAAAAAAATCACGGTAGCATTCAATGTGTTAATACAGTAAACACTATTTTATGGAGTTTATTTTAGGAGAATAATGAAGGATATAAGTTATTGATCAAAGTAGAATCTTTGGAAAGTAAGTACATACAATTTTATTATTGGAAGTCACAGAAACAGTACATCACCGAAAAATATTCCTTTCATCACCTTTTATTACAAAAAGATTGAATGTATCTGAAAAGAAGACTGTATGTGCTAAGGCTTTGTTAAAGTACTAAAACTAACCTGCACAATAGCTGGTGTATTTCCACTGCTGACAAGGTACCTCGGGTTATCCCAGATACGATCGCGTACTGTTGTCGACAGGCCCGCCTCTATCGCTTTGCGTAAGGCCACCATGTCTTGAGGAGATGGTGCCTTAAATGGGTACGGCTTCTCTCCCATAAGTGCTGTAAAAGTCCAACTAGTAATTAAATTTAAAAACCAATAAACCCTGACTGAAATCTTTTGACACTCTACGAGTAATATGTGGAAAGATACCTAACACTTTAAAATCGAAGTTTAGGCTTAAAGTCACATTGAATTGTACAAATAAAACATATGGGGGTATTTTAAAAGCCATTGCTTTTCACTGCAGCGACAACTATTTCAAATTATTATTGTTTATTTTATATTAGAAGGCTATATATTGCTGTAGCTTTTGTTGTGTCAGCTATCAATTTCTCAGTTTAAAAAAGAGTCTTAACAGACAGACAGAAGGACAAGTGATCCTATAAGGTTTCCGTTTTTTCCTTTCGAAGTACGGAACCCTAAAATAGAAAATTTATTTATTTCCAATTCACTAATCAAACAATAAAACCAACATTAATGAATCGATATACTACTATTGTATTTAGACAATACATGATTACAATTCTAATTGAAGAGCTGACCTTGAATCATTCCCTAAGTTAACTACAAATGATATTGGGTGTGACTAACAAATTACTGTCTAGGTGACTTTTATGATACCAGACAGTTAATTAATTAGACACACCTGTGACCTAGAGGATAGGCAGATATAGCAGTTTTTCTTGACACAGTTCAAAACATTTCTATTAGACATGCACGCTAGTTAGATTTGGGTGTTTTTAATACCACTCTACTTTACTATCATCAATTTAATAGACATAATTTTGTCTAATGCAGATTTCCAAATATCTATTTTTCGAACCCTCCATTACAACTTTACTAGTTTAGGTGAACACTTTGTTACTATATGTACTTTAACTGTGAGCCCTCAACTTTTTTTCCGCCAAGCTTCCGCCACCGCACTATACTGAGGTCTATGAGAATCACTGGTCTAGTGCAACCAAAACAAACACTGAAATTCACGTTCGCTCCATCCCTAAAAATTATTACTAAAATGTCACTCACAATTGTTCCCTTCGTGTGTCTCAGTTGGTTCAGCACCTCTTAATGCAAATGACACTGCATCCTGGTGACTTCTGAACATCTTGAACCTTGCAGATTTATATCTTCTAACCAGCTCCATTGCCTCAGATTTACTTTCATATACATGTAAAGCTTCTGTAAGAGGATGCACAGATGATATTATTATTATCAGATGATATTATTACATACTAGCTTTTACCCGCGACTCCCTCCGCGCGGAATAAAAAATAGGAAAAGGGGTAAAAATTATCCTATGTCCATTTCCTGGTTCTGAGCTACCTGCCCACCAATTTTCAGTCAAATCGATTCATCCATTCTTGAGTTATAAATAGTGTAACTAACATGACTTTCTTTTATATATATAGATTTAAAAAAAACAGTAGCCAGAGATCATAGATCTATGTACTTGTTACTGGACTGTTTCAGGAGTGTGATGTTTTTCACATATATGTACTGTTAAAGAGAAAATCAACACTGTACCGGTTTATCGGCACAACAGTAGAACTACCACTACATCTATCGGACACTTGTTTTTAGGTTACAAAAGTGCGCCATTCACTCTAAAATATTTTAACAAATATTGTCTAAAAGCATGTTTTGTGTATGGATGTCAGATGTATGACTGAAGCAATTTTGATGTGCGGGGTGCTATTGTAATCCTATTTAACTAATATGAACTTCTTTCTTTTCTGGATTTTAAGCACAATTGATGCAAACCTAAATTAAGAATTTATCAACACTAGGGAAATAAAATCCTACTAATATTATTAATACAAAAGTTTAAATGGTTGGATGGATGTTTGTTTAAAGATATCTCTGGAATGTCTCAACAGATCTTAATTAAATTTGGCACAGATATACATAGTCTGGAAGAACATAAAGGATACTTATAATTTTTTTGGGGACATGGACCGAGGCTAGTTATAATTTTTTTTAAATACCGGACATGGACAGAGTTATGGGCAAAAGCTAGTTAGTCATAAAATTGTAACAAACAAACAATAAACCAATTAATATAAAGCTTATATAAGTAGACATTACTTTGAAAATTTTAATTAAACAAAAAAAAACTTGTCTCAAAATTTTAAATGGTTTCTAATGTTTTGTTTGTATATCAATTTACTTGTGGATAGAGAAAGTTTTCTTGACCTACTTTTTAAAGATAAGAATGTACTTGTTATGATAAAAAAATATGACTACTCATTGTTATACCAATTATAGATTTACATATTTAAACAATTACAACAAATTAAAAAAAAATGTAACTGTTATGTAAAAATTTGTTTTTTTAGGGCATTTAGTAGTTACAAACATTGTATACCTTCATCTGGACCTTTTTTAATTTCACAAGGAATATAGACCCCATAATATGTTGTGTGAGACTCATTAGAAGTAGGGCTTTCTGGAGTATTTCGTTTACTCAAATTATCTAGGCGCAACAGTCGACTGAGCAAACTAATTGCTCCATCCTTTTTGTCTGGTGGTGACAGCGATATTTCTTCCTTCATACGTCCAATATCCTTACATCCCGGTATTAATACTGCCTTCGACATTTTGCTCTACCTGAAAATGGTAAACATCCTTTTGTTGTGACGCAAACGAAAAACTAACGCTAAAGTTTATTTTTGTACAGTTCAATACAAACCTATAATGCCTTTAGAATAAAGGTCATGAAGACATATTTGTATTCGTAGCTTCCTACTGAATATTATTTATAATTTTAGCACATGTTTCACGAAAATAAATGAATAAGGTAGTTGAATGTATTTAAACGAAAAAATAAAAGCGTTACAGTTTATAATCGTACGATCAGTGACGTTTCCTTGACGTAGCCTCTTACTGGGTATAGAATATAAAAGCAAACTACAAAGCTTTCAGTCACAGGTAAAAAAACTTTAAAAAATAATCGAAAAACCTTGTCTAAGGAAAAATAAAACATAATGGTGGAATGGAATTACACAAAGAATCTAGACACGATATATTCAATGTATATATATCGAAATGTCTCTTGATTGTAAATAGCACAGACCTTAATGTCGTCATTTCTGTCGTAGTCTATTTGTACCTCTATTTACAAAACCATGGTCCGGAAATGTAGACATTTGTGTTTTTTTATAAGCATAATGGACATCGAAATCAGTGCCGCTTCCTAGCTATTAAAGTGGCGATTTTGTCTGTTTGCAAACTCAGTCCACTTACATGAATATATAAAATGTATTTGAATTATTATTTAAAATCTGACGGACGTTAAAGATATTACTTTATCATTTAATATTAAACATATTGGTTGTAGAATATTATTAAGCTTAGGAAAATAAAACGAAGTAAAATCAATCCAATATTGTCTTTATATCGAGTACAAAACCACTGCTGAAAATATGTAAGGACGACTGGACATAAATCCAGGCAATTTATAATTTCATAAAACAAATGAAACATTACAAGAATGATATTAATTTAATTTAAGATGTAAATGTCTTCCGCTTCTTTTTCTTGTTAACTGTAGGTTTTTGAACATCCTTTGTTATTGTAGAGTTTAATGTATTGTTAACACTATAAGCATACAAACTCTGATTTATCCATTTAAGTTGGTTTAATTCTTCTCTAAGCAACTTCTCTTGTTTCTTAAGTTCAATTCCTGTTTCCTTTAATGGTGTTTCAACTTCCAAACTTATATCTTGATGTTCAGGCCAGAAATTGATTTTTTTGTCAATCAAAATTTCCAATTCTGTAATTTCATCATTGTCTTTCTCCAAAGTCCGTTCTAAACTATGTAATATTACTTTAGGCTTAAAATCCTGTGTATATATAGCTGGGCGGTTAAGAGTAAAGAAAGCATTTGTTATTGATCCTTTATGCATTATTTTTTTTATAGGCTGTCTACTTCTTATATGCCATAAAATTAGTTGTTTGTCATTTGATGCTGACATTAATGTTTCACCATCAAGAGAAACAGATAAACTTGTAATAGCATCTGTATGACATGAAAAAATTAGACTATTTTCTTCAGACATCAGCAATTCTTTATTTCTAATAGGATTTGTAAGGCTAAATTGATAAATATCACCTTTCATAGCCCCTACAAATACATTTAATTCCAACACATCTAATTCAATACTTGATAATGAAATATCAAAAACTAAGTTCAATAACAAATCTCCTGTAGTTAGATCATAAATTTTGCAAGTTCTATCACTAGAAACTGTGTATAAGCGACCTAGTATACCCATTTTACTAATACATAGATCTGTAACAGGTAGGGAATGATCTGAGATTATGTAAACTGGATCATGTTGGCCAGCACGAACCTGGTTGACAAGCTCAACTTCAGGGTGCGTGGCGATTGCAGCCAATGACCACACCATTACCATTCCATCTTCAGCGGCGGACACAAAATATCGACCACAACTTGTAAACTTTATCAAATTCACCTTCTGGTAATGTCGATTTAATATTGTTAATAAATTACCAGACGCAACTTGCCAAAGATAAATCTTCTCATCGATTCCCGCAGCACAGAACGATCCATCTTTCGATATAGAAAAGGCATTAGCTTTACCTGGCAATACGAAACGCATGCCTTGCACAGTTTGATGTGAGTTTAAAGGCCAAACGTGGAGAATGGGTTTAGCTTTTTCAACGGCAACAAGGTAATCATTGCCGATAAATGAAAGTGTCTTTAATTCAGCTGTTCCACCACCTTTATAAGTCATCAGACTTGTGCCATTATGAGGATCCCAAACACAGCATGTCCACATAGTATTATTTGAGTCACTAGTCACCAGTACTTCTAGTAAATTAGACATGTTTTAACGTCTTTTTTACTATGATTAATGAAACTTTAAAAAAATATTATAACACCATGTGCCTATAACAATCAAACCAACTTAGATTGTTGATTTTCAAATTGACATTGGATTTGACTTTTATGATTTTTTTAATTAATATTTTCTGGCCTGGATACTAGTTCTTTTGCTCGTGACTTTTATGAAACTATATGTTTCCAGGATAGGTTTTAGTTGAAATTTGAAATCTGAAAAACTATAGATAAAAATAGTTTTCACAACTTAACTTTTGACGTTAAAACAAATTTCAAACATTTCCGTTATATTCCAAAAGCTTTTTACTTATCTTCAAAAAGTTGTACTCAAAACTAAGATAAAGAATCGTTATATACTTGGTCCTAGACTCAAAAACAAACTCATTTCAAACGTTTCAAACACTTTTCATTTTCAATAGTTGCCATATTACTTTACTACTTGGTGATTGGTGGTTTTCACGGATTTAACGTGACATTTCAACCAATCAATGGAATGCCTAGTTTGCGTTCATTGGTCAAGGTATACCCGAGTTTCATTTTGACAAGTATCGGAAAGTTCTGTCGTCGGTGTTTAAATTGTCGGTGAATTTGTTGTTTTTACCTTGGTTATACATTGTGTTCCTATACTCCAGCGACATGTTTAAGAAGTAAGTAAGAAAATGAATTTTAGGAAATACATTTCTAACATCTCTTCTAATTGAATACGTAAATTCTAGGTTATAAAGATTTGTGTTTCATGTCAAAAAACTTATTGATGTAACATAAGCGCACAGTCAGCCAGCCAATCACGAACAGATTTCGCTCTTGTCACACATTTGTTGCCAGTGTTTAAAATTAGTGATGGTATTCAGTTCATAGCATATATTTTATTTTAAAAATAAAAATTAATAAGTTTAAATTTTTAATAAATTTTATTAGCTTATTACGATGTAATTTTTCAATCAAATTTCAATATTTGACATTAAAGTTTCAGTGTTCACAATTGAAGTGTTTCTTTAAGAAATGCTCGAGCTTATTTTAATAATTTAAGTTAATTTTTTTATTGTGTTGAAAATTAATAATTATTATTGCTGCTTAACGCGAATTAGCGTTAACAAAGGAACGTGATTATGATATAGTGACACGACACAACAAACACGACAAAGGATTGCGAAAAAACTCCATCTCCATTCCAAATGCATTTGTTTGAGAGAGATAGATATATGTAAGAACAGGAACGAATATGGTGATTGCTTTTGCTTTTGGTCGTCTCTTCGACAGTTCTTTGCAGCTGGTCTAAATTGATTGTTGTTCTACCGTAGCGTTACGATTTTTTGCTATAAATTTTATCTTCGTATGAGTGAATTTATACTGTTAGATTTTTTATAATCCGTTTGATGAAAACATAAAAGACATTGTGTGTTTGTATTCCGTGACGTAACTGGATTTCTCTCACTCCAACCGCATAACTGTTCCTTCGCTTACGAAGGTCGTGTCGGATGCGAAAGTTTTTCGCGTAGTCGATTGCGTACGACGCAAAGATGTGGGAAGTAGACTCTGACACGGGGTCCCACAGCGCTTCGTCGGATGGCTTACGACGACGGCAAGGATGGGATCCCGAGGCCGAGAGTCTTGCTTCTCAGATGGACGAGCTCGACGAGGTGCTCGCCGAGGAAGAGGAAGGATGTCCACTACCGTCTACGCCCGAAGATCAACATCTATTAGACGCGGAAATGGCCGAAGTTTTGAAAGCTGGCGTGCTCTCGGACGAAATAGATCTTGGAGCTTTAGCGCACAATGCGGCCGAGCAAGCTGAGGAGTTTGTTCGCAAGGTGTGGGAGGCCTCATGGAACGTGTGCCACTTTCGTCACCTGCCGCGCTGGCTTCAGGACAACGACTACTTGCACAAAGGACACCGGCCGCCGCTACCCTCCTTCAGCGCGTGTTTCGCGTCGATTTTTCGCATCCACACCGAAACCGGTAACATCTGGACCCACCTGCTCGGATGTGTAGCTTTCATTGGCGTTGCGATATATTTCCTTACACGCCCGTCCATAGAGATACAGATGCAAGAGAAAATGATCTTTGGTGTGTTCTTTATTGGTGCTATAGTGTGTTTGGGTTTTTCGTTTGCATATCACACTTTGTACTGTCACTCGGAAATGGTGGGCAAATTGTTCTCCAAACTGGACTATTGTGGTATAGCACTGCTTATCATGGGCTCATTTGTTCCGTGGCTGTACTATAGTTTCTATTGTCATTACAGACCGAAAATCATTTATTTATCAGTTGTGGTTGTGTTAGGAGTACTGTCTATTATAGTTTCATTATGGGATAGATTCTCCGAACCTCGTTTGAGACCTCTAAGAGCGGGAGTGTTTATGGGCTTTGGACTTTCAGGGATTGTGCCAGCGATTCACTATGGAATAACAGAAGGTTGGTTCAGTCAGGTCAGTAAGGCATCTTTAGGATGGCTTGTCCTTATGGGCTTACTGTATATTCTGGGGGCAATGTTTTATGCATTGAGAGTGCCCGAACGCTGGTTCCCTGGCAAATGTGACATTTGGTTCCAGTCCCATCAAATTTTCCATGTTCTGGTAATTGTGGCAGCTTTTGTACATTACCATGGTATCAGTGAGCTAGCATCATACCGTGTTACAGTTGGAGAATGTTCAATGCCCCCATCATCTATTGCATTTTAGCCCGTACCTCACCAATTGTGATAGTAGACCATAGATAATTTTTAAGTAGAATACAGATAATCAATAGTTTCATTGTCCCTTTTTTAAATTCTATATTACTTTTATACTTTTTCAATGTACACTGTGGAATATTTTATGTTAAAACTCCTTTTATTAACTATCAGGGGAGCTCGCAAAATGAAAAGCACAGTTCTAAGACAATGAAACTGTTGATTTGATGTTTTGAAATGAATCAAAGACCATGGGCAAATTTGGGGTTGTATGAAACTAAGTAAAAAAAAACATCTTTTATTTATTTGTTAAAATTAGATTAATTAAGTTGAATCCTAAGTTCTCTTATAGATTTTCACTCTAATTCAGACCACTACCTATATGTTGTTCCTCTCTTATTTTATAAAGATTTTTAGTAACAAATAGTACTTAAATTGATTTTTCTTGTGACCTTCAATTTGAAACTTTTGTGTCCACTTGAAACTTAGTCTTTCAATTTTTTTTATAAATCATAAATGTTATTTCAAACTAATTATTATATAGATTATGTAGTTAATGAACTTGAAATGTGGACAATTTGCTTTAAATCTTTGTCTGACTTGAGTTACAAAATTACTCGAAATATTTCATTCATGTTTATAAATTTAAAGTAGCATTGAGAAGTTCAATTGTTACAAGTCTTTATAATAATTGATATAACTTCATATTAAATGATGTCATGTCTACACTAATTTGTGAAGACAATCCTTCATGCATCTATTACCTCATCTGCATTGTCTATTGTGTAATTTGTATCACTTGTTTGAATTGGTTAAAATCTCCTTTCATTTATACTAACTCTGATGGTGCAGCAACAAAAAGTGGGTTTTGGCCATGAGATCTCGCTTTTAGACCACACAGGTCCAGCTCCACCTATTTCTAATTTCATCCACTGTCATTTATAAAATTAAATATTTCTTTCTACCTTTGAATGGTTATTTTGGACTTTACTTAGAATTATTAATGATACTAAGTGATTTTAATGTAATTTAATAAACAATAAGCAATTTTTTATACAGTAATATAAGTTTTTTTTATACATTCCACCACATTAATGGAGTAATTCATTATTGTGTTGATGAAATATTTATTTACAGTACATTTTGATGCAAACATTCTTATTTAGTGTGAAAAAAAAAGTTTCAGTGACATTGTTCTATGTCTATGGTCTGTATTTTTAGTATTAAAAATAAAATTGAAAATTATATTCTAAATTGTTGTAAGTGTTCATAAATAACTAATATTTTATGATACAAAAGGATAAAAATGTGATGGTATTTATTTATAAATTGAACACAGAGTTACAATGTATTGATATAAATAAAATAAAAAAAAAGTAAACTATTTTCATTGCATTAAAAAGATTAGGATTAAAAATAGATTTATGTTTTCTTTTGTGCACTCAATTTAGCGTAGACAAATATATTTTTATGATTTGATTTGTTTTTTCTTTCTTAGCATTAAATATGTAATTGTTTTTGAAAATTTTATATTAGCATATCAAAATTAAGAAATATAGTACCATTGTATTTTAGATTGAACTTTCAATGAAAGACAATATTTTTCACAGCTGTATTGTTCTTTTTGTCTTTAATCTAAATTAATTTTGGCAAGATTTTAATTATTGATTTGATTATGGTATACCATAGATATGTCATTAAATAAATTGAAAGTAACTTTAAAGAGTAGACTATGACAGAAATGGCGACATTAATGATGACACATTGATGTATACAATGAGTTTACCACATGTCTAGAGCCTTAGTCTAATTGTATCATTAATTAAAGAAAATAAAATTGTTTGATTGGCATTATTATAAAAATGTTTGTAATATTTTGACTGTTTGCTTAATATTTGTTGATTGTTTTCTTTTCTAAAGATAAAAAATATGATATTGCAATAAAGAATAAGAATTTATCAATGTGTTTATTTATTTTTGTACATCAAATGTAATTTAAGAACTTACATGCCGTCAAACTTATCACATGTACGTTTTGGTTTTAGATCACATTAATCTTAAAATTATTAATCGAAAGAGGTCCAATTTAGCGCATCCCTATTTTTTATTTTCATGCATGAAATGTAATTTTTACTTTGTTTCTTCTAAACTCTAACCCATGAATCGTTAATGAAAAATCTATATCAAGTTGACCGATATAAACTTTTAGTTGGTTTAATTTATCACTATACCGACTTAAACTTAGTAATCTGAACCAGGTCATTCGTTTATCGTGCAATAGTTTGCATGCAAAAAAATATAATTACAAAGGCGCTGTAAACCTGCGTTGCTACTTGTCTGTAGGTAACAAGTACCGATCGATTTCCTACGACCTTGCCACCAGCTGCCCTATGACGTAGGGACGATGCGAAAATATCTATTAATATAAGTACGTCTTTTAATGATGTAAGAAATACTTTTTGTCAAAGTAAATCGGGATTTTATTTTAAATTAGGTACTCATTGTTGCAAATTTTACCATTTTCAGCACTAAAATGATTCCATATGGTGTCTTGAATTCGTATCCTAACTTCAGTCATTTATCTGTCTGAAGCATAGCATAAATGTGACCTAATATTTTTTTTTACTAGATAAAAATCTTGTTTATTTAGAATGACGAATAACGGCGTTATCCTAAATATGTATTTTCAGATTAGATAAGTTTAAATAGATAATAACGATTTAAACACGTGCAATTACGTTCTAACCTAAAAAGTTTATCTATGCCTTGAAAAAACAAAGTTTTCTTTCTTTTAATATGTTTTGATTGCATATTTTTTTTGTTACTTTCTAATCAGGTTTGGCTTTAATAATTTCGTAAGCTGACAAGGGCTCGACCGTTTCGACTAGTTAAGGTCACCTTGATATGACCTTGACTAAAACGTCTAAATTAGATAAAAGCACTAAATTTATTTTATTATTTTCTTGTACTTGCTGTAGTTTTTAAAACTAACCAACCACGTTTCAGTTGAACGAAAACAAGAACACTTGTAAGTTTTCGCCCCTTACGTTTTAAGTATTTATGAAAGTCTAGACCATGTTAGCCTCAACGCATATTACTGTATGAAACGTACTAAATCCCATTTTAACTACATTAGTAATGTTTGTTTTCTTTTTAAATATTTGGAAGGATAACAAACCTTTTAGGAAATAGGAAGTATGAAAATATAAAATGTTAATATTTAACGTATAACATTTTTGCATAACTAGTTTGATCCGAGGTTAAATAATTGGCAAATAAGTTTAACCGCGGAATATTATTATCGTTAACTTGTAGTCCTTGAGAAATGCGCTATTCATGTAAATAAGGAAATATATTTGTAACTTTTAGGTTGTAAAAATATAATTGTATGTAAAATAAGAAAAGGTATATAAAGATAACCAGGTATCTTTATTCCATTTCAATTGAACGCCTATTTGTTGGATAATATATATGTCACTTTTCATACATGGCGGCCATTACAATTCCAAATTTTCAATTCACATGTTGTAATTTTGAGAATATTTAGATACAGAGTGGAGTCAAATTGTCTAATAGCTAAGTTAGGTGTGTTTCTCGAAACATTCTAGAATATATGACTTTAAGGTTGATTAGTGCGGTATGAATTATTTAGAAAATTAGGCTTTTTTTGGAACTGAGTATATATCCAAATTATCCAACTGCAACTAAAATAAAATATCAATATGGCGGTTGATGACGCGGGCTTTTAGTGTTTCACAGATAACGAATATAGTTCACTCATGTGGTCACTATGAAGGGAAAATAGATAAATGCCGCATATTAAATTATGTGTTACTTAAATTTGGACCGATGCCAAAATATTAATAGAGTTATATTAAAAATTTCACGATTGCGATTCACTCTCACTAACTCTAAACCAAGATGCAGTGAAATTTAGGTAAAATGTAAAATGTCATAGTAGGTAAGTCTACTTTAGTATGCAGTAGGAATGAAAAAAACGAATGGAAGCTCTAAACATTCCTGCTTGAATCCATACCGTCCCTGCTTGAAGCAATTGATGTCTTATTTGAGTCTATGTTCTATACCTGTGTCAAATTTTATTAAGATATGTCGAACCGTAACACAAATATCGAGTAAATATTACTATATTTCTTTGATCATAAGCTTCATAGGTAGCCTATGTGTTCTTCCAGACTGTGTTCTATATCTATACCTAACTTCATCGAGATCCGTTTACCCGTTCTGGAGATACCTAGTAATAAACATTCATTAGCAAGATCTATTTTAATAGTATATTAACGTCGTTTGTAGGCACCGAATATTACATATAATAATATATTACCATATTCCGGAATCACTCTAGTTTTTAAATCGAAGTTTCCAGTTAAGGAAGCAAATGATTTGTTTTGTTTATCACCAATTACTTCCGGTGTTCATTTTAATTTTAACTAATAGATGAGAATTCAGGGTTATTTACGTTACGTCTTACGGAAGCGGAAATTTATATTGCTTTGATTATTATTTAATTATTGATTATTATTGTCGAACATCACTTTATAGTTTCTATCTTCCTATATAGATAAAAAGAAATTTAAAAAAGTATATATTTTTGAAAAAATTTAAGTTGACTGTTCAAAGACGGTTTATAAAATTCAATAATGATAAAGTTACTAATAAATTAAACCATTAAAAATTAACAAATTCGAGCACAGTCGTCATCATCATCAGTCCACTATACGTTAGCATTGAGGGGCTCGGAGTCTTCCCAGATACAGTGGTGACTAGGACATAGTTAACCACGTTGGATTAGTGCGGGTTGGTTGACTTCACATATATCATGGAATTTCTTCTTTCATCACGATGTTTTTCACTGTAAGAACGTCGGTTGGGTTGATTATTATTTTTAATAGTAACATTGTTAGGCCAAGGCATAAGACGATATTGATTTTTACGGCTTCAGAAATATCTAACCTAGTTTTACCAACTGATGAATATTAAAAAGCATTCATACTTCCATATTTTACTGGAAGAATAGTTTTTTTTTTGAATACTTCGCGTGTTGCGAATTGTCAAAATAATAAGATATCTATGTATATATATAAAATAAAGTCGTGTTAGTTACACTATTTATAACTCAAGATCGGTCGAACTGATTTACCTGAAAATTGATGGCGAGGTAGCTTAGAACTAGGAGACGGACATAGGAACTTTTTTATCTTGTGTGCATTTTTTATTCCGCGCGGACGAAGTCGCGGGTAAAAGCTAGTTATTAATAAACTAATAGTGTATAGGTATTTGTAATATGCACTGTACAAGCAAAAATATAGTTATCCCTTTTTTTTGTAAAGGAAATGAGAGGGATCTTTATATGGTTAGCAGCACTATTTTATGATGTTAGTAAAGTATCTGAGTTTGCAACGATTTGCCAACTCTGAGTGGAATCGTTTCCCATGCGGATGTGGGTCGTAGTGACGAGACGAGTATAGTGATTATATCATTTCGGAATCATTGCGTATATTACGATCATTATCTTACTGACATACTCAGACAACGTTTTAGTTAGGATCTGAGAGTTTAATATTTTTTTCCACTTATGTAATCAAGACTAAGCGCGTACGATATTACAAAAGACTAACTGCTATATTATATTTATTTTCGAAAAGCAACAGTATGTTGCTAAAAAAAATTGAGGGTAGTTGTGTAAAGTTTCCAATGTTTGTTTTAACTCGAAGCATAAGTTTTTGTCGTGCAATGTACTTTGCGTGCAATGTAGTTAGTAAGGTATTGCACGCTTTCTCTAACGTGGACATACACGATGTTACGAGACCAAGTGTGTAATTGTCTCTGGTACCGCTTTCGATGACATGAATGTATGAAATGTGCAGAAATTTTGCTTTATAAATTGCTTTAAAACTTTGTACACTATCCGAGAATTGTTATTGATTTTTATAGATAGTTGTGGATTTTTATTTCATCCTTTTTACTCCTACTTCATGATGAAACTTCAGTGCGCCAGTCTGTTAACAAAATTGATTTGTTGAACTTGAAGTGTATGTTGAAAAATTGTCCGTAATTGATACTACCTTCCCTAGATAGACACAATATCTATGACTAGGAATAAACCGGTATAATCCTGACAGGGGGAAGACATATTAAGGTATCAGATTTCCAGTGCTATGTCGCTCAGTGGCGTCCGGTACAAGGTTAGTGACAATTGCGGTCGTCTCGAAGATTTATTGATGTCATCCTCTTGTTCCCCTTGTGTATATAGTTACTGAATCCTAGTATTAATAGGTTAAAAAAATCGTTAATGTCAAGATCTGTCTGATTAGAAAACAAGAAAAAAAATTGCAATGATTGCTACATTTCGGATGAAGATTTTTTTGTAAATATTATTCTATCATTAAAATGTTTGCACAACTTTTATCTGGAAACTGTTGCAGAAATCTGCGGTGATCAAATTGGCGTGGCGAAGACATGGTTAAATAACTTTTAGTTCAAGTTCTATGTTTATTCTTTATATTTATGATCAGTAATATCATCATCATCATCAGCTCACTATACGTCCCCACCGAGGGCTCGGAGTCTACCCTAAGTTAGGAGTGTCTAGGGCATAGTCAACCACGTTGACCAAGTGCGGGTTGACTTCTCACATAACTTTGAATTTCTTCTCAGATATGTGCAGGTTGCATCACGATGTTTTCCTTCAACGTAAAAACGTCGGTAACATAAGATAGTTAAATTTTATTTAATCTTGATTTATGTTGGCTTAAAGTTGTTGTTCATTTATTTTGTTACAAATAAATAATATATAATGTATAAAAATATTCATATCAGTTCCGGGTATTTTATCAGTATGAATCATTGTTTTGTTAAAGAAACTACGGTGTATATAAATACTAGCTGTCGCCCGCGACTCCGTCTGCGCAGAATTAAAAAAAACTTATTAAGTAGCGTATGTGTTCTTCCAGACCATGATCTATAGGTATGCCAAATTACATTTAGACACCTTCAAAAAAACATCCATCCATCCATCTAAACATTCGCATTTATAATATTAGTATGATTAAAATAGTTTTGACTTGCTATCTGGTAATTTTACCATTGATTGATGAATTATCATAACACTCCGAAAAAGGATATGAAATTAATGACATCACCGTACCAATAATACGTAAAAATGAACTCGAAAAAATTATCCAATGAATGTGGCAAAAACTTGTTTTTGTATTCCGGTTAAATTTGTTGACTGCCCTTCAGACTATGTAGTTTCTCGTGTTATTTCTTGTATTTATATGCCACGATTAAATTAAATACTTAATAAAAATATAATTGTTTTCATAAGACCCATGTATTCGTTTTGAAAAAGCATAATTAAATTTAAAAGTCCTTAGAATTTGGGTGCTTGCTTTGCATTTAACTTTCTAGATTAATATGGTTAAGAATAAAAAAAAAAAATATTAAAAATAATACCACGCATTTGGCTATATTGTCATATTATTTCAGTCTGCATAAACAAGACGATAAATCTAGATGGCCATGTCTATTTATAGCTAGGCGTCTTCTCTGTGACTGTTTAGATTGATTAGTTTGTTGTAAACAAACTTGTTAGTTACCGTGAGTTTTCACTGCCTAAAAATTCCAAGAAAACATATTATTCTCTCCCTTTTTTTTCAAAGATTATGAGAGAGATGTCATTATGTTTTATACATATACTTCGTACGGAAAATTCAATGTAAAATGGGCTTTAGATCGAGTAAATGATCGACAAATGTATGACGACTCGTTGACTCTCATAACTTATTGTTACCTATATCATATTGTTGTGTTTAGTTTTCTCAATGACCTCTAAGGAAAACCCGTCATTACAGTTTTACCCATGGAATTCTATGAATCAAAGTTAAGAGTTTTTGTTTTAGAATGACGTGAACAGGCAATTCACCACAAGTTAACGACCTACTCGCAATTCTGTTCTTCATTTGTAACAATCAAAGTCGCGTTTCAGATTAATTTTGTTTTTTGCTTCCATTTATGGCCGTGGCTGTTAACTTCCGTTAAAATAACTGAAGCACCGTTAACTGTCGCTGTTCAATTCCAAGTAGTAACTCGTTAAAATGGACCGTCATTTGTGTTTTTAAGCACGATAATGAATTCACAGCATTGTGTTAAGTTTTTATGGAATAAATGCATACTAATAAACTTATTCAGATAAAAAAAGGGCTCGCTGTACGCAGGTCATTTAAATTTAATTACTGTTAAATCACTTCATACAAAAATTGACTAGCATGTTTGGATAGATGTTGTTCAGTAAATGATTAGGCAAGGAAATTTTTTATAATAATTTATTTAAAATAGTTAAACAACTAAAATAGACCACATTATGCTAAGGAAAAGATACAAGAGAAGAAAAAACAAAATAATAACTGCCATGAAAAATACTTTAAATTAAGAATCAAAAAGAAAAAGAAAAAAAAAATACAAAACAGGTCGCATTGCAAACGTTTATGTTCACGTTTTGAACAGATGTAAAAAGAGAGAGAGAGATGTGCTAAGATCGTGTCAAATAACAATCCGTAGTCTCTGCCTACTTTTCTTGATAACTAGCTTGTCTATGTTTTTGTAACATCTTTGTACATAGTTTATCTCATGAACATGCCATCGCATCAGTGCCAAGTGTGTTGGACTTTGTCCCCGATCTGAGATGTCTTGTTAACATAGGCCAGCGTTAATTGGACAGTTTATTGATGAAGTTGACGTTCCCTATCATAACAATTTATGCAGCAAAATAGATGTAAAATATACCAAAAAATTCTTGTATACACAATCCATTCAATCTATAAAAGAATCTGTCAATTGTCTAAAAATATGTAAAATTATTCGGGTCTTGTTCAGTAAACTTTAACGTTGGTTGTAACGTTATTTAATGGAACTTACACTGAAACACTTTACACTAATCGATTGGGTTCAAGGACAAAACGATGTCTAGGCAACTAAACGTTGGGACGAAATTTTATGTTTAGACTTAAGGTTTCTACTAAAATATAGGTACATTGCTGGTTATTTATTCTTGTGACGTGATCACATTGATTAGATTAAATTAATTATGATCATTATAAAAAAATGCTCACATTTTTTGGCTTTATAATTGTCGTTTTTATGCCGAAATCTATAGCGAGAATGCGTTCGCCCGACGAAAAAAATCTATTTCGGTCAGGCCTCCGCGACATAACATAAATAGGTTGCGGGAATTTTCTAAATGGCCATGGATTTTGGTTTTTAGGTTAATTCTTGTTGTGTACTAAAATATCCCAACTGGCAGTAGACTCATGGCGTTGCTGAAACGCGGATTATTTTTATTTTATAATGTAGTATTTAATTGAATAAATCAACATGAAGAAACCTATCATTATCAAAGGAAGAAAATTTTCCACTTGAGGTCAACACTTACACAGTCAGACTTAGTATAGAATTATATGTAAGCTAATTATGACACAGGAATTTGAACTCTAACAGTAACTATTTAAGAGTAATAATCTGACAAGCTTTACGTGTAAAGAGGAAAATTTTATATTATTCATTACGTAATGTTAAATTATATTAATTCAGTGTCTTCTGAATTAGTTAATTGTTTCTTTTTCCTTTTATTTAGACTAATTCATTTGTCATTCATAGTTTTTAATAAAATACTCAAGAAAAGGCGGTGTTAAGAGCACCTGAAACCAACGTACATGAGTTCGTAGATGATGAATGTAGAAGAAGCGAGAGAGATGTGTCAGGACCGCGTCAATGGAGGTCCGTGGTCTCTGTCTACTCCTCTGGGTTACTGAGTTATGTTGTTGTACAAATATTCATTTGTTATATAACTGTAGAAACTATGTCTGTACCAATAGTTTGATGACAAATTACTGTGAACACAGACTTACTGACACACTCAAAATTGGTTGGTCGCTTACTCGTAAGATTTTTTTTTTTAATTTTAATAATTTCTTCATCACTAGACATCTCAAATTGCTTAGAAGTAAAACCTAGATTACCAATTTGATCTTTATAGTCGTTTTTACGATAATGTGAATGAATTTTATTGACTTAATTTAACTACAGTTTGCATTGTCAAGTTCAGAGGTATATGACTTTTGATATATCTTTGCCCCTGCTGTGTCTCTAGACTGTGACTAGTTATTTCTATCCAATTATCATCGACCAAGAAACGTTGAACTCTATACGCTTTTTGCATAATATATTTGTTGTATTAACTCATTTAATGCCATTAACTCGCTTTGCTGAACGCAAACGTCGATATATATATTATAGTGGCATTCAATGTGTTAATTGAGTGATAATTAAATAAACATTGAATTTAAACGAATGGATCTGGAAGACTACTCTTAAAGATGGGGAAGAATATGAATTGAATGAGACGTCAAGTAGGTCTAATTTTTGCCACTAGAGTGATATAGGGCTGTAACAACATCTGTAGAATTCCTGAAATGTCAATTATGTAATATTGTCAGCTTTAGTGACGTGATCAGTAATACCATTGTTGTCTTGTGCTTCATTTTCATTGTTACAGATATTTATGTGTGTAACGTATTGGCTAATGATAATTCTGTGGAATGCATTCTTTTTGGGGTCTTTTAATGATGGTCATCGAGTATTAAGGTTCCTTATACACCTATAATATATATAAAAGCTACTTACTTCAACTTACGACGCCAGTAACACTAACATCTGTTGCACGAATGGGTCGGCTCTCTTGGTGCAATACCACGACCACACAGAAGACATGCGTCAAGTGGAAGTCCGCGTTACATAGGCCTACTTTTAAGCTTCTCTAGGAAGTAGATTAGACAGAGGAGAGGATATGTAAGGATAACCTATTCTCTTTCCATACGTCCCTGTCCTCCATCGATTGAATGAAGAAAACGCGTCTGCAATTGAGGATGTTTATGGACAGCGGTCGCTTCGCTATTTCGGGGAATTCAGGTGGCCGCTTGCTTGGTTTAGTTACCTTTGATAATTAAATCCGGTGTGTACCTACGCAGAAATACTTTTTAATAGTCTATGCTTTTCACATATCTAGTTTTCATTGTTTTATTTGTTATTAGATATCGCCCACGACTCCGTCCGCGCGGAATCAAAACATAATTATCTATCTATCTAATAATAAATCTAATAATTGTCTATCTGTTCTTCCAGACTATGTTCTACATCTATGCTAAATTTCATCAAAATCCGTTAAGCCGTTCAGGAGATACCTTCAAACAAACATCCATCCATCTAAACATTCGCGTTTATAATATTAGTAAGATATTCCTTATTGATATATTGGCTATTGTTTGATATTATGCAAATCGCATAAATTATATTACGTTAACGCTATTTGAATTTCGTATTTGAAACGATATTTATGTATGTTTGATATTAATGATTTGTTTACTTTACATTGAATAGTGTGATGGTTTTTAATAATCTTCTGCGAAGGATATTATATGAAATAACGCGTCAATGAACACGGATTTATATGATAAAATCGGCAAAATATTAAATTGAAAAACGTGACTTTGCTATCACGTGTTTCCTAGCGGTGTTCGACATGTCGCTTGATCGTAGGGTTGCTGCGTAAAAACTTTTAAAAACTTTTTTATATTTTTTTGTACGCAGGACTTTTTTATTTAGGTTTATAACAAAGCATATGATAATCAAAGATATATTAATACTGTCAATTGCTCAATAGAGTAATTCTCTATTATAATGGTCTATGTTTAAGATATACAAATCATTTTTGTAAAATCACTAAAGGAAATGGGTACATTCGTTTTATATTTTCCTGTGAAGTATAGTTATTTGAAATTTACTTCTGCAACTGCGACATTAACATACTGTAAAAGGTGTTAAATTAGACAAACTAATGTCATAGATGGCGTTATAATCGCTACTTCGATAGGGATTCCAGTAAGCGACTTGTATGGTGGTAAAAAATTATTGTCTTGTCTCCCAGCAACTACAGGAAGATAGCATATCGTTGTGTTCATATTTATTGCCAGCCCTAATGTCTTATCTGTGCACGCGCCGTTACGATGGTTGTGTCGAAATAAAACACACTTCAATCTACGTAATGTCTGTAATAATCGTGGTTAAAATCTTTACAAAACACCTTTTTTATAATTAAAATATATTTTGTGGAAAAATACTGGTGGAAAACAAGCCAAGAAACATTCCGTTAAATCAATAATCTCAGTACCTATTAGTTGGAATAAAAAAAATATTTTTGTACAACTCTAAAGGACTCTGACGATGTATTTATTGATTAAAAAATGACAGTTAAAATAAAACAGAACCAACGTCGATGCTACAGAGATTCTAAACACATTCGTTTTTTTTTTCTTTTTATAAATGTCGACTCTCACATCCACAAGAAAAAAACCTGCAGCGTGATTTTTTAAATGTGCACAAAAAGAAAAAGGCTTAAGTAAATCGTGTAACTTTTTTATTGAAAATAGTCTAAAATTTCGCAGGTTTTAATTAAGTTATACATAATGTGATTAACAGCAAATATAAACTGAGTACAGGTTTCGGCGAGTTTTTCTCAAACTGTTTAAAATGCAAGGTTTTTATCTTGGTGACGTTGAAACGGGTTTTAAAAGCGTCTTCGATTTTATTTGAAAACTATAATACATTCGAAGTTTTAACCAAAATATAAAACACTGTAATATTTATGTTGTTATTTTTAGATTACGATAAAAACGGATTTTTTATGGACAGTACTTTTCTACCTTTAATTTATTTTTAATTGCAAAACCTTTAAGTTGCACTACCTTTTGCAACAGCTTTTTGCAGCATTAACATTTTACAAGCCCATTTTAATTTATCATTAACGTTTTCATTTGTTTCTTAACAATGTTTTAATTAAGAACACCAAATAAGATATAAACCAATGACGATAATACAAAATTATTTTAAACTAGCCTTTTCCCGCGACTCAAAAAACACACAAAACACAAAACTTAGTAAGTTGCCTATGTGTTTTTCCAGACTATGTTCTACATGTGTGTCAATTTTCATTAAGATCCGTTCAGCCGCTAGGGAAATATCTTCAAACAAACATCCAATGATACATCCATCCATCCATCCATTTGCGTTTATAATGATAAGATTTTTTTTACACTTCAATTCATGTTCACCATTAT